>NC_052140.2:19275315-20561993 GCF_016086655.4 Lepeophtheirus salmonis | reverse complement strand
CTTGCAATAAATCGATTATAACACTAGGCAAGTGGTATCATCTTGTTGAAACCCCATGTTTCCCAAGTCCAAAAATTGCAATTGTAGGAAAGAAGAAAAAATCGGTTATCATGGTGCAATAGCGATTTCCATTTACAATAACGTGGGGATTACCATCAGCAACGAAAAAATATGGTACAATGATCTTTCCAACGTGAAGTCCACACCAAACAATAATTTTTTCAGGATGTCTCGTTAAGCATTTGTGAATTGTTGTCTGACCAGTAACGAATATTTTGCTTATTAACTTAGCCATTAAGCCAAAAATGAGCTTTATCATTGCTATGAAAATCAGCATTAGTATTGAACAGTTATTTTAACAATAAATTAGGATAATTTGTAATCGCTGATCAAGTGTATATCGCTCCATGATTAAATGTATACTAATGAAATTTCTAAATATCGAAGGAACAAAAGAAATATGGTTTTGTTTTTCCATAACGGAAACAAATAGAAGCATCCCTAATGAAAACCCCTTTATTTGTATTTTTCTTCAAATAAAGGTTGCAAAAAGATCACCATGGTCAAAGTATACCAAATATGCACTTTTTGTATCTCTGAGTAAACACTCTTACAAATTTTGGTATGTAGAGTTTAATTCTTTGGATGTGATCCGCTGCTAAAAACAGACAGATAGGCCGCAAGCTACAATTAAGATAACTTCACTTTTCGTTTTTTTGGAAGGATAGATACAGAGTTATCTTACAAAATTATAAAAATATTCTTAATAGAAATTTTATTTAACTATATTTCTTATCTTCTACTAAAAGCTGTAAAGTGTAATATCTATATTATATTAAAAGAAAAACCCATTTTTTTTTAAAAGAAAGTGTAAAATTTCAAAACTTTAGGACCCTTAATCTTTTTCAAAATAGTTTAAAATAAGCTAAAGATTACCATTGACTAAAAGGACCATTTTGAACCTTATCATATATCAAATATTTAAAAAATAAGTTCCACCCTACTGATTAATCATGAAATAAAACTTTTGAAGTTCTAATCATATTAAAATACATAATATAGTTATTATGACGGTAACAACAAAATGCTTCTTATTTGAGAAGGAGTGTAATTTCCTATTCTACGATCCATAATGATTATCCTTCACTCTTCATAAAGTATATAGTACACGCAAGTAAATATAGTGGTATGCCTTTATTTGTCCTTCCAGGCCTCATCTCAATCATAATCATCCCTCACAAATGAATTGGATTCAGGAAATTATTCATGACAGGAATTAACAATAAAATGTATAATGAGGGTGCGTCTTATTTCTGCTGTCATCCCTAATCATGAGGTCTTATCAACCATGATTGTATAATGTGGTTCCTCAACATAAAAACCATCTCGAACAAAAATCTACACATGTAGAATATCCCAATTACTTTACTTTAATTCCGTACACGAGTTCAAATGTTATTATTCACCCATTTTAACGCACAAAGTATTGAAGCCCATGGTAGGATCCTGGGTGAATTACGAAACAAGTTCATTATGGTGATCTCCAAGTGGTGGCTAAAGCTGGTGCAGACACTCTGGATGTACTCGACCCTCTTGGAGGCCCAGGCTTTGTCGACAGACTTCTCCAGCCCGTGGGTTCTGTCGTGGGATCTTCTTCAGGCTTTAGACTCCACGTACACCTATATGGAATAGTTTAGGGGGTTGAAGTCTATGCCTTGTCGCGGTCAGAAGTACTTTTCCTAGAAATGCATGTTGGTCTGGGCCTACTCTTGGGGTTTCTTTGCAGTGGTGCAGGTGTTCCATCTTGTTGGAACATTCAAGGATCATTGAAAAGAGAATTTTGACGTACTTATCAGCCTGTTTCCTATAGGGAACCATATGATATAGGATTTATGCCCTTCCTATTAAATGCAAGTAGGCGTAACATCATCGATGAAGCAGGATGCTTGGTGCTGTAGATATATTTTTGATCCTCTGCTACATCCCCGAATATCACCACACGATTGTTCTGCCTATTGAACACAGGGTCCACAGTAAAGGTTTTCTCATCAGAAAAGATAACAATGAATACTCAGATTCCCTTGAGGTGGTTTAGGATCTTTTATGAACGCCTCACACGGACTTTTTTTTCTGTTTTTCTGTCAACAAAGGCCTCGGATACACCGTATAGACTTTCCTTCTGCCTTTTTTAGAACCCTAGACGCCGCTGATTGGGACTTGTTTAACTTCCTATGCATGTCAGCAATTGAGGAATTCGTCTTTTCTTAAAGGCCGGCTTCAAGCGGTCGACGGACAAAGAGGGTTTCCTACCTACTCATGGCGAGTATATGAGGTCTTTCTGACCTTCAACTTTATGGAGACATTGTAAATCATTTTTTCTCCGGGCCCTAGTCTGCTCCCATATAACCTGATAGGGCAATTCTGCATGGAGGAACACTGCGATATCACTTATCTTTTCGCACTGTGTGTTCATGGTGGTGATTAGAATTTTTTTTTTTCTGTAATCGACAGCTAATTATGTCTTCTACAAACATTGATCATCGGAAAAATAAGAAAACAGTCAAAATAGATCAAATTGTGCATAATATAGATGAGTAAATAATACTGTTGGCCCGGTACTGGGTTTTATAAGCAAAAAAAAAAATAATAATCAATTTATCTGTGTAATTATAGAAAAAATGGAGTCGATATCACAATTTTTTAGTGAAGTTACTCACAACTAAAATATTGAGGTTTCAAAATTCCAATCGTCCTCCATCTACGGCAAGATAGACGAGGCCGGAAGCTTTTGCATTCTCTGAACCTTGGTAGAATCAATTGAAGCTCATGCACGAACAATGGACGCTTTTAAAAACGTATGATTATCAATTCAATGTCAGTACAAAAATATATTCCAGTAGATTCAAATCTGATCATTATGGGGGTCATAGCCTCTTATACCAGAATCTCCCGAATTTGTCCAAACATAATTTTTGGGATTTGTTGCCAGTATGAAAAGAAACTCTGTCTTGCTGTTAAATATAGTTACCATCGGGGAATTTTCATATAACCGGGATTTTACAACGTCCTGGAAAACCTGGATGTATCCATCCGATTCAACTTAATCCTTCGGGAAGTGATTTGTTGGGATGACGTTTCAATTGGATGCAATGACACTGAAGACCATGACGTGGACTGGAAATTGGGTTGGGATATCCCTTGATCCAAAAATAAAACGGTCGAAGAAACTGGACTTTTTGCTTATAAACCCAGTATACATACATAAGTGAGATCGGATTATTTTTTTTCAGTGGGGGGGGAATTATATGATGCTGACGTTATGACAAGCAGATTTTTTTTCTTATTCAGAAAATGACACCCGACTCAAGAACCTTTGAAATATGTTAAACGAAATTCAAATTTTTCAATATGAGGAAGGGAGCTTTTTGACAAAATATGTTTGCTGAGCTCTTTAGCTTCAGTAAAAGTCGAGAAAATGACACTTGAACAATATCGACGAATTTCTATTCGCGCACTTCAAGCAGTTGCACGTCGCTAGGACCACCGTCTATGCCGTCAGCATGTCTAAAACGTATGATTTAGAACCTTGATTTATTTAAGAGACTTATATTATCCCCGATATGGTATTTTATATAAAATATGGATATATTATTATATAAAATTTTGTCTACTTTAACAGGGCAATTTGTGACGTGTCAAACCAAACCAACCAAGCCAGTGACTATAGGGGAGGGTATGAGGATTTCATACACCCTTATGACCAAAATCGTGTTGTCAAATATGTCTAAAATACAATGTTGTTGTTTTTTGGTATTTTTTTTGTAAAGAAATGAATATTATATGTTATCAAAATTTGTTATTTCTATAAATAAAATTTTAAAATATATTCACTCTCTTTACATTAATCATTTTTTTAAAAAAAGCTCCAATTTTGATGTTGAAAAAAAAGGTTATTAAAAATTGGAAAAAAAAAATTAAATAATCTTAATTTATATATACGTAAGTAAGTTATGGGTTTCTATTCAAATGTGAGCGATGAGTTGAGATACTGTGAGGAAACTTGTGCTGGAGATTAGAGTGAAAGGAATAATATTTTATAAATATTAATTAATAATATGTATATATATATATATATATATAATTAATAAAGTAATGTTAGGTATTAATTACATTTTTTTTTTAGTTTTTTACTTAAAGTATTTTAAATCTTATGTTTTTTAAAAAACCAAAAATATTTTGTCTTTAGATAGTTAAAAATAAGTTTTCTATTGTTGTCAATTTTTTGAATAAAGGGGACATAGTTCGTGCATAATAAAACAGGGCATATCATGAGTTTATAAAAATGTCCGCGTACGCCCCAAACAGGATGTAAAAAGAATAAAATTGGTCATCTTCTTTGTATATAAAGATAACTAATGAAATAAGGATATCTTATGATAAGATTAGTACACGAAAGACTCAATATATGTCAAACCCTACTCAGCCCTCTGTCAATACATTAATATCAAATACATAATCATTCTTCCATGAATAACTTTTTGCCAATGAATCATGAGATTATATTTAAGATTTTCAAAGGAATAAGAACTCCTATTTTATATATGAATCATTGGCAATACATTGACGTAATTATGACGTCAAAGAAATAAGGAATATCATAGTTATTTCCTTGTTGGATATAACATGGAATATTGTGTAATTAGGAATAATGGATTGGATATAAATCTTTCTATGCCCACAAAAATTTTTTTGTTCAAACTCAGGTGTTTAAGATCATATTTTTTTATTTGTTAGGGGCACCTTAGGGAAGAGTTTGTTAAACTACCACCCCTGGTCTGCATGCAGCACTCTAATATTTAAAGTGCAGTCCGCAAAAACCTGTAGCAAATATTTTTTTGGTTCCAAAATGTTCAAAATTGTTATTTTGGCCTTATTTAGTATTGAAGACTACAATCTTGTCCAGTTCAGTCTCGGTTCATTTCAGTTGAAGTCCTGGATATCATTGCTAAAAAGTTATAAAGTTCAGTTCTAGATGACGTCACTTAACTTTTTTTTAATATCAGTTCTAATAATAACAGCGTTAAGACTCAACCGGACCGAATAAATAACAACCAACACAACAATAAACACAATACTGTTAATTTAATGACGTTAATGGTCATGGGCCACGAATTCTGGACCACCCTGTATACACCTTATTTTGGAAACAAAGTACTGCTTGAATCGTTTTTGTTCCGTCAAAAAAAAAAACTACGCATTTAATTATAAGTAATTTATTTACCAACCTTACAGAATTAATTATCAAATAATAAATAGTGCTGTGTTGACTCGGTTTGATCTGACTTGTATCTTTAATTTTTAGACTCGGCTCAAATTGTAAGTCGATGTATGTTCTAAAATAAATAAATAGCTATTCAAAATAAAGTAAACTAATGGTGACAAATTTACGAATATTGTTTGTGTAACTATTCATAACAACGGATAGGGAGTGTTTCATAACCAACAGGTTATACTTATTTTAAGGCCGTCCACACTCTTACACTTTCTAATCGACAGTTTTAACTGTGCAGGCCTTGAGCACCGAATATTTTTATGTTAGAAACTTTATGTTTTATTTTAGAATCAATATTTAGAATTGCTTTGTATCGATCAATCAAATGACGTCCTAAAGTGGTGGAACGCTGAAAAATAGTTAGCCTTCCCTAACATATATTAGTTAGCCATTAGGTATTTATCAATACCCGCAACTTCAATTTTTAGAGAGAGGGTATTCTCATCACCTAGGAAAAAAGTTTCTAATTAAATAAGAAGGATTAATTACGATGTGACAGATATACCTTTTAAATTAATATAGTATTATCATTGTTGATCATTCAATAATTGTCAGAACTGATGCATCAACTTTTAAACTACATAAATTCCTGTGTACCAGTGGTATTATATGAAATATATATATATATAAATCTCAGTAATGAACAACCTTACATCTCTTATTTCTTTATAGCAAACTCCAAACCAATTATAGAAAATCAAAGTATGAGTATAATCGCCTTAGTCGCCCTTGACTCCATTTCTATCATCAAAATCTAGAACTCTATAATACTTGATAATTTTAAATCAAATAAAACTTTATTACTTATAATAGGTGAAGTAAAAAGTTCTGAGCGTTTTTTCACTTTATTTTGACAATAGAATTAACATAATTAGGAGTATTCGATTTAGATGGATCCTAATAGTTTTCAGTCTATACTCCAGTTCCTGAACAATGGAATTAGTCCTCACATACCGCTCCAACTAGACGCTTTCGACATTTTTGACGTCCATATTACCTAAATTGTTGGAACCACGGCTTTGCTGTTGCATTGAATACTGTATTGGGTCCATAAGCAGTCCATTTTTTTGGCCACCTGCTCCGCCTTCCTTTTCACCTTAGCCGTAGAGATACTGACGAATGTATCGATTTTTCTTTTTAAGTGTATGCTTAACCTTTAAGCATACTTTAAGCTTTTTTTAATACAATCAATTAATCGTGAGATAAAGCTCACTAAAGGAATTAGCGAAAAACACTAAAAACTTTTTACTTAACCTAATATTAATTTGTAAACAAAGTGACAGTCGATCACCTGATTCAGTTTGGTCCGTTGTTGACAATATAAGTCCAAATTGAGTGTTTTTCCCGATGGGAGCAATTCATAGTGAATTAATCCTTTCCAATCCCACCAAACACAAAGCATAACCTTCTTAGGGAATAAGTCCGACCTTGGCAATCGTTTGAGCCGCTTCAGCGTGCTTTAACCACGATATTTTTAGGTTGTTGCTATCGTATCTGTTGTAGCCCATATAGGGATAAATCTACAAATCCATAAATTTACCCTTCATACAGCCCAATCCTAATCATAGATATGATATTCACATAGAGTGCGCTGTGGAAATTCTTCTCAGAATGGAACATTTTTTGTTTTAACAACAAGCGACAGACGGTCACACTCCCTAACGAATAATAAATATTTTTTAGTTTCTTTATGATGAAAAGCGAATTCCTTCAACATACTCAATCTTCTTTTGTTGAGAGCCTGAAAAGGGCAATAGATATTATCAATGTTTTAACTTCAACTATAATCCCGTTTTGAAATATCATCTTGTAATAATTATTTTTTTCCCATGTTAAAGAATAAGTTTTTTTTATTGATGATACAATTTAAATGAGTACTAAATTGACTTATACTCTGATCAAGGTCCTACAAACAGAAAGCATAGGTCTAAACAGTTCCATCATTCAATAATTACGAAATAACATTTTAAAAATACATATTTTTTAAATCCATTTCAGCTTCCTTCTTGATACAATTATGTTTCATTTGACTTCATAATAAGTTATATTTTACTTCTTAGTAATACTTTTTCACAATCCTTTATATCCCTGGGATGTTATTCAAGGATACAATTTATATTGGAGATTAGAATCCAAAACTGCTCTCAGTCTTTCTCTGATACATCATATTTCAGAAATTGATCATATTTTTGGGACTATAATTGTTCCAAGTCATTTGTACCATAGAGACAATCCCCAAATTAAAATTACAATTTAAAAAACGTATCTAAATGTGTTTGTATTGATACTGTATCCTGTTTGATTTTCGAGGGTAGAAAAAGAATGAAGAAAGGACAACCCTTTTTAGATCTTTGTAATAGTGACCAGTGATTTAATTCCCAGTTTTTTCATTCCCTGTAAAATTGATCCCCGGACATTTCATTCCCAATTTGAAGGGGGGATATTTAGTAACCTTATACGGCTTAGTTTTCTGCACTAGTTAGTAGTTGTTTTTGTAAGGTTGTATTAGTTATCTCTTCAACTATTTTGCACTGAAATTCACATTATAAATATTTTTTCCCAAACAACAAACCTATTCCTTAGAGTAAGTTACCTTTAAAAAATTATAAAACATCAAAGGCTTGTTAACAGTTTTCACAATAATTGATATAAAAACAAAAATAGGTCAAAAGATGCATGTACGAATCTATTACATTCTTAATTCTTAAGAGTTCAACTTTCTCCATACTTTCATCTCTGATTCATAAGGAATCAATATAATCCTAAAAGGTCGTTCTGGAAAATAAAAGTGTCGCTTCCGTACCAGAGAGAAACTCCAAAACTATTTATTCAAAAGAATTAAAGGTAGATTCTGGATATATTTGAAAAAAAAATTATAAGAAGAAGTGTTTTTTTTTTTTAAATTGAAGCTAGGGGTCCACATATCATTACAGAGTTAGTTATCTGGGTTATATATACGTTTCTGATCTGGGAAGAGACAAAAAACATAGTTCTTATCTTACTCTTCCGATTCCAAATTGCGCAAACTCTACTAAGCTTTACTGTTTTCTTTTACGCCTCTCGTTTCCTCGTATTCTTTTTTACCTTGGTGTGTTAACTACGTTTGAACCACAATGTTGCGTTTATATAATGGTCATTAATGTATATAATTATTAAAAAATATTATTCTTCTCAATAGCACTTATTAAAACCTTTATGACATATTGTATAACATTTGAAATATTGATCGTATTTATCATACTATCATTTTATATTGAATTAAAATATGCAATCGTATATATCAATATATGTAATATAATTTTTTAGGGAGAATATCAATAGGATAATTCGATTAAATGTCAGTTCGATAAAATGTCTTTTTGGGAAATATGATATTGGCCAATTGTCCGCTGGCGTAATTAATCAACTCAGAATATATAACTAAGGACATTCCAAAATAGTGTGTTCAACTATCTACTAGAAGGTTGTTGAATTGCCTTTGCAATATTCTTTTACTTATCTAAAGTTTTCCCCTTATACTCTATTCTCTTAATTACTGACGCTGAGTAATTATTTTGTATAGCATACCCAAATTAAAGGTACGTTCCAAATTATCGTTAAAATCATTAACTACTTTTTTTTTAAATAATGTATAGCGAGGTCCAACAATATATGAACTTCTTTAAAAAGGAGCAAATCCCATTCCAAGGTTCCTAAGATCATGTCTTCAATTCCTTGAAAAATTCGCTCCGTAGAATTACAATCTCCTTTCATCGATATAAATCAATGATAATTATTCTTTATAAATATTTATTGCCTGTTTCCCAAATCTTTTTGAGTTCATCCCGATGATAATAATGGTGGGACCTCCCCACCACAAGAAGATTCCATCTTATTCAGTGATTAACTCGAAAATTGTCCTCCTATGAAATATCAAAGAAACTCACGTCAATCTCTTAAAGAGAATACGCGGCTATGAAGACTTTGTTGAGCAAATCTACTAATCCACTTATTTCCTAATATTGCAAAATCCCAATCAATGTTTACTTGAAATACTTTTCTATAAATCACTACGGATTTAACAGCAAATAAATTCACTACCAAATATGTGAAGGTATCCAGAAATTAGATTGACGAAATATTTATTCAGTGCAACACAATCTATGATATGTCATGTAACTCTTCCATTTTTGTTTAATTTAGGCAATAGTCCCATCCTTATCAATATGGCAGGGGAAAAAATGTTTAATACTTTTATTTTCCAGTAATTAGTTTACTGCCCCCCTCCCCACCCCACCCTTTCAACAGTATTGTGAAGAGACTATTGCAGTCATAATGTATGGAATTTAAATTTGTTCCTTCCTGTCCTTGTAATTTTTAAAAAGTATCCTATTCTAAAGTGTTATCTTTTAGGCACCATTTTACAAACTTTATAGTGAAGTACCTCAATTTACCTATTATTTAACTAAATTTTTTTTTTACCTTAAAAATGAAATAAATAATTTTGGAATTACACTTAATTTAGACTTTATAATTAATATATACATTGGATCTATTTAGCTTCTAGATAGTCAAAATATATATGGATGGCAATATCATTATTGGATATATTTCATAATTTAGGAAATATTATTGCTTAAGACATCTTCATACATGTTCTTAAGACTCAAGAAGAGATCAGATAGTACATCATATTTTTTGAGACTTACAAATAATACTGAATTTATTTGCACATAATTTACCCAATCACATCATACACAATGAGTTGACATTAATGAAAAGCACTCTAGTAAAGAAATATACTTAATTAAATCATTATATATTTACATACATTTCCTGTGTGGAATTGGATGTTTTTTTCTTGCATGGATAGCAATATTCTTTATATTTGTTTTCATTACGATAAACAATACATCACTTAAGTTCGTAGAACAATTTCATACAGAACGTACATTTTGATATAATTAAATAAACGTTATCAATTGATTTGTTAATCTGGTGTATTTATTTGTATGATCAAAATGCTCTCATAAAAAACCATCAAGTAAAAATTAGATTTGGCTAACATTAGATCTAACAAACATAGCTGGAAATGAAAAGCTAAGAAATGATTTTGATTTATTTATAGTCTATTTGGAGGTTAATAATATTGAATTATGAAGAAACATCTTTCTTATAAAATACCCCATTTAATATCCCCATAATTCTCCCTGAGGCTCGGGATGTAAAAATATTAGAAGGGTCCCTTGATACTTATAAATGCAGCCACGGTAAAGTTTAAACTTTAAACTGCCTTGGGGACGAGCACTTCACATGTGCAACCACAACAACATAGGAGTATGAAAGTATATAATAGGAATTGTATCTATAGAGCAAATAAATTCATTCCTAAGCCTTTCTTATTTAAACTTTGTCCATGCCAACCGTATCATTTTCATGCGACATATTAAAAAAAGTATGGACCCACACGTCCGTTCTATATTCTGTTGAAGAATAAAGGTACAATATGCTCAAAAGGAACTATGAAAAATAAATGTATCCAAGAAGCAAAAGGCATAGGATATCAGATCTTCTGGATACCAAAATTGAGGTGGCAGATATTATGTACATTTTGAAATGATCCAGGAGCGTCATTTTCAAGGTGGCCCAGATGAAAAAGGATAGAAATTACCTTTCAAGAAAAGATGGAAGTGGGTGGACACAACTTGAAAAGGGATTCTGAGTTTCTGGGGTACCTGAAGAAGAAGATCAAAAAGGACCCCACAAAATCCATGAATCACCTCACTAACGAGCTTGACGTGGACGAGGGGACACTCAGGAGGGCTTTGGAGGAGGACTTGGGTTGTTCCCTTACACAAGGATTCCATTCCACCTGTTGACGGGCACTCTGAAGGAAGGGTGACTGCAGAGATGCAAGAAAGTTCGTGTGTAGATCAAGGCAAATGTATCCACAGTAAAAAAATTCTCTGACGAGAAGATTTTCACGATAGACTTGGTCTACAGCCGTCTGAACAACCGTTGGCGTCCTGTTATTCTGGTGTACTGTTATAGGCGCAGAGGAAAGACCATAGGGCAAAACAATGTTGTGGAGACGTCCAATGCAGGTGTTGATGGTAACTATATTCCTTGATTCTTCATTCAATTTGTATTATTCAAGGATTTTCGAAAGACCAGTTTCGTAAAATATCAGCACTAGCTATATCCTGTAAATAGATTGTCCAGATGGGGGAGGGAAATAGTTGTTTATTTACGACGGGCGATATTGTTATCTTGTATTCTGCAACGATGCAGACTTGTTCATTAAGTTCCAATGCAGTAACAATTGGGGATACCCATTCTGATGATTCAACAAGTTCAACAGTAAATCTCTCAATCATCGTAAGTTGTTTGGTTATGACGTTATTTCGAAGCACAAAGGAGAACCAAACAACGTTTTATAGATTTATGGTCCTTGATATGCACTCTGGCTACAAATTTACTCTGAATTATGTTGGCATTGGAACCCATATTAAAAAAAAAACTTCCCAGGGTTTCCCTTGACTTCGAGATTTGCAAAGACCCTGTTTTTAACATCCATAGGTGTGTGCCTACTTTATTTTACTTTAACAAAGCGAATTACCGCAGTTGAGTCAATGGACAATTTTGTGTTGAGTTACTCTTTACTGTAAAGACACCTTGTTGAAATGGCGGCAAAGGTTATGTGCACCCCTTGTATTGAGCCATAACCAAGGCACCATTCTTTATTTTTATTACTTTGGAGAGATTCTTGAGAGTGATTTATTGAGGTGATTCGGAAAATATATCCAAGATGGATTTCGCCCTACTAATTGGAACCATAGGATTTACAGTTACACTTGCAGAATCTGATCTGCATTGGGAGCCTTGACACGAGGTCATCAATCAACGTTCTATCTCCTTGTTGCATCTCGTCTCAAGTAAACCGCTCCAATTAAACGGATTCAACAGGTGTACTATTATATGCCTATTTTATGAGGGTAGTTTTTAATAACTAAACAAATAATATAAAAAAAAATTTAACAAGAGGTAACCTAAATTAATAGTTTAAAAAAATATTGCAACGACCACATAGGTGATTAATAAATTATTTATAAATTGTGTCCAATGAGACAAATAGGTAACGAAAGCTTAAATAATGAAATTTTTTAAAAATTGTTTACAATTGATCATTTTCTTACAGAAAATGAGACACTTAAATTTGTATATAATGATATAACTGAATGTTTATTTTGATACGACATAATAGTTATCAACATTTACACAAATAAAGTGTATTGTGTCTCCTTTAAGCCAATCAATACGTAAATAAAAGTATGTGATTAAATATTAAATAAATAAGAAAAATTGATTTTTGTATAAATACTCAAGGAATCTTGTAAAAAGGCATCATAATTATTTAATTTTGATTAAGAGAACAAGACACTCAACTGTTCAGGATGAAACTTTTTTTGATAATCGCAACTCTCTTTGCTGTTTGCAGTGCAGCGTCCCTTCCAGTTCCAGTGGAGGATAAATATGACTCGGGGAAACTTTGTACAATGATTTTCAAGAATGTCAACGATCTGATTACTAATGGATCAGAATTGGATTCTATTTTGATTCTTTCACACATGGTAAGATATACATATTTAATTATATCCCTATATTTAACCATCTCTCTCTGACATTGAAATTGTGTAGGAATGTAATATCTTCTTTATGAATAGTCGTCAATGGAACAAGATATGTCATGCATTTGTAGATAACGTGGTTAAACCATACCTTGAGGGTATCCTTGAACATAAGGCTCCTCCAAAGCAGACCTGTAGAGCCCTTGGTTATTATTAATTGAAATATAAACATCATAATAAATAATTAATATTGAAAACATTTGTTTATTTTTATTCTTCGTGGAAAGGAAATATTAGGTTTTAAAAAAAAACTATTATAATTAACTAGAAATAAAGAATGTACAAATACAAAGATAAATAAAGTATCTGGACATATTTGTAATTGCTTTTTTTTTAATAATCTAGTGTGTTTATTTTGCTAATCTTAAACTTAATCTGAAAGTACTGTCCATAGACAACAACTTGTCTTTTTATACTTAATCTGTATTCGTTTCACCATGAAGCAGCAAGAGAACAATCGTAAAGTATTTGTAGAATTATTTGAGGCCGGCATCCATGCATAGGCAATCATAAAAGTCACCGAATATACCATGAGCACCGTCTATGACATGTACAAGTTACTGAATATGGGGCTTTTCCATTTTTCATGTGGCTCACACAAATCCAAAAAGCGTACTTGCTTCTTTCTGGCTGGGCTCAAAAATTCCATCACAGCAAATCCTCAACCTATTCAGTGATGTGTCAAATTTCACCATGGACACTATTTACAATCCAAAGAATAACTCTGGGTCGCAGAGAACAGATATAATGTTCCTTCTGTGATGAAGACCACCAAGTTTGCTGTAATTGTGTTTGAATTGATCACGAGTGACGGGAATGTCATGCCAGCTAACGTTTTTAACACCCGTCTCATATCGACCTCCTCAGTGTATTTGGACTTTCTTAATTTTTTTATTTTTTATTTATTTTACAACTGGAAGCCACATACCCTCCAGATACAAGATTCATGTTGATTGAATAATTCAATAATAATTTAATTTAATAAAATAAATATCAATTTCACGAAGAACCGAATTTACTTTTTAAATATTAAATACTTAAATGAATTTTACAATATCAACTTATATATTATTATTAGGAAATATTACAGTTAAATAATTAATTATAATTAAATGTATTCAATAATCAAGACATGGGTTGTACCATTTCTTCCATACTTACACTTTTACTTACCCGAACATTGTTCCTCATTCCTCTTTTCACTGTTCGTTTCTTTCGAGCAAGTCTTGCTTGGATTTCGACACGAGCTTGCAAATATTTTTGAATAAGTTTTGTCTTAATATTATGACAATTTGGTAGGAATATATTTGTTGTTTCTTTTCAGTTAGATCCTGTAGGATTTTGGTTATATTTCTCAAATCATTAAATTTTTGAGTTTTACTGAGGTTGCGAAATCGCATGAATATTTAGACAATTGGTCCATTAATTTAATTTTCACGTCCCTCACATGGTAAAAAGTGGTTGATTATATTACTTGGAAAAACTCTTGAGTTTTTGACGTGAGTCCAATCCCTACGTTTGATGGCGTTGATCAAAAACATCGTTCGATTGATGTCTTTTGGAAAATTAAACATTTTCGTGGGCAATAAGCCTAGAGAATCTTGAAAGTTGATCTATTACAATACACCATACTGGACGTTACCATTATGAAAAATATATTGCAAAGAATAATTATTTGCTAATTATGATAAAGAATTAAATTAAGTACAAAAAGTAGTACATAAATTGCCTTCAGGACCTTAAAATAGACTTTATGGCAGCTGAGAATTTGAAGCCAATCAACATAGAGAAGGAAAAAAACATGCTCTTATTCTACTGAGTGTTCACTCTTTCTCTTGAGTCAGAAGATTGTTAATTTTTTCATTCCCTGTAAAATTGATCCCTGGACATTTCATTCCCAATTTGAAGGGGGGATATTTTGTAACCTTATACGGCTTAGTTTTCTGCACTAGTTAGTAGTTGTTTTTGTAAGGTTGTAGAAGGAAGGATGTATTAGTTATCTCTTCAACTATTTTGCACTGAAATTCACATTATAAATATTTTTTCCCAAACAACAAACCTATTCCTTAGAGTAAGTTACCTTTAAAAAATTATAAAACATCAAAGGCTTGTTAACAGTTTTCACAATAATTGATATAAAAACAAAAATAGGTCTAAGATGCATGTACGAATCTATTACATTCTTAATTCTTAAGAGTTCAACTTTCTCCATACTTTCATCTCTGATTCATAAGGAATCAATATAATCCTAAAAGGTCGTTCTGGAAAATAAAAGTGTTGCTTCCGTACCAGAGAGAAACTCGAGGTGAAATATCCAAAACTATTTATTCAAAAGAATTAAAGGTAGATTCTGGATATATTTGAAAAAAAAATTATAAGAAGAAGTGTTTTTTTTTGCGATGTTGCGTTTATATAATGGTCATTAATGTATATAATTATTAAAAAAATATTATTCTTCTCAATAGCACTTATTAAAACCTTTATGACATATTGTATAACATATGAAATATTGATCGTATTTATCATACTATCATTTTATATTGAATTAAAATATGCAATCGTATATATCAATATATGTAATATAATTTTTTAGGGAGATTATCAATAGGATAATTCGATTAAATGTCAGTTCGATAAAATGTCTTTTTGGGAAATATGATATTGGCCAATTGTCCGCTCGCGTAATTAATCAACTCAGAATATATAACTAAGGACATTCCAAAATAGTGTGTTCAACTATTTTCTAGAAGGTTGTTGAATTGCCTTTGCAATATTATTTTACTTATCTAAAGTTTTCCCCTTATACTCTATTCTCTTAATTACTGACGCTGAGTAATTATTTTGTACAGCATACCCAAATTAAAGGTACGTTCCAAATTATCGTTAAAATCATTAATTACTTTTTTTTTAAATAAATTATGAGAGGTGCTCCCAAACATATAATGCTATGGAAGAATTACCTAGTATGAAAAATGTTGAGGACGTTGAAAATCAACATAATGGCCTCCAAAACAAGTATGTGAAGGTGCTTAAGAAACCAAAAGAGACATAAAGTTTATCATAACAAAATGAATTAAAGATGAACGAGAATCAGAGTTGAAACATGCTAGAAAAATTACATCTATTCAGTTACGAATTTTCGTAATCAGAGCTCTGTACATAATGATATTCCAAGACTTCAGTTGGCTTCATTTCATGGAGCATTGACAGAATTTTCGTGTTGGAGATATTCCTTTGAAGCGTTATTTAGGTAATTTGTCAAAAATGGATCCTTTATTGAAGTTTTCGTATTTGAAGAGTTGTTTAAAGGGGCAACCTTTGAGTAAAGTAGTTTTCCTACCTATCAAAAAAAAGGTGTGTGGACAAAACGTCGACTGGCAAAACGTTGAAGGGAAAAAACGTCGAATAGACTTAACGTCGAATAGACTTAACGTCAAATAGACAAAACTTCGACCGTAGAATAAAAAATAAGGAGCTCCTCCAAACAGTGTTGCAATATATATCATTCAGATATTTCCTACCTGAAACATACCCCCAACACTACCACACCTATATAAACTACCATTGCGGGTGAATACCAACAACCTTATACAACCCGAATGTTGGGGATATTTTCGGTTACCGCTGTGTCCCGAAATGGGATGAAACCCACCGCCACTATTTAAGCAACTAAGAGCTCCTTACAATCCCTCAGCACACCCCAAATGTTAGGGCTGTTTTGGGACGCCGCCGGGCCCCTCAATGGGATGAAACTACTTACATTTACACCACAAAGGCCTCCAAATTTTGAGGCTGTTGCTGGTTTCATATCAGTACCCAAAAGCACCCCCATTTTCTTGATATAAATTGACGAGTTAGGAGTGGCCTTGAAGGTAACTTATCTGACGGTGGTGGAGTTTATCGCTTTTTGGGATTTTTGATAAATGAAAACATCCCAACTTTGGTGTATAAATGGGGGGGGTGAGGGGTCTTTTAAAGTTTTGTTTATGAAGGGGGAATGTCTTGAGCGGGAAATGTATGCCATACAGATTAGAAACACCACCATAAAGTACAAGGGACTCTTCCAACCCCATCAAAACGAACACCTGCCACACATTGTTCGTAGATATAGTAAAGTTTTCATTGTGAGCAGTTCACTTATTCGCCCTTTTTCTTTGTTCCCCTATTAACACGTTTATTTCCCCATATTTATGCAGTTTATATTTCTGTATGCATTCTTTGATACAGCGAAAACAGTGGTGATCACATATATGCTGCTTTTAAAGTTTTAATATTATAAGTAATTACAATTTCCTTTGTTTGGTAATTTACATTTTTATTTTTCAACTGATTTAAAAAAAAACGCCTCTAAATTTATTGGAAGTTTGAGATAAGAACTATGTGGCTGTTGACTTATTAAATAGAATTATATGATTTCTAAGTGAAACTCTTTTAGAGAAGTATGGAAATTATCAAAACTTAAGAAGGAGGCAAAAACTTCTAGACGAAGGATATTCATATCTACTTGAGAAATCAATTAACGACATACTGTATTGGAAATATTATATGTGACAAACGTGTAAAGGAAGATCAATTACCATCAACGAAGTTATCAAAGCAAAACAAAGTCACGTTCATCCTCCGGATTACATAGAAAATGATGTTAAACAAGAAATAAAGAACCCGTCTTCAAGTTCATTATCTGTTCCTTCAAATATCGTCAATCCATTCACATTTAGGTTAACTTTAGATGGAGCTGCAAAACTTTCTAACCAAGAATCTTTGAAAAGGGTTCTAGGACAATTGGCCAAAAACATTTTTTCAAAGATTCTTTCGCCTTATGTTCATTTTCCCAAAGGTCAACTTTCCGAACGGACGTTTCGCCAAAGGACCATTTGGGACATTTAGCTGAAGAAATGATATTAAATTTATATATATATATGATTGCATAATAAAATTCAATTTAAAATGATAAATAGGTATTGTTGAGTTTTTATTTTGCAGAAAAATATGTTTTTACTCCTTAATGATCATTTTAAAAACTCAACGCAGTAGTATGGGGTTCAAATGTAGTTAGAATCTACCACCGACACGTTTCAAGAACCAAGGACCCCTTTTAATACGTACAAAAACATCCTCACCTACGGGTTGTAAGCTGATGTGAGCCGAGGAAGGTTAAATTCCTCCGTTGCCGTTTCTCTGAGCATAAAAAAATCCTCATAATAGTGCAAAATACACCCCACCCCTCAAGTGTACATGTGAAGTACCTGGATAAAATATGGTTTAAACTCCCCCACCATCTCATTTCTAAAAACCAAGGACTCCTTATGAGCTACCGTGCCAGAAAGTAGGGTAAATTCTTCATCCACCGCTTCCCTGTGCATCAAGGAACTCTTACAATATCTAAAATATACCCCGGCCACCAAGCTGTATAAGGGTTGTCTTGGGCCAAAAGGCACTTTAAATTCTATCCCAGCCTCGTTTCCAAGAACCAAGGAACTTTTCTAATATGCTATGATACACCTCAGCCCACGGGTTGTAAAAAATCCAGCCCTTAAAATAGTATATGTATATTTAATACTTCATTAGTCCAATAAATAATAACGAAATGGATTTTAAACTGCTTTGAAACACAGTACTTCAACTGTACAACCTGAGGGCCGGGTTATATTTTTGGATATGAAAAGGGTTGTTGGAATCTTAAAGAATCCACGACCAAGTAGTTTGACTTACCTCGGGGCCCAGCCGTTCACCTTCGAATCTGTAGTTCACGGTGTATATTATAAAAGGATCATAAATGCTTAGAAACTCGGTGGAGGTGGACATTTACAGGCTGTGGGCAAGGAATATCATAATAGGTATTTAATTTCAAGTTTCTTAATCATTCATTCATTTTATTGTCTGAATATAATATAAATTGCAACGAAATTGCCCACAATAATAGTGCCTTGCAATAAAATGATTCCCCATCATATTGGTGACAGTTATGATTCATCAAGATGACATTATCCACAGCAATTTTGTCTCACAATGATATTGTTCACGACGATTTTACCAAGTAACGATTTTATCATCAACCTTTTTACCACAATTATTTTACAGTAAACCCCTACTGTGTTCTGGTTATAATATTCATTCATGAATATAATTAATTTGAAATATTTTTCTTAAAAAAACACTAAATAATTACCGTATATGAGATATATAGCATAATAGTTTAGAAACAATTCCCATTTAGCATAATATCATTTTAAATTGAATTGAAATATGCAATCGTATGCATATATCATTAAATTTAATATCCTTTTTAGGCAAAACATCCCAAATGGTTGTTTGTTGAAATGCCCTTTCGGCGAGAAAAAAAACATCATCAGTTGGTATTATTGTAACACCTGGTGATGATTTTTTTCTTTGATAATGAGAATATAAAAATTTATTCAAGCAACATTAAAATTTTGAAATCATATAAAAGATAGTTTAGCGATGATACTTTTAATTCAGGACCAGATGGATATCAGCTGTATACAATTCACACTCTAATTGGAAGTAACAAAACTCTTCCCGAGCAGTATATTGCCCATCCAAGACTAGAAAGGATAAAATTTACTCCATCATATTGAATTTCTTAAAAAATAAACACCTTAGTCCTCTTTCAATCACGGTCAATTTTGAAAGAGCTGTGATTAACCAAATTAAAAGAGTTGTCCCTGAAACGTAAATTTTCTGGGTATTTTTTCTATTTTGGTCAATGTTTATGACGAAATATTGCAAGCCTTGGTCTTCAGGAATGGAACAAGAATGAAAACAGTCAGCTGATTATCAAGCATTTGCAAGCCCTTGTTTTTCTTCCTCCTGGCAAAATGTACAACATATTTACGAGATACATGATCACATTCGACGTGAAAAATAATGAATAGCTTGGCGATTTCTTGCAATATTTTGAATCCAAATGGATTGGCATCATTCTAAGGGGAAAAAACGAAAACCTGCATTTGAAATCGATATGTTGAATTTATTCGAAGGAATGAAGAATGATTTACCAAGAACAAATAAATTAGTTGAGGCTGGTATAATCCTTTTCATATGCGTTTGTAAGCGAATCATTCTACATAAGAAAAATATTTTTAAATCCTTGAGTAACCTTCAACAAAAATGCATCAACGACAAATTCAAAACGGACAGGACTTGGACAAAAAATCCAAAAAGTATGTAAATGCTAATAAAAAATTATCTAATGTCTTTAATAAATATTAAAATATGGTTACTTCGAAAATTGGTCCGAAATTATAATTTTACATTGCATATCTAATTGCATTGCATACGTATTAGAAAATTATTGAATAAATAAGAATATTTAATATGTATTAACGTTATAACAATTAATTTTCCTGGAAGAAATTGGGTGTTGAGAGGGGCCCTTAAAAGTAATTTCATTAACAGCAGTGGGATTCATCCCATTTTGGGGCCCAGCGGTACCCGAAAACCCCTAAATTTCGAGGTATAAATGGGAATTTGTGAGGGTTCTTTGCTGTTAGCTTATGTAGGGGTGGTGGGGTAAATATCTGGGGGGTGGGGAAATGTCTAGACTGAAATGTCGTAGAAACTGTTTCTCTTATTTTTAAAGGTAATATTTTCCAGTCGACTTTTTGTAGTTCTACTTTTTGTCTGTAAACGTTTCGACCTACTACCCTTTTTGGAGATAAAGTTAATTTTAGATTAAATATTTAAAAGAGCTTATTAAGATTACATGTTCTAGAAATCATTGTTATAATTGTCTTCATACAGGTCACAGATATGATGGTTGTAAGTTTGGCTATTGTAAATACTGTGGGACGAGACATCATTATTTGCTTCATCTCGACAATAAATCGGATTATTGTTCAAAGGGGATTTCTAATAGATCACAGTCAAGTATGGGCTTTACACATGAAAATCATGTGACATGTCAGCCAAAACAATGGTCGTTAATATGAGATACTCTGCTACTGAACGTGTCCTTTTTAACAATGGCTCGCAGACAAGTTTGATATCTCCTAACTTAGCAAGAACATTGAACTTCCAAGGCGTCGAAAAGAGATTTCATTTATTGGTCCTGACAAAATCTGCAGAAAGCTGTCATCGTCATGAGATACCTTTAAGGTCCATTGACAATTCTTTGATACCTATTTCGGCCTTTAAAGTAGAGAGAATGTCAGATTATACTGACACTGTACAAGTAGATATATTTAATTGGCCCCATTTGAAGTTGGGGTATAGTGTTTGGTCGCCTGCTAGTTTTTACGTTTGGCTTAGCATTGATATGCTGCCTAGGTTATTAGATAACATTCCGATCAAACTTGGAAAGATTGACTAGCCATTCGCAAACATAGTAGGTTAAGCTGCATTATTGAAAAAAAAACACCCATACAATATCAGAGATATTGGTTCATCAATTGAAACGCATATCTCCACATCGGTGTCTGAGACCCAGAAGATTTTTGATCGTAAAGTCACAATAACCATGAAAGGTTTCATTGAGGCTCCACTCCCAAAACTTCAGTCTCCGTTGAATTTATTGATGGAGGATACGCTTATTTAAAGAAAAATCCGTTCTCATGATTAGTTGTAGGTATGAGGGATATGATTTTTTATTTTTTGTGACGCATCCAATAAAGGATGAGGTCCAGTGTTGTATTTAAGATCTGTTTTTGTGATTGCGTACATAAGTCAAGCCTTTGAAGGATATGACGATCTCTCGAATGGAGCTTGAGGCCCCACTATTAGCATCGCGCATGGTTCCACATTTTATTTATATTACTCCAGTTGTGATATCAAGCCTCCTTGCTTGGAAGGATTCCACGGTGGTGTGCCATTGGCTAAAAAAGAAACCGTGCGTTTGGAAAACGTATGTCACTAATAAAACTCTGGAGATTAAGGATAATATGGCAAGCGTTTTGTGGTAGTGAGGGTAAGGATGGGCTTGTTAGAAGCGTTCTTATCCGAGTCTCTAATAGTCGAACATTTAAAAACTGGTTAAGCAAGGCTGCAATGGTTATCCCTTGCGAATGAATATTGATTTGATCAATTGGTAATTGACATGTATATTATAGTTAAGATATTCATATGGGGAGTGTCAATTATTATGTTATTCTCTCTTGTGTACCCTACACAAAAATGTTATTTTCTTGTTAATATATATTGTTTGTTGCGCCTTATGTATATATAAAGTAGAGCCTTTGTTACTATGATATTGAAGCAATAACGACACGTTGTTGTCGAGTATAATTAAAAATATTAGTGTTTAATTACATTCTCCCATATTGTTAGGCTCTTAGGTTTTCTCTAAGAATTGATTCTCCACTTACCAATTTATTGCTAATAAGGGCCTTGGCACTCAAAAAAAAGAGGAATGTATTGCCCGATTTTCAGCACTTTTTTGTTTTTATCTTACTAAATATAGACACAAGATATCTAGGGCCTCACTTATACACAAATTCAATATAAAACATTATTAAAATTTTATTTTTGAAGAATAAAAATCAGTTTGTCAATCTGTTTATTTAAAAGTATCTTAAATATAAAGCACGAGGTCTATATAAAGTACATGAACGTAAAGACCTCTTCAACGTGAGCTACTCTGTCATGACGTTTCATTAGCAGCGAGCAGCAATGAGATAAAGGAAATAACCATAAGCCCCACTCTGTATCTAGAAATAATATAAGCAGGAATTACTTCAATGTTAATCCTCTATTTTACCCCAAGTCCATCAAGGCCTTATACCCAAACCTCAACAACCAATCCCCAGTGGCACTCTTTGTTTTTCACACACTACTACCTGTTACTTTATACTTATATGTTATAGAATTATGACACCTTCTTTGGTAGATAAAAAAATATGCACTCAGGTAGCAATTGTAAAAAGAGAGCATTTTTCAAATTTCATATTTTTTTAATTTCTAGGATTAGGATTACTGGAAAGTGCGGTGAGAAGTTGGGAGTGAGACTTATGTTATTAATAAATTAAGACCCTCTTTTATATCAGCTGCCTATTGTATGATTTTGAGAGAAGAAAATGAATTACTGCTAAAATATGGTAATTACATTTAATTTAATAATTACCGGATTGATCTTATCTAGTGGTACACATTTTTTTCCCCTCAACTTTTCAAGAGTAAAATTTAAACAAGAGGTTTTTTGAGGACATTTGGTTAACCAAATCATATGAAAATAGTGTTTGGTACAGCATTTACTCATTGTGTGAGGCCTCAGCTCTATTAATTGCCTCAATACGAGGCCTAAATCTCTTTCAGCTCAAGTCTGACAACATATTCAATGGAATATGTAGTCAGACTTGAGCTTGATCCAATCCTTCTGGATGGAAGCCTCTATAGACTGGACATTCCTGTGAGGATTAGTATATATCCTCTCCTCTAGACGTGTCTTAATAGAGTAGTCTAAGGGGTTTGAATATGGAGAGGAGGGTGGCAACATCTTGAGGTACAAAAAATCAGTAGATGGTATCTCAGGAAAGGCTGGTCTATGCGGTGCGATGAAACAAAGCTACTTCTTGAGTGAAAAAAAAGTTGTCTCTGAACTTATCTCTGTCCAAGGTAGCAATTTCTTATCCAGAAGTTCCATGTAAGCATCAGCATTGAGCCGGTTCTTCCTCTACACAAAAATCGAATGGAAGACTCCACAACGCCCAAGACCATGGTTCCATGTGTCACTGAAGCTAAGACATTGTCTGGATGTTCATTTGCAATTTAGCAGCTGTTTTGCTTATTCACAGTGGCATCAACGGGAAATTTTTTCATCAGAAAAGAGCAAACTTTACCAGAATTTTTGTTGGTCTTGACAAAATTTAGAATCTGTTTTGCTTTTTCCAGCTGTGTCAGCTTGCTTTGTTCAGTGATAAACTATTTTGTTGTACTCCTCCGTAATTTTTCACCATTTTCATTCTGGATTTTAAATAATAAATGTGTACCACTCTAAAAGAAATTTATTTTCCATTTATAAAGCAATTTTTTCCAAAGATAATCGAGAATGCTCACTTCAGAGGAAGAAGGTAACATCACGACAACCTGAAAATTGATCATACCATTTTTCTATACTTATCAACTATAAGTAAAATATATAGTCATGAAAATCGTCTGTATTACGGGCATGTAAAAAAAAAAAAAAAAAAAAAAAATCTACATGTTTGGGGGAAAGCAGCTACAATCAGGAAATTGTAATAATGGAGAAGGGAGTAGCTGTTTGTAGTTGGAACCTGAATAAGGAATATGTGCTGTTATTTTTCAATGTGGTTATCATTTTTTTTTTCTTGGAGAGAGAACACATGTGTATAAAGTAATCTCTAGTTATAGAAATAGAATTTGGAGTGTACAATTTGTTAATATGAAAAAGTTAGACATGATATTAAACAATAAATTTATTCAACATGTCCTCCCTCAGCAGCCACCATCTTCTCCATCCTGCGCCTAAAGGATTTGCATGCCCTGATGACTTTCGCGGAATCGACAGCATTCCACTCCCTCGTAATGGAGCCTGAGAACTTTGTGGTGAAGACCGCAGGGACATCTTCTCTCTCCTTGGCAAGCCGCCTGTCATTCTGGACGTTGTAGCTTCTGTCGACCGTCCAGTTCTTCTCGTCGGAGAAGAAGATGATTCTTCCTCCATGGCACTTCAGGTCATTGAGGAGACGCTTACCGTTGGCGAGCCTAGTGGCCTTCATGGATGCCGTGAGGACGTGTTGTTTGGCCATTCTGTATGACCTATACCCCAAGTCCTCATTCACAGCATTGGAGACCAGTTGTTTGCACACTCCACGGTTCTTGGCCAACCTGGACAAGGAAGTCCCCGGCAAAGCCTTGATGGACTTCCAGAGGCCTTCAAGGAAGCGGGGAATGCGGATTCGGTCACTTCTCATGCTGTACGCCTTGCGGCAGACCTTCCCCTCAACCTCCCAGGCATTGAAGGTCCTGGTACACTGTGGTCATGGGGTAGTTAAGAAGCTTATAGATAGCAGAGGGCTTGTGTCCCGCGCGAGCCAATTTGAGGATGGTGTCTCTCCTTGCTTGTTCCATGATGACGATTGTTTGTTGTCAAAACAATTTTGGTGGAAGTTATAGTGTATTGTTCACGCAACCTTTTACATTAGTATGATTGAACCTCGAGTATCCACATTATGGATCTGGATGAAGTTTAAAGTAGTTCCAATTTATCGTGGACACCCTGTATTATAGGTGGCGGGGGGAAAGTAATTTCATATTTTCTGCTTTATTTTAATAGTTTACTACAGGTGTTATAATCATCTGATTTAAGCCAAGAATCCACCGTTCTGTTCATAACTTCGTGCTTTCGAGAATTCTACTTCATTATGCCCTTCTCGTAGAAGTCCACGTCCCTATTTGCAAAAAAAAACTCGGACAACCTCTATTGAGGTAAAATTGTTACCACCCAGCGCGTTGCCCATATACAAGAACAGGTGGTAGTCACTTAATGCCTGGTCTGGACTGTAGGGTGAATGCATAAGAACTTTTCATTTGAGCTCCAGGATCTTCTTACGTGGCATCAAAGATGTCTGCTGCCAAGCGTTGTCTTGTTCCCAGTAAAGGGTAGAATTGAGCATGCAAAAAAAAAATCGCTCGAACCCCTGTTGCCCAACACGAACCAACAGAGTATCGCTCCACCCCCCCATCCCCCACCCCCGCAAATTAGCGAATTTCTTCCATTGAGCCCTCTATACTCAAAGCACGATAATTACAATACTGTAGGAAAAGTTTTTGTAGTATACATTCCCACCTCTCCAAAACCTTATGGTAGAATATTTTGATATATAAAACACTGCAGCGGTGGAGTTCAAACTGCCTTGGGGCACAGCACGTCACCTGTACAATCTAAGGGGCGGAATGTATTTGGGCATATTAGTAGGGTTTCTTGATGCTCAAGGAAGGGAGCAGTTTACCTACCCAAACTGTGGCCCAGGATGTATTATAGATTAAAAGGGTTCCATCCTGACACGTTTCTTCATCATTCAATATTTTTATCGTCCTAATATAATATAAATTGTAACGAAATTGGGCACGATGAAATTGTCTTGCAATCAAATTACTCACAATCATATTGCTTATAATGATAATGCTTCACGATTATATTACCCACAATGTTTTTGTCCGTAAACTTTGTACCACAATCATTTTACAGTGAATCAGTTGATGTTGTCTAAATTTTGAGAAACTACATTCAAGCATGATATTGTGTTTACAGCCACATATATTAAATTATTGATTTAATATAACTTTTAAAAAAGTATTTATGTATTACAATTACAATTTCCATAAAGTCTTCTTTTCACTGAAAGCTTTACCCACCCACTCCTTGCGTAAGTCATGGACAACATTAGGGATTATATCATAAAAGCTTTTAAAACAAGGTCACAGAGAATGTACAGGGTGCGCAATAAGATGTTTCTTATTTTTCATTTCGTTGAAATGTCCGGGTGTCTGGATCAAAGCTATTATTAAAAAAAAACAATGGCAAAGCTTAAGCGAAATTGAGAAATATTTTGAGGTAGCTCAAGGGCCTCAAGTATTGAAAATTGCAATTTTTTTCTAAAAAAATTTACTTCCTTCTCAATTATCGTGAAAACAGTTCACATTAAGCGTTTTATGTTATATAATTTTTTAAAGATGGCGTAAGTCACTCAAAGTGTATTAATGCTATTATGAGAGAAAAATATTTATAATATGAATTACAATGCAAAATAGTTGAAGAGATAATTAAAGCATATAGAACTTTTTGCATACAATGTTTTTACTTTTTTTCCTTCTGCAAAACATGATTTTTTATTTTATTAGACTAGATCCTTAAATTGGGATGTTAAATTAGTCCTGTTATTTGGTAAATATTTTTTTATTTCGTTAATACTTTGACGATTGTATTCTTTTTTAAATAATAGGAACGGATTTGAACCCGGGGACCTGCACATATAAACAAAATGAACAATAAGAAACACCTTAGAGTGCGAGCTATCTATCCTGTCACTTTGGCGTGCTCTCCTCCCTTGGGCAAACCCAGGTTATTAGGAAGCTGATCTTTTTCAACTGTTAGGACAAAAATAAATCAATTGACGAATTCCTTGTCCCAAATATTTGAAAAAGACACGGAGCTCTATATGGAATCTGCAAATGGGAGCAGAAACATAACAATTGCTCAAACTCTCTTGAATTCAGTGAGACGCTTGTTTTCAAGGATAGGAGGGAATTTGAGGGCCTCTAAAAGGGATTCTAAGGCAACAACAATGCAGCTAATGTCGAAGTAACTGTGTCATGCATTCTCATTAGCTCCCCAAGGACTCAGGGTCAACACTGTTGCCTATCAGGACTTGCTCGAGACCAAGGTGAAGCCCTGGATGGGCATGGTTGTCATTGGGTGTCCTGACAGGGAGCAGGACTCGGCTCCGTGTCACTCATTGAAAAAAAGGAAAGCTGAAATGACTCCAAGATCATTTTTACACCTGACTTTTGGTCTCTATACTTGCCAGATCTTAATCCGATGGATTTGTGTGCGTGGGGTGCAATCGAACGACAAACCAACTTAACTTATCAGACGAATCAAAAAAGAATTCTAGGATTTGCCAAAGGACCAAGTGCCAAAGGCCTCCTTGCACTTTCGACCTCGTATAGAGACTGTAATTAAGGGTGCAGATGATTTTATTGAAAAATATATATCACAATCCTTCTAGCTTTGAAAATCTGGTTGTATTGTTTAATTTGACGACTGGCTTGAGAGAAAATTTAGTTTGAAAACAAAAATTCCTTTTGGGGCACAGATAGCTTGCGCACCCTGTATTTCATTCATTTTTATCAATCCCCAACAAACATTGTAAGTAACTTTAAATATGATCCAAATGAACAAAGTAATTTATCTGTTATTCAATACTTTTATGTATTAAGCCTATTTTAATACGCTTACTATTCATAGTTGACCTACTAATATGTATTTTCTAAATCCTTAATGATGTTATTCAATTCTAATATCAACGTTAAATGAATTTTTGACTTAACGTAAGGGATTTGTGCAGGAGTTACAATGGACTACAAAATAGCCCCAATAAAATGTTATCCTAACAAATTTACTTCAACATTTAAAGACACGGATTTAAAAATACTTTATGTAACAATTACATGCCATTTTATTTTACCTTGAAATGTGGTGTCATGCCAAGGGTACAAAATAATAAGTAGAGCTTTATTTTTTTAATTATGTATGTACCTTGGGACAGAATTGCATCTTGGGTTTCCCTATAGATATCCAATTTTCCCGAGATTTTTTTGAGATTTTACATCTGCACATTTAATTATTTAATAATATAATCTTTATTTAATTAATTAAATTATATGTTGAATATTGATATTTAAGGTTTAACGATTAATGTTTTGCAGTATATTTTCTTGGGAATAGTTTTTTTTCCATTCTACGACTTGGCTTGGAGAAAGATCCGCATCTTTTTTTTTTTTTCAGTTTTCATATTCAGTGTCATAAGAGATATTTTGACTATTCCACTACATATATGGGATTAAGGCCTTTTTATGGCTTCCATATAATTCTTATAACACAAAATATTAAGCAATTAACCTCCTTCTATTAGAGTGTTTTCACCTAGTTGTGGACTTCTTGTAGTCTTATATAAAATAAAAGTAATTACAAAAGTGCCATAAAAGACGGTGACCGGAAGTTAAGCTCTTTGCAGTTTTGCCATGGGAAGTTTCGCCCTACAGAATAGATTATAGCATAAATATATCTTCCACATATAGTTTAAGGTCTTCCTTCACTTGAAGTCCTTTGCAATTAATTGTGAAATTATGGTATTTTAATTCAATTTGGATATAGTAATTCATATAAAATAAATGTTGTTTCTTATTATAATTAATTCAAGCCCATTTTTTACCGGCGGTCTACTTAAGATGAGGGATAAGAGGAAGACACCCTTCTTCCTCTTTTCTGATGAGAGAGTTCTCTCAACAGAAATCGAACAGTTTATAATAAAGTAGGTTCGAACTAATTATATCCATTTTTGATATTTTCTATTTTAAAATATATTAAAACTGAATTAAATGCACTTTTTTTACACATTTTAATACAAAAATGTATTACCAGGACTTCAAATGAGGGAGACTTATTTTAAACCTTAAATTATAGGTGGGAAAAACATTTATGTCATGATATCTGTATGAAGGTGAAACTTCTACAGGGTGTAACTTCCCATGGCTAAACTGCCCGGGCGTAACATCTTAGAACCCTAAAAGATAACCATTTTTTGAAGGTTGAATATTTTTATTATATTCTTGACAGAGGCCCGAATTTTGTTCCAACTATTTTCATTTATAGCACTGCTATTCGACTTTAAACCAAAGATTTTCATCCTTTTTTAACTCTACAAATTCTAATTTTATGATCATCTGCAGACTTCCAGGACCCTTTAACTCAAATATAAGTCCGATTGCGATTCCCACATAGTCCTGTTTTGAATTGAAAGTTCACAAAATAATTATGCAGGACTTGTTTTCTTACATTTACCTGATACTCAATTCGTATCTTCGGTTATAGTGACATCATCGGCATGGAAATCAATGACATGTTTAGATCACTCACAATTGGCCCCAAAGCCTCTATAGCTCTTTGTAAGCCAACCAGCGATTTTTTTACTTCAGCTACAATGAGAACTGGAACCAAGAGGCATTCCTGATGACAGCTCTTTTCTAAGCTGATTGGTTTGCTCTCTAGTCGATTCAATGAGATTTTGATTTGATATTACTTAACAAGAAACGTACAGGGCTAATAAACGTTTTTACGAATTTTTGACAGCTTCCTCTTGTAATAATAAATAACTGTTCTATTTATTTACCTAAAAGATGTCATTTTTTTTTTTTTTGGAAATGGTTCTTATAAAGGAGTCTTAACTCTTATTTCCGAGAAAATCAAACATGTTTCCTGTATTAAATAATTTTCCTACAAAAAGCAATTAACATAAAATTCAATTTTTTCAAATGGGAGGATTTTCAATTTAATAAATTACTATGGGACGAATGAAAAATCCACCTACATTTTTCTTGGTAATAAGCGATATAAATGTTAACTTCCTTAAATTTTATTCATTAATCCAAATTTTACTGCTCTACCAAACATAATTCCCAAGTTCGAACTCATTGAATTGAATAAAAAAACTAAATTTAGAAGATAGTATTTTCTTTGAGGAAGGAATCAGTTGTATGGAATGGATTCTGCATTGATTTCTTAAACATTGAATCATGTGCTAAAAAAGCATTTTACAAACCTGAACCGTCTTCTGACCATAAATTGATTTGCTTGGAATTACATTATATTATAAAACTACAGAATTAAGAACATCAAAATGGTTAGTGGGGACAATAAATACAAAAATATTTTTTTTTTTAAGTAAGAAGATTTAAATCACTTTTTTTCATTCAAACAAGCGGAACAAAGGGTCAAAATAGTTATTGATTGACTTCATATTTTCTTTTAGAAAATAATAATGCAATCAAAAATATGCAAATTTTCTGGATAATGTTATCAATAATTGATCAATTTTTGCACAACCGTATTTTGTAGATTATCTGATTTTTTTGATTTTTTTTTTTTGAACTGGAGAAATTGCAGAGGCAGAAATGAAGGAAAAAATTGTGATTGAAGGTTCTGCGTGCAGAAGGCTTAAGAAAACTTACAAGAAATAGATATTTTCTGCTCCCGGGGTAAAAAGATTACTCGTTAGCGAAAAGTTATTACTTAGCAGTAAATGTGTTGGACTTTTTTCATTATCTTTTCCTTCCAAAAAATTATTGGCACAAAAAGGAGCCACTTCCTAAAAAAGGAAGTCATTTACACAGATCAAGGGAATTATTCTCCACACGTAATATGTATAACTACATAGGACAATATTATACGAATGATACAACCCGTGGCCCCGATGGAGTGTCAGGAAAAGTTTGTTCCAATTTTATCAATGAAGTATCTCTTAACATTGGGATAGGCATCTATGGAAAACCCAATTCAAACATAAGATGAATAATTGCATTGATTCCCAAAAAAGGGAGGTATATGGTATCTTATTTTTAGAATTGAGATTGAGATCAAAGTAATTCCCTCCTATGTTCTTGCTATATAGTTAGTTGAATTTTTTTACCACACGACCTAATATGGTTTTGAAATTTGCAAAATATCTTGATTAGTTTTAATTTAAACTATTGAAGGATATGAAGAATTACTCCAAATAATTGACTTTTCATCGAAAGTCATACAATGATATATTTCGAACTAGAATATTGGATAGAAATAAAATCTATTATTTCCTTAAAAATACTATGAACAAAATCTCCGTTCAACGACAATTCCCCAATAAATGATAACCCCTCATTTATTTATCAAGGCAAAAATCTGTGCTTTAAAAATAATTATGAGGAGTTTTATAAACATTTATAAATAGAAAATTCCAGTTTACTGACGAAAATCTATTTATTTATATTTGTTGACAACTTGAAATTATCCTACAAAAAAGTTATTTTTACTGTACTTTGTTTGCTTTTGATTCAATGTCATTCTGCTTTATCCTTGAAGGTTTAAATAGTTACATAATAGACAGATTTTAAACATAGCGTTGCCCCTTTGATATGATAACTCCCTTTGCATTGATTTTTGAACTTGAATGAAGTCTTATGAAATAAAGCGTTCTCACTGAGGTCAGAGACTCCATCATACGGCAAAGCAACAGCCTGATGGAGGTCTATAGTTGATATATTTAGTACATAAAGATTTTAAAGGAGCTTTAAAAACGACTTCATCCCTTAATTAAAAAAAAAAAAATGCAACTAAATTCAATAATATATTTGAATTAAATCAAATATCTAGATACGGAAAGTCTCCGGATTTAAATTTTTTATTCTGTTGTCGATTACTTCGTGATAAGAAGATGAGAATAACTAGAGAGAAATATTTGCTCCTAGCAAATGTAATGGTTAGTTTATTATTAGAGTTGTATGAAATATAACATAAGCACGTGCGATATTTTTTTTACTTGGTATTCTAATGTATTTTTTTGTTCTTTGCTAAAGCTGTTATTATTATTATTTATTTCTTAAAGAGAGGAAATTTAAGTCTAAAGTAATCATTAGAACACTTGGTTATGAAAGATGAAGAGGAACACTGAGGATAGGTTAGGATTTTTTTTGGTTTTTTGGACAAAATAATCGAAATTACTACTCTAATTCGAGTGTAACATACAACAACAGAGATCCATAACTTGACTTAGGTAAGCCAACAGACTATTAACAACGTCAAGAAAGTCATTAATGACAGCATATACAGAGAATCGAGCTTCAACAAGATGGTGCAAGGAGACACACAGTAAAAGTACTCATTCCTTTTTGGAGACAAACATTCAAGTATGGCTAAAAATAATGTAACCACCATTCTCACTAGATACCAACCTCCTCAACTTTTCCTTCTGGCGGCATATCGTGTTGAGGTCTGTTGGACAAGGTCACCAAATCACAAAGCTCTCAAGGCTTCTGTTGATGAGCACCAATTAAATTATTACTTCTTGCCAGAGCTTCCAGTCCTTGTTGTAAGATTTGTTGTATACAATGATCTGGTGGTGCAATAATCTGGTTCACAGCAGGGTTCAAGCCCAACTCTATTGACTACATCGACATGTTGAGGACTATGTCGATACCCTGGATCATGGCTTGATACGAACAGTAATGTGTGACTTAAACAAGATGGTGGACCGGTATAGACAGCAAAGGTTACGCAGTCCTTTTTGGAAACCAACATTATGTTCTGGACGAAAACAATATGGCCATCATACTCACCAGATGCCAACCAATCCGACTTTTCCTTCTAACGAAGATAGGCCCTATCGGACAAGGGCACCGAATATCGAAGCTCGGAACGTCTTTCTTGGCTTAGCATGGGAAGAGTATGAAGCGCAATATCATTATTACCACATTGCAAGCCTCAAAAATCAAACTTTATATGAATAAAAAGTAAAGACCTTATGTCTATGAGAATGAAGGGGAATTGTGAAAATGTCAAAATGGGACTGACACATAAAAGGGATTCAACCTTTACTGTATATCAATATAGGAGTATATTCCTATAACTCCTAGCTATATTATATCATAATATGTTATTATATCTTTAGATGGGTATATTCTAAACAACATAGAGGGTGTGTAATGCAAAACTAGACATTTTGATTCTGGAATTTTTACAAAGTTTAATTTAAAAATCTTCAAGTTAGCCTTCATCGACGACTTTGATAATAGTCTTAATACGCCGCTGGAAGGTGGAAGACTCACAAAGGATTTACAATGGAAGAAAAATAAGTATTTAATCTCTAGACCGTTTTGTAAGTTTGCCCACTGAGAAAGATTTTTATCAGATTGAGGTTCAGAGACTCGCTAGACCACAAGTTCTTCGTCTTGAAACACTTATTTGTTCCTTTGTCGTACTGTTCGACCCATTATACAGCACATTTTCAGTGCCTTGCTCTTATGAAAGGAGGTTACCACTCAAGATTTAGAGAGTACTTGTCCTCAGCATTCCTCCAAACAATTTTTTGTTGATATAATATTCCTCACTATTAAACTATTACTTACCATAACAATTATAGACCCTTAGTTTGTTTGTCAGTGATAAAACCTATAAAATTTGGCAGGTATCAAATCCTTATGTATAAGTCCACAAGATCTAACAAATCAATTACATCATCCTCATAAAAGGGGAAGATGTTTTTTGCTTTGTTTTGACAATAAAATTAACATAGTTAGGATTATCCGATTTAGATCAAATATGTTCAGTTTTGTTGGATAACTTTTGTCCATTTTGAAGGTAATTTTAAAATTCCTCGATTGAAGGATTCCTTGTCCCTATTGCTAAAAAACTTGACCAGCTCATTTTCACAACTCTTTCTTGAGGCCAGTATTGCATCATCAAGAAAATTTAGCAAATGGTTGAAAAGGTAATAACCACTTGGTTCCTGATCCGGACTTAAGGGCAGGTGTGATACAATCTCCTATTCAAACTCTTGGAGCTTCGGGGACGTGATTAAAGATCTATTTGGGCAAGCTGCATGCTCCGCCCTTTCACCAACCATGGCTGCTGTAGAAGAATGTGCAAACATTATCTTTATTTTCAATTTCCTTTTGGAGCGCTGTAACACACTTCACCAAACAACTAACTACAAATGAACTTTTTTATTTGTAGTGTAAGCTCAACACTTAAGCATACTCTAAATTTTTTAAATGCAATGTATTAATCGTGAGATATAGCTCGCTAAAGACATCCAGAGAAAAACACACATAACTTTTTACTAAACCTAATATAAATCTGCAACTCCTCCGTGGGTCCGATTTAGTACGAGTATGTAAGGTTCCACCATTAATTTTACATTTGAATTTGTAAAAATCTAAAGCTATGATATGTAAACTGTTTTTGTTTTTTTAAATCAAATTTGTTATATTAGGTCAAATGAATAGTGACATCTTTTAGCCTTCTACGATCCCTCATTAAAGTCCACTTTGGTCAAGGAAGCTGCTGAATTGGACGTACATGTTTGAAAAAACAAGGTATTGAACAATTTATTAATTCCCATGGTCTTTCATATGATGGATCGTAACAATAGCCTTGAAAAAAACGATCTTAATCGTGTTTTGTATATGAACCAATAAGGAAATTGACACACAATCTTGGCGTAATGAAGCAAGACATACAATTGGTTCATTTTATGTAGGCCCAAAGAGCTTGTCACTATTTGTAGACAAACTTGCTTAACCCTTGATTAGTGAGATCATACATAACCTATAAAATCTTTAATGGTTTTGGTAAGCCATAGGATCGTATCAACTATTACTGGAGCCATCAAACCAAAAGATTATTGACTGACATTATGTTATTATACAAGAATATTCTTATGATGTAGGATAAATAAAAATGGTTTACTTCTAACACGATTATTCTAACGATAAACAATGCACAAAGGGCTTATTACACAGGGGAACAATTATATGTCAAAATGTCCACCAATGAAATTAAGCCAAGAATAAAACTTATCTTTGAGCCCAATACTGATTTCAGTTTCTTTCTGGGTATTGAGGTTTCAAAAATAAATGAGATTATAGTCATTCGAGACTATTATCACTCAGATACATTTTTCATCATTAAGACTATCACCAAATTGAAGTGCGATGAATAAAACTGATTTAAAAAGGTATTTTATGATTATAAGAGTGTTTTTATGGATTCTGTATCCTCTCTGAACTCGACAGATTTCCGTTTTTAGGCTCAAAATTGTTGAAAAACGACACTCTCACGTAGACCCTTATAACTTATACATCTTCCATAGTTTTAAAAAGTAATCAAGCTCAAATTATAAAAAAATACTCCGTCTTTTATTTAAAAAATAAAGATAGATCTCTTTAGGACTTTTTTGAGTGATCCCATTTTTTTAATAGACTACTTTATCTTATATAAGGAGTTAAATCTACTCTCTTATGAAGACCGGTAGTGCTTCTCGGATGAATTTTCATCCCGTTGTCCCTCGCTCCGAATAAAAGGCTTCTATTGAGATGGATGATGAAGTTAGAAGTTTTTCCTTTGGTCCTAATTCTTGGAGAACAAAAAGTCAACTTCTTCAAGTATACATGAATCTTAGGCTTTAAAAATTGTCAAAGTATAATTGCAATTAAATTGTGGTATATATGTAAAAAAAAAAATCATAATTTTAAGTTACTTTTTATGTGTCGACATAATGAAACTGTTTGTTTTTTTGTACCTCGTAATAAAATGAACTCAGTAGAATTAGCAAACGTAGAAGCTGAATGTACTTTTAAGATAATCTATAAGTTTCAACTAATTTAGACAAGTGAATTTTTACTTATTGACAGTTTAGGTTGTACCATAAGGTACCACTAGAATAAAATGGATTAAGTAGTTAGTTAAAGGAAAAAAAAATCGAAAATCCTTAGCTATTTAAAAAAACAAAATCAAAAATTTAATTTAAAAGATAAAATGTTTTAAAAAAATTTCAAAAACCAAAACTATTTACAAAAAATAAAAAATCTACACCCGTTCACAAGAAATGAAATTTCAAACATAAATTTTTTTGGAAAATAATTCAAAATTTAAATTTTTTTTGAAAGAAATTCAAAAACCCATCGTTTTTCACACAAAATCTTATTTTTTGAAAAAAAATTTCAAACATGGAATTTCTAATATAAAATATTTTGGAAAAAAAATTAAAAAACTAAATTTTTGTATAAAAAAAATCAAAAATCCATCGTTATTTACACAAAATCTAATTTTTTGAAGATAATCCATAGTTCCTCACAAGAAATTAAATTTTATGGAAAAAAAAATCGAAAAATCAAATTTAATTTGAAATATTTAATAAAATAAGAAATTCAAATATTAAATCAAATAAAATTTGAAATATTAAATAAAATAAGAAATTCAAATATTAAATAAAATAAAAATTCAAATATTAAATAAAATAAGAAATTCAAATATTAAATAAAATAAGAAATTCAAATATTATTTTTTTTTTTAAATCAAATATTAAATTAGCTATTAAAAAGAAAAATATCCTTAATATGAAGGGGGGGCTACAGCTCCTCCGGCAACCTCCTGTGGCCACATTTATACTTCTAAAGTCAGGTTTCCTAATTTTGCAACTATTGAAAAATTTGAAAACTATGATTGGGCTTATAGTTCTCTAACACGCTTAAAGCAGGTGGCTATTAAACCAAATTTGACTAGGCATATCGTTTTAGCAGTGAACATATCTATAACTAAAAACTTTTCATTAGATGTTTTAAAGGGTTCAGGATTAAATACAAAGAGATAAAAATTCAACTAACAACATATCTTATTTTATATTTGTGAATTACATAAATATTTATTGGTGTTTTTTAATTGTCTGAAAAAAGATGGATTTTCCGCAATAAACCATGTTCTTATTTTTGTACATTATAAATTGAAGCTATTAACTAATTTTTTTAAATCTCACCGATAAAAAATGAAAAGCTAAATTAGAATTAGTTTAATTTTATTAAATATTCTATCAAATCAGTTTTTGACGCTATTTATTTTCGAACGCAAATCCATGTTCCTCACCGCACCAATGTATGATAGCAACTAACTGTACTTCCATTAAAACTTTAGAATCTAATGATTTTTTTATATAAACGATGGATGATGCATATAAAATAACCTTTGGAAATGGACATGTTTTGTAAATTGTTAAAGGCAATTTGAACAAAAATTTTATTTGAGGGTATCCGTTTTTTTATGCCAAAGTGGATAGCATTATATTTTATAAAAACTGTGAATTTTTGAAAGTATTTGATTCCTTTGCGGATTTTTTAAGTTTAGCCACTGACAAAAAAAAAACGATCTCTGACTTTTATGGTAGGTTTATTTTAACAGTAAGATACATTATATGAACAAATAAAAGTCGGGTTGGAGGAAGAATGAAGTTACATACGTTTTGGAGGTGTCTATCTACTAAAGGAAAAGGGCAATTTTACCGCATCGAAGCCAGGATGAACAGGGACATGTACCCAGGAAATATTATGCGACAACTTCCTTTCATCAAGGCAGCAGTCCTAAAAATGGATTGAGTAATTGGTCTTCCATCACATCAATGACAAAATATACGACCAAAGTAACAAGGAGTGAATCGAGAAGAAGCATATTTAAGTCATGGATGGGCTTAGCAAGTCGGACCTCAATGTTATAGAAAATAATTAACTATGGGAAAATTTACAACATTTGGAAAGGGATTAAATGGTTACTTTCTCTACTATCAATAAATCAGTGATGTTTTAATTACGCATGTTTATTAAAGGCTCCTGATCGCGTGACTATGCGTGTCTCACTATCAATATGTTCGATAAATACTACTATTGACACACTTATTTGGATACATCTTGTCAAATATGTGAACCATCAACAAAAAGTAAACTAAAAGGATGTTTCTTAAAAACAACTGTGGAATGCATAGAGCAGAGAAAATTAGTATTCGGTTCTCTTGCCGATTTTTAAGTTTGCCCACAAACAAATAAAAGAAAAATTTATAATTTTAATCGTACGTAATATTTTAATAATGAGGAACATTACATTAACAAAACGTGTATGGAGGAAGAAATATGCTGACGCCAGAACTTGCAGTTGGAAACATTATGTTTGGGGGTTGCTTCTCTGTTAAGAAGAAAGAATAAATGTATCGAAGGAAGGATGGACTCCCGAACACCTTGGGCGACAACCTCCTTACCTTATGTTGAGGCAATGAAAATGGGCTGTGTAATGCATATTCCAATACGATAATTATCCAAAAGATACGGCCAAAGCATCAAAGGAATGGGTTAAGAAGACAAACAGAAAGGTCATGAAATGACGTAGCCAGTTTCTTGGCCTCAAACAATAGAAAATCTTTTATGAGTCAGTAAACTTAAAAAATCGGCAAGAGATCAAATAATTACTTCATTTGTACTATTCAATACAACTAAAATTAGATGTGATTCTTTGATTCTACACATTCCCGGTTCATAACAGAACCTCACCTCAATTTTAGTGGTTCTGATTCTGATTCTTTTTACCCAATTTTATATAAATTTAGTACCTACAGTGGAGAAAATAAGTAATTGATCCATTGCCGATTTTGTAAATTTCCTACTGACAAAAATGAGAACGGTATAACATTTTAATATAAAAAAACATTATATGAACAGATAAAATGCTTTTTGACGAAGAAAAATGTTGAGTATAACCCGAAGAAAACCATCCCCACCATCAAGCATGAGATTGGAAACATATTGTTTAGGGTTGTTTCTCTGCAAAAGAATAAAGGCAACTTCACAGCATTGACGGGAAAATGAGCTTCCTTAGAGCAGGTCACTTAAAATTATTTGTTTAATGGCTCGTCTTCCAGCACAACAATAACACAAAATAACGGGACAAGGAGCAAAAGATTGGCTCAGAAGCACATTAAGGTCATGGAGTGACCTGTTTATTTGCTAAGGGGTAAAGACTACTTCACCGCATCCAAGTGTTGATGCATAATAGAAATGAATCTTTTGATAAATCATGGGAGACATACTCCATCCCTCAGAGCGAGGCAATGAAAATGGTCGTGTAATGAGTCTTCCATGAGGACACTTACCCCAAAATTACGGACAAAGAACAAAGGATTGTCTGAAGAAGAAAAAATAATTAATGTGAAATATTGTTCTAGCAAGTTTCCGGACCTCAATCCCATATATAATCTTTATTATTTGGCAAACTTACAAAACCGTCTAGGGATCAAATACTTATTTCTTCTACCTTAAATAATAGGAAAAATAAGACTTTTTTTGCGAGGTCTTGGAAGCACAAACGAAATAACTAAGAGCAACTTTTTTCTGGATAAGAATTGAAGGAATTGAATTTTTTTTTTTTTAATTGAATTTTTTTTAGATAAAATAATTTGTTCATAGGATATCTATTCAACTTCCTTCACTCAATGGAGAAAACTGAAAATGGGTATTGTAATGGGTCTACCAGTAGAATAATAACCCAAAAAAATACAACCCAATCAAAAAAGGAGTCGCCTCAGAAGAAGCATATTAAGGTCATGGAGTCCCCTAGCGTTCTCTGGCGCTTAATCCCATAGAAAATATTTTATCAGGCAGTAAACTTAGAAAATCACCAACGAATCAACTACTTATTTCCTACACTTTAAACATTTACAATAAATGGCATGTGTTTTTATTCCATCAAGCCTTTCCTAATACCAATATACAAAAACCATAGAAAAAAGGCGCGCGTTGAAGTCTCCCGTCTTTTTATTTTTGATGTATTTATATTATAGTAAATATCTTAGTAAAAAGATGTCTAATGTATAAATGAACGACGTTACTTGTTCTTCTAAAAGGTGACTAGAGAGACCGAATTTTTGTGTGATCCCCATGAATTCCTAACTAAATATGTTACTTCGAGTCCTGGAGGTAGGGTTTTTATTTACTACTTCTTTTATCCCGTCTGGTTGAATCGTGATAATTATTATTATGAAGTATGTAATTTAGTATTATTCTGCATGTTGAAAACTTTGTAAGATAGATTTTGCCATTTTTAGTTCTTCATATTCTAACCAAAAGTCCAAGGACTCATCCAAAACTACGGGAGAGTCTTCAAACATTGCTAAATTCAGCTATTTTTAACCTCAGCAGAAACTATTTTTTTGTACAAGGGAAAAAAAAATAAATTATACTAAACATAAAATGAACAATTCCATTTGACACAACTATTTTGGTTCACTATCTATGATTGATTTATACTTTTACAGAAAATTCAATTTGAATCCATTTTCGGGAGTTAAAATAAAATAATTTATTTAAGTATATATTTTTTGTAAATCATGTCAAACAAAATGTCGCACTCTTTCAAAAGCAAATATGTTGACCCTTCAAATACTTCATTCGACCCATTTGATCCCATTTTTGAAATTTAATTGTCCGTCCTACATCCCATATTGACCTCAACTGGCCATAATTAACATTTGTGACTCTGTACGTGTAGATATTAAATCTAACACAGATTGTTTTCTCAGTCTAATAGAATATTTTTCATTCGTACAAGTACAAAAACATAGCATATAATGCAAATGGGGGCAATTGAGTCAGTATATGCCTATACACTTTGTTGGCCCAGCCCGAAAACATACTATCTACACAAAAGCTTGAACTGTAATATTTACCTTTCAACATTTGGGTGACTATATCTTCGCGAATATTGAAGCTATGACATACAAATATTGCTATCATCATTAACATAATTTAGATTGTTAATTTTTTAAATTCTTAATCCGTGTTTTGAATACCTAATTCATAAAATGCATTTACCAGGTAGTACATTTTTGCAGGGTAATTACCTTAAATTTTACGCTCAATTGTACTATATATGGTAGGGAATGTATTTACGAGCTTACATTTGTAGGGTTGCATAACTATTTTTTTTTAACTAAGAGAAGATATAGTTTAAATATAATGAGATTGTATACTAGTACATAGTAAAATATTTTTATAAAGATGTTTTTTAAATACTAAAAATATGGTTTTTGCTTTTTACTATAAAATTTTAATTAGATTTTTTTGACCACAATTGTGGATTTTTTAAATTTTTATTCAAAAAATTTATTTTTCTCTGAGCAGGTAAAGATTTTTTAAATTTTTTTCCAAAAAATGTAATACCTGAAATTTAATTTTTTTAACTATTTTCCACAAAAATAATATTTTTGTGAACAATAGTGGACATCTTACATTTTTTTTAAATAGCTCTGAATTTTTGACATTTTTTCAAAATATTTCATATCTGAAATTTAATTGTTGTAATTTTTTCAAAATATTTCATATCTGAAATTTAATTGTTGTAATTTTTTTCCAAAAGATATTCGTGTTTTGGAAAAAACTGTAGATTTTTCAAAATTTGCGTATAGCTCTGGATTTTTGAATTTTATTAAAAAAATTTAATAGCCGAAATTCAATTTTTATAATTTTTTTAAGAAGGTTGTGGATTTTTTAATGAATAGATATGGATTTTTGAAATATTTTGTGAATAAATACGGATTTTGAAAAAAAAATTTAAGCAAAATTTCAAAAACCAAGCCTACCCCAAAGTATAATCCTGTTTACACCCCTTACTTAGCATACCATTACTTCTAAAGTGTAGTAAAATATCATTTTGAGCAAAAATTTTGGTTACCCAAAAGTAATTAAATTCAGTTTTTTAGTATGTTTTGCAAGTTAGAATACGTTTGATTTATTTACAATACTTAAAACCTATTAAAGAATTTGCAGAATAATAGAAATTCCCATATGTACAAAGAATATCTAATTCAAACTTTTGTCAAATAATCTACAAAGACTCATTTCAAGGTTGCTTCTCCAATAAGTAATTACTCGTAGCTAACTACAAGCAAAAAACGGGATATTCTTTTTAGTGCCATTTCTTTGTTCTTTCCGATAGAAATCGGTTAATCAAGGGTGTCCGTAAGGGATAGGCTTGTGGGTTGTAGGCCCCCACCCCCAAAAAATAAGGAATTTTTATTTTATACTAAAACTTCTTTTTTCGGTAAAGATGAAAAAAAAAAAAAAAAAAAAAGATTTTTTTGTTTAAAAAAAGGTCATTCGGGCAAATTATGCAGTAGAGCTAACTGTGGAATTTTTTGTAAAAAGCCTTGAATCTTTGAATTTTTTTCCAAAAAAATAAGTTTTTGAAATTTTTTGACCAAAAAATATAACTTTCCGGGAATGTTTTTGAAGATTTTTGAAATTTTTGTGAACAGCTCTGGATTTTTGAATTTTTTTGTGAATAGCTATGGATTTTTTTTTTTCAAATTCCAAAAAAATTTAATTTTACTAAATTTTTCAATTTTTTTTTTTTTTTGAAACCCAAGAACACCACATAATATACCCATATTTTACGATGAAGGTATAAAAAGATCCGGAGGAGCAAATTTGGGTCCAATATGTTGACTTAGTTGGGTAATACGACAAGTAAATGGTCTGGTATTTTAAGTGTTAATGACATGTCTACATGCGTTTATTAAGCATGTTTCAAATTAATTTGTCTGTGTAAAAATATTCATAGGATCATACAATGTTTGTATTTATGAAAATCAGATTGTAATCTTTTAGCTTGTTCAAAGTTGTCCTCCATGAAGGTCATTATTGTTTCTAAAAAAAAAAAATTTGTCTCCTTGTTATGCTTTTATTAATCTGTCAGAATACTTTTTATTTCTTTTTTTTGCAGATATTTTTGTTAATAACTGGCATTATAGTACATGTTCCGCAAGTCACGGCTCCATTTCCACCATGTTCTCCCTTCTATCGGCTCAATAAACTGATCGAGGGAAATAATTGGTCCTCGGATATGAATCGTTTCTATCCAGTCAAGCCATGTCCTTATAAAAATCCTTCTAGGTACAAATTATATAGAGAATCAATAATGATTTATATTGAAAATTCCCATTTTCCCATATTTGACACCTTTTTGTATTGATATTTAGTCAACGAGTGTACAACAGTGACGTCACAAATGAGCAGTGCCACCGTAGATGGAAGATATGTACTGAATTTTATGACATACAATTTCCCTCTATGTGGTGCTGTCTATTCATTTTTACGTCATGGGAAAACTTATTTATGGCATTTTGCAATATACAAGTTTAATACAATTTATCAATGTTTTGCTAATATTCAATGAATAGGAGGTTTGTGTTGATAATACCATTATCAGTCCTTATTTATGGCACTCTATCAAGTTACATTCTTATATTTTTCAACGCTTCTCTTCTTATAAACACTTAAGCACATAATTTTGAAAGACTTCCAAGTACTTGTTCCATTGACAAATAGCATTTTATTCTAGACCATTCCTTCTTTTCAAAAGTAGGAAGTTTTTTGTAACGAAAATTTATTTGTCCATGGGAAGGAAATGATTACTACATGTTCGTGACAGTTTTTTGTCAACACAAAGTAACTTTTGTAAGGGAAAGAACATCTTATTTGGGAGATGTAGGTAGTTTGTAGAAGATCCCTTGGAATACTTAAAAAATATGGTCTTTAACCAGTACCCCAGTTTGATACGTGCTCCCTCTAGTAGTGGTTGGAGGAACGTCATGTTATATAATTAAGTTTGGTCATAATGGTGCTAATTGGAGATCTTGATATATTTTTCTGAGTGATACACAATAATGTTGAGAATTTGTCCGAGTCGTATTTATCTTTTCGATCCAAAAAAAATAAAGAGGCTACAGTTTTATCAGGCCGGTACTAATAAAATGTATATGTTCTAGGGAGGATCTTTAATGGTATTTTATGGTAATTTACCGCAGCTAAAATAATGTAATTACTAACTGCAACATTTCAGGTCCAGATGTTTTATCATAATATCTTTCAAAGGGCAAACTACCTTAAATTTGAAGTAGCAGGTGTTTGGTTAAAAAGTATAATATTCAAGTATAAAACATTCTAGCTTTTATTCATTATTTCCTTTGTTTTTATATTCTTCAATCCTTATTACGAGTGAAGAAAATAAAAGATATCTAAGACTATAGGACTGAAGTACCGTCTAATTGGTCTTTAGAACCTTTAAATAGTAAAAAAAAAAAAAAAAGATCGGACCAATAAAACACAGACCAAAAGGGGGGAAGGGGAAAGAATGATCATAGTGCCGATCCAACACCAGTCTTATGTACTTTTTCAAGACCAATTTGAACTGGTATTTGGTCACGATAGAAATTTAAGTCGTAGACCAAAATTTAAAGCGTGGGATAGATATTTCCTTTTTCGTGACATTACACTTATTCTATAGTTTAAAAAAACTTAATTTTGAGTGAGGCCAATTAAGTGTAAATCTGGTCTGAATTAGTTTGGTCTTACAAAAATAATAACGGTGTCAGACCGGTCCAGGATAGTGTTGTCATAAAGGCAGGTACAAAATAAATATCGGTATTTTGGATCTTTTCAATGCTTATATAATAAAAATTCTGGTTATATAACCAGTTTAATAAAATATTGGTCCAATATCATTTAAAAAAAGTACCGTTCCATTACCAGTTTAGTAAAGTAGCAGATCTAACACCAGTTTTGAAGTATCGTTTTAAAAGTGGTAGTACTCCGATCTACTATAGTAGAGGGGTACTGAACAACACGTGTACACACTGTAAAACAATACAGCATGGATCTTTGTTTACTTACATTAGTTTGTAAACTAGGCATCAGAGAGTGGCGCCGTATTGCGTCAAAATAATACAACTATAAGTATGATAGCCATCACAAAGAGGGCCCTGTTAAAATTCTTCTCAGCATGCGCACATTTTTATAAGTTATAAGGACTCGAAGATTATCATTCATATACCGGGAGCAAAGGACACCTGCACCCTCAAGCAAACTGTACTTATATTAGCCTAGGAGATACAGACTGTCACCCCACTTTGCAGATAATATATATTTTTGAAACATTATAAAATGAGGGAGACATTGAAAATATAAGAACGCGCACTAGGCAGGGTTGTTTTTTTTTCAAACTATTTTAGAATTTCGATTACGGTTTGTTCGAAAAAGTTAGATTTAGTAAAGATATAACATATGCAAAACATTATTATCCTATGATCTCATCTTTAGGTAGCACATCAAGTTCAAAGTTTGAGAGGAGACAAAAGTTATTTACTTCGTCAAAAGAGATTAAAATACAGAATTAATCCTTATTTTACATAAATTAATAATGATAGACATTATTTTAACCTATAAGAGATATTAATAAAGTTTTTTTCTAAGGCTACTAGATGCTACTATGGAGCAAAAAAAAGATAATACCAAAGAAAAATTTGATATAAACGTAAAAAAAAATGATGCGCGCGTACATGGATCTTCGATCTTCCCTAACTTTTTTATCTTTTTTTAATCCATAAGATTAGTTTAGAAGAAAAACTTTAAATATACTTTTTATAGGTTAGAAAAAGGTCTGTCAAATTTATTTAATACAAAATAACTCAAAATGTCATGTTAGTACCGATATTTACTAAGTAAAGAGTTTTCGCCTTTTTTCATAATTTGATGGAGATGTGGGACAAAGCAATTTCGCATTGGTAACTATCATACCCTATACCAATTTTTCCGCACTACCCATAATCGAAATTCGAAAAGAGTTGAAAATCAAACCGTAAACCTTTTCACTGTACTTAATTGACGTTTATCATTAATGATTCTCTATGAAACCCCTACGACAGAGCTCCAGGACGACTCCGTACCTTTTCTGCACACACAGCGTCCTTTCTATTAGATCACATTTTATCTGAAACGAATTGGTTCCTACGAAAGGGAATCCCAAGAGGAATCAAAATGCTCACGGGTCAAGAGAAGTTTCTCATAAATCATAACATTATAGATGAGGGAATCCATGAGCACTATGGAGGGAGAGGTAGACTGCGAACACGGCATTTTGGACGAAAATCACGGAAGTTAGATAAATACTACTAATAAAGCATAAACAGTTTCTGCAGCCAAAAATATATTATACAAAGTATTATTAAAGCCATGATTACAACCATTTAATGGTGTGTGAAAATCCTCGTCCGCCCTTTATTGTTTGTTTAAGTGTACTTTCCTCTAAGCAAATATATGTACCTATATAACTATGTGTAAACACATACAAATTACCTGAAATACATTCTATAGATATTATCATATAAATAAATGTTCCGCAATAGTATTTACTAGGGGTAGACTCATGTCTTACTCGAACTTGAAAAAAACTCTATCTGACTAATGTCCACTATTTTATGAAATACCAATAACTCCCCCCGAAAATATTGCGTCGGCAGTAGGGGAAAGGAATGTTATCATACACCAGGACGAAGTCGCTATCTACAGAATAGCCTATGAAAAATTAAAAAGATGATATCTATATTAAGCTTGTTTATGATAGATTTCTAAACTTAAACGATCTACTATAAACTATAATTATATAATAGATAAATTTCTATTGTAATTACTTCTTGTATACAGCATTTTTTGATGTTTCTGTGTTTTTGATGTAAATATAACAATCCTGCAAGTTCCCTTTTGAGACTCTTGAAAATCCAACATATAACAAGTGAAAATACGGATTTTGGTAAATATAAAGCAATTTATTCCAATGTTGCACCTTGTGATGTACTTATTGTCATTGTCATTGCAAACTTGCCATGTTCTTTCTTTAACCGTATTAAAGATTGAAGATACATACTGAAATTAATTACCTAATCCTCTTCCTAATTATTTTTTTTTTTTTAAATTTGTATTCAATATACTTTCTCCCTTTTTCCGTCCGTACAATAATTCCTTTTCTTTTTTTTTTTTTTGTGCATTTTCGAATCTACATGGCACCTTAAAAAAAACTTTGAGACTTTGTTTTATGAAAAAAATCAAACTTGCACTCCATAGCCCAGGAATCTGCTCGGATCAGAATTAAACAAGGTCTTACATACGTAACTCAAAATTATGAACAACTATTATTATATGTCTAAAGTCTGCATCTGTCTCTGTTTTTTTAAATAAATGCGTTTTTATCATTGTTTTCCTTAGTGGGACGTACATCACACACACAAACATAAATTGTTTTAACACTATGTAGGGTACAGTGTGTGTCAGTAAATGGCCTCGTATTTGGTAGTTAGCCTTAAATCAACTTCATCAAGAACAACAATTACATAGTGTCAGCTGTATTTTTTTATTACAATTGTCTTCTATATTAATAAATCCCCTATTTGCTTGCACTAGGGAAGGACGCCACACTTTTTGGGAGTGAAATTTTCCCTTAAAGGATGGGACGAAGACTATGATACGTAAATATGGAGGGTGGCGTCAGTAAAACACGAGAAACTCATCCACAAATGAAAATGCTGAAAAATTCCCTTACACAATACCCTTTTAAAGCAAATGTGAGCCGAATAGATCCATATAGCATTTCTAGGTTTTTTGGATGTGGACCTACCATACAAAAAGAAGATTTTAAGGATATATTTTGTGTGAAGAATCAAGGTTCTCCACTACATCAAGTCCGTCCGGGATCCTATCTTTAGCCCAAGCCAGATGTATCTAAAATATAGAATAGTTTAGGGGTTTTCTTTAAAGACTCACGTTTTATTTGTGCAGAATGCAACGAAACACCAACAATCTCACAAGTATTCCGAGACTGCAAACTGTTGAATAAAGTAATGGAAGCCATCAGGAACGGGATAGGAGATAGGATTTGAAGAATTCCCACTCACACGAACTCAAATACGGCTTTAAAGGAATGAACAAAAGACTTCGTGTGACCTCTAAAGTCATTATTCGACACTAAGTATTGATCTCCATGCCACGATATAAGAACGTTTACTTCTTTCCACAAATAGAAAAGTTAGTTCATAGCAAGTTTGAATTTAGTATTTTTTGTTTTCATTTCATCATCTATTCGATGAGCTCTATGATACTATGTTTGTCTATATATTTACAAATTGCATGATATTTCATAAATTGTACTCTTTGCAAACACAATTGAATAAAGGAGTTTGTTTTGGAAAAATGGAAAAAAGGATCATTATAATCTAAAGTTTCGGATTTTTAGACTAAAAAAACCCATAGTTTGTCCTTCTGTCTGTGTGAAAAACAGTGCTGGTTGCACTGTACATAGTGCTACCTGATGTATGGCACACACATATTTTTGATATAAGAAATAATAATAAAGTCCTATTAATGAAATATTATTATTTAAGCAGAGCAATGAAAAAATAATAAACTCTGCCTTATATCTTTAATTGAAATCTACTTGATATTCAATTACTCAAACTTGATAGTAATAGCTCTAATCCAACACTAATACTTACCATTGGGTAGGTATAAAAAACCAGTCATTTCCGCCACCACCACCAAAAAAAAAAAAAAAAAATTGGTCAAAATCATGATGAATAACATGATTTGGCAATTAATTCATTTCTATTATATTTATGTATGGTATTTACTTTTTAAATCATGAATTGAATCCATGAACATACTTCCCTCACAACCAGATTCGTATTGTGTCTCTCAACCTTTCCTCGAGCCTAAAAGAGGGAGGAAAGAGGCCCAATATCAATTAATAGTAATTGGTCAATTCTTCCCAACAATGGAACTGTTCTTCATTTGATGGACAATGCTTAAAAATAGTTATTCGAATTCAATCAAGTAATGTTATTACTTTTTGTAGTAATTGAGTAACTTATTTTCATTTTTTCCACTTCCGTTGTATTCCTGGGATGGTATGCTGTATAAGTTTGCCCATATTCGAAATTGGAGATCAGTTAACTTATATCCAAGTCTTCAAATTGTTGTGTCCAAAGTTAATCCTAGAATATACTTGTCTCAATGCACAATGTGCATTCTTCAAATTAAGACTTTGTTACAAAACTATTTGTGCATTCAGAGCCGGTAATGGTATTTGTTTGTGACTCTAAATTTAGACTTTATTTATCGCAGAAAAAGAGAATTGAGTTGTATATTTTTTTTCTTATATTTTTCTCTTTATGAAGTATAAATATCCTTATTTTTGATCCCTACCCTTAAAGTTATCTATTTGCAGAAATTTTAAATGAGAACAATTCAGACCAAATTTTTTTAAAGGATCGAATTATTTTAGTTCGTTAAACATCATAAATGTCTCAAACCGGTCTAGGATGTTCGGACCGAGACCCAACACAAATTAAAACTTCCTTTCTAATCTAGTTCATCTCGATAATTAAAACAAAAGGTCTGCTTACGTCTCGAAATGGGCACAAGTCCATATTTTAAAGACTTGCGATTCGACATGATCGCTGAATCTTAAAATCGAGACGTGGGTTGGATTCGAAATCTAACAAAATCATTATCTTATAAACACAAAAATATGCAGAGTATTTTGTTGTACGTTGTGCATGTGGATGTGTTCTGAACGTTGATTGGTTGAATGAGCTCTATGACTTGTGCTGCTAATTGTCTACAACAAGGCCTGCCAATCCCCTTCTTTATAGGAATTGGTTCAACGGAAATAGAAATAGCATTTATTGGAATTGTAAAGAGGATCAAAAACCTACCAAGATTTTTTTGTACTCGCAAAAATAAACAAAAAAGTTATGGAGAATAATGTCGTTGAAAAAGTAACCCTGCATAACTAGTTCATTTTCGCAAATATTGCAACAATAATTTGATAAATGTTCAAAAAATTGAAAGTACTATATTGTGTATTTTAATATTGGAGTCTAAAAATTTATGTACATAAATAGACTCAGACATTTTTTTTTATAATTCAACATCCTATCTAGTCTTCTTGAGCTCAAGAAAACAATTTCTGTGTTTTGGGTAAAGAATAAGAAAATGTATTTTATAAAAGGATTAACATAACATAGAATTATTTAGTCAAACATGCAAATATTTTCCATAAAAAGGTTACAATTGAATAAAAATTAGATATATTTTGATTTTCCTATCTTGTTAAGACATGTTAAGTAAAATATTATAACAATGAAATTCTTTAGTCAATAGCAGAGCCCTGTAAGTAAAACTACGTCACTAGCTTTCACGGCCCAAAACATTCAAAATATAATTCTATAATTTTGGTGAAGAACTCTGCAAAGGCGTTATATTTTATTAAAATACCTCTCCCTCGTGTGCCCTCTTGTATTGTTGTGGATTGCAGGAATCGCCCTGGAGATGAGGGGATTACACTCTCTCCATTGGCAAAGGATGAATTGGTTGGAAGGAATAGGTCCGTAAAATAAAAATAAATCTTTAGAGACATTTAGATAATTCTCGATTGTTCTCTAAACATTTTGAAGAAAATCCATTCATAAAGAATTCCAAGTGAAAGAAAAGTCTTCACTCTCAAACCATTCCAACATTGTTTAAATATTTCAAACCTAAATTTCCAAGGCTCACCAAAAACTCCAACAAACCCATTTTTATTCTGGAGAACAATGGTGATGCTATACAAATTTAATAATTAAGGAAATCTCGATCAACTTTTTTAGATCATATTGCAAGCAAAAAAAGATCTTCCCAATTTCAGGATCATTCATACTTTACTCCTTATTTGGAACCTCCTACTTCCGAAAATGGAGAAATAAACTTAGTGAACATGAATCTAATTTCATAACGGAATGAAAATAAAACTTCTTATAATGGTAATTTTGTTTTTTCATTAGTTACTTTATCTTTAAAAAATAATAAATGTTTTATATGCATTACATATATTTTTCCATAGGTAAAACATCCAAAGGATATTAATATCAACCTACAAATCCAACTTGGAATCTATGAAGCAGAAATAAAGGAATTAAAGAATAAGTTGACGGAGAAAAATATCAAAATTTGGGGTGCAAAATCAAATTTTAATTCTTTAACTCTTTTCGGTATTTGAATAAGACCAGGTAAATTTTTTAAATTGCAAGTTTTCACATTCCAAAATCAAAACCATCAAGAATTCAATTCAGTTAAGATTCGTTGAGGGAGTATATGTCGTCTAATGGAGGATTAATCTATTTATTAAAAACTGTTTGGATGAATTTGCAAAAATAGAGGCTTTATTCAAATCTAATGTCAATCAATTTAAAAAAATGAAGAAAAAAAATTGAAAACTCAATACTTGAAGGAGTTCCATTTATTAAATCGTCCATAAATGTCCTCAAATGTCATAAAATTTTAACTTTTCGGAAACTACTTTCGGAAGCCAAAGCATCTGTTTGCAAAATTAAAGATATTATTATTGAAGTAATTATTTCATTTGTTTATACTAATTAATCATGCATGTATGCTCAATAAAATTATTTATTGTATTCAAGTTATTTTTGGGCCATTTGATATATGCAACAAGGGGGCTGAAATCTCGTGACGTAACTTTTCTTATCGAGCTCTCGTCTATAGAGTTCATGAAACGCACAATCATCTTCTCCAGTCCAATTGGAATGGGGATTTTTTATATATCCAGATGTGGATTAGCCAAATAATTTTATAAAAGTGTTGCCTCCACATTGTATTTGACTTTTTCTCCAATAGAGGGAGGGACGAGGCAGTCTTTGGGATGGAGTTTCTCTTCATACTTTTCTGAGATGAGATTATCAACGATTTTTATCATTGGTTTCAATTGTTGACTATAGGAGAGAAGATGAAATTAGGTTTCTACTGAGGTTTCACAAAAGAAGCAGAGAATGTTTTCTTTGTTATATTTTTTTATCTTTATTTATTTCATATACATTTACATTAAACATTAAAATTCTAATGTTTTATATTCATAATAAAAATAAACAATTTCCAGTTATTAATTTACATTCGTTAAAATATATATTATTATTTTTAAAAGCACTAATGTATGTACATACATCTTAAATACACAAAAATAAACTTTTAAATCTTCCTTGCATTAACCTGTTAATTCGTCATTGATTACTGCAATTCAAATGAACACTTATGAGCATTTTATTGAAGCATTGGGTACAACGCAGGATACTAATTTATTTGGAGGTAAAGTAATTTCAAAGTTGTTTTGTAGCTGGTGCATGTATTAAGAAGCCATCTCCACTTTAGGCAAGTTAGGAGTAGGTTAGTTTATTGACATGGGGTTGAACAGTGTTTAATTTACAAAGGTTAATATAACAAATTTTTATTTGTGATTAAGAAAAAAACATCAACAAAAAAATCAAAAAAATTATAAATCATAAACTTGATTTACCTACATATTTAGAGGATGGTTACGTAGAAATCTGTTGATTGTTTAATGTTCACTGTTATTGATTATTTGAATTACCAAACTTTAGCAATTTGTATCTTGGCATTCTCACTTTTAAAGTGGTTCACGTGTGAGTTCAAATTTGTTGGGTTATCTTCTTATTTTATCAAACCCTGAAGAACACTACGCAAATTTTTTAACTTGGGTTTTACTGATAAATTTATTTGGGTTTTTGGGTGTTTTAATTATTCTTCTGGAATCAATTAGGTACTTTTACATTAGATTGAAATAAACTAACATAAATTATTAATAACCTTATTACTTTGAATTTATAAATCATTTGACAAACAAAAATATGAAATATACACCACCAGCATTTTGTGTCCAAATTCGGCTCCCTCCCCCGGCGTCCATGGAACGGGCAGGTTCAAACTAGTCTCATACATACAAAATTAACCTTTTGAATCCTCCATTTTTTTCTGCTTTGCAAAAATTTTTGTTCTTCACTCTACTATTAAAAATTAGAAGAGAATGGTAAATTGCATTAGCCAGTTAATTCGTCTTGGATGAACACTTATGAGGATTCAATCTGTTCAATAATTCTTCAGGTAATAACATGAAGGGGAAATTGCATCAGATAGTTAATTCGTTTTGGATTGCCACAATTTAAATAAACACTTATTACGGCAATTCAAATGAACACTTATAAGAATTTTATCTGTTCAATAAAATCAAATAGTACCATTGTATATCTAATTTGACATATTACTTTGGTAATACTTTAAGTACCTATGTCCCATAAGCATTCTATTGAAGCATTGGATATTACGCAGGATACTAAATTATTTGGAGGTAAAGTAATTTTAAAGTTGTTTGGTATTTGGTGCATGCATTCAGCGATCTTCACTTTAGGCTAGTTAGGAGTAGGTTATCAAGTATTTTCCTTATTTTTTTATATATTAATTATTCCAAAAAATGAAGAAAACGGAGGTAGAAGGGAAAAAAAGGTTAAAATTTATGAAAATCCATAAAAGTTAAATAACTAAAATTATTACATTTAAAATAAATAAAAAATAGTAAAATGAATAATCCAATGGTTTTACTATTAAATATTTGATTCATTAACGATTTTCTTTTGAAAGTTGTATCATGTAAACGATGGTATTTATCCATAAATAATTATTGACCACCTTTAGAAAATACTCTCTCAACGGTAGCCGAGGACAGCAGTGTATAAATCAGAAGGTAACATTAATGCTTGGTTATATTTAATGACAATTCTGCAAAATACTCAAAGATCTTTGGATAACAGTTATGAAATTGATAGAAATAACATTACCACATGCAAATAAGATAATATTAAGTACCAATGGGCAGCGTTTGCCAAACAGTGTGTCTTGAGGCTAGTTCAAGTGTGCCGCACGATTTGTGACAACCCTATATTATTTTAATTATCTGAATAATTGGTTTAGTTATAATATCTGTGTCTATAAATTGTATTTGTCTTTTGTTGTGCCTTGGGGCACAAAGCGTTTGGGAACCATTATCTTAGGGGACTTGGTATTACGAGGTTTCGTGCCCTATCTGCGAGTTCGGTCTGATAATTAGTTTGAGCTTAAATACAGGATTCTCAAAATTTTGACCTTAGGCTTGCGTGAGATTTTGAGATCTTACAAAATTTTAATACAAATTTTTATAAATGCGTGAAAATTCGAGCTATTTTATCGCTCGACTAAAATAGCGATTGGGCTCCCATTCTCGCTTGTTATTCAAAAGAATTAGCGCGCTCCTGCACTCACTCAAGAATTTTGAGGGGTGTTCACTAATGCTTTGCTAATACTCCATCAATTTAAACTTCCCAAGAAAGTGTCATTTAGTACCAATATTTATCTAGGTCAGTGGTTCCATACCTTTGAAATATGGTGACCCATTTTTGAACAAGAAACTGCCATATATTGTGATTATGAAAATCCCTGATCGCCATGATGTTTGAGGTCATAGATAAGACTTCTACAAAGCTTCATACAGAATTGATGATGCTTTTGATTCACCTCTTCTCAAACCTCTTTGATTCCTCTGAGCAGCATTGAACATCATTGACACGGTATTCTTACTTTCCTTATAAAAAATATAGGCACCTAGTGCAACAAATAATTTCGATATGCTGTCAAATTTGACCAATCTATTCCAAAATTCGCGAATCTGGCAATACTGATAGGAGGAACACCAGCGGTTGCAAGAAACAAACGAAACAGTAACCAAACATACTCTATACTGGCTTAGGCGTTTTGTTGAGTGAATCAGGGAACTGTTACATTTAGTTTCATAGTATGCATTTATAGAAATGTTTTAATGAGTTATTTACCGTGTACTATATAGTATACACATACGGCTCAAAATCAGTTAACGAGTCCTTAGCTGTTGCAATCCCTTTTGGGGTCCAGATCCAAAGATTGGGAACCACTGATCTTCGCGGATTAACAACAATTATTGATTATTTATTTCACAGTTAGGAAGATTAAAATAAGTACCAAATGATTTTAATTCTTTCTTCTGTTTCTTTTCAGATGAAAGGTTGCGTGGGTAATGCTAAGAGTCACAACTCCATCATGACTTGAATGTCATTTCAATTTTTGCAATGTACCTTTTATTTTCTAATTCTTGAATTAAATTTGATAAAAATATTAACAAACTTTAATTTAACATGCAGTTTACCTATTAATTTGATTACACCTTCCATTATTGTAAAAAAATACATTGATAACGTTTCAATTAGGTTTATGATTGAACTAGTAATGAAGTCAATTTATTGCAGTGAACAAATTGTTCTATATATTTTTCTCTATAGAATTATCTTCCATAAATCAATTCGCAATATTCAATAGTTCAATTATAGTAGTATTCAAGGCCAAGATTATCACAGTGTATGATTTATATATCTTTGTCCTTACAAATTGGCTGACATTTATATTATTATAAAATGTATATAATATTTAAAAATAGGTTTATAATATTCAGTAAATTACATCCTTTGAAACTCACGCTATGTAAATTAGTTTTGCGTCGACATAAGTCGAGTCAAACTGAGCTGATGAGTTAGAAGGGGGAAAATGATTCAGCAAGCTTCGAGTGTCAGTATTGGTAGTGAAGAGAAGGGCCATTCATTTCGCAAGGTGAAGGTTCGAACGGATTCGTATTGTTGATGGTCTGGGACATGCAGATCCAAACGTAATATTGAAGAATCCGTTTTTTGACGTAAAAAATTGTTCAAGTATAGATTAGGAACGTTCTGTATTTTTACAAACAAGTCACGGGATATCTTAAAGAGATAAATTCTTACTTTGCCATAAGGAGTTGGTGACCTCCTTTCTCATCTATTAATGAATTTGAAAAAATTACACCGATCCTTAAGATGGTTGAGGAAGAGATCTGGATGAACTTTGAGGTGAGACTGAGTCCCTCGGATTGGCTCATTTTAACGCCCTTACGATATAAGGATTGGTGGAAGATATTGGAGAAGCTTATCTCCAAATTACAAAGAATAATCTAGGCAGTGAAGCATATGAACCAAGATCTCCCTTCGTATGACTCCATGATTACGTCTCTCAGGCAATTATATTCCTCAACTCTCACTCGATCGATGGGAAATACTAATACACAATGTTTTAGAATGAATTAGGAGGGATGAAAAGAGCGGCAAAATTAAACAGCTGTGCATGCATTCTAACTAAAGATGCGTCCGTGTAATACTCCTGCTTAGTCAGTCGTACCTACTGGAAATAATATTTCAAAACACGATAAAATACTCCAATCACGTGTAAATAATAAAACGTTCTTATAAAGTAGATAGTATAAATACCAAGCTATCAACCGGATAAATCAGATAGTGCTTAAATCGTATAGTGTCTTTGAGGCCCAAAACATAGCTATGTCACTAACACGTTTATTATTTAAAATCCTTCAAATTGCTAGAAAATGGCTTATAAATTATTCTGAAAAATGTTTGAATCAAGTAGAAAACCCCTCGACTCAGGTTGATACTTTTGAACATAACGAACAAAATGTTAAAAAACACACGACTGAACATCGTTTCTTTAAAAAAAAAAAAAACTTATAATGTGTTATAATTCATCATTAAGTTTTAACAAAATACAAGCAATTTTCCTAACTGGCAATTTCATACAGAGTAATCTTCCACGGATAATTTTCCCCAGGGCAGTTTTCATAGTACCATGGTAATAACATATTTAGTTTTCAATATCACCTCCATGGTCCTCAATCACTGCCTCAATTATCTCACGGAGTAACCATTTTACTTTATAAGGATACTATTCATATTGCATAAACGTTCCACGAGTTGGTATTATTGGTTTTACAGTCAAATGATGGTTTAAGCATTAGTAGATCTTTTGAATAATAAAAAGTTTACTTTATCTGGCCTAGATTTTTTTCTATGCATTGCACTTTTTCAAGAATAGACGCTTAATTTAAAAAAATAATCAAAACTGTATTAGGCTCTATAGTATTATTTGAAACCATTGATAATACTGACATTTTATTTTATTTTAACTCTTACATGTACGTATTTAAATGAATTCATGATTTTATAGAAGATCTTAACCATTTTGTATCTTCTATAAACAGTTCCAGAGTTAATTTCAATTACCCGATCTGAATTAATATGACCAATTTGGTGTTGTTGAATGACGTGGGATCAGATGGCACCAATGTAAGCACTCTAGCATAATTAATTTTGGAGTTATTTGCGTTGAAAGAATTTTGAAAATTTAAGATGAGGGAAACATTACTTGATGAGTGACCGTGTTTCACCATCTTGACAACTGACTAAAAATGAAAACATATTGAAATATTTATTATTGGTAACCTAATCTCTTGTAAGAGCAGGAAAAAATGAGCCGTGAGGATCTTATACGGGATCTGGATAAAATCAAATTTGTTCCAATTATAGTGCATAACCTTGAACATTAAAAAATATTAATTTACTATTAGTCAAATTATGAAAATACGTTCTTTTTCGTTCAATTTTTGTTTGTTTTTTTAGTGCCAAATTAAAGCGCAAAATTATTTTTGATGCATTGTTTTGGAAAAAACAAAAGTAGGGTCCCCATTTAGTACAATTACTCACAAACTAATAAACAGATTGTCATGAGATTTTGACAGCTGTCTTTTGAATGTTGGTACCAGGTGAAAATGAGGTGAAAAAAAAAAAATAGTGCCATCTATGTGTGAAGGCCGAGACGTTTCAGCCCACGTGAGCAGACGGTGTCCTCGAGGAAGACGGCTGGGAATGTTTACATGTTGTTGAAGGTTGGGGAGAACCTCAGACAATTTCCAGGAGCAGGCAGGAAACCTTCCGTGCCCGTCAACTGTGGGAAGTCGGTCTTCAATAAAAAAAAAACAATTCCTGGATTGCTGACATGGCTATATAGCGGTGTCCATGTCTCTAAAAAAGGAAGGTGGAATGTCTCTACGGCGTATTCGGCAGCGTCTGTTTAACAGAACACTTTGTTTGTTAAAATGGATTAATAATAACGGACGCTCCAGTATATCATGTTCAAATCCTAGCCTACCAAAAAAATGTAGATGCCCACTCGGTTTTTTTAGTAGGGTAGATCATTTTTCGAGTAGACGTAAGACAAATAGTGTAACTACATACTTTGAAGAAAAAATAATGATTTTAATAACATAGAATGACGTGAAGAGACAAAGACTCAATTGGCTTGAACAATGAACATGGATATTAACCTTGGTAACAATTTAAAGCATTTATTTGAGTAGCAAATGAAAAGGTTTTACAACATTTTTATCAAATAAACGGAAAGTAAATTATGCTGTGTGTCACGTCGTGACCTTTTTTGTATCTCGCAACCTCTCTTTCGAAAAGAAAGAGTGAAAAAACACACCCCAAACTCATTTGGTATTGGGCCATTTATAAGCCAAATTTTCTTAACTATAGAATTATTATCCAATAATTTTTGGAAATTGTTCACAGCTAAATAAAAGGTAATTCCAATTCGCTCAATCAACTTTCAGAACACCGATAGGAGGAAAAGAAGAATAAAAATCGACAGCTGATAAATAAATGCAAAAAAAAGTAAAGTAACGTCGAGGTGTTGAACATCCTATCTCTAATTTTTTGATTTAAAATACTCAAAATCATTTATTTTTTTTCTTAATTCTTGACATGAGCCTTGATAGCTACTTTATTATTGTTTCTCTGAAAACGATGAGTAGTTTTCTACAGAATTTCATTCATATTTAATTAAAGTATTTTTTGAATGCAATGATACGTTTCTTGTGCTCATTCTAGGGATGGGTTTCGAGTATTATTACTATGGGGTAGACACGAGTAATTGAACTTTTTAGTGGACCTCGATATTTTATATCCCTGTAATAAGTTGTATATATATTACAAAGAAGCTTTAGGAATACAAAATAACGTGCCAAATGAACTATATAGTGCCTAGTGTTGAATTGTTCTGAAAAAAAAAAAATACAGTCCTATCTGTCCGTTCCTAATAAATTTGTTTGTCATAGGACCAGTCCTTATTGGTCTTTTATGGTAATTAAAACAGATGAATAGATTAATTACGTAGTTACTAGCTACATCAGTTCAGTTGTTGAAGTTTTAATGATAAACTCTTTTAAAGATAGAAAATACCTGAAGTTTAAAGCAGGATATGTGTGGCTAGAACGTATTACCGGGTCGTCCATTGAAATCTGAAGTCTTACTAATTCAATAATTAATGTATGTTGGGTGATTAAAATTAATTCCTATTGCCATATATTAAGACATAACCAATTAATAATGAAATAAAACAAATCTGAGCTCTTTCGCTTATGTATAGGTTGCTAAAATGACTTGGACGTGAACAACGAATTTGCATTTGTGGACTACAAGCATTTGGGCCGTCTGCGCCGTCCGCAAGTATGATTCGTTGGAGAGGAAGAAGAACTCCGTCAAAAAGGCCAAATCGGACCCGGAGGAATTAAAGAAAACATCCCAGGCCAATCCCCTAAAGTGCACGAGGGTCCATGGAAGAGATTTTGGTGTTTCACAACAGAGTCTCCATATGCTGTAAAAAACTGGGTTGAAAGAGCCTTCTGAGTGTGAAAAAAATACCACTTTCGACATTAACAATTAAAGAACCCCATCTCCTCCGTTGTAAGTATATTTTTGAATTGCTTATTTAGTTCTTTTGAAATCTTTTTTGCCACTACCGCCCCCCCTACAGTCCTGATGCCAACCCCTGGACTACGCCTTTTGGGTGCATATTGAGGGGAAGGCCTGCTGTGTCCGTCTTCCAAACACCGCGCCCCTCAAAGCCACTGTCAATCAGCACTGGGACAAGATTACAGAGAACTACATCCACAGCGGGTGCTAGGCCTTCATCCATCGCCATGAAGCCATCATATCCACTAAGGGCGGCTACATTAATGATTAAGAGAACTCAGATACACATCTATTTATAGTTTTACTTTTGTTAAAATTATAATGTTAATTAATAATTAATATATTGTCGAATTTTAAGATTCAAAGTGTTTAGATTTTAATAGTCCACTCAGTATTATACTTTCTAGCTATCATTTATTATTTTCTTCAATTCTAGTTGGGGTTGAAAAAAAATAATAAGATAATTAGGACTGTATGACTGACAAATCGATCTTTTGGACTGTTAAATATTGACAAAGATCAGACTGATTTAAAAAAAGACTGAAAAGGGGTGAGGGGGGGGACTACTATTGCGATCCAACCCTAATTTAGTGATGAGCAATGCTGAGCAAAAAGTATGGATAAATAACTGTTTTGAGAATAGAATAGGAAAGACGGTTGTTGCATGTAGGAATTACCAATTCCCGAAAACAGGCCAGCTAAAAAATACAGACGATCTACATCACTATATAGTAATTCTAAATCGATTTTTTTTAATCTTACAAAAGAATGATCTGAAAAAATGAACAGTCCGGACAGATTTTTTTCCAAAAATAAACAACTTTGTCCAACCCAGCATATCTGTGATCGGTATTAAGGACTTTTAAACCCATATTATATGTTGAGAATATAGTTACACTTCTGGAATGCAACGGGGTTCATCCATTATGCATGTTATGGCATTGTTGAAATATTTGCACTATATTTGCACACTTCTTGACCTTTACCTTGTAACATGTTTACTCATATAAAGTACAAACACGTACCGCGTGTTCTATAATTATCTTCGAAATTACGTTCGAATGAAGGACAATGGATAGATTGCGAATGATGCTACAAAATAATTATTTGTATATTCTTCCTAATGTAACAAACATTGAATCAATAATCCGGACTAAAAGGGGTCAAAAGCTCTTTTTTTATGTACATACCTTAGACTCCATATGTATCTAGATTAGTGTTATGTTTATTTTTATTGATGAAAACTACAGTCTTCTACAATTGAGTCTCGGTCTTGTCCAGTTCCTTCCTGGATATCACTCGTAAGACTTATAAAGTTCGCTCCTTGTTTACTAGAGTGGACTGAATATATAAGGACAGACACAACACTAGTCTAGAATAAAAATTTCAGTGGATTGAGATTTGGGCTCTACAAGGGGTCAGAAATTCCCTAGGATATAAGCAAAGCCTTCTAAGCTTTGTTAAATAACTGCTCCAGGTAAATGTTTAAGTGTATCCCCGGTTTGATACGGTTTAGGCTGTCCTAAAGAAAAGTCTGAGTGATTTAAGGTTATAAATAGTGTAATAGTCGTCTCGTCACTCTCAATTTTTGGTCATCATGGTCAAGATGAAGAAGCTCTGTAAGTACCTCTGTCAGTGTCTTGTGAATGCCTACAGTGAAGTAAAAGGTTACAAGGCTATTTCAAAGTAATATGAGGTCCCTGTGGCGACTGTCTTGAGTATAATAAACCAGTTCGACACTCAGCGGGCGTGGCAGGAAACGTAATGTGTCCCCAAACTTGCCATAAAAGTATGCCTAGAGTTCAACAAGAATCCCCGGACAACAACTAAGGCTCTAATGGGGACACTTGACTAGGGAGGGACGAACGTGTCACGTTCCACAATCGAGCGTCTTGACCAGAGGAGGTATCCATGGAAGTAGGCAACGGAACACACCACTGGGAAGGAAAAAACCGCCTGGCCTTTCCTTAAGGTTATCTGAAGCAAGATCCCAGCTTTTGGTCAACCATCTTGTGGTCTGATGTGACGAAACTAGAACATATAGATGTTCAATCAGTCTGGAGCAAGAAATATGAAGCATACAAGCCGAAGAACAAAGTCCCCAACTTGAGGCATGGTGGTGGATGTATATGGCTATTGGGAGGAGGAGGGGGTAAACATGGCAAATCAACATATGCAGGATGCTTGCGGAATCGTAGAAAAATCGTCTTGAAGAAGTTATAGAAAACAAAGGCTATGCTATTGACTATTAAAACATATGTGAGGATAAGGTATAAATAATTTTGAAAATAGTATTTTTTTAGTTATCCATTAATAAAATACCATTGAAATCAAAAGTTTCTTGAATTGTCTATTCTCTTTTTGGTCACATATAATTCATAAAAAAAAACTAGGAAAAAATTTATTAGTTCAATAACAAAAGTTAACAAAGTTATGAATAATTTTGAGGACAAGTGTATATACAATTCATTCCAACTTTCAAGTAAATTTGTCGAAAAATGCGCTGATTTTACCTTAACACTCTGTATGTTTATGAAAAAATAACCTTCTGTTACAAACTGACAAGTTTTACAACCCCACACCACTCCCCCAAAGAAAAATACTTGTTAGAGTCCATTTTTTTATGTCAGACTGAGTACAACTGATTGACTCGTTGTAACGTACTCACGACATAAATCTGTAAAATACAAATTATCATACATACCTTGGGGCATATGAACCAAGAACTTCCTTCTCACATTCCATGATTACGTCTTTCAAGCAATTATAATCCTCAACGCACTCTCCATCCATGGGAAATACAAAATGTAAAATGTTTCTCCATAACTATTTATCAGAACTGGCGGCTCAATATCCTCTTTTCTCGGCTTTGTTCACTTATGCAGTGATCTGATTTGCTTATCAGATCTTGGGGAGGGGGGTATTTTCTTCCTCCATATTTTTATCAAATTTTCAAGTGTCGTTTATTCTTGTGGGTGTTTTTACCAATGCCAGATTCAGATATGATTAGTAATTGCATGATATTAAGTTGACTTTTTTTGTTGTTAAATAAATTAAATTTATTTGTTAAGCATTTCCGAAAAAATAATTATTATTTCGAAGAATACACAACCATTCCAAAACTACTTTTTAAAGATTTTTTCCCTGGGTCCCCTACCATATTCACTGTTGATGACATTTCCCTTCTCCAGCTAATATATTAATACTATTTCATTAGCATTCCGAAATACCGAGGCCACAACCTTTCCAGCTTATTGTTGTGCTTTTGCACGCTTTGGAGAAGGTTAACCAGTTGCGGTCTGCTCAAATGATGATAGTGTTGATCTGGAGTGAAGTGATGGATCCATGTTTCATCCATTGTCACATTGCAAAGGAGGACAGCAACACACTATCTGTGGAGTCCTTATCAGTTGAAAATGAGTTCATTTAAAAAAGTATCTACTGAAGCTATCATGGTTTGTAGAAAATATCTACGTATTGTTAGTTTAAAGGTTTGAATGCACGAGTCATTTAATGAATTCACTTAAATAGTTTGCCGATGGTAGGAAATTCACTGCCAATTCCAAGTGGTTTCGGGTTGCATAATATTTAATGAGTATTGCAAAGGTGTATTGTAAGGTGATCAATTCAGTTGTTCATACTTTTGCTTAATGTCCGTTTTTGCTGATAATGAAGAATTTTGTTAAATGGAACTTAGAAGGATGTATAAGCACCTGACCAAACGAGATCACGGCCATAATTCTATCTGGGCTGCCCAAAAATAAATTAATTTCTTTGAAGAAGGCTAAAGCAATTGTGTTTGCCATGCTTAACTCTAAGTTGACGTTGCGAAAAAGTTGACCTTGAAAGAATCAATAGATAAAATGGAGTTCAGAAGCATTGTTATTGTCAGGATAGATTTAGCGTTAAATTTGAAAATCCTGAAGGACAACACATTAAAATTCCATTTAGCGATGGATATTGTACGGAACTTTCCAGAAAAATCTATGAAGTACATAAAAATATTAAACGGCATTATCGAGATCTTCAATAGACATAGAAATAGGTCAATCCTATGTACTTAGAATTGGATTTCTGACTTTTGGGTTTTTTTATGAATCTTATTTTTTTTACTGTTTATTTATTGTATAAAATTTTAGTGTACTCTTGTATCTAAATGGTGTTTTTTTATGAACTATTTTAAATTACAAAGTGTATTTATATTTTTACTAAATGCAATTACCCTATTTAGCTTGGAAACCACATTTTTTTAGCCCAAGCATTTCTAGCATGAAATCGGCTCTGATCATATCAATTTAAGCTATCTAGAATAATTATTTATGGGGCCATTTGCATCCTAGGGTATGCATCCGGCACGGAGGCACACAATAGTAGCGGCACAGTGTTCTTATTTGGGAAACATATCAAGAATTTTGTATTTTTTCTTCGACAGTTTTTTCAGTTGAATCTGAAGAGAACACTTTTATAAACATATATATTAGGGGTAACAAGATAATGGGGTTAAACTTGTTCCAGATTTAAAATCCCCGTCATATATTTATAAAAATCTAATAAATTTCAAAATGTAGAAATTATCCTTTTGTCTTATCTCAAACTATATATTAAGGGTAGTCCTTTTAAACGTTCGCACTAAAAAAAACAATTAAATTGGACAACGCGTTTTTGCCTAAAGAGGTCAAGTGTAGTACTCGATTTGTTCAACAATTAAGAAAACGTGTTGAGCTGGATGGTGAGGACACACTGACGAATATTTTCCGCAATCTTTTTTACTTGGAAGTGGCCAATATCGTCCGAAGTCTTGCTTTGTCGGGGAAAAATAAACCAAAAAAAGGAGAAAAATCCCGGTCAACTGATGAGTCCAACAACTGACAGCATAGACAGCGCCATATTCAACTATCTATCATTGCATTAATAAATAATTACGGTACCACAGCTATACAGGTTGCAAAGTCCAGCTTCTAAGCTCGTCAAACGGGGGGAAATGGTCACCCGAACCAAGGCTTTGATCAAACTAAAACAGAAGCCTCCTATGAAAGATTTTGTATGGTTCTTCTCAGATGATAATTTTTTTTTGCAAAATCAGAAGCATAACACGTAAATCAATAGATGTTAGTCCCAAAGTCCATATAAAGCTCCTAGGATCATGAAGGCCAAGTATCCACAGCAAATTATGATTCTTGACGTTGTTAGTAGCGATGGTGACGTTATGCCGTCCTTTATCTTCAAGGAGGGGCTGAAGGTCAACAACAAGGTCTACATCAGTGTTTTACACACAAAAGTCTTTCTCTGGATCTGCAGCATCATGACAAACTTACATTGGATCTGTTTGCAATACGGGGCACTCTGTCATATTAGCAAATAACAATGGATTTTCTTGATTCTGAGATTATGATGTACGTCCTACCGAGTTCTTTGCCTCTTAAATCACCCAAACTTAACCCATTTGACTACTTTGTCTGGGGAATGTTGAACGTGTTTCCAATTCAGGTCCCCAAAGAACCACTAAATCCCCGAGAGCTTGGATAAGGAGGCATTCTAGACTTTATCAAATGGGATAAGGCATTCTGAGACGTTATGAACGTGTGGTTCGAGCTAACGACTATTTTATTGATGTACATAATTTTATGTTATAATATTGATTTTAGTGAAAATTTTAATAATATCAGTAAAAAAATTAAGTCACAGCAGTGTTTTACTTTTTTTTTCATCTTGCGTACATTTAGATGAACCATTATTTATAAATATTTTATCAAAAGTTTTGCTAATATTGAATCCAAGAGTCGAATAAACTGGTTAACAAACAGGTGTAAGGATTAAATAGCTTAACAGATGTAATGTATTATTTAATTTATTGAAAGAAAGTGTCAAGGAAATGTGATAATAAGAGTAATTGTCTTTCAATGTAGAGGGAATCAACATTTTTTTCCATCTATACCTACACATCAATTATTCCTAATGAGAAGTAATAAAAATTAATGTCCTTCGATGATCGGTCATGATGGTAATCCATCTTGTTTAAAGACCCATATCAATTCCATGGTACTTAACTTAAAATATACACTTATTGTATTAAAAAAGAATAAAGAAAGACTGACAAATTTATAGGAATGGGATTTCCGTAGAGAAAAAAACACAATTTACAAATTGGAAAATGAAAAACTGTTTGTGTTATCGTTCATTCTTGTTAATTATTGAATGAGTTGTGGGAGTTTGACAACTTTCTCTATAACATATGTTTACGCCTACTTTGGATTTATTTTTGTATGTAAATGCAGATGTTTCACACATAGCATCGATCTTGTATACACGGTGCACTGTATATAGTGCTCCTTGATGTATATTATGTACACATTTTTGATCAAAGAAATAAAAATATGGTAGTTTACAAGAATTATTAGCTAGTTTGCACGTAGCATCGAGCTTTTTGACAGTGTGTACTGTATATAGTGCTCCCCGATGTACATCCTTTAATTATTTTTTATACAAGACAGAATAATGTACTCATTAATTATTGTAGGCTTTTGGATGAAGATTCAACGTGTATGCAGGGTGCACTGTTTTTGTTATTTAAAAAAAAACTAAACGTGAAATATAACTAGGTTGTACAACGAGCATGTTTAGCGCTCTAGAGACTAAATTACTTCCTGGCACATCCTTCTATATATCAATCAGTAGAGTTGGTATCTTTGTAACGAAAAAAAGAGTGCGAGGAGAAGCCAGGAGCAAAACATATAGTACTACTGATTGTAGACCCTTGGTAATATCAGCTTCCCTTCTGGAGAGAAAATTAATTGCTCTTATACCCTCAACATAGAAAATAGCATTAGTATAGGATAAATATTATAATTACATGTCAATATACATCAATTTATTTTATTGTGAATTTTTTAAACAATTTACACCAAAGATAGGGCAGAATTCTTACTTTATAGAGGGAGATTAAATAATGAACAAAAAAGAAGAAAGAGCACACGCACAACCATTTTTCATTTCTCATTTTTAAAGGTAGTTCTTTCATTACAAACCTCTCAGCTCTACTCATCAGTATTAATGGTGTTTTTTTCTTGTTTTTTCAAAAATAGAGCTTTTATCTTGACCTTGGGATTTTTGAAATATGAAGCATCTTTGTTTAACAAACATAGTGATACCAATTACAATTATGTAACTGAATATCTTCCTAATTTATTGTCAATGATGTATTTTTAACAGTTTGTGTTACATCTGATCTTGACCTCTCAAAATTTGATAACCTTTTACCCTGCTTAATATGATTTACCAACAAGTTAGATTAAAATCGATCTCATTCTTTTGCAGTAGTCCTAGTGACTAACAGACAAACTAACAGAGGCAAAAAAAAGAACGTCAATTCAACTTTGTTTGGAGAGGTAATTATTATTCATTATTCAAATAAGGTTATGTTTGTTAGTCACCAGGATTAAAACAAAAGTTACAGATCGATTTGGATCAAACTTAATACAAAGATTATATATGACCATAGTAAGAGGCCATTAAATTTTGATAAATCAATGTCATGGTAACATTAAACGTAAACAAGGCATAATCTACCATAACTTTGATTTTAGGTGGAGGTTTTGCACTCTACAGAGTGCTCATTCTAGTTAAATATATGCTTGTAAACAAGCATTCAAGCAATTATTTACACGACTGTATCCTTTTTCAGATACTTGAATATCAGTGAAGGATTTTTTTTTTATTTACTTAACGATATATTAGTGAATTTTAAAAATGACGAGTTTAAATTAAAATCCCCAATAAAATAATATGTAAATGTAATTTCTGGAACCTTAAAAAAATAATTTCCGGAGTCAACAAAAGTTACTTAAGAGAACAAATAAAAAATACATTATATTTCATCAAGTATAAAAATTTGTGAGGTAAAATCGTGGACTTGACTTTAATCATTCTGGATTACTTACGAGGGATTTTTTTAAATACTAGGTTGCGTTATTAAATGTAGGGACAACTTTAATTAATAAACAATAAAAACATTACTTTAAAAAATCAAATTTTACAGAATGGTTGCGAAAAGGCAAGGGTGTCTGATTTGCTGCACACCCAAGTAAGAGTCGAATAGATCATGATTGTCGTTGGGTACTTTCGGAGTCTTGTTTACTAGATTCCAGCATGGTAACTTCAGGACAGCCTTGAGAGATCTTCTGCCAGCGCTCGATGCTGGAACAGTCGATGAGACAGCACGCCCAGCCTCTCAATGGCAGTAATTTGACTGTGAGGAGTTATGTGTAGGATCTTATGTACGAAGATATTGGCAACTGCTTTCAACATCAACCAAGGCTAACGGGGTCGAACGCTCGAAATGAGCCCTACTTCGCAGAGACCCCCTCCAAAGTATCTTTAATCAATAGGAACAAACTTCTTCAAGAAATAATGATGGTGGGCGTCGTGGCCTTGGATGGGAAGGCTATGCCTCCTTACTGGTTCCCATGGGACTCCAAATTGGGCAAAATGAGTACGCAGAGTTCTTGCAGACACTGGTAAAACCTTGGGTTTATGCCATAATAATAAAAGATGTCAAGTATCTATAGCAGCAAGACGAGACACTAGGGCACAAGGCCAAGAAGTCGCAGATGTGGTGTGCTGCCAATATCAAAGGCTACTGGCCGTCCTCTTTTTGGACAACGATATCCCCAGACTGTTTCTCCTTTGACTATGCAATTTTGGGTGTAGTCGAAAGAGAGCATGTGCTCCCCTTCAACGAAATTTGGATTCCCTTAGGTCTACGTCGAGCAACAGTGGGTGGCCATGTCTGAGGCTTTGCTCAAGAAGTGCTGCGACACCTTTAGATCTAAGTTGTAGGCCATGGATGAACTTGTACAATAATGATTCAGAGCATATAATCCTAATATTACTAGGCTATTATTGAGCAAAATTTCAACTTTGTAGCTAATTTTGTCTTTTCGAATACTTAATGATCAATTAAGGACAAATAACGAAAATTATTATTCTCGAGACACGTCTAATCAGTTGTTATTCTTACTCATGGTGTAATAGAAGCCTAAGGCTATTTAATTCCATGTATTTATTTAATTTATTGACCTCAAATAAAATGAATATAAAGATCTGATAATATTTATTAGTGTTGGTTTTCGGTCTGGAAATCCGACACGGGTCTGAGGTGGTAACAACTTTTGTTAAACAAACTAAATCGGTCCAAGTTTGGCCTGGACCTGACTCATAATAATATTCGATTTTAACTAGTTATAAAACAAAATTTAAAAAAATGAAGTGCTGTAACTCAGTGAACAACGCGCTCTTAATAAGTCATTCACTTTAACTCAATGGACGTAGGTTCAATTTACGTTTGCTCCTAGAGAAGGAAATATACATTATGTATAGTGATATAAATCGTGTCAATTTTTTGCAGGACCATTTCTTTTTTTTTATTGGTAATTTGATAATGAATTTTCTTTTCTTTAGCAGTTGCCCTTATTATTAATTCTTGAGTAGTGAACATTATTTCCTAAATAGATTCAATTATATTCAAAACGTGATTAACCATTTGTGTGTGTTCATAAAAGACACCTTCAGGATTTGTTGGAGAATTATAACTGTAAGTTCTTGTTGGACTACGAGTAGAATTGAGGATCGTAATCCCGGGATGTCCAAAGGGTTAAATTTTTTGAAAAAAAAAAATTAAAAATTCACAAATATTCATAAAAAATTATTTTTTTTGAAATAAATTTAAAAATCCACAGCTATACAGACAATTTTTGGAAAAAAAAAAATTTCCAAAATTCACAGCTGCTCACAAAAAAATAATAAAATTTCAAAAATCTACACCCTGTCATAAAAAAAATCCAAAACCAATAGCTATTCTCAAAAATGTATTTATTTTGAATAATTTTTTAAAGTTTCAAATTTTGAACTAGTAAAACAAAAATTTTTGTAAAAAGAATTGAAATATTAAATATTTTGTAGAAAAGTTTCAAATATCCATAGTTATTCACAGAAAATTAAATTTTTGGAAAAAGATTTGAAAAATTAAATTAAATTTCAAATATTAAATTTTTTGGAAGTTTTTTTTTTTTTTTTTTTTTTCTAGTCAAAATTAAAAATTCCTTAATGTGGGGGGGGGGAGGATAAAGCCCCTCCAAACCAGCCACTGCGGATTCCCTGAAATAGGATTAATTCTTAATACTGTCTTAGTTTATTTCCTTCTCTCCTTCCTCCCTCATCACAACTGATTGTCGCGGATCTAATGAAACGTCATGACAGCCAAAGCTGCTCTCCTCCAAAAAAATTCTTCAAATTGTCAGTGGTACAATGTTGATTTCAGTTTTCTTTTTTTTAATATGCCCAAAATACACATGCTTTTAATCACAAACCATGTATATTGACTTCAAGGACAATTTCTAGGTCAGAGGGAGTTATTGTAACACTACAATGCTTACATAGAATTAATCTGCTCAACTCTATCTGACAAATTAAAAGAACATTTGAAAAAAATGACTTTTTTCAGAAAATAAATTCATAAAATTCGAACATGGACGGAGACTCAAATCCAATATTTATAGTTATATAAAACCAGAATACACAAAGCATATGTTCGTATATTCCCGGTAAATCATTTCCTTTGACAAATATACTTAACAAAATGCATTTATTGACAGAAAGTCAATAACTGAGCACTTATAGACTTTGTTGAAAATAATATGAGCTTCCTATATGCGTAAAAAAAACACGTAAATTAGCGTACTACTTTAAGAATTTGAAGAGTGCTTCGGAGAATAGCAACTTAGTTGACATGACGTTGTGTTAAATTAGCTTCTAGTAGATATGAGATGAAGAAAAATTAACACACCTTCACACTGTATCTAGCCATTATACACGAGGTGAATTCGTATTTTTTTATTAAAAAAATATGTACTTATTCATCAAAAATTATGGTGTCCCCTTCAATGTATACAATACACTGTGCCAACGCTTTTTCTAATCCTCGACAAACTTCGCAAAAGCTCTTTTCCGATATAGCCTTGAGCTCTTCCAGTGATGGGAGATCTTTATCTACTCAATCATAGCAAATTTCCGTCCTTTCATAGGTTTCTTCAGTTTTGGTAACAAGGAAAAGTCACATGGAGCCAAATCCGTTGAATATGATGGGTGAGTCATAGTTATGGTGTTGTTTTAGGCTCAAAAATGCAATGATCATTTGGATCAAAACTAAGCAGTTTCGGAACATACATTTTTGACACTCATCTCATGCCCAAAAAATTCCAAAAAAAAATCATGATACGAGCCAACCAATATGTCAATATCCTCAACAATTTCTCTGATAGTGATTTGACGGTTTTCAAAAACAATTTTCTACGCTGCTTCAACGTATTCATTTGTTGTTTACGGCTTGGGCGTCCAGAGCGTGGCTTGACGTTGTCATCTTCCTGTACATCTTGGAAGAGTTTGTATCAATTGTAAACATATCTTTTACTCAGAACAGTTTCACTGTATGTCATTGTCAACATTTTTAGTGTTTTGGGAGTATGTCATTTCATTTTTACACAAAATTTGATGCAAATTCTTTCAGCCATTTTTTTAGTTAATAAAAAATCGCGGAACATGCAATGTACTTTTAACCGTTATGCCTTTCACAAACAAACGAAGCATATTATATTGCGGAAAAAGTAGATATATCTTCATGGCGAGTGTTCTGACACAAAAGAAAAATCGACCATACAAAATGTAGCGATAATTTTTTACTTATAAGTTCTCTATTCAAGAACAATCATTATTCTTAAATACATAAAATATAGAGGGTTCCTCGCATAGCACGGTTTTTGGAAATATAAAAATTCCGTGTTATATGAAATCTGTGTTGTACGGAGGCTATTTTAGTTCTGAAACCCTAAGAGATTTTTATTTCACTTTTGAAAACTCCTCCTGGATTTTTCAGAGTAGTAAGCTTAACATAAGTTTTTGTGAATCAATAAAAAGTCAAAAAAATACATTTTACACCAAATACATAATAGTTCAAGGCTGGGCAGCAAAACGTGGACTTGAGAGATGGATTTAGAAATACATCAATGATTTTAAATTTTCAATAATAGGCAAAAAAATAATGTTAACAAAACATGTAGACAAGGTTTTTACAAAACTTTTTTCACTCAATATGTCAACTTTTATTATGAATCACAGCCTTTACACGTCGCCAGAAGGCCATGCAGGAGTTGATGAAAAACTCTTCTGGCATATTCTTCCATGCAGCCATTATGGAGGACTTCAATGAGTCCACATTTGAGCGTGAGGTCCTGTTGGTTTCCCTCTCCAAAGCGCACTATATAGAAATGGCCAGTGGGTTCAAATCTGGTCATAAAGAGGCCGTATCTCTTTGTGCCAGAATCAAGCCATGCTATCTGCACACAACTTTTGGCACTTGGGCGACGTATGAGAGGGGGTGCCGTCCTGAATCCACACGTAGTTACCCTCCGGATAGTTGGTCTTCAGCCATGCCAAGATGGTGTACCTAATCATCTTATAGTAAGCCTCTTGGCTGATTTTCTGTCCAGCCTAGAAAAAGAACGGAGGGATCTTCTTTCCACCAGAGGCCACAAGGCCGTTGACAATTTTTTTGGGCGAGATATTTGGTGTAGTAAGCCCCTTAGACCTCTTCTTTTACTTCCGTAAGCCAGCGGTCGTTCCGGAGGTTGTGAAATTGATCAACTGTGAAAATCTCCCCTACCGTGTATATATTTGGTACATCAACATGAAATTATCATTAACAAAAGTCAAGAATAAGAAAAAATTTCCTATTTTTTTTTTTTTTTCCTTTAATTATATGTTAATATTTCATAGACATATTTGAGGCAATTATAAGTTTAGTATTCAAATTTCTAGGAGGAGTTAAGACACTCAAGAGTTTTAGCTATAGTTTAAAATCTTTATTTATATTTATTAATTTTTATATTGGTCCCGATGTGGACCTTTTCAACCATACAATTTGTCCACGTATCATTGTTTTATTGTGACGATCAATTTTGACTACTTTAAGAGTGCAATTTACGGAGCACTTAAAGGGATAATAAGAACAGTTTTTGCACAGAAATGTACAATAATTGGTTGTAGAATATAATTGTAATCCACAATATTTTTTGAGAATAATAATTATAGCTTGCAGCTTGCTTTTGTGTCATCTGGGCACATATATTGAGGTATATTTAATGAGGTTTCTATCATAACATACAATATATATGTATCATTATTTGTGTTTGCTTAATGAGTTTTTCTAGAAAAATACCCAGACATGTATTTTCTTTATAAATATACTAGTAAAGGGTTAGCCGGTGTAGCTCTGGCCAAGGAGGGAGAGGGAAATCACATTGACAATGGTCAAATAAATAGAGAAAATACTTCTATATACTACATATACAAATAATTATAATATGAATGTTTTGGTGATTGTCAAAAACGATCCTGATAATTCTAATTCTCTTGGACTCTTCATACAAAAGCCCCCCTTATATGACCTCCCCAAAAATCGAAACCCTCGTTTCAAGCTCAAAAGAAGGACACATGCATAATTTTAGCCTCCTAGTTTCAATGATGTGGGAATGTATAAAAGGCATCTACACACACACAATCTCTCTTTTTTTATATATACAGATTTCAAGAAAATGAATAAATTATTTTATACATACTTGATGACATTTTCTCTTACACTCCAAAAATAACCTGAACTATGTGGCTAACTACATATATTTATGCTTTATGGATTTGGATTTATTGAATGCCAATAAAATCACATCCAGCCTTATGTAAAGTCTCTAAACGAGGCCAAAAGTACGAGCAGGCCTTCGCCACTTAGATCATCAGTGTTGCTCTCCATCAATCATAAGCACACGTACTTGTGATGGCTTTAAACTTAGATAGTCTCTCTTCAAAATTTATAAAATTATTATAACCGCTTTAGAAAATAAAAAACACTGTTCAGGTTGTCAAGGGAAAAAACTATCACGCTATAAAATGCTTTAGATTAAGAACCCTGTATATTAGTCTAAAAATGTAGTGGTCAATGGCCCTTGGCTCCCATGGTTCCGCCACTACTGTTACACAAGGATCTTTTGTAGGTTTCAATTTTTTTTTAAATGGGACGTGTAATAACGTATCTGCACTTTGGATTTGCGACAAATATTATTTTGACATAATATTTCTTTAATGCCAAAATACAATGATTTATTGTCAATTACAATTTATTCTTTGAAGGAATTTCCTTGAGTAAAAACTTTTCATAAATTCCAAAATAAATTGATTTCCTCATTTGAAGAACTCTATCGTATTATCCAAAGACTATCCATGAGTTAACTATAATGATTCAATTTCATATATTTTATCTACAATTGTTCAACTTTCAAATCCTTTGTGTATTAGTTAACTTTCGGGTTTTCTCTATAAAGTAGAATATCTTCAATATTCGATTTGAAATTGAGTTATTTATTTATTTCCTAGGAAATTAGTTTTCAAACTGGTGCTTCCAAAAGCTTTTTCATGTATGCTTTCCGTAGCATTCCTCAAATATATATTATATCTTGTCTAGATATATAGGAAACTAACAGTATATGCAAAATATTTTATATTCTGTATATACTGTTAGGGAATAGTTTTTCATAATCACACTCCCAGGTAGTTGCTCAATGCTTAGATATTTTCTCCTCAAAAATAATAATGATAACGGCTTAAGCAAAAAAAAACAACACATATGGCGTTATCACTGGTGAGGCAGGAAGTACTTTAGTCTCTAGAGCCCTACCTACCTATACCTTAGGTCCACCATAGATAAACACGCAACCTCGCTCATAGAGCCTTGCAAATAAATAGTTATTCCATTAAATAACAGGAACTTATCCTAACTTTCATTGAAACCCCTCATTTATTATTGAAGCAATTAATTATGGAGGAGTGGAAGGACGAAATATTTTATGGAAAAGTTTCATTTTTTGTGGGACAAATGCAATTTTCAAGTGTAATTCAATTTTGTCAAAGAAAAAGCCTTTTTCTAACTTATAATTGCATATTTCCTTTTATTAGTTAGTTTGGAGGAAGGTTTTTTTAATAAATCTCACGGAAGAAATACATTTTTTGAGGGAGTATCCTTGATATAGTTATTATATTGTCTGTTCCTTTATAGCTTATAATATTTCGCTTGTATTAGAGAAGAGCATTTCTTGATGAACATTTTTTTTTATCAACATAAATATAGATTATTTTACATTCAGCAATTCATATTTCACCTAAACGACCAAATTAAATAACTCATTGAATGAAAACAGTAATGATTATTGATAGTTTGTGTGATTTTAAATGTGAATAAGTGATCCAGATGTTATGCAATCTGTGGCTATACATGCAAAACGCCTGCAAAATTTCATTAATACTGGAGTAGGTTTGCCCGGCGTTTTACGGGAAATTAAAAATTAAAATTAATTAAGAACTCTTCTGCTTGATATAAAACAAAAAATAAAGCCCATAAAATTTAAAAACTATTCTCATGTTAGTTTTTTTAGTATGAGTATACTAATATATAGACATTATATAGGCACTCTTCTCTCACGCCATGAGGAAGTAGTTACTTTATTCTGGGTCATACGCCGAACTTGTATTCTCGCTGCCGCTTCCCTGAGCATCAAAGAAACCTCATAATATCCCAAAAGCCATGTGTCCAAAAGCTCTCAGGTTGTACAGGAGAAATGCTTGGCCAAAATACAGTCTAAACTCAAGTGCTGCCGTGTTTCTAGGCACCCAGGAACCCTTCTAATATTCTCAAGTACACCCTAGTCCACGGGTTGTGTATATGAGCTGCTGGTCTCTGAGGCAGGTTTAATACAAAATACAACCTTGGTCTCAGGTTGTACAGGTGAAGTGATAAAAAATATTATTTTAATACCACAATGGCCTTAAAGGCCAAAAAATGGTTACCAGAAGTATTTCTGAAGCCTTAAGAGCCACGATGAAAAAATTCAGGAAAATCCATCATGGCCCTCGATCGAAGGACAAAAACACACATAGACAGACATTTACATTTAGTATATAGATGACTACATTGTTATTTTTTAGATTAAAAATGACTGTTTTTCATTCAAACAAACATCCATACATATATTCAGACAAACCTTGTTTTGTTAATATAGATCAGTCGTATTTTGTAGTATAGTAAATGCACTCAGATTATATAAAGTTTGAGAACCAGGGCCTTAGAGGTTTAAGTTGTTTTTAACACCATTACCTATAATCAGGGTCGGTTATAACTTATAAGAAGGACAATTACCCGATCTTCACTGGAGACCCAACATTGAATATAATTTTGTAATAATTCAAATATCGATAATTCTTTTTATAACTAGGTATTAAGCAAACAACTTGTATAAGCTTTTTAAGATCCAGAAAATCCCTCAGATCTTTTTTCAAAATTGTAAAAGTTTGGGTACTTGAAGCTGGTTCTGTTCTTGGATCTCGGATTTTCCATGATAATACAAGTTTACTTATCCCTTGCCTGGGTACTTCGGATCCGGGTCCAAGACCAATTCTATCTTTACTCACAGGTACTAAAATAACAAAGTCCGAAATTTAGTTACCCTTAGTGTAATTAGCTATTTAAGAAATATCCGGAACCCATTCCAACAGTTTGGTATGATATCCAATTTACCCTTGACGAAAAGTACTTCAATATTTTGAATCTGTTCCAGGAAAACTAAAGTAAAAATTTGATGCGAATATTTATCATCAAATTACTTTTAAAAGATAAAAGTACTTGTTTTAAGTGATGATCAAATCCTTCCAAGAAAAATATCAAAATTTAAATTACAAAAAAAAAGAACACTACGTAGATTAAACTTTAAAATAAATTAAAGTTATGGATTATAAACCTTCAGTGAGGTAGTTTAATTATATAATCAATCAATGAGAAAATTTTAGTAGTTATCTGTAAGTGTTATTTAAAGATATTTATTAAGTTTCGACTTTTTATGCACTTTTAGTGCATAAAAAATGAAGCAAAAAATGAAATAGTCACCCTGACAATTACAAAGATGTTTGGGATGACAGCAACTTAGCTGTCATGCCGCTTTATTAGATTAGCTGCAATCAGCTATTTGAGGAAGAAAATAAATAGAAATCTCCCTCAAAGTGACTCAATGAACACACGCACTTTGTACTTGGATGTTATACCAAAAATAGGCGAGAATGCTTACTTCAAAAGAAGAAGTTAAAACCACGACGACCTATGCATATTGATGGAAAACGTGTATATAATGGGTATGTTAAAAAAAACCGAAAATCAACTTGGCATCCCTAACAATTTGAAGAATGTTTTGTTAGGAGATCAGCTACAATCAGCTCTGACAAGGGAGAAGTGGAACAAGGAAATAAAAGAGAACTTTGGCAAGAATTACTACTCCGATGTTCATAAGTAAATTCTAATAAAATCGTATTTATTTTAGTAATAAATAGAATCGAGAACATTAAAGGTTTTAAACCTAAATTTATCCGTAAGCAAATATTTTTTAGACTTTATCTAGCAATACCCATATTTGTTTGGTCGAACAGAATTTGAGTGCTTTTTAACAGCAATTACTACAGCCAGGGCTGGTTTTAAGGGAGTACTTGCCCTAGAGCTTGCGTAATTTTACGTAAAATATAGAGCCTACCATTTTATCTTTATTTAATGTACCACTCAATGTAAAACCAGCCCGGATGACAGCCCTTTTCATGAGAATCAATCAAAGTAAATTTATTATTCATACTTTTTTGCCAATATGAAGAATAACAAGAGTGTGAATTATTTACTATTTAAGCTAACAATTCCATCACATAATTGGTAAAATGCCCTAAATACTTTTTATAAAGTTCTGAAATCAAGGACACATGTTCTTTTTCGCTAAACCTTATAAGCTAATTGTACATTATTAAATGAATAATCTCGTTTTGGATCAAAATATATTACTGTTACTGACATAGGAATATTTGCAGAACATTCTTCTCTTCCTTAAATTATAATTCTCCTAACTATATCTTTGCCTATAATATATTTTGCGTTAGATTTATTGATAAGTCCAACAGAGACGTAGATAGTAATGCAGTCCCTCTATCTGACACATCTCCACTGTCACAGGATTCTGCATTTGAAGTCAACTATTTTATTTTGTCATTGAAATAAATACATGGAAATTCTTTTTCTTATGGTATAATCCTCTTAAGAGTCGTTTTTGGTGGTAAAAAATCTTCGTCACTACTCTTACTTACAATAGAAAATGTATAATGGGGATTTGGTTTATCAATTCAAAAGATTTTTTGGCAATCTTGGGAAGTTTGCTTCTTTTTTTTCGAATGTATTTTTCTTGTAGTGCAACTGTTCCTTTCTTGCCCAGGACTCAATAAACATTTTTCTTTCATTACTTTGATCCCCCTCCCCAGACAGGAATCTGTGTTCCATTATAGGAATGCTCTTAGTTAATGGACATTTACAAGATGAAAAATTTCTACATTTATAAGATAAAATATCAAATAAATAATGTGAATCATCCACAAATGAATCAATATTTTTTTGCTAACCTGGTAACTTCTTGGTAAAAGATTTCATCAAATTTCTATATTTTTTAGATATATTACTATCTAATTTGCCACTTTTGTTTAAGTGATAATTTATTTTTAGATTTGTATATTCTATGATTATACAAATCTAGAAATAAATTATCACTTGATAGTCCCTTTTTTTTAAATGCGTCATTATATTGTTGCTCGGCGTACTCAGAAGATATAATGTATTATCTTGTTAATTAATAGTATGTTCATCGTTCAATGTTTAAATCATAATCCCTTGTTAATAAAGTTTGATAAAGGATACAATCTAGATTTATAAGGTTATTATATATAAATATATCTTTACACGTATTTGTCAGTAAACTGGGTATACTTGGAGAGGTATTTAAATAGACAATAATTCTATATCAAATATCTTTAAAAACAAAATAATCAAGAATGAACAATTTAAGTCATAATTGTCTCATTTCTACTATACTATTTTTTCTTTGTTTATTGATGAATTTTCATCATGATATATATTTTTGCCATAATATATATATGAGAGCAAAAGTTCCGAGTGAAAATTTTTCTCAGAGAGAAAGTTCCACATGGCGAAAATATCTTAGAACCGAGTGCACACACTTATACATATAATTACTGCAACCAGTTAAAAATATTGTTATCATAATAATACTATCCTAAACCGATCTCAAGAACCACATCCCTAGTTAATAGTACTTGTATGTAATTGCAAATTAACATATATCATAATTATATACAATTACTATAGAAAAAATACAGTTATTTGTCGTCTTAACATACAATAAAGTATTTAATATTGTTGTACAAAGGTATTGTATACAATTAATATATGTACCTCGTTTCATATTCTTGATTCTTTGTACTGACAACAGTCTAGATAAATATATCTTTAATTTTATATGATATATTAATTAGTACCTTTGTCGTAATGATTCCTTCCTAATATTTTCATTTGAATAAATTTAACTGTAGAAAAATAATGTAACATTCAATTGCAAGTTTCCCTACAAGGAAGAGTTACAATTTATTCATCTAAATCAGGGGCGTTCAGAACCTTTTTTGTGCCACGAAGTAGTTTCATCATTAAACAAATTTGCAAAAGGGGATTGATTATATCTGTCTTAATCATTATGTCTCATAGGTGTGAAAAATATGTGAAATACAGCGGGAGCAACTTCATTTAGTTGGCAATCTAAATAAGCTTTTTTTATTTTCTTTTGATGTTATCATTATTATGTAACATCTAAGTTTAAAGTATTCCTCAAAAATTATCAAAGCTGTTAGACAATTAATTATATATATAGATTGATTTTATATATGTACTAGCAGAGGATGCCCTCGTTACAGGACTGAATAGAGGGGAATAGAAACAAAGAATGAAGGAACAAGAAAAGAGACTGAGTGAGGGGTATAGAAAGAGAGTAGGAAAATGAGGATGTATTTTGGCTAAAACCAGCTTATAATGGCCTTGAAGGCCCCAAAAAATATCATAGGAATATGCTTGGTTATTTTATACGTCTACTTGTTAAATTCCAGACTGTTTTGTTCGTCCGGTTTGGATTCCATGTGTGAATAAACCCAAAAAATGTAAATAAATATCAAACTATTCTGATAAAATAAAATTAATAGATAAACCATTCATTTCAGCATTCTTTTAAATCAATTATCTCTTTCATTCTAGTACAATTTTACTATTAATAGGATAAAACCAATAGCCCTTAATTGGTCCAAAAAAAAAGAGAACAAAATGAATGCACGTTCCTTATGTAATATATAGAGAACTCCTTGCTCTAATAGAATATATTTTAACTCTTCTTGGCAAACATACCTTCAATTTTGACAAAGAAGATTATATTCTTTTTAACCAGATCATTTCTCGGACAAAAAATGTCAGTATTATAATAAATTACGTATAAAGTCTTGACTTTTTACATGACACAAATTTGGAAGAGCCGGGCTCTGAATCTCTGAATGATGTTGGAGGTCCAAAAAATATCTTTGGAACAAGTTTGGTTATTTTATTCGTCTACTGGCTAAATTTCAGACTAATCTGTTCGACCATTTTGGATCCATGTGTGATAACATCAAAAGCAGACTTATAAATAATTATAAGATATGATATAAAAAAATTCGGGGAAGGGCTGTAGAAGCTTTTAGATGGGATTCAAGCTTCCCCCTATGGGCTAGCAACAGCTCTTTTTTTTTACATTATTACTCATTTCTTTAGCCCCGTGTCTTTGCAAGTTTATTCCACCTTTGTAACTACTAGGGTATATTTATTTATTAATTCGTTTCTACAATAGATTAACTACTGTGTACGGATTTAGGTTATTAGTAGAGATTTCTGCAAGAGTGATGGTTACCCTGATAGCCATGTTCGAACGGGACATGAAAAAAAGGGTAGCATTGTCAAGGCTAGACCATTCAGGTATTATAACTAGAATTATGAGATTTGTTTGAGGAGAGTTAGCCTTTAGGGATTTGATTTCTTCCAAAGACTAGAATGGACCGAATAAATAGGGACCAACATAGCACTCTGATGTACATATATAAAGTAGAATCATTGTGACAATAATATTTAAGCAAAAAAGACACGTTGTTGTCGAGTATTATTAAATATATTAAAAGTTTAATTAACTTGTCCCATATCGTTGGAGGATATTTCATTTGGACATAAGTGAAGATCATCATGGTTTCATTGCATTTGTAGTATTCAATTGGAACCCGTGTTCATTCATGATTATTGCCATTCGAGTAAGCAGTTTTACAATTTAAACATCTGTTTGAATTTAGAAATTACTTATTTGCTTACGTGTTTCGTTCGATTCGCTATTGTCTATAATTCTTTATTTGTATGAGTATTTATCGGAGCATTCCATTAAATATATCATGTAAGGAAATTATTTATTGTATTATGGCTCCGACGAAAAAGGTAAAGGCTTGTCTTGGTGTATGGAGCAAAAATAGGAAGGTTTTTGTAGAGGCATGTAATAATCTAGAAAGTGAAATTAGACCAGGGGATGATGATTCCCATCAAATTGGTCTGTTAATGGATGTATTAGGTCTTGCTTATGAGAGGTGCTCCCAAACATATAATGCTATGGAAGAATTACCAAGTATGAAAAATGTTAAGGACGTTGAAAATCAACATGATGGTCTCCAAAACAAGTATGTGAAGGTGCTTAAGAAACGAAAGAGACATAAAGTTTATTATAACAAAATGAATTAAAGATGAACGAGAAGCAGAGTTGAAACATGGTAGAAAAATTACATCTATTCAGTTACGAATTTTCGTAATCAGAGCTCTGTACATAATGATATTCCAAGGCTTCAGTTGGCTTCATTTCATGGAGCATTGACAGAATTTTCGTGTTGGAGATATTCCTTTGAAGCGTTATTTAGGTAATTTGTCAAAAATGGATCCTTTATTGAAGTTTTCGTATTTGAAGAGTTGTTTAAAGGGGCAACCTTTGAGTAAAGTAGTTTTGCTACCTATCAATAAAAAGGTGTGTGGACAAAACGTCGACTGGCAAAACGTTGAAGGGACAAAACGTCGAATAGACTTAACGTCAAATAGACAAAACTTCGACTGTAGAATAAAAAATAAGGAGAAACAGTGTTGCAATATATATCATTCAGATATTTCCTACCTGAAACATACCCCCAACACTACCACACCTATATAAACTACCAGTGCGGGTGAATACCAACAATCTTATACAACCCGAATGTCGGGGATATTTTCGGTTACCGCTGTGTCCCGAAATGGCATGAAATCCACCGCCACTATTTAAGCAACTAAGAGACCCTTATAATCCCTCAGCTACACCCGAATGTTAGGGTTGTTTTGGGACGCCGCCAGGCCCCTCAATGGGATGAAACCCAATACCACTACTTCCATTTACACCCCAAAGGACTCCAAATTTTGAGGTTTTGCTGGTTTCATCTCGTTTTGGGAACCGGTAGTACCCAAAAGAAGCCCCAATTTCCTTGATATAAATTGACGAGTTTGTTTGTTTTTGTAGGCGTACCTTTAACTTTTTGAGGTTGCAACGGGGATTTTCAATCTGTCTAGTGAGGCTGTTATTGCACAAAATCCGCTTTCTGAGGTAAATATTGGGATGTTATAAGGCTAAAAAATAGATGGCTCCATATATTTTATGATGTTTTTTTTCAGGTGTTGCAACATTTACTCGGCATACATTTCCCGCTCGAGACATTCCCCCCTTCATAAACAACAGTAATGACCCCTCACCCCCCCCCATTTATACCCCGAAAGTTGGGATGTTTTCATTTATCACCGGGTCCCAAAAAGCGATAAACTCCACCACCGTCAGATAAGTTACCTTCAAGGCCACTCCTAACTCGTCAATTTATATATAATTTTTAATGAAATCGTAGTTGGAATTAAGATCATACTATACGCGAATTTTTAATATTTGATTACCTATGAAAATGTGCACATGTAGAACCTCCGTTCACCATCACCTTTGTACATATTATTTATATTAAACACACACATGTGATGGTAACAATGCACGTTTACAAAGACCAGGGAATTTCAATTATATGCATCACACAATATTTGTTTATCAAGAACGTTTAATGTATCTTACCCAGGGCGTCCGCAGGATTATATTTTAGGGGGAGGGGGGGGGCTGGGTAATAATTAATAATTCGTTATTATTTATTGGACTAATGAAGTATTAAATATACATATACTATTTTAAGGGCTGAACAAAAAAGGAAGACAATGGACATTTACAACCTGTGGGCAAGGAATATTATAAAAGGTATTTAATTTCAAGTTTCTGAATCATTCATTCATTTTATCGTCTGAATATAATATAAATGCAACGAAATTGCCCACAATAATAATGCCTTGCAATAAAATGATTCCCCATCATATTGGTGACCGTTATGATTCATCAAGATGACATTACCCACAGCAATTTTGTCTCAATTATAATATACACAACAATTTTACCAAGCAACGATTTTATCATCAACCTTTTTACCACAATTATTTTACAATAAACCCCTACTGTGTTCTGGTTATAATATTCATTCATGAATATAATTAGTTTGAAATATTTTTCTGCAAAAAAAAACACTAAATAATTACCGTATATGAGATATATAGCATAATAGTTTAGAAACAATTCCCATTTATCCTAATATCATTTTAAATTGAATTAAAATATGCAATCGTATGCATATATCCTTAAATTTAATATCCTTTTTAGGCGAAACATCCCAAATGGTTGTTTGTTGAAATGCCCTTTTGGCGGGGAAAAAAACATCCCCAGTTGGTATTATTATAGCACCTGGTGGGGATTTTTTTCTTTGATAATGAGAATATAATAAATTATTAAACCGAGAGCAATTTAAAAATTTTGAAATCATATAAAAGATTGTTCAGCGATGAGACTTTTGATTCAGGACCAGATGGATATCAGCTGTATACAATTCACACTCTAATTGGAAGTAACAAAACTCTTCCGAGCAGTATATTGCCCATCCAAGAATAGAAAGGATAAAATTTACTCCATCATATTGAATTTCTTAAAAAATAAACACCTTAGTCCTCTTTCAATCACGGTCAATTTTGAAAGAGCTGTGACTAACCAAATTAAAAGAGTTGTCGTCCCGGAAACGAAAATTTTCTATGTAATTTTTCTATTTTGGTCAATGTTTATGACGAAATATTGCAAGCCTTGGTCTTCAGGAATGGAACAAGAATGAAAACAGTCAGCTGATTATCAAGCAATTGCAAGCCCTTGTTTTTCTTCCTCCTGGCAAAATGTACAACATATTTACGAGATACATGATCACATTCGACGTGAAAAATAATGAATAGCTTGGCGATTTCTTGCAATATTGAATAATCCTTTTTGAATCCAAATGGATTGGCATCAAAAATTGCATTGCATTGCATACGTATTAGAAAATTATTGAATAAATTATTTAATATGTATTAACGTTATTATTAATTTTCGTGTCCTGAATAAATTGTGTGTTGAGGGGGCCTTTGATACCTAAAAGTAATTTCATTAACAGCAGTAGGGATTCATCCCACTGCTATTAATGAAATTACTTGCCATTCGAACTAGTGGAAATATTGACTAGCCATTGACTATCTCCACATCGGTGTCTGAGACCCAGAAGATTTTTGATCGTAAAGTCACAATAACCATGAAAGGTTTCATTGAGGCTCCACTCCCAAAACTTCAGTCTCCGTTGAATTTATTGATGGAGGATACGCTTATTTAAAGAAAAATCCGTTCTCATGATTAGTTGTAGGTATGAGGGATATGATTTTTTATTTTTTGTGACGCATCCAATAAAGGATGAGGTCCAGTGTTGTATTTAAGATCTGTTTTTGTGATCGCGTACATAAGTCAAGCCTTTGAAGGATATGACGATCTCTCGAATGGAGCTTGAGGCCCCACTATTAGCATCGCGCATGGTTCCACATTTTATTTATATTACTCCAGTTGTGATATCAAGCCTCCTTGCTTGGAAGGATTCCACGGTGGTGTGCCATTGGCTAAAAAAGAAACCGTGCGTTTGGAAAACGTATGTCACTAATAAAACTCTGGAGATTAAGGATAATATGGCAAGCGTTTTGTGGTAGTGAGGGTAAGGATGGGCTTGTTAGAAGCGTTCTTATCCGAGTCTCTAATAGTCGAACATTTAAAAAACTGGTTAAGCAAGGCTGCAATGGTTATCCCTTGCGAATGAATATTGATTTGATCAATTGGTAATTGACATGTATATTATAGTTAAGATATTCATATGGGGAGTGTCAATTATTATGTTATTCTCTCTTGTGTACCCTACACAAAAATGTTATTTTCTTGTTAATATATATTGTTTGTTACGCCTTATGTATATATAAAGTAGAGCCTTTGTTACTATGATATTGAAGCAATAACGACACGTTGTTGTCGAGTATAATTAAAAATATTAGTGTTTAATTACATTCTCCCATATTGTTAGGCTCTTAGGTTTTCTCTAAGAATTGATTCTCCACTTACCAATTTATTGCTAATAAGGGCCTTGGCACTCAAAAAAAAGAGGAATGTATTGCCCGATTTTCAGCACTTTTTGTTTTTATCTTACTAAATATAGACACAAGATATCTAGGGCCTCACTTATACACAAATTCAATATAAAACATTATTAAAATTTTATTTTTGAAGAATAAAAATCAGTTTGTCAATCTGTTTATTTAAAAGTATCTTAAATATAAAGCACGAGGTCTATATAAAGTACATGAACGTAAAGACCTCTTCAACGTGAGCTACTCTGTCATGACGTTTCATTAGCAGCGAGCAGCAATGAGATAAAGGAAATAACCATAAGCCCCACTCTGTATCTAGAAATAATATAAGCAGGAATTACTTCAATGTTATTCCTCTATTCTACCCCAAGTCCATCAAGGCCTTATACCCAAACCTCAACAACCAATCCTCAGTGGCACTCTTTGTTTTTCACACACTACTACCTGTTACTTTATACTTATATGTTATAGAATTATGACAACATCTTTGGTAGATAAAAAATATGCACTCAGGTAGCAATTGTAAAAAGAGAGCATTTTTCAAATTTCATATTTTTTTAATTTCTAGGATTAGGATTACTGGAAAGTGCGGTGAGAAGTTGGAGTGAGACTTATGTTATTAATAAATTAAGACCCTCTTTTATATCAGCTGCCTATTGTATGATTTTGAGAGAAGAAAATGAATTACTGCTAAAATATGGTAATTACATTTAATTTAATAATTACCGGATTGATTTTATCTAGTGGTACACATTTTTTCCCCTCAACTTTTCAAGAGTAAAATTTAAACAAGAGGTTTTTTGAGGACATTTGGTTAACCAAATCATATGAAAATAGTGTTTGGTACAGCATTTACTCAATGTGTGAGGCCTCAGCTCTATTAATTGCCTCAATACGAGGCCTAAATCTCTTTCAGCTCAAGTCTGACAACATATTCAATGGAATATGTTGTCAGACTTGAGCTTGATCCAATCCTTCTGGATGGAAGCCTCTATAGACTGGACATTCCTGTGAGGATTAGTATATATCCTCTCCTCTAGACGTGTCTTAATAGAGTAGTCTAAGGGGTTTGAATATGGAGAGGAGGGTGGCAACATCTTGAGGTACAAAAATCAGTAGATGGTATCTCAGGAAAGGCTGGTCTATGCGGTGCGATGAAACAAAGCTACTTCTTGAGTGAAAAAAAAGTTGTCTCTGAACTTATCTCTGTCCAAGGTAGCAATTTCTTATCCAGAAGTTCCATGTAAGCATCAGCATTGAGCCGGTTCTTCCTCTACACAAAAATCGAATGGAAGACTCCACAACGCCCAAGACCATGGTTCCATGTGTCACTGAAGCTAAGACATTGTCTGGATGTTCATTTGCAATTTAGCAGCTGTTTTGCTTATTCACAGTGGCATCAACGGGAAATTTTTTCATCAGAAAAGAGCAAACTTTACCAGAATTTTTGTTGGTCTTGACAAAATTTAGAATCTGTTTTGCTTTTTCCAGCTGTGTCAGCTTGCTTTGTTCAGTGATAAACTATTTTGTTGTACTCCTCCGTAATTTTTCACCATTGTCATTCTGGATTTTAAATAATAAATGTGTACCACTCTAAAAGAAATTTATTTTCCATTTATAAAGCAATTTTTTCCAAAGATAATCGAGAATGCTCACTTCAGAGGAAGAAGGTAACATCACGACAACCTATTAAATAATCAACAAAAAAAAAAAAAGAGTACACGCAACAATGGGGTTTCCATTTCTAATCGTTAAACTTAGTTTTTTCTTTACAAATATCCCTTCTTCATTTATAATAGATGTGTTCTACTACAAAAAATTAAAATTTTAGGTAAAACAAAAAAGTTGGTTAACATATATCTATGTACATCATAAAGTTGTAGGAACAACAGCAGACATGAACTAATGGGATCTCTTCGCCCTGAAGTAATTCATACTTATCTATGAATTCACAATTTGAATTATACAAAAGGAAGAAAAAACTGCTTCCGGCACGAGGACAAATCGGTTGAAATCCTTGAGGTTGAAGAATGGTGTGTAAACAATAGGATACGATTAATGACATAAATTCGAATTTACATAAAAATTGCTGATATTATTCAAATGAACATTAGAGAAAAAAATTGTGAATAAATCTGTCTTTTATACATCCAATTTAACTAACGATCTTTGTTGATGATGATGATCAGTAAAGCAAGTGTTCTATATTAACCTACAATGAACCTTATTAAATATTTGAATAAACACTAAAAAGTACAGTTATGACGTCTACAATGAATAATTTAAAATACTTCTATACTCATAGATACAGAATATTTTTTTATAGATAAAAGTAATTCGAATTAGTTTCCAAATCAAAACAGATTTGATTTTCTGCAAATTTGAAAATTGATCATACCATTTTTCTATACTTATCAACTATAAGTAAAATATATAGTCATGAAAATCGTCTGTATTACGGGCATGTAAAAAAAAAAAAAAAAAAAAAAAATCAACATGTTTGGGGGAAAGCAGCTACAATCAGGAAATTGTAAAAATGGAGAAGGGAGTAGCTGTTTGTAGTTGGAACCTGAATAATGAATATGTGCTGTTATTTTTCAATGTGGTTATCATTTTTTTTTCTTGGAGAGAGAACACATGTGTATAAAGTAATCTCTAGTTAGTGAAAAACGAAAAAAACATTACAGATTTGTTGTGGTAACTCCTGCTTTTAGATACAATCATTTGTAGATACTCTCGGTCTTTAATGGACACACAAGACTGTTTTATCAGGTTTTGAATATAATTGATTGTAGTAGAAAAGGAACTTAAACTACTCAGGAGTAAAATAATGATGACAACAACTGAGGAAAAGAAAATTTCTTCTTCAGATTACCCATTCAAAAAAAAAATGAGGTAGCTAAAAAATATACACGATTTACAATACTAGATATATAACCAAATTATAGTGATGCAGATGTGGTGTTTTTTTAGTTTACTGGCCCCGAATATTTTGAGTTTTGACCCCTATTTTGAAAACTATTCACTAATTTAAAAAAAAACCACAATACTTAAATGGTCCCCTAAATACAAATAAATTAAGTTAATTTATATACAAAATTGCCAATAAACCTTTTCACTCCTTTAATGAGTGAAACATCTAAATTATTTTTTTTTAGTGTAATATAAAGTTTTTAAATAAAACCTTCTATCCTTTCACAATTTATAAAATAGCTTGTCTCAGAAATGGTAGAACCCGCCTCTTCTCAACCGTTACGTTCAATGTTAGTTTCCAAACAATGGTCCTCTCATCAAATTCAAGGTTACCTTTGTGTTTTTTTTTTTTTTAAATGTCTGCAAAAGAGTGGATTTGCTTGAGTTCTATACTATTGCGGGAGATTTGACACACAGTATTACCTCGCTAACATAAAAATATCCTATGCATTATGTTGTCAGCTTTCAATCACCTCGTCTCACTTGATATGTCATGCCTATTTCATAATGCATGTTAAATAAACAAATTAGTAAGTAAAGAGGGGTTATGTGTAGAGGAAAAATAGGGATATAGGGATCTGAAAAGGAAAAACGGTTGAGCGTCTGCTCTTTTTTGATTATTATTTAATCAGTGGTGGGTGTGTTAACATCTTCCTCTAAAAGAAGAATTGTCACCTCTCTTTGGTGTAAATTGATTTAAAAATGCAAAATTTAGGTGTATATGGGACATTTCTTATTGAAAATTGACGTTTGATGAAAAAAAAGAGAAAAAAAATACAAAATTATTCAGAAAATGACAGATATTTTAGTTAAACATCAATTTTTCTGGATCAAATTTATATGCAAACAAACTTTTAGACAAATTTTATTCTAATTACGAATTCAATGTCCATTGGAAATATATTCGTTTGTACCTGAAATAAACAAAACTGCAATTTCCCCCGATTTCTTTTTTTGCCTATAACATTTTTTTTTCTAATAAATTTAAAAAAACCTTTTCCCTCGTAAAGTTGTTTTTTGAGAGAGCAGTCACTTTTTGATTTATAATTCAAAACCTATCTAGTCTCCTTATAATAAATAATAAAATGTGTACTACTAGATAAGATCAACCCTGTACAGATATACATGTATTTCATTTTAAAAATTGTGAATAAATAATATAGCAATGGTAGTCTGGGAGTACTTAAAAGATAAATAGCAGCTGGTATAATTCACATATATGGCCAGTTACCGAATGATTTTGGGTTTCCCCCGTTTCTTTCTGTATAAAAGGTTGCGTGATACAATAAAGGCGAACGACTTGTTGCGTGACACAATAAAGGGGAACGACTTGTTGCGTGATACAATAAAGGCGAACGACTTTTTGCGTGATACAATAAAGGCGAACGACTTGTTGCGAGCCCTGGAATGAGAACACTTTATAAGCAAGAAATATGATATTATAAGTGTAAAACAATACTTAACTGCTAAAGTCAATACGGGATAAACAATCTTATTTTCGTCAAAAATTGGAGGTTTAAAAATACACAGCCCTGCATGATCTGCGGGTTAAACATAACTTCTTGCATTAATAAACTACAGATTACGTTTGCAAGGCACATGGTCACAAAAATAATGTGTACATTGAATTGGTTTAAAAAATATATATATTTTTTCATACGAGATGATAGATCAAAGAGAAAGTATGAAATATTAAAAAAATATATAATAATATATACTATGATATGTATAAAAAACAACGAAAAAATATTCACTCCACACAATAAACTTTTTTTTTAACTCACATTATAACTAATTATTATCGATAATAATATTACAACTTTTACGAAGTATGAGTACAATCAAATTTTAAGAAAAGTAAAATACAAAAACCCTTACAAAAAATACTAATAATTTACAATTCTGTTCAAATGATTAGATGCACACACTACAAAACTAACTAATAATATCAATTGACTAAATTTTTGATAATAGTAAATTAATATACGAAGAATTCCAGACCCGGAAGACCAATTTAATATGAAAAAGAAGAAAAATTTCATCATGCAGAGAATACTTTTCAACATTATGAAATTAAAGTGTTAGTAAATTTGATTAGATGATCCTTTGGATTTAAAGTTCATCAGATTTGCCAACAGTTTCTTCCCTTTTCACATCATCTCGATCTTCCCCGTACCCTCATGTAAGATCCAAATACGAGGCTACAAAGACACGTAGAATTTTGTTCAGATCTTTAATGGTTGGAAAATCAAGAGCATCATAATTGTCTTGAATTGTATGCCAAACGGAGGGAAATGGCACAGGAATCAAATGTAGAATAGGAACTCCTGGAAATCATAAGTCATATGAATTAATGGACATAACTTAGATAAATAGCATCTCACACCTCTTTGTAAAAATGGTATGTGATCATCCTCAATTCCAAAATTGCCTTGCTTCCCGTGGAATATTCGATCTTTTGTTTGCAATAGTCCTTTAGACGCCAATGTTTCTTCGACATATTGCATCAATGCAAACCAGTTCTAAATATTAGAAAAAATGAGTACATTATTATCATGGGTGGTGAGTAAATACAAAAACAATCTTGAACCAAAATAAAGAAATGAGAAATGCCCAGTTAATTTTTTTACATCATGTATCCTACAAACAGCCTAATGTTTCTAGGACTTATTTTACTAAATTATAGGTAGTGTGCTCAAATTTCTGGGACGAGTTGAGAAACCCAAGAATGTTAACTAAAGTTTAGAAGCCTTTATTTGATATATGTGAATTAATTATGGCCCCGATATCATCTTTCAAATAATCAATTTCTAATTATTTCATTGTGACAATGAATTTGTGGTACTATAAGTGCAATATGGAGGGGTTCCTCCAAAGGATTAATTATAATAATTTGTTGATAGAAAAGGACAATAATTATTCCTATGTAATCCAGACTCAAACATTCTAGATTGTTTATTTGTTGACGAGCCACATTTACATAAACTAACCTCGGTCTTTTCGAAATAATTATATATTTTGGGAGCTTTTGTACCAAGAAGATCCAACAAAACGAAAAGATCAATCCTATCCAAGGTCCTCCCAACCTCATTACCAAAAACAACCTTTTGTTCAGTCCAATTTTGTGCCATATGCCTTGCACCGTAGATGGAATCCTTTTTGTTCCAATTTACAAAGGCTTCTTCACCATCAAAAAATACGAGTTGAAGAGATATGTCCTTCGCCTTCCTATTTTGAAGAACATTTCGGAGCGTATGAGCAACGTTCATCATTTGAGCGCAGGGAACGGCAGAATCAATGGCCCCAAGGAATCCTTTAGGTGTCAACTTGGAATCATAATGACATGCTAAAAGGAGTTGCCTAGGAGCTGTTGGATCATGAGTTGCAATAATATTTGTAAAAGATTTTTCTCCAAGGGGCGTTTTGGCGTCAAACTCCTGCTCTTCAACATACCAACCCAGACCTCTCATAAAAGTTACGATATCCTGTAAATTTTGGAATAAGAAAGAGTGTTTATTATACTATAATTAGAACCTAATTATATAATTACTCACACTACGAACTTTTGCATGACCAGGTGAGCCTACTGTTCTTAAAATAAGAACTTTATTCAATAACATTCTAAAATTATCTTCATCTTGTAACTTATTAGCATAAAATTCTGCATTAGACAAAGAAAATGCCTCAGATGATGACAGTTTATCGAAGTGGGAATGCTGGAAAAAAAAAGTTATACGATTCAATATCATCAAATAATTACTTCAAACATATCAAATTGCAAAAACAAATCCTACGCAAAAAAAAAAAATACGCGTGTTCAACAATCACTCTACTCAAAATTGCAAATTTAATTTTTGATCAAACTCACCAAAAGCCTATCATCAATGACTTTATACAAAATAACTACACAAATAATTAAAGAAATTGTCAAACATTTGTAGTTGTACAATAAATTCATAATTAATATAAAATATGTAATTTTATACATAGATGGCGTTTCTATCATTTTAAAAACATCCTTCACTATTTGCTTCATAGCAAAATAAAGAAGATCAAACCTCTTACCTTTCTCCCCTTCCACGAATCCCCAAAAACCAAGGTAAAGAGAAGAATTAGGATCATAAACATCCTAATTTTCTTCATAGTAGTAAATCACTACGACAATCCGCTCTGATCTTACTTCACGATGGATCGAGACTGATTAATTAGACTTCCTTTTATATGAATTTGACTTCTCTCACAATCACTTGGATTTTTTCACTTAACAACTCTCGCCTGTTTTATTATTTTTGTTGGACTTTTCTCTCAATCTCTTCCTTTTTTTCTCTCTCTGCAGTTTCATTCACAGATCTGTAAAGTTTGTTCAAAAATGACAGGTAGAGGGGTTGTAGGTTTGTAAGGTATAAAAATATATGTATACAGATGATTTAAAGTCATGGCATGGCGGGAATTACCTACATAAAAATAAGCATGTTTCTGATAAATAAAAAATTTAAAGGGATATGAACGTCCTGTTTTTATTTGTATGAGCAATTCATTTCCCCTTTAAAAATGTTTCATAGATAAATTGTATAGTACGAGCTATTAATAGATCCCAGGACTAGAATAGATCCTCTCAAAGCGAGTACATATTGTGTGACGTTATTGATTTAATTTCACAAAAATGTGTCAAGATATCAGGGATTAAGTACTAGGACAAAATGTGAAACGTACAAAATGTAGAAAAAACAATTTTTAAGAAGTTATTTAGAAACCCAAAAAAGTTATTGAACAAAGAATATGCAAGAACAAAAAGATCTGAGGGCATGACTTTTGGTGATACTGATTGAATTGTTGTAGATGATTGATCTGATTCTACATGCTTCCCTTTAATCACATTTCCAACAGATGGTATTGCAATTTTCGTTATCAAAAAGATATGCATATCCATCATGCAAAAGCATTTTTCTGCCTTTTTGAGTCTAATCATTATCATGATAGTTTGAAGTCACAATACAATAAACACAGTTTTAAATGAGTACTCCGTGGAGCAAAAAATCTCCATCTGAAATCAAATTGAGTGATGTATCTCAATTTATTCCAAACTTACGGTCGATTATGCATGGATTATCCGCTAACGAAGTTGAACGGAGGTTATATTTTTGCCCCTGTTTGTAAGAGGCCATTAAATTTTGAGAAGTCAAAGGTCAAGCAGGCACAAAACTAGAATTTTCATAGCGCCCTCTATGTGAGTAACATAAACCTACATTTTATATTACATCGAGTATTGGATCAGTCCTAGCTATCTTTATAAGCATTCTGCAGCACTCATAGCTAGGATTGAATAATATAAAAACGAAGAAAATAATTATAAATGATACCAAGAACTTATAATATGAAGTTTTAGTCAAACACCTCCTAGTTTAAATTTCATCTATCTTGTCTCTTGAAAGAGATTATATTGATTATTGAACAGCTGAAAGACTGTCAATTTTACTAGAATAAAGTTAGGTAACAAGAAAATGGCTGGGTAATCACAGCAGATTTATTACATAAATAGATCTCTCTTTCTATTTCTGGTGACGTCATTGGGACGAGTATTGGTTAATTATACTACGTAACATAAATTTAAAATTTAAATAGATTATATCATTATCATAGAAGTGGTTACTCTATATTTCTTAAGCGATATTTTACTAAATATGAGCACAAATTCTGCCTTCATCAGAATTGAATTCGTTTTTTTTCGACAAGCCAAAATCCAAGCCTTCCCTATTGCAAGATCTTTCGGGAATCGGTAGTATGAAACGCCTTTTGGATTTTTACAAATAACCACCGCACAAACTCTTTTAGTTTTATTTACCTAATGACTAATTAAATTAAATATATGAAAAATCATTATGACATATTATTTATTAACATGTGTTACATCTATGTCTTAATAATTTATAAAATTCGAATACTTACTTTTGAGATTATATTTGGTAAAATATCGCTTAAGAAATATCGAGTTACCACATTTTTTTTTTTTTAATTTATGTAGTATTAATGAACAAGACTCGTGCTAATGACGTCACCAGAATAGAAAGAGAGAGAAATTTATTTAATAAATCTGCTGGTCTTCCCCAGCCATTTTCTTATTACCTAACCTTGTTCTAGTAACATTGCCCAAAGTTAGTAACTATGTCGTTTCAGCCATTGTAGCCAGCATAAATGACCGGTCCTAGGACTGAAATTTTTTATTAGGATTGGATTGATAGGACTGCGGTCTTTTTAATTTTTTAAGACCAATCCAACGTTAAAAAATCGACCATAGCTTGGATACAAAGTGAGATATTTAACTCAATTTGATTTTAGGTCAAGGTTTTGCCCTCTACAAAGTGCCCGTTCTATTTACATCTTCGTGCCACGTTGGATTACGATCAGTAACGTTTGACATAACCCTGCTAAATAATAAACCGAGGCAAAAACAATATCCTCCGTTCAATTAAGGGAATTATTTAAAACATAAATAGTTATTCATTGGTTTCAACTTTATTATGCTCTCAGATCTCTTTGTTTTTGCATTTTCATTGTTCCATAAAATTGTTTTGGGCTCAAAATATCCTATTAAAAATTGACCCTTCAAAATTTTGTCTTTCAACGTTATATCCGAGCATCGGGGATTATATTATGAATATTTGGAAACGTTAATCATTCAAAATATTTCCTTGTTTACATACCTATAATATGTCAATCCATTAATTTTAAAACTATTATACAATTTCATTATTGAATATCAATTAGCCGGTCTCATAATCTTTCGAAGCATGTGGAATGACTCATAATTCCACCTAATTGATTTTTTGTAAGGATATCGTAACAGTACATAAATACTTCGAAATAGAAGTATAAAGGACGAACATTTGCTAAATGAATTGATTTTATTTCAATCAGAAATATTATTTGTTTTAATATATCAAATATACCGTATTCAAGTACGCATTTTAGATATTTGAGATGGACGAATATATAATATTAACTTGTGAGAAAAATCTGTAAATTTTGAGAGTTTTGCATTATAAGTTCTATATTTATCTTTGAAGCCTTTGTAGTACACCTGTAGTAGTATTTTCTAAATGAAATATCCTATAAGATTAAATAATTTAGAACATACATACTTATTAAATATCTTATTCTATTGTCTCCCATAGATACCTGTTCTATCCAAAGCTAGCAAACAAAATATTGAAACGAATACCACGTGGTCAATATAACTACAAAGTAAAGGTCGTAGGGAAAACTGTTTTTTTTTTCGCTAAAAGCATCGAGTATATTTGAGCATTAATGCATAAATGACTAGAATGGGCACTCTGTAGAGAGCAAACCAAAATTTGTTTTGTGTAACCTTGACTTCTCAAAATTTCACTGTTAACATATACAATCTTCCTGGAAAGTTTCACCAAAATCAAACAGTAAATTTTTGAGTAATCATGATTAAAACAAACCGAGGCGAAAATATATGCTTCAATCAACTTCGTTGACGGAAGTAACTATGCTACCTCCTTGAATTCAGTCTCTTAACTAAATTAAAAAGGTAGGTTAATCCACCTTTAATTCAAGAGAAGGTACGAAAAAGTTGCATTCGAAATGAGGTTGTAACGAAGGAAAATGATTAAATTGACGCCATCTAGCTTAGCAATACTGTCATCATACACAACGGCATCTATGGTGGAAAAATATATCAGTATGCCCGGAATTTACTCAAGCTAACAGTCGCCATATGCCAATTTGTATTAAAGCTTTGAATACTTGCTCGGACGCCTACCAAATAGATCCGGCTCACAAATGAAAGTGATTTGATCTGCAGATCTGCTATACAAAAAAAAACGAATTTATAAAAAGATAAAACCTCTACTTCTCAAGCATGACGTTATTCGGGCTTCCATGAAATATCTAGATAAATGAGCAACTCTGCCACTTAAATGCAACCCTCTTTGACTAATGAAGCTAAACTACACTGAAATAGAATACATCCTGTTATTTATTATGCATAATGAATAAGTAAAATTATATAAGCTAACCCATGTATTCATGAATTAACATCAATGCCTACAGATTAAAAGTACTCAGTTTTCTTCTACTTGATGTTGTGGATCCAAAATTTATTGAATCCAATTTATTATATAAAGAAGAAGATGAAAATATTGTTCCATCTGCTCCTCTACGAGCCACCATTTGAATCCATTTAGTCAAGGCACTACCTTAGTAAGTATTGCTGGAGCGTCCCAGGGTTTTTTTTTTTTTGGGGGAGGCTTAATTTTATGCAATATAATTTTGAAGTTAACATTTTTTGGCCAGGCCTGAATTTTAACAAATTGCCTTTATTTGGGGTGGGGCCTTAAACTCTTTCAATTCCACCCCCACCACCCCCTGTATTAGTATTTAATTCGAGTCCAAATTTATCGTTTTTAATTATATGATAGAATTCAACAGCATTTAATACTCTTAGGCCCAGTTGCACTTACCCAAATTAAATTAAAAACTGGCACCTATGACAGTCACTTGCATTTAAACACGACTTAAATTTAAGTAAAGTTGGTGAAATTGGGTCCAAAAGTTCAAATCGCAGATTCGATACCAAAAAAACTAGAGTTGTAGAGTTCAAGTTTCTGCGTAAAGTCGAATTCGTTTTTGAATAAATTACCGATTTTCGAGATAATTATCAAGTCTTCTTTTAATCAGAGAGTTGCTGCGTCTCTAGTTTTTACTGTCCATTTGAGTGTGACACTAGAAATTTGACAAATCATTACACTAATGTTTCGTTTTCAAGTAAATTTGAATTGTTACAGAAAATATATTTCGAGCGAATTTGAGTAATTTTCTACCAATTGTTAGTTCTAGTATAGTCTAGCTTTTTTATTTAGTTCGAATAATATTCGAATTCAACACTATATAGTAATGATCAAATAATGATGTATTTAGTTCCCATATTTTTGGCCAAAAATTTGCACTTTTGAACTAGCTTTATCCTAACTGAAAACCATTCAACATCAACATTTGTATCTGGAGAAACTTTAAAATTAACAATATCATCATGGCACATATTTGATTTTTCAAAATTGTAATAAATGGCAACTCTGACCTATCATCCTTATATTGGTAGTACATGTTCAGGTTGGAGAAGTAGGCCAGGATACCACTCATGAAAGGGTTCCAGTCTCTTGGGTGATTTAAAAAAGAGGACTCCGTTTCAGCAATTAGCGGATTTACAATTTATTTACATACATTGTTTTATGTATTACTAGTATTAAAAAAAGAGTTAAAAGTTATCATTTTGGTGCTAACATAGGTAAGAGTTGCAATCATAGTGGAAAGTTGTAGATCGCAACTAAATCCTAGCTTTAGTGATTAATTAATCAAAGGAGCGAGTAAATCCATGTTTTTTGATATGGAACAATGTGCGTCACCTTATTAGACTTGAGTTTAATGAATGACTCATTATATTAGAACAATAGTTATGCTAAAAGAAAGTTGAATCTCCAGGCTCCGCGCATCGTTTTTGAAAGTGGAGGGACTATTAACAAAAATTATATATAAATAATCTAATTGTTCTTGAGTTTGATAAATGCCACGATTATATAAGTAAGTAATTACAACTAAAAGTAGGTAAAATGAAGTTGGATCCCACCCCTTATACATAATCTTGACCAAGGAATGAAATATTATCTTATTTATTCAATATAATGAAGTATCACAAATACATTATGAAAAAAAAAGTCAGTAGAATAATACATTATTATTGTTACTCTTGCGCTATGAATGGATTTGAGATTGACTCCATGCCTTCCTGCGGGCAAATAAGAACAATGCCAGTCCCTCTACAAACTACCAACCCTAGAGGACGAGTATCTTCTGTTAGTTTGTAAGGATCATCAGGATCTCGAAGATATTCCGTAACATTGTCTAATACTAAATTCTAGAAATGAAAAATAAAGATATATGAATTAAACTATAAAATATAGTTTCAGAGGGAGTTAACAATAAAACTTATTTCGAGTACTATTCATTTCAAATCGCTTATTTATTGTATTTCTTTAATGTCATTTTCGTGTGTTGTATAATTTTTGTTTCATTAATTAGTCAGTTTCATATTTATAACAAGTTATTTTTAGTATTTGGGAAATGGAGAAGTTGAACTCTATAGATTAAAAGTTACTCTAAAATTGCACTATAGTTTCAGAAGTTCAGAAATTCAGAAGAAGCAAATAAAAGGGGTTGCTTACTGGATAAAAAAGCGATAAATATCTATAGAGTAACACTTCTCTATCGCCCAAATACTAACAATAAATATTAATACAATTTGCATTGTTGAAGTAATTTCAAGGTAGAATACACCCACGAAAAATGTGCATACTTTTTTTTTGGGGCTGGTTTTGTAAAACATCACTCACTTCATCTACAAATCTAGATTAAATATACGGATATCTTTGTGTATACCAATTAGAGAATATAATTTGCGTGGAATAAATACACCTTGAAACGTATTTATACCTTATAAAGTTGATTCTTTAATAACAAAAAGTTGGTAAAAATTAGATATTGGGTTAAGATTTTAGTTTTTTTAATATGCAATCAAAAAAAAGGAATGCAAATATATTTTTTTACTTCATATATGCATACACCCTCATTATTTCAAAGATATTTGAGTCCGTTATAGGCTATGACTTCAAATGTGTGAATTAAATTAAGATATTCAAGAATTTTATCTATAACTTCAACCCTTTATTATATTTAAAGACTTATATTAGCCTATCAAATAAAAAATTTCAGCTACTTTAAGAGCAATTTCCAGCAGACAAAAATGGATAATAAGAGTAACTTGTTGATAGAAATGGATGATAATTCGTGGAAGAATAAAAATGGAATGCAAGATCAATTTTGAGAAAAATACTTCAGGTTTAAATTTTGTGTTACAGGGCCACATATGCTTTTACTCAAAATTAAAGAGTCCTGTTTTACTCTTTGAAGTTTTTCACTTATATTACGTTAATGAGACTAACTAAGTTGTATTATTAACTATGTAAAAGTAGAGGCAAATATTCGTAACGTCCGCCTTAAATAAAAGAGTTAAGAGATATGCAGCAAAGGTGGGTCTTTAAGTATTTGGATCCTAGAATGAAGTATTAAGCAACCAAGAGAGTGAGAGGTTGAGTGATGTACGTAATTGTCATCCCTCTCATCGACTAAATGACTAATTGACTATTGGAATAGTCAATAAATGTTGGAATAAGCCTCTAAATTGCCGTACAATACACATGGAGCGATCCAATAAGAGCTTGTCTTCAAAAATCCCATTCAATGATATTAATTCAAATGCCTTCAATTCAGAAAACGTGAAAATCTTACTAAAAGTGGATCATATCCCTTAAGAGTCCCCGAACATTCACGTCCACCGATGAATTTGACCCGAATATCCTTTTCCAAATATCTGGCTAACTCCAAAATAGACTCTTTCTTCCGTTTATCTGCTGAGGAAGCCCCTGTATTCGAGGCCGTACCGCTACTCATGCTACTCACTAAAATAAGATCAACTACATGCAGCGCCCAAAATAGTATCCAATAAATAACATACAAGAGATCGAACCAGCCAATTGTATAAAAAATGACGCAAAATTATGAGTTCGAACCAGCTATCTAATAATAAAATATAGTATTTATTATGACGTAAAATGACGTCACATTAAATTTATTCCCAAAATACACACACACTGTGACTTACAATAACATTGTGGAATGACGCATTATATAAGTTATCTATAAGTTCATTGAAGTAACTGAAATACCATCTTTTTTGTTTATTGGAGAATATAATGATGGAAGTCATATTCTGTCTAATTTTATGCGTAACATATATTTTATGGATCATTTTTATTTAAATAAATTGTCAGAATACCGTCTCAATGATGAACATAATTGAGAGGGTGGGTACGAATGGTTAGTTAATTGCGTAAATCTACATATATAGAGGTGACAAGATACACTAACAACTGTTCTATTGATTTTAGCTGTTAACTTTTGTATTGTTACTGTAATAGCGTTTTGCCGAAACAGCCAATAATTTATTGGGCGGATTTTTTTCCTCCGGCTTTTAATGTAATATCTTGATGTAGACTAAAGACAACAGCTGCATAAAATTTCTTTAACCTAGGAAAATTATTGTGTGTCTGCCTAAGTAAGCCCAGCGACCAAGTAGTAGGCTTTGTCACCTCTTGCTTTCTCCGCTCTTTGAAAAGAAATGCATGATGCCAGAAAGAGAGAGCTGTAAAGAGGTAGGAAGCTGTAGATGAGGAGAGAGATAGAGAGAGAAAGAGAGCGTTTGAGTAAGTTGGTTGCTGTAGCCCTGCTGTGCCATTGCGTAGTTAGTGAGTAAGTAGAGTAAAAAGAAAAAGAGACTTTGCTTCCGTTGTAAGTGTCATGGCGGGTTCACTACTAACAACAAATAAAAACTTCTTTATGAGTAGAAGAATAGAGACGAATGAAAAGGAAAGAAAAAAGAAGAAAAAAATCAAGTAACTCTGGGCGCTCCAAGGTAATCACTTAGTGAAGAATTCAATTAGAAGCGAGGAGATGGAGAGCGAATCCCCACTTTTATCCATGGACCACTTCGTGATGGAGATATCCTCTGGCGCTTTGGGTGGAGGAGGGAGCGGGCAGGGATCCCATATGTAAGCAGGTTCCAGAGCTACGTCTCTTTGATACGTGAAATGACCTCTTTGCTTGCAGCTACTCTTCGGACGATGACTCTGAAGTCTTGAACATGGCGGAAGAGGAGTGCCGCCAAGTGTCCCTCACACGCAAGAGCCAGGCCCTCATATTCGATCGCATGAAAAAGTGTCGGAGATACCTTGAGATTCAGAAGAAGATGGATGGATGGGAGGAGGAGGAAGAGGAGGAGGAGGAGGAGGAAGAGTCCTCTTCAGACTCGGATTTAGACTCCAAGTGGGATGTTGTGATTACGGAAGAAAGTTTTCAGAGTCTCTTCGCCTCTCACCTCGAGAGAAAGAAAGCCCGGGCTAAACTCCGCAATCTGCCAGACGTAATAATACCCATTGATTTATTAAATCCCTATGCTTCGTAGAAATGAATAGGGCCGAACTTGTTTGTAGTTTCACAATTCATTTACAGAATGTTCCCAACGGTAAAGATGAGGACGACACAGACTCCAAAGTCCACTCCTCCAGCAATATCTCTCTTACATCCATGAACAAACTGTCAAAACTAAGGCCGGATCCTCCTCCAAAGAAAAGGCGTAAAAAAAAGGGTGATGGGAGTGATGAAGGGAAAAAATATAAAAATCAGGGGTATACACCTCGGCCGCCAACGATTGAGCAATTAAACACGCGTCGACGACGAGCTTGGGTGAGTATAATGAAGAAGGAGATATCAAAGGCGCAAAAAGCTCGTAATCTAAGTCAAAAAGAAAAACTTGTCAACAGTAAAAGAGTGGCGACGAACTGTATGCGTTTTGTGCGTCAGAGAGCCATGCAATCTCAACGCGTTATGAAAGAAACGGTCTGGAGGGCTAAAAGATTATCCAGGGAAATGCAGGCCTATTGGCGTAGGTTCGATAGAGCAGAAAAATTACAGAAACGGCAACAAGAAAAAGTGGCCGAAGAGCAACGGAAGATGGATGTTGAATTACTCGAAGCAAAAAGACAACAAAGGAAGCTGAACTTTCTCATCACTCAAACAGAATTATATGCGCATTTCATGGCTTCCAAAATTGGAACGTCATCCTACAGTTCTGAAGGATCCATCTTGAGTCGTTTGGATGAAGAAGACAAGACGGATGAAATGCGAAGATTGGGGGATGACTATGACTGTGAATACGAAAAAACGTCTGCTAAAGATAACGCGATCAATGCCTTAGAAGTGCATGCCTCTAGAAGTCGAGTTTATGATCAAGACTTGGATCCGTGTAGTGTTGGGCTTCGAATGTCCTCTTCGGAAGAAATGAAGGAAGAGCGAGAACAACCTAGTATTTTTGAAGGGATGCTCAAGGCGTACCAGCTAAAGGGTATGAATTGGCTTTTGAATCTATACGATCAAGGTATTAATGGAATACTAGCTGATGAAATGGGATTGGGCAAGACGGTTCAAGCTCTGTCCTTACTTGCATATATTGCTGAAAGGTACAACATTTGGGGCCCTTTTCTAGTAATAACCCCTGCCTCGACTCTCCACAATTGGCAACAAGAAGTAACAAAATTTTTACCTTCTTTCAAAGTTGTTCCTTATTGGGGATCTCCGCAGGAGCGAAAAGTCTTGAGACATTTTTGGGATCAAAAGAATCTTCATACTCAGTCCGCGTCATTTCATATTGTTATAACGAGTTATCAACTTGTTATTTCGGATTTCAAATATTTTAATCGAATCAAATGGCAATATCTCGTTTTGGATGAGGCGCAAGCCATCAAGTCGTCTTCTTCGCAACGCTGGAAAATGCTATTGGAATTCAAATGTAGAAATAGACTCTTGCTTTCTGGCACACCCATTCAAAATTCAATGGCTGAGCTGTGGTCTCTCCTTCATTTTGTTATGCCTACTTTATTCGATTCTCATCAAGAATTTAATGATTGGTTTTCTAAAGACATAGAATCAACTGCTGAGAATAAGTCACAGATTGACGAAAGTAAGAATCCATTTCTATAATCTTTTTTATATGAGTAATGTCTCATTCCATTTTACATTTATTCTAGAACAAATAAGCCGATTACATTTAATATTAAAACCCTTCATGTTACGTCGAATAAAGAAAGATGTAGAAAATGAACTGACTGATAAATTGGAAGTGTTACTCTATTGTCCATTAACAATCCGGCAAAAGCTGTTATATATGGGTCTTAAGAAAAAAATTCACATAGAGGAATTACTTTCCGGACTTGGTTCTCAAAATCATAACTCTGCCTTAACTTCTAGTCTTATGAACCTTGTGATGCAGTTTAGAAAGGTTTGAATTCACCCTACTATTAAATGTAATCCTAATTTTTTTTCTATTTTTAATGTCATTTACAGGTATGTAATCATCCTGAGTTATTTGAAAGAAGAGAAGCTAGATCACCATTCATCATGCCTACAAATCCTTACCTTGTTCCTAAGCTACTATATCATGATTATGTCTCAAGAAGAACAAATAAACTGCATATATTAATGAACAAACTGAACATTTTCCATCCTAATAACGTACACGCATCAATCAAAGAGAACACTGGAGGTTTCTCTTACACTCGTTTTATAGGATTGAGTCCAAAAGAACAATTTTATTCATATGGTTCCTTACTTGAGAGATGGAAGATAATATCTGCTCTTTTTGAAAAGAAACGTCGACTCAAGAAGAGTACCTTCTCCAATACTCTTATGCTGGAAGATATGAACCACGATTCATTCTTGTCAGATTCTGGATTAGTGTTTGTGAATCCAGCTAAGACTTTCATTTCTCATTCTGATATTATACTCCGATCAATGCCAGAAACGCTTTCTCATCGTCTTGTACGCAGTAGAAGAAATATTAAGATAGAAGATATTAATGAAGATGCAGATGAAGATTATATTAAGAATCTCCTTCCTGAGTTTCCGTACGTTCAACGCCCTAAAATGGTATTTCCTTGTCAGCCCGTAGATATGCCTGCTTTTTTGTACGATCTTTGCCCTTCTGTTGGGGCTTTGAAAAGGACTTTGTATTCTTATGATCGTTCATGTGCCTGGCATCTCCTACGTCAAGCTCAATGGAATAACGAAATAATGTTTGGAAACAACGATTACGCTCACAGATATGAAAACCGTAATTCTTGTTTTAGTCATATTCCAGTCGGTGGGCTTACAGCTTCTAGACCTACTCATGGTTGGAGTCATATTGTCATTCCTAATAAGCAAACCTTGGTGTCTGATGCTGGAAAGTTATTTGTTTTGGATTCACTTTTAGCGAGATTAAAGGAAGAGGGCCATAGGGTTTTAATCTACTCACAAATGACCCGGATGATTGATCTCTTAGAGGAGTATATGTGGCACAAAAAGTACACTTTCATGCGATTAGACGGGAGCTCTAAGATTCATGAACGACGAGATATGGTAGCAGATTTTCAAGAAAGGTCTGACATATTTGCCTTCCTTTTATCTACTAGAGCTGGTGGACTCGGAATTAATTTGACAGCAGCAGACACTGTTATCTTTTATGATAGTGACTGGAACCCTACTGTTGATCAGCAGGCAATGGACAGAGCTCACCGATTAGGTCAAACAAAGCAAGTAACTGTGTATCGTTTGATATGTAAGGGAACGATAGAGGAACGGATATTACAAAGAGCGAGAGAAAAATCAGAGATCCAAAGAATGGTCATTCAAGGAGGTAGCTTTAAAGGAAAAAATGAACAACTCAAACCAAACGAAGTTGTCTGTCTTCTTCTAGATGATGAAGAGACGGAGCGTCGTTATAATGCTAGAAGGGGGGAAGAGTCTTCGATCCAGGAGCAGCAAAAAACTTCAAAAAGGAAAAAGGAAGAAATCCCTGAAACGCCAACTAAAAAAATAAAGACGGATGACGAAGCTCCCTGTATCGATGATGATAATTGCTCATCCTCATCTGAGCCTCTTCCTTTATTCGACTTTTTGGGTGAAAAATTAGGTCCTAAAAAAACGAAAAGAGGAACGGGTAATAAACGAGGAAGGCCAAGAGTAACTCCCAATATTGCTGGACGAGGAGAATCCGTTTCAATGTCTCAGCTCATTCCTACTTCTCCTCACAGTTCTATTAAAAGAGGGCCAGGTAGACCCAGAAGCAAAGTTCAAGTAGGTCCAAGTCATCAAGGCAGTCGAGGTGGATCCTCTAAAATCAAACGACCTGCAGCATTAAACCCTGTAGATGGAATTATCTAATCACACACGTCACTATCGTCGTATAACGCGATGCCCTTGTATTCCTTCAGATCAACAAACCATTCATTGTTGTAAAATGTCAAAACACACACACGCGTCACTTATATTTGTATTTTTCTGACCAATATGCTTAAATAGTTACATTATAATATGTAGTAGCCAACTGCATGTCTTTTATTGTTGAGGATTTTTTAATATATGTTGAATATCAGTCCTGGAGCTTGATATAATTAGTATGTCTGTCTAGTTATTATGAATTGAAGTCAGTATTTTTTTAATGATGATAATCATTGTTATTTGTACGTAAATCGATGTTTAAACTTTCAAATTTTATCGAAATATTTGTTTTCCTGTTCAAATGAAAGCAATAAAATGTTCAATGTGACTTGACGTATACCTTAACTACGAAGTATTATTAAAAATGTGCCATTAAAGTAAAATTTGTACAGGTTTTAATTGTTGTAATTCTTAAATAAGATTATTGGGCCTTTCCACTGACGTCATAAATTCCAACCTAACAGAAGGAAACTCCATTAAATGGCTTAAATAATAAAAATAGATTTAACACTTTCATTGAATACTACTTGATGTCTATTATAAACAGTGATATTTGAATTAGAGTCGTAAATATATAATCAAGTTTTTTATTATATTTATAAATCAAAGTAATATGTACTGAAAATCACTAAAAATGAGTAGATTTGTAAAAATCAAGATTAGTTTTATTTCTATTAAACTTGGTTGAAATCTTTTTTTTTTTTTAATATATTATATTATGGACGAGGAATTATAGAGAAATATTTTATTAGATAGATTTTTGTTGGAGCATCGGAGAAAATAGAGTATTGCCTATGAACTCTTCCCAATTGCCATTGATACTTTGACGTTGAGTCTTAGGTCAATTTTTGGTGGAGTAGCGGGCAAATAGGCAGAATAGAACATTAAAATCAATGTACACAAAAAACGATACAGACAATCTGGAAGATTCTATAGTACAATAAGGCATAGTTATACTTCCCCGTTGCTACACCAAGTCACGAGAAAACGTTCTACAGCTAATAAGGCGATCTCTATCTAGTCAAAACCTGACAAGATTTCAAATTTAAACACAAATAGGAATTCAAACTTCTCTCGAAAAATTATAATTACACAGTGGCACCATTTTTTTGTGATATTAACTTTACTACAAGCTTGGACTTCCTACTTATTTTCAGTCAAAATTATCGTATACAATGCTATTGAGTTTTGCTATGATACTAGCGCCGTGCATCTGCACAGAAGTCATGCAGGATGTTTACCAGCCCCTATAATAGAATGCAAAGCCATATTGGGGGACTATCTTTCTATTTTAATAAAGCAAACTTTGTCTGTCTACGCCTCATTTTTGATTGTACGCTTAATATCTTAGAACTGTGTGATTACTGGATCTAAGAATGAATAATGTAGCAACGAGGGTGTTTAGCTTAAGTCGTCAGTCTGTTAAGTTTTCAACATTTTGAACAAGAAATGTTCTTTCCAAGAACATGGATGTTGGTGAATCAAAGAGAAGGATGCAGCGAATAGGCAGCAAGAGAGGAGCCCTGACACTGAAAGCAAAGCTTGTCAAGGTCTGCAAGGCTGCTCTTGCATATAAAATACATTTTTTGGATGCAAGTGGGAAGTTACTGTATGCACCCACAAACATCTAAGGGCATAAACTAAAGAATAATCAGACCCAAAAAAAAAAAGGGAGGAAATTTTGAAGCTACTTTCATGCCGGTTATAAGCGATCAATCAGATTGTCATCTCAGAGTCTGAGTGACAATAAATGGTGGTCAAATTTAAGACACTTATGCTCTTCTATCCTCCGAAAATTCGATTCATATTTAGAAATTCATACTGATGCTTGGCATTTCTTTTTCGGACAGGAGGTTGGAGCTTAAATCAATGACAGATTAAATTAATCTTCTTTATTTGAAAATATGAAGTACTATCCAGAGATGGGGTCAAGTACATTTAAATGTACTAAAGTCAAGTACAAGTATTTCATTGAAAATACAAGTATTAGGCTTATTGTCTTGAGCTATTTAAGTAATTTACAAGTACTTATAATATATCTAAGTACAAGTGCAAGTACTATGAATAATTAACTCTAGTGCATGGTTAATAGAAATACAAGGTTATACCATATCGCTATTCTGACTGATGTTTGACTTCCACCACGCTTTTTAATAGTGATGTCAAAGAGTATATATATTGTAACTATTAATCATACAATTAATATACTCTATGACGTCAAAATCTGTCTGTCTTCCCCAGCAGTCGGTACGGTACATCAAATTGATAATTGACATGATGGTTTAAACTTGTATTTCTAATAACTTGGTCTAGTGCTGTGCCAGTCCCTATTCATTTGGTCCGGTCTAGTCCAGTCTTACGACCAGTTCTATAATTCCTTAAGACTATCGGTCCTTCGTACTGTCAGTACTAAAACTGATAAAGAAAAAAGAAAAAGTTGAGTGACATCATCAAGGATCGAACTTTATAAGTGATATTCAGGACTGAAGTGGAAGGGATGCGAGTCCTAAATAATGACTGTCACAACACTAATTACCTCCACCAACGAAGTTTACGGAGTGTTTTTGCATCTGTTTGTTTGTTAATCACTGGGATTACGGTAAAAGTTACAGATATATTTAGATTCAACTTGGTAGGAAGATTATATATGGTCACAGTAAGAGGCTATTAAATTTTAAGAAGTAAAGGTTAAGGTAACACAAAACTTAAAAATTGCATAATCGACCATAACTTATAATCAATTTGATTTTTGGGGTAGGTTTTTGTGCTCTACTGTGCCCATTCTAATTTATTTATTGTTTGTCTCAATCCCACTTTATGAGTTAGTCTACTTATACCAGAAATAAATTAATTTAGGAGTTCCCTGCAAAAACTCAATTAATATTCCGAAATTAAGAGAACAGATCTGATCATCTTAAGCTTAGAATTCCATCTTGCTATATTGTCAAATTGTAGGCAATTTTCATTTTTCAACAAATCTGTAGAATCTGGATTTTTTAACCAACGCAATAACTAGATAGTATTTATTATTTATGACACTTTTAAATACTTTCGACTGAAAATTTTAAAATTGATAAAAATACTTAATGTTTTTAAGGGAAATTAGGGAAGTCTTTTTTTAAAATTTACTTTCGCAATTATTTAAATATTCATGAATAAGTGCTACTTTTTAAACCAAATATCTGTACTCGATGTTTCATGAATACTTACATAAGTATAAATTATGAGACTTAAGGACACTTAAGTATATTTATCAATGTATTTGGCATCATCCATGGTACCATGAGAATATGCCTGGTACTATCATTGTTATGAGCGTTGTCTCAGTCCTTATTTCGAACTGAAGACTGGAGTCACTTCAAATTCAGTCTTGCATTTCAGTTCCAATAACTAATTAAGTTCAGCCCTTGATGACTTTATTTATTCTTCCTTGTCTGTTCTTGTACTAATACAGTATTAAAGACCGACGGTCCTAAGTAGTGATGTAAATCGTGTCCATTTTTAGCTATCCCATTTTTTGGAATTGGTAATCTGAAGAATTAATCTTTATTATATACAAGATTTTCATAACTAGTCCGGACTAGACCGAATAAATAAGGACTAACACAACACCAATCATCCTTTATATTCCTAAAAGAGTATCTGTGATAAGTTTCCGGGGTTAATATAGAATTTTCCTTTCTCATATCTTTTTTTTATTATTATTCAAAAATAGAGAATGCCTTCACTTCAGACTCTGTTAAATTATTCACAAATATTGACTAACTTTGTTGAAATATGATTTATATACCCTATATATACAACTACAGGGGTTGGGCTGAGAGGCTGTAATCCACCACCAAAGAAAGAAATTTTTGCTTTTTACTAGAAATTATATTTATTGGTCAGGACGGAATATTTTTAACCGAAAATAGGTGTAATTTTTTTCTTTCTGGCAAATTATGGAGCAGAGCAAAAAATTTAATATTTGAACTTTTTTTTTGAAAAAACTTAATTTTTTTGTTTATAGCTATGGATTTTGGAAAAAAAATTCAAAAAATTTAATATTGTGTGAATGGCTGTGGATTTTGGAAATTGTTTTCAAAAATCCACATCTGCTCACCAAAGAAATTAATTTTTTAGATAAAATAATTCACATATTAAATTTCTTGGAAATGTTTTTCATTCAATTTTTTGTGAATAACGCGATTTTGGAATTTTTTTTTCTAAAAAATTTAATATTTGAAATTTTATTGTAAATAGCCATGGTTTTTTGGATTTTTTTTCAAAAAAATTCCAAAATTATTCCAATTTTGCGGACGTCCCTGGGCTAGTAGCACCGAACTTATTATAGTAAAAAGACTCAACACCAGAATGCACTCAAATTAATTTCTATAAAACGAAGATAAAAATTAAACATATATTTTTATCACATATAAATATCACATGGTATAACAGCAAAAAAGTTAAGTAACAATAAACTCTTGAAATATATATATATATATATATATATGTATATATGTTTAAAATAATGATATAATTTCTTAATCTGCATGTAAAAAACAAACGTGGGTAAATATAATTAATTTAATATTAAATTATCATTAATATTTATCATCATCATCTAGCTAAACGTAAACAGCATCCGCAGGTGGTGACGTAACAACAGATGAGTTTCCTGATGAAGAAGAGAGGAGTGAATTTCCAAAATCCTCCATCCGAAGAGGATGTCCTCCGTCATCGAAAAACCTTCTGAATGTAAACTCATAAAAACGGTGGTAGTCCTTTCTCCGCTTCAATCTTTCGTCTTCTTCCTCCTCCTCATCATCTTCGGAAGTAGCACGGAGTCTATCAGGATCAATAGGATCAAAATTCGAAGTGTCTGTTTCATACATGATATCAGGCTTATAGGGAGCAGGCTGTGTTCGAATAGGCTTCGAAAAGTCGATACCTTTGAAGAATGGATGGCATTTGATCTCCTCAGAACCATTTTTGCCTAGTCTGCGGTCTGAGAGGATGCATAATGATTTTATTAGGTCTTTTGCTTCTTCACTTAATTTCGCACCTCGTGGTATGTGGAGTGTATGTTCCCAATTAATGACCTTTTAAAAAGTTGGTGAAATTATAAATTAGTTGTGCTATATTTTAAATATAAATGTCATCGTCATACCTTATATTGGGTTTCGGCGGGTGAATTTGCATGAAAGGGAGGTTGTCCAACCAACATTTCATACAATATAACTCCAACAGACCACCAATCACAAAGCTGGGTGTAGCCTTGTCGAAGTAAAACTTCGGGTGCAATATAATTAGGAGTTCCAACGAGGGAATGAGCCATGCACCTTTGATGTTCCTTCAATCTTCGTCTTTCTAAGGGTTTAAGACCATTCGAAATGCTGGGACAAGAACATCGACCAGAGTCCAAATCCAGGTTACCAGGATCCATAGAATCCTGACGGCAATGCCCATCTCCTATAAAAACATAATCATATTAATTAGGACAATGAACTATTAATTGCTTTTGAAATTTACCGTTCTTTTGGTAGTATTTGGAATTATGAGTCCATCTGAAGCCAGTACAAAGACCAAAATCAGTTAACTTAATATGCCCCTTTGAATCGATTAAAATATTGTCGGGTTTGATATCTCTGTGAATAAAGCCCATTTTGTGGACACTATCTACAGCGCAGGCTAATTCGGCCACATAAAACCTATAAAACAAATAATAGAGTGTTATAGAATCTTTTTAATCAACTCATTTGTAAATTTTACTTTGCCATGCTTTCTTCGAAAATTCCCAATTTGATGAGTAAAGACATTAAATCGCCACCAGGGATGTATTCCATGACAAAATATAGATTATCTTTATCCTAAAATAAAACAATAAAGAGTAATGACATAAATCAAACAGGAGGAGGGAAAAAGATAAAAACTCACTTGAAATGAATAATACAATTTGACAATCCAATCGTTATCCGCTTCAGCTAATATATCCTTTTCAGCAATAACATGAGCGACTTGATTTCGATCAACGACATGACTTTTTTTAAGTGTTTTCATAGCGTAGAGTCCGCCTCCTGTTTTGGAGGAATTGGCTTGATCAATATTCCTGACTAATGACACTTCTCCAAAGGCACCGACTCCTATGGTTTTAATTTTTTTGAAATGCTTTTTATTCAATTTGGCTCTTTTCATTCGCAAATAATTAGTTTCTTTTTTACGAAGAACACAGCGCATTTGCTCACTCATGACGGGATCCTTTACATTTAATTGAGCAAGTTCCTTTTCGAGACGCATTTGACGTGCACGACGCTGTTTAGATTCCTTGATGACATTTTCAATATGTTGCTCCATGAAAAATTTGAAGGCTTGTGGTGGACAATTGCGAATAAGAGATTCCTTACGAACCTCTTCCTTTTCAGCAGATACTTTCTTCCTTTCGGGTTTAGGTGATGTATGATGTGTTGTTTTATAGGGTGGGGGAGGAGGAACGATAGAGGATGGTTCCATTCCCCCAACACCAGAATCTGTTGTGGTGGTAGCTTCATTAGAGGATGACAAAAATGAGAGAGGTGAAGCCGCTGAGACAGTTTGAGAGTCAGACACTGGTGACTCGGATCTCGAAGCAGAAGATCCGGTTTCAGAGGTTAGTGGAGAATATTTTCTTTGTAAGGGTGGTTTATTTTCGATAGTTCGAACCAAGTTGGCATTTGAAACAACCTTAGCAGTACTTATAACAGGCGAGGCTTTAGCATTGATAGCAGTAGCATTGACGAGGCCCTCGGAGTGATTATTAGTTTCTAAAGAGAATCCAAGAGCAGTGGATGGATAAGGAGGTGGGGGAGGAAGGTGATGCTCCTCCATGATGGGTAGCCTTTTAGATGAATTTGGAGGTAAAGGTGGTGGAGGTGGATTTAAGGAAGGAGAAGTTCTTTGCTGCTTCTGTTGCATGGAGAATTCATAGGATGGAGGAGGTGGAGCTCCAGTCGGTGGAGCCACAGGGGGTGACGATGACCCGTCACTCGGTGGAGTTGGACTTGGTGCAACAGCTGTTTGTAGTACAGGTTTTTGGACTTGAGTACTTTTAACAGATTGCATAATAATTGGCGAATGAGTCTTTGTTTGTCTAGAAGGCCAGGCCTGAACGGATGAACGAGTTGAAGATGAATTGGAGATTACAGACGGAGTAGGTGATGCTGTCGCACTATTGGTGGCCATAACAGAGTATGCAAGCAAGGGGTGTCCAGGAGCAGGAGATCGCCGATAATCTGTGGATGAAGTGGAACTAAGAGTAGGAGATTGACGCATGGCTAAAGACTGAGAGTAAGAAGGTGGAGGATTGGGTGTCATTGCAGCAGTGCCCATAGGATAAGGTGGTGGTGGCTCAGCCTGTCCATTAAGGTGGTCTCCAGGAAATACACTAAGAGCTTGCATAGACTGAAGAGTTTGTGCAAATTGTTGTTTAATTTCTCTAGAATTATGAACCCTCATGGGTTGAGGCGGAGGCGGTTGAGACTGGACTGGAGAGTTGCCTCTGTTAGAACTAGTCGTGCTTGAAGGTGCTTGAGGAGGAGGTGGCTGACAAGATTGTGCAGAGTTTCTTCCGGGAATTGGAGACATTCTACGCAGGAGTGGAGGTGGGATGGAATTGTTAACTACGAAGGGAAAGGAAAAAAAAAAAAAAAACGATAATCAATTATATATTAAGAAAGACAATTATTTAATTTTGTGTATAATAGATATGAAGTATCCGCTTATGATAGTGATATCACCGTAGCCTTAGAAAGAAAATGTCATATCCGGACATTTCAAAAAAGTTCATGAGGCTAATCAAAATTTTTTGCTCTATAAAATGTATAAATATATAGCCGGAAGTTAAACATTCCATATAAGGACTGTTTAATGCATAAGAATAGCCACAAGGGCACCCTCTATCCAATAAAAACCTGACAGGATCTTTAAATATTAAAAAGAAGTCGAATTTCTGTCGAAAAATTCAAATGACTTAGTGGCATAATTTTCTTGTGATATGAACTTTGCTTTGTCATAATTATTTTTTAAATCCCATTGAGTTTTGCCCCAATACTAGCGCCGTGCGTCTACAAACAAGTTGTACCGGACGTTAAACAGTACCTATAGGGATTTTAAACGGTTTTTATTCCAAAATTATGACTAAAAACATTATGAAATGTGAAAAATCCAAGCTCAAAGCAAAGTTTATCTATATATTACATACAAATATAACTGTATGTATGTCCGACTAAACCAATTAATGGATTTTGCTGAAGTTTTTCTTTAGCTTTTTAACTCACTAAAGACGGGTCTGATAACATTTTTTTTTTGGTTTTAACAGCAGGGCACCCTTAAAGTTGCACTGTTCTTAAAACGATTTTTATAACAAACAAACGATAACTTCATAGAAAAAAAAAAATAAAGACTGTCAAATTCTAGAATTATTCTCCCTGCATGATAGTATGTATCTTTGCACACTTTTCCTTAAGATTTAGATAAGAAAACAGTAGAGATAATCAGATTTTTTGAGATCCTGTCGTGATTTGATTGGATCGAGAGCCCCCTAATGGCTAATCTTGTACATCAAACAGTCCCTATTGACAACTCAATTATTGAAATTTGACCAGATATGACATTTTTATACCCAAACAGCGATATATAAGGAATGTGTGTGGAGGAGAGATCCCACAGTTACTTGGAAAAAGTAACTACTGATTACTAACTACTCCTTCAAAAAGTAACATAGTTCCTTTACAGACTACTTGATTTTCAAAGTATCTAAGTTAGACTACAAGTTACTTTATTAGTTAAATTCAGCAATCGCAGACAACTTGTACATTGTCAGCGTACAAAAAAATCTATGCAGATCATAAAATAAAATTTGATTTCGTTTGTGAGTGGCAATCAATTGGAACATATTAGCGTTCTGCAGTTCTACAGCCATCATCACCATCATGACAGATAATTTTGAGTGCCGTGGAGTATACGGCGTATGCCAAATAAAAAGGTTCGTTATGCTGGCTTCTAATGGTCTACGTGTCATTAGACTATCTAAACGGGAGATGATACTTTTGAAGGAAAATGACAAAAATAGTAAGGCACCATGAACTGGTAAGTAACTTTAACTGACTACTACTTTGGAAATAGTAGCACGTTAGATTATTCGCTACTGCAAATTAGGGTAACCATTGTTAGTGGGATCACTGGTAGGGATTGAGTGACTTGTGACTCACCTTGAGGAGGTTGCTGATAGGAAGGATTAGTTGGCGGAGGTGGTGGTGGAGGAGGGGGTGTAGTGCCCCGCGGAGGTGGTGTAGGGGGATTATTGTTCCTAGGTGGCGGCAAGGGTGGCGGAGCAGAGTCAACATATTGTTGCCTACTTGGTGGTAGCGGAGGAGGTGGAGGATGATCCGGAACACGAGGAGGTTCCCGATTAGTTCTAGGAGGTAGAGCAGGGGCAGATGTTGCTGTTGTTACAGCAGTTGCAGGACTTTCACTTCGATATGGATACGCAGGATAATGATGATCAGTGCTACTTGTTTTTCGAATAGCACCTTTGGCCGTGAGACCTGCTGTGTTATTACGAGCTAGCCCATTTACAACTTCTTGACTTGCCAATTCAGCAGAATATTGTTTATGAAGTAGATCCAGAGCCGTTTCTATTCGTCCTCCACACTGCACAAGGGCTCGACTACTCAATTCCTACAAATAGAGAAAGAGAAATGCGATGTTAAAAATATTGTATCATCTTTATAAATGAATAATTAACACATGTCAACAAAGGTTTAATTTTTTTTTTTTCAAAAGTACTTAAAATTCCATATTTAATTATTGATTTTTAATGTCTCAGTCATTAGTGAATGACTCCCTCAACATGAAATATAAATCGTGTGTATACTGGGCTGAAAATTAAAATGGTAACCCTGACAATGTAGAAGAATATTTTGGAGGAGATAAGCAAAAATCAGCTATGAAAAGGGAGGAGGGGCAGAAAGGAATAAACAAGGACATTTGCAATAATTACTCCAATGTCAATCCTCAATTCTATTCTGAGTCCAAGAGTGGAGGAAGCTCGAGTCTGACTCCATAGTCAAGGTGGTCTGCAAGAGATTTAAGCCACGTATTGAGACAATGATTAGAGTTGAGGGCTCACATATTGAATAAAAATTGTGCGGAGTACTATTTTCAGATAATTTTGTTAAATAAATGTCCTCACAAAACCACTCGCTTAAATTTTACTCATGAAATGTGTACTAATAAAAACAATTATAAAATATTTATATATATTTTTGATTAGTGTAATTAACATAAACGCAAGTACATATAAGTGAGGTTGCCCTGATTTTAGGTGCATGCATACCTTCATAAATGTATATAAACTAGATATTCCGGCTTCAAATAAAGCGTTCATATCTAACGTACATACATTGCATGAAGCAATAATGATAGAGAAAAAAAAATAATAAAAACAAATGCCCGGGGTCTATTTTTCATATTTGCAATTTCCATTTATGCAAAGATAATCAATTTTAAGCATATATATAGTTATTAGTGTTGATACTCGGTCCAAGACCGATTTTTTCCCCGGTTCGGTCATAGGTGATTATTTCTAGACAGATTTGAACGGACATTGTGGTCTAGATCGTGATCTTGTAACGAAATTTAATTGTATTCAAATGGAGGAGCGATTTTTTCAATTTTTTGATTTTCTCTACACTCTTGATTTATGCCTATTATAAATATAACTTAACTTCATAGTAAATTATAGTTCAATGGGCATGCCTAGTAATGAAAATCATGTGTATTTTGGGCATGTTTAAAAAAAAAAAACGATAATCAACATGAACTCCTCGAAAATTTGAAGAAAGTTTTCGAAGAGAACAGCTTAGCTGTAATGGCGTTTTATTAGATCAGCAACAAACAGCTGCGACGAGGGAGGAGGGAGAGAAGGAAGTTAACAAGGACTGTCGATCCTCAACTCTACCCCTGTTAATTATAACTCCACAAAAAAATCCTCAAGGTGACTCTCCGTCTCCTATGAGCACACACAAATATTCAATCAGGTTTTGAACATAATTGAATGTAGTAGAAAAGAAAGTTGACCACTCAGGAGTTAAATAATAAAAGTTAACAAAAAAAATCATTCTTCAGATTACCAATTCCAAAAAAACGGGCCAGCTAAATAATATGACTGTTGTTTACTTATCACACAGTTATCTTTATTTCATCACACAACCTTTCATACGAAAAGAAACAGAGAGTAAAGGCCCTAAATCAGTTGGTATTTACTCGATTCTTCCCAAATAGTAAAGTGTTCAAAACATAACAAGAGCAAATTCTAATTCGACCAATCAACGTTAAGAACGGTGATTAGGGGCAAAGAAGCAAAAATATCGACAGCTGATAACTATTTAGGGTTACAAAATGATAATATGATACAATTTAAATAGTGATTTCAATCGTTTGTATTTATTTATTGACCCTTTTATTAGGAATTTGTAATCTGAAGAAGGAATATTATTTTCCCCTCAGCTTTTGTCATCATTATTTAACTCCTGAGAAGTGAAGTTCCTTTCCTAGTACTCTCAATTATATTCGAAACCTTATAGAATATTTGTGTGTGCTCATAAAAGACAGAGAGATACCTCGAGGATTTGTTCCAGAGTTATTATTATAAGTTCTTATTAGAGAATAATTGAAGATCGACCTCAGAGTAGTTCCAGGAATTGTCGTTGTTTATTTCTTTCTTCCGTGTCACAGCTGATTGTAGGAGAAAATACATCATCACAGCTAAGCTGCTCTCCTCCAAAACATTCTTCAAATTGTCAGGGGGGTGGTGTTACAATGTTGATTTTCAGCTGCTTTTTTTTTTAAACATCTCCAAAAAACACACGATTTTCATCAGTAAATATAAAATATAGGTGTATGTTAATTACATAAAGGGTGCTATGAAAATTCTACTTTGCATACACCATTTTTTTTAAACCATAAGCTACAGACTATCACGCCACCTTGCAGAAAGTATATTTTTTCAACTTTGCTCATACCCTATTGTTCACAATTTTGAAACACAGACAACTTCATGAGTAATTCATCTATTGAAACAGTCTATACAGTAACTAATTTTTTCGGGCAACTAAAAATCATAACGGTCTCGGACTAACCCCAACACTAATTCTTAAGACAAAATATTTTTTCATTTTTCTTCTTCCTTTTCTAAGTACAAATGGAGAATTAAGGAGGGAAATGCAGATAATAGACTTTTGTGTATAAGTTGCGAATCTGTACAACTTGTTACTTATTATATTGCTAGAAGTTAGTAACCGAAATTATTAGGCGTCAACGAACAGACAAACATTGCTTTAATCATACAGATTTGCTGGTTTCAAAAGTGGCCTCTCTACCCTCACAAGGCTCTTTCCATCTCCTTTTTTGATAGCTCTCTAGACAGTCTGTTGTGAAGCCCCGAGATCTATTGCATGACCCCTCATTGACTTGAGAGGATTGGCCTGAACTGTTTATTTAACTACTATGGGTCGTCCAGTAAGACCTTTTTGACAGAGCCTTTCTTCCTCTAAAATGTTTCAGACTTACTGACGGTGTAGATGGTGGTCCTGGAGATGCCCAACTGCTTGGAGTGCACGAACGATAAATTCGTGGATTACGTTCATTTTCTAGACTTGTACGTAAGCTAGAGAGCTCAGGTTTGTTTCATAACAAATTGTTAATGCTTTAATATATCGAAATATGAATTAATATTTGAATTAGTAAGTGTACATATTTCAATAGACCATCCGGTATGTGTGTACAAGTTGGCATTTGAGGAGAGGTCCATGCGTTGAAGACTTGCGACTCAATTTAATCACACATTCACATACATTAGACTTAACTTTGACTCCGAACAGGTGTTGAGTAACGAGAATTCAAGCCAGTAACGAGTATTCAGACGACAAACGAAGTAACGAATTGCTCCTAATTCCTATACTTTTTTTTTCAAACTTTAAAATACTACAGCAGGCAAATTCAGCTCCCAGCACATCACTAATTACAATTCATAATAAAGGAGGAGAAACTCAACTAAAAAACAACCATGTAACACACTGACGTAGTAGATACTAGACACGCTCAAGGAGCATAATGACGAAATTTCTCTCTTTGTTAGGTCGATGATTGAAGAATGAAAAATACACAACAGAAAATAAATCCCTCACAGGTTCTTTGTTATGGGACTTATACAAATACAAACAACATAAAATAATGCAAAGGGAAAAAATTCGGCGGTTTCTAATTCACATTAAGTCCCACTGATTATATATGATACCTAATTATAATTAATACAAACTCCAGGGGCGTCCGCAGGGTTGGGCTGTACCCTCTATCCCAAAAATCTAGAAATGTTTGTTTTTACTAGATTTTTTTTTTGGTCAGATAATTTTTTTTATAAACAGCTATAGGTTTTTTGAATTTTTTTTCCAAAAAATTCCTAAAATTCAAATAGATTAATCATAAAAAATTTCTAATAAATGTATTATTTCATCATTACAAAAGTCAAATAGAATCATTCAAAACCTTTTTGAGTAATATAAAAGACATATATGCTAATGTAAAGTTTCAAAATACCAACATAACATTCATGTCTCATATTTGATGAGATATATTAAAAATGAGACGGATAACGTAGAAAATCCAACTGTGTACCACCTCTTTTGAATACTCATTACTCTTAGGGGTATGAATCTGACAATATTTTCCTAATTGATACTTTTGGTGTAATAAATTCAAAAATTTGTTCATTTAGGGATACTACAGCCCCTCTAGTCCACCCCCTGCGGGCACCAGACACTAACTTACGCTAACAAATTCATGAGTCAAAAAATCATATTTGATATATGACAGTAAAGGGTTATCAAGCATTGCTCGGGCCAAAGACGGAGCGGGAAATCACATTGACAATGGTAAATGTGATGTATTGTTTATGTTCCGACCCCTTTGGTGGGGGCGATCATTATATTATAAGTATTATTAAGAATAATAATAAAAAAAAGTGTTATAAACTTCAAATATCATACCAACATTAATGCATGAAAAAATTTGTCTAGATAAGAAAAAAAGAAATAAATAGAATTTATTGACATTGTAAAGAGGAACACCAACCTACCAAGATTTTTTTCGTACTTACAAAAACAAAAAAAGTTATGAAGAATAATGCCGTGAAAACAATAGCCTCGTTCATTTTTGCAAATATTGCAAAAAATTATGTAATAAAATGTTATGGAAATTGAAAATACTATATTGCTCTGATATAAGTCTAATGCATTATGCACAAAATGTATCGTTTTGTGGAATTTCTTCTTAAAAATAGAAAACTGAGGTTTCATGAAAAAAATGAAATTTTTAGAAAAATTATTCAGAAAATGACAGATATTTCAGTTAAATTTTTTTTTATCTGTCATATTTATATGCAAACGAATCCCCAGACAAATTCCTACAAACTTTATTTAATCTACGAATCCAATAATATCCCATTGGAAATCCATTTTTTTTGCACTTAAAAAAAACAAAAACGAAAGTGTAAATTTCCCCGATTTCTTATTATGGAAATAACTTTTTTGATTTAGAATAAATTTGGAAAACTTCCTTATTCGTATATTTGTTTTTTGAAAAGCCGGTCACTTTTTGATTTAAGACTCAACTCCATATCTAGTCTTTTGTGTTTGGGTATAGAATAAGACCCCAAGTCGGCACTCCTTTCTTAGCCTGCCCAGATTCAAAAGAGGCACGCATTCAAAATTTCAGCCTCTTAGATTCAACGGTGCAGGCACCCATAAAGGACAAACACTTTATTTTATCAATATACAAATCATACAGCGGGGGTTCTATAACAGTTGATATGATTTTACGTGGCATTAACATCCTCAAGCAATCTATACTTACCTATCATTCAATTGAGCGTTTTACTGACGGTCATACATTGCATCTCCATTTTTGGGGATCAAAGATGATATTTTTACTATATAAAATCCACAAATTTCCTAAAAACCTTGATGTAACTTCAAGAAAAACAAAAGTCTTAATATCTGCATTGGATACTACTTGATATCAATGATGAACACTGATATTAGAATTAAATCAAAGTAATATGTACTAAAAATGACTAGATTTTTACATTTTTTTTTTTGGATCAATGAAGGACGAGAAAAGTAGTCTAATTAGAGAAAAATATATATTCCTTGCAGCTCGAACCTCAATTTTGTCCATTGTTACAAAAACCCTCACATCAACTCACTCAAGCGACTATTACATAACAACTAGGCGCCCAAAATGGCTGAAACTTTGATGAGTAACTCTCAACAGTTGCAAGATAAATGTGACCAGCTTTTATTAACCAGTAATGCCAGTGGTTGAGGTCAGAACACCCTCGTATGAAGTAAGGAAATAAATGTGGATTTTCTCATTTTCTTGATTTGTGTTCAAGATTACTTGAATGTTGACACACAAGAAATGCTATATGATACTCCTACATTCAATTGACGTATACGAGTACAAATATGTTGCAGTTATAATAATATGTGGATTCTAGAGACTACAAGAACTATAATATATATATATATATAAGAAAAAACGAATAAGTGTGAAATTTGTTTAGGAGCAGGTCATAAAAAATGAACGTCGCGTCTCACAGAGTACACATATCTACACATGAAAGCAACACGTACACGTAGTATTCTCATACATACATAAAATAATAACTACCAGACGCTGCTGACTGGCTGCTAAGGGGAAAAATGTAGTAACTTGAACATACATACTTACATTTTTCCCAAGCTGGAAAAATGAAGGGGGAAAAGCCGTTATTTAATACGTACCGAGTGTCAAATAACTCTATGGAAATATTTCCCTATTTAAAAAAAGGAAGAAAAAAAAGAGGAAGTAAATCCAGACTGGCCAGTCAATTTTAACGCAATTCCACCGTAGGTTAAAAATTCGACTAAGAGCACTCCTGTAATAAGTTTTCTAACAGTTCTTATTCATTTAGCCCAGTCTTAGGACCGGTCCTATCAATCCTTAAGACCGTCAGGCGTAGATTCAGGATTAGACTGGACCAGATCGAGGCGTAACTGGAAGGGATTGCTGTCATAAATAAGGACTGCTCCAATACTACCCGTATACGGTTTTGTAATTGGGGGCTGATTGGAGTGACTATTATTGGGGCTCCAGTTCCCCCTATGCCCCCTACAACAACCCTAAAAAGTACTTTATTTGAATACAATTTCGTTCGACACGATCACGAATAAGACAATCGAATAAAAAAACATTAAAGTCGACCTGTAGTAAGTCCTCACACTGCTCATATGCCCCAATGCTTCCTTAGAAATCACATCCCCCTTTTTTGGGCACTAAACAATGTAGCCACTATTTCCGTCACATGAAAAACTCCTGGACTGTGTTAATTTTAATGCAATTCCACCAAGGCAGAAAAGTAGACATTCAAATTGCTTTATTTGAATACAATTTCTAATCACCAGTAGAAGAGGGCCTGAGCCCCTAATAATCTTTACAATATTAGTATTAATTGCTTTTACTTATAGCATCGTTCATGGACATTCCAACTAACCCCCTCCTCCTGGAATAGCAAAACTGTGTTTACGGTTGTAATGTTGTCGTCCTGCTGCAAGATGATCACACTATCTATTTGATCGTGCTCTTCAAAGATGCTCACAGTATCTTTGAAGACCCAAAACAGTGTGAACACTATTTACGTCTCATGTCAACCTCCTGCACTACATGTTTATGGACGAATGTTGAGGACAAGGGCATACGTCACACAAGTACCAATGACCTAAGGGTATTTGTCAATGCAGTGGAAATTGACTTCAGAACCCGTTTGTAGGTCAAAAGATAGACGTTCTTTACACATTCTTTAAATTTCAAAACTTTTTTTGTCAATATTATATTTTTGTTTTTGATGTGCGATGGGAAAATAGTTATCTGACACTCGGTACACAACATTCATAGAATGAAAGAAGGAATATTAACTAAGAAGATCAGAAGATAGAAACTAGAGAAGTTATTACAGAGGAAGAATAAGGCTTTTTAAACATTCTATTTTACTCAGTTGAATGGCCGATGTGTGAATATTATATATGTATACTAAGAATTTAGAGGATTTATTTTCTTCACCTGAACATTGGAGTAGTAGACAAATTCCTGGCTTCTCTCCGCCTCCTCCTTGTCCTCCCTTCCTCCTCCTAATAATTTCCGGGCCCTAACTGTCCGATTATACTCATTGGGATCAAAGAGATCCAAGGGAGTCTTTCGAGATGAATCAGCATAGACATTGTCATTCCCGTGATAGCAGTCACGAGACACATGCCCACAATTGATGCAGTAAGACTCTTTTTTGCGACGAAAACTTCGACGTATCCTCTGAATCATGTCTGAACATGAAGATGATTGGTGGTGTAATTATTTTTCATATGTTATGACTCTAATAGCAATGATAACAGTAACTCAATAGTATATTTTTATAAATATATATCACTTTAAATAACTATGACACTCCTTCGTTCGCTCTTCACTGGAACACTATTGATTGTGAACTGAGAAATTCCCCCTCCCCCCTCTTCGCTCTCTTCTTGATGGGGTGGTATGTAATCACACGCCACTGTTACTCCTGTGCTCAAGGAAGAGCGGAGGGGGGAGAGGTTCTCCAATGAACATAACATAATAATACTTACTTACTAACGTAAGGGCAGCTGCAAAATTTTAAAGATACTCTCTCGGAAGCAGCTGAGAAAAAAACCAATTATTAGTATATACATATATAGAGACCATATATAAACAAAAGTTTTTATTCTTTATTTCCTATCCTAGATTGGGGGAGGGGGAAGGGGGTGGAACCATTGAAGTATATAAATATAGGTATATGCATGATAGATTAAGTAAAGCATTAATTAATTTGTCCTTACATAGACCAAATGTCACATAAGTAGCGAACTAACGAGAGTGGTCTGAAAAGTTTCCGATCTAACAAAGATATTTTTTCTTATTTTTTAATTATATTTTTCAACCATGCTTCCTTGTAACTCTCCAAACTTCTCCTAATGATCTTCCCATCACTGTAACCCGTCCACATAGTACTCAGCGTCTCACAAAAATCTTTGCAGCCCACTGTTTAGACTCTATTTTTGTTAGGGGTGTATCCAAGTTTCATCTATAGTAATTGATTGGCCCCAAAACTCGGATGTATTGCACCTAAACTGCGCCAAAAGAGCAATACTCGATTTTGTCCATTTTTGCCACAAAATCACTCATATAATAACTTTGCGCCCAAAATAGCTGAAACTTTAGTGAGTGACTGTCAACGGATGCTAGATAGATGTGACTAGCTTTTATTCAAGAGTGCTATAATCTTCACTTTGAGGTAGGAAACTTGTCAGACCCCCCCGCTCTACTGATAGGGATTTAAAATCCGTAAAATTTAAGGGAGATGCATAAACCAATGATTTTCTCAAAATTAATTCAGATATTCCCTAATCTTTTCCCCTTACACAACGGGATTCAGGGTGAAGTACATAACTCAAACAAACCATCTCCAGCTTCAACCACAGGCCTTGATGAAGAACTCCTTGTTCATGTTGACCACTACCTTGACAATGGAAGACACAAGGAATCAACAATATTATATTCAATTTTACTGGACTCTCTCTATCCAAGACGCCCCCAAATAGTAGTCCAAGAGGTTCAGATCCGGGTAGCTAGGAGACCAAATTTTCTTTGTCCAAAAGTCTTACAAATATTGGGGTTTCCTCCGTCCAATTACCCAATTTAGATAAACAGTACCAATTTAAAATTCTAGCACGACTCCGGATCTGTTAACATCAATTTAAGCTTTCTAGTATTAGTGTCTATGGAGATGATGTGTGTCCCTGGGTCTGCGCCCCGGATGGAGAAATAAAGTAATACCCGGACGGCGTTCGTATTCGGCGGATATCTCAAGTATTTTGTATTTCTTCTTACAGTTTTTACCAGCACACTTTCTTGAACATAGATCTTAGAGTTGCCAAGATAACAAGATCTAAACTTGTACCGGATATAAAATACCCACCCAGTATATATATACTATTTTCAGACAAAACATACTAACTGAAAAATTTATTAAAAAGTCACGTTTTTATGCTTATGAGTAGTACTAATTTATTAGGTTCATTCCAGTCTGAGGACAAGAACTATCGATCCTTGAATTTTTCTTAAATATGTCAATGGTTTATTACGCCACATAAGGGATATAAGATATACATTAAAATCATTGTACATATCTTGCATAACATATTCATGTTTTCATTCAAACATATGTGGCCCACTCAATCCAAAAGCAAGCTAAAATGATTTTTTGAAAATTGAATGACGATTATTAAATTTGTATTCTTCGACGAATGATTGTCAGTTTCTATAAAGAAATTATTCTTATTAGCTCTTAGAATGTGTCGCAAACTGCACTACTTAAAGTATCCAAAATTGATCGTCATTTCTTCACAATTATATTAAATTCCTGAACATCTTGAATGAGCTTTTCTAAGTTCTACTCTGAGTTGTGAAGTCTAGTCACAGAATTCAAATCGGACATATATATGACATATTAATGATACAAGCAGTCACTTACTTCCATCCAGAGTACGACTAATGACAAGAATATGGGTTTATTTGACTCGAGAGAGGACTTGAGCTCTCGCCAAATATTTATCAAATTCCTTGATTTGAGTTTTGTTGGTACGGAAAGTGGTCATACAACTATTGACATACAGGAAACGAAAGCGATCGGAAGACATATATATATATTGATTTTGCTTATTTAGATTATAAACAGATGCTAGTTGGAGATTGCAAATTTGACTCACGCCACCCATGACAACTCGGAGTCAACATTCAAACCCACTATCCCGTTCGAAAGCGCCTGGAAGATGGGCCCAGCTTCAGGGATCCTCCTTAAAGTGGTCATTCAGTCAAACTAACCCCTAAACTGCCAAAAACTCTTTTAAGGCTAATCCAGGCATGACCCTCACCAAATCCACCCCCCAAAAGTCTTTAGACCGGTCAACCGTGACAAGGAGGTTAATAAACTGGTTTGATTTTAAACTTCTTTCGAATTTCGATTACAAATCGGACAGAAAACTTGCCTTACAGAATAAAAATAAGGTGCACAAAATTTCATCGCTCCACGATTTAATCTTAAGGTTGCACATTTTATTCAAAGTTTTTGAAAAAATGATAATTTTCCCTTATTTTGGCTATATGTTTTGATGAACGTATATATAAGATTTTTTTAAATATACAATTGTTAGATGTTAGTACAGTCTACATATTGCATTTTCTAAACTTTTACATAAAATGATAGTTTATCCCGCAAAAAGGGAAACTTTATACTTTTTTTTTAAATGACTCGCGTATAATGCGCACCTCTTTTAATGCATTTCAATGAATAATTTAAATATTAATTCATTTAAAAGTATATTTCCTTACATTCACTCGTGAAATTCGAATAAAAAGATACCAAAATATATAATTTTGGTAAATATCAAAAAATTGTCAAATTTAAATAATACATACATTTCTTCAAATGGTACGTACTATAAAAAGCCTGAGAACCACTCTTATAATTCATGACAGACATACATAACATCCACTTCAATCATACAGAGTGATGATTGATGATAAATAAAAGTTATTACTCATTTAAACTATATTTTTATGAAAAAATATATATATATATATTTTTTTTTTTTTGACAAAATAATAATAATTATATTTTGTGAAATCCATTATTTATTTCCAAAAGAGCGAGTTGTCATTTTTTATGGATTTTGATTCATAACGGTATTACAACTTGGAAGTTGAAAGGGTGAAGATCTCTTTATCTTTTTAATGGCCTTTAACAACGCTTTCGCGGCCTACAACCACTATATAGTAAGCAACTGGTAATGCATAAAATTATGTATTAATTATTTTTAAATAGAGATCATGATAATCAAATAATGACAAAGAAAAACCGGAAATATTTGTAGCTGTGTTTTTTGTTCATGTTTGTCGTCGTATGTAGGGAGCTCCATGCACTTAATTATACCTACTTTGAAAAGATATATATATATATACCAACGAACAATAAAAATTCCTCAAAGGAAAAGAAATCTTTCGTTCGTTCATTCTTGTGTAGCAATACTATGTATATCTATTATTTGACTTTTACAAGTTCCACGCAATAAAAAATAAAATTCCACAAAACTTCTTAATGACATTTCCACGTTTCGTCTGAGCGTGGGAGGAAAGAAGAAGAAGATATTTTCTATTCTGTATTTGAGTATTAGGATACATATTGATCTACTCTGCACAGGGAAAAATATATTTAAAAATGTGAAATAAAATATTTATGAAATACATTGAGTAAAGTCATGGACGATATAAAAATCTAGTTACTTTCGGCATATCCATACTTCATTTTTTTAAATAAGAGCTATCTACAAGTTCCATTTTCTTTGTTTTAAAATATCTTATTTAATTACAACATTGGTCATTCTAATAAATAACTATTAATTAAGGCTATCATTTCATTTTGATATATTATAAATTACATTGTTATATATTAAGAGTGATGGAACTTTTAAGGCAAGAAAAAGTTGACTTTATGCGGATTTTTACTTCGTGTTTTCTTTTATGCGAAATATTTTATTCAACCCTCATAAGGGAGTAGATTGGACTCCTTCATTGGGAGTGAGATACCCAGATCGAAACAATAAAGTGATCCATTCACAATGAGTAGGGAATTATAATATTTTAAAATGGGATCATTTAAAAACATAAAATGGAACAAAAATCCTTGGAATTGTATATTTTTAAATTATACATTGAATATTTTTCTACAATATAAGCTATGATATTTGTCATCACTATGTATTATGAATAAGTTATATGGATCTAAAGAAGAGTGTCGTTTTTCAGTCTAAAAATAGAAATATATCTCGTTCGGAACAAGGTACAGAATCAATAAAAACCCTTTTTAATCTTAAGAAACAATTTCACATATATATTTTATTAATCCTACTTTAAATTTGGAAATTGTTTAAGGCTAAAAATGACTAGGAACGAGAAAAACTGAGATAAGTTATGGATTCTGCGCTCATAGATAAATTCGATTATTGTCATCAATTCATTTCTAGAACCCCCCTAAATATTCGGATTTGACTGTATAAGTTGTGATGTGTCATAACATCATATTTAGCTAAAACATCAATGATTTTAATAAATAACTACTACTAATTGATGATATTTATTGTCATTTCATTTTAATCCATTTTACAAATAATAAATGTAGCTATGGACATTTGAACTTTATAATGTGCCACAGAAAATACTTATAAATGAGCAATTTCTACATTTAATAAACAGTCAAAAATTACACTATTAATAATTAATTAATATATCAACCTTTAAAGAATATTCTATTGTTGAGAGTAAATTATAAATCTCATTTTTGAGTTGCAACTTGTACACGACATTTATACGAGTAATATAACTGTGGAACCTCATAATGTACCACAAATTTTGAGAGGTATGAGTCATTTTTTTACAATTTTCCTACTAGTAATGTTGTCGATTGCAAAGATAAACTTTGCCCTAGTAACCACCATGAGCACACAGTACGGGAAAAGGATTAGGATAGCAATCCTCGAGGGCCCAGCCTGCTCCTCAATGGTCTTTTAGGATAATTTCACGCGGAGGAGTGATGCTATCTCAATCCTCTTCTCGTACTCTGTGCTCATGGTGGTCACTAGGACAATGTTTTTCTTAGCAAACGACAGCTAATTATGTGTTCTACAACATTGGAAAATTGTAAAAAAAATTACTCTTAACCTTTCAAAATTTGCATAATAGAAATAAGTAAATAATAACGGTTGGCCCCGTACATATCAATTAGTAATTGTCATAACAAAAAAGAGTGGCAATTACATTAATATGTCGATGGAATATTCAATTGGGTTATCTTTATCACAAGTAGGCTCTAAACTCTTTTTCTCCTTTTTGAGGTACAACTTGTACAAAATCCTAACATCCACACGATATATATATATATATAAACTAGTCACAGAACGATTAATTGGCATCAGGAAAATAAGTTGTAATTTCCGAATCTTATGTGATATTATTTATGACTTTTCTAAGTTATGAAGAAAAAAATAATTATGAAATATTTTGTTCAGATACAGGAAACAGCGACTATGTGAATTTATGAGTTTAGTTTTATAATTCTATGAAATATCGTAAATATATAACTTAAGATCAAAAAATGTTTGAAAACTGAGAAATAACAAATTGAACACACACCGAACTTAAACAAACATGATCTAAACAATGCAGCAATTGTTATTTCAATGCAATAAACTTTGTAAATCTAATGCTCAAACGTTTCTAAACGCATGGTGGGATTATTGTACAGTACTTGGTTACCCGTTATACTCATTAAAAGTACTACTGTAACATATGTCGACCTACAAGTGGCCAAGTATACTTATTAAGTAATCACCAGCGACTGTTTTAATTATGAAAAAATATGATCAGATGAAAATTGTCTAAAAATCGTTAGTAGTGCTGTAAATAATGATGGAACGATTAAAAAAAAGAATCCAGAAGTCAATTCCGATGCAATTCTAGTAAAAATGCCCGATGCCGATTCTTTAATATTCTAAATAATAGTAAAAAAAATATCATTTTGCTATTTTTTTGAAAAAAAAAAAAAATATAATATAAAGTTTTTGATTTTTTTTCTCACATATACAATTTGAGATTGAAAGCATTTTCAAAAATCCACAGCCGGTCACAAAAAATCAAAAAAAATCTTTAGCTGTTCTCAAACAAATAATTTTTTTTTCTAAAAATAAATTTCTTTAAAAAAAAAATCAAAAATACATAGTTATTTGAAGAAAATTTCATTCTTTGGAAACAAATTTTAAATATTATATTTTCTAGTAAAAAGCAAAAATTTATTATTTTTGAAGGGGGATGGCTATTTTTTTTTCTCCATAACTTAGACAAGTAATAAATAGTTAAATACCAGTAATAAACAAGAATCTGAATCGCAATTAAACATTATTTTCCCGATCCCAGAAAAAACACCAGATTCTCAAATTCCGATTAATCATACTATCATTAGTTATAAATAATGTCGGTCACTTTCCGAACTGACAATCTTCCGATAAAAATAATCTGTTTTTGATGATGATTAATGCTGCAATACAAAGTAATTATCAGCTAGACTACTCCAATCAAAAACAAATTTTGATAATTATAGAGTCCGAGACGACCTCGTGATAGAGAAATGTCACTCAGCACTTGACCAGATATATAGGACTCTAACACATTGGATCCAAGCAATCAATATATTCACATTGTCTATTGAATATCAATCATTGATTGAGTCCTTCTATTCTTTAATGAAACATATTTTTTCTTTCTAATTTATTTATTGAGCGGATGTCAATATTTTTGCTACAGCGGTTCTAAAAGCGGTTTGAGTCAACTTTTAAGGCATCCTCATTATGACATAAATCAATTATTAGTTCATTTAATTAACACTTAATCATAGCAATTTGCGGCAAATAATTGGACATTTCATCGTTCAAAATTGGACTAGCTTGATTGGGAATCTTAACATATTGTTGCAGCATCAGGATTATAAGTATATATTTATTTATCTTTTTTTTTAAATTAATTTGAAAAAAGAAATGCAATATTAAATTTTTTTATTATAAAAAATATTCGAATATGAAATGTTCTAGTAAAAACAAAAATTCCTTAATTGGGGTGAGTGGGTAAAATACAATATAATTTTATTTGAAATGTAGATTTTTGAATTTTTTTTTTTGGTTTTTAGAATTTTTCAATAAAATACAAAAACAAAGGGAACAGACCTTCAATCCCAGGATAGTATTAGTATTTTTGGACAATTAAGTGTCTGCGCAGTGTAGGATCGGGATGGGGAAATTGTTTGAAATTGTTCCATCACTAATAAAAACCGTTGACACATTATGAACCGAAATATTTCCATAGATACTATATAGATAGCTATAGAATATTAAATTTAAAGAAGAAGAAACGAGGAACGCGAACATAATGGAGTATGGAATGCGGATGACCTTGATCCTCTCCTCCTCTAGAGTGTAACTTTAAGCCGCTCAGCAGCACAATGCTGCCTATTACATAATAATAAATATAAAACAACCAAGGAGAGGAGATATTTTGCAAATAATGAGCGTATTGCAAATATCACTACATACATACATACATAAAAAATGAAGGAACCGGTTTAATACTATGGTTATGACTCTTAATAACAATAAAAATTATATACTTGGTATGCCGCGCATATAAAATGATGGAGGCCATTTAGGAATTTGAATTATGCGAAAGAAAAGAAGGAGAAAAAACTAAGAATTTCTTTAATTTTTCCTAGCCCTCAACATTAAAGCAAGATATAATTATTTTAAAAAATAATATGGGGAATTCAACCAAGCCCTCCTCCTATCAGAAATAACAAACGCCCCTGTTATTATGTATTTATGAGTAATATAACTCTGGGCATTTGAAATTTATAATGTGGCACATAATATATTCGAGTAATTTGCATTAAAATAGTCAAAAATCAGGAGGTGTGACGGCTGGCCAATAGTCCTCTTGGCCAACGAGAAGACCTCATTTATCAAATTACTAATTTAGGTGTAATGCCAGCGTTATGTAAGATACCTTCGGAGAGAAATTTGGAAACATAGCTTAACATTGACAGGATATTGATTTCAATTACAAAAAGTGTATATGCATATTTTAGTTACAGTTATAGGGATTAAGAACCTGCAATATAAAGTATTTTGAACCTATGGATTTTGAGAGAAGTGACAAAATACCCAGCGTTAAAATTTTACATTTGCGTGGAATTGCCCGTAGGTGACTGTATCCAACGTCTCACGAGGTTCAAGGAATACGAGATCTCACTAATGTGAACATACTTATATGAACTCATCCGATCCAACAACTACAACCACTTCAGGATGAAATGTTTAATTACTGTTTTATAAATATTTTCTAGATGTTAATGTATTCACTGATTGGCTGCTAAGAGCCAATCACAATGCTACATCATTTTTAGTGGCAAATTTAAAAGTCCATTATTTTAAGCGAACTCACTTGTACAAATTACAAAATCACAACTTGCAGACAATAATATATATATACCAACTCAAAAGGATATATTGAGACATATTTTCTCATTTTCTTCTTGATCCAAGATTATTTCTGGGTGAACCCCTATAGTGTAGCTTCATGTCTTACTAATATATAGAAAGGCAGTTTATTACCAACTATGTACAAGTATTTTGTTCCCCAAATGGCAACAAATAACACCCCTTTTCTTTGCATTAAATACAAATAGTATTGTAGGTGTCCGATAATCTGCATCGGAATTTCAAATAAATTTGAATATCAGCCAAAAATATTTTTATTTATTCTTCTTATTAAAGGTGCGCAGCATTCCTTGTTATTTATTTTAATAACCCCCCCCATCTTGCACGTCTTCTCTTTCCCATTACAAAAAAAAAATCAGTTTTCCCTCAAATTTACCAACAACGATTATTTAACAACAAAGATTCTTCAATGGGTCAAAAGTTCAAAAAAGGAATGGAATTTTTATTACTCTTTGAATTAAGACAAATCTTCACACACACGTACATATGACGCATTTTTGGGGAAAAAAAAAATTCTTCAAGGCTAAAAATTAGGCTAACTCTCTTCTTTTCCTTTTCTTCCCCCTACTATGATAGTTTCAAGTGCAAACCTTTATTTATTAATTAAATACTAGTGTTGCATCGACTCGGTTTGAACACAATACAAATTATTCCAAGTGTAGATCCAAATGTCAAATTCGAAAAAAAAAACACAATAACAACCGTAAATTAACTACATGCTTATTTATTGAGTAGGCTTCTTACTATGTGATTTGTATTATATAGCCTCATCAAATAGATGTTTTGAGCTTATTGGCGCTCTTCACTCTAATAATTGGAGTTGTGTCTGTCTTTATTTATTCAGTTCAGTCTTAGGACCGGTCCTTGAGACCGTAGGTCCTTAGGACTGCCAGTATAAATGCATTTGAATGACGTTATCATGGGTGGAACAGGACAGGACTCCAGTCCTAAATAAAACCCGACACAGCCCTACTACTAAGTGATTTTCCAAGTCGATCTAAGTTTATGATGAGTTTCTTTTAATGGCTAAGGAGACAGACGAGTATGTAGATGTTGTGCACAAGTTCCTACTTGTATAAACAAGTTGTAATTTTGTTTTGTTTTGTGACAAATGACTGGATGATCACAGTTATTTTTACTAAAAAAATATTCGATCTCGGACCAAGTGTGAACAATTATATATTACATACAAAAAAAAAATGTATGTAATGAAAGTATTTCATTGACTAGAAATGAATGAATAATGGTCATGGTCGTTTTTATTCAAGGATTAATCTGGGCTAAAGTGCATGGGCTCACTGATGAGCTGAAAATTTGTATGTTTTACTATGAGTAAAGTAATCAGGGCCTACAATATTCTAATTCTTAGGACATATCATTAGGGTAGGACAGCATTTAGCAAGCTACTTGATTTTATCTCACTATTTTCCTCCAACAATTTATCGATTCGTTTCGATCTTTAACGACTATTCTCGGTTTACATTGTCAACATTCAATGTGTATTTTATTGATTAGAAATTAATATTTAATGGGAATATATATTAAGCATGTGGCTAGCTCAGATTTTCTCAAGCTTTTTTCAGTCTTACAAAAATGTATAAAATAGTGTAATATCTTATAGAAAATGACACTTCATCGAGCCTAAATGCAAATGAAATATTTTTAATATTTGTAATTGTCCTTGAATGTCATTTTTTTAAGCTAAACTACATACTAATTATCTACCCTAGCGACCATGTGGACGATTACTCACATGAAGTAGGCCTATACTCCATATCACAATCAATCATGTCCAGTTCTTATGGGGCTTTTGCTTTTAGAAAACGATCCATAATGCTTTTGCTTGTTCCTTACTCTTTTTGAAATCTAATGTATTTTCGCAGTAAATGATAAAACTATAAACTGCAGTCAGGCTGAACCCGGTGGGCTAATGACAATGTGTACTAGAGACAGATTTTTACGGTTCCTTTGGTATATTTATTTATGTAAAATGAATTACAAATAGCATCCTTTCATATTGAAAAACAAATTTATTTATATATGATATAGTATTGGCTTCTGTCTAATTAAATGTTAATAGTCGCATTCATTTTTTGAGGAGCACCACTGTCACGATGAGAGGCAACCCCAGTATATAATTACATCCACTTTACCTAATACTTGGCTAGATCTCCCTGCACTCTCCCCAAACTCAAATTTGACAAAGAACATATTCCTTTCTTTTTTTTAGCATCGAATACCACAAATATTGGATCATTTTTAGACAAGTATGAAGGTAATTTTGTCTTGAAATAAGTTAAATTTTGGGAGTACAAAAATACATTTATATAGTTTACTTAAAAATCACCCCTAATATTTGTTTTCAATGTCTATTCGACATTGACATAAGATAATACTCATGATTTGAACTCAAAACTGACTATATATGCAGTATGTAAGGTATGCCATTCCGTAGCTTAAACGGCCTACATAGAGGCTACTCTACTCTAACCCAACTGGATTTTTACTAGCCATGGGCTAGTGTGTCTGTCGAGTCCTGGATATAACTCAAAATTACTTCATTCTTTCTCTTAACTGATCGACTCGACTTAAAAATGTTGCTACGCATCACTACAAATAAGTACATCATACATTCATATGTACATATATATATTATCATGTAATTCTTTTAACGGCTTCAATGGAATGCGACTGAAAAAAGAAAGAAAAGTAGGCACGCCGATCAGGGAGAACGCTGCTCCTTCACTGCACACTCTTGACTTGAATAAGAAAGTATTTTAATGATTTAAAAAAAAATAATAATAATAAAAAACTACGAAAGAATGCAAGTAAAAAAAACCGTTTTTTCTACTTATTTCGTCTTCGTTTAAGTCTTCCTTCTCCTCCTCTCTTTTCTATTAAATCATCCTTGATCCTTAAAATATATCTAATTCTTAACATATTTGAACAAATATGTATTGGTATAATATATATAAAAGGAATATGAAGGCCAAAAATACCTTTGCCAAAATAATGCAAAGGACATTGATGCAGAAAAAAAAATAATAAAAAAATGTAATCGGATTTAACGCATTCTTGACTCAAGATGGCGTTAATAACATAATATTAATAAAAAAAGAAGTATACAAATGACATTTAAACTTGTAGGACGACAACAAATTCAACGACTTTCATATTATCTCTCTACCCCCCCAATTATGTAGATCAAATATTTACAACACCCCATATGAATGGAATTTGTAGTTGCAAACTGCGTAGGATTAATACAAAAATAATATTTATAATAATAACAAGTTGATTTTTTTACCTCATCAAAACCCATATTAACGAGGCATTGAATACTATCGTTGTATACACTATTGTTCGAGGAAGAGCAGCTAGTTGTCGTAGATAAAGAGCTCACAGGACGTGGTAGATCCTGTTGTTCAAACGGCCGTAAAGAATTCCGTATTTCTGCCATTGCTTTGGCATTATAACCCGAACGATGAGCCTTTTTATTTCCGTTAGATATGATTGGCACAGAGTTGCTGCCTCCACTGCTAACACCGTTTGGAACGGCCGTCGTCGGCTGACCCATGATCGTCGACGTCAGTACAGGGCCTGTTCTACTTGGCATTCGATATATACACAAATCTCATCCTGAAAATATAGAAAATATGTGTTTTTTAAAGCCTTGAATTGGTTGAAAGGAAGTACATGGAATTGTATAATATATATATGTGACATAAAATGTTCACAAGGAAATCAATGTGACAATTATTTATTATCCAAAATTTCAATGACAATCACAATATCGACAAGAATTTAATTGATTCAAAAACTCCTCAATTGATGATTAATGCACTGATGACTCTCTTGTTAGTTAAATCAAAACAAACCTCGAAAACTTTAATATATATACAAACACTTCAAGATAATTTCTCAATACAAACTGAAATGGAATTTCCCAAATATTTTTAAATTATTCATTTTTTTATTTAAAAAAACATGACGTAAACAGGGCGAGCGTTTTTTCGTATATATATATATATTCTTTAACTTAACAAAATTGATCTTTCTCTTCTAGTATATGTATATATAAAAAGACTATTTAAAATAAATTATTAAATATATATACACGATCAAAGGAATGTCTATTATTGTTAAAATTTTGACTAAGAGCCAATGCGAAATATTTTCTTTCCTTTTACTGATTATAAAAGTATTTAACGTGTATGGATGTGCCTTTGTTTGTTTCGCAAATGTGTTCTCCCCGTATGTGCCTATATACATTTGTAGCTAAAAATATGACTTTGTATGATGTGAAAATGCGCGCATGATGTACAAGTTCAAAAACAAAATTCCCACGGCCAGGAATTTCTTCAGACTTCATCTTCACGATGAGAATTGAGTAGGAGGAGATTGTCACATATATTATACGACATAGGTAGCTGGGTCGTCATACGTTCAGAGCAGCAAAAATGTCACAAGTGCAATAATATGTTATGTAGATTGACTAAAAATGAAGGAATAATTCTTTCCTTAATATATATTTGTCAAAATATATGATGAATTAATTATGAGCTTTAAAAATCCTATTTTTTAGTTTGTGTCTGTCTCTAATATTTAGAGTATAGAGAGTATGGATACCTCTATAAAAAGGCCATTGTGTTGAACAATGACCAAATAAAATATATGGAATCATTTATTGATCCTTGAATAGTAACAATATCAATAACAAAATGGGAATCTATGGTTTTCAAGCCCCTTTCGGGAGGGAACTAGGGATGTGAAAATGATAGAAATCTTCGTGAGTGTAAATAAAAAATAAAAAAGTCTAAGTTGTCCATTTCAAGAGACGAGATATCTGCTGCTGACAGAGATCACAATATACAGTATCACCTATTACTCCTTCATTGCTAAACAATACGTTTGATTTTTCAAACTAAGGAAGAATACTTAAGGTTACCAACATATACACTTATTTTCTAATATATATTCTCACGAGGACTTCGAGAATTTCCACACGTCTTTAATCATGTTGAGAGTCCAGCTCGCAATGGACAATCATACAACGAATCCTAAATTTTTCCCTTGAAGAGCAAGACTGTGTGTAATCCATGACATGTAAGCCCCTGGTGGAGGGATGTGGCCTGTGAAGTAGAGCGTAGAGGTCATCCCCCAAACTCACGCAACCTCGCGAGCTCCTTCAAGTGCTCAATGGGAAATTATTTTCTTTTCTGGGAAAAAAAGTGAGCGAATGGGAAGAAGGAAGAAGAATTCCGCCCTGCTCAACACAGGAGGCCAGAGACTATTTAGATAGAAGGAACGAATAGATGCTCATCCGATATTGGGATTTGCTGTCATGGATCATGTCATGATGTTCACGGAGAGAGAAACACTTTTTAGAAACACAACATAGGACGGGGGAATGGAATGGAGTCCTCACTGAGATGATCCTTTAACAAGAGTTTGAAGAACTTACGTCGTCCAATTCATTTGGATAAATATATTGATGTTATTCCTGAAGGAGGAATCCACACACTTATTCACTTACGAACAAGAAAATAACAAGGAGTTGTGTTAATTCACAGTCACACATAAATAACATTCAGTTCACTCACTAATCACTACTCACTGCAATTCTACTATGTCACTACTAGTACGTACACAGGGTTGGAAGTGGTGGTGGTGGTGGACGGTGGACGGTGGTGAGCGAGAAAGGATCAAACAAGTGCGTAGATCTCACACAGCTAGCAGCACAATAGTCAGCTAAAAGAACTTACAGGAGGAAGCAAGCAAGACAGAGGGGGAACAAGTAAAGAAACAGAAAAAAAGAGAGAGAGAAAGAAGGAGGGACTCAAAAGAACGAGAGACTGAGGAGTTCAGTCCTCCTTTATTTAGAGTCAAATTAGAAAGAGAAAGAAAGAAAGAAAAGAGGGAGAGGCGCACAGGGAGAGACTATTCAAAACAAATAGTTCCACCGCCATCTCTGCCATGTTTTTTCCTTTAAAAAAAAAACCCTTTCTTCTTCTCTTCCTTCTTTTCTCTTTCAGCATTTACACAATATTAAGAAGTAAGAAAAGCGCGCGCCCAACAGGTAAAAAATTCCTTTGTGATCTCTCCTACTGAAAAAATACCTTTATTGAATTAAACGCAAGGTCGACTTATTTGTTCTCCATGTATGTTACTTATGAATAGAACATGAGAACGGATCACAACGGGCGCCTTACAAAAATAAAAAAAGGCGATCACATCGTGGTTATTTCAAATTCCAACACAAATATATAGTGATGGATAGTATAGTTTGAATTATTCAATATATATCATTTGATATATATAGGTATTTTTATCGAGTATGACTGACTGAGTATCAATAGCCCGGGTTATAGTCCCTAATAGTAGACTTGTGAGGTTGAGAGAGGATCCTGTTGCACAAAGGCAGAGAGAAACCGCATTCCTGAACGTGTTTCATCAGTTAAATACTACTATATACTGATAAAATATTTATTTCTCAAGAAATCTATTTAAACATCTTCGAAATATATATATATATAGTACATTAAAAGTTGCTTTGAAGAAAAAAAAAGATGATCTTGATTCTTGGAGCTTTGAAATAAAGAAAACGGGTTTATATATATTTATAAATATATATTAATATTCTATAATATTATGTATGTTTGAATATTATTCATTAAAAATGGATCTAACTGACTCATAGCGACGACAATTCAAAGTGAAATATATATTTGATTAGTTTTATTCATCATCGGACGACTTAATGTTCAAACAGATTTTTGTGTACTCAATGCTATAAGGATGAAAAAATATAATGACAAAGAGGTGACCTAGTTTATAAAATGTTAGGTAACTGCATGAATATTTTATTATACATATAAACCAACGAGTAAAGTGCATTAATCTACGTAATGGTTTGATCAAATCAAGAGATATATTATACTATAAAAAACAACCCTTTAAATATTTACAATTTTTGATATAAAATATTTTTAAATATCGTGAAAATAAATCTCAAACTTTTCCCCTTAAAACATAAGCATATTTTGACATCATATTAAGCAACATATTGGTTTATGAATGTGTCAATCATTCCCAACTATTCTACGGATCAGTTTGACCTATGAACACATCACTATTATTATAAGATTAAAAATTACTCCTAAGAAATAAGGTGAGGGCTGGAGATTTTTCTACCTGTTGGGAAAAATAACTGACTCGCGGGCAAAATAGTTATAAAAAAATATCATTATTCCTTCAAAACTTTTCACGATGGTGAAGAGAAGTATATATTGTTATTAATATGTTGGATGTTGTACGGAGTCCTCACTCTGTATTTCATCATTTATTCTTCTCCATGATCAAGGGAAGAATGAAAGATTCATGATTGTATCAACTTTTATGAATACATTTATATGTTTTAACTTGTATTAGGAACTTGTACAACTTGCAATTTCTTCGTCTTATAAATCCTTATTTAATTACAACAACAGTCATTTTAAGCAACAACTATATAATAACTAGTGTACCCATTATTTCATTTTGATCTATTAAAATTACCTATTATTATATATTTACCGGATGCATAATTGAATACTGCTCACTTTGAATCGGGAATTTAAACAAGTTTTATTTTGGAAACTAGGGAAGCTACATTAGATAAAATTTGTACATATGTTGACAAATATGTTGCCATTTCTAATCTTCAATGTAGCCTTCATCAACATTGATAATGGCTACGATGCGCATCCAGAAGCTCTGAAAGGTGGTAACAGTGTAATTGGGGCTCATAAAGTTTCAATGCTCATCAACAAGAGCTTCAAGTTATGTGCCCGTGTCCAGCAGACCTTAGCGTCGACATGCGTCAAGAACGAAATTCGAGTGGGTTGGCATCTAACAAGTATGGATATTACATTGTTTTCGGCCAGAACATCCTCTTGGTCTATAAAAAGGACTGAGTAAATTTTCTATGTATGCCCGTGCACCTTCTTTTTGAATCAGTATATCCGGATACAGTCCCTGATCCAGGGAATCAACTTAGTGTTCAACATATCGACGTAGTCAGAAGCGTTGAGCATGTACCTTGTATTCAACCAGGCGAGTGGGATGGCCACAGATGCTCTGTTCTTAGTAGTCATGAGACTGCAGGCTTCCTCTTGATCCCAATACCGTCATTAATGACTTTCTTGACGTTTAGTCAAGTTTTGGATCTCTGTTGGTATGTGTTCCACTCAAAGAAGAGTAGCAATCACCTGATGGGAGGAATGATCAATTCTTCCCATTTGTTTTTCTTGATCTTTTCTTTTATATGCGCCAATGAAATGAGACAGTTGTACGATTCAACAAGCTGGCGGGTGGCTATAAAGCTATGTGGGGGTGCGTTGTGATAAAGGAAAATTACCTTATGTTTTGGGTGTTTTTGATCCGGTTGTAGAAGGTCATACCATCTTCAAACTTTTTGGTGGCCGGACGCGCTCTTCATTTCTAACGTCAAAATTACCACTTTGGAATTTTTCAATCCACCTGAAGCACTGTGCTATGCTTAGAGCATGTCCAACGTAACCTTCCACAAGCATTTGATGGGCTTGAGAAGCGTTTTTCTTTAATTGGTGACAGAAAATCAATGATGTCCGCACATCGCAGATTGTAGGCACAAAATTAGACATTTTTATGAGCGAAAAAAGTGTGTTGTTGAATAAAACTATACAAAAAAAATGAATTAAATATTGTTGACAAATGTCCAAATAAGCATTCAGATTTTTGGAACAGTAGGGACCAATAGCTGGAAGTCTTATTTCATAGGCGCATACCGAGTAAGTGCCCAGATTTCTAATACACACTCTTATAAGTGATGCAACTGTGAGCATTTGAACTTTATAATGTGCCACACAATCCCTATTCATCCTAGTTTTCAAAAATTATAGAATGAATATATTGATCATCCAAATATTGAACTATATTCATAGTAAGTAAAGGAAATTTGGATAATTGCAACACGGGACGGTTGCTACAGTCTATTTTTCAAATCCATAAAACTACTGGCATTAAATTTATATGATAATTGTATAATATAATGCGGATTACCATGGTTTTTTAACATCTCCAAAATATACAGAATTTTCATCACTATGTATTGCATGCAATTATAGAGGATGCAACCTCAGCACCATATTAAAAAAGTAAAAAACACTTCTATATATATATTTAGAGTTGTAAATCCTAAGCATTTTTAAACGCGCGATTTTTGTTCTTTTATTTTCTTAAGCTGTTATCATTATTGAGGTTAGGACTTTTAAGTTTTGAGTCATTACGTGTGAGTGGGCTCATGAATATCAGAGAGTAATTCTGAGGATTTGTAGGTGAACTATCTTTCTATATAAAAAACAAGGATACTCTGTTCATCGACAACTAATAATTTTGAGCAATGCCATACACTTGTAAAAGTTGTTAAAATTGCATTCAAACAACTGAGAGTCAGTAACAAAAAAAAAAAAAAAAAAAAAAAAAAAAAAAAAAGGACACGATATAGATAAATACCTTCACCAAAATAGTAGCCATTTTTTCCACATATTTCTGTATTGTTTTTAGATTTGTATCTCTATAAAAAAAACCCAACAAAAATGTGGCTTATGAACAATTCAAAGAGATTATTTTCATATCTATAAATATACATAGAAACGTAATTCACAATTCACATAACTTGTAAGGGATTGTCAATTAGCCTATCCCATAAAAATATACAACAATGAGTTTGTTCTGAATAGTAATTTCTTGAACCTAATGAAGAAACAATTTTTGAAAAATACAATTTATGATTGTTGAAGTACAATTGATGTTTATAAGGAATTTTCTTAACTATTTCCTCTCAAATGTATATTGATTAATATAATGTTTAAATTTGAAGATGCTATGGCATGGACTATATTAAGTAATTACCTTTATTCAAGAAGATATAAAAAGAGGACACTGGAAATTTTTCTTTTCATTTCTTCGAACTCAGACCTATAGAACATTTTTGTCAGTTGCAGCTTTTGTTTTCTTTGTACATTAAAATGTTTGATTGAATGAGTTGAGAAGTGTGTGGTTATCGTTATTAATTATTATTGTTTGTCGCAAAGTTGGGCGATAACTCTACTCTGAAATAATTCAAAATCCCTTATATTTAATCGATTTCTAAGGATCAACATCGGGATTGGTCGTAAAAAGATCAGAAAACTTTCTTCATTAGTCAACATATTTCATTCTTCCACCAAATGGTCGTTAGGAACCTATTTCAAATTCGTCAATCGAAAGAAGGATTGCTCAGCCCGGTGTCAGACATTTTTTTGGATGGATATCTCATAAACTGCCCAATTATAATATTTGTATTTATTACTGTAGGGTCAAAAATGGTTCCCTTTGACGGTTTTTTTTTTAAAAAAAAAAAAAAAAATGCTCATTTTAGCCTTTTTTTTTTGTATGAAAATGGGTCATTTTTCTAAATTGGTATGAAATAAATAAAGAAAGCTGTAGTCCTAGTTAGATTATAAAACAGCTTTTGATAACTATTTGATGATATTTTTCACGGAAAAATCAATCTGATAATACCCTCCTTGTTTTAGCTCTCTTTTTGGAGGTAAAATATGTAAATAAAGAAACCAGGGATATGATTACATGATTGGATACGCGGGGGAGCTAGATACCGACAATAGACAAAAATAGGAAGGATATACTTGGTGTTAAATTGACTGTTGAATAATCCCCATTGAATTTCGCAACAAGTGATATCAGTGATAACAAGAGTCTTAAAAATCTTCCCAACCTCAAGTACTAATGTGGACTTATTTTATTATGTTTAAAACTACCAATACTGATCAAAGGCAAACATTTAGAGAAGACAATCTGTCTAAAATATTGATTTGTTAATATACTATAGCAGAATTTATGAATAAATTATGATAAATATAAAACAATACTAATTACTTTAAATTATTCTTATAAAACTGTACTTTTCTTTAAATACAAATTACTTCATGTTAATATTTTGGAAGATCTTTTTTAAAAAATTTATCATTTTTTTTTTTGCTCATTTTGGCAAAAAAAAAAATAATTGCGGAGTCTATTTATTAGTTATAGTATTGAAATTAGTCAACTTTTCTGGGAGACACACGAAAAATAATAATTTGATATTTGAATTTTTGGTTGGTTTCAAGTTGTAGTGCAAATATTTATTTTATTGAATTTTTTCTTCTTATTTACTATATTCTTGCATATGAAATTACTTGGTTTTAGACGGCCTATATAAGTAAATGCAACTATTTTAATTTAAAAGTATGTTATAAAAAAGCATAGATGTTTATGCTGCATAATAAGTATTGAGTAACTACTCTTACTCAATACTTACTTTTAAAATAATTGTTTAATTTTAAGCACGAAAAATACTCGTATAGTATATATAAAACTCATTACGTTCCTCCATAACGATTCCAGCAGTTTAATTGATTTAGTACCTCTACCTCCACTACAATATTGTGACCCTCCTCTTCTCCCGTTCTTCAGGATACTACTACGCCTGTAGAGTACACAATCGGGTAGAAAAGGTCCCTGAACCAACTCAGATCAATAATTATTATTCACTATTGACTCTTCCATAAGTTTATGTGATTATTGTCACTTGTTTCAGCGTCCAGACTCTCCTATTTGTGGGATCTGGTACCTATAAAAGAGTATGAACAAAAATACAATTGAACTTTACTACTTGATGAACAATTTATTTACGCGTTGGGCATCTCATCTGTTGACATTGCAGGCTGTTTACATAGATAGGAAGTCATCCAGCCTGGGAGCAATTGACCCTTGACGAGATCTAGGGATATGGGCACTCTGCACATCAAGTCATTAGAAATTAAGCTTGGGTCCCTCTTCAATCTGTAGTCCACCCACCGCACGAAGTCTGTTCCGATTGAAAGAAGGAATCCGCCAAAACTTTAATCTTTGATTTAAATCGTAAAATAATAATTAATAAATAATATTTGATATTTGTATTCTTTTTCTTTTCTCATCTATTTTTTCTTTTTAGGAAAAAACGGTTCGAACTTCTAATTTTATCCAAAATATCTTCAAATAGTCAGCTCAGCCATCTTCATAAAGTCTGGCTACCGAATAAGTTATAAGGGTCTAAAGAAGAATAACTTTTTCATCATTATTCAGTATAAAAATGAAAATATATCGAGTTCAGAACAGGATACAGAATCAATAAAACACTTTTATATAAGTTTTGTTATTCCTACTTTTAATTTGGAGATTGTTTTAAGGGTAAAAATGACTCTGAAGGATAATTACCCCAAACTACTATAATCCCAGATATTTCAGAATTCCCATGACTGAGACAAAAACTGAGATCAGTTTTGGACTCTTCGCTCAATGATAAATTCGATTATTGTCTTCAATTTACTCGTAAAAAGGAGTATTTCCCAATGTTATCAAGAAATTTATGATAAGTAAATCAGTATTAAAATGGAACATTTGTAACAGACCATTTTTCTTAGACTTCAAAAAAGCTTTAGCCACTCAACCCAAGTCGACACATCATTACGTTGAATAGATTCAATCAAATGTAGAACTGACTGTTGGTAGATGTTATAAATCAAATGAGCTCCAAGTAATTGAGTCACAAATATAAAAGTGCTGCAACTTTTCCTCATCCCCTTGCTACAAAAAAACAAAGGCCCCTTCAATCTGTGAAGATGGAGTAAATCTTGTTCATTCTTTAAAAACAAGTACAAATCTATTTATAAAGTGATCTGTTTGCTAATTGAAACATGTGAATCAAACAATCTCTATGAAAAATAATGATCTAATCTCTTAGAACATTTAACCAGTTTACCAATGACATTTTTGATACAAACGATGATCTATATAAAATAACACTTAGAAATGGACATACATATTTTGTAAATTGTTAAAAGGCAATTTTTATATGATGGGAGGGGGTTACTAAAATTATCAATGCCGTTATATAATTACGTGCCCATTTTGTGGTGCTAAATGGAAGGGAATAGAAACAAAGAATGAAGGTGGAAGAAAAGGGATAGAGTAAGGGATTTAGAAAGATCCAGGGGGGAAGAAAAGAGGAAACAGATAGAGAGAAGGACAGAGATATAGAAAGAGAAAAAAAGGTTTAATCTCGTTCAAAAACAGCCTCTTAATGACCTCGGTGTAAAAAAAAAAAAAAATCATAGGAACAGGCTTGGTTATTTTATACGTCTACTTGCTAAATTTCAGACTGATTTGGTCGATTATTTTAGATTCCATGTGTGATAACACATAAAACAGACTTCTTAATATAAATAAGATATATTAAAATTTTTAAAGGGGCTTCACGAATATTTAGTGGGGTTAAGGCCCCCCAAAAGAGGTTATTGACACTACTGTTTGATAGTATCAGTTTTTATGCCAAAATGCAAGGCATTTAGTATGTAAATACTGTTTATTTTTGTAAAATGTATACAGTTAAAAAAATTAGTATTTGACCCCTTGCCAATTTTGTTTGTTTGCAAACCGATGAAGAAAAGAACTCACAATAAGTTTATTTTAACAGTGAGAGACATTATCTGAGGTAAAAAAAAAGTATTTAAAGGAAGACAAATGCCTAATATAGGACCAAGAACACAATCCCATCGTCAACCATAGGGGTGGAAACATTATATTTTGTGGTTGTTTCTTTGCTAAGAGGAATACTTCAACGCATCGAAGAAAGGATTGACCAATATTTATGGATGAAAAAAAAGGATAATTACGATAAACATCTTATTCTTTCCATTGTAATAATGAATTTATTAAAATATGGAAAGAAGATTGTAAAACGATGTTATAGCATAGTTTAATAAATATTAGGATCTGATATACAAGTTGTGTTCAAAAAGTAAGGTGACTATGTATTTTTTTATGAAAAAATATTGATTTATTCGTCAATATCTATGTTGTCACTTTCAAAGTAATCCCCCTCAGATAAAAGACACTTGTTTCAACTTCTCATGAGCACTTTTCAGTATAGCCTTGAGCCCTTCCAGCGATGCAGTCTTTGTCTCCTCAATCGTTACAAATCTCAGTCCTGTCATAGGTTTCTTCTGTTTAGGGAACAAGGAAAAGTCACATGGGGCCAAATCCAGTGAATATAGTGACGGTGATTGTGGTGTTATTTATGGCAACGATTCTTTGGGTCAAAATTAAGCAGTTTCGGAACAAACTTCGCTGACACTTGTCTCGTGATGAAAAAATATTATGACAAGAGCCAACCGATATGTCAATATCCTCAGAAACTTCTCTGATAGTGATTTGGCGGTTTTCAAAAACAATTTTCCTCATTGCTTCAACGTTTTCATCTGCTATTGACGTGCTTGGGCCTCCAGAGTGAGGCTTGCCATTGTCAACTTTCCGGCCATTTTGGAAGGCTTTGTACGACTTTTAAATATATTTATTTTTACTCAAAACAGTATGCCATTGTCAACATTTAAAGTGTTCTGGAGCACTTAACTTCATTTTTTTGACAAAATTTGATGCAAATTCTTTCATCCATGTTTTTCAAAAGCAAAAAATCACCGATCATGCAATATACTTCTAACCTTTATACCTCTCACAAACAAACTAAACATATTATATAGCTGAACAGTAAGTATATGTTAAAATCATATATCATAAAAACAAAAAAAAAAAAAAAAAAAAAAAAAAAAAAAAAAAAAAAGTCACCTTACTTTTGAACACACTTCGTATATAAAGTGGAGAAAATAAGTATTTGATTTCTGATCCATTTTGTAATTTTGCAGGGTATTGGTTTCTAATTTATATTTTATCCAACATTGTGAATGATCTTGAGTCAAGACATCGAATCCTAACCCTGTGTTTATTCTTTCGATTTGATTCAAAAAGTGTTGTCGTCTTGTTTCTATCTCAAGTTTTAAATATCGAAGGTTTTTATACATAACCATGCTTAAAAAGTTATAAAAACAGTCCATAGGTACTGTTTGTCTTTTTTTAAATCAATCTTTTTAAAAATTATCTCCCTTTCCAAAATCTCATTTTGTGATGATTTCCACTGAAAAGTCTATGTTTATTTTAATTGACGTGTCTGATATATGCGCCAATATTTTGAATTTGGTAACGGGTTTCTTCCATTTCATTATTTCTATCATTTTTAAGATAGTTTAGAGTTAGTTGTAGCATTTTTCTTTCAAATATCACATACATATATCCTGAGAGAACTTAATCATTTTATTGTGAGCATTTTTTAGATCAAGTAAAACGTTCAGAGCGTTTTTGCTATATGTCTTTAGTGAGCTATATCTCACGATTAATAAATTGCAATAAGAAAATTAAATGATGTTTAAAACCGTTTGGAATCATCTAAATTGAATAATCCTAACGATGGCAATTTGATTGTCAAAATAAAGTTAAAAAACACTCAGAACTTTTTACATTACCTATTATTTTAATTTTAATGTTAGGTTTATTTTAGTAGTGAGATACATTGTATGAGCAAAAAGAAAAGTGTTTGCAAGAAGAAAAATGGAGGGTATACCACTCAGGACACCATACCATGGCGTGGAAACATTATGTTTAGGAGATGTTACTCTTCTAAGGAGAAACTACGGTGCCATGGACCCGACAAATCTTTTGCAAAAACCTCTCTTTCTCAGAGCAGGACACTAAAAATGGCCCGTGTAATCTGTCTTTCACCACAACAATGACCCAAAACATACGTTCATGGCATCAAAAGTACATTAAGATGATAAAGTGCCTTAAACAGTCTCTGGACCTCAATCTCATATAAAATTTCTATCAGGGAGCATAATTACAAAATATATTGCTACTTGAAAAATTATCAAAATACCTATTTCGGTATCGAAACCGGTTCGCAGATATTGTTATTGGGACAACATCAGAAGGGCGGAAGCAAGTTTGGAATTTTACATGTGATATTATTAATATGCATTTCATAAAAAAAAATATTTTGGTATTTATACGACAAGATGAGAATATTAATTTTGTTAAACTCTTATAAATTTTATAGCAGCCATAAATTCAATCATGGTATTAAAATGTGATAACTTTGATATGTGTAGATACATACAAGAAAATAAAAATTCTTGAATGCGTTAAATTAATAAATTTCATTATATATATATAGTGTACAAGTTGTAATTTGTACAAGTTGGTAAAAAAAAACAAGGAATGAAATTAATTTTTAGTAAGACTAGTGATAAGATTGATAAATATCATGTAAAAAATAAATAATCTTTGAATCGTCATCAATATGTAATGGAGTATTGAAAGTACACGACATTGCTCGGAGTAATTAGAGGTCGACAAACAGACAAACTTCGCTCTAAAAATAGAGAAGATAACTCCCTAACATATATTTAGGGGTTATTTCCGTTTTTTTTATGAGCACACTCACACGTAGTTACTCAATACTTAGATGTTCTCTAGTGCTTGAAATTTTTTTATGATGTGACGAGCAGAGTTTAAAAAGATATGAAATTCGATGATTGTTGCTAAATGAAGATAATTTTGTATTGAGCAAAGTTGTCATCATTATTCTTCTATTACTGCATGAAAGACGAAGGGTAACTCAAGGGGATTTGATGTAGAGTTAGAAGTCTAAGATCTTGATGGACTCGGAGTACAATTGAGGATTGGGATCGGAGTATAATTGAGGATCGATATCTAAATATAATTAAGAATCGACATCGAAGTAATTTCACTGCTTATCTGTCCTTGCTATATAATGATTGAGATATCTCTTTATTTTGCACAACTTGTTATTATTTGCAGCTGATCTGAGAGCTAAGCTGCTCTCCTCCAAAACATTCTTCGAATGTTCAGGTTTAACACTTTCTTTAAACATATCGACGTTTCATATTATTTGAATCTTTAATGATTAACCAACGAGTACTTTATTCTCGAAAGTGCTCACTGACTGCTGTATCTACACACACTCGTTGCTAAACCTCCTCTAAAGTGACGTTCATTTATATAGATATACGTATATTACTACTGTTTGTATCTGGCATTGACCGCAGTAATCTGACGTCGACTTAAAGACAAATTTTGGTTTAATAATATAGAAGATAGGTAAGGAAAATCTACCCTAGGGAAAATTGTCCGTAGAAGATTGCCCTGGAGGAAAATCGCCAGTTAGAAAAATTGCACGGGGGTTAATTCCATGTCAAATAAACGAAAATTAATTAAAAATCTGACCCAACCCCCTCAGATTTGGATGATTTTGGCACACAAGCTTAAATTAATGAGTAAATTCATTGTGTTACATTTCAGCATGTAATTCTGAGTCATTTCTGAAATATATGTAGATACTCGTCTCACACCAAAAATTTTAAAATACACTTTAATGTCTTTTTACCCGCTGCTTTTTTTGTGTGTGTGTTTTTTTTTCTTCAAAGGAGCTAACCTCTTGAAACTCTATTTTGAAGTGTGAAGATTACAATAATGAAGTCAAAATTAGAATATTTAAATTTCTTATGACCTCAATTTTGATTTAAAAAAAAATATTTGAAATACACTAGTAAGTACTTGATCAACAATAAAAAAAATGCCCAACTCTTAGGAATTCGAAACTTTGGGAACATGTTCTACATAAATATGGGGGTATCATTGTACTAAAAATCGTGCTGGCTTTTTTATCATAGCTCTCAGGGTGGGATCTCAAAGTTGGGTTACTTTTCTCCGGAAATTTGGTCAATTTTACTTATTTTTTTATATCTTAAACTTATTTTATGATTTATATAGACTGAAAAAGGAAAACTAAACAAAAGTAATTCATAATTTTGATTAGAAGTTGACAATTTTTAAAATATATGAGAATTTTATAGGATATCACTTATTTATTAAGTTGGACATAACCTTAAAATAGTTTATTCATTCTTTTTTTAGAATTGGAACTGTTTTCCTTTAGGTCATGCTACTGCTGTTATCACAATGGCATCAATAGTCCCTTTTTAGGGGTTTAAAGCCCCCCCCCAAATGTTTCTTAATCTCTGAAAACCCTATAGTAAGTACATTACTTTTCTGATGGTGGTGCAGGTAAGTATAATAATTTTTTTGAACGTTTCCCACCATTTTTATGACTTTGGTGTTAGATGTTCCTGGTCAATCTTTGTCACAAGTCACAGGGGACATGAGCTAGTCTGTATCAAATACATACTTGACCCAATTTGTTTCTGTCAATATATTTTAGAAGGTATCATGTCACTTATTTTGATAAAAGTGATGCGGATCATTTACGAGAAAACATGCACAAGCGGTGTGAAGATGAAAAGACCATTCTAGGTACAAGAAACTTTAAATATTTTTGGGAAATCTCTGCTAGCAAGATACTTAAACAAGAATGTAAGTACTTTATTAAGCTTAATTTGATTTATCCATCTCCAGTTGTAGCAGTAAAAAATATTGCAATTTGCTGCTTAGACTTACAACAATATTGTAATGATGTCGTGGTTATAAATGAAGATGAGGAAAGTAAAGACATAAATGGTAGGTTTTTCCATACTTATATTCCATCTAATTCTTACCTGGCATCCTAGACATACTATTTGTTGGGTTCCCAATTTCATCATTTAAGGCTTAGCTCGAAAAGTTATGAGTAAAGTGATATAATTACTTACTTATACTTATAAATAGGTTTAGTTATAAATAGATATATGAAGGGGCTGGAGGATGGATTTAAAACACTTGGGGGGGGGGGCTTTAAACCCCTAAAAAGGGGTTATCCCTGCCATTGTGATAACAGCAGTAGCAAGAGGGAAATGACGGCAGTTCGAAGTCTAAAAAAAAGAATAAACAAACTATTTTAAGGTTATGTCCAACTTTATAAACAAGTGATATCCCATAAACTACTCATATTTCAAAAAAAAAAAATTGTTAACTTCTAATCAATAACATGAATGACTGTATTTCAGATTAAAAAAAAAAAATCAAAATTGAGGTCATAAGAAATTTAAATATTCTAATTTTGATTTCATTTTTGGAATCTTCACACTTTAAAATAGTTAAGTACTAAATTTAAAGAGGTTTAGCTCTTTTGGATCAAAAGAAACGTCTCATAATAATGTGCTGAAACTTGGTACACTTAATTTACTCATGAATTTGAGCTTGTGTGCCAAAAATCATCCCAATTTGAGAGGGTTGTGTGACATGCCCTCATTGATTTGACATGGAATGATCTCGGAAGATAATTAACCGTATTTTGTTCAAACTTCATGATTAATAATAACACATTATAAATTCGCTTAATATTGTTTATGACAAATATCTAAACATATTTGTTTGGTCCATCTCCCAAGGGAGTAACTTTAAGTAGGGGGAATATCCCCTATATATAGTTCCAAGCCCTGGGGATGCGTAGGTTACTTGGGGGTACCCCTAGACTCTTAACAATCATTGCCAATTCATCCAATATATCCAAGGAACCCCTTCAATGCTAAAGAATAGTTTAAGCCCTCGGTTTGTCAATTGAAAACCGCATTTTTCGGTATTTTTACGCCCTTTAACTCTTTTTTCTTATGGATGCCACGTTACTTGTAAATAACACCCTCTGTATTTCAATAGTCATTATAATAATTATTTTTCCTTTAATTTTGTAATGGGTAAACTCAATTTTATATTATTTTTTTCTTTTTTTTGGAAAGGTTAGAGAAATAATTGAAATAATCCTCTGAGTAAATTTATAATTAGTTTAATTATTAATTTTTAATGTGTTATTATTCATAATGAAGTTTGAGCAATATACTGGCAATTTTCTCTTGGGCAATCTTCCACGGGCAATTTTCTCCAGAGCAGTTTCCCGCGCACGTAGAATATAACTTCCTAAGAAATCCTCATTGTTTCTTTCTGTTTGTCATGAACACACTAAAAAGTAAATATTCAATACTTATATCGGTTCATATGACGGGCCCTGTCTTCTTTTTTTAAACGAATTTTCCCAACTGAAATACGGGTTTTTTATATATTTTTATGTAGTAAATTGAAATAAAATCTCAAAATCTATCGCAAGCCTAAGTTAAAAACTTGAGAACCCTGTGTTCAAGCACAAACTAATTATAAGGGCTTAACTGGATGATAGTATACAAAACCTCGTAAATGTATATCCCTTAAGAGAGTGGTTCCCAAACTTTTCCTGCCCAAGGCATACCAAAAGACAAATAAAAACTTATTGACACACTTATTTTAATTAAACCAATAATTTGAATTATTATAAGCTATTAAAAATAATGTATGATTGTCAAAAGTTGTACGGCACATTTGAACTTGCCTCAAGACACACTGCTTGGGATCCATGATCCATTATTCGATAATATTATCTTATTTGCATGTGCTAATGTGATTTCTATCAATTTCTTCATTGTTATTCAAAGATATTTATAAATTTGGAAGAATTGCCCTTAGATTTAATCAAGCACAAATGTTACCTTCTCATTTATACGCTGTCTTTAGCTACCGTTGAGAGAGTATTTTATTATGTGACTAGTCTAGACCACGCTGGATCAAATTAAATTATTCCTATAAAATTCTAACGGTTTCAGATTGTTTTTGGCTTTCCAGACCGAAATTTAACACTGGAAAAATAATATTTGGATTTATAGTCTTGGTTCGGCTAGACTCAATTTTACAAAAGACCAGGGGTGTTTCTAGTTTTCATCATTAGAGGGGAGGGGAGGCTTAAATCCAATCCCCAAATGTTAACAATACCGTTATATGGTATAGTTACTTAGTTAAATAGTTTTATTTTATATCTGTGAGTATACCTATATTAGGTTAAGTAAAAAGCTCTGAGTGTTTTTTCTAGATGTCTATAGTGAGCTATATCTGACGATTAATACATTACATAAAAAAAAGAAGCTTAAATTAATTATTTAAACGTTAAGCCTACAATTAAAAAAAGTTCATTTACAGTTTTGTGTTATGTGAAACCAGTTGTGCGCTACAGCGTTCCAAAATGGAAGTAAAAAAAGAGAAAATTCGATTCATTCTTCAGTATCACTCCGACCAAGGTGGTGAACAGGCAGAGCAGACGGGGAAAAAAATTGTGTTGTTTATGGATCGAATGCAAGAGCAAAGTGGGGACACCAATGATGCCTTTCTGGTTATATGGACGCCAAAAATGTCGATAAAATAATGGAAAACTTCGAGTTGGTCCGGCATGTGAACACTTATTCCATTGCCCAGGAACTGAAGATAAGCCGGAAAACCGTTTGGAGCCATCTAAATCGAATAATCCTAACAATGACAATTTTATGGTCAAAATATAGCGAAAAACGCTTTTTACTGTACCTATTATATATACTAACAGAGGGTGACTGCGTTGAAAAGGCTTAATGAAGGCGAATGGAAACAAAAAATGAAGGTAGAAGATAAAAAACAGAAAGGAGTAGAGAAGAGTGGAGAGAGAGGCTGAAAGAGAGCAGAGCGTTACCTCGCTTACACAAAAATATACTATGTATTTTGTTGTCAGCTGTCGATTCCCTCTTCTCCGTTGATATGTCATGGTTTTAATAATATGTAATTCATTTTAAAAAAATATGAAGAAAAAACATGCCAGTGATAGTCTGGGAGTATAAAAGAAATAAATAGTAGTTGGTATGATTGACTTATTTGACTAACTACCAGATGATTTCAGGCCTTTTGTTGTATCTTTTTGGAGGAAAGGTTATGTGATACAATAAAGGTAACGACATTACAGATATATAGAAATAGTGGAAAAAAAGGAGGCTTTATTTCGGTCAAAAACAGCCTCTTAATGACCTAGGAGGTCAAAAGAAATATCATAGGAACATATTCATAAGATATGGTAAACATATTTTATTTGAGAGGGCTCAAACTACTGCACAACACTATTTCAAAGACTTTTATGCAATGATCTCATAAATAAAAATGGATTCCATGGAATCAAATAAATTCATTTCTAATGGTTACACAATGTACATATTATATAGTTACATAAGAAAAAAAAACCTACATTCCATCACTAAGAATCACACATCAATTCCAATCCCCCCTGTAATACAAATCATAATTGTTACTTCATAGAACTTACCTATTTCCCATTTCTCGTAATCATTATTTCCGGTGAATTGGATTCCTCACAAACACTCAGACATACATATTATGTTGGGAGGTGTAATCTACATTAGAGTGGGTCGAAAATCAGAGCTCACAAGTAAGTGATGGTGGATAATGCTGTTGCATGGGGATTTTTATTTTTCTCCCAAGAAAGATAAATATATTTTAGTAAATATTTGAATAATACTCGGGAAATCAAATTTTCTAAAGATTTTTCATATTGCTATAATATTAATATTATTGCTTTCATTTCTGAAAGAATAACATTTGTGACGTCACTCAGCTCAGCCAATCATAATGCAAAAGGAAAGCGAGACACTTTTATTATCCACCACCCACTACCGATGGGACGATCAAAAACAGAAAAAAAACTCAATGCCGATGCAATTCTAGTAAAAATTTCCGATTCCGATTCTTAAATATTATTAATAATGGTTAAAAAATACAATTTTTCTATCAGGGGCGTCAACAGGATTATATTTTAGGGGGGCTTGGTTTTTGTTTGCTGAAAAAATCATATATACAATTTGATATTCCAAAAACTATTCTCAATAAATACAATTTTTTGGAAAAAAATTTCAAAAATTAAATTTTTCGGATTTAAAAAAAAAAAAAATGTACAGTTGTTCGTAAAAAATTTCAAAAATCCCTGTTGTTCTCAAAAAAAAAAAAAAAAAATTGGAAAATTAAATTTCTTATATAATTTTTTTATACAAAAAAAATTCAAATATTAATTTCTTTAGTAAAAAGCTAAAAATTCCTTTATTGGGGGAGGGGCTATTTTTTTCTCATAACTTAGAAAAGTACAAAATATTTAAATACCAATAATAAATAATAATTAATAAGAATTGCAAATTTAACATTATTTTCCCGATCCCGATTTCAGAAAAAACACCCGATTTTCCGATTTCCAGTTAAGATTCTGATTAATCATCCCTTCATTATTTGAGCCTATAGCCCTGGGAGTCAATTAAAAAATAGACGAATAAGAACGGAACTACTTGGTCAGGGAGACACCTTAGGGGGAAAGTTTGGAAGGAAGAAAATGCCATTGATACTTTCAATTTATAAGGAATTACTCTCCAATTATATCTCCTAGTATGTTCATATGAGATGAAACTCTCAGTACTTCCCGTGTCAACTAGTGCATTGACCACCTTTACATTCAATCTTACTGAGTTAATTGACTTTTCTAGACTTCCTTCTCCAGAGAGATTTTTTTTAAGAAGAAAAATGGCCCAGAGGAAGAAGATGACAAGAACGGAATCGATTATTTGTAACACTTGTAATTACAGATGAAATGTGAAGAGGTTTTCATTTTTTTCTTCTTTTTTTTTACAACTTGCAAGCCTTTGAATAATGGCCTCTTTTATAATAATTTTTGCATACTCCATTTCTGGCTGGGCATTCTTCATGAGAATTAAGAACAGACTAATTCAGCAAAGAAGTATACCTTGATATTATTTATCCATTCCTTAGAATGAAATAGTCCATAAATAGTCACTAAATAATGATTTGGACTGAGACAAGTGATTCCAGATGACTAAAACGAAAAAGGGCTAGAAATTCACTCAAAGGTGCAAGAAAAATGTTCATATAGTAAAAGCCAAAAAGAATCCCGAAACATGTTTAATATTCATTTTATTACTATCTTAATTGCAAAACGATTCTTTTGAAATGCAAAATTGTTAATTCCATATTCGAATATTTTGAGTTTTGATGGATCATAATTGATAAAAAAAACCAAATGGTTAGACAAACTAGGTTTTCTGAGGTACGACATCGATACCAAAACACTGTTTAAAACCCTTGCTCTTTATGCAAACAAAAATGGTTCTATGACAGAATTACTACCTCATCCATTTATGCGAATAAATCAAATAATGGGGATAAGCGCGTATAAGCGCGTGTCAGAATTTTGCATAAAGGTATGCCTATTGGGCTTTAAAAAAAATAATAAATCACGTTTAGACTCGGTTCAAGATCGATTTTTTGTTTCGGTTCCATCTGAAGTTATATTTTTGACACTCCGATATCAGACTGATGACTGAATTTTAATCATTTTCAGATTGCAGACCAATTTTTTGTCTCAATATATAGACCAGCTTAATTCTGTTTCAATCTAAAGGCCAGTTTTATTTGATTTCAATCTAATGACGGATTTTCTCACATATTCTGATTTATGATATATGCTACACATTTAACTTCATACAAGGGTGTCTGCAGTGGGTGGGGTGAAGGGATTGTAGCTCCCACCCAAATGAAGGAATTTTTGCTTTTTACTAGAAAATTTAATATTTGAAATTTTATTTTTGAAATTTTTTTCCAAAAAATTTTATTTTCTAAAAATAGCTATTGACTTTTGAAATTTTACTCCAAAAATTTAATATTTGATATTTAACTTTGGAAATTTTTTTCCGAATATTTTTTTTGAATAACTTTGGATTATTGTTTTTTTTTCGAAAATATTCAATATTTGAGGTGTAATTTTGGAATTTTTTTTCCAAAAATTTAATTTTTTGTAAACTGTTTTAATATTTTGAAGTTTTTTCCAAAAAATTTTACTTTCAGAAAATATCTGTAGATTTTGAAATTTTTTCAAAAGCTTTTAATATTTTGAAGTTTTTTCCCAAAAATTTTACTTTTAGAAAATATTTATAGATTTTGAAATTTTTTCAAAACATTTAATATTTGTATTGTTTCATAAAAATTAGCCTCATATTTTTGAAGGACACATGACAGTCTCGGTCTAAACAGACTTTAAAATGAGAAAAATCCAGTGCAATTTTTTTTAAAGACCGATTCAGACCAAATTTTTCTTTTTTACCAGTCCAAATCAATTTTTTTTTACACTTCCAAGCCCATAAGATATTTAAAAATAGTTTTGGATGAATTTGTTTGAGGTCTCAAGAATCATACTAATATTATTCAATTTAACAAAAACCCTATTATCTCACTTTGCATACCGAAAAAATTTTAGGAGATTGTTGTCCCTTTGGGTGTGAAGGAAGTTTTTTATCTTTACAAAATTTATGTTTCAAATGTTTTTACGGAGTAATTAGGCATCGGATAAAAGACAAATTTAGCTTGAATAAAAAGAAGATAACTTCCCAAGAAATCCTCAGCGTTAATATCCGTTTTTCTTGAGTACACTCACATATAACTACTCGATACTTATATAAACTGTTTTTTCTCTCAAGAATGAAAGAATACTGATAAGATGACTGATGAGTAGTTTAGTCTTTAGAGCGCTCACAAGTAAAAATAATTATAACATACCTGTATTTATATTTTATTCAAATCTTACTAGATAATGTGAATGAATATGAATTATGAGATACATGAGAGACCAATAACAAAAAAAAACAAATACAATTTGCATTTATACGGCTACATTGTTATGTTTTGGATCACATATAAATATATGATATACATCAGGAAGCACTCTATACATTGCACCCTGAATATATGTTCAATGCTATATACCCACGCTTGCAATAGTTCATTAGTACGGCTACATTGTTAAAAAATTTATTATATTTATGATTTACATTAAGGGTTACCTTATATTGTACACCCGAGACTGTTCAGACAATTCAGACAAACAGATAAACGTTGCTTTATTAATATAGAACATGGCCCTGGATATTTTTAGAAATGGAATTTTTCCGATCTATGATACTGACCCATGATCTATAATACATCATTCAACTTCATGAAAAGTTATTCAGTAATCCATAAATGTTGTTTAGTCTGTTTTTTTTACACATAATTGATTTATTTCGTTAGGGTGACCCCATTCACTCTATAGTAAAGACAAGATCCCTTTACATATTCTTATGAGGCATAACTATTTATTAGATATTGATAATGCTTAAATACCTTTGCTAATGAAATTAATTATTTATGTTTTTGTATAGGTTTGTCTGTTTAGCAGGATAATGGAAAATGTTAGAAATCTATTTTGATGAAACTTTGTAGAAAGTTTATACATATTAACAGTGAGAGGTTATTAAATTTCGAGGGATCAAGGTCACAAAAAAGGTTAAAAACGCATAATCGGTGATATATTGAATTTTATAACTCACGTCAAAATGTTAATAATCCATAATGGATCTTAACTTTTGAACAAAAGTCCGTAGGTTAACATAGTACAACATATTTATTCAGCCAAATACGTTTAACTTATTCTATTTAGTTATCTTTGAAGGCGATACAACGATTTTAGCTGTCATACAATTTTCTGCTCCCTTTTTTATAGCACTATTTCTCTTTAGTCTCAAAATACGCCTCCGTTTCTGCGATTTTACTCTGACTTTTTTGCCATCGAGTATTATTTTACGGTTTGCAAACTTACTAAAAAGTTAACTGGAGAATACGGTGGTTAGTGAAGAGTTCTTCTTTCTTCTCCAAATGGCCCCTGTTTTTCGTGATTTGATACTTCAAATGCTACAACAATCATGTGTGTACGCAGGTTTTTAAATTTTGACTCTGCTGCGTAACATGGCCTTTTTTTTAAAGAAAATAAATCTTAAAAAAAATTTTAAGCCCTATTTTTTCTTAAATTTTTTCCTCTTGATGAAAAAAAAAAATACTAGAAATAACAAAAATTCCTTGCTTTGGAGTACTCCCGTCCGCTGCGGACGCCCCTGATGTAATAATCATTCTTTATTATCTGTCCCTTTTCGACGTAATCAATGATGCATCCTTAGATACTGATGTCATAAGCCTTGTAAGCTGACTGTTCCACACTTTGGATTATATTCATCAGATACAGTCCCCTAGGATGATTGTCAATTGGACTCTGGATTGTAGTGATGGAACCATGTGTTTCATCCATAGTCACATATCGTCCATACAAAATCATATTTGTCACTATTGAATTTCGTTAAAAATTGCTACGAATCATAAACGAGTTTTTGGTTTTGATCGATTGTGAGCTTGTACAGCATCCATATTGCAGAGAACTGTCGACAGAGAAACCCTAATTTACATTAGAGTGTGTAAAATATCCGAATTTGATCATGGGGAGGTTATTGGATTTTATTTTGAAAACTATGTAAGACTACTCCATGCCAAACTTCAGGACGATTGAACGTATTTTAGAGTTTCTTTAAATATATTTAAGCTTAATTTATAAATAATTTGTTAATGTTTATTTCTATTTTCATAAATTATTATGGTCAGAAATTGGATTCTTGGAAAAACTTGATTTGTATTTTTAATCAATAAAAATATTCAAATAGTTGATGTTTTGCTCAACTTGAGAAAAAACAAAACAAATTTTGTATTTTCTGTTAAATAATGTGATATTTTCATTTTAATGCATCAAGAGCAAAACAATAATATTTCAATTATTCTACCATAATAATTATTAATCATCATGAATACCTAATAAATAGTTAGTCCTCATAAAAATAAGTAAAATGTTCTTGTCTTACAATGGAGTGAATGAGAGTAAGTGAATCATTCCCACAAAAGAAATCAATTATATGAAAAAATAGACATTTGAAACATGTATATTAGAGTAGAGCATATTTTTAAAATGTTTTAAAATGATTTTCTTAATCCATTAGTGCCGAGGGTGTGTTTAAACACCCTAGTATTCAAACTAGTTTAAACATTAAATTATATTTTTTTTTACCAACGACGCTCATGATTATTTTTTTGTCGGTTCTTATTCATTTGGTTCAATCTAGTCTTAGGACGTATGGCTAGAGATGTGATTTTTGTAGAGAAAAACCACAGTTTACAAATTAGAAAAGGACAAATGGTTTGTGCATTTGCTCTTTTTTGTGCATTCTTTAACAAATTGTCGGAGTGATGACATCTCAAATGATGCACTAAACATGTTTTGTCTGTATGTACAATAAAAGAAACCGAAAATGAACTTAATAATTCTTAGAATTTAAAGAATATTTGAGAGGAAAACAGCTTCGCTGTCATGAAGTTTCATTAAATTAGCTGCAAGCAGTTGTAAGAGGAAATAAATAAAGACAAATCCCTCTCTGTATGTAGCAAAGGCATCAGGAATTACCCTTAAGTCGATCCTCATCTACTCAGAGTCCAACAAGGACGTACACTTATAGCTACAGATCAAACCACCAGTTTCCCATCCCTGTTCTAGATTTATAATACCATTATATTGAAATAAATATATATTTAGTTTTTTTATACATTTTTAGATAAATTTACCCCATAGGAAGGCAAAAATGCATATTTTAGACGGAGAAGTTATCACCACGACGATCAATTAAATAATGAACGAAAAAGAAAAAGAGGGCACGCAACAACTGTCTTTCGTTTTCTAATTTTTTAAGATAGTTTTTTTTTTTTTGATTTCAAACAACTCAACTCTACTTGTAGTACATGGTTTTACACTCATTAGACCTGCCCTAAAAAAAGAACTTTCCTAGAGTTTGAGGATGTGGTACAGTTCTGTTATGCTTTAAGCATGTCGGAGAGTTATAAGCAGGGAATAATGGGTTTGAGGTAAATTTGTAAAAAAACAAATACTATTTCACATGTCAAAACGAACTTAGTTTGCATGAATTGGAATCACCTGTCCGACAGAAACATTTGACTATTCTAGAGGTTCGGACTAGTGTTAATGTAAAGTTATGTAGTATCCACAAAATATTCCTCACAAAGAAATACGATGAGAAATGGTCAGATTTCTCACTTAAAAGGCGGCCATATTGGAGCCAATATACGTAAGTCTTTTAAATAAAATAAAGGGTCTAAGCTATTGGCAAAATTCTTGGGTATTGTACTTCATCCAACAAATCCCTCTTACAAGTAGACTTCTATATTATAAAAGTCAGCAAATTATGCAGTTGATTTCACATAGATCTACTTTTATTGGATATAAAGTTATACAAGGTGTAACAATTAAATCGGTGCTTTTGCTATGGTATATGAGTCTGAGGGCGTCTCTTGTTTGACTGTAGAAATGTTGTATAAAAAAAAATTTACTGACGTTTTCTGCATCCTGTAATAAATAATTTATAGATTTATAGTTATAGATATAAAGAAGATTGCATTTACAGAGGAGGAACAGTCTTGGGCTTTGACGATGATTTTAGTCCACAACAACATGGATATTTCAAATGTCTCTAATGTGACTGGCGTCCCAATTTGAGCTGTGCAAACAAGACTCAGCACCTTGTCACGTCTAAACATGTCGATGAAGTGGCTGATATGATATCAATGGGAAGGAAATATGCCCCCCCCCCCAATCTAGATCTTAATACGATGGATTATTTTGTATCTCATGCCATCAAAGACTCTCTGATTGTCTCCAACAATTACCAACGTGCTAAGGAATTACCATATCAATGCCTTCTCCTCCTTCCGGTCATTGATGTAGACTGCAGTTGATGCTGGAGGCAGAAAAATCAAATGAGCTCTATTTCAACATTCATATGTACAATTTAAGCCAATTTTCAAGTAAATCCGCCAAAAAATTAAAAATATTTTTGATAAATTAGCCAATTTGATCTTAAAATGCGAATGGGGTATATGTTGGACTATTGGAAGATACATTGTTTCGTATTGAGTTTTTCGTAATTTTTCAACATGGTGCACTTTATTATCTTTATAATCTTTCTTCGAATTATCTTTCATTTTGGAAGAAAAATAGCCTTACAACCTTAATCATTGCATATTTTTGCGAATAATTTAACATTTTATTTTTTAAATTTGGTAGACATGAATGGGAATCATAATGACCTAGTATTTCAGCATGAGGCATCATTAAATGTAGTTATTGTTTTTTTCGGCACAGTGTCGATTCGAGAATTAAGTTTTAGGCAAGGTGTCCGTACACGACATTTTCTGCTCTGTGGTCCAAATACAGTACTCAGAAGATTAGGATTCGGATTGTAAATTGTCAATTGAAAAATCCTCTCTATAAACTACAGGTGGGTAATTCGACTTGAGTCTTGTGATACAACTTGGACTGAAATCTTTGATGTTCATTCTTTCCATAGTGTTATTTACGTACTAGGTAGTAGGTACTAAAGCATGCAGCTGTTGCTTAACATTGACCTCTGAACACCTGCAACATCTGGTAATGCACAGGTAGGACGTTATTTGATGTTTTGATGGATAGGAAAAAGTGTTTGGTGACAGTTTATAAAAATGGCATTAATTAACAAAGTATTCATTCTACAATTGTGAAAAAACAATGTTGAGATACCAAGCTTCTTAAGCCTAGATAGGTATTTTTTCTGAAGAGTCAGGGAGGAATTTGATGAGTTTTGAGGTACACAAGACAAGATGCTGCTCCATGCCAAATCTGAGCTGATGTCCAGCATCTGGGATGAATTCAGGAATCTGCCAAAGGAGTCTGTCATTTATTTATAAGTTGATTTCAAATAGATCTACGTTCATTGGATATAAATCAAAAAGTAATTGAAGTAATCAAATAAGTTACACCCTTCCTGAATAAAGTAATGTCCTTAGTAACGCAGTTACTACCAACTCTATTGACTTATAAACGTATATAAATTACTCCTACTATTACTTATTCAAAGACTTTTTTATGTTAGTATGAGTAAGGGAATGGAAGGAGTGTCGTAATCATCTTATCATCTCATTTCTATATAGGTGGGTTCATGTCCAAATATTCCAATACCTCCCACCATCTATAACCAAAACTATCATTATGTTTACTCGGTCATGTCTAATCCAATGATGGTATCATCAAAATAGAATCAAGTTACATGGGTTTATCAATTTTTTTTTTTTTGCGTAACAAGGACCGGGTTAATAAAGTACAAAATAACAACAATACGCCTCTACAGATGACGTCATAATCAAAAGGAGATAAAATACTATTACATTATTTGTAGTGATGGGGCGATTAATCGGAATCTTTTCTAAGTGATGAAAAAAAATAAAGAAATGTTTGTTTTTTACTGGAAAATTTAATATTTGATTTTTTTTTTCCAAAAAATTTATTATTTGAAGTTTAATTCGATTTTTCAATTTTTTTTCCCAAAAAAATGTATTTTTTCAAGTTAATTTCCAAAAATTAAATTTTATACTAATAACTATGAATTTTTGATCTTTTTTCTACAAAATTTAATATTTGATTTTCAATTTCAAAAAGATATACATTACAAATTTAATTTTTGAAATTTTTTTCCAAAAAAATTATTTTTTTCGAGAACAGCGTTGGTATTTTTGAAAAAAAAATCAAAAACCCATTGCTATTTACCAAAAATTAAAACTTTTTGGAAAACTATTATTTCAAAAATACAAATCTATTCACAAAAAACTTTATTTTTTGAGTACAGGCTTGGGATTTTTGATTAAAAAATTGCCATTTACCGAAAATTAAAGTTGTTGGAAAAAATTTTATAATTTAAAATTTTTGGGAAAACAATTTCAAAAATACAAAGCTATTCACAAAAAATTTTATATTAGAAATTTATTTTTTAATACTTTTTTGAGAACAGCTGAGGATTTTAGAATGTTTTTCATTACAAAATCCTTTGCTTTTTACTGAAAATTACTACCTCGCCTATTAATATCTCACTATGAATGATGAATTCCCACTTACTCTTGTGTGTGATTTAATAAACAAATAATAGGTTGGAGAAAAATTAATTTCGTATTTTTCTTTTAAATTTAACGCTTTATCAAAAGTGTTACAATCATCCAATTTAAGCTAAGGAAGATCCGCTCTGTTCGATAACTTCTTGCCAACGAGAATCCAACTTCACAATACCCTTATCGTAGAAGCCCTTATCCCTATTTTCAAAAAAAAAAACAACCTCTGACATCCTATTATCACAGGTATTTATTGAAGGCAATTTGTACACCCAAGTTTTTTGCCCATAGATAGAAACAGGTAGTAGTCACTCGATGCCAGGTCAGGACTGTAGGGTGGATGGATAATAACTTCCCGTCTGAGCTACTGGAGTGTCATCAAAGATATGTGCGGATTGGAGTTGTGCTGATCATGTCCTGTTATCTCCTATTCACCAATGGTTGGGATTTCTGTTCGATCGCCATCTCAAATGGTCCTACTTGAGATAAGATAATTCACGACTGAAACGGCCAAGTGCAATACTCCCATAAAAGTGTTGGTAGTTTTAAACCCATACTTTTACAACACTTTATGGTATGAACCGATGTGACCAATAATGAACAAGATATACTTACTTTAAAAAAAAAAGGCAGGAAATACGAAATTATTTTCCCCCCAATAAAATATATAGATAAAGCCAATTAATTCTCTATGTATCTATGCTGAAAGTAAGCCATTTTTGAGTATAGATACTTGACCTAAGAAATAACAATACAATGGATCGTGCAAATCATATTCACGAAAAGATAAAAAAGAGACCATTTGTATGGAATTGTATAAAAACCGTGTGTCAAAATAGTTGAAATCTCGCTGCCTTTTTGGTGAACTCATTTATTTAAAAAGAAAAAATAGGGACGTACTTTACATATATAAAAAATGGAAATGACTTTAGATGAGGTTTAGCACCCTACTAAAGTACTACTACCTGGCTCATCATGTCATGTATATTTTTTTATCTACCCGTTATGATTATTATTTATTCTTGAAGAGAGAACATCTAAGTATTGATATAACGTGTGAGTGGGCTAAAGCTAAAGGGAGAGCAGCACAGAATATTGGTTGGAGAGTTATCTTCTATACTATCAAAGCAAAGTTTGTATATTCGTCCACGCCCAGACCTCCAGTACAAGTATATTACTGGTATACCAAACTAAAGGGGGAAATATTTCTTATCCTACAAGCTCAAGTCGAGACTCATGTCTTTGTTAACAAATCCAAGTATAATCTATGTCCCTGTATATATTCTATCGAGTACAGCTCTAGCTCAAAGATTTCTTTTGGGTTCATTTCAAGTTCATTAATATAAATATCAGATCCATGGTACTAAGGCTTTTTCTTGAGTTCAGTATATACATTGTGGTCCAGATGTATTGGGAAATTTTTTAAAGGATTATAACGAACGAACTAAATGTGATGAAACCATAAACTTTTATTATTTGAAAGCTACATTTAATGTCATTTTAATTATTCATGATGAGATCTGCATCTCTTGATAACCTCGGCGAACGGCACCGGAAGCTTTGGAGGGCCCGGCGATCTCTTGCAGATCCAGTTTTGTCACTGTAATGGTTCTGGGGTTGTACTTTTAATTTATATTTCTGGGATTGATGGAGTAGCCCAAGGAAGAAAGTACACCTTCCCAAAAAGACAGTGCACCGGCCCACAAGGCCAAAAAAAGTGCAGGATGTCTTGGCCAAAAAAATATCCTCACTTTTAGAGCCCAGATTTTTGGTCTGCAAATATCCCAGACCTCAGCCCATGTGATTTTTATCTCTTGGGAGTGTCGAGCATGAGGCTTGTCCCAAGTATAATTCGTCGTCCTGAAGAAGTCCATTATCTGTACAATAGGATACATCCTTAAGATTTAAGAGCCGAACTGACGGGTTACACATCCCTAGTAGTGTAGTTAGCAACGATAACTTTTCATATCAAGCAAATGGAAAATTCATATATCATAAAATATTTTTATATTTTAGTACAATGGGCATATTATTTTTGCTTTTAGCCATTACTATTTCAAATCAATTTAAATATTTTATTCTCTTTGTGACAATGGACAAGGGAACCATTAAAAAAAAAGTTCAAACATCACCTTTAGATTGCTTTTGCATAGATAGATGAGTGCTAAATTATATTGTCTCTTGACTATCTAGGAATTTATAAACCTATGTACTAGTGTTGAGACAATATAAATATTTTAATATCTCTTGAAGCACCAATACCAAGTGGTCCATTAAAATCAAAACATTTTCATTTTAAACTTCAACAAGATATAATTTATTAATTAAAATAGAAGTTAAACAAAATTAATACTATTAATATATGTCTGCCTGAGCTCTCATAATCATTAATGTAGCCGCCCTCAGCGGAAATGATGGTTTCCAGGAGACGACGGAAGGCCTGGCATCTACTGCGGTTGTAGCCCTCTGTCATGGCATCCCAGTGCTGGCTGAAGGTAGCTTTGAGGGCATCAGTATTCGGATGACGGATACTACCAGCCTTCTCCTCGACGTGCATCCAAAAGTTGTTGTCGAGGAGGTTGGCATCAGAACTGTATGTGGGTCAAACTAGAGTTCAAATGGCTTTTTCAAAAGAGTTTTGCAAGAAAGGAGATTGATTTATTTCATTGCTGGTGTCAAAAGTGGCCTCTCCACTCTTACAAGGCTCTTTCCACCCATTTTATTTTATAGCTCTCGTGATAGTTTGGTGCCCTGAGATCTCTTGCATGGGTCCTCATGGACTTGAGGGGATTGGCATGGGCTATTTTCTTTCACTCCTACGGGTCCAGTTTTTTTTTTTTTTTTTTAAGCCTTTCTTCCTTTCCGACATTTTGGACTTGTTGATGGCGTAGACAGTGGTCTACGATCCATGTAAAGATTGTGGAAAGTCTTTTAATACTACTTTGCATGCGTTTGTCAAGTGCCGTTTGGTGATTTTTTTAAATTGAATTTGTTTCTCTAAATATTGAGGGGGGGGGGGAAACATTAATACAAGGCAAATACTAAAAAGGGCAAAAAATTGGGCAATTAATTTCGCTTGGGTAAGTACCAAAGCTCTTAATGGCAATAAATTTGGTATGTGGGGAAGCAATTCTAAGAGAAACAGTTTTGTTCTCTGCAGAAAAATATGTTACTTTTCCATTGAAAATACCAAGGATGGGTGCTGATTCCTGGAACCATACAAGTAATACTGTCAAATATAAATTGTCAGAGTTAACTAGATATAGAACTACTCTCAAAACCATAATCCGGAGGTATGAACAGATTTATCGAGGGAGACGAATGTATTGATTTTTATATTTTATTTTATTTAGTGTTTTAATGTTTATTTATATGACTATTTGATTGTTGGGGTGTTTAATTTTTTTAAGTGTAGGTTAGGGTGCCATTTTTTTTAAATTATCCGCTTATTATTATTATTGTTAACTTGCACTTCCTCAAAAATGTGGTGTTTTAATTTTAGTTAGTAAGAAATACATGGATACTAATCTAGTAATATGGCTTTAACGGCTTACGAGAGCCAAGTGAAAGAAATTGTGTCACTACAGTTGGATACAAAACGTATGGTTACTTTCACAAATATGATTTTTAATCAAGAGTGACTCATTGTATCGAGTAGTTGGGGGGCGTCTGATGCACCCTAGTGTAGATGTTAGCTAAGATTACTAATTTTAAGCTAAAATGCTTATTTATGTTGTTAATAGATGTTAGCTAAGTGTACTAATTTTAAGCTAAAATGCTTACTTATGTTGTTAATAAAATGCAATTTCTCCTGTCAATTTTACATTGTAATATTTTATGTTTTTTCTACATTAAAAAATGATCACTTCTTGTCTGAATCAAGAGCTCAGATCGATGGAACCTTCAGGACGAAACATCCAGCTCAGGTTATGGTCCTCAGCGTTGTGCGTCTGAGGACAGCAAGATGCCTTCCAACTTTTTCTAGTCCAACAAGAAAGTCAATAAGGACGTCTACTACAATGTCTTCAGGTACCATGTCTTGCCATGGTTGAAAAGCACGTTCTCCATGTACAACTATGTGTTTACCCAAGACGGTACCACGGCACACACTTCCAAGAAGGTGCAACATGTATGCAGGGAGAACATGGTTTCCTTCTGGGTGCTAGACTTCTGTCCTTTGTCCTCACCCGACGTGAACCCCCTGGATCTATCTGTTTGGTGCGTCTTGGAGGACGAAACGCCCAAACTAAAGAACAGATTGTCCTTAGATTTTGACAGCTGTCTTTTGAAATTTGGTGCTAACTAAAAATGAGGTTAATAATAATAATTATAAAAAAATAGCGCCACACTGTGATGTTATGTGTATTTGAAGCCCGGGATTTCACATTTTTACTTTTATGAAGTAAAAAAAAAAAAAAAAAAACACGTTGTGATTTTCTATTTTTCTTGATTTTTGTTAAAGATTGCATTTATGTTAATGCACCATACGAGTATATGTAATTGATTTGTATACATTTCTCTGAAAAACAAGAACTTTGTAGTTATCAATATAATTGACTAAGCCGAAATACCAGAAATATTGGATCATTTTTAGACAAGTAGAGGATTATTATAGAGGTATTTTTCTTTGAAAGTAAGGTAAGTATTGGGAGAACCCAAATAAAGTATTATATTGTTTGTTAAACACAATTTATAATTAATTAAAAGTACACTTAAAATTGAACATGTAATATAACAATTATTATTCATGTTCCATAGAACATAAGTTTTTCTTCCAACATGCATACGTTCTATGCTCTTCCTTTCGAAATAACCAATCTGCTTTGTTAATAGTAATCTGAATACTTTAAAATTGGTTCAGGTCTCACTATAGATTAATAAAACATAATTAACTAAAAAAAAATAACATGTAATATTTGTTTTTAATGTCTATTCGACGTACATATAAGACATTTGTACAACGTAATACATATGATTTTAACCCAAAAATTGCCTGTGTATGTATATGTAGAATATAAGGTTTGGCATTACTTAGCCAACGAGCTGGCTGTATGTAGGCCATAGCTGTACCGGACCTCTGATATTAGGGACGTCACGGTCTAATTTAAGCCTGACAATAAATATACCAGGGAATAAAAAAAACTAGTTTTTTTTCCTCGTTTATTTTATGAGATTATATGAGGTTCTGGTACGTCTATGACACAAGCCACTTTGTACTAGTACGGGTGTTTCAAACTAGTCATGACCTATTTGTCTGGCCAAAGTCCCGTATATATGAAATTACAAAAATAACAAATTTGGGATTTTCACCGTTTCTAGATTTTTGTTCAATATTATATATATGTTGACACCCTGCATATGGAATTGACTTGATTAACTACATGTACGCGAATAGTTTATCATATTCTTAATTTAAGCCTAATTCAACTATTCATTATTTCCATCAATGATTGATTATTGATGGCTGTTGCCTGACTGGATGATAAGGTCATTTAGTAAAAAATATTTCATGGAAAATCCGATTTGGAAGTTTTCTTATGCTTTAAGACAGGATAGAAGTTTATGTCAAAATTATAAAAAATCAGTGATGTATAAAATATGTCCTACAGTGTACAAAGTAAAAAGGAAAGATACAGAAAATTAATGTGGTTACTAGTGTTGGGTTACGATCTATAAATCCTAGACCGGTCTGATACCATTATATTTTATGTTGGATCGAATTAGTTTGGAGAAAAATTTGGGGAAAAAAAAAGAATGTGAGGAAAACCAATTTTTGTTGAAACTTCTAGTTGAACATTTTATAAATGTTAAGCACAATAGATCCGGGGCCTTTTTTACTCTAATATAATATATATTGTATAGGGGTTTTCATTAAGAGAGCTTTAATTTTTTTTATAAAGGAGACACAAAAGTTTAAAGATTTTGCCAAATTTACTTTTTCAGTACAAATTATAAACATATACATATATATCGATTCCTCTAGCGTGACCGCCAATAACAGATTTACAGATTACAATCCTGAACCCAATTTTCTACTACTTTTCCCAATGTTCACCGATTTTCGGATATTTTCTTTGAGTTCTTCTAACGTCGCCGGCTTATTGTTGTAGACCAATAGACTTCACATGACCCCAAAGTAAATTATCTAAAGGTGTTTAATCGCACTATTGAATTGAAGCGTCCTTAAGGAAAATCCCTTTACATTTGAAAGAAAAAATGACTCATTTGGGAAAAGGAAAAATACCATTTTTATTTCAATTATAATAAGCTCCATGATTATTCGTTCTGTCTTCAAAAATCAAATAATAATTATAACAGCTTTAGAATATTAAAAAAACAAAACAAAAAAAAAAACATTGTTCAAATTCCCAACTAGAAAAAGCCGCTCCCCTCTTGCTAGGATATATTTTAATCACCTCTGATCAAGTTTCAGTGTGTCAATTGATATATGATTATCATATCCGGAATGAAAATCAAGAGTTAAACTTGTCACTGGCTATTTCATTTCCTGGATTCGTTATGTTATGACACATAACGTATGAAATACCAATGGGTTTAGTCATCATCAGTGCAGAAAATTATACCATGATTTGTTGTTTCTTTCTTTTTGTATACTCATTAACTCAATTAAAGTGTAATTATATTTCCATTTGAATGACTTTAATTTAAAAAACACAAATCTGAAACAATCTAGAACAAAAATCAAGAGCAGAAATTTTCCTCGCCAACTAGTTATCAGATTAAAAAAATAAAACCAGATTCTGAAAGGATGAATTTTATTTATATATATAGAAAAAAACACATACATCGTCAATTACACCCTCTATACGAGGCAGAGAGTGCGAGCAGGCCTTCGCCACTTCGTCCCTTGGCAAATCCTGGAATTCCTCCGTGATCCGACGGATAAATTCGTATTTGATGTTGCAGAGGGTTCGCTTGGCTTGCTGCTCAATTAACGCCACACAAACAAATCCATCAGATTCATATCCGGCGAATTTGGAAGGCAAAAGTCCGGCAAGATGAAGTCGTCAAGATTTTCTTGGAACCATTAGACCTCAGTCCGCATTGCTGTTGTCTCAAAAATACCTTTAGGGCCTCAAATTCCCTCTTCCAAATACTTGGGACAACGGACAATGAGTAAATTTATTTTCCAATTTGTGCATGTTTGCTAGTTAAAAAAAATCGCTACTTATATGCGCATGTTCACCCAAATCGTCGGCATAGATAGCTTTTGCACCCTGTAGTATATGCCTTTTGATGCAACGGGACCTGCGGGTTCAAACTCTGTATCTTTTACTTTTGTTCTCACGCAATAGGCTGGAACCTGAAACAAATGAATCATTTCTCATCATTAAAATGGAAACATTGAATTTTGCTTTATATTAACACTAGCTCGACTGTCTGGGACAGGCAAATTCTTCTGTCGGAGAAGTTAATAGAGTGTATATGCTGTTAGAACGGACAGGTGTTCCCAAATCATGTAAAACTAACACATGGTCTGAAAAGTTACGGGTTTTACAAAGAAAATACGTTTTTCCCCTCCAAAATAGGCTAATTGATTAATTTTTTTATCTGCTTTATAGAGGGGAGTCCCCATGACACTTTCAAGCCATTGCTTAGTCGGAAGGGTCTTTTTTCCTATCAAGAAGCACTATAAAATTAAGAAACAAAACTGTTGTTGATAAATTGTTTTGCATATAACCAAAGTAGCGTGTCACTTACTACAATAGCTCACAAACTAAAGAACAGATTGTCATAAAACTATGGCAGCTGTCTTTTGAAATTTGATACTAACTAAAAATGAGGTGAATTAAAATAAATAACGCCACCTATTTGTGAAGCCCGGTACTTTTCAGTCCATGTATTAAGTCGTTTTGACTTGTGATACATTAGATTCTGCTTTATTTTAACAAATTTACATCAACAGCCATTATTTCCGCCAGATAACTCTTGCACATGTGTAAAGCACAATTTAAAAATCCTGCGCATGCGCAAAGTCTAACAGAAGTACTTTCCGCATCCTAAAACTATAGGTAAAATGTTTTCTAACCTCGTAACAGATACCATAAATGCAAATCTGTGCATGGAGGAAGCAAATTTCTGAATATATTTACAAAATATTATACTCAAGTTTTTGTAATATACCATATATGCTTGGTTTTTAACATGCAGTAATTGTGTGGAATCGAATGCATCTATACAGGGTGTCCACGATAAATCGGAACTATCTTAAAATTCAACCTGCTGGATAAAAACGGAATTTGGAGTGTATTTGTTAATATGAAAAAGTTAGACATGATATTAAACAATAAATTTATTCAACATGTCCTCCCACAGCAGCCACTATCTTCTCCATCCTGCCCCTAAAGGATTTTGCATGCCCTAATGACTTCCGCGGAATCGACAGCATTCCACTCCCTCGTAATGGAGCCCTTCAGGGCCGTGAAACTCTTGTGGCTGACCTTGCACACCTCCCTCTCCAACTTCCCCTACCAGTGGTAATCACACAGATTGAGGTCGGGTGAGTTGGAGGTCCAGGTGTTGCAATCCCAGAAAGTGATGTCGTGGGAGTTGAAGAGGTTAGTGGTCCTCATGGCGATTTGTGCGGGCGCTGAGTCTTGTTGGAATATGAACTCCCTCCCAGCGGTCGTATCCTTCATCCAGGGGATGACGAACTCCTCCATGACTTCGCAGTACCCTATCGCGTTAACCTTTTGGGTAAAAACTCATTTTATTGGATTACACAATAAATTAAAATAAATGAATAAAACAGTTATTCTATTAATTAGTTTTTAAATTAGATCGATATCTTCAAAAATATTCAAAATACAGCGATTTAAAAATTGGCTTGGTGATGTCGCGGCAGTAACTGTAGAAGCCTTTAAATCCTGAGCTGGAACACAAAAATAAGCTGAAATTTTGGGATTTTTGTGCTTTTAACTAATATAATAAAAAAATTGAAGATGGTACAGTGAAAAATGTTTTTTTACTGATTTCCCATTGAATTTCAATTTTGGTCAAATGCCCCTATGGTTCTTAGGAAAAAATATTTTTTATTTTTTTAAATTTTGTAATGATGAATGATACTTGCTTTTCATTGCTTTGGCATACCATAAATCACTAAAGAGATCCCAAGAGCCTTTAGTAGTTTGAACTTATCACCTGGATAGTATATATTACAAAAACAGGGTAGTGAGGACAACTGAAATAATAGTTATCACCCAACAACAAATAACTTTTTGTTTGTTTGGATGAATAAACAAATTTATCAATGTGCCTTTGTTTGGAATTATTTATAATTCCTAATCAGAAGCCCACTAGATAAGAAAAGAATTAGGATTAATCAACTTATGACTAAAGGATTAATTTACATCTTTATATACAGAGTTTAAACAAAAGGATCAACTCGAAATTTTGAATACGTCTTTGTCACACATTACCTGATATATAACACATTATGTATGTCGAAATGAATTTGAGCCAAATAAGAAATTTATCTTTGAGCGCGGAATCCCAAATTGATCTCAGTTTTTCTCTCAGTCATCCAAATTCTGAAATATCTGGGATTATAATAATTTGGGACATTTATCGTTCAGTGTCATTTTTTACCCTTAAAAAAATCCCAAATTAAAAATATTTGGATTAATAAAACTTATGTAAAAGGGTTTTTTTATGATTAAAAAGGGTTTTTATTGATTCTGTATCTTGCTGTCTACTCAATATATCTCCATTTTGGACCAACAAAATCATGAAAAACGACACTCTTAATTAGACCTTTATAACTTATTCATAATACAGTGTGATGATAAATATCTTAGCTTATATTATGGAAAAATATTCAATATATAAGATCTATTAAAAATATAGATCTTCTAGGATTTTGTTCCAATTTGTATTTGTTTAAATAGTAGTTACATCCTAAAATGAATTTATTGGGTAAATTATTGATACGTATTTATTTTCATAAATAATAAATTGGTCATTAAGAATTATAACGATGAGGAAAGTGGTAGTGAAGTTGATTGTGACCTATGTGACTGTAACAGCTCCGTTAATCTTTTCGCATCTTTAGTTAAACCAGAAAATTATTAAATTGTCAGCCTAAAATATCTTATATTGGTTATACCAGGTTTTAATTCCAATTATAGAAATCTGCATCTATCCAGTTGGAAAAAGGGCAAAGGAAGAATTATTTTCCTGCATCTCAGAAGGATAAAATATTGTGATTTACAGTCTAAGAAAAAAAAAAAATATATATATAAAAGTTTCCGGTGTCAAACGCCACTAGAAAAACATCCCTGAAGTTTATTAAAATTAATGAATAATAATACTTTACATCGATGATTATGTCCAGAAAAAAAATAATTGTTTTAGGTTCAAAAAGAAATGCTGGATCGAAAGGCAGCTATGACTCTTATGAAGAATCTAAAAAAAAATTATCCAGTGTGTCAATAAATTTATAGGAAATATGATTTTTTTGAGTGACGAGTTTATTAGCGAGTAAAAAATGTTTAAGTAAATAACGATTATTCAGCCGAATTAAGAGTATAGCTCTTAATTCTTCGAGTGTTTTTTTTAGAAACTCGAAAATACTCATGCAGCAAAATTTAGCTCGCGGCACATCACTACTCAATCATATTCGTAACAATCTTCTTAAAAGTGTGATTCCTTCAACGACATATTTTTCTATTTAGTTTGAGGAGGTATGCACAACCTTTAGGCATTAAGAACCATGAATGAATAGAAGAATCAACACATTAGACTATTCATTGCCAAAACGAATTACATTATATGGACAACACACACAAAAAAAAAACACACACATCATAAATCCTTATCAGTGATTAAACATTTGAATTCAAAACAACTGCACTTAAAGTTCTACGTACATATTATGCAATGAATAAATTTTATGATGTATACAACAAATTGGATTCTAACCTACACACTTTTTTTTTTCATTTTGGCGGACAGATCATTGCCAAAGTGGGTATTTACAAAGAATACATTGATCCCTATTAAAAAGTATACAGGGGGTCCCTGCATAACGAAGTATCATACACAGATTCAAATATTATGAAGTGCCCAGTAAAAAACCCCGAAGATTAACGTTGTAATCCAGACAATTTCAATTTCAAGGGCTCCCGTAGGATTATATATATATATTTTGCGAGAAAGGATTGGTTTTGGAATGTTTTTTGAAAGAAATCAGAAAAATAAATATTTTAAAATAAAATTCAAAAATCTAGTTATTAAAAAAAATAAAAAAATTATTAAACTTATTGGAAATTGTTTCACATTCATCCATAGCCACTCTCAAAAGAATTAGTTTTTGGATTTTTTTTTCTTTTGAAAATCCACAATTGTTCCCAAAAAATTTCAAAAACCCATAGCTATTCACAGAAAATTAAGTTTTTTTGGAAAAAAATTTGAAAATTTCAATTTTATGGAAAATAATTTGAAAAATTAAGTTAAAAATAAAATATTATTTTTTTTGGAGATGAATTTAAAAAATCTATAGCTATTCACAGAAAATTAAATTCTTTGGAAAAGAATTTGAAAAGTTCAATTTTTTGGAAAAATAATTTGGAAAATTAAATTAAAAAACAAATATTAAATTTTTTGGAGATGAATTAAAAAAATCCACAGCTACTCACAGAAAATTAAGTTTTTTAGAAAAAATTCGTAAAATTAAATTTTTTGGAAAAATAATATGGAAAATTAAATTAAAAAACAAATATTAAATTTTTTGGAGATGAATTTCAAAAATCCATAGCTATTCACAGAAAATTAAGTTTTTTGGAAAAAATTTGAAATTTTCAAATTTCTATTTCGGGAAAAATGATTTAATATTGGGTATTATGAATTCTAAATCCAAAGATTTTTTTTAGTGTGCGATTTTGGGTTGTTGTTGTCGGCATCCAAAATAATACTTTTGTTATCTTTTCAAGCTGCCATGTTTAATTCGTGAGAAACTACGCGTGAGACTGCTCGTGAAAAACGTAGAGTAACACTAATAATTTTCTATATAATTAAAACAAATTGTGTCTGTTCATCGATGCTAATAACTCTGGGCAATGCAATGTACTACCATTAGTTTCCTATGAAGAAAAAGAATACTAACAGCAGAGGTGGGAAAAATTACTTATACAGCAAGTATTTTGCAGACAAGTCCAACTCCATGATTATTTACATCCAGTCAAGTAATTGTGGTCCTCACATTTCTTTTGAGCTCATTTCAACTCCATATAATATGGGTAGGGATGATAATTTATCATGCTGTTTTTTTTATTCCTTCATTCCTGAAGAGTGAGCATTTACTGGGGGTATCAGAACTATTTCCCGATTCGGAATCCCGAACTTAATCAAGAACTATATATGAGTCTAATGTTGTTATACCTTATTTGTACTTTTTACATACAGTTTATACTTATTACATCTCAATATGACCTCCATTAGCCTTAATGACGGCCTCCAACCTGGGCTGGAGAGCCAGGCACGACCGCCTGACCAATTCCTTGTCCATATTGTACAAAATCTCATTGAAATAGGCTTTCAGGGCCTTAGTATCGGGTGGCGTTTGTCTCAGGCCATGATCTCCACGTGCATCCAAAAGGCAAAGTTCATTAGGTTCACGACTGATGTGTATGTTGCCACATTGTCTTGCTCTTTTGAAGAAAGGAATCTGTGTCATTTTGGCGCTATGTGCTGTTGCTGTATCCACATTGTTGTTTGGGGAAGCAGCCTTTACCATATGCTCAGCTAGGACCTCGACTGGATGATGTAGCCGTGCGCTTGCAACTGGCCGGGAACTAAATATTGGCCGTCTTTAGGTCGTTTAAAGCAACACATTCCTAACTTCAGATTGTTGGGCAATTTTTGAAAACGAAGATGATGTTTGGACTTAATGGGGTCCATTAGTAGGAATTACTTCTTCATCACCTAAGACCATCACCCTCGTTTTTGATGGCCTTCCTAACTGTGTCTTATTAAGCATTCATGTCCTTGGCGCGTGATATCATGGACTTCCTTGGTGTAGCCATGAGAGCCTCTTATATGACAGATGAGGACTTTTTATGGAGTGCCCACCTCCTGTCTTTCGGTCTTGCGATTCTTTGGCGTCCAGACGTTTTTGACGTTATTCAAGGTTTTGGGGTGTTCCCGGGTGTGTCTACACAGGGACAATGTCCCTTTCTGTGACTGCCACGCGGAGTAAAGTGGCAACTTTTACGCGATTCATCGGCTCCATAGTTGTGAAATAACAAAATAAAACAGAAAAAGATTATCAACAGCTATCATCTAAAGGCGGAAGTTTTAAAATCAGTAAGCACAACCTTGAGATATTAGCATTTAGAGGGATTGGCAAACAGTTTTGACACAGCCTGTATGGATGGAGTAACTACTTGTGAGTGTGCTCATAAAAAACTGTGAGTATGAATGAGGATTTCTTGGGGTAATATCTTCTATACTAATGAACTAGGTTGTGCCCATATCAGAACCGACAAAGTTGAACCGAGACTGGAAAATATTGCTTATCTAAGTTCTTGTGTTTTCCCTCCCTCTATGTAATATATAAAGAAAATACAATATATATATATTATAAAAAATAAATTAGCTTTAATCAACTACTAAATTTTATGAGTTTCTTATATGCAATTTCAACATTTCAAATGATTTTTTTACGTCGCCAGGGTGATACAGTTGTATCTGAGTTCTAAATAGCTAAGGGGCTCTTATGGATCTAGAAAAGCTGTTTTAGGCACCAGACGCTGTAAATAGAAGAGGGAAGGGGTGGGATAGATTACGGATCCAGGTCCACTACTAAGCTTATCGGGGCCCTAAATATGATATCTATAATGTTTCTTAAGCAAGAGTTTCCCAAACTTTACTATGCCAAGGCGCCCTTCACTAATCCATTATTAGCTGAGGCCACCTTTATAATAAATGTGTTTATTATTTATTTGAAAAACTGAAAGCAATCATCAATTCTCCATTTTCCGCCCCCCCCCCCCATAGATTCCCCTGTTTGTATCAAATATCATTTCCTGAGACCGAATTTTCTAGTGGCACCCCTTGTTACCTGTTACCAAACTGAGTCTCTATAAAAAAGTACTGAAGACCGGAACAGAGACGAGACCGGTTAAAGCTGAACCGAGTCCCAAACAGTTGAAATGAAAGAACCGACAACGGGACCAATAGAACATGAACCGGGCCATCCTTGCTATGAAACCAATTTTGTCTGTTTGTGGAAGTCCAATAACTCGGTATAATGCTGCATACTACCGCTAAAGCCAGTTGAAAAATTTAGATCATCATCTCCATTGCACCCACTCTCCAAAATCCATTTCAAATGATGACGATAATAAAGTGTAAATATATCCAAATATTTTTAAAGACATAAATATGTGTTGATCGTAATTCGATTCTTGAAAAACCACTTTCAAGTTAAGTTATGGGCAGGAGCAATCAACACATAGCGATACATGAATGCATCTTTCGGTCATAAATATCATGAAACTTATTACAAATAAGCGAACCATATTTGACACACTCAATGTATACAATCCATATTTTATGGTTGCCTTGGAATGACCCTTGAAGTAGACTCAATTTATTCAATCCCATTTCCTTTATTCTATATGTACAGAGTGGGGACCCAAAACTTGCAGGTGCACGAATAACGTGTGTTGAGTTGAATAAAATATAATTTACTGGGTTACTAACAAAAGCTAGTGGTTGAAGGACTCAATGTTGAATTGTGTATCTAACCTTTCTTAGTAGAGGAGGGGGGATTAAGACCCCTTAAAATTCTCTCATCCCCCAACCACCATTTTTTAAAAATGAAATATATACATATATATGTCTGTTTTAATATAGACGAGGGTACAAAGTGACAAGTGTATGGAATATAATCTAGTAGGATATACTGACGGATCAAGAATGAATTGTCACACAGGTTCTGGATGGTGCTTAACATAGCATGACGCTGTAATTTTCGAATGCCCATTCAGATTTGATTGTACAAACACAGTATTCCAAGCTGAAGTTGAAGCTATAAGAAATTTAGCAAGTAATCTACCATTTGGGAACAAAACGAACAGTAAAAGATTATTCAAATTATCAGATTGTCTGTCCGCTATAGATAGTTTAAATATAAAACCAGGGATCATGTTAGAAGAAAAAAATTCTTCTTGTTTAAATGCCCTCGAGAATTCCAAGAGAGATATCACAATTAAATGGATCAAGGGCCATATTACTAGTACAGGGAACGAGTTTGCTGATGCTTTGACTAGGGAAGGTGCAGAAGGGGGTACACCAGACTTAGTCCCCGATTCCGTGTGACAGGCTAAGAAAGATCGCAGAAAAGTTACTTTGAATGATTGGCAAACTTTTTGGTAAGAGTTGGATAGTTGCTGCCTATCAATCAGCTTATCGTTTAGCCGTACATTACAATAAAACTTAAAAATACAAGAGACATCAAGTTTCAAATTTAGTGGCTATGCTAAATGGTCAGATACAACTTAAGTTATATCTTTTTGAAATGGGTAAAACGTTGTGTTCTATTTATTGAGTCTGTTGAAAAGATGAAGGAACACAATTTCATCCTATCCATGACTGTGGCTGTACCACAGGCAGGAAATGACTAAACTTGCTTTGGAGTCCGTGGAAAAGAAAAGATCAATGGAGAACAACTTTTGAGGATTTTTAATATGTTGTATAATTATGATTTAATTAATAATAATAAAGTCAGAAACTCATAGATGAACCTTTACGAGCTGATACCGGATTGAGTTCCGGTGTGGTGGGCCGTGTCTAGGGAGCTAAACAAAGAAAAGAAGTTTTTGACCGAAATATAATCTCATTTCCTTTCTCTCTTTCTCTCATTGTATATCCCTCTCTTTCTCTAGTCTCTCTGTCTCCTTCTACATCCATCTCTCTGTCTCTTTTATTCTAACATCATTCTTTGTTTCTATTCTCCTCTATTCAACCCTGCAACGTGGGCACCATCTGCTACTGTATGTATTAAATAAATCTATTTATATATGTAATTATGTAAAAGACGTGGATAATTTTTGGTGCTAAGCAAACACTCTTCTTCGAGCCACCCCCTCCTGCAAAATCCAGGAGGTTGAAGTCAGAGCTGGAGGGAGGCCTGAAGTTAGCCGTATTGTTGCAGCAAAAGTTTTGTTCAAATTGGTACAAATAGTTGTTGGTATGGTGCAAGAGTGCGTACATTTGAGTATGATTTTATATAAATATATATTCTTACATACTTTTTAATAGCGGAGAAACTGTCCAATTCTGCCCGCTCTTTCTCATATGAGCAAATCAAAATTCTATTTATTATTACTTTTGTATATATTTATACTTTTTTTCGCTCATGAAGTCATAGATATTTGAATGCAGTAGATTCTGATTGGAGTCTTCTAGGTTAATTTTTCGAGAGAGGTTAGCCTGAATGGACAATAGGTATTTGCCACTTTCAGAAAACTCTTAGTCCTGAACACACGTTTCGTCTCATCAGTTTGACTGATATTAAACCAATTATCATCACCAAAGCTGTTAAGTATTAGATGAGAAAACTCAATCCAAAAGTGACGGCATCTTCGTTTTTTACACCCTAAGAAGAGTACAAAATCTCTTTCAAACCTCGAAGAATGCATTTTTGTTACAACCTACATCACAAATGTGCCATTTCTTGCATTTGATATGGCCGAGAGCTTGTTGTGCAGTTGGTGATTTATCTTTAGGTTTTTCGCCAGACAGCGTCTTTCCAGCCCAGTGCACTGACTTCAGAACTTGGCTTGTATGTACCTGTATTTAGAAGGTAAGGACTTTATTGGGACTTTTTTCTTACGAGCTCGACCTCTTACTCTTGCAATTTCTCGAAAAGCTAGTAAGTCCTCCTTCTCATAGAAGAACAAACCAGACTGTTTCCTCACTTGCTCCTTAATCTCACTAACAGTCAAGGTAGGACACCCTCGTAAGTCTCATGAATCGAGTCCTCGACTTAGTAGCGTCTGAAAGCAGCAAAATATCTTCCCACTTCTTCAAGGGCAAAGAAAAAGTTAACATGAACGTCTACTAACGGTCTTCAGGTACCTTGTCTTCCTATGGTCGAAGAGCACGTTCCCCAGAGAAAAACTATGAGTTTACCCAAGACGTCCAAGAAGGTGCAGCATTTCTACAGGGAGAACATGGCTGTCATATGGACGGCGGGCTTTTGGCCTCCATCCTCACCCGAGGTGAAAACTCTGGACTTTGCTGTTTTTTTGCGTCTTGGAGGGCAAGATGAATAATACTTCTCAACGAATGTCGATGTCCTGAAGGCAATGATTGCGGAGAAGTGGAACAACAAGTTATCAGACTTGATCAAGTTCAGCTGTGCTTCTATTCGTTTTTGTATTGAAGATATCATTCAGAATGGAAGTGTAGAAAATTGTTAAATTTCCAACTTTTGATTCAAAAATTTACCATAAAAATGGTGCAAAGTGAAGTAATATTCATTGCGCAGGTATATGAGTCTCCAAGATGGCGTCTTCTTCAATGTAATTAATTACATCAACGAAGACGCATTATGCATTATTCTTTGATTAGTCTAACTTTAAATAAATATTTGATTACTATTCTATGTTCAATGAAAAGTTTTATATCTTACATAACTAACTAGGTTCAATCGAACTTAAATAATTAATTCATCTGGAAGTTTAATCTTAACACCCTGATCAAAAGAAAATTAATGATAAAATATTTTGCAAATAATAAAAAGGAACAGATGCGTTTAAATAATTAACAATTTAATAAACTCTTTGTTTATTAAGATAATAAATCAACTCTAAATGTAATTCAATGTTCTCAATTGATCAAATATGTAATTAATGACACATTGAACACTTGACTAGTTTTGTGTTGTTCCTTATTTAGGATTGAAAGCTTCAGTTCAGTTAGAATTTTTAAAATTAAAAAAAAAAAAATTAATTTCAAATGTTAAACTTTTGTCCAAAAATATTCAAATAATATACTTTTTGGAGCAAAATTTCAAAAATTCACAGATATTTACGAAAAAATAAATTTTAGAAAAAAAGTTTCAAAAATTGTATTTCAAATATTAATTTTCTTGGAAAGAAATTTCAAAAATCTATAGTTGTTTACAAAAAAAAAGTTAGGAATATTATATTTCAAATATTAAATTTTATAAAAAAACAAACAAAAATACAGTCCCTCCAGCCAACCCCTGCAGACGGCCATGAATAACTACCCAAGCAGTGTTCTTTAAACTTGACTTTGTTTTCTTCTACTTGCATCAAAATGGAACAATGTAGAACTACATAGGTATAAATTAAAACTGTAATTAAAAGATGTCGAAATAAACGTGGTCAACTTGACGAATTGAGGAATGATCGATAGGAAAGCACCTTAGCTGTTATAACATTTGATTAAATAAGCTACTGGTAACAAATTCACTGTTTATTGTTTGACACTAATCACTTGTTGCATTGTTTTACAAAGTCTTTAGCAAGGCAGCTAAGACAGCTTTCAGCGAACGAGGATTACAACGTTGCCCACAAGGCCTGAGAAGGCCGTGGAAGGCGTATATTGCTGTTGGACTCAATATTATGCCGGAAGCAACAGGACAAAAAGTTGGACCTTTGTATAGGCTGGCTAAACTTCACGAAAGCTTTTGACTCTATCAGTCATCAATCGATCTTGTGCATGCTAAGGAAAAGGATGGTTCCTAAGGGAATCGTCTGTTAGATTTGAAAGATGTGTTGAGGGCGGGAGTGCTACCGAAATAAACTTTGGTATATTTGTAGGGGGGTCCACTTAGTGGATAACTTTTGAATACAGTGTTGAAGGAAGTGATTAAGGAGTTTTCTAGTAACTTGTCCTGTGGTTTTTTTCCATAAGGGAGTACCTTTTCTGGGCTTGACTACAAAGAGGACACGGTCCTCCTAGTCAATTAATTCTCTAATTTGGAATTGGCAGTGAATTTGTAAGGGGGGAGTTGGCGAGTAAGATGGGTCTTTGTTTGAATCTAAGCAAGTCCTCCTACATGTATTTATTATAGATAACATATTGTTTATTATAACAGCTGATGATAGGATAATGGAATAAATATATACCAGGCATCTTTTGGAACTATTTTTTATTTGATTTTTTTTGTAATATGAATATTATTGGTAACTAGCGTTAGTACCGCGCATTATCCGGAGTTATTAGGCGTCGACGAGCATAGATGTAGGAGCATATTCACCGTCTTCCTCCTCGCAGTTATTTGCTCCTTGACAGGGGATTTTAAATGAAATATATTCAGAATTGCACCGTGAAAAGTCGAGTTTTAAGAGCAAAGTATTGAAGACATCAATTTGACCTTTGTGCTCAGTAATTACAAAATAACTATAACTTTAAAACGAAGAGTACCCTTAAAATTTGTTATGCTTTGCACCTGCCAGTTGCGAATAATTTTTTGCTCCGTGAATGAAGTATAGGAAAGAAGTAGTGTCAGACATACAGATGTAAATGCTTTAAAGTATTGAACCTTTTTAATAGCCGGTACCACAGGAGTTTTATTTGTTCAAATAAAAACTAGGTTTATTATACAATGTAATAATTTGGAGAAATAACTTTAATTGAATATATAAAACTATTGATGTATACTGGTAATTATGCTTTTTGTAATATTCATTATAGTTTGTCAATAAAGATGACGGTTTTTATAAGTATTTATTATTTTTCTACATATATTCGTCATGAGGCGTTTTATGAAATTATTAAATCATTTTAGTAATTTCATGGAGTCATTGCAAATGTTAGTCATTTTGTAGAGTGACTAAGTAGTAGAGTCATTTTACGAAATGACTAACATTTTGAGGGATTTCATGAAATGCCGAATTACACAGTTTGATTTGAACATATATAAAAGCACGGCAACATACCTGTCTTTTTCCAAAAGACAATAAAACATAATCTGAATATGATTTTTTATTTCCTAAAGTTGTTGTCCTTCTTATTGAATTTTTGAAGAGAGAACAATAGATATAAAGTAATCATTAATGCATGAACGACAAAGAGTAATATTAAGGATATGTTGAAAGTTGTAAATGTACGGCCTTGTTTGACTTGTATTAGAATAAGGAGTGGGAATTGGTCTTTACTTCCCTCATTTCATAGCTGATTTCAGTTGAACTATTTTAAATGTAGAATATTTAATGCTAATTCAGGTGTACCATATGTCACGATCCCGCCTTCCTTTTCCCACTCTTTTTTAGAATTATGCATCACTCTCTCCAGCCCATCGCTTTACTTTCAATACTAGGAGCGTACACAGAGGGTGGGCTGGAGGGGCTGTAGCTTCCGCCAAATTTAAGAATTTTTGTTTTTTTACTTGAAAATTAAAAGTTATTTTTTTTTCCAAGAAATTTAACTTTTTGCAAACAGTTATGGATTTTGAAATTTTAAAAATAAAAATGTAATATTTGAATTTTTTTTTTCAAAAAATTTAATATTTTAAATTTTTTTCCTAAATAATTTTATTTTTTGATTTTTCCCCCTGAATCCTGATGCTGTCTCTTTTGTTTTAATATTGATATTCTGATAAGGGAATCGTTGGAAGTATGTAAACTGCTTGAAAACTATAATTAAATGAAAATACAAAAAGTATTATGCAAAATACGTATTTATAAAACATCGTGAACAAACGAAATTAACTTTATATAAGTTGAACAAATCACAAATTGTTTGGATTAAGAAACACATGCAGAATATGTCTGAATAAAACATGATTAGATTAGATTTTTTATGGAGTAAAATTAAATACAAACATATCATGTAATAAAGATTATTATTATGATATTTTAACCAATATGTAATTAAGATTAGGCTCATTTTCATTATTATAATAATCTATGCAAATATATGTACCTTTAATGGATGCATGTTATTTAAGTCTGCAAAATAATATGTGCGTCAATATAAAAACAATTTTGATTAGAAAAACAAATGCTGAATGATTTTTTTACTTATTATATATGAGGTGTGTTCAAAAGTAAAGGGATTTTGATTTTTTTTTATTCATTCATCAATATTTATGTATATACAATATACAATACGCCAACACTTTTTCCAATTCTCGAAGCCCTTCTCATGAGTACTTTTCGGTTTAGCCGTGAGCTCTTCCAGTGATGCAGTCAATAACTCTTCAATCATTTCAAATCTCCGTCTTTTCATAGGTCTCGATGGTTTTGGCAACTAGAAAAGGTCACAGGGGGCCAAATCCGGTGAATACGGTACCCCGAGTCGTAATTGGGTTGTTGCTTTCGCTGAAAAAATCTCTCAAGAACAAAGGAGTATTATCATGAGGGGCCCACCCAAATTAAGAATTTTTGGTTTTTTGCTAGAAAATGTAATATTTTATATTTTCATTCAACATATTCAATATTTGTCATTTTTTTGAAAAAATTTGATATTCAAAATTAAATTTAACTATTAAACTTTTTCTCAAAAAAATTTAATTTTCTTTGAATTTCATTTGTTTTTGAAATGCTTTTCAAATAAACTAAATTTGAAACTTATTCTAATAAATTTAACTTTTTCTGGACAGCTGTAGATTTTTGAAATTTTTCTCAAATAAAATAAATTTTTTGTGCCCCCTCCCCCCCACCGCTGAAGGCTGGGTTCGAAGGACTGATCGGACCAGTCCCATGAATGGAATGGACTGGATTAGACCGAATAAGTAATACCACACTGATTTTAAGTACAATTGCGGCGCACCTAATGTGTTAATAAGAATAATTACCTGATATAAATTGAGGATAATTTTTCGAAGAATAAAAATATAATCCAAGCTCAATTCTGCAAAAAATCATTCCATTTCAAGGTTTATAGAAATACAAGGTTAGGTCATTTTGTAATCGAGCTTCCTTGGTATTTTCAATTTGATGTATCGCACCGACAGCTCAGTAAGAATAACAGATTTTGACAAAACAGGCAACCACTAATACACAATGAAGGCAGTATTAAAAAGCGTGGTGGAAGTCAAACATCAGTCGTACACGCGTTATGGTATAACCTTGTATTTCTATTAAACTTGACAGACCACATATTTATTATTTGAAAACAATCAAAATATCTTAATTCGAGTTAATTCTATATTTGATTGGTGATTAATCAATAAAACACGAGTGTACTATATACAGTAGCAGGACAGTAATTTTGCCGAGAAAAATTCCGCCGCCGATATTTTGCCCTATATATTTTTGCCTCTGGTAATTTTGCCTGTTGGATCGTCACAATAGAAAAATGATGAACCGACCATTTTTATTTAAAACGGGACATATTGGGGCATATATATGTCCCTTAAATTAAATAAAGGCTTTAAACTATAGCCAAAACTCTTGTGTTTCTTAACTCATCCCAAAAATTTGAATAATGGACCTATAAATGGCTCAAGAATATTAGATTGATTTTGTATATAACAAGTATATGAATAAATGAGAATTTATTTACTTATCTTGACTTTGTTCAAGATAATTTTTTTGTTGATGCAACACATTTGTGAATTAAATTGGACTCAGAGTCGAATTAAGGATCTACATCGGAGTAATTAAAGTCTATATATATTGTTAACACAAAAGTATGCTAGAATGATTTTTCTCAAGACTGTGTGTGGACTACAGTTGTATTCAATCACGAGGAAATATCTACCATTTCTATTATCAAACTATACTTATGGACCTTTTGTGTGTGGTACAAATACCAATTAACCTAGATAAAGTTCATTATCACAGTTAAAAGAAAGGAAAATGAATGGGCTATATTTGAAAAGAGTCATACTGGGGCCAATGTTAGACTCTTAAATGATAAAAAGGTTTTTAACTATAGCTCAAATTCTTGAGTATCTTAACTCCGTGATCCCTAAATTTGCTGCATACATTTTCGTCCATGTTCATTTCCACTTTTTGAAGATTTTGCCGCCTTTTTATGTTTTATATCATAGATTCGAACTTTACCTATAGAATTTACTATTGTATCTCAGCTATGGGCGAGAAGAAGAAGACAAATTGATGTAGAAGGTGATACAGATAAATTGGGAGAATCTTTAAAGGCTTATAACGAACGAACTAGATGGGGAAGGAACATAATTATTTTATAAATCAAAGGCTACATTTAATAGAATACAATTGATTTTTAAAGTAAAATCCATCTTTTTTAATTGGTAGCTTTGGCAGGACCGGGTGACCTCATTCGGATCCAGCTTTGCCATTTTACAGGTAATGTACCTCTTCAGGGCCTCCACAGACGAATGATACTTGGACCCGGCCTTCTTCGAGAGATAGAAATCGCATGGTTTCAGGTCTGCACTGTTTGCAGGCCAAAAATCCGGGCTCCAAAAGTGAAGACATTATTCGACCAAGACATCCTGCACTTTTTTTGCCTTATGGGCCGTTGGACTGTCTTGTTGGAAGGTTTAATTTCTTCCTTGGGCTACTCCATCCACCCAGGGAATGCAAATTAAAATTGCAGTATCAATACAATAGCCAAGCTGGATCTGCACGAGGTCGCCATGAGCCGGCCAAAGCTTATCCAGATTAAAGGAATAGATTTTACACGTGAAACAGCTAGTTCAGATGTAATAAAAAATCGTCTTCGAACAATACAAATTAACTTTGGGGAGCTATGTACCAGTTCCAAGGCCTGCATTGCCAATACGTCTTTGCTTATATTTACTGAGTGTGTTAGATCTTAAAAAATCCAGGCAAACATGCGACCTCTTTCTTTAATACCTGGAGAGAAGTGCAATAAGTTACCTTGTAAGGAATAGCTTAAGTGTTTAATTGAAATTCCTTAATACCTTCTTCAGAAAAACGGCTAAAGTATAGATTACTTTCCGATACTCTAGAAATAAGGGTACACTTTTTTTTTATGGAAATACACCCAAATGTGGATTTTGTCGGACTAAGGACGAGACGAGCGATCATTTTCTCTTTAAATGCGAGACGCATATTACCAATATATTACACAATCGTCCCACTTTTATAAAGGAGCATTTTGTTTTAATAACATAAGGAAAGATGATTTTCTAGTCTTTCACTCTGAAAAAATGGAGAAGTATATTAACACAGCTATTACCAAAGCTCATCATATTTTGTATGCAAAACTAGCTTCCTCCGACTGACATATCCGGTGTTTTATCCGTCGTGAAACTTCACCTTTTGTGTTAGAAAACGTAGAGTCCTTTTATAAACAAACTCTACAATTCAGTATTTTTTTTTAAAGTTTTTATTTTTGTGACACATCTGAATTTTTGTTTTATTCTATGCCTTTGATTAAATTAAAGGGTCTGTTTGTTGTAGTGGACGTATATGTATATATACAATATGTTATTGATTTAAATAATTTCATTTTACGCGTACTATTAAATTGAATTACAGAAGAGCCTTGTTGGAAAGAAAATAAAATATTTCTTCATATCATTTGATTTAATCAACAAACTGAATCATGCATCATGCTGGTTCAGCATTCACTATTGTAACATCTACCTCTTAATGGTCTCTAAGTAATTAATGAGGACAAAGAAGTAGAATTAATGATTTATTGGCAAAACCCCGCGAGTGTATCGCAAATAAATTTTATTTAATATCTTATGCTATGCATAAGATACAAAATTATATGCATTTGGTTAATTTTGGCAGGTAGTTTGGAGCCTGATTCATTGATTAAACGGTTTTTTTTATTACTATTGTTTATTATTATTTTATTTCGGAAGGCTTTTTATACCCCTGATGATTATTTACAGACTTCAATTAATTTATTAATATTGATCAAATCAGGGGATCTGTTTATTTCTTTGTCTGTTTTGCTAAAAGAATTATTATCCATTTTTTTTGTGATAATCATCCTAAAGTTTGAACTTATCAAACAAAACTATAGTATTCGAGTTCAGTTTTGAACTGATTCATTTTTTCATCCCCTTGGGTTCGAATCAGACTCATCACCAGGTGAACTCTGACATGACTTGGACTCTTAATCATATGCAATCGGCCTGTACGGATTTAATGGATTATAATTTAACCTCACAGTAGCTGATTGTGGAGTCTAATAAACACTCGTCTTACTTATTCTTCTACTCTAAAGATATTAGATTAAGAAACATTATGTACATACCGGGGGTCCTTTGAAATCTGAGCACGAACAAAATAATTAATGTAGGTTGAGTAAAATAAATTCATATTGCGATATATTAAAGAATAAATAATTAATTACAATACAAATCAAACTCGAGCTCTATAACTTACGTACAAGTCGAGAAAATGAGACGTGATCGACGAATTTTCATTCGCACACTCCCAGTGGTTGAGAGTTTCCAGGACCGAAGTCTAGTCTACGTCGTCAGCAAGTCCAAAACGTTGGAAAGGAAGAATGGTTCCTTAAAATAAAACCTGGACCTGTGGAGTAAAGAAAATAGCCCAGGCCAATCCCCCCAAGTCTATGAGGGCCCATGCAAGAGATGTTGGGGCTTCACAATAGACTGTCCAGAGGGCTATCAAAAAAGTGAATGGAAAGAGTTCTGAGGGTGGAGAAGCCACTTTTGACACCAGCAATAAAAATTAAAAAAAAAACAATCTTCCCCGTTGATAAACTCTTTTGAACGAGTCTTTTGAATTATTTTTTGACACTATAGATCCCCTCCTGCTCAGATGACAACCTCTTCGACTGCATCTTTTGGGTGCATATCGAGGGGAAGGCACCGAGGCCCTCAAAGTCACTGCCAGCCAGCATTGGGACGCCATGATAGAGGACTACATCTGCACAGGGTGCCAGGCGTTCCATCCGCATAGAAGCCATCATTCCGCTAAGGGAGGCAACATTAATGATTAATAGAGCACACATCTATTTATAGTATAGATTTTGTTGATATTCTATTAATAATTAATAAATTATATTTTGTTGAAGCTTAAAATTCAAAGTGTTCAGATTTTAATGGACTACTCGATAGTTGGTGAGTGCCTATGTAGAGCCAATGCAGCAATGGAATAAGAACCGTATGAACTCAGAATTTGAGTCATTTGACCTTTGGACTCAGTCTTCTTTTTAAAAAAGATCTCAATTTCATGCAAATATTTTGCAATAAATTTACGTTCACCGAGTTGCCAGTTGTTTTTTTTTCAAATGTATGTACTAGCGGCAGCACCTGGTATTGCTAAACTTCACCAAAATTCAACTTCTTAATTTCTTATATTATACTAAAGGAATTAAACAGCATTCCCTATAGTTTTTAAGCCCTGACAAACAGAAAAACTTTGCTTTAATCATATAGAAGATAAATCCCCAATAAATCTTTACTCGTTTTTTTTTTGTCATGGGCAAACTCACTCGTAGTTGCTCAATATTTATATGGTCCCTCGTCAAGAATGAAAAAATAATGATAACAGCTTGAGAAAATAAAAACATTTTTTCAGGTTGCAATGTACAAAAAAACTTGCATATTAAAAAAATATTTGGGATTTACTTTTCTTGCTTTATAGGAGGTAATGAGTCTACAAACGCTCGTTAGAAAACCTTATCTGAAGTCCCATTAATTATTTTTTACTTTATACTATTGGTATTACCTAGCAACGACCAGATTTAATAAAAGTCGACACACAGACAAATTTTTCTTTTTAATAATATAGAAAATAACTCAATTACAAGGCCTTAGGGTTTATTTCCATTTTTCATGAGTATACTCACACGTAGTTGCTCAGTAATTAGAAGGTCTCTCATTCAAAAATACAAAGAAAAAAAAAAAAAAAAAAAAAATTGGAGCTCAAGGAGACTAAATATTGGGTAGAGTTATGAATCCAAAAGTGACTGGCGTCTGAAAAAATATGAATAAGGGCTCTTTTCAAAATTTATTCAAAATCAAAAAATTGCAGTTTCTATTTTTTCAGGCCCAAAAAAATGGATTTTCAATTAATATTTAGATAAAATAAAGTTTCTAAAAATTTGTCTGGGGATTCATTTGCACATAAATATGACACATAAATTTTTTGTTTAAATGAAATATTTGTCATTTTCTGAATAATTATTCATTTTTTTTCTTATTTTTTCATCAAACGTCAATTTTCAATTTTTTAATAACAAATGCCACAAAACAATGCATTTTGGACATAAAATTGTCATTTCGAACATAATTTACAAAGTATTTGTAATTTTCGTAACATTTTATACATAATTTTTCCAATATTTGCATTAGGAACCATTTATCGAGAGGGCTATTTTTTTCACGACATTATTCTCCATAACTTTTTTTTGAAGGTACATAAACGATATTGGTAGGCTTGTGTTCCTCTTTCCAATTTCAGTACATCCTATTTATTACTTTTTCTACCAGGTCAGATTTTTTTTGCAATTTTCTTCGTTAATTTCTTTTGGCAATTTTTAACGAAAATAAAAAATTGTCTCCTCATCTCGACAATTCTTTTCAGCATTTATGTTATTTGTAGTTTATAACGATTAAAAAAAAATATAGTATTAAAACATAAATTATAATGTGCCCAAGGGATCTAAACATTAAAAAGGAATAACATTGACCATTGTCAATGTGATTTCCCACTCTCTCCTTTTCTCAAGCAACGCTGGTTAATCTTTTGCTAGTTATTCCTATAAAAGTTGGTTGTTAAGGCCACAAAATGGACTATATCACGTCACATGAAAACGTTCCACTCTCTAAATTGTATTCGTCCTTAATATGAGACGTAAAATCGGTCCATACCATTCACAGTATATATCAGTCAATATCTCAGTTTACCAATTTTAATTAGTTTAGTAAAACTTAAAGTATCTTTAAGAACAATGAATATTTAAGGATGATCTATAATTAAGCCCTAATTAAAGTTTGAATTAGGCTGATTAAAATGACCAAAATTGATTTATGATGACGTCAGTGGTGATGATTTATTTGATCAAAGATTGCTCTATGGAACAGATTTTGCAGGATCTTATTCGAATGTGTTCTTAAAATTTAGGACTGGTCGGGAAAATTTTGGAACTGGAGTTATGTACGAGGTGTTTTCAAAAAGTATGATGACTTTTCAAATTTGGAGGTAACGTACATTTGGTATACTCGATTTTCTTATATAAGTACATTTGCCACGAACATAAATTTCCTGTTTTAGCTTCATAATATGTTTAATTTGTTTGGGAGAGGCATAACGGTTAGAAGTACTTTACGTGTTCGGTGATCTTATCTTTCTCCACAGAACTCTTCCATTCGGACAAAAGGGGTTTGGTTTTGATATCATAACCATATACCCATAATTCGTCACCAGTTATGAACCTTCTGAGCAAATCAGGATTATCATAGACAGCTCATGAGCGAGGCTCATTCTTTTGGGAAAAATTAAAGAGTTTAGGATCAAACTTGCTGACACTCGTCTCTTGCCTAAAATGTTCAAAAAAAAAAAAAATTGCACAAACCAACTGATATGTCAATATCCTACGTAACTTCTTTGATATAAATTGTCTTCAGTGCTTCAACGTTTTCATCTGTTGTGTACTTGCATGGACATCCAGAGCGAGGCTCGTCAATCGCATATTCCCAGTCATCTTGGAAAAGCTTGTACTATTGTAAACTTTTTTATTACTTAAAATATTATTCACCGTATACCACTGTCAACATACTTTGAAATACTTTGGACCAGTTCATTTAATTTCTTACACAAAATTTGATGCAAATTCTGTGATCAATCTTTTTTCAATAGCAAAAATTGACAACACGCAATTTTTTCTAACAGTTATACCTCTCATAAACAAACTAAACATATTATATAGCTGAAACAGTAAATGTATGTCGTGGTGAGTCTACTAAATTATGACAATACACTTTTTTTAAGACACTTCATTTTAATGAAAAATTATTATTCTTTTTTGGAAAGGAATAAACATTGAAGAAAAAATTTAATAATTTTTTTTTTAATAATGGGATTCGGATGACACTGGTCCGATACATCCCTACTAAATATTATATGTAATTACTAAGAATTCCATTCTGACGACTCATGAAACAAATTGAAATTTAATGTTTCATAACATTTATAGAAAAAATGCAATAGTTACACATTTCAAAACTTTCATAATCAAACTAATGTAAGTCATTTCAATCTATAAACGGCATTTTATAATTTCGTGTTGTGTTTCAGTCTGAAAAACACAAACTGCTCGGAGAAAAATATACATTTTAGTGGATCAAACTAATTTGGTCCTATTAAGAAGATATCTATAAACGATATATTATAGTTTCGCAAGGGTTTCTGTAGGCTGGAAGGTTTGGGGGTAGCCTCTGCCAATGTATAAAAAAAAGTAAGCAGTTGCGGATTTTTGAAATTTTCTCTCCTAAAATTTAGTATTTGAATTTTTTTTTTTTTCAAAAATTTCCTTTTTTGATGAACAGTTGTGAACTTTTTTACAGAAATTTTAGTTCTAATTTTTTTTCGAAAAAACCAAGCCCTGCCTTCCCCTCCCTAGAATATAATCCTGCCGGCGACCTTGTTTCATGCTGGGCTTTGGTCTGAAAAACATAAGCCTGTCGGAGAAAATTATAAATTTTAGTGGATCGAACTAATTTGGTCCTAGTAAGAATTCGGTCTTGAGCGGTCTCAACAAAACATTAGGTCTAGGTCCATCCCAAAGAAAAAGTAGGTCTGGATCGGTGGCATTTAAAATTCGGTCTAGAACAGGTTCTATAGTTGAATTGTTAATGACGTTAGCTGTGTTTCAAAATGGTGAACATGGAATTACAATGACATCATATTAAGTTGAATCTGCTTCATAAATCTTATTGTACTACTCAAAATCTGAATAGGTATAAAAATTGGTTCAGAGATTGATACTTCCCTTGATTCCCTCGGGCAAAAGAGGTCTGGAGCATTGGCTAGCCCGAGCTACCTCTTAAAGATCAAGCTTTGCCGTCGTCAGGGTAATGGACTTTTTTAGGGCTTCCACAGACACATGAGGCTTTGGACTTGGGTCAGGCTTCATGTTGGACTCTCGCCCCGAGATACAAATAGCATGGGTTCAGGTCCAGGATGTTTGGATGCAATTAATCCGTGTTCTAAAAGTATTTTATGGCCAGGATATCCTGCACTTTTAGGGCCTTGTTGGCCAGTGCACTGTCTTGTTCGAAGGTGTAATTTCTTCCTTGGTCTACTTCATCCATCCGGGAATGTAAATTAAAAGTGTACAACCAGAACCTGTACAATGGCTAAACTGAAACCGTATCATGTGGCCGGGGTCTGCAAAAACTTATGGCGATGTGCCAAAGAGGTGATCTCATTATGAATCCTTGAATCTCATTAAATGTAGCTTCCAAATTGTAAGAAAATTTTGGTTCTAACCCTAGGTCGTTCGTTATAAGCTTTTGAAGATTTTCTCCATTTATCTGGACCAATCCGTATAATGTTTAATTATACATAATAAGTGCATCTCCATCTGACCAATTAAACATGATAACATTAAAATAATAATAATTAGGCATATTATCACACTTGTCATCGTACTTAGAGTGAAAAAAAAACGACAGGAAAAAGATTGCTTAATTTTTAGCAAAAGAATCGTTGCATGAGCCTCGCTCATGAGCTGTCTTTGATGATAGTTTGAATAACATTGAGGAGACGAGCTGCTTAGCTCTCAGGATGCTTCATTGAATGAAGCACAATCTTGACTACGTATCTAGCAATGATATAAGTGGAAATGCCTCCAATGTTGATCCTTCAATTCTACTCCGAGCTTAACAAGGACTACACTTACTATTCCGGTAAAAATCATCAGTATTACTGTTCCTCTTCAAGAATATTATAGACGCCATAGCTCATGGACAGCATGCTCAGGAGTTATTCGCGTGAACTTGAAGTATGTACGTTTGCGCCCCGGTGGTTCCTAGAGAAAGAAACATACTTGATGAACAATATGAATCTCTCACAAAATGATTCCTAGGTTAGATGGGTAATTGTAATAATATAAGGTTTACTAATCAGTGCAACTCCATCTAACAAATTAAAGGAACATTAAAAAAAAAAAAAAAAATTATGACCGACGTATCTCAATGGTCAACGGGCACGGACTAAATTACTTTCTTCAACTAAACCCGCGTGAATTCGTGTCCCCTTCGTTCCTAGAGAAGGAAATAATATACTTAATGTAAATGGACTTCAAAAACTACTTTTAGTTAAAATGGATTGATTGTAATATTATTATGTTTACTTCTACTAATCAGTGCAACCCCATCTGATCAAGAAAAGGAATATAAATAAATGAAAAATATAGAAATTCTGACAACAGCATAGAAATCAATGGTGCTTGAAAGACGAGGCATAATTATAGGGATTTGTGAGGAAGTGATAATTGCAAGACCTTATACAGGGGAGTCTGCAGGATGAAATTTTGGAGGTGCTTGGTTTTTGGAAGATTTTTTGAAAAAAAAAAAAATATATATTTTTAAAATATTTTTTTTTTTTCAAAAAAGCTTCAAAAATCCACAGTTATTGACAAAAATTTTAATTTTTTGGAAAAAAATTTTAAAAAGAAAATTTAAAATAATAATTTTTTCGGCAAAAATTATAAAAACTTCAGTTGTTAATAAAAAAATAACTTTTTTTTTTTTTTGGCTATTATCAGAACATTAAAATTTTCGGGGAAAAATTTGATTACAAATAATACTTTCTTTGGAGACAAAAATCAAAAGCTTATACTTATTCCCAGAAAATTAATTGAAATTTTCCTGAAAAAAAATTTGAAATATTAAATTTTTTTCTAGAGAAGAAGTAAAAATTCATTTATTTTGCAGACGGCCTTGTAATTGGACTCAAAATAGAATTAAGGATCGACATTGGAGGAATTATATCCTAAGTCCTTCCCCTCTCTCTTCATCGCAGCTGTTTGTATGAAACGTCATGACAGCTAAGCTGCTCTCCTCTAAAACATTATTAAAATTGTCAGAAATACGATGTTGATTTTATGTTTCTTTTTTCTTAATATCCCCAAAATACACACGATTTTTATCATTAAAGATTAACAGTATAGTAGGATTACGTCTTCACAAAAGAATTTTTGTGAAGGTAAAGAACAAAGATTCTACCTTATTTTGCTACTAAGCGAGAAATTGAATTGAAGTCAACGACTACATATCTTCATAATATGAATGTATGTCTCGTAGGTACAACCTGGATTATAATATGTCTATAAAAATAAGCAACGTAGTGACATGACAATGCCCCATATTCGAAGAAGCTATATAAATAGTATTAAAGGCGTACGCAGGAGGTGGTACGGAGGAACGGTAGCCCACCCTATTATCCAAATTAAAAAAAAAGAAAAAAAAGTCTTCCATTTTTTTAACAGCAATGGATTTTTGAAATTTTTTCTAAAATATTTAATTTTTGCGTGAATAGATGTGGATTGTTATAAATTTTTTTGCAAAAATTTAATACTTGAAATTTGTTTTCAAAAATTATAATATTTGAAATTTAATTTTTTTTCTCTCTGTGGGAAGAGAACCTCATACACTCCCCTGGAGCAGGCAGAAAATCCTCCGTGTCCGTGGCAACTACCTGAAACAGGCCTTAAAAAACCGAACTCTTCAATTGCTGAGACGCCCAGGAAGATGAACCATCATTGTAGTCCAGGGCTCTAAAAAAGACAAGAGGAAAATTTCCCGGTTATTCTGTGGCCTCTGTTGACAGAACAGCAGAGAAAAGTCCGTATGGAGTGTGCTAGAGAGATCCTGAACAACCTCAAGGGAACTTGTGTACTCATTGTGATCTTTTCTGATGTGAATACCTTTACTGTGGAAACTGTGTAGTGATATTTGGGGATGTAGCAGAGGAGTACCGAAGTTTCTCCGCCACCAAAACACCCTCCTTCTGTGATTATGTTAGTCTTTGTTGAATCCAACGAGAATCCCGTGTGGTTCCTTTATGATACAGCCTGAAGGCTGATGAGTACATCAAAATTCTGGACAACAAAGTTATTGCATGAATCAAACCTATCGTTGTTAATCTCCCAGGCTCTCCCAACAAGATGGAGCACATGCCACACTGCACGAACCCCAAAGAGTGGATCCAGGCCAACATCACTTCAGGGCAAATGATTATTTGCCGCCGTAGAGCCCAGACCTCAATCCCCTAGATAATTTCATCTTGATGTATTGATTCCAAGGTCTGCAGGAGACACTGAGTAACCCCAGAAAGACTGCAGCAGCTTCCGCCACCACCTAGAGCTCATCATCAATTATGAGGGTGGATACATCGACTAAACATGTTCTTGAGACTTCAATTATAATATTATATCAATTCTCCTAATATATTTGTTACCTAATTCACCAAAGATACTGCAATAGTCTTTAATAACTTGTATGTTAAAATGGGTTAACAATAACGGTTGTGCTGGTATGAAGTGATTGTTGGTCGATGTTCACAATTTTGAAACACAACTGACATTGCCAACAATTTATTTATAGAACCTGACATGACCCAATTTTAAATGAGATAAATCCAGACCCAATTTTTCTTAGAAACCGTTCTAGGTCGATTTTTCCTTTGGAGACCGATCCGGACTGAAATTCTTTAGTGGACCAAATTAATTCGGTCCACTAAAAAATAATAACAGACTGGGTTAGGATTTTCCAACTCAAACCCAACACGAATACTTACGTACACATATGTAATCAAACACATTTCCTCTACAAGTTGCATACAAGTTCATACATACCTCCATTTTATTTTTATCTGATGAGAATGATACAATATATATTACTCAATCCATTGGTATGCAGTCAACATACTTACATACGAGTACAAAGGGCTTTATTATAAGGTGTATTCATAATTTATGAATACGTATAACTTCTTTCCCACCTCCAACATTGATAACATAATTTGAGTAAATGGAGATGCCTTTATAGGTAGGTCAGTTTTTGATGTGCCCCAAATAAAAATACATGGTTGTTAGTGTAAAATATGTGTAGAGTAAATCTATAAAAAAACAATTTTGTGATACTCCCCTGTTAGCTTGAGGTTGCTAATCAGTAGCATTTTTTTTAATGAAAGTGGTAACCCTGACAATGGGAAGAGTGCTTGGGAGGAGATCAGTTTAAGTGTCATGATATTTTATTAAATTAGCTACAAGTAAGAGGAAAGAAATCAATCAAAATCCCACTCCGTATATAGCAAGGATATATAGGCTGGAATTTCTCCGCAGGGTTAAAAATGACTTATATACAGTTGAGCCCAAAAGTATTCGTACCCTTTCAATACATATATGCCATATCTATATCGGAAATCTTGAACAATTGTTTGTAATTTACTTTTTTAATAATTTTTTTGGTACTAATTACTATTTATTGACTAAAAATATGAACTTATTATATAAAATATCTTTTTATGCCTCAAAAACAATTTTTGCTTGTTTCAAAAGTATTCATAGACATTCAAAAAGGTAAAAATAACAAACACATTTTCTTGTTTTTTTCATCAGTGTGAAGATTAAGAGAATATTTTAAGTACTCAAGAGTGAAGAATTTCATTGAACTATCTTCTGAGGTAAAAATGTGATGAGTCAATTTCTTGCTTCAGTCTTATTCAACCCTCAACATGAACAAGACCAAGGAGTACACTGAGGACCTATACCAGCTTGTAGTCAATTGGCATGATCTCTACGACAGCTACAAAGACATTTCCATCATGTTTTCCATGCCAAAATCATATGCAGTCCAAGAGGTTGCTAAGATTCCAACAGCAACTCTCAAATCCATCCAGCAGGGTTTGAAAGCAACTGTAACTTTGTTTTGACAATCAACTGTACAAAGCGTTTTGCACAAGAATGGGTTCCGGGGTTGATTGCAAAGAGAAACTCCTCTCATCAAGAATAGGTATATAAAGGCTAAACTGAAGTATGCCAATGGCCACAAAGATGATGAGCTCAACTACTGGCGCACTGTGCTGTGGTCAGATGAGACAAAGGTGGAGTTGTCTGGCCACAACCAGTATCGGCATATTTGGCAACAGAAGCACCAAGCTTTCAACCCCAAAAAAAATATTCTAACAGTGAAACACGGAGGTGGAAGCATCATGATTTGGGTTTGTTTTGCTGCCAATAGAACAGGAGAACTTGATGGCACTTAAATCGAGATTCTAGAAATGCATCAGCATTAATCAGCATGGATGTTTAAGCTAGGAAGACATTGGTGGTTCCAGAAAGAGAATGACCCAAACACACATCCAAAAAAATCAAGAATGGCTAAAAAGGGATATGATGGGCCATTGACTGGCCAGCCCAAAATCCTGACCGTAACCCTATTGATACACACTGCTTCATTAAAAAAAAAACAGTGTGGAAAAGATATCCAACAAGTCTCTATGACTTTCAGAGTTTCTGTCAAGAAGAGTGGGCCAAAATCGATTGCAGTGTTTGCCTTAATTTGGTGAGGACTTATCCCAAGCGTATTCAATATTTGAAGGAAGCCAGATGCCATGTCATAAAGTATTAAGTCATTTTGCTCTTTGGGTATAATACTTAAGAAAAGCAAAAAATGATATTTTGTTAATGTAGTCCGAAAAATGAATAAACTATCATAATTTTCTTAGTTAAGAGGAGTTTTTTGATTGACTAGGGATTTTCTGAATGAGTTTTTAGATCCAATATGAACATCGAATGATGTTTTCTTGGCATTTTTGGGAGAGTAAGAATAGTTTTGGGCTCAACTGTATAACTCACTAGTCCCGAGTAAATACTCATTGTTACTCCGTGTCTTTCATGAGTACCCACTAGTGATTACTTTATACTTAGATGGCCTGTCTTCAAGGATTAAACAATAAATGGAACGATGTAGCTCAATAGATAACTCGCTTTGAAGAAATCTTGAACTCGATGTACATAGGTTCGCGCCCCAGTTGTTCCTAGAGAGGGAAATATACTTCACGTACATTAAAAAGGATTGCTACGTCAGATGGACTAAATTTCATACTATAATGATTACTTATATTTAATCAGTACTACTCTATCTGACCAATTAAAAGATCATTAAAATAATAATGATAACCATGGTTGTGCCCGGTTCAGGTTCAGCTGTTCCATCAGTCCCGATCTCGGTTCCGGTCTTCAGTCTCTGCTCTTTTTTATAAAGGCTCAGTTTGGTAACATGCACTTAAAACAAGGGGCATCGCTAGAAAATGATGGCCCTGGAAATGATATTAGATACAAACAGAGCCGCATCTACCTTATACGTAGAGTTCGCAGTGTCCCAAGGTCCAACAGGGTCGCCGGAAATTTAAGTTGCTTAAGAAAAAGGTTTTCAATGTGGGGTCCGTGACGGGAGGTTAGGGGGGTGGGTTGCAGGAAGATGGAGCCTTGAGGATTGCTTTCAATCTAACATAAATAGTAGAAATGTTACGTCTAAAGTGGGGCTCAGCTAAAAATGTATTAGTGTAGGGGGCCTTGCATAGTAAAGTTTGGGAAACCCTGGATTCAGAAATATTATATTTATTATATTATAGGGCCCCAAAAAGCTTAGTAGCGGGCCTGGTTTTTTTTGTTTCTTTTTAGATTAATGGTTGAGTGATACAATACAAGTAAGGACGTGTTTTATTTACTTAAAATTAAAAGGTTAGAAATATACAAAAATTACGAAAATTAGTACAAGAACTAGTGTCGGTTCGACTTTGTCAGTTCTAGTTCTAGCGGTTCAAGAATCAGAATTGCTAGAACTGCTAGACCGATAAGGGCACAACTTTGATGGTCACAGATTTGAAAATAAAAAAGTCTGTTTAAATTACCCAATAGAAAAAACCGCTCCCACTTTCTAGGACATATTTTAAACACCTCTGAGAATTCTATAGCTCTTCTATTTAATATTTCATTTTGATAGAAAATTGATTTTTTTATTGATTTTATAACTTAATTATTTTTTATTAAATAAAAATCAGTATCAATGAATGGTGAACAACTGTTTGTACTTCAATGAATACAAGTAGAACTGTCCATCAATACTATTATGCATTTTAATATTTTGAAAGAATGTAACAATGAATTAGATCTTAGTTGAGGGATTTCCAACCGGAAAAGGTGCTCTCACCCTAATGCAGCAATGAGTAAAAGTAAAGACGGTAGCTGCCGAAATGAAGACCAGTCAAATATCCCTTTCCTTAGCTCGAAAAAGTTGATTCTTCCACTTCTGAATTTAGACCACGACAAGTACCAGACTCTGGTGGCAAAAAGAAGACAACTCTGCGGACTGACAAGGTTAGTCTTGGGTATATGACTAAATAAATATACACTCCTTAAAATCGTAATTCCTTTGGAATGTAAGTCCTTGGGACCGATCCTTAACTGTCGGTCCTTTCAATTCTTTGTAAAAAATGTCAATGATTTATTAAGCCAAATAAGATATATGAGAAATGTATTGAGGGCATTGCACATATCTTGCGAACAATACTTATGTTTTTAGTATAATGAACAAGTATAATACAAACATAATTTATTTTTATACTGTTGTATAAAGATAAATTATTAATTGTAAATTATACAATTTATTCTATTATGTAACAGAATAATTTAAAATAGGAAAAACACCTTCAATGACGTCATGAGAGATCGATTTTACCTTCTTTAAGGAACAGTTAGAGGGACTAGACTGGAGTGGAGAAGGACTAAATAAGGACCGATACAATAATAATACTTTGGATAGTCTAGAGGTTGGATAAACTGAGACTAAATTCGGAATTTCAATACAAAATGTCATATATTAAGTATTGGTCCTTTCTTATTTTATATCGCTATTATTACTCAAAAAATTCTTTGTTCGATATTTTCTCTATGTCATTTCTTTTTTTTCATTAACAAAGGGTTATTAGGATTGATGATATACCATTCAGTTAGTAAAGAATAAAAATGCAAAGTACTAATCTACAAGAAAAGTGTAACGCTTGTGAGATCAAGGTTATCAAGCTATTGAGAAGTTTTGTTATGTTATATAACAAACGTTAAATGCCTTAAAGTTGAAAATTTCCCTTAAATGAACGAAAAAAGGGAATTATACAGCAGCCCAATAGGTTAAAAATAAGATTCAACGTTTCCATGATTAAGCTTAAACACTGTTGATCACTAAACAAATGACAATGACTACCAGAGTTGTCTTGAAATTCCAATTGATAGAAGATTAGCTAACTAAAAAGGTTTTGCGTTTGCATGAAAACTGAGAGAAACGATTTTCAGTTCATTTCATAGCAATGTTATGAAAATTATCCAAAACAGCTTGAAGATGAAAATGATATTGTTCAAGATATCCAAGCTCCAAGATACACTTGGAGCTTTTCACAATGCTCGTTGGATACTAAAAATGTTATACGTTATGTTAATGTTATAAGGCGTCATCGAACTGACAAACTTTGCTTAAAAAATATAAAAGATTACTACCCAAGAAATCATCAGTGTTATTCACCGCTTTTTCACGAGCACACTCAAACGTAGTTACTCAATACATAGGTGACAGATGTTCTCTCCTCAAGAATGAAACAGTAATAATAACAGCGTGAGAAAAAATAAAAATATGACGTTATGACTAATGAGCCAGGGAGTACTTTGGTCTTTAGAGCGCTACCTAGCTGAGCATTTTTTACCAAGTGTTCCATTAAAATATGAACACTTTGAATTTTAAACTTCAACTACATATAATTTATTAATTAACAATAGAATTTCAACAAAATTACTCCTTTAAATAGATGGGGTTCTGAACTCTCTCGCTTTTATCGCCAATGATGGCTTCCAGGTGGCAAGGAAGGCCAGGGGCCCTCTACGAGTGTAGTCCTGTATCATTTCGTCCCGTTGCTGACTGACTGTGGCTTTGAGGGCTTCGGGGTTTGGATGAAGGACACTGCAGGCCTTCTTCTCCAACTTTACGGGGTAGACGGTGCTCTTGGAGACGCCCTAATGCATGGAATACGCTTTTGAAATTCGCCGATCACGTTCAAATGTCATCTTCTCGACTTGGACGTAAGGTAGAGAGCTCAGATTTGTTTTGTTTCGTGACTAATTGTTTATTCTTTAATACACAGAAATATGAATTAATTTCCATAACTCAACTTCATAAATTATTGAATTAGTAAGTGTTCCGATTTCAATTGATCACCCAGTACACACGCTCGATGCTACATGAAAAATACCTGGAGATTTCATTAATATGAATACAATATTATTATTTCTTAGATCAAAAATATGTATATTAATACGAGGGTGGTCAAAGTGAAAATGGTAGCACTCGTGTTAGAAGCTAGTCATGTATCCAACATTTGTTGATAGTTACTAGTATGGTAAAGTTTCAGGCATTTTGGACGCGCAGTTGTTATATAACCTGTCGTTTGAATAAGCTGATGTGAGTGTTTTTGTGAAAATGGATATAATCGAATATCCAGCTGTCACTAAATATTTATTTTTGAAAGTGTAACGTTTAAATATATTAAAACACTAGCAGACATATATAGGCTTTTTCTGCTAAAATTCGACGTGTCTTAGTCAATCCAACTCAGAGTAATTTGCCTAAAAATAATAAGTATATCGTGAACAAATATTTTGTGGATAAAAACTCATAGTAGTACTCGGACGGATTACAGAGATGGGAAATTGACGGGAGAAGTGTGTAAAGGTACAAGGAGACTATGTTGAAAAATAAATAAATAAATTCAGAAAAAATGTCTTGAGTCTTTGTTAGGTCGGAAACTTTTCAAAACCCTCTCGTATTATACATTTCAAAAATCCCTACATTATTTTTTAGTACAACTGTTCATAAGTTGAAACAATGTTACTTTTTAAACACTTCTTCAGGACGACTAACATGATTTTTATTCAAAAGAATAGCCCTCAAATCAGGCAAATTATTTCTCATAGTCACATAATAAATTCCTTAATTTTCTTAATGGAAGATACTTTTAGCTTGAAGTTAGTTAGAGTAAATGTTAGTATAAATATCCAAGAATGAAATTTTGCTTATTAATTTAAAGATATACATGAAAGATAAATAATGTATAACTTTTCGATATTTTTTTTAGACGTCATTGCTTGACTTGACTATTAAAATACTTTATGTCACATTATAGACGTTTGAAGCCTGATTGTCAACAAATATACACCAAAGGTATCATCATCATATATCATAATAAACACACAACTGTTTTTAAACTAAAATAACACGTAAATTGACTAAATAATACTTGATGAGTAACATCTTGATACACAAATGAATATACAATAAAACTGTATATCGAATATTTATATTTGTCTAGTACAAATTATCATTTTGTAGGAGTTTTTTATCATTTCGATAAAATGAAAACTACGCAGTTATTACAACTAATATAATGCCACAGAATACTTCTTAATAGAATTAAGGTGTAAAAGCTTTTTTTTTTTGGCCAAAATGAGTAAAAAAAGAGCACTAAATTTTTGAAAAATGAGCATCCAAAATATCAAAACTAAGCAATTTGGATATTAAAAAAATTACAGTTCTAAAAGGATAGTTTAAATCAATTGTGTTGTTTTAAAAATTATCATAATTTATTCATAAATTATCCTATATTATATCGAATAATCAAGATTTTGAAAAAAAATTCATCTCTTGAAAAATTTTCCTTAACAAACAAACTTAATGGCGTCCAACATAGTATTTGAAGTTGGCAAGATCTTTGGGAGTCTTGTCATCTCATCATCATCACCTCTCATATTGCGTCTAACCTTTTGTATAAATGGATTATTCAACAGTCAATTTGGGCCAAATGTATCCTTCCTCTATTTGCCTATTGTGGGTATCTGGCTCACCCACATATCCACCCTGGTTTTTTTTCATTACATATTTCACCTCCAAAAAGAGAGCTTAAACAAATAGTGTATTCACAGATTAATTTTCCCATGAAAACTATCATCAAATAATTATCAAAAGCTCTTGTAAAATATAACTAAGACCCAAACTTTCTATATTTATTTCATACCAGTTTAGAAAATTAGCCATTTTCATACAACAATGGTAAAAAAGAGCAATTTTTGAGCGATCGGTCACAAATCGTAAGTCTACTTATCAATGAATAATATTTATTAAAAAGGGTAAACAATTACCTTTTAGCAATTATCCTATTTATAAAGCAGGTAGTGAACATTGTAAAAATAAACCCCAAAAAATAAAATGTACTTAATTACATGATAAACAGTGGAACGATCTCAATAATTACTTCATTTAAATTTTGAATCCTTTTTTTTAATTATTCCGTTCATTTTCCACTCATAAATATCAAATAAAATCTTTAAAATACTTGTATAAAAAAATCCTTATTATAAAATAATAAATAAAGACAACATGGGTTTGGGGCTTTAATAAGTTTTAATTTGTTATTCTGATGGTAAAAACACTACATTTGTTTTTTTGAGATTTTTTTTATAAAATATTAATTACTTGACTTTGGATTTGTGAGCAATCGCTCAAAAAATAGCTCATTTAGACTTTTTCTGGAGAAATGACTCATTTTGATCTTTTTTTGTGGGAAAATTGCTGATTTTTCTATTGTGATATGAAATAAATTGAGAGATTTTGGATTCTAGTTCGATTAAACAAAGCTGTGGCGATTCTTTGATGATATTTTTGGAGGAAAAATCCACCTGCAAAAACTTTTTCGCTTTTTGGATGTATATACTAATCATACTAATATAAAAGGTTGCGTGAACAATTCACTATAACTTCCACCAACATTGTTTTGACAACAAACAATAGTCATCATGGAACAAGCAAGGAGAGACGCCATCCTCGAATTGGCTCGCGCGGGAAACAACCCCTCTGCTATCCACAAGCTTCTTAACTACCCCAAGACCACGGTGTTCCGGATCTTCAATGCCTGGGAGGATGACAGTAAAATTCGCGATTTCCTGTCGTGCAATGTATATAATACTACCTTTTGTAGTGGAACGCTTACAAGCCTGATATTATATATATTAAACCAAAGTTAATAGAAATACAAGGTTAGACTATCATCTAATCCGGCTTACTGGAATTGTCAATCTGATTTGTTGCACCGACTGCTGGGCTAGGCAGGCAGATTTTGACAAACCACACAACCAATAATAGTCTATGACGTCACTATTGTTAGAACTTTGAATTTGATGTATCGTACCGACTGCATGTCAAAAAAAAATAGATTTTGACAAAACATGCAACCGCTCCTACACTATGACATCAATATTGAAAATCGTGCTAGAAGTCAAACATCAGTCGTACACGCGTTATGGTATAACCTTGTATTTCTATTAACCTTAATATTGAAGAATATTATCATTTATGGGGTTGTGTTATTTTGGCACAAGACGGAGTCAATCTCTGTCGCTTTGTTTAAAAATGCTTATGCCCTATTATAAGAGTGTATTCATATAGTTTCAGTTTTACTGAACTTCGAGTCATTCTTAACACTCTAGTGGACAAAAAAGTATTCTTGTAATTAACTAAATTTGATCAAATGTGTATCATTCTGCTACTTGATTTCTAGCTTTGGGCAAATCATCATAATTATATACTAGCACGAACATACCATCTTAACAAAATATTAAAAATATTTTATTTATACTTAGCTTGAGTAATGTTTATGTTAAAATTCAAAACTTAAACAATACACTTCAAACTATAATTATATAATAGGTAATTTTATATTATAAAAACCCCTTGATCACAACATTTTAGTTTGTTTTCTGTCAATTTGATATAAATATAATCAAACCTGCATCCCTTTTTGACACTCTTGAAAATACAGCATATGATTGACCACGTGAAGATACTCATTTTGATACATATAACGTAATTTTTAAAAATGGTTGACCCTGTGATTTATTTAATGTCATGGACATTGCTAGTTTGCCATGTGCCTTCTTCAACCATAATGAAGATTAAAGATACAGACTCAGATTTAGTTCTCTTTTTTTCCATTTGTACAATAATTCTTTTTTTTGGGGGGGATTTTAATTTTTTGGTGCATTTCGAAATCAGAAACCATTCATAAAAAATCTTAAGATACGGGGAATCAAACTTGTTTTATGAAATAAATCAACTTATTAGCAAAAAATCAAACTTACCTTCCAGAGCACAGGAATCTGATATGATCAGAATTAAAGATAGCCCCGCGTACTTAACCCAAATTTCTAAACAAGTTTTATTTTATGTCTAACGTCTGTATCTGTCTACATTTTTGAAATAAATGCGTTTTTATAACTGTTTTTCCAAGCGGGACGCACATTGCACACAGACATAAGTTATTTTAATCATATGTTGGATAAGGTAGATATGTGAAAATTGTCGAAATCCTCGCGAGCATTCATAGATTTCAAAAAAGGTATATTTTGGTAACCTGCAAGATATTAGTTCTCTTATGGATTACTGGCTCTAGTACCCGGGATTACTCAAAGTAATAAAGCGTCGATTAAATGATAAAATTTGCTAGCATAATATATAAAGATAACTTGAACAAAACTTCCTTTTTAATTTTTCTTACTATTTATCTTTATTTTGTTGAAGGAGGGATTTATTTCCAATTATAACGGCTAAAGGGATGGAATTACTTTAAATAGTGTATATCCACAAATTTGACAAAATTGTTGAGTTATTTGGAGCATTAATAAAATAATTCGAAATAAAATATATAATACGAGTATCTTCTAGCATTTTATAATATTAAACTAATTGCAATTAAGTTCTTGTGGTGGTGCAATTTTTGAAAATCAGTTAATTTCTTCAATTTCTAATACACACACCAAAAAAAAAAATCGATTTATTTTCATAATTTGAAATTTTCAAAATTCTTTAAACTCAAATATCTCAACAAATGACAATGCTCAAGATTTAAAACTGATGCCGTTCGGCTTTGTGTCTAACAAAAACTTTATATTGGAGTAGTTTGTCCAAATCAATTAATTGAAACTGGATTTATTTTTGAAAAACTAACAAAGATCTTTGCAAAATTGCCAATTACTAATTATCTAATCATCCAAAATTAAAAAAAACAAGATGTTTACCTCTGCAACGAAGTTGAACGGAGTTTAATTTTTTGCCTCTAATTGTTAGTTAGTTTCTTTGTTAGACACCAAGATTACGGTAAATTTACAAATCCATTTTGATCAAACCTGGTACTAAGGTTATTTATGGTATAGATAAGTGGTAATAAAATTAAGAGATGTCAAGGATAAAGGTCAATGTAACATAAATGTAAAAAATGCATAATCGACCATAACTGTAGAAAAATGGATAGATAATAGCTGAAGTAAGAAGCTCTAAGCGTTTTTTCGCTTTATTTTGACAAATAAAATTAGCGTAGTTAAGATTATCCGATTTAGATCAAATATGTTCCGTTTTGTCGGATAACTTTTGCCTATTTGGAAGGCAATTTCATTATTACGCGATTGAAGAGATCTTCGTCACTATTGATAAAAAACTTGACGAGCTCATTTTCACAAGCCTCTCTTGAGGCCAGTTCTGTACCATCCAGAAAATTTTAGGAAATACTTGAAAATGTGATAATCGCCTGGTGCAAGGTCTGGACTATACGACAGGTGCGATAGAAACTTCCATCTAAGATCTGAGAGCTTCTGGCGCGTCTTTAAAGATATGTGTGTCCCGGGGTTGTCTTGATGGAATACAACACCCTTTCTATTGGCCGATTCGGGACACTTCTGGTGGGCCCCCTGCTTCAATCTGTTCAGTTGTTGACAATATAAGTCCAAATTGAGTGTTTTGCCCTAATGGGAGCAACTCATACAACGATTCTTTCCAATCCCACCAAACCCAAAGCAGGACCTTCTTGGCCGTTAATCCTGGCTTGGCGATCGTTTCAGCCACTTTAACGTGCTTTGAGCCCGATTTTTTGTATCGTATGTTACCCATTTCTTATTGCCAGTTTTCATACACTTCAAAATGGATCGATTTCGTTACGTTTCAACAAAGAGTCGCAAATATCAATTTGATCCAAAAGGTTGTGCTGTCTGAATTTGTTTGGCACCCATACATCGATCTTTTTCTTAAGGCCAACCTAATGGAATTGGTTGCAAACAGTTTGTTGGCTAATTTTCAGCTTCTTGTGGGTAATTGGAATAAGCACTAACATATCGGTCCAACTCGACGATTCCTATTATTTTTTCGCACTAACATATCGGTCCAACTCGACGATGCCCATTATTTTTTCGCCATTTTCGATGGTTGGGCTGCCAGAGTATGTTTGCTTTCTATACTATATTAAGTCCATAAACAGTACAATTTTTTTCGCCCGCCTATTCCACCTTTTCACTTTGTTCATAGTGATACTGATGAATCTATCAAATTTTATCTTTTTTATATTTCCATTTTGGAAAGCTGTAAGAAATAACTGTATTCACCAAAGGCAAAACTGTAAATGAGCTTTTTCAAATTGTACGCTTAACTTTTTAGCATATTATTAGTTTTTTTTACATGCAATTTATTAATTGTAAGATATAGCTCACTAAAGACATCTCTGAACTTTTTCCTTAACCTAATACATAACTCAATTTGATTTTTCTGTGAGGTTTTACAATCTACTTAGTGGCCATACTAGCTTCTTTTTTTTTTTTTAAGTTAAGCATCTTCTTGTAAAAAATAACTTTCCTCCTTAAACCTTATAACGAAAAGTAATTTAAAGAGAAAAGAAAAAATACCCTCTTATTAATAAAATACCGAAGTTCGGTTTATTCAGTGTATGAACAATGGGGGGGGCGTAACTTATCTTTCAATACTATGTAAAACAAAACTTTTACTCAATTCGGAACAAACAATAAAAGTTTTCTGAGTAATAAATTTGTTTTATTCTTTTTTAGAAAAAGAAAATAATGTATTTTACACCCTATATATCCATAACATTCTTGATAACTACAAATTCTATTCTCATCTTGTGTCAATATAAGTTTATTAATAAATATTACTCTATTTTTTCACCGTATCAATTTTAATCCAGAAAGAAATACAGGGTTGATCTTATATAGTGGTACACCTAACAATATCTTCAATCCGGAATGGTATTCCGGGAAAATCACGGAGGAGGACAACAATACATATTATCTCTGAGGAGAGTAAGCTGAGACGGTAAAAAAGATTCTAAATTATCTCAAGGTCAACAAAAATTCGGGCAAAGTTTTGCTTTTTTTTTTGATGAAACAAATTCACCGTTAATGCGACTGTGAATAAGCAGAACACCCGCTACATCACAACTGAACATCCAGATAATGTATCATCTTCAATGAACAAAAAATCCAGCCGGAATCATGGTCTTGGGCGTTGGGGAGTTGCCATTTCATTTTTTTTTTTAAAGAGGAAGGAGGTGCTCAATGCAGATGCTTGAACTTTTGGATAAGAAAGTGCTACCTTGGGACAGAAAAAATTTCGGGGACAACTTTGGTTCCACTCAAGATAAGGCTCTGTGTTATCCCGCTGCTAAGACCTAAGTCTTCCTGAGAGACAACTTCCCAGACTTTTGGAATCTCCACATGTCACTGCCCTCCTATCCAGACGCAAACCCCTTGGACTAGTGTATCTACGCACATCTGGAGTAGAGGGTGTGTGCTACTTCCCACAGGAGTGCCCAGTGGGAAGAGGGTTCTATCAGGAAGGAGTGGACCAAGCTCGAGTTTGACTACATAGCCCAGGTCTGCAAGGGATTTATACCTTGTATGGAGGCCATTATTAGGAGTGAGGGCTCACATATTGAATCAAAGCTGTGCCAAGCACTATTTTCAGATGATTGCTTAATTTAATTTCCTCACAAAATCTTTTGTTGACATTTTACTCTTCAAAGTTGAAAGTAATGACATGTGTTCCACTAGATATGATCAACCCTGTATATTATTATCTGCACAGAGTCTAACAGTTGCATATAATATAAACAAAGATATTTTACAATTAAGCAAACAGTTTGATAATATTATTTTTAGGTGATATATGTACTTTTTGTAAAGAGTACAATTGTACATTCCGAAGATATTACTCATAGCTTAAAAAGTTTGAGTGGGAAACGGGAAGTCGCAGAAGCTTACAAGAAAAGAAAAAATATTTATGTTAAATATGTAAGAGTTTACAAAGACGCAGTTAAAGTGCATAGCAGCGAGGCTGGAAACTTTTTGTTTATTCTTTAAGTTTAACAAAACTAAGGGCATTCACGGGTTGGGGGAGGGGTTGATTGGAGGTGTTGTAGCCCCCCTCCCAAATTTCCAAAAAGTCCAATTTATCAAAAAAATTTCAAGTAATTTTACTTTTTCTTGTTTTTTTCAATTTTCAAAAAATTTGAACACAAATATATGATTTTTTAAAGTCTCCCCAGAAAATTTTAAGGGATGTAGTTACGAGACTGAAAGCTGTTGAATGTACAGCTAGCATAGCTAGAAATAATGTAACTGAGGTAGAACTAAAGTTTGAAGTTTATCAATGATTTTTTTAAATAATATTTCTTTCAAAATGCACATTATGTTCTTATCTTGATCGGGCAACTCAAAGGAATTCCTTCTATATATAAAGAATTATAAATAATATAAGGTTGAAATCTATGATCGAGCCACCATGCAAATAGGTCATACCTTTAGCCTAATTTTACATATTGTATACAGGGTGGTTCAAGTAAAATCAGACCATCTTTAACTACATCCAGAATAATAAGGAATGTATTGAACACGATTATATCAATTTTAGAGTGAGAGGTTGATAGTTATGCAACTTTAAAATTAAAAACAAGTATTTACGATGAAGGAAACCTGGAGGAATACCATAATCGAATTGACTTGCACGGAATATATCTCAGCGTACACTAAAAAGATACTCGGGCATCCAAGGAGCAGAGTCTACGACGGTTGCAACAGCTGGAAGGAGGAGGGTGAATATTAGAGAAAACTTTAAAAGTCCCGGAGTGATAAAACACGCATTCCCAGATTCCTCGTAGTCTTAATACGTTATGTCAGGGCATATCGTGGGACTCCGATTAACGTTCTTGCCAAAAAGCGCAAAATAAGCTGTGCAACAGTCTCCAGAACCATAAACACTGATCTGAGCATGAAGTCATACCCCCTCTATAGAAGATATATCCTTACAGACAAAATAAACATTACCAAGACTGCCTCTGAAAGAAAATTTCTGAACGATTTAAAGTCCCATTGTAACCAAATCATCTTTTATTCGGATGAGAAAACAATGTCGACAGATCCCACAACATCTACAACTCCATGGAGGAACATGAATCTCAGAGGGTTGCCCACAGGGAGAGTTAATTTATACCACGTATTTAAAACTAAGTTTCTGGCAGCATAATTACTATTGGGACACTGGGAGCAACGGCAGTGGTAGATCCCCCATATTCTTAGCGTTAAAGGAGGGTGCTGATAGGTACTGTGAACTCCTGTCTGACCAAGTGAACCCTTGGATGAAAGCTCAGGCCAATGGTGATTTGTTCTTGTTTCAACAATTCTTCACCACTTCTAACAAGGCCTGCAAGAACCAAAACTTGTTTTAAAAAAGAGAAAGTGTCATTTTAACATCCTCACGCATGGCCCTCTAACTCCCTATATGAATCCCATAGATTACTTAGGTTAGAAACAAAGATCTCTGGTCATTCACCCAATAGCATCGACTCCATAAAGGCCTCCATTATCAAGTACGTTGCACTTGTTTAATTCTGATCAGACCAGATTCCTTGGCTCTGGAGGCAAAGTTTGTTTTTTCGCAAATAATTGGACTTTTTTTGATAAAAAAGATTGATTCCACGTGTCTCAAAGTTTTTTAAGGTATGGGTCCTACCTTAATTAAATTTATTATGGATTGTACAAATTAAAAAATGGACGGAAGAAGAGGAACAGCAAGTTAGTCTTAATATGCATCTTCATTATGGTTGAAGAAGGAATACGGTAAGTTAACAATGACAATTTAGTAGTTCATAAGGTCAAATATTTGAAAAAAATGCTTTATGATTACCAAAATTAGTATTTTCACATGGTCAATTATATGTTGCATTTTCAAGATTTTTTAATAGGGTGGAGGAGGGGTGTGTTTAAATCAAATCCAATTTTAACCCAACTTTTCAAATTCAAAATGGTTTTTTAAGCACTGTGAAAAAAAAAAAAATCTAGCCAAACCCCTCACCCCCAACTTACTTTTTCATCCATAAATGCGTATTTTGTCAAGGTAATAAGAAAAAAGTTGCGAATGTCGTAATCATTACAGCCTTTTTATTCTTAAAACAATAGTTATATAATATTTTAAGTTTATAAAGTAAATTTTTAAGGTCACAAAAAGGTCAATTTTTATTTTAGTGTGTAAACTGGGGGTGTCCGATTTTAGGGTGACCTGTTAATTCGATCTTCCATTGTATTTTGACAAAAAAGTTATGTTTCTAAAGTGTCAGTCTTCAAAGGGCGTTTCTTTACTTCTATAACCATTTTGAAAATGACTTTTTTTAACGACATTCTTTATTTGTAAAGGGATTCAAAAGTTTGAATTTTAAATTTATGTTGTTGAATTTCAAAAGATTCATTAAAGTTATTTTCCTCATGTAATATATAAATATAATTCTTATTTTTCATTTTGAAGAAAAGCAAATTGTAGCCTAATGATATCCTTCGGATACTCAAGCGATCAGAAAGACTGTACTTTCCTCCGATTAGCAACATCCACAGACGTTTCATACAAAAACTTAGTACTTTAAATGTAGTAACTTTATCTTGATTTAAAAATAATAAATCATTGAGATATTCTAGATATTTCCCATCCAGCCAGTCTTTCAACAAATTCAAACAAAATTTTATAAATAATTGCTCTTCTCAAACAACCAGAATGATTCCATCAACAGAGAACATATATATTTGGATTTGAAGATTTTGATATAATCAGAAGGTTGATCATATCGAACCAAAAAATATGCCGAAATGTATTAAATGATTTCTTAGACAAATTAATGAGAACATCAATAAATACCATTTTAAAGGTCCATGATGGTGGTAGCCATAGGAAGATGAAACTAAATGGGAACTTTTATTTTGTATAATGATCTTTCTTCTGGAACCAATCAATTATTCTAAATCATGCCCAAAGTGTTACATTTTATGAAATAGTTCAGATTGGGCAATTTACTTCCAATGATAAATATGGCTTCTTTTAAAATAAAACTTTGGATTTTTTATAAAAAAAATTCCAAAAACAAGTACCCTCCTCCCCAAAACAAAAAATAAATAAATATATATATAATCCTGAGGACGCCACTGGTCTATATTAAACCCCCTACGAGTAAATGTGTTCAAAAAAAAAAAGTGTTGTAATATTTGTCTTCCTGTCTAACCTAGATGTTATACATGTAATATTTGTAAATATAAAATGAATAAATACCCGAACATAAATGTAATTCCTACATACCTCAGACTATACATATTTAACATACATAATATTGAATTCCTAACATGGTTGTACTTCTAAGAAAGACATACCTACATACATACAAACATCATGCATGTCAACTCTCACAAAAAATGTTCTCTCTAGATATTGTAGGCATGTCCATATTAAACAGTATACAAGGCATAAGTAATACGTAGGGAAGACCGACATAGTTTCATTTTTTTTTTTTGATTTTGGTTAAATTTAGTGATAAGACGATTAATTGGAATCAGAAATTGGGTGGTTTTTTTTATGTTCCTTTAATTTGTTAGATGGAGTTGCACTCATTCAGTATAAGTAAACATAGAGAATCCATGTGACCTAGTAATCTTTTGGTGAAATCCATATACAGAAAGTATATTTCTTTCTCTAGGAATCGTCTGGGCGCAAACGCACGTTGAATTCTGGAGAGATTAATTTCTCTTGAGCGTGTTGGCACTGAGCTACAGCGATTCCATTGTTTTTTCTGGAATCGGAATCAGGAAAATAATGTTTAATTTACGATTCCCATTTTTATGTATATTCTTAATGTTATTGAACAAAGAAGAAACTTTTTCAGCAGTAGTGAGTTTACAGGGGTGTCCGAAGGGTAAGGATGGAGGGGATTTAGTCTCCCCCCAAATTAAAGAAATTTTTTCTTTTTACTAGAAAATTTAATATTTTTAAATTTTTACAAAAAATTTAATAATTAAAATTTAATTTAATTTTAAAAAAGAAAATTCCCAAAAAAATTAATTTTCTATTAATAACTATGAATTTAAAAAATGTTTTTCTAAGAACTTTACATTTGAAAACTAATTTTTGATATTTTTTACCAAAAAATTAAATTTTTCTATAAACAGCTATGAATTTTTCAAATTTTTTTCCTAAAAATTAATATTGCAAATTTAATTTGCGAAATTTTTTTCCCAAAAAATTAATTTTCCGTGAACAGCTGTGATTTTTTAATATCTTTATCTAAAAAAATAAATATTAGAAATTAAATTATTGGAATTTTTTTCCCAAAAATTTAATTTTTGGGTTAAAAAAACAACAGAAAACGTAGCCCTCCCAAAAATATAATCCTGCAGACGACCTTGGTATATGTTGGATGACATATATGGTATAAATTCTCATCTCATACTTTAGCCCGAAAGCTAGTCGCCTGTGAGGAAGCCTGACACCTTTTAGCCCAACTTAGCAAAAGCCCACCTCCACCTCCACTTGTCTTGACGTTTGAATAGATTAGATACAAGTAGGTTCGTGAGAAAGGAAATAAACACAAACTATCAAGGAATTACTCCATTGTCAATCCTCAATTCAGCAATAATGATAAAAATATTCACGAAAACTGAGAAGAAACAAATTGAACACAAGCTAAACGTGAACAAAAGTGTTCTAAACACGAGTAGTGGGCCCAGATATAGTTATTTTAGGGGAATAAGTTTTGTAAAAGGATCAAGGAAAGCTAACTTTTGCAAAATTTACCTTTATTATTACTTGTCTTGTGAAAATTCGCCTGGGAAAAAGCTCGCCATGCGGAAGAATCGCCTTTATTTATTTAATGTAAATATTATTTACATCAAATAAAGAGGATGCTTTATTTTATCAATTTTAATTGTTAGAAATTTATTGCAAAATGGTATTTTTAAATATTAAAGAAACGGAGTGGGCATTTGGATTTTGTTTAATCGTCCCATCTCTAATTTAATTGCTTCGAGATGGGTTGACTTACATTAAGGATGAACATATTGTCCAATCCCATATACAATTCGAAGTCATTACAAAATTCATGAAGTTGATCCCAGTTTATTAATGTTGGCAATTAAAGAGAGCGATTTTTATAAAAGCCGAAATTGGCAATTTTTTTAAATTAATAAATTGGATTTTTTAAGAAGTATATCAGTCATAACAAATCAATTCATTTGTTGAACAAAGTGTAGTTTCTGTGTATAAAACATTCCCCAGGGGGGTCCACAGGAATAGATATATATATATTTTTTTTGGGGGGAGGGCTTGGTTTTGAAATTTTCTTGGAAAAAAATTACCAAAATTAAAATTTTTTGAAAAAAAAATAGAAAAATTAAATATTATGGAAAAAAATTTCAAAAACTAGATTTGAAATAATAAATTTAACTAGATATTTATTTTCTAATAACTTTTTTCACAAAAAAAAAAAAAAATTCACAATTTTTCCCTAAAAATTATTTTTTTTGGTAAAAAAATTTCAAATATTAATATCTATTTCAAAAACAATCATAAATCAATAGCTATTCTCAAAATTTTTAAAAATCAATAGCTATTTTCAAACAATTTAAAAAAACAATAGCTATTTACAAAAAATTAAACTTTTTTCCAAAAAATTTCAAAAATCTATACCTGTTCACAAAAAATTAAATTGTATGGAAAAAAATTTGAAAAATTAAATTTTTGGGAAAAAAATTGAAAAATTAAATTAAATTTTTAATATAAAATGTTTTTAAAAAATAATTTTAAATTTCTTAGTTGAAGACCTTAATTTTTTTTTTGGGGGGGGCGAGGGCGCTACAACCCCTCCAGTCTCTCCCTGTGGAGGACCCTGTTCCTTGTCTAACAACATCAATATTTCTTTGAGTAAAAAGAACAAAGAAAGGATTTTGACTCCGCGATCTGGACATTTCAACAAAATAAAAATAAGAAACACCCTTCTGTAGCTGTTTTAAGTTTCTAGATAAAGGTCAAGTTGCAACTGTTCCTTATTATAACTGTCCACGCCTCCCCTATTACAGATTTGATAAATTATCTAGTCGTCTCGTCTCACACGCTTATTCTGTAATATACCACATAACTCCAGAATATAAATATTTCACGGCTTTCATGCTCTTTGTGTAATAACATTGATTATATGTATTTCAATGCGTTATAATAAGTGTTACATTCATCCGATTTAAGTCAAGTAATCCCCATTCAGTTCGATAACTTGTTACCAACGAGAATCCAACTTCATAATGCCCTTTTCTTAGAAGCTCCTTTCCCTATTCGTAAAAACATGGACAACCAATTTTTTCAGGGCTCTATTGCACCCAAATTTGTACCCCCAAGCGCGTTGGCCAAAACAAAGAACATGTGATAACTATTTGGTGTCAGGTCCGGACTGTAGGGTGGATGAAAATTAACTTCCCATCCGAGCTCCTGGATCTTCTGGCGCGTCATCAAATATGTGTGCGGCCTGGTATTGTCTTGATGATGTCTAATTGTCTCCGATTCGCTCATACTGGCAGCTTCTGTTTGATCGCCAGCTTCAAACGGTTGATTTATTCAAGTTAGAGTGTAGAATAGAGCGGGGGGAAAATAATTCAAACCACTCTTATGCAACACGAAGCATAAGAGTATCTGGCCTGTTTATATTGCATTTTCTTTCCCGCTTTCGACGCGTTATTCTCTTTCAGATAGTAAAAATGTAAAATATCAGGGATTTCCTCCATTGTGACCTTCATTCTTGAGGCACAATTATTTACAACTGAACTAGCCAGGCACATTACTATCCAAAAGTATTAACTCACACCTTTACAACACTATATTGTATGATCCGATGTGAGCAATAATGAACAAGATATACTTCACACATACTTTCACATTTAATTATGGTGCACTGTATATACTTAATTATTATATTACACTTATACTTGATTGTTTGAACGAGATTTTTTAGACATAATGAATTGAACATTGATACAGGTTGTGTGATACAAAAACTTAAAGTTCCGTAGATTTCTATAAATATTCACTACTTACAGCGAATAGGTTAATTCAGTTTCATAACCAAAGCTTTATCGAAGGAGGGGCAACGACCATGAACTAAGATTTTTTTCGGGTTGACTAACTATGACTCGTAAATGTTTGTTCTGTAAATTTATTAATGCCCTTTTTTTATATGAGCCCAAAATACTCTCTAAGGAAAAACCATAACAGAAATTACTCCGATGTCGATCATCCATTCGACTCGGAGACCAAAAATAACTCCCCAACCAATCCTTTCGTTAACATATACATTTACACTTTGATTTTCCCTTCTCAAAAGTTAAATAATAAGTATAACAGCGTTGAAAAAACAAATTAAAAACCACAACACCTTTTTGTCAACTAGAAACAAATTTCGCACGCATTAAGATCATTTTTTATACAACTCTAGCGATGTCAGTCTGTCCTGTCTGAATACAACACACACAAAAAAATATAATTCTAAATCCACAAAGATCAATGCATTTAATTTATATAAACCAGTCACAGTAGGCCGCACATTTTTTTACAATCAGTCCTACTCAGAGTCAAACCCAGGCCCGTAACTGCAAAAGGGGGCATACTAAAGCTGTTATCATTATTATGGTATTCTTGAAGAGAAAACATATGTATGATAGAGTAATCCCTAGTTCATGAAAAACTAAAAACAAAAAATAGAGGATTTTTTGTATTGGAGTTATAAGTGTAATCCTTATTGGTCTCGGAATAGAACTTAGGATCGATATGGAGTATTCCTGCCTATATCATTACTAGATACGAAATAAGGTATACTATTTATTTCCTTCACCTCATAGCAGCTGGCTTTAATGATGCCCCATGACAGCTATGCTACTTTCTCCCAAACATTATTTGAATTGCCAAGATGAAACACGTTAATTTTCGGCCTTTTTTTATAGCTATTATTTGATATCTATGGTAACACGTTTATAGACTATTTATTTAAAAATAACTTTTATTAATCTGTATATATATATATAAAGAGCCGCATAACAACACATCTTGAACATAAAATTTTAGACTCTAACAATAAAGTATTTTCAATATCCGAAATATTTTATTACGTAACGTCTGCAATATTTGCAATGTGAACCAGTTATAAAGTGATCTTTTTTAGACAACATTATTCTCTTTAACTTTTTTGTTTTTGCAAGTACTAAACAAATCTTTGTAGATTATGTTCCTCTTTACAATTTTAATAGATGCTATTTTCTATATTTTTTTTTTCAAAAGTAGTACCAAAAAGGTAGGTTTTTTTAAATTTTATTCGCTAATTTCGATTTGACAATTTTTGACAAATATAAAAGACGGACTTCTCATCTTTACAAATTTTTTCACGCATGTTGATATGTTATTTAAAATTCATAATAATATTTATATATTGTAACGCTCTCCCGTAACGAAGGGGTAGAAATATTAAATGTCTCTAAATATTTTGGAAATATTAAGGAAAAATAACATTGAGCATTGTCAATGTGGTTTCCTGCTCCCTTCCTGGTCCGAGCAACGCCCGTTTACCCTTTCCTAGTAATTTATAATATTCTAACTCAACAACTCTGATTTCAAAAAGAAATTGTTTTGTCATTTAACTCTAGAACAACGACGGTATCATTTTATACTTTAACCTTCAACCCTAGCCTTCCAAAATATATATAATTTTATTAAATATGTGAAAGCTACATCAAGACAAAGTTTTCAGTTTCTGAAGCACATTATGCTCCCGTAGACGACAGTGGAATTACAACCACAGATTTTTACGATTATAAAAAAAAAAAAACTTTATGTGGAGAAGATTTCATATTTCTATTCGAATTACCGATTGATCCAACTCTGGTTAAAAGAAAACGTTTTCTTCAAAAAAAAAAAAAAAAAATTAAATAAACAATTTTTTTCCCCCAAAATTTAGTCTTAACTAAAAAAATTAAAGTCAAAATGATTTTGAATTTGTCTTTTCAAAAAAAAAAGAAGATTATTCAGTAAAAGTTTATTTCTTGCACAAAATTCTTCAAAAAAGTGGCCAGATCATGTTTTTTTCAACCATGTATATCCCTTTCACTAAAATTTTATTGTCAAATTTGTAAAAATAAACACTTTTCTTACGAAAATGAAATTATATTGATGATTTTTTTTTTCTCGGAATTTGAAATTAATAAAATTCATTGTTGTCAACTTTTTTTTTGAAACATTCAGTCAAAAATCCCAACATCTCCCCTAGGAAAATCCTAGTAACAAATGCTTTGAATTATATGTACATTTGTTAATTTAGTGATTACATAAATATTTTTTCGGTGTTTTGTGTTACTTAATAAAAGTGTGAATGATATGAATTATTTCTAAGAACTGTCGTGAAGAATTTCATATCAAACATAAATTACGTTGTTAAAATTATTTAATTTTGTCACTCAATGAAGTCATAAAATTAATATTAATTTAAGAGATTCAATTGTTGCAATTTTTTTAAAATAACATTGTTGAATTTTTGTCAAGAAGTACAAATTAATTGAGGATGATAAATAAAGTGTTTTGATGTGCACCTCTCCTGTTATGGTTAACAAATGAAATATGTTTGATAAAGGATTGGAATAGAAGAAGTACATATCACTTCTCCCGTAATTAATTAATCATAAGGAAACATGATTAATTATTCATATTCTAAAACACTCCTGGATTGACAAACAAACATAGTTATATCATTAGTTCAACAGAAAACAACTATTTAATGCGTTTTTTACGAATAACTATTTCATATTTTGATAATAAGTTCAAAATAAACATCTATTTCAACCAAAAATAATCCAAGATACTTAGGCAAGTCTTTAAATATCTTGAAATAATCAATTACTAACTACAGGACACTTATTTTGGGTAATAAAGACCAAATACAACGGAAGATTTAAAAGAAATACCATCAACAAAACCTCTCCCGTAACAAAATGACTTAAGAAGGGGTTAGATACAAAATTCCTTTTTACAATTAATATGTGTAAAATGATAGAACTCCAAATCAACTCCTTTTGCCTTAAAATCATTTAAAATGGAACATTACTTAATTTTCTTTCAGTATGATTTGCAAAGATACATTTTAAAGTAGGTTTTGTATTTTTGTACATATTCATACTTAATCTCATCATAATACGATTTTTTTTAATATGTAAGGAGCAACATCCTGAATGTATACTTTTTTAGAGTAGGTCCATCCTTAAATATTTTTTCCTATAAGAACATATTGCGATAGCATCACCTAAAGTCAACCAAAAATGTTATAACAAATTATGTATAGATGAAGATAAGAAATAACAAAAAAATAAACTGTTGGAGCAATGGAGGGATTGTCAGCTTGTTGTTTGTGATTCCTTTGTCTTGTCTCTGTTTTCAAACACTCCTATTTTCATCCTCATAATATTATTAAAAAGAAGAACAGAAAACTGCACCAATGAAGAATAATATTATGTACGTTAGATTTAGTGATGTAACGCGCCCTTAAATTACCGCTCCGGGTTCAGTGCAATTCTGGGCTCTAACACGGCATACCCGTAGATTGCTTGAGGGAGTCAGCTGTTGCTACTCACCCTCTATTTAATGCACCTTGATTGTATCACGCAACCTTTTCTCCGAAAATAAACAAAAGGCCCAAAATCAGTTGAAAGCTAGCTAGTCTTGTGTTCGTCCTTAGTTAGGATTAAAAACTGAAGTCCCATCTCGTTCAGTCTAGGTCCAGGTCAGTGCTGCATATACGTCCACAAACTGATAAAGGTCGGTCTTTGATGACGTCACTCAAATTTATTTCTTATTTTTTAAATCTGTTTTAGTAATGACGGTATTAAGGGTTGATCCAAAGGACCGCTAGGATCCAAAGGCGCCCTCAGGATTATATATATGGTTTTAAATTAAACGATTTAAAAGTGTATTTTTTGCCGTTCATAGTTATCTTTTTTAAATTCTTTCATCGTATATACCCTATGAGGTTTTTTAGTTGTACTAGTGGTTTGTATTAGCTCACAAGATGCGCCAGAACGTTAATCAGTCCCTATTCACGCCAGTACCCGCCGTATTGTATAATGCAACCTTTCCTCCAAAAAGAAACAAAAAAGTGCCCAAAATATCACTTAATTCGCCGAATAAGTAATCATATCAACTTCTGTTTATCTTTTTGTATTCCTGAACTATAACCATCATATTATTTTGCACACAATTTTTTAAATGAATTATATATGCACACATATATTGCGGAATATTAAAATCCCCCATAGTCTATTAATTGTACTGTATTATAATATTGCTTCGTAATATTTTATTAAAAACATAGACAAATACATTTGTATTTGTCTATGGATATTTTTGTGTGAGCGAAGTAACGCCGTGTAATGAGTAATTTGTTATTTTTCTCTAATTTATAGGATGTAAATTTTATATTTTACCTTGTGGGGCAAAAAGCTAAGGCCCGCCACAGGGTAGTGGATTTTTTGAGATGCTTCTTCCATTGTAGAATTAGTATGCAAAGTCCCATTTTTTAATAAAAACTAATTAAAGACCCCATTAATTTTCTATATTTTTTTTCCCCCCTTTATTGATCTAGGGAAATTACATTATACATTTATCAAACGGCCACGCTGATTTTTTGAAACTGTCAAATAAATTATATTTTGAACGATCTTTTTAACAGGATGATTTATAAACATTTTCATGTAATATCCTTGAATCACAGTTAATGAGCCGGTTCATTTTGGAGGAAGAAAACAAGTCCTTTGACATATTTTCAGGCTTGTAAGTGTTTCACTATTTTGGCTTTCGGTTCAATTTTTTTCTGTTACATGTTCAGCAATTATTTCTGTTCCGTTCTGTGTTCAGCAATTAATTACGTTCCATATTATAATGTACGAGAGCAAATCACACCTTCCACTTTAATAGTGTCAAGGAGGTATCATGTGAGAACTATGTTTCAAGATTTTTAACACAATAATCTGGTGAATATTAGCGTTCGAATGAGCTACAACTGACTAAAATCGGTTCATTCATTGTCGAAATGGCAAAGTATAGCCGATTCTATTGACGGCCAGCACAGCAACAACACAAGAAAAACTAGTCCGTGGAAAGGTTGAGAAACTATAAGAACGACTGCTACCCCGCCTCAGCGGTCTATGAGTTTCCGCCGATCAACCAAACTAATTTCCCAGCCTCAGCAACGAAGCTGGGAATGATTTTAATGGCTCGATGATAATTTTGCGAATTTCTGGAAAGACGATTTGTGGCCTCCCTTCTCGCCCGAAATTAATCCTCTCGACTATGGTACCTTGGTCTATGTCGAAAGTAAGGCCTGTGACGTCCCAATCCTATCGGCGGTTCGCATCAGCCCCCTGTGCCACTGACATAAAATAGGTCTCCCAAGAGTGCGTTTTTGCTTTATCAGCCATTTAAATAATATTTAAAATAGTAAAAAAAAATATGGACTTTTATTTCTTGAATTTTTTAAAGTGCTATTGGAACGGAAAGCTAAAATCTAATTTTTAGCGTTCAGAGTTCATCGTTCTAAAGGATGTCTGTTCTGTATATTGAACGTGCGTTCCATATAACTCCGTTCATTTTTGTGTTCCGTTCACATGCTTGCTTATTCTGAAAAGTTATTGGTAAGGAAACCCACATTTTTCAAATTAGCAGTTTGCTTGTGTTGGTACCCGTGACATCACTACTACCAACTATCTAAAGGTAAATCAATACAACCTCAAACTTAGTTCTTAAGTTAATGTAATGAATTATTCAAAAACTTGTTTGAGGGCAAATGGTCAGTATGATACTCAAGTATGTAGATATTTATGACGTTGAATACCCACACAGAGTCGGTAATATTAATTTTATCATTTTGTATATATGTACATTAAAGAGGTCGTATGCAACTTCTTCTTTTATTTTAGGTACTGTCATGAATATCGTTTTCAAAATAATAACCATCTTCTCTTTTATCTCTAATAATATTAGAATTATGATCCCATCCAGCAGGCTACATACAGGGTGTAAGAACGAAATCCGGGGCTTCAGATTTCTAAACTTTTCAGGCATATATGATGACAAAATTGTGCAATGTTTAGTACTTAAAACACCTCCATTGCAGTCAAAAACAGGATATTTCAATCCTATTACATTTTCAGAGGGAGAACGCAGATGCAATGTTGTGATTATTTTGGTGAAAACCAATATATATATTAGCAATATTATGGTTAGGGATTGATAGCAGAGTTAAGGAAAGCGCTGTTAGCAGGGGCGTCCATGTGATTGTGTATATTATTTTTTTTTGAGGAGGGGTCTTCGTTTGTGATTTTTTGAAATTAAAAGTCAAAAAATTTCAAAAATAAAATTTTTTGAAAATATTTTATTGTGTCGAAAATCCACAACTTTTCAAAAAAAATATTTTTTTTGGGAAAAAGATTTTAAAAATCCCTGGATGTTGTAAAAAAATTATATTTTTAAAATAATTTTTGTTAGGTTTAATAATTCTAATGTTAAATTTTTTGAAGAGTAATTTCAAAAATCCATAGTTATTCACAGAAAATTAAATTTTTGAAAAAAAAAAAATAGAAAAATCATGTATTTTGTAAAAAAGCTTGAAAAATTTAATTTAACTTCTAATGTAAAATTTTTTGGAAGAAAAAATTCTTTAGTTTTTTTTAGGGTGGGCACAGCCCTCCAGCCCACTCCCTGCAAACGCCCCTGTTTGGAGACAAAAGACCCCAAGATTGACTCCAGGAGCCTTGCTACGACAGGATGTCCAAGGATATTTACCTCCTAGTTCTCCCAATCTGTCTGGAGTCATTGAGTCCAAGGTCAAACAAAGTCCTCTCACCATCAAAGAGTACCTGATCGACTCCATCGTCCTGAAATATAAGAATTTAGCTAGGGCTTTAGTTTCCAATGCCTATGCAAGGTTAAGGACCACAATCAAGGGCGTTATTCAGACCAACAGATAATATATTGAGTGAAGTATAATTATTCTCAATTATTGTATCTGCTCTCTGTTTTTGCTTTTGAGTAAATTTAAAAAATGACCATTTTATGTTAATTCAAAATAAAATATATATATCAAAAGTGTTGGATTTTGTTCTTATACCCTGTATTCTTTATTTATTTATTGTCTCTCTGATTCGGAGTTGGGCAATTCTTCCCAATTATGGAGCTATTATTTAAAAATAATAGTTGTTGGAAATTGTTTACGGCTCAACAAGAGCTAACTACTCGTATAATTGAACCAATCAACGTTTAGAACACTGATAAAGGGTAATTCATATATCACGTTCTTCTTTTGGAACATAATTCAAATTTATCCTTGTGTGTGGACTGACTCCATTGTTCTTTTCTTTTCTTTACCCCATCCTAAGAACCACGTGTTGCTTTGTAATCCTCCCCCCTAAAAATATTAACTTTTCCAGATTTTTATAAAAAATTATTTTATATATTTTGATAAAACCATAGAGAAAGAAATTATTGTAGTAACAAGGTATGCAAATACTGTTCCATTGACTCACTCGATTGAATCGTTCACTTCAGAGATACTTTAGCTGACATTGTACGGATTAAGAAGAGAAGTTGTGTCGCGAAACTTCATAAAGTAAAGTTGGAATAACTGCTGTGGAGCTAACAATTTGTGGAATTTTAAATTTTTTATTCTATTTCTATCTTACAACCTTAAATGTTAATACAAATTATGCTGGTTACCCCCATTTTTTTATTTCACTGTTCATATTCCGTCCATGGACTCTGAAAAGTTAAATGGCCGTATTCCAGACTTTGAATACTACTGTAATGTATGAAATCTTGGATAAAGGGATGGTCAAAGAAGGTCAAAAGTTCCAAAACTGTTAGATTGCCTGACTAATTTGTCTCCATTCTGACTCAGTCGAGCACACATTAACTTACTTGTTCAGTTCTCCAAATCCAATGATGTTAATTAGTATAATTAAAATGATTAATCTTGAGTGTAGGATTTGACCATAGTTTTTACGCACGTAAATGAGTCTACCTTAAGTCTTTGCTTGATACGGAGTAAGACGTGAATCCATGTCATTTATCTCACACCGACTTGTCATAACAGCTAGGCTACTCTACTTCTAAACATTCTTCAAATTGTCAGGGTAACTTTGTTGATTTTTTGTGTTAATGATTTTTTAAGTACCAAAATCCTTACAATTTGAGATAGGACGGGTCTTGGACCGGGAGTCAAAGTACCTTGGTATGGTATAAGTAAACTTGTAATATCCAATAATGAATGTAGGCCCGAGACCCGGATTTACTTTGATTGTATCACGCAACTTTTCCCCTGAAAAGAAACGAAAAAAGGTGTTAAAAATCAATTGGTAGTTAGACAAGTCTCTAAAATTTAAAAGGTGCTATTTATAACTCAATTAATCACCGTGCATAACACTGATGTGTAGAAAAGATTTGTACAAAAATACAGAGGTGATAACAAAATACACTGAATATTTTTGTATGCCAACCTCACAAACAAAAAATATGTACTGTATTTGGTTTTCAGCTGTCATAATCTCTTCTTCTTTTCCTTGAATCAGGGTTCTTAACATTGATTCGTTGGATACGAATGAGTTCTTATGAAGTTGTGAATTGTTACGAGGTATAATTCAATAAAAATTCTATTATAGGAAGAATTGGCCTACCACCAACTGATTTTGGGCCTTTTTTGTTTCTTTTCGGAGGAGTGGCTGTGAGATACATTAAAAGTAACGACGTATCCCATCTTACTATAACAATAATTCTGTTAAAGACTAATACCTGTCTTCTAATAGTAATAACATTGGGTTATTTATTGTTCCAGCATCAGGGTTTTATTTCTGATCCTATTTTATTTATGTCTGAACTTTGGTTAAAATATGAACTTATACAATTCGTGATAAGTATCAGTATAATCTTAGTTTTGGATCTGCATCCGAAAGTTCGGATACCCGAAATTGACCCAAATATTTAAGTCTAAAGATCCGAACTCATCTGGATCCGAGAAAATGACGGTTGGTCCTATCTTTATTTATAACCTTTTTCATAATTTTGCCTATAAGGGAGGAATTTATCTTTATACAATTATAAACTGGTTAATTGTATTCAACTACAATGATTCCACTTCTGCTCCCCCAAAAAAAAAAAAAAAATCATAATAAAAAAATACGTATAATTATTGCTTATTAGTTTATCATTATTAAATGTTATTACTTCAATGGGCCAAAAAACAAAAAAAAACACACACCGCGCTCCAATTCAATTTTTATTTTTAGCCAATGCCCAATAATTATCGTTTCATCTGTCTGAAATGTAGATACTACGTCATTGTTAGTCGATTCTTTGAGTCTAATAAGTTGTTTTTATGTTCTAACAATAACCTTTTATATATATATACTATTTAGCCGAAATAATTAAATATATGTTTATTCTTTAACAGTAAATGTACTCACGAAATCTTACATAAGGGGATGTGAGTAGCAACGTTATTGATAATTAAAAAAAAGTATTATTATTTTTTTTTTTTTGGGGGACTTAAGTTATTTATTAGTGATGTGCCGCGAGCTGAATTTTGCTAAAAAAACTAAAAAACTCGTCACTCAAAAAAAATCAAATTTTGTAAAGAATTATTGTAACAATGGATAAACTTTTTTTTTGATCCTTGATAGGAATCATGGCTTCCTTTTGATCCGTCGTTTCTGTTTGTGTCTCAGAATTCTTTTTTTGTTTTTCTTGACATAATAATAGAGAGATTGTTGTAAAGTATTATTATTGATAACATAATTTAAGCGGCTTCAAGGATGTTTTCCAACTGGTGTTTAACTACTATTTAAACAAAAGGATAATGAAAGATACAAAGTAAATACCCTAATACTAAAATGCTGCAACAGGAGTCGGGATTATGTTTAAGCATAAATTTCAAAGGATACACCAAACGAATTTCTAGCTAGCTGGTTGACAATTAGATTTTATCTTTTCGAATTTATGTTTATAAATATAAATCGTGCATTTATAAATATTCATTAATCTATATTAATACAGACTATTTTGTCGTATGTCTATTTGTTTGATGAGGATTTTTGTGTGTGTGTGCTTAATACACTGCGATATTCCAAGTAATGTCAAGTACTCCCGCTAGACTTAAAACATTCAAACAAAGAGTACTTTTAAAATGAACTGGGATTAAGAGGTCACATTTTACAAAAGTCAACATAATGTTGACTCTGGAGAAACATAAATTCCAAATTTAATAAAAGAAAGTCCGTCCGTCTAGGGTCATTTAAAGGTTGTAATGGGCTCGAAAAAGACAAAGAGGGAATCCCAAGTTTTGACAAGTCCCGAGTTTTTGACAAGTTACGAGGTTGAAGGAGTTTCAAGCAACAATTGGCTTTTTATGCCCACGAGTCGAGTTTTTTTTTGTATCTTTTTATATTTACCACATACAGCTCACTACAAGGTGATTTTGGGCATTTTTTCTGTTTCCTTTTGAAGGAAAGGTTGTCTGATACAACAAAGGTAACGATGTGGTAGATTTACTAATGAAATATTTAATAAATAGTTAGTTACCTCACTAACAAAAAATATGATTTTTATTCATAATTAATTATTCTCTTCTTCGTATCAATTCAAGAGTACATAACTAATTTCTCTCCGTTTCAGGGATTTGTAAAACACTTGGGCACATAGGAAGTACATAGGGCTTTAAAAGTCATTCTGCATGTCGAAGACAAGAAGTTTGCAAAAGATACGGAAGTTAATCGGCAATTGTCAGAGTCATGATTTTTTGTAGCTGTGCTCAGGATTGGTTCCTTCGTACCACAATATTCTATCGAAGCTGGACTTAAGATCAACACAGCTGAGTACCAAAAGATCCTGGAGGACGACTTGTTACTCTGGATGGAGGAAAAGATTGGCCTGATCTATGTGGTACTTTTGCAGGACTCTTCCCCGAGCTATGCCTCCAAGGCAACTCATGCATTCCCATCTGAGAGGGTCATGTTATCCGTAAAGGTAGTTTAAACCTCACCGCCTCCGCGTTTCTAAGCGTCAAGGACCTCTTAATATACTATAATACGCTCAAACCAACGGGTTATGCATTTGAAATGCTGGCCTGAAGGCAGTTCAAATTCCTCTGCCGCCACTTCATTGAGCATCAAAGACTCCTTTTAATATCGTAAACTACAACTCGTTAGGTGGGTGCAGCATATTTTAACCTGCCTTAGGTCCAGTAATAAATATGCACTCGTCATAGGCCGAGTTGTATTTTTGGATATCAGAAGGGGTTCTTCAAGCTCAGAGAAGTGGTGGCGGAAGAATTTAACCTTCCTTTTGGCCCAGCAATTCGCCTGCATAATCTGTGGACCGGGGTGTCTTAAAGAAGAATTCTTGATGCTTATAAACGTGGAGGCATTGGGTTTAAACTCCCTTGGGGCTAAGCATTTCGCATTTACAAACTGTATTTCTGCATATTAGGAGGAGTTCATGCTGCTCAGGGAAGTGGGTGGAGGGATTTTTGTAATTATTCAATAGTTTGATTGCTCGAGCATAATATAATTGCAATGAAATTGCACATGATAATATTGTCTTGGATTAAAATTACTCAAAATGATGTTGTGTCTAGATGATATTCTCACCAACGATTTTATCACGCAACGATATTATCACAACAATTTTGTAGGCAACCTTTTTACCACAATCATTTTAATGGACACCCCTTAACACAGCCTACGAATCATCCTGTTAAAAATATCTGTTAACCCACGAAGAATTTCCTTTCCATCTTCTCAAAAAAAGCACCGTAGCCGTTTAAAATATGTAGAAAATTGGAGCCTTGGATTTTTTAAACAGGGGTTACAGAAAGAGGGCACTACAGATAGGAGAAAACTGGCTCAAACAACTTTTACCCTTTGGAGGAAGATATACCGTAGCCAGCTAAATACGTTCCAAGACCCATGATATCTCTACTTAGAGGACTCCGCCTTAATAATTCACCTAACGCTCCTATAGCAATGGGGACAGGCCTACTTGTCCCTGGTATTACAAAGATACTATTAATTTACTTTATTACAGAAAATATACCAAAAATAAACCGAATCTCCAGTCAAATCAATGAACAGGGTCAGAAGTATTAAAATGTAGAGATATTAGTTAAACGGACCCATTATTTTATATGGTTTTTATATGTACAAAATTATGTACTTATAAATGAGTATAATTAATTAAGACAAGCAGATTCCGTGGTTATTTTCAGATCATGCAAAGTATAGAGTCTTTTGTACAAGGTGGTTCAGCTGAATTGGGAAAATCTTTAAAGGTTTATAACGAATGAACTCGATGGGGTAGAATCCTACATTTTTAACTATTCAAAAGCTACATTTAATGATATTCCTTATTTATAATGAGATCCGCCTCTCTTGATAACCTTGGCTGTACGGCGCCAGAAGTTTTTGCAGGCACGGGTGACCTTGTCCAAACCCTATTTTCTCATTGTACTGGCTCTGTTTTCGCACTTTTACTTAAATTATCTGTATGAACAGAGTAGCCCAATGAAGAAATACATCATCCAACAAGACAGTGAACCGGCCACAAGGCCGAAAAGGTGCAGGATGTCTTGGTAACAAAATTTCCTTACTTTGGGGGCCTAGATTTTTGACCTGCAGTCAGTTTGAACCTGAACCCTTGCGATTTTTATCTTTGAAGAGGGTCGAACATGTGGTTTGTGGTCTGTGGAGGCCCTGAAGAAGTCCATTAAAAATAAAAATGGATCTGAATAAATTAATCTATAAAATAGGATATATTCCCGTAAAAAAAAAATAGAATTAAAATTTATCAATCAAGCAGGTCCATACTCCATTGAATTATCATTTGGTGCTGCTAGATGATAATAAGTCTTTGATCTCCCTGTTGTTGACTTTAGCAAAGGGGCCCAAGGCCTTCAATAGATCATTTTTGACGACGTCATCCCTGTTATCGTTGGAGGGGATGATGTTGAGCACCTTCTGAGTAGCATCATCTCCCTTGTTGTCTAAATCGATATTGTCTGGCGCACTGTCGTTGTAGTTCTAGGATACACTTCCTGTTGGTTTTAGTGCTTAAGTTGCAAAATTTGCATAGCAAATATTTTTTTTCATGCACATAAGTCCTAATCTTGGTGTCATCGAGCTCCACAATGAGCACTGAGGGGTGCGCTAGATAAGGCATGGTCTTTCACTTTGAATGAATGTAAATGTATTGAAAATAAATTATATTAGATGCCTGTTAATATTTATGGAGAAAAAAGGGATTTAAAAAAATTTAAATAGCTTGTGTGGCAGGATAGATGTATCATATTTTTGAATATCCGAGTACTTTTCCCTTTATAATTCATGGCCCCCATAGATTAATTCTTTGTGTCTCTTTCTTCTTCTTTTTCTCCTTCAATACTCGCACTCAATTCTACTTTTACTCAAATAAATGATTTTTTTTTCACCTAAAAATGGCGGGTAAAAAGTAAATAAAGTTCGAAAATGCAATAAAATATTAAAAAGAGTTCAAAATGCAAATAAATTTTATTTGCATGATTTGGACATTACCAGTTATAAGGTTTTAAATATTTTTCAGATTTATCTGGACCACCCCGTAGCATAGTTTTATTCCAAAAATAGACTCAAAGGAGTGGTAGTAGAGCTCATCTCATGAATGAAAGGGAAGAAACACACTAGGGGGGCTCGAAATACACAAATGAAAATCAAAAGAGTATACATGTGCACTTAATTAAGTAACAAACAGATCTCAAAAAAGATCCTTGATCCAACTTGACTTGTGAAGGAATAAGTTCATACAACCTTCATCTAATCCATTGTTTCTTAACCTAGTGGAAATTTTGTTATTTTAAAGTACTGGTTCCCAATGCGGTCTATGTTAGTAAAATAAAAATTAGGGGACACTACAGTAAGAGGGCTGCCAATTCAGGAAAATGATCAAATTACATTTTAGCCCAATTTTTCAAAGTAATAATAAAAAACTCGCTAAGGTCGTGATCAATAAAGCCTAAATAAATAATAACATTTTTATTCTTATATTTCACTCTAGAAAATGAGCTTTAATGTAGCTTTTGAAATTCAAAAACATATCTTTAAAATTCAAACTTCCAAAGTTCTGCAACATAATTTTAAAATTGAAACTTTTGAATCCCTTTACAAATAGAGAATGTCTTTAGAAAGATACATTTTTAAATTGGCTATAGAAGTAAAAAAAAACGCACTTTGAAGACTAAAACTTTAGACATATTATTTTTTCGTTAAAATACAACAGAAAATCGAAATAACAGGTCAACTTAAAAATAATACACTGAAAAAACACACGTTAAATTAATAATTTAGTAGATGCTGACCTTTTTGTGACCTCTGGCCTTTTTTATTACATTAAAGTTGTAGTTTATAAACTTAAAATGTATTGATTTATTTCATAAAAAGTTTCCTTCGAGTTTCTTTTTATTACATTAAAAAATTTTATAAAAAAAAACCGTATATATGGGTGAAAAATAATTTTGGGGGTAAGGGGATAGGTTTGGGTGTATTTCGTAAAATCTTTGATTTTTAGGGAAATGTTTGCAAGAAAGAAAAAGAGTACAATTTCTGAAATTATGATTTCCTTAGAGTGCTACAACGGCCTCCAAACATGGCTTAAAGACACTCCTACACTTCTTGACGAAGGCTTCGGACATGACCTCCCACTGCTACTCTGTGGAGCCTTGAAGTCATCCAAATTTGGTGCGAAGTAGCACATGCTTTGTTATCGACTATACTCGAAATGGCATAATCGAGGGGGGAAAGTCTGGGGAGGAGATGTAAACAGTTAACCCATTATGGTCTAACCAGGTCATCAATTTCTGGCCTCTCTTCACCCAGTTGGCCGTAATTGTTGTTAAAAGCAATTGCCAATGTCTTCTTACATAAGAGGCCTTCTCCAAAATCTTTCACACGCCTCCTCAAAGTCCAATCAGTGACATTGAAATCCTTGGTATGCTGGCAAATCGAATTGTCCAGACTTCCGAGAATTGCAGTATTCAATTCTTCCATAATCCCGATTTTCTGGCGTTTAACACTACCAGGGTCTAATGGTTCTTACCTGAAACTACAGAAACTATTAATCTTGTAAACAAGACTCCGGGAGCACCCTACGATCTTCAAGATCTCGTTGACACTAATTTGGGCGTTGAGCAAATCAGACACCCTTTGCCTTTTCTCCTTCATGCTTATAACTCATTTATTATTGTTTATTGTCGGAATAGTCCTAACTTATAATAACACAACTTAAATTTACCCTCGTACAAAGTACATATTTAAAAGGCATGTTACGAAATTATACGAATCCCGAATTATACATTGATAATTCTAATAATAGATGAATACCTATTCTGCATATTTATGCATATATATTCATCACTTTTAATAAAATTTTTATTTTATTTTTGATGTGATACAGGATATTAGCAGCTTTCGCTTAAAAAAGAAATCCTTGTAGCTTATCCCACTTTATGAGCTATTGTAAAAAATTTGTTGAAAGCTCTTCCATACTCATATCTTGTAGCAAATGCATTTAAGGAATTTACTAATTGTCTTGCAATTTTTCTGCAAAAATCCACAGCTGTTCACAAAAATTTAAATTTTTCTTGAAAAAATATTCAAAAATCCACAATTGTTTACATAAAATTAAATTATTTGGAAAAATATTTAAAAATCCATAGCTGTTCAAAAAAATTTAAATTATTTGGAAAAAAAAAAATTCAAAAATTCACAGCTGTTGACATCAAATTAAAATTTTTGCAAAAAAATTATAATATTAAATTTTCTATTAAAAAACAAAAGTTATTTAATTTGGGACCAGTCCCTCCTCGGCTGATGCCCCTGATTGGCTAAAGTAGCCTACGAGTAGTTAAATTAAAAACCAGTCATAATATCGTGCATTTAGATTAAGGATTCTCAACCTTTTTTTGTAATGTACACTTGTGCAATATTTATTTAAACCAAGTAGCCCGTCACTAATACAAAACATTTTTAGCTTCAGTGACAGGGGCCTCCACAGGATTGTATTTCGGAAGAAATACAAAAATATTAATTTTTTCCGAATTTCTTTTCTCAAAAATCCATAGCTATTCTCAAAAATCAAATTTTTTGTAAAACAAATTTCAAAAATCTTTAGTTATACATGAAAAATTAACTTTAGGAAATAATTTGAAAAAAAAACCATATCTTTTCTCAAAAAATTAAGTTATTTTGGGAAGAAAGGTTCAAAATCCCCAGTTATTTACAAAAAATTTCAATTTTAAAATTTAAAAAAAAAAGTCCAAATATTATTTTTTTGAAAAATAGAAATTTGACATTAAATTTTCTTGTAAAAAACAAAAATTCCTTAATTAGGGGGGGGCAGCCCCTCCTTCCCACTTCTTGCAGACACCCCTGAGTTATTAACCACTTTTATAATATTATTTCAAAATCTCAAAAAACCCTTGGAGTGCCTCGAAGTACCCCAAGGCGTGCGTGTACCCTTATTTGAGAACCACTGATTTAGAGGTTCTTAAAGTTGTAATTATAACTAGTAGTTCAGTTGCTCATTGGCGGCATTACTAAATATGTTAACCTCATCAATAAATAATAAAAAACCAGAATAATCAAGACTTATGCTAATACATAATCTACTAACATACCTATGTGCATTTATTTTCCAAGCATTATTATTTGTCTGGAGTAACAAACAATACAGTCACATGAGTACATTTGAGTACTTTAACAACACAGATTATGCGTTTATTTATAGCTCCAAGTTTGGTTACTATTGCACATTATATCCAGACAAAGTAAGTCATAATGGAGATTTTAAAGTCAAAAAAAATAAAAAAAATGCTTAAATATATTTTATTTTATATTTTATCTTTGCATAGATGGATGCAATCAACTTGAAAGGATTTCTTGACTGTGCTCTGAACGGTTTTTATTTTTGAGCTAGTATCTATCTTAACTTTTTGTTAGTGAAATGGGATTTTCTGTACCCCAAATTTGATAAAATTGTTTTTTAAAATAGATTTTACAGTGGGATTTTTTTTGTATACTTTTAAAAGATCATTAAAATAATTGCAATTTTTGCTGTTGTAAAATTTTTTAATTTTTAGGAATGATTTTAAAAACTTGCAATTCTTAATCAATTAAATTCTTAATATTGAGTTAGATTTATTTATTTGTTTTAAAGTCATGTTTCTGGTTTATCAAATTAATTTTGTTTAATTTAAGATACACGCATTTCTACTAATAATATATCAGCTTTTATTCTATATATTACAATCAACCTATTAAAAATAATTAAGAATATTTTTAGTTGATAAATTCGTCAAAAGTAGCAAATATTTCATAGTTATTTTCATCAAAAAATGAAGTTGGAATCTTTCAACTATAATAATCACAAATTATATATTTTGTTGAGGCCTCAATCTCAGGTTGTTATGATTATAGTGTAAGTTTAACCTTGACTTAAACTCAAGTAAGTAATTGGATGCCACAACTATGCTCTCTCAATTTTTAATCAGTAATGGCCGGAAAAGTATAAAATATGATTTAGAGACTGGGAACGTTTTTATATAAAGGTCCTTATTTTACACTAACTACCATATTAAAATATTATACTTGATTAGGACGTACCCATAATATATATTTTATTTCGAACTATTTTATTAATGCTTTTAATAACTCCAGAATTTAGTACAAATAATTTAGAGATATGTTCCTTCTTCAACTACAATGAAGATATATAGCTAACACACACTGTACATTAGGTATAATTTTCTTCTCTAGCAACAACCGAGACGCAAAGCTTTGTAAATCGACGTCAGGAGAATAATTTATCCCAAAAGCGTGTTGTCCATTGAGCTACTTTGTTTGAATACCTAATTAATGTAGAATACTTTGGTATTATATAATATTTTTTTGATTACTCCAAATATTTCATCAAAGTTGTCATTCTATCTATATATCTTTTCGTCAAAATGTATTATGGTATTTAGATGCTAGTATCTGCTTAAGTATTAAAACCCTCAAAAGTTTTTCCTATTTCCATGGTCAATTCTTGATATTTGTTATATTGTTTTCATCCGAGTCTAGAATATCACTTTTAATATGCTATTACTCAAACAAAAAGATCAGGAGAGTCGAGAGCTTCTTTAATCGGAGCACCTTAAATCCTCCCTTGATAATCTTTTTAGATCTGATGAAATACCTCAGCGGTTTTTGTCTAGTATGCCCAAGAGCAAAGGGCATTGTGTTCAAGTCAAAGAGAAGATTGTTCAATTTTTTAAGCAAGGCAGTGTATACAAATCAATTTCCAAGAGATTTGGATGTTCCTTAATCAACTGTTCGCAATATAATCAAGAAATGTGGAGAATATGGAGAAGTTTGTAATCGTAAAAGAACTCTTTGTTCATCAAAACTATCTCCTAACTTGTAAAGAAAAGTAGTAAGGGAAGTCAAAATGAACCTCAGAATAAAAACTAAGGTGATATTAGATAATTTATAGAAGAATGGGATTGTTGTTTCACGAAGAACAATAAATGTAATGCTTCACAAAGAAAGCTATCTTGAGAGACTTCAAAGAAAGACACCATTGTTCAAACCTCGACACCTTAGATCAAGGTTAAAGTTTGCCAAAGAACACTTGAAGAAGGATATTATCTTTTGGTCAACAGTATTGTGGTCAGATGAAACACAAATCGAGCTTCTTGGTGGCAGTTCTACCCAGTTCATTCAGAGAAAATTTGGAGAGGCCTTCTCTCCGCGAAACACGATAGCTACAGTAAAGCATAGTTGTGAATCAATCATGTGTTGGGCCTGTTTTTCTTCCAAAATGCACTGGAAGGCTTTTCAGAGTGAATGGAAAAATGAAAAAAGAGGATTATGTAAATATTTTTGACAAAAATGGGAAATAATCCGCAAAAAAAAAAAAAAAAAAGGCCTTGGTTGTAAGATGTTATTCCAACAGGCCAATGACCCAAAGGATTCTAGCAAATTTGCATCTTCGTGGCTTCAAAGGAGTAAAATTAAGTTTTTTTGACTGGTATTCGTTCAATCCAGACCTTAATCCCATTGAAAATCTTTGGGGTGAGTTAAAAGAACGTGTTCATGCCGAAAAACACAAAAATATTCCAGAACTTCAGCCATTTTGTATTAAAGAGTGGAACAATATTACTACAAAAACATTTTTGAACTTAATTGTAAATTATAATAACGGATTAGTTGAAGTTATTAGAAATAAAGGTTACACAATTGGCTATTAATTTATGGCGTGCCAATACTTTTTAACGGTAATCAAAGTAAATGTCCAAATATATCAATAAAAGTACAAAAAACTATTTTAGAAAGAACAATACATAATTTTGACCTTTTTAATTTGAGTAAGGGAGTTGGGCTCAGCGATTAATAAAAGTTTTATAGGGCTCTCCAAAGATGCAAAGGTTGGGAATCACTGTTTTATTAAAGTAGAAAAAAGAGATAAAAGTTAGCTACTTATTTCCAAATCAATAAACCATGTAGCTAAACGATGATCTATTTTTTCCAAATGAAGTAGGCTACAAAAATAATTGTTCGCTCTTTAGAGAACGCTTAAAGTGCCATGAATTTCCTGATATTAATATCTAACAATCCAATCTTTATAAATTTACCCTCGTAATTTAATACTAACTAGGTTTATTCTGCAATCGGAATAAAATACATTTTACTCCACAAGGAAAACGATAAAGGCATTGCCATTTGTATGTTCTTAGAAGGGACATCTTGCAACGAAATAAAGTTGTAACTTAGCCAAAAAAATATCTTCATACTAAAAGTCGCGGTCTACCACTTTTTTTCTTCTTATTCTTCTTAAAAGTGGGATTATTCTTGAATATTACCACAGAGCGTAACAAAAGCAAATTTATTCATCCGTACCTAAATCAAATAAAGTTAGCTAATATTTATTGATTTATGATTGGTGAAGTTCTTTGTGATTATATAAAAGGTAAATCATTGTTTTCTAAGCGCTAAATAAATAAATTGAAGATTATAAAAACTTGGTCAAATTTATGACTATCTACGGTTTACTTTATCTCTCAATCTTAATTTGCTACTTCTTGTGACACACCCTCCCCGTCATGGCCGTATGTTTTTGGATCACTGCTGTGCTAGAAGACTCATTATACGACCTATTTTCAGTACCCTACCCTGAAGGAAGGAGGTGGTCAACCGAAATTTCCCAGAGGATGGTCCAACTTCCATGCAATGAAGTTCTCCTTTCTACTTAGAAGAGAAATACATCCCAAGACATAGTACTTCGACCCCAATACTTGACGTTAAGTTCTTGGAGTTGTACTCTACATTTATCTTCTTTCAAATACTTTGTTCATACAATGTATAATATCACTGTTACAAATAAACCTTCAACGTTCTTTTCTTGGTCATTGGGTAAACTTAAAAAATAAGCAATGGTTCATATCATTTTATTCTCTGCAGTATGTCTGGTATATAATAATATATTTAGTCATATTTATTTATACCAGTAAGTCTCGACGAATTACATTTGAATGCAAGGAACTAGTTTTTTTACGAGTATGATGTTTAAGGATTAAATTTCAATGTGTAATAGCATATTAAGATCTAATAAGATTTGTATTAAAGATCCCTAACTCGTGTTAAAGTATGGGAATCTAAAACTTGCAGTAGCATTTAACTACATTTTTATCTATGGTCTTTTTAAGTACTATGTAGGTTAGGCAACCAAACAAGAGCTGAGACAAAAACAAACCAGTTTTGTTTCTATCCCATGTCAAAATGTGGGAGCATCAACAAAAAGGCAACACGTGTACAATCTCGTCCACGTCAGATTTAGTGCCAAGACCACTTGCATCTTTATCCAGAATGCTCGAAATAACAATAAGTCTGTTAAAGATAAGAATATTTTTAAAAAGAGTTCCTCCAGCCCTGCCCTCAACCTGCCTAAATTTTGTTGTTTAAGGATTAAACTGCTGCACCTCAAGTTCTCAAGTTTTTTTCGATATTTTATTCTTTAATAAATGTTTTCTGTACAGATAAAGTATTCCTAAATATACTCAAGTTCTTTACATAATAAAGGTTGAAATTGAATATACATGTGTTATATAATACTATTATTCATGAATTTAGAATTTTTTTCCCTGCAAAAACATGAGATTATCTACTTTTTTGAATAATAAACAAGACCTATTAGCTGTCACGATATCACCAGCTATCGAAACTATTTTATAATTTTATACACATTTACCTATAGTTACAAGGAGTTGTGAAGCTAACTTGGAAACATTGGAAAATGTATTTAAATTATCCCTCCCCCATATCATTGGGTTTGTGTCCACTGGGATGCATTTGATCCTATTGTAAGTCATTGCTTCAGGTTTTTTTTAAAATCTGATTCCTAGGTATCATATGGAGGAGTAATAGATGCTTTGACACCAAAAAATATATGTTTGATTTTGTAAAATATAATAACCAACGGGAATTTTTTCTTGACTAAATAAAAAATGATACAATATTACCATAATTTTATACTTTCAAAATATTTAATATGATATTATTTATATACGTACCGAAAGAAAGGTAAAAAGAAGCGAATCGAACCGCCGTATAACCCCGTACGTAACCAGTCCTAATATATAGCATATAGACATATAAGAAATTGTTTTTGAGTTGTCTTTTCTGGATTCCATAAAGATCACGTTTTGCATAGTTAAGTTATGATATTAAAAGTTTTGAGGTTCCACTCTGTATACATCTGAGGAATGCAATTTCACTGATGTCTTCAAAATAACAAATTAGACGGATAATAACTCCTGGAAAAAACCAGTTACTACCACTGGTAAAATAATAAAGAAGAATTAACCATTCTAAGGAAATTGCGTCATTTGTTGGAACTAAACTCTTTATACTTAGCGTAACAAATTTTGCTGAAGGAAGTGACTTCGGAATTTTGAGTACAACTGATTTGATTGCAAAAAAATCCAAAATTTAAATGATATAAGTTATAGCAAAACAAGGAAAAATTGAGGCATTTTATTACAAATATCCCAAAAATTACTTTTAGCCCTTAAAATCAGTTTTTATCCCATTTCTGATTAGTCAAACAATGACTGAAATTATTTGTTTTGTCCAAAACAATCGAATTTACAATATAAAGTGTTTGACTATAGCTTTTTTTGACGTTCGAGACAAAATCAAGGCCTGTTACAACCGACCCTGACTCCCCTAAATCATTCAGCATAATATTCATCAAAAATATCGTTATCAATTATTCGTAATTGAACAGCCTTTTTTCTTTTCTGCACGGTTAATGAAATGCGGTTAAACGTTACTCCAAATACGAATAGTAAGTAAATTTTATGCATAATTTATAGTCTACATACCTAGACCCAAAATTACGCTATAAAAATTTGAATCATATTTTCTTAACTATTTGATTAATTGATCATATCAATTAAAATGGTCAAATGACTTACTAGAGTTTAAGACAATGAGAAAAATACAATATTTTGACAAAAAAAAAAAAAAAAAAAAAAAAATTCTGAACAACGATAATTTCAGGCAACATCAGGTTATATTTTGTAACTTTGTGGTGAAGACCGCAGGGACCTCTTCTCTCTCCTTGGCAAGCCACCTGTCATTATGGACGCTGTAGCTTCTGTTGACTGTCCAGTTCTTCTCGTCGGAGAAGAAGATGATTCTTCCTCCATGGCTCTTCAGGTCATTGAGGAGACGCTTACCGTTGGTGAGCCTGGTGGCCTTCATGGATGCCGTGAGGATGTGTTGTTTGGCCATTCGGTATGACCTGTACCCGAAGTCCTCATTCACAGCCTTGAAGACTAGCTGCTTGCTCATTCCACGGTTCTTGGCCAACATGGACAAGGAAGTCCCCGGCAAAGCCTTGAAGGACTTCCGGAGGCCTTCAAGGAAGCGAGGAGTGCGGATTCGGTCACTTCTCATGTTATGGGCATTGCGGCAGACCTTCCCCTCAACCTCCCAGGGATTGAAGACTCGGTACACCATGGTCTTGGGGTAGTTAAGAAGCTTGTAGATAGCAGAGGGCTTGTGTCCCGGCGAGCCAATTCGAGGTTGGCGTCTCTCCTTGCTTGTTCCATGATGACTATTGTTTGTTGTCAAAACAATTGTGTTGGAAGTTATATTGTATTGTTCACGCAACCTTTTATATTAGTATGACTTAACCTCGAATATCCACATTATGGATCTGGATGAAGTTTAAAGTAGTTCCAATTTTTCGTGGACACCCTGTACAATCAGGATCAACAAATTTTGTATTTTCTTATGTCTGCGGGACAGTCCTGCCACTATGGAACATTACACAAGAAATGACTTGCATCTTAGACCTTCATATGTTGTAGGGACAAGCAGTTTCCAGTCTGTCCCTTTTGGAGATCTCCAAAAAATCTCCGCATTAAACTTGGTTAAACGTATAATTTTGTAAAAGCAATGGGTAAAGTCAATTCTGACAAGTTCCAAAACCTTTGGAAATTTTTTTTTGAAGGTAAGTGTAGGAAAACCTTCGAAAATGAGGGAATTTTTCTTGGACAACTAATAAAGGAGATATTGAATGACACTGAATTTTAAAAAGCATTACGTTCACTGGAATTGAAGGCTTGACTGGCTTTTAAATGGATATTTGAAAATTTCCTTGGAAACGAGAAGTCACCTGCGTATAAAGACGGAGTCAAGAACTTGCTTGATGCTTACAAGGAACTCGTGTGCCTAATGTCGTTGAAAATGCACTTCCTGTATTCAAACTTAGATTTATTCTCCTAAAACATTGATGCAATAAGTGACAAACAGGAGAGCGATATCCGTAAGATATTTACACAATGAAGAATCGTTACCAAGGATTGTAAAAAATCTCAAAGAATTGATTCAAATTTCAGACCACTGTATTGCAAAAAGTCTACGTGCTACAAAAAAATAAATAAATAAAGATTTGAAATCAGCACAAAAAATGATGCATTTAGAAAAATGCTATGAAATTTTGGATGAGAAAAAATAGTTTAATTTTGTTGACCTGTGTAATGTGACTTAAGATGAGTTTTAGAAACGAGCTGAAGTACTCCTTAGTTCATATAATCATATTAATCTTTTTTTCTCAATCTGTTATTATCATATTTTTTTTATTCTTGAGGAGATAATGTCTTAGTATTAAGTGAATAGCTACATGTGATTGTGTTCACGAAAAACGGAGGGTAACACAAAGGATGTGTAAGGGTATTATTTTAGTATATTATTAACACTAGAACGACAAGTGTATTATTTTTGATACCCACTAGGGATTCAATTTCTTGATTATATTTGTTTATAACTTCTTGAATTTTCATAATTCATTTTATCAAACACATAAAACAAAATTAAAAATTAAAATTAGTAATCGTTTCGTTGAACACTGCCTACACAGACGTGGGTATCATATTTGATGTTGAATCATTTCTAATAATCTTTTTGTTCTACAAATGTGTATGAACATGCTCAAGTAAGTTCAGAGTTGAATGTACAACTTTAGAAAGTAATCAGTTACCTTTTTTTGTATAAATATAAACATAGATTTAGCTGAACTAGCCATTCTGATTCCCCCTGTTATTGTGCAAGGATGCCCGAGAAAAAATTATCCATTCAAGAAATAAGACAATATCTTCTTTCTACATCGTACTCTGGTCTAGAAGGTGATGATCTTGAATTGGAACAGGATGAAGAATATGTCCAACCACCTTAATTAAGTTCCTCCGAATTCTATTGGAAAGTTTTTGAAAAGCCTATCGGTAAGTAATTTTGTTAAATCACATTATCAGTAGAGCTAGATGTTACATGTATTTATCTACAACTAATTGTTTCATGTATTTATCATTTCAAAAAATGTCAGGATGCAATCAAGTGACTAAATTCCTGCTTCTATGAAATATAAATCAACCTACTCATTAGGAGAGTCAATGTATGTCCACTTCCAATTAAGAAGACATTTGAAGGAAGTTCCAGGTCTGTCATCATTTGCGAAACGTAATATTTTTATAGATACAAGTATTAAATAATAAATGGGTATCATTTTTGATATCCCCCGTCATTTAAGGGGGTCCAAGAAAATTTTGAGGACTTCATCACCGGCCTTTTGACCTCAAAACTCGCCAGATCTGAATATGATGGATTTTTTTTTGTTTGATGTGGGATCAAACGACAGACCAACTGAACCTCCTGCTACACCAAAGACGAACTTATCAGTCGGTTTAAGAACGAATTCCAGGATTTACGAAGGAACCAAGTGGCTGAAGTTGATTTTATTAAATCAAATAACTAAAATCTATCTAGCTTTTAGAATCTAGTTGCATAATTTTTCATCTGAATACTGGTTGGAGAGAAAACTACATAAGAATAAGAAATGTTTTTTGCCGTACAAATAGCTTTGTGCACTCTGTAAATGGCAAAAAATAAGAATCATTCGAGGAATACATCTTTTTACAACGACAAGAATCGCATATTATTCTGAGTTTCAAATTTATTTTAAATAGAATTGAAACAATTAGAAAAAAATTCGGGGTACAGAAAAACCGGCTGTCAAACATTATAGGGATTTTTTTAACATAATTTATTTGGGCGCGCTTTTTTTCAGCAAGGATTTTTGGGCGTGCTTTTTATAGCGAAACTTTATATAGAGATGTTTCTTTTATGTGGTTGATTTGAACTTTACCGTTGAATAACTAATTAGTTGTTACGTCAGAGATATATAATTGAAAATAGTTAGTCGGTCATTCTATATATTCGAGTGAGCCATTAAGTCATATTCATTCTTAATTCAATGGGCAACGGTCTATTACTTTTTAACCTTCTTGGATTGATGATAATGTTTGGTACTTTAGTATGTTATGAGTATAATCATGTTAAATTATTTTTTACGTAAAATATATTAAACATTTCTTCCGAATTTGTTTGGTATAAGCCAAGGACTTAATTTCACTCCTTTGAATATGTAATAAACGAATTGCTTTGATATAAAAATGTGTAGAAAATAAAAAAAAACCTACGCTTATTTCTACACTTTTCTAAAATAAGGATTTTGCTTGATAATGTTCTGCAAGATTGAACAATCTCAGAGGGTATCATCCAAAACAAAAATTGAGATGGCAACCGTGATTTAACCATAATTTAGGACTTAACGGTGGCAAAATTTGCGTCTTGACACTAAGTAATTTTGTAAAATGACATTATGTTGTGTCTTGACACAAACGATCCAGGATGACCAAGAAGAAATCACGTGGAGGAATAATATAACACTTATTTATAAGATCATGTGTATTCTTTATAATACAAAAACTTACTCTAATTTATTTACAAAATACACGACTATTTATACTATGTAAAATACAGTACTTTAATACATAAAAGAAAATATAAGAAGATAAGAAGAACAAGGGGGAAGGAAATATGAAATACATTACATCACCCCCAAGCACCAAATCCATGACGGTGCTTACACAGGTTCCGCTCCATGAATAGCAGCTTATAGATCCGCTCCATCCATGTCCAGGCGCGGGCAAAACATTCGTTCCTGTACATCAAATTTTTATCTCCGTAGACGTGCCGTGCTCTCAGCACGCGCACAGGAGAAAGGAGAACAATACTCTTCATAGAAGTTTTAAGGATCCCAGCACCCTGCTCGTCCCTGGGAGAAATAACATTCACCCTTAACGAGGTTTTAGAGACACGAGCACCCTGCTCGTCCCTGGGAGACATAACCTTCACCCTTATAGAGGTTTTAGGGACACGAGCACCCTGCTCGTCCCTGGGAGACATCTTGCTTGATGTACCCTCATCCAACTCGGGATGATCCATAGGAGAGACCGTTGCACATCCATTATCCAATGATGTGAACGGGAAAGTAGGAACAGCAGAGAACCAAAACTGTGTAGGACTAAATCCACTTTTAATTATGTGGTCCCTGACCCGGACACAAACTTCACTTCTTGTAAGTGACCAAGGTTCTCTTCCTTCTTCCACGATGCTCAAACTGAGGCACAGTCCATATTGCTCCGCCTTCCGCAGACGAACGAGCGTTCTCCCTATCGATGAAAAAAGGCTACCCAACACCAACAGAGCTAGCTTCGCCGACGATCCCATGGCAGGGAGGTCACGTGATCCGGATCCCATCCTCGTCGCCAATGTTGCGTCTTGACGAAAGTGACGAGGTTCCAATTGTTTAAACCAATGAATCCAGGATGACCAAGAGAAATGAGGTGAAGAAATGCATGGAGGAATAGCATAGAGCTAGATGTATTTATCATTTCAAAAAATGCCAGGATGCAATCAAGTGACTAAATCCCCGCCTCTATGAAACATAAATCAACCTACTCATTAGGAGAGTCAATGTATGTCCACCTCCAATTATGGATCTTATGCTACTAAAAAAAAATTATCAAGGGATATGTCAAGGGTTCAAGAAGCACTGCGCACTGTTGATATAAAAAATAGGTGCCCCAAAAATATATATATCTTTGTCCATTTCCATTGCTAAGACGAACTTAATACAACTTTTGTCAAAGTTAAATCTTCCCTATCTCATTTTATTATACATTTACATTTAATTACCCCTTATGATTTATTATTGAATATTTATAATGGATTTGATTGTATCACCATATCCAACAAAATGGAATACGTAAAAAAATCAAAGGATTATTCTTTATACTGAATGGAACTTAAGATGTGAATAGCTAATTGGTGGCATCAGTGCTTTAATTGAACATTGAATTTAAAGTAATTATATTATCAATAGTAATCAAAGCCTTTTTGTAATCTTACACTTATCAAACGATTCAATCATAACAGATCAAATTTCAATGTTTTCAAAGATGCAAAAAATAAGTAAAATAGTTTAAAAATGATTTGTGTAACATATTAAGCACAAAACCTACATTAAACTGTTTCACTTCTTGGTTTAAATTTAAATTGAAAGTACTATTTATTTAGGAAAAATGATGAAATTAATTTTGATTATAATTTGTGTATTTTTGTACTTGGTGTATACTTAAAAGTAATAAACGTTTTTGTAATGGATTTGTAAAATCAAGGGTATTTAGAGTAACGCTTTTATCAATAAATGTATAACAGTAATGATCATCGTACAATTTATTGTTCATTCTACTAATATAACTATTGAATATATTTGATTGCTTCAATGCACTAAAACCAAAATAAAAAGGCAAAAGTAAATGTTCAAACTTGTAAAATTAAAGCACATTATATCTTGAACATATTTATTCATATAATGAATTAGTATTCTTCGTTAATGATAAGATTAATATTGCTTCAAAAGGACCTAATGAAACAATATTTTTAAAGATGGAAATATCCTTAAAATCATCATAAACTAATTCTCGTCGAATTAGAAACAAGGCATTAAGTAGTTCAATTAGCACTGCTATTATCGATTAGCCTCTTAAGTCAATTTTTCTATTCATATTCATGAAGAAGTTTGAATTTCTGTACATTTTGGGGTTCATAGTAATGAAAGGCAAGTTTTAAAAAAGAGAGGGAAAATTCAAATCCTAAATCCTTATAAATAATGCTTTTGATTCATGATTTGGTCATGATTAACAGGAATAAGCCGCTTCGTTCTTTTTCATCATATGTAGTATAATCATAAGTTATTTAACACTTGTTGGAGTAAGTGATTAAATTTTAAAATGGAATTTGTTAAAAGCAAAAATAGGTTGGAATTTTTTTTGTTTGGAAGGATTTATCTTCAGACTTGATAAAAAAAATAGTATGCGAACGTGGAATTGGAGATGTACTGAAGTCGGATGCAAAGGAAGGATAAAGACTAAGCATGAGCCTCAAGAAGGTGATCTACCCACTTTCCCATCATCTGACCATTGTCATGTCCCAGCACTTCACAAGACTAAGGTCAAAAAATTATACAACAGATTCAAATGTAGGGTAAAACATAATCAGAGACTACGAAGTCCATCATTTGTGAAGAAGTTGAAGAACTTGGCGAAGAAGCCTCAACGAGTATTGGAACCAACAAAACTTTTCTCAAATAGTGAGAGGTGTGAGAAAGTTTAACAAGGTTCCATTATAACCTACGACGAGACATGGCTTCTTAATTCCAATAGATTTTACTATCACTTCAGAGAAACAAATGCTTTTATTTGATTCAAGAGAAGAAAATATAAATAGAATGTTCATCTTTGTGACATGTAAAATGTTGAGACTAGTGAATGCTACCCTCATTGGCTCATTGAGGGTACCTTAAAAGTTAGTCCTTCAATATTTTACAAAGTATTTACGGTTCATGTGTTGTTAATGCGCACTGTCATTCCATGCCTGTATCGACACCTTCCTGACAAATCACAGGAGAGTTATTGGAGAATTTGGGAGGGACTACAGACAAATGCTACTGAATACTACTTTAATCCTCAAAATGTATTAATGTACTTTGAACAAGAAGCCCTAACAGCTACTCACGGAACATTCCCTCAATAAAAAAATTGTTGGGTGTTTTTTCCATTTGGGACAATCGCTTTGGAGGTACATTCAAAGTTCCGGCTTAAAGATTCAAAAATGTTCATGAGGAAGAATTTCGCATTTCGACTAAATCCTTCCTTTTGTTAGCCTTTCTCCCATTGGAGAATATAGATGAAGCATTCGAAACCTTAGCAAATACATTCCCTGAAAATCTCACAGCCGTAACGGATTATTTTGAGGACACTTACACTGGTAGACGAATAGGGAGCGCTCGAAGAGTCCCTTGATATCCTCGATCACAATGGAACATGATAGATAGGGTCAGTAACGGTCTACCGAGGACCAACAATTCCTTTGAGGCCTGGTACATGGCCTTTCAATCCTCTTTACAATGTCAGTACCCAAATATATCGAAGTTAATAAAAAGTTTAATTAAAGAAAATTGAATGCAAAAAATAGTTTTACAGTAAGTTCTTGCAGTCAAAAATCCATTGCCTAGAAAAAATAAAATTAAAAGAATAAACGAAGCTTTGGGAAGTTTAATTGAAAATAGGGATCAAGTACCGTTACTGGACTATTAAAGAGGCTGTGCTATGAATTTTAAATTAAATATATAAATGTCTATAAAAATTTATTTGAATTTGTAAATATGTTCAATGTGAAATCTAATACTATAAAATAGTCCGTATAAATTCAAATAGTGTACATTAACTAATTATAGGGTATTAATGTCATATTTTATTAAGAATGTTGCCAAAAAAAACACGTGAGTTATTAATTATTAGACTAAATTGGTTGTAGCTAGATGTAGAATATACATATAGTATTAAAAAAAATCAAAATAAAATAAGCTTGGTTAGGACTACAATAATAACGAAAAAAGAGTTTGTTTCGTCATGTCAATATATCGTAACAATTTACTGGAATTAATTAATTTAATCATACTTTGACCTTAAAAATTAAATTGTGAAGGATCCAAATAAAAATTGGCAGTTTCGTCAAAACCATTTTGTAAATAGTGTAAGTAAATAGAGGTTTATATTTTTGCGTGAAAAAAAAAAGACAAATAAACTTATTCTTGGAAATGAAATATATCAGACCTTTGATACTTAATAACGATGATTTCTTTAACTCCGGAGACTGGGAATGAATAATTAACAAGAATTTTGTTGAATTTTATTCTACTTGCCAAAAAATGTATATACTCACTTTCATGAAGAGGCCTTATGATTTGATATATATGATAATTCTGTTGATAGTCAATAAAATACCAATGAACTGACGATATTTTTAATCGATTGAATGATTGAGGAATATATATATTCCGCTATGTGGAGCTACAAGTTATCTTCTTCATTGACTTTGACTCATATACTTCTCTACAACGTCAAAGAACCTCAAGGGGTTTAATTCCTTTTAGTAAAATGAATACATTATCATTTTACTAGATTGGATTGCATTGTCAAAGACTCAAAGGAGATTGTCTTTTTGGAGTTCTTGGATGGCAAGTAATCCAGGAGACGAATGTACTACAATTTATTATCCTCATAATGATTTATTTTTCCTTAAATCCCGAAACACGGATTAGGCGAGAAGTATGGATACAATCCACGACGAAATTAAAAATTTCATATGTAGATGTTCATGTAAAAATGTAATTTGAAAGTATGAAATGACGTCATTAGTTATCTCTCATCGTTGGTATTGTTCTATTCTATTATAAATTATTAAGCCTCGCTGAAACGATCCTAGCTGTAAAGTAGCCCACACAAATAAATTTCGATATAAAAAAACTTTGCTATAATATCGAGCCTCCTGAAGAAATCTTCCAAACAAAAAACAGACACCAGAAACCCCCATTTAACAAAAGAAAGGTTAAAAGATATATACTGTTCGCATCATTCTATTAAAGCACACTCATAGGTAGGCCTATGATATATATGAGTATACATTTATAAACAGCAAATTAGTCAAGGCATACTACGTGGGAGTCAATCATGCATCGTTTTATTATTACTATGAAATATTCGTTGATAAATATAAACTATCCTTTTTAATTCTCCGTAAGGGATTATTCTGCATTTTTTTTTCTGATTTTAGGAGCAATGCCCAACCTTAAATTATTTCACTTGGTGCTGGTATAAGGGAATTACTCAAAATGACGAATACATCACAAACATATTATAGTTTTTATCCCTTCGAGCTTGTAATCCACTCACAAACTCGACTCTCTATATGGCAATGACAAATTTGAAAAACAAACAAACAACATAATACCTATGTTTCTATTTTGTGTTGCCAAATGTTAATTATTATGGAGAATGATTAAGTATGGATTGAACAAATTCTCAATGAAGGTAGAATTATGACACTTGGTGTATAAATCAGCGTGTATACTTATGTTAGTTTGTTTACGAATGATCCGGAATGGGGATTTCTGGCCGCAAAATAATACAACTCCCTGAATTGAAATATTATTTAATCTTATTTATAATTATAAGTATGTTTTGGATGTTAGTACAGATGGAATCCAAAATGGACGAACAAATCAGTAGCTGAATGAAGCTGTGTTTGATCGATACGAAACCTTCTTTCTCTTCTCATTATTTATCTTTCAATCGAGGGGCCCCATAGAAATCTGAACACTTACTAATTCAATAATCAATTAAGGTTGAGTGATTCAAATGACATTTGAACGTAATTGATGAATTTTCATTCGCACAATCCAAGACGTCTCCAGGACCACCGTCTATGCCGTCACCATGTCCAAAACATTGGAGAGGAAGAAGGCTCTGTCAAAAAGTCTAAATGGGGCCTGAGGGTTTAATTCAAACAGCCCTGGCCAATCCTGTCAAGTTTACAAGGGCCTATGTAAGAGATATCAGGGGAACTATAAAAAGTGGGTGTAAAGACCCTAATTTTGGACCCTTTTGGACCCCTAGAGCCCAGATGCCAATCCCCATCGACTACACCTTTTGAGTGCATGTCGAAGAGAAGGTCTAGTTCATAGGGGGCTTCAGTACCTATTACTTTGATTTAACACACTGTTTATAATTAGCATCAAGAAGTATTCAATAAAAAGATTAAGTCTTTTTGTAAATTTAAAGCCCTTTGATAAAGTTTCATAGAAAGTATAGAACAAGATAATGAGTGTAATAAAACAAAATCCATTATTTTTTTAATAGACGGTTTTTGTAATATCTCGCGTTGTATAAGTGCGATCGTTTTACACTAGATGGCGTTCGAAAGAGAAGATTTCACACTAAATAACTTTTTAAATAATTTTATGATTGTTTAAGTCAGTATTGTCTGATCAATCGTCAGAGATAAACACCAGCAAGGGGAAATACACCGTATTACACTGCTTTTTTTAAGAAGAAGGTGAAAATGAATGCCAGGTGTAAATAGTGTGTATGCTCCTGATACAGTAAAGTACAATCATGCACAATTTTGGTTGTCTATTCTCTTCCAGCAATTTTAATGTAAAATATGCAACATCATCTGGAAGGCCAATTGTGGAAAAATTTGGATAAATAATGGAAATCTTGAAGTCAATCATCATGTATGCCAAGGAAATAAACAGAAACTCAGACACACATCTATTTATAGTATTAATTTTGTGGTAATTTTATTGGTAATTAATAAATTATATCTTGTTGAATTTCAAAATTCATTGTGTTCAGATTTTAATGGGCCACTTGGTACGACAAAACTATTTATTAATATTGATTAATTGGAAGGACCATATAATTCTTTTTCATCGAACAAATAAATAATATTTAGACTTTTTATTTGCTTTGCATGATAGTTCTTCAAAGAATATTTGATCATAAATTAGTTATATAATAATAATAATTATTATTATTTGTTAATGATGGAAATTATTTTGTTTCCCAAATACATTTAACTGTTATTTTTTTTTTTTTTTTTAAATAAAAAAACAAGAGATATTGAGCATAAGTACATATGTAATTATCTTCCATTAGTTGGAAAGACTAATTATTACATAATATATACATATAAGTATAGAGCTGTAAAAATAGACATATTTTAACGAAAAAGTTTTGTTATTGTTAACAACTTGAAGTTTTTTATTTCCCAAAGTTGCTATCATAATGGTCTAAATCTTTGTGAGTGTAAATCAAGAAGGAAACAATTTGTTGGCAACTTTGATGGACGATATGTCAGCTGTCAGACATCATTGTACAAACTCATTGGTCACTAAGAGGAAGTTAGCTTTTGTATCTAACTCTCAACTAAAGATAAAAAGGATTCACATGTGGATTTCGACAATTTTGGATATCTTTCAACATTATTCTTACATTCTTGATGAGGTAACGTCATAGTACACAGTGTAACTGGGAGTGTTTATGATCATAAATGACGGAGAGTAATGCTGAGGTTTATTTGAGGAGTAGTTAGGAGTGATGCTCATCACAAGCATTATGGGCATGCTAAAAAAAGAGAAACCCAAAATCGACATGGACATTCACACAATTTGAAAAGTATTTTGGAGGAAAGCAACTTAGCTGACATTCAGTTTAATTAGATCGGCTATAAGCAGTTGTGATGAGAGGGAAACAAACAAACAAGGACATTGGTCAGAAATGCTCCGATGTCGATCTTCAATTCTACTCTGAGTCTAACAAGGATTTACAGTTATAACTGTGCAACAAATCTTGTCGTTACTCTCCGTCCTTTATGAGCTCACACAAATGTTCTATCCGGTTTTATATGTAAAAAGAAAGGAAGTTCACTTCTCCGGAATTAAATAATAAGGACAACAGCTTAGGAAAAAATAATTCCATGGCGAAAATGCTTACGATTTAAAACCCTAACAATGAATATATTTCAAATAGAAGCTCAGTAATTACTTTTATACAAAAAGTTTTGTGCAGTTAAATATTCCTTTATACTTTAAATTAAAATCAGATATCTTAGATAAAGTTTTTTACGGGTGAAGAAGGGTTTATCGTCTTAAATAAAGGAGCACATGTTCTGTAAATATGTAATATTAAATTATATATGGAAGCATCCTATTTATAGAAATAAATCGAGCAGAAAATTAGTTTTGTGTTATAAATCAAACCCAAAGAACAACATACAAACAAATTTAAAGCTTATATAACGGTACAGCGGGGGATTAAAACCCCTTTTGTAATTGTACTACGTACTAGTGACTTCCTGGGATTTCATTTTATTTCTCAGACCTCATCATAAATAATTACGTCTCAAAACAACTTATAGGCACTTGTGTATGTGTGCATGTAGAATAATGAGTGAAGTATTTGTACACGCAAGGATTTGTCTAAAATTAAAAACCACACATGTTCTAAAATATTATAGATAAAATGTACTTATTTGCAAGAATTAAAGTCGAATGGAATACATACAATTTGATTTTGACTCTTAGTTCCAATTAGGGATAGATTTATAATATCAAACTGGGTAGACGAGAGTGGAATTGAAGTATCCTAGAGTAATTTATAGCATCAATTGAGGGAATTAAATTACTTAAGTAAACATTTCCTTATACTAACATAGAGATGACCTTCTTGTTTCATCTGATATCGTTTACTCAAGCAATAACTCTCCTTTGACAAAGGCCCTGAGTCAGATAGCTGAGTATATGTTAAAGAAATTAAAGACTCATCCCGGTCATTCCCCCTCAATTCACCCAAGGGTTGTAGCCCAACCCTCTCCGATTTTGATGAACCAAGCCACAATTGTACCTGTGGGTAGAAAGTAACTTTTGTGAAATTTTATCCCATTTGGATGAATCGTCTAGGAGATATGGACCCCAACTTTTAAAATCCCATATCTCCGTAGCCACATGACCAATATGGATGTTCGAACTATACTTCTAAACTATAATTTGACCTTGAAGATCTCGTGACCTTGGCCTGACCTTGCATGAATTGAATTTTAATACTGTTTACTGCAACATATAAAAAGAACTGGAAGGTATTATTCCTTGTTCTCGTGTCAAGGGTCACAGCATCTGAAAAAAATTCACTGGCATCTCTAACATGACATCTTTATTTGGTTGCGTTTTTTACCCTTGAACCTTGACTGAAAATAATGCAAAAACAAAAAAAAAAAAAAAAATACCCCTCCAGTTTTTTAATATGTTATACTACACAGCATAAACTTTACTTTCATGCAAGGTCCGGTCAATGTCGCAAGAGATTCATGGTCAAATTCTAGTTTAGAAGGTCATTACCCCCTTTTATATTCCAAATCTAAAAAGGATACCAGAATTAAATAGGTTTATTAACTTTTCAATGATGGTTCATATATAGATATTGGTGAAGGAGTTTCGGAGATATGGGAGTTTAAACTTTGTGGTCTTGTCAAATTTGTCAAAAAAGTCAAAAATTCAAAAGATTATATCACAATATTGATCCAAATGGAATAAAATTTCACAGGAGTTAGTTTCTAACGACAGGCATCAATTGTGCCAAGTTTCATCAAAATCAGAAAGGGTAGGGTTTCAATTTTTTTTTTAGGTGATTGGAGATGGAACAACCAATCCCTGAAAATCCAATTATTTTGAGCCCGTATTAAGTATGAACATAATTATAAAATGTTTATATAATGATTCTTGAAGAAGCGATAAATTCCTTAGACTCGAAAAAAGAGTCAAATTATGATACATTTGGTTAATTCGTGAAGGATATTGCTAGAGCAGAACTGATTTTCAAGTTAATGAGTAATGCCTTAAATAAGTCTGGGATATTCGACTCCACATCCTCCAGTACATTTTGTATAATGTTGGTCGAATGAAGAAGAAGTTAATGGAGTATTTCCATACCTTTGCCACATTCCATGTAAATAATAACATACATTTTCATGATCTAAGCGAAGAAGGAGGTTTTCGTTTTTACTAGAAAATCTAATATTTGAAGTTTGATTTATATTTAATTTTTTTTCCCAAAAGAATTAATTTTTCAAATTTGTATACAAAAATTCAATATTTGAATTAAAAAAAAAAAATTTTTTTTTTTTTATCAGAACTTTTTACTTAACACCAAATATATTAAGAACAGTGCAAATATCTTGCAAAAAATATTCATTTTTTCAGTATAATTCGATAAAAAAACATATTTATACTTAGGTATATAAATTATTCTATTATTTAAGGGAATTATTTAAAAAGAAAAGAAAAAAAAAACCATCTCAATGACGCCATGAGGGATCGCTTTTACCTTATTTAAGGACCTAAATTGGAATTGGACTGAATAGAACCAGACTGGGCCACGATCTTCGTTCCTAAATAAGGACTAAAACAACACTTTTTAGATGGAATATTCTATTGAGAGGTTCCTTCTGTGACGTCACGTGCAACCCCTCTACTTATCTGCTTAGTACATCAACGCCATCTCGTGGATATTGACACTTGTTCCCCCTATAAGAACATAAATTTTCGAAAAAACAATAAAATAATAGCACAACTAAGAACTTTTTTTTTCTTAGACATGAGTATACAACTGATGACTCATCACATAAGTACCCATAAAGAAAATAAAGTACTCAAAGTTACACATCAATAGTAATATATAAATATATAATAAATACCGGATTTAAATGGATACTCGCTAATAAATACCGTTTCAAATACATATTTTAACAATTTTATCCGTCAACGAGTAAGTATCAGTTTATCATATGGTATTTTTTTAAATATAGATGTTCGGGGTACGAACATTAACCGGACTACTACCTAGTTTGAGCAACTATCGGCCATTCCTCCACATGTCGTTACCTTTGTTCTGTCGCGCAACCTTTCATCAAAAAGAAAAAAAAAAAAGCCCGAATTCATTCGGTAGTTCGATAGATATATTAATCTTACTAACTACTATTTATCTTTTACGTACTCTCAGACTATTATTGGCATATTATTTCCCCAAAACTTTTGAAATTAATTATATACCTATATATGTCTATATTTAATAGTATTTAGATCCTACATAGTATTTTATTCGGTACTGAATTATAATATTCCCGAGTAATATTTTGTTAGAATATTACTAAGCAATAGTATAGTTAAATAAAGAGTCTTTTTCTTCGAATAAATTATAAGGTTGCCAATATATACGAGGGTGATCGGAAAAGGTTACAAAGATACAAAGTCAAAGAACAGAGTTACAATTTAATTTTTCCTTAATTTTTCTTCTATAATTTTTCGACAGGGTGTCTCCTAGTAACTCGAGAACCTTCTTCCACCCATGTTCCCATCCCTAAAACCCGTCCAAATAGTACTCGGCGTTTTCTCTTCAAATTATTGTCCAGAATACACCTTTTGTTTTTGGCTCAATAACTCCGAGTTGGATTGATTTAGACACCTCAAATTTTGGCACAACAAGCCTTTATATGTATACTATTGATTGAATCTATTAGAAGGGCACACTTTCAAAAACAAAGCGATAATTATAACTCGATCCTCAATTTTGTCAATTTTCACAAAAAAACAACCATCTACATACTCACTCAAACGATCGTAGTATAACAATTGCGAGTCCAAAATGATTTAATGTTTGGTGATAAATTGTCAACAGATCTAACTTAGAATGTGGATCTGGTGAATTGTTTGTAAATCTAGGAAGGAGTGTTAATTTTCAGGGATGAAAGTGTTCCTTACGTTATTCAAGTTTGTAGATATATATTATTGGATTTGAATGACCGTCATTAAAGAGCCATAACATGTTTTGTAGTTTATGATATAAAGGGGACAATTTATAAATACGTTACTATTCAAGAAGAAGAAGAAAAGAAAAAAGAAAAAGAGGAGAGCTTCAAGGTCACACTGAAGGTCAAAAGGGACAGTATGCATTGGACATGTGAATACATAAACCCATAAGTAAAATAATTATTTCCTATATACAATTCCTATTCATATTACTAATAGACCTTTGTATAGGTGCTATTTATATTCTTTATAAATCGTGTTTCTTTTGGCTATAGTTTGTATTTAATTATTCAACGTAAATTGACGTTTAACAATGTGAAAATACTTGGCTGATCATGATTTGATTATCAAAGAAGGCCGGTTTGTGTCGGTTTTAGTTTAAAGGAAAAAGGGATTTCATTGGAGTGATTCCGTTCCGGATTTTTTTTCATCCCGTCCCTTCTTAAATTTCCGCAACACAAAAACATTGGGTCAATCCATGTCAAATCAACAAAAATAAAAGTCACTCAAACCATTCAGATTTTGTTGATTTTTACCAAATAAGCTCAAATTCAATAGTAAATTAAGTGTCCCAAATTTCAGCATATAATTCTGAGTCGTTCATGAGATATAGATACTCGTCTCAGTCCTTTTTTGGACCAACATTTTCAACGTCCCCTTTACCATTGGAAATGTGGTACTTTACTATTTTTAAGAGTGAGGATTCCAAAAAAAAAGTCAAAAATAGAGTATTTAAATTTACTTTGATCTCAATTTTGATTTAAAAAACAAAACAAACTAAAAGCTACTAGCTAGCACTTGATCAACAATAAAAATAATGCGAAACATTTATGAACATAACACTTTGGCAACATGTTTCAAATGTGTAGGAGCATCACTCAGGCAAAAATAGTGTTGGGTTTTTTATCATAGATCCCAAGGTGGGATCTCAAAGTTAGGTTACTTTTTTCCGTTGCAAGACTCATATGAATGAGTCTTTTGAACTCTATTTTGACACTTGTTGCCCCTAGAGCCCTGATGCTAACCCCTCGACTTCGCCTTTTTGGTGCATATCGAGGGAAAGGCCTCCAGTGAGTCCAACAGTGAGTAGACGACAAGTAGGAATTTTGAAATGATTAGTTCAATTTTGCTGAAGTGTTTATAACATCATCTGACAATCATTCTTGGAAATCGATTTTTGAAACAAAGCCTTCAAGAGCCCCACAGTCACGTTTACTTGTGGACATACGTAAAAAATGAAAATTGGTTTCCCCCTCCAAGCCACAGAAGAAACATTTTATATTTGATCTCTTTCAAAGATTTATTGGTGAATAATGAAAGATCAAAATTATGGTGTTTCTTATTTTTTATTTGTTGAAATTTCCGGGTATCCGAGTCAAAATCCGTTCTTACTGATAAAAAAATAAAATTAGCAAAGTTTTAGTGCTATTGAAAAATATTTATGGGTAGCCCAAGGGCCTTAAAGTTTTGGAAATTGTCATTTTTTTTCGAAAAAAAGTGACTTCTTCTTCAATTATTATGAAAAGGGGTTAAGATACAGCTTTTTATATTTTATAACTTTTTAAAGATGACTAAATTTAATATAAGATATATTAATGTTTTATAAGTGTAAAAATATTTTTCATATGAGTTATAATGAAAAATATTTGAAAAGAAAAATAATACAAATAGAACGTATTGCGCGCCATGTTTTTGATGTGATAATTTTTTTAATTTTTCATAACTTTATTAACATAAGATAATATACCATAAAAATGATAGTTTATTCTCTGTAAATCATTATTATACAATTTGCATATTAATAAATGGTTATCCTTTTTTCTAAGTAATATGTCTAACATACTAAGGTATCCTAGATACATATTTTTTTTCGAGTCCAGATACTTCTTTTGATTCTCTTAAACAACTTGTAATAAGAATTGAAGCTGCAATTCGTCAGTTGTTAAGGATCCACTTTATTCTTTAATAAGTGCAACTCTTCGTTCTGCTTGGCCATTGACAACTTGAAAAGCATCAATTATTTAAAGGAATTTCTTATAATCATCGTTAATTAACCACAATTTTGAATCAACATTTAAAAAACTCTTCTGGGAGTTTCAGCATTTTTAACTAAATTTTTATAGATAATACTTTTTCTATGAATTTTAGTCTCAATTCCCATATTTTTCATTACCAATAATATTTCTTTTTTCATTGCCAAACTCACTCGACGATCAAATACCCAAGACCCAAGCCAACAAGCTCTTCAGATAAATGCCGTAAATGGTTTTAAAATTTTTGAGATGCCGTTTTTGAAATTGAAATATTGATTCCGGAATAATTATTTAGTGATTTCATCAAATTCAAATCCTTAAATGGAGCATCTGAGGCTGTAGGAGCAGAAATCCATGCCTTTAAACATATTTGTACAATAAAGATACGAATATCCCTCAATTCTTGCTCCTCTTGAGAAGTTATTTTAAATTGTGACTTAAATAACCAAATTTTTAAACAATACAATACTTTAGACAACCAATGAATGTGGTGTATTGGACCTGGATACATATATATTTTTTTGAGTACTCCCAAGAAATATTACTGCAAGTTCCAAAAATTCTCTATAATCATCTCTTGGAAGACTCCGTTGAAAATGATCGTTGACAAAGTTGATAATTTCTTCTCGTATACCTTCAGTGTGACATGACATTTCACTATTTACATTTCCAGGCTCGTAGTTAGTTTTGTATTTCATTTGCCAAATTTTTAGTATCATTTGAAGAGTAAAATTTCGGTAGAAGAAGAATCTCCAATGCATACATTAAAAACTAAGCTGCTAATTATTAATAATATAATGTTATGTCTACATGTAACCCGTAATAACTTTTTATCAAGCATTTCCTCTAATAAAACACTAGTTCCAGATTTTCCTGCTACTTCTTAATCTTGAACAGCTTCAAAAATTGCCTTAACTTGAGTTTAACCTGTACCAGATGGAAGCTTGTAAACACAAAATATACCTTTATTCAAGTCTCTTACTACAAACAGTACTTTGGTTAGAGCAAACTCATTAAAATCTTCGACCATACTCTTGATTGATTCTGCTAATATAAAAACTGTTTTTCGATTAGACACTTTTGTACGATCAAGAGCTGATGCAACTTCTGAAGTAATTAAAGATTTTCTTCCTCCGTAATATATTTTTGTTGTCTAAATATAATACAAGTAGCCAATATATGCCAAATGTATTTAAATTGTAAAGACAAGTACTCCAGATGGGCATATTATAAATTATGCTTCATAGAGGGCGCTGTATATTTTGGACACCATTGCAGATAAATGGTACAAATTTAAGATCCCAAATTAAGGCCCAATACAAAAAAAAGATTAAGAATCATGTTTTGCAGAAGGAAAATAGTAAACATGTAAAGACATTGGACGCACCCAGTTCTATATGTATTTGTTATATCTTCAACTATTTTGCATTGTAATTCATATTATGAATATATTTTATTTCAGAATAGTATTAATATATCTGAGAGTAAATTAGAGCATCTTTAAAAAAGATAAAACATTAAAAGTTGTATTATGAACTATGTTCACGATAATTGAGGAGGAAGTCAGTTTTTTCGGAAAAAATGGCAATTTTCAAAACTTTGATGCCGTGGAGCTCCCAATAAATATTTCTCAATTTTTCTGAAACATTACTGATTATATTTTTTTATCAATAGGAATGGATTTTGACCCGGCGATCCGGACATTTTAACAAAGTGATAAATAAGAAACACCTTAAGCAACATCCTGTAGGAGATACATTTCTCCTTTGGACGTGTGTAGGGGTTTCCGAAGAGGCATTTCTTGATAACTTCGAAGAGTCCTAGACGATACACTGCGGATCTCCAGTAAGGAATAATCAATAACTTAGATGTTCCTTCTTGAATTATTATATAATAACAGCTTTGGAAAATAAAAACGCTGTTCATATTGGCTACTTTAAAAAGAAAAGACACCAGTTTAGGTCATATTTTTACACCCTCTCTCTATATATGAATGAACTGTATTATTTATTTATATTTATTCCTGATTTGAGCAATGGTTTACTTAACCCAATAAAAGTTTAATCATTAATATCCCATTCATCATAATTTCATTAATCCGCTTAATGCATTTTATTGCATCAAATACTTGATCCTTGCTCCTTGTCGGATGTTATCTTCCTAGAATGAAATTAGGAAATCGATCGAGACAAATGTGTAATTTAGAAAGAGGTTAAATGAAGGTTATTCTCTAACTACTTCCTTGTGTCGAATAGCAACGAAAAGAGTCAAGAAGCATTTTCGAAAATCAAAAGCCAAGTTGATTACTTGGAGTAAATCAGATTCATAATTACACTATTAAATAAGTGAACAAATATACAGTTCTACCTTAAATGACGAGTCTAACTTATTCAACAACTGAACTCGTTCGTATCTTGAAACGAGTACGCGTATATTTACAAATAGTGCCTGTCAGCCTTTATTTATTTGGTCCAGACCAGTCTTTGTACCTTTCCCATTGTAGCTAAGTCACAAAAATTTCAAATTCCATATTTTTCTATGAAATCTGTTTTATCTAATGGATAATATTTATAATGACTTTTTGATACCAAAATCATGTCTTTAGCTTCCATATTAAAAAAGTTATGACCTAATTATTTTCGAAATAACACGGCTTTTTTTTCCTATTCTTTATGTAAAGCATATAGGAAAATCTGTGATCCACTATGGTATTTTAATAAAACAACACAAGTTTCTGAAAAATCAAAAGAATTGAATGAAATTTTCAAAAATTACAGAGTATAGTATTTGGCAAAAGATGTTACATTTAAATACCTGCAAAATTAATGGTAATAGGACAAGGTAATTTCATATTATGCAGTAATAAAGATTGAAGGTGCTATTGTCGGGTTTAAATTAGTATACATTGCATTAAATAATTAGAAATTTTTTTAACAAATTACTGGATACATAAATAGTTTAACATCCATCATACCATTTATTTTATCCATTATAGTACATCTGTGATTTTAAAGGCCATTATGAAGTAACTTGTTTTGCAGCAAATGGTGTGATAAAACGAAACAATTCATTGAAAAGAAAAAAATTAACTAGATGAAATATTAAAAATTTATCTACATTAGATATAATTGTCGTCAAATAGATTTCCCCCATTTAAGTAAGAAAAATCCAGCAATTCGATAGACATCCCCGAAACACTTCTAGACTTCCGCGCACGCCTCCTGCAAGTTTTTCCATGCAACCGGTCCTTAAGACTATTGGTCTATTGGACTCTCAGTACTAGAACTGACTAAAAAAATAAATAATTTTGAGTAACGTCATCAAGGACCGAACCTTATCAGTTTTAGGACTGATATGCAGAACTGAACCAGACCAGCCGAGACATTTCTAAATTATGACCGACACAACACTACTATCAACGACATTACCTCACCAACACCAGAATTATTATTGTATTTTGTTGTCAGCCGTCCATACTTCTACTTTTTCCTACTCTAATCCATGTTCTGAAGGTTGATTGGAGAAAATGGAATGAGCTCTTGTTAAGGAGTTGGGAATACGTTCCAACATTTAATAAATAATATTTCTTTGGTCGTGAAGAATTGGCTCAGAAGTGGCTAAGTACCATCTGATTTTGAGAGTGCTTCTGTTGCTTTTTGTATGAAAGGTTGCAATACTAAAGGTAACAATGTGATATACTGAGTTAATTAGAAACATGAGCAGTGGCGAGAGGGGTCAGGAGGCTGTGGTTAACTAAATCATCCTATGTCAAATATGTGTCCGTATTTACAGAGCGGGGGAGACAAGACATGCAGTTGTATGACTAATTACCAAAAATGTGATTTTTATAAAATTAAGAAAAGACAGCACAAAACCAATTTGTAATATATTTTTAATCCAATATGTCCTCCTTCAGAAGCAATAACAAATACTACGCTGGCATGATGGCAGTACGTAGTGAATCCAAATTTGGATGAGGGATGCAGCAAACATTTTCTTTCAAGGCACCCCAAACTGTAAAGTCCATGGGGTTCAAGTCGGGACAGGAAAAGGCCCATATGGAGGTAGCCACATTTCCGGCTTATTGTTGCTGCAACAGTTTTTGTTCTTATTGGCTGTAAAGAACATAAATGGAGTTAGGATGTTGATGATAGTGCAGATGGAAATGTCATCATTCTCTGCAGACTACTCACTACTTATATCTGCACGAAGGAGATCGCAAACGTTTTGCATCTAATGTTGTTGCTCAAACATTTTACATTTAGAGACATGGGTTAAAAACAAAACTGGTTGAATTTTGTTTCAGCTGTCATTTAGTTATGTAATGAAGCCTTGTAGTTAAAAATAACGAGGATAAATTGGTAATTAAACCCTACAGTAAGTTTTGCGTTCCTGTTTTGTGGAGGTAAAATTAGTCACATTCCTTCATTCGTAACTAGAGATATTACTGTAGTAAGTACAAATATGAATACATCCTCATTTCAATCCCTCCTACAATTATTTATATGATTGATCTCCCCATCAAGTAATTAGATATTTACTGAGTAATTCAAATAGTGATTTATAATAAACAGTTCCCTTAAAGTCACGATAGTAACTTATCTACATAAGTAACGATATTGAGCCCCATCTTTTTATCTTCCAAGCAATTTGAGAAAATTAAGATGAACCTTCTTAACATAATTTACAATATATATATATATATATGAATGCCAGAAGGTATTAAGAAGGACTCCTCTTTTGTAAGGTTTTCAAAGTAATATACTCGTAGTGATTTAAAATCCGATACTTGGAAACTGGAACAACTTAAATTTTCGACACTAGGGGAAGCTACTTTAACTTAACTTTGTAAAGATGTTGGCACATCTGTATCCATTTATAATCTTCCACGTAGACTCCATCCACTTTGCCCATGGCCTCAATACATTACTGGACGCTCGGACAAGTGGTTACAATGTAATTGGGCACATTGAGTTCCAATTCTCATCAATTGGTGCCCTTGTCTGGCAGACTCTAGCCTCCACATACACACAGAAGGAAAAGTGGAGCGGGTTGGTATTTGGTGGATATGAAGACCACATTGTTTTTGGCCAGAACAGAATTTTGCTCTCTTTAAAAGACTGTTGAACCTTTGGTGTACGTGCTAGTGCACCATCTTGTTGAAATACCACATTGCCATCCAAATGCAAATTCTGATTCAGGGAATCAACTTACAGACGTAGTTCGTAGTGTTGAGCATGTACCTTTTTTTGAACCAGATGAGTGGCATCGCCAGGCTCCTGTAAATCCAAATCTCGTCACAGATGTTGGGTGCTTGGTAGTCATCGGGATGTGGGCTTCCTCTCGATGTAAATACCGTCATTAATGACCTTGTTAACATTGAAAATAGTCTGTTTGCTTGCCTTTGTCAAATTTCAGATATCTTTTGGGGTTTGTTCAAAGCCAAATAAGGAACCAATCTATATACATTTTTTTCCTTGTGAAGCCATTTTTCGATTGTTTTTGTAAAAAAAAATTATTTGGAAGGACAGAGTTTGTCAATTTATTATCTTTGCATGACATTAAAACTGATAACATCAGTTTTAGTTCTTTATCATTTTCGTTTTGTGGGGTTATTTGTGAACAAAGAACTTTGTAAATTTCTAATAATGAAAATATATTTAAAAAGCAATCACTTTTTTATATTAGTAATTAAAGGAGTTAATTGATTTTCATCAATCGCACTAGAAAATATCAAGGCCTAAATTGCAATTATCTTAATTCTATCAAATATTTTGTGAATATTATAGTTCATTTACTCCATTTGACCTAAGAATCTTGTGTGGAAGTGTGGAATCCATGAAGTATAAAGTTCATTTCTTTCTCATGTAATGATCAGGCGCAAACCTACGTATATTGAGCTCAAGAGAATAATTTATCACAAGCGCGTTGTACATTGAGCTATATCCATCCCATCAACATTTGCTTTTAACAGCAAACACAACTTCCTTACTACTCCAACAGATGATATCGATTTACAGCATTTCAAAGAAAGCTTTAGAATCTCGCCTCTAGATCGAAACAATGCTGACCCCGCTACCTTTTCTAGGCCTGATTTCGCCATATTCCCAGAAAGTAGATTATGTTGCGGCACACTGTATATCTTGGGATAGATAACAATTATGCAATAGGTACTCTTAGAATGAATAAGGAGATCCTCTTCCAATATCTAGATGAATCTTGAATCTTTGTTGAACCGCCTTTGAATAAAATTCATTATATCCTTGCCAACATGACAAAAACACTTCAGGATATTTAAAAAAAAGTATTAATCATGCTTGGAGAAGTATGATCAATTTATAGGTTTGGTCGTCACTGACTCATATTATTTGGTACCTGTTAGATTATTTCTTGTAACAATAGATACATGTGATTACTTTGCTTGAAATCTATTGACCGTTGTAATATTTGTGCATTGCCCAACAAGTCATACATAGTCTTTGAATATTACAAAGTCCAATTTTGTACTGTACAGGGTAGCTTATCGAATAAATTTAAAACCATTCAAGTCTTCATGAGTCGCTTGACAAACTTAACATACACATTTTGAATATTTAAATATACAAAGGTAACGTATAATTACACTGGCTTAAAAAGCATTGTTACTGATTTATTTGTGGCTCTGACAGCTTTTTCTAGGATTTTGTCGCACGATCTCTTAAAATTGTTTAATATATTTTTATTGCTAGGTCTAAAGACTTCATTGGCTTTCCTTTTCGATATTTTTTACGAGGGAAAATTCACGAGGTGGTCAAAACTAGTGAAAAATGTATTTCACGGATTTTGTTTCAAAAGTGTTTAAATTCATCTTTATACAGAAAGTGTTCTTTCAAATTTGTTTCAGCAGACTCTCAATTTTATTCGAAGCAAACATATTAGTTAAGGAAGGCTTTAGAGATCCAAGGCAGAATAATTCCCTTCTAAAACTTCAAATAGACCTCCTCGTTGATTTTCACATCGTATACCATGTTTGTGGTGAAAATGATTTTATTTCTTAATCTTTCATCTTCCATATCGCTTTTCTCATACATTTGAGGGGAAAAACATCACAAACAAATCTTTCGTCAATCCTTATATAAGTGGTGATATTTCTGACTAACAAGTTTTGTAGTTGTGTGAATCACAAATATTCCCTCAAAAGTAAATAACAATGATGAAACAAGACAAAATAAGTCTATAATTTGAAATTTATCATACGAGCCACTAACCAGCGGACATTATAAGGCTCCTCAGACATTTAAAATAACTAATTATCGTTTTGTCAGGACATTTGAAGCGAAGGGAAAGATGAGAAGAGCGGAACATGATCGTACTCCAACTTTTGTATCCCCGTTTTTCTTGTTCCCAAACTCATTAGTTCCCAACCCATTTCATGTTTATTTGTGGGGGACGATTAAGAATAATGATTGTGCTGTCAATCCTTATGATAATATCAAGTGTTTCAAGTCTGTTATTGTCAAGGAAATAGTCAAGTTGGATTTGGTGGAGGTCGACCGGGCTTGCAAATCTTTCTGACGTTGTGTAGAAGGTGTTGTTGTAGCAGGAAATGGAGAACATTATGAATAAATTTAAAGTGATAATCTATATGCAAGAAACTATATAACAGGTTATATGCTATGAAGTATAGTTGTAAAAAATGAGATTAGACAAGCCCAAGGATTATTATAGATGAAAAATAAATAGTGTTTTATTTTTCAAAGATATTATCATTATTCTTTATTTCTTGAAGAGAGAACATCTATGCATAAAGCTATCACTAGTGCGTACAATAAACGACACAGAGTGACACTAAAGATTTTTGGAGACATATAAATGTAAGTCTATGTTGGACTCCTGATATAATTTAGGATCTGCATCGTAGTAATTCTTGTGAACCTATAATTTTCTAGTTACGGAGTGAGATTTGTATTCATTTATTTCCTCTTGCAGCTTATCTGATGAATTATCATGACAGCTTAACAGATCTTCATACAAACATTCTATATCTAGTCAGTCTTATTTTGGGATTCTTTACAACTTCACTGTACGACCCAAAAAACTTGCAGTAGCGTGAGTAAAATAAGTGATTAAAAACGTGATTTTTATGGGATAAAAAAAAAAACCAATCAAAACCAATTTGTTACGATGTTTAAATATTATATTAAGTTATATTTTTATTCAATATGTTACAAGCAATAACAGCCTCAACACACCGGCAAACAGATTGGTAGCTTTTGATGATGACGCCTATGTACAGATGTACCTCACTGTTATGATGGCAACTCGGAGCAATTCCAAATTTAGATGAAAAGTGTGACAGACATTTTTTTCAAGACGGGGGGAGATGCCAATTTTATCTACAGTCTTCTTGATACTGACACTGGAACCATGAAACCTTTTTATTAAAAATAGTAGGTATTACGCTCTAATTAAATACTACAACAAGTTTTGGGTCACCACTGTGTAACGTGTATACACAAAATATAATAAAGTCCAATATCCTTAAGGATGTATTATAAAGTATATTCAGTGTACATATTCATATCACTGTAATTTGATTACATAATATCATCAACAGACCTATCAGGCAAATCCGTTTTGAGACAATACTCATAGATAGTTTTAAGGCATACTCGCTATGAAAACTTGATTAATGCTGAATCGTTAACGGACTACCAATCCCACATTTTTGAGGAAAAATAATACAATTAACGGTGGTTAATTGTATTACCAGAATAACGACTTCAAATTTAAGTATACAACACATAGGTAGATTACAAATATGTGTGTGTGTGTGTGTGTATGATTAGCCAATCAACATAAAAAAACACTCATCATATTAAGATAACAAAGTTAAACAAATAGGCTAAAATTACCAGAGATTTGTTTTTATATAATCTACAATGTAAGTATCATTATTCATCTTTAATTCAACTTTAATTAGAATTCATTTAACGTTAGGAGTGATTTAACATGTTACTCATCAAATAAATTGCTCATATTCAATATTCATTTGAATGAACTTTAATACATGTTCAAAAAGTATAATTAACTTTGATCGATAGTATCGTTCAGATACCTTCCTAGTATCTCTAAACCTTTATTCTCAAAAGAAACAAAGTCCGACCTCCAACACAATGCTACAAACAAGGAAAAAAATCATTACGAAGCTTATCTAAGCATCCAAACGACAGCAGGAACTATAATAACAAGTTTTTGTGTTTTATCTCGTATCTATAAGTATAAAAATGTCGGATCAATTACAAAAAAACCAACGGGTGTGTAATCTCCTCAACTCCGTCATCAGTGCTGAGAAGGCTGCATAAACCGTTTTTATCTCCATCCGGACTGCTTAAAACATCAGGAAGTCCAATACAGGTCCATAGAGTCAAGAATAACTCAAACTTATGCAGCAACAACATGGTCTAATTATGGCTTACCTCCATGTGACTCTCCTCCAGTCCTGCACTCACTCAACACCCTGGACTTTTAACTTTAGAGTATCTTGGAGAATAATGTGTATTGCACCTCTCATCCAAATTTGGATTCGCTCCGAGTTGCTATTATGACAGTGGGGTACACCATGAACACTGCCTTGATCGTCAAGAGCTACCATTCTGTTTTCCCGGCGTGTGAAGGCTGTAAGTGTTTGTGTAGGAGGACATACTGAATAAAAAATATTTAGTATTTTAACATCTCGTAATTGGTTTTGAGTTGTCTTATATGACAAAAACCAGGATTTTTATAAAAAATCATGGGGGTCGTCATTTATTTATACAACTTCAATTTTTGGGCCCCAACTCTAGAGAGTTGGGGCCCATAAAATAGATCCTTTCACAAGATGTCGCTTTTTATAATATCACAGATGATATTAATTTTTCATTTTTACTAATGACGAAGATTCATTTATCCTCTCCATTGGAGTATTAAGTAAGTTTTTTAAAAGAAAAGTGTGCTTTATGTTGGTTGCACTGAAAGCCAAAGAATACTATTCAATTATACTCTGTGCCCCCTGGTGGATAAAATTGTTGCATAGACAACTAAGCTAGAATAATATTCCTTACTTGGTCTTAACTTCGCCATTTGGATTATAGCCTTGCTCCCACACGTGAAGCTTTAAAATAAAACTGCAAAAGAACAGCCACATTAATAATTTTGTATGCATTTTGTAGTTTACGCTCACATCGTTATCGTAATTGTTTCCCGCAATATTTCCTCAAAAACAAAGAGAGGAAGGCCCAAAATCAGTTAAATCTTCTAAACTGTGGAATTAAAATTCAATAATAGGTTATTGGGAATTGTTTACTGCTAGACAAGAGCCAATACGAATTGAGCCAGTCAAGGGTCCGAAAATTTATAAGGAGAAAAGAAAAAAAAAAGCACACAGCTGGCAACAAATACAATGTATATATATTTTAATGTTTGCGAGATTACGTTGTCTATTTTATTTGCAGAATGATCAATCATTTTTCTCATCATAAGAAATAATTGCATCCATTTTTTCGCCACTTTATTCAAAATATTACTAAATATTTTTGTACCGATATCAAAAAAAAAAAAAAATGCAAGGCACATTCAAAAGTTAAATGAATATGTGGTATAAAGAAATACAAAAATAACAGTTAAACAAAAACAAAATATTCAACAATGTTGAATAATTATCCTTTTAATATTAATTATTTGTCATTAAATTTTTTAAAAAAATGTTCATAAACATTTACTAGTTTTACAAGCCAAACATGTTGAGCTGATTAAAAGTTATGTTTGTACACATTAAAGTTGCTTGATTTTATCGCAAAATGACACAGATGACACTACGACCCGAAACATCTTTTTTCTCTTTCTGAAACTGGACAGTCGGCCAGACTCAGACTTGCGACTGAGTCCTTCTCCTAACTCAAAAGTTCCTTCGCTTGTAACAGGGGTTTTTTAAAAAATGGGGGGAAAAAGCTGTGATTTTTAATGTCGTTTTGTCTTGTTTTTCCTATTATTTTATTTTACCTTGTCAAATATGTGTAGGAATTGTATTCTTTGTCAGAATTATAACTAAAGGTAAAAGTATTATGCTTTAAAAAAACCTGTACCTGGTGGTCCATTGAAATCTGAACACTTACTAATTTAATATTTAATAAGGTTAAGTGCTTGAAATTAATTCATATTTCGATATATTAAAACATAAGCAGTTAGTTACAGAAAATAACAAATCTGAGCTCTCTATCATACGTACAAGTCAAGAAAATGGCACTTGAACAGTCTCAAGAAATTTCTATTCGCACACTCCAAGTAGTTGGGCATTAGCAGTACCACCGTCTACGCATTCAGAAAGTCCGAAACATTGGAGAGGAAAAAGGGCTCTCTCAAAAAGGCCAAACTGAATCTGGAGAGGCTTAAGAAAATAGCCCAGACCATCCTCTCAAGTCCATACCAGCCCATGCAAGAGTTTTTGGGATTTCACAACAGACTGTCAAGAGATCTATAAGTGAGTGGAAAGGCTACTTTTGACACCAGCAATGAAAGAAACTCCATCTCCTCCGTTGAAATGCTTTTTGAATGAGTCTTTTGAACTCTTTTCTTTTTTACACACTTGGGCAGCAACCGTTTCAAGACCTGAATTTTACTTACAATATTTTAGGTGAAATTATTTTTTGATGTTATTTATTTACATATCAGTCATTATAAACAAAGTTGGCATCCCTGGTCAGAGCCAGCAAAATAACAATACCTGTAGCTAAGCACCCGCACTCCAAATTCATGGGGGGGTAAGGTCGGTGGATAAATTTTTTTTTTTAGCTTGAGATAATATTTGCATTTTTTTTATTCTGAATTTATAATGACCTTATATTTACTAAGACGCACTTGAACCTTACAGACATTCTAACCATTAAGCAATTAGCATTATACTATAAAATGCAGGTCTTGAAACGGTTGCCGGCTATAAAAACACGTTTATTATTGTTATTTATGCCATTGAACACTTCAAAATTATCAATTGTAGTAAGTTTGGTTTGCAATGCCTTTTTTAAAAATCATGTTTTTAGAGTATAATATTTATTCAGAGTCATAGTATGAAAAAAAAAAAAAAATACTATATAAAAGAAATTTAATAATAATAACAATTCATAAAAAAACATTCCACCCTTCGAAAAATATAATTTTTTATAAGTTATCTAGAATACCGTTTCTACAAAATTGGTCTATTCATAAAAGAATTAAGTAAAATTAAAAGTGTTATTTGGACGCTGATAATTATCTCATATTTTTTTTTTCAATTGCATTTATTAGAAAAAATTGTAAGTTTAATATTCGGTAGAGTAACGAGTATTCAAACGAGTAACGAGTTTTCAAACGAGTATCGAGTATTCAAACGAGTAACAAGTTTTCAAACGAGTAACAAGTATTCAAGTGATTAACAAGTATTTAAGTGAGTAACGTGTATAGATTGAAATTCGTTAAGTGGTTTTTTATAAGCTCGAAAATACTCCATTAGCAATATTCAACTCCTGGCACATCACTAATATTACGGTTTGTGAGTGAAACACAATCAAGGTGAAGGCATTGTCATGATTCACAACAATACCTTCCCCTTGATTGTTCTTCAATCAAAAACCGCAGTATTAGTGATGTGCCACGAGCTACTCACTACTCGTTACTTGTTTGAATACTCATTACTCGTTTGAATACTCGTTACTTGTTTGAATACTCATTACTCGTTACTTTCCTCGATATTAAACTTACAAATTTTCACCTAACTGATAATTTTGGGGTGATAAGGACACAAATTAATTGATTTAGTGGACTACAACAACCCCAGTCCAACCTGCGGACGCCCTTGACAATACTTAACACTTTTTGTTCGTTAACAAATTTGTCAGTCCAAAAATTATGGAAAATTTGTCATTTAAAAATAGTTGTTCCCTTCTTTAATAAGTAATTATAAGATTCACATTCTTAACCGGTTCGGATGAAGCAGCTTTCCTTCCTCTTGTTGACATAAAAGTTTTTGTATCCGAATAAAGAAGATTGATTTTGAGGATTTAAATACAGTAATATTCTCAAAAAAAAGAAAGAGAGGTGAAACATAATGTTTGACGAGTTACGAGTAAATACTCTCATTTTACACACACGAGCCGAGTTTGTGGGTGTTTTTTTTTTTTTTACTTAATAAGAATCGATTACCAATTTAGGGATTTGCTCGTAACACATCACTACATAATATGAGTATGCAACACCCGATACGTTATAACTTGTAAAAACTTACTTTACAATCGTAAAAGTTGGATTCTACCTTTTTTTTTTAATTGACAAGGTATCATTACGTAGGTTTAACTCATTATATGCAACAATGCAAAGTTCATGTATGTACGCATAATACCCCGAAAACCACTTTACCTTATATAAAATCTTATAGTTCATCTGCATTGAATATGTGTTTGGGGTATTAAGTAGTGTTCAGACTCGGTCCGAAACCGAATTTCTTTTGGGTTTCAGTCTTAACTGATTTTATATCTAAGCTAATTTGGACGGATATTTCGTTTCCAGACTGCTATTTCAGACTTTAGACCGAAATTTAATCGTTTTTAAATATTAAATCGGTCTCAAACTATGGATCTATTTTCCCCTAATTCGGATTTATGAGTTGTGCAAATATGATTTATTCAACACGTTGAACTTTCTATGACGTTATTGTTCCGATGTTGACAATTTTAAGATACACATGACGTCATCAACTTAAATAATATTTTCCTGAATTTGTTTAAAAACCACGAAAAATCCCGAGACAACAGGAAGAAACGAGAGAACCCCTTATTATTATTGTAGAGCCCTGCCGGTTTTTCTTACAAGTCTGTCCGAATTGGTTTTAATTCTAGACTGGTTTAGACTGAGATTTATGTTCAAACGGATATCTAAGATCCTAAACCAAAATTTAATTGCTTTAAGATCATGGATCGATTTTTTTGTATCTCAATTGATAATTTGATTTGCTGCATTGCATATTTAACTTCACATTACGTTATTGTACCGATGTTTATAATTTTGGGACACATATTACGTCACCAACCAAAGAAATATTTTTAAAAGGATTTCCATGAAGTATATAATTCCAAAAATTCTGGGAAAACGGAACTAGGGGGGATGCAACCGAGAAGCCATTAGTGCTGAGACTTGACACAAATCTGGTTTATCCAGTTTTTTTCTTATGTTATTTTTATGATTAGACCGATCAGGGCCAATATTTTGGTCCAAACTGCGATTTAAGTCCATTACCAAAATTTAATCGTTTTTGAAAAATTGGCCCGATTTATTTTGGTCATAATCGTTGAATCCATTTTCCACTTATTCTGATTTATGAGTTGCTCAAATAGGATATGTTCAACACATTTAACATAGTATGATATTATTTTTCCGATGTTTAAAATTTTTAGACAATTATGACGTCATCAACCAAAGAAACATTTCAAAAATAATTTCCCGTATGTGTAAAACACCAAGAATCCCGGTAAAACGAAAATCCAAGAGAAAAATCCTATATTTTTTTGGTTCGCTCTAAAGTGATTTTAGAAGTAGCCCGATTTGTACTGATATTTTGGTCCAGACGCCCATCCAAGACCGTCGAACGAAACATAATCTTTTTCACATTGTGGATCGATTTTTTCGGTCCCAATTTATAGACCGATTTTCTCACTTACTCCCGTTTATATGATTTGCATAAATATGTTATATGCAACAAATTCAACTTCATATGACGTCGTTAATACACAGACGTTCATATTTTGGATAAACATATGACCTCATCCACAAAAAAAATGTTGAAAAAATAATTTGCCGTATGGGTAAAACCCTGAGAAAACCGAACCCCGAGAGAGAAAACCTCAATCGTAATTTTGTTCGGATTCGTTACAAAACTGATTTTTGTTCTTGAGAGATTTTATTTCTCAAGAACAATTGCAGCAAATATTTCGGTCCAGATGGTGCTCTAAGACTGTAAATCGAAATATAATAGTTTTTAAATCATAGTTCAATGTTTTTTGTCTCTATATAAAGACAATTTTTTTTTTTGATCTCAATCTAAGGACCTATTTTAAACCATTTCCTGATTTATGAGTTCACAATTTTGAAAACACAAACATTCATAGAATCGTTAAAAGACCTATTTTTTTGGTTCTATGTTATGTGTTTAATTCTTGATCAACTTAAACCTATAGTTTGGGCAAGACCATGGTCTCAGACCGTAAACTGAAATTTAATCATTTTCAAATTGTAGATTTATATCTTGGCTCTCAATGTATGGACTGATTTCATACTCTTTCCTGATTTATCACTTGTACAAATATGACTTATGGATATCATTTAATTTTATATGACTAGGGGGGTGAGGTTAATTCATGAAAATGAGCAAATTAAATTTTAGCCCCACTTTTCGGATGCAAGAGGATCATTTAAGCACTATAAAAAAAATCGGCTAAATAACCTCCCCCTATCCCCCAAAATTACTTTTTAGGGTATGAATGTACATTTTTTAATCTATTTTCAAAATAATAGGAAGAAACTCACAATTGCCTAGACCATAAACTCCTTTTTATGCTTAAAGCAGTATTTATAAAACATTTTAAGTTAATAAAGTACAGGTTTAAGGTCAAATACAACGTCAAAGGTCACAAAAAGGTCAAATTCCTTTGAAAATTTATTTAAGCGTGTTTACGAGGGTGTCGAATTTTTAGGATGAGCTCTAAATTCGATCTTTTGTTGTATTTTAATGAAAAATTAATGTTTGTAAAGTCTCAGTCTTTGAAGGACATTTTTTTTTTACCTCTATTGCCATTTGAAAATGACTTTTTTCAGCAACGTTTTCTATTTGTAAAGGGATTCAGAAGTTTACATTTTAAAGTTATGTTACAGAATTGGAAAAGTTTAATTTTTAAACATATATTGTTGATTTTCAAAAGTTTGTGTTTAAAGTTATGTTGTTGAATTTCAAAAGTTTAATTAAAGTTCCTTTTCTCAAGTGATTCATAAGAAAAATAATCCTTACCTTTCATTTTGAAGAACAACAAATTCTGGTTTACGTCTGAAATTAATAATCATTTTTCTAGAGTGCTTAAAATGTACTCTTACATCCAAAAAATTGGGCTAAAATTGAATTTGATTTTAATATCCCCCTCCTCCCAATATGATCTTATTATAGGTCGATGTTCAAAATGTAGAAACACACATGAAGTCATCATACATTCATGCATAGAATATGGCCATTCGATTTTTTGTAAGACCAATCTACATAGACCAAGTTTTTTGGTAGAACCGGTCTAAACCGAACTTTTTTCGGACCCAAACTAATTCGGTCCACTAAAGACATCATTATTAGGTCTCAGACCGGTGTAGGTTTTTCAAATCGGAGTCCAACACTAGTATGAATGTTACTTTTCTACCTGAAATGCAATTGACGTTATATTGTTGAACTCTAGAGTGAAGCTAGTCAAATGAATATATCTTCATATTTATGGGAAAATTAATAAAGTACGTGGGTAGTACTTTCATTACGTGTTTGAATGCTATCGATTCAAAAATCAAACTCAATTAATAAAATAACTTCATAAAATATGCAAATATGGAGCAGATAAAGTCTTTTATTTTGGAAATATTTTGATTTGAATTAGACATGAAACGGTGTCTGATATACGGGGTGTGGTAATGCTCTAGAAGTAGTATCTTTGGGTTAACAATCATAACTGCTGGGTCTGGTACGATACGGAATTGTACCGTAGTTCGGTTCGGTACGACTCGTACAATTCTGTATGTTTTTACCGTTGGCGTGGTGCGTGTATACAGGGTAACCCTTAATCTAGGACAGCAACTTCAACTTAAAATTTGTCCTAGAGTGATGTATATTTTCTGTTGAATGCATAATATTCATGCAACCTCCATCTTTGATTGTTGTAAAACAAACCTATTCCTAAAACCTGTTCTTGAGCCTCTAGCCACGACATCATGAACCAGTATTGGGACATCCTTTCACTTAATTTAGAAAGGAAGAGCGGTAGGCTATAACCAAGGCCTGGAAAGACCTCAATGCGTCCAACTAATCCGTCCACTACATTTTCAGGAGTATCCACGAAAGGCCCAGGTTTGTTTGCCCGAGGTCCAATAAAACACTTAGGTTGATCAAGGCAACAAGGTCGAAGATCAACCTTGAAGAGAAGGGCATAATGAGAAAGATGTCTCATGAGGCCTGGTATGTCTCGATAAATCATTGGTAAGGTGGTCAGGGAGAACCAAAGGATTACACCGTATAATCTACAATAGCGGCAGCTTCTCAGAGAGGATGCAATAGCCAAGAGGCTGACTTGGGCGAAGGTGCTTCTGAAATTCCTAAATTTTTGTATGCATGTTTCAATAATTTGGACTGCCGAGAACATCTTCACCGTTGAGCTGGCTTACAATAGCCACAATGAACTGGTGATTGGTCGTTCAATCGAGGATATTCTCCTGAACGTGTACACGTGTTCAAGAGCCAGCCTTGGTGATGGTATTGGTGGGTGTCACTTCCTGCAGGATGAAGACGCCCTTAATCTTCATTCCCGAGGATGTGATGGTAAATCAACGAGTCTATCTGGTTATCCCAAGTACTTCCTTGGATCTAGGAACACTACTGGGAAGGGTCTTTCTGCTTCCAGAAGGGTATGCTACCTTCACATAGAGCACATTTGGAGAAACAACATTCTTCCCCAGATCTCAAAATAATGGACTTCTCCATATAGAGTATTTGGAGAGCGAGATTAGTTTGACTTTCTACTGCATCACCGACGACTTGAATGCCTCTATAGTGTCCAACTTGTCTGAGGAGACTATCTGTAGAGCAGGTAAAGCAATTTGGACGAGTCTGAGAGCTGTAGTTGCCGGTAATTCTGCCATGTTGAATGAACTGGCACTCATTTTGAAGGAAATTGAACGTTGATTGAAAAGGTGTAAAAAAATATTTGGAAAAATAAATATTTGTCATATATGTCTAGTTTTCTTGGCTGTTGAAGTTGTCCTTGTACTTATGGCTCACCCTGTAAATTATCAATAGTAAAAATATTAATAATATTTAATTTGTGATATTTTTTTAATCATGATTTATTTGGTTTATATATTATATGTAACATTCATATATAAATAAACGGAAGCAATCATATTGGTTATTATCTTTTATGGGATCAAACATATATTTTGGGGCATGAATATTTATTGCATCCGAAATATTGATTTGATACATACAAATCAGAGGCAAAATAAATAAATCACTATCTAAAGAAATGGAACAAGAGATTATCACGTTCAAAATGAGAAAATTCATACCATTTGACAAAAACCAGTAGTATGGTTGAGGTATAGTTTAGATATATTTTCAAATGTTTCTAATAATGACATTAATGAGAAATACGTGCACTGAGCATGATAGTAGCTATATCCTGTGGCGGGTGCATTAGATTAATTGTGATCAAATGATAAGGAAATTAAACGACTTGTTTCTTTAAAACAACGTTCTTAGGATCATTTCAGGCGGTTTCCATTTCGAGGTAAGTAATTAAAGTTTTATGAAATAATATCTATATTTCCAGTCTTTTCTGAAACTTATGGACACGTCCTAATTAGACGTTAAATTCGCCGAATAGAACAATTTATGTAAAGTGATTGTAAAAACGATTTACACCAATGAAGTTTTCTTCAATCAATCTGGATCCTAGACGGAGGGGGTGGGAGGGTTAGGGTTTATGCCATATTATACTCAAGATATACATTTTTGACCATGTATATTATATAAACATGTGTTCATCTGTATGATTGACAAAACAAAAATGCACTACTGTGTATGTATAATAACATGGACTTAATATAAAATGAAGTTTCATTAAGGGATTTAGTGACCATGAAATACAATTTCAGTATTCAGTGTTCTTTTGCTAAAAATCTTACTAACTGTCATGAAAAAGTCTTTAAAAAGTAAGATTGACTTAACTTACGAGCCATCAAGTAATTATACAATAATATATGTATTTATAAAAAAAATGTCACAGGGTGCAATGGATATATGTAGTACTCCCTGGTGAATATCCAGGGGCGTCTGCAGGTATGAGATGTAAGATCTGTAACCCTCCCCCAATTCAAGATTTATTGATTAGGAAGAGAAATTATAATGGGGAAAAAAATCATTTGATCAAATCCTTGGACGGAGGAAAAAAAAAAAATCAGTTATTTTTTTCCAAAAATCCAAGCACACCAAAATATTATCATACAGGCGCCCATGATATCAAATACCTATACAAAAAGAAGTATGATATACAGGGAGCACTAGTTTTTTGTCCGTCTATATTATTCGGTCCAGTATTGTCCGTGGCCTCAAGGTCAAAGACAATGAGTACACCAATGTCCTGGAATATCATGGCAAGCCCTGGATCGAGGAAGTTGTAGCTGGGAGGTCATTCATCTGGGTATAAGACGCTATTACACGTCACATTGGAAAGAAAATGTCCAGTTGGTTATCAGATTTTTATTTGTCTTTGTTGGACACAGTGTTTGCCTCCAATCTCTTTGGACCTCAACCCCATGGGCATCTTTATGTTGGGTCAGTGATATACCAACAGATCCTCTTGTGACACAAAATCCAAACTTTGTCTAAGATCCGGGATGATCCGCCCCAGGAGACTGTAATAAAAACTTTCTCCCGTTTCTGAGGTAGTTTAAATGACGTTTCAATATAATTGAATTTTAATATTTTTTTTGAAATTCACTTTTTTATTTGGCATTACTTTTTGTTAAAATCAGATGATTAGTTTTGGAGAAACCCCATTTAAAAAAAGGAGTTGGTTATTAAATTGAAGTTTCACCCTGTAAGTTCCACAAAATTAAAGAGGCCATACTCCTTCTCCCTCTGTTGCGGCCCCTGACCTTATATTATAACCCAATAATACTAATAAATCACTTTGATTGAAGCAAACGCTTTTTCAATCTAAAACTTTGGATGAATGCCAACCATGTACATACTAGTACAAAGGAATAAATATGTATTTTTTAAACTGTTTGGATTTGCATTGATAAATGAGTATTCTTTTTATTGATGCATAAGATACAAAATAAGAATTAAAATAATATTAAAAGCCTGGGTGTTTAAATCAACCCACACTCACTCAAAAATAAAGTTAACCCAACAAACTTCCCAAAAAATTGGGTAAAAGGCTCAAATCTATTGAGTATTGACTTGTTATTAGAGATTCCAAGGGTCTGGGATCAAGTTTTTGATAACGTATCTTTTAATTGAATCATTTAAATAAAAAGCTGCGCATTTTGATGTTTATGGCATCATCAGATTGAATACTTGATAAAAAATTGAATTCATTCTCTCAATTAGAATATGTAAATTCTCAGTGGATCTTCTGTCTTCCTTTAATTTGTGATAAGTTATTGAGAGTAGGCTATGAGTGACTCGTGGTCTACTCACACATTGAATTTGATTTATTTGACTTTTCTCCTTTTATCCCAAATTATCGCATAAAAAAAACAAGAGAGACTAAAGGAAAATGGCTTAATATTTAGTTGATTATTAGGGTTATATATAATACTAAATAGCAGTGCTCCCAATTAATTATTTGAAAAATATCAATAACATAATTAAAAAAACAGTATCTTGTAAAAAAAAGAAAAAATTACAAGATCAGTTCTCACAAAAAGTGTATTTTATACGATGAATTGAGGGATTACTTTTTGAAAGAGTATCTACATGATGTTTCAATACATGTATAAGCAGGGATTTTTGGATAACTCTTTTAATACTGTGAAATAGAGCCATGAATATCAAAAAATATATTTAAATACCTTAGCTATATTTAATATATGTATAATTCCAACATTACAAAAGTCAAATAGAATAATCCCAAACCTTCTCAAGTAGTTTCAACGCCATAATTGTATTCGAAAGTTTCAAAATATTGACATTGATGGCTATCAATCATGTCTCATATTTGATGGGATATATCAAAACCTCATATTGCAAGTATTAGAAGACTATAGAAAAAAATCTAACGAATCCAATGGGACACGATAAAAATATTCAAGAACTTGGACTTGTGTCCAAAGAATTTAGACTAGACTTGGAGTTGTAACCTTTGTCCTTCTCTGATTATCATAGTATTTAAATATCTAACTTTGATATCCGTGAATGTATTTTGACGCATTGAAAGAGTTTATGAGTCAATCAATATTTTGGATCTTAACAGTTTCACAAAATTTGGGATAATGCTGTATGATTTTCAATGTTGAAATAATACATATATTAAAAGTTAAATATTCTATTTGGGGAGTGATTGTTAAAATATTGAAAGTTTGTTCGTATGGTTGCCATCTAATGTAATAAGGCGTATAATGCTGTGAGGTAGATAGTTCAGGGATAGATGGCTCCGGTATTGAAAATACTAGGTGGTAAAAGAACGGGGGTAGTTGTCTGTGGGGAGCCCTAGAACCGTCGATTAGTAATACAAAAATTATATCAAAATAGATTGATGATTGATTCTATTTCGTCGATCCTTATTGAGGACCAAGCACCACCGATCAGTCCAGTTCCACTCGCCGGTCCTTATAGAAGGTAAATCAGTCCTTCATTATCAAACATGCGACACCTTGGGGTTATCCCAAGGTGTCGGAATATTGACGTTACGCAGGTGATGATTTACATATATCAAAATGTGGAAGTTTTGAGATTTTATGAATACAACAATAATGGATTACTTTTGTTGGATTATGTCTTCAAAATTTGTTTAGGATAGTGTTCATCAAATATACAAAAATAGGCTTAAAATGCATAAAGAAAATGATTTTATTCAGTTATCAGGAGACAATTTTGAAGATGAAGGAAAATATGAAATATGACTGATTCAATATGAGTCTCAGATTCCATTGATGTTCTAGTAATTACTATTATTTTTATGGATGTCAGAGTTTATTCGTAAGTTTTTTAGGGGTTAATCTAGGGCTATTATAAAGTACTGAGTTGAATCTCTGCCTGTGACGTCATTGGTATGTTTTCTTTTTTTAATTGTTCCGTTATATAAAGGAATAAATATAGTTAAAGTAAAATATTTATGTATTTTTGTGATTTCTAATGGAAAAATGAGTATACATATATTTGCCAGAAATGTCCAATTCTCATAATCTGTATTTGTTATATCTTATTTGCCTGATTAAACCAATGGCATTTCTAAGAAAAAATCAAGGACTGACTGTTGTAAGGACCAGTCTGAAGGAATAATGGTTACCATTTTTGGATATCTCAATTCATATATTAAAAAAAATGAATGTATACCCTATAATTGACCCAAATATGTCTATATACAAATAAGGCCCAATATAATCTACTTTTGGATTTTTACACTTTAAAAAAGATGAAACTTAATTTATTATAGACAAATTCCAAAAATTCTGCATTGTTGCTGTTGAACTTCCCTAAACACTCAATTGAAACTTTTTCATGATACTTTAAATCTTTTATATATGGCCTTATTTTATTTTTACCAACATCCTCATAGCCATAAAGAAAAGACCATAAGTTTTTTTGAATTTTCTTATATTCAACCATTTATAAACACAGACAAAGTTTGATTTGTTAATATAGATTACTTTGTTTATTTATCAAACAGAATAAATGAAGAAATAGCCATGAAGGATCAAGTGGAACGAAGGAATCAACAGCTGAAAAACAAATTCATTGTGTATTTTTGTATTCACAAGTATTTATAAAGACTTGTATTATAAAGAAAAAAACGAAAATTGTATTTTAAAAGGTCATCAAATTTTTGAGCTTACCCCCTCTTAAACAATATTTGTAGAAAAGCCCCTGTAAATGCATGTGTAATACCCATAGCAACATTTATGTTGTATATTTTTAGTGTAAAGAGTATCGAAAAGTATCAAAATCCCGATGGTAGTTTTAGTACTCGTACAAAAATATTCGTGCCGTGGCAATACAATTGAAAATGCTGTTTAAGTATTGAGCTACCTCATGTGTCATATATAAATTTACACTTAAAGAAACCCTCACAGCTCGAGTTTTGACAGGATTTTTTACAAAAATGAGGTTCTGTTATATTCTGATAATAATTTGTAATTGTTTCTACTGAAAATTATTAGAAGTATCTTCAAAGACAATAAAATAGTAGCATAAAACATTCTTGTTCTGGAAATGCTCGTGTGTAAGAAGACCCTAACTTAGATTGCCAATTACCTCCAAATCAGCCGGACGGCCGTGCATGACATTAGAAACGATTTTAAACCCAATGAATAGTCCCCGAATGTCTGGGTATGGTCAGAAACGAACAGTAAGAACAAAGGTTATTATTATATTTGTCAAAAAGTGCCTTGCTAAAAATCCAGTTAGGACGATTTGTAGTATTCCCAAGAAGATTAATCTGAGTAAAGTCATGCTCCGAAACATCATTAAATATAACTTGGTAGCAAAATTAAGAGCAAGGGGGGGATAAACATATCAAAACAACGGTCATAAAAGAGAAGGAGTTTTCCAGAGCCAAGCTTCTTTTGAATATGTCCAAGAACATGTGGCCTCCCAGTTTCCCCAATCTAAATCCTTTGTATTATTGCATCCAGCCTATAGTCGAGAGAGCTACCTCTAATAAGCCTAACGGGTATGTGTATCTTTAGAGTCATCCAGCATGACAATATGGGCTGACTTGTCAGAAGACTACATCTGTAAGGTTTGTGTGGCCTTCACGAATAGGTTGGGGGCAGCAGTGGGGCCATGTGGATTTAAAAAAAAAATCAGCAAGATGAACTTCTTAAATGGGCTAAAAATTGGCTAGTTTTAGTAAAAAACTAGCTGAAAAATTGGCTAAATATTTTTTTTAAATAAATCTATTATCATATTTTATACAAAGTAGTACATTACAGTTTCAGGATTCATTTTCTTCCTTAACTTGGTTTTTTTATTAAATTCATTTGGCAAAATTTTACTACATGCATTTTGTTTTTGACCAATTAACAAGGGTTGCATTAGAAAGGGACCACTGAAATGAGAATTTATATTTTTGTTATGTCTTTTGATGGTATATCCAAAGATTTTAATAAGGGTACTACGGACTTTTTCACAACCACAATTTCTTTCCAACACTCAACATTAATATTGTTTTTAATACTTTGACAATATCGGGAAGTCTATTTCTAAGTATTTAATAAGCTTCATCAAAAATTGATCCTTGAGGTTATTATCTCGATCCTCCGACAAGTGATGAAGTCATATTAGAGAGAAAATATTAAGCTTCATATCCTAATTACAATTCAAGAAAAATGTATATTTTCAGATTAAAGGTCTAAGGATTAAACCGATGCTTGATTGGTAGGAAGTATCACTTTATTTACCAAATTTTCAACAAAAAGAGTCAAGTCTACAAGCAATTTGGATGGATCACTATCATTGGACTCAAAAATATTGTTGGATCTTCAGACATCATTCAGCACAGATTTCAAAAATAACATATGTATTCTCGTGATTATATTCCTCACAGTATACAAAAGGGAGGAACATTTCCGATGTGTAAGACCTTTCGGTTGATTTGGTATAATTAAAAGGAGTTTTTAGCTCCATCCAATGGTCACAAACTCTTTGTACAGCAACTCTTGTATGGATAGCTTGCACAACGTTCAGAGGTTCATATCCATCATTTATGAGTTTAAATAAATTCTTCTGTCTTAATGAAGATTTAGCAGACCAGTTATAGGTTTCCCTAACCAGGAATTCTAGATTTTTGGACAATATATCAGAACGTACTTGTTGTTCTGAATGAAATATACAGCTAATTCGAACTAATGCAGGAACGTCTTCTTTTAGTTTTCTGTGGACACAAAATCAGAGAAAAATCGATTAAACTATTGCAAAAATCAGCTAAGATTTCCAACCATCAGCTAAATGATATTTTTTCCAGCTGGACAGCTCAAAAATCTTCTTGATCTAGTTGGAAATCAGCTAGCCTGGCAATACTGGGAGGAAGTCATTAATGTTAAGGGAGACCGTATTGCATTTAAAACGTCGATTTCAATTATAATTCTCTGGAAACCAACTTAATTTTGTTTGCACTGTCTTCACGAACTAGTTTTTAATAAATATAATCACTTGTGACAAGGACAGGATTATACATACACTTTTTATTTATTGATGTGTGGATATAAAAATGCAGAAAAAAAAAAAATGAATTACACATTATTCAAAAAAATGTACAAAATATCATATTAAAATATGGTTAATAAACAGTAATATCCTGTCCATTAAAAAACAAAGAACAAATTGATTCGTATTCATATCAAGGTTCACAACTATATATTATGTAACGATTTGATTGGCTTTGATATTGTATTAATAAGTAGATACATTTTGTTTACTTCGGTATTTGTATGAGTTGACCCTTCCTTTAAAAAAACACAAATAAGTATATTCACACCTTCATGAACGTTACTTCTAAATTCCTTACAAGGAGCATACCTTTGCATTAACTATATAAGCAGAAGTTAGATCAGAGATACTTCATCAGTTAGGTATAGTATCATCTAACAGTTTGATACTTACAACTACTAGTCACATCATGGCTTTCAAGGTTTGAAGACATAGATAAGCCATTGGCAACAATTATGATTTTTTCTTCTTTTATAGTTTATTTGTTTAATGGCTTTGATTGGATCAGCCGCTGCTGCCGGAGGACCAAGAGCAAGAACTCTTTCAGTGAACCGTGATGGAAGATCCCTTCTCAACACCTTTCCCTTCAATGATGGAGCTCGTGGAACTGCCCGTGCTGCTCATGCTGAACACCATGAACATAATCACGCTCATGCTGAACACCCAGCTGCCTCTGACAATAGATTGGCCCGTCAAGGAGGTGGTGATGATGTCCCACTTGACATTGGATCCATTGCCGCTGCTGGAGAGCGTTGTATCGACAAGGTCGTCATGGTAGAAGAAACCGAATATGATGACCACATCGAATGTCACCACAGCTACTCTGAGAGATGTCACACCACCTACACCACCGACTTCGAACCTCAACAAGAGGAAGAGTGCGAAGAAAACTTCAAGAAAAGCTGTTTCATCGAATACAAGAAGGTCGCTGTTGATGAGACCGTCAAGTTCTGTCACACTCCCTTAGTCTGCGAAGGTGAAGGACCTGAAGAATGTAAGACTGTCTACGAATCCGAGTGCGAAACTCGTTACCATGAACACGATGTTGAGGATGACGTTGTCAATTGTGAGACCATCCAAGAAGAGAAGTGCGAGGATGTCACCCAAGGTTACACCACTGAGCAAAAATGTACCAAATGGCCCAAACAAGTTTGTACCAATGAAAAGAAGAACGTCAAGAAATACAGTCCCCAAACCGAATGTAAGAAGGTTCCAAGACAATTGTGCGGTCCCTCCGGCTGTGTTGCCCAACCAGGACCCGAAGAGTGTTTCGACAAGAAGGAAACCATTGTCCAAGAAGTCCCAGAGGAACAATGTAACTTGGAACCCCAAAAGGCTTGCAAGCAAGTCACAAAATTGGTTCCCAGCCTCAAACCTGTTGAGGAGTGTGTTGATATACCCAAAGAAGTCTGCTCCCGTTCCAGAAAGAATCCCAGAAAGGTCCAAAAGCCCGTTGTCAAGAAATGGTGCTATGTTCCATCCGCTGCTTCTGGTTTGGCTTAATCCATTTTATAAACTACAGAGCCCAATTAAAATAATTAACTACTGGTTTAAAAAAAAGGATGCAATTAATTTCAACTATTCGAATGTTTTTGATATTATCTTAAGATACAGAGGATACGCGATAGTTTTTGTCATATACTATGTCTAAGTCAAAGATGTTTACTATAAGTTCTTGTAATAAAATCTATTCAAAATATTATAAATGTTTCTTACTTATGAGGATCTATGCAAGTTATACAATACACCGATCGCATAAATCGTTTGAGAAGTATACCCGAGCTTGATTGACAAAAAGTCGCTAGAAAAAGTGCTCATATGAATAATGAAAAAAAAAAATCAATAATATTTATAAATACAAATACAACGAAAATTCGTTATTAATCATAATTAGTGAACTTTTGAATAATTACATACAGTAGACATGAATGTTAAATTAAAGGCAGGGGTTACGCTCTAACAAGTGCCTATTATAGTTTTTAACTCTTGCAAAGGACGAGTTGCATTGAAATACAATTTGTAGAAAAAGCTATTGATGGGTATAACCTTAAAAAGATTTGAAAAATAGATGACATATGTTGGTATTTTGAGTTTTAAATTTGGCAGTCTATGTCAAACCAGCTTGGAGCAATTTAGCCAAAAATATATATTGTTGATACTGTCCCCGATCTGACGGATGTAGAGATGAACAAGTTAATACAGGTGATGGATTGTCTATCACTCGCAGTGATATATCAATTCACTAATCATCTATACCTTGTGAACAACGAGGAATCCGTCTTTCAAGAAGAAGTATTCGCCATCGCGAGATCAGTGGAAGCTCTTTTCAAGCAAGAGACCACGCCGTTAAGAAAGGTTAAAATTTGATCAGATTCTCAATCAGCAAGTACTACTATTCTCAATCCTCGTACTGCAAGTGATGAAGTCAAAAATTGCAAACAAATATTGAACAGAGGAAGAAGGGAGAAATGAATGATGCAAATGTCATAATGATATGACAGGAAATGAATTTGCTGCTTACGTGGTAAAAATAGGGACTAAGAATCAAAAATGAAGGTTGGTTGGTTGGTTGGAGTCTCTGAAAGCTTCATTTAGCGGGCGATACGCGGTTTCTTCTACAAAGTCTGGTATAAGGTATATCAATAAGATCAAAGATTGAAACATACACACATCATGCTGAATGAGAAAAAACCAAAAGAGAGTCAAACTTGAACGTAAGAAGATATTAATTCTAGTACACGCTTACACAGGTCTCGGGTCATTTCTCGCCGACCTGAGTAAATGGAAAGATATAAATGCAAAATGCAATGTCTGATTAGAAGAATCAGACGGCAGACCATCTTATAAACAGATGACCTGTGCTCTCGTATGAAAGATATCAAGTAATCCTAGAAGAGTATTTAGAAGTTCGTGTTTAAAATTTGATAAAATGTTCAAAAATGAAGAGAATTATTGATAACAATTTCAATATATAATCAGGATCTGATGTAGTGGCACAAATATCCCAATGTGTGGTCGTATTCTTTAACTTAGTATTTTTTTAATATTCTTTTCACATGTATGTCTACGGGAAACAGCAATAAATTTTAAATAACTAACTGTCCCGTGTCTTTCCTATCCCCTTAACTAATGCTCCTTGAATAATACGTAATCAAATGTAGGCTATAATGTTTATTTATCGTATTTTCGGTTAACGATATCGTGATAACTTTGTAACATGTCATTTCAAATAATAATGATTATTTATAGTTATTAATGATATTATTAATATTGAACTCCTAAAATAAGTTGTTAGTCCTGAATTTGTCTTTAAAAATTTAATGATGATTAATTAATTAGTTGGTTTAGATTTTGGAAAGTTAAATATTATTTTACACTAATTGTATAGATTTTTTTACATAACATTGAATTAATGAACTCAAATTTCCTACTACATTAATTAAAATATATATAATAGTCATGTACTTTTAAGTAGTAAGTTGTACTTCTAATAATAATCTAAGACACTCGTTCTCAAACTTTTTCCAGTGATGTACTCCTTATTAAATAAAAATATTTTTTTTCAGCCAAGTACCCCATAATCAGAATAAAGAATTTTTATTTCAGCGAATAACTGAAACTAGTCATTCGTTGTGGAGAAAATTTCTTTTCTAAAAAAAAAGTCATTCGTTAATAATCTCATGTACCCCCTGAAGTGTCTTCAAGTACCCTTAGGGTTACGCATACCCCTATATTTGAGAACCACCGATCTAAGAGATAGATTTTTAATTACTAATTACAGGGTTGTCTGAATAAATCCAGACAAAATTCAATTGATAATAACACTGGTATCCTTGCAGTGAGTTTACATCAGAGTGTCTCAATTAAAAAGTTGCAGTCGTGTGTATAATATTCTTCACATTTTTATCAAAATAAACACTTGGAGTCATGGAGCAACCAAAATATCCACTGTCATTGACCTCGCTGACAGTGGAGGCCATGGAGCAGTAGCTGTAATCAAGCTCACGGGATTCGCCAGGAGCACTGTCTACGATCTCTACACCAGGTTCAAAAATGAGAAAAAGGAGTCACCTATCTGTACAAGTCCAAGAATTCCAGCTCCGTCAGGGTATTAGGCGTCATCACCAGCACAGGGAAGGTCATGCCTCCATTCTTCTTCAAGAAGGGAGAAAATGTCAATTCTACTCTGTATGTGGAGTGCTTGAGGACCACTGTGCTTCCGGGGGTGGAGATAAACGTCCCTGAGCCCTACTGCTCCTGCCACACGTCCAAGATGAGCCAAGAGTTCATCAAGACCAACTTTTACTTTTTCTGGGGCCCATGACCTGCCCCTCCAGCTTTCCCGATTGCGATCCATTGTATTACTTCTTGTAAGAAAGGTTGGAGAGGGACGTCGGTTCAACGCACCCCAACAGCGTGGATAGACTGAAGGCAACCATGAAGAAGGATTGGGCGAGGATCTCGGCTCCTTCTCCATGCCATCCATTAGGATATCCACATGAGAGTTGACACAGGCCCTCCCCTCGAGAGCATCCCAGATCCCATAGTCAAAAGGGTTGCAGTCTAGTGAGAAGGGAGGCCACATAACCAGAAATTGTCAAATTGTCTTCCCATCACTTTTGAGTTTTTAGTTCTTGTGGTCATCGACAGAGTCTTGATTGAAAACATGTACACGTCTGCATCGATCTAGAGGTCCATTGCAAAACAAAAATTTCAACAGTCTGCTCTCCTTTTCCAGTTTTTCCCAGCGGGAGATCTCATCATAACTCATTCTTACGTCTAGAAGTGCTGACACACGGTTTTCTTTTGCCGCCCATCTCTGTTCTACTTGATGATATGAGTAAATTTGTTTCTCAATAATTGTTTGTTTTATTGTTCTACTAGTTGATATTACAAAAAAAAAGTCAGTAAATTATTGAGTATATCATTTAAACCTTTCCAAGTTTCATTTACAGGTTAATATATCTATATTAATGAATTAAGACCCTTAAATAGCATTAGCCCAAGGGAAAATACTATAATAGTATAATCTAAATACATCTATATATATATTGTACATTTTTACAACAACTTTTAACAAAGACGGTGAGAATTCTTCTTTCAGAGGGACATGTTAACACCACCGTGATCTGTTAACCCTTGGTTAGTGAACATTCTTCTTTTGACGTAGTTAATAAACTTGGGTTAAACGTTAACATAAATATCACGCAAAGTTTATTTCGTGATACAAAGTTGACATAAACTGAAAATTAGGATAATTAATCATATCAACATTAGATTTGGGCATCAACAAGATATAATTTGTGATTATTATAGTTAAAATATTATAGGTACATATTTTAATTTCATTTTAGATAAAAACTTTGATGAGATTGAGTGTGATGGATGTAATATATATGATGTGATATTACATTTGTAGCAACGTGTATACCTTAAATTTAAAAAAGTGAAATATACAAAGCAAAAGAACAACTTAAAAGACAACAAATTCACAGAACCTTGATTAAAAATGGTAACATTTTCAATTTATTCCAAGTAAATACATTTTTGCTACAACATAAAGTTGCAATTATTTAAAAAAATGTTGTAGGAGCTTATTAATGCCGTCTCTAGTATAAAAACTATTTTAAACAGGGTTAAAACAATTTTATCAAATTTGGGGTGCAGAAAATCCGAGTTCACTAACAAAGGGTGAAAGAATAAACAAAAAGAACACATTTACTGACCGTTTTTCCTTTTCTATTTGCCAAACTGTGTTTTTTCTCTACAAAAATAACATCCCTACTTATATAGAGAGAAGTATTAATTTATACTAGACCAAATACAGACAATAATGCTTACTTCAGAGGGAAAAGACGGGATCACAACCACCTACTCAATAATAATAAAAAAATAAAAAAATAGCACACCCAGGAACCATTTTTCCTGCCGAAACCAAAAAAAACAAATTTTTTCCCCGATTCCAACAAGGACTTACCTTTATCAGTTCTGAGCAAACCTTCATTGTTACTCTTTGTATTTCATGAGCACAATCACATTATACAAGTAGGTATGTTACAAAAAATATCAAAAATCAATATCTTTCATTTAAACCCATTTATTTAATAGAGTATGGAAAAAAGACATTTTGATAACAAAATCATGTCTCTAGCTTCTATATTTAGGAAGTTGTGACCAATTTATCATCAGAATTTTATCATATTTTTTACATTACAACCAAATCTGTTATCTAATATAATATTTCAATAAAACAACACAAGTTTCTTAAACATAAAGATAATTGATTGCAATTTTTTGGAATTACAAAAGACTGTATTGCACAAAAGATGTTTGTTTTAAATACTTTCAATTTAAAAATAATAATAATAAATATTCAAAGTACTATTGTGCAGTAATAAAGATTGAAGGTGCTCATGTAGGGTTAAAATTTGTGTATTTGCATTAATAGAGTGATTGAAAACTTGACAAAATAAATTAATGATCGAGTTAGTAGGGTCTTAAGCCTTAATAAACTTTTTAAGAAAGACAGATTTTCTGCCCTCGGTATAAAAGCAATTATTCATGGAGGAAAAGTTATAACTAAACCGGTAGATGTGTTAGACTACTTTTATTAACATTGTTGGCACAAAAAGAGGCCACTTTCCGAAAAGAGAGGTAATTTCTACTGTTCAAAAAAATATATCTTCTCCAAAGAGATTATATCTAACTTTATAGGAAAGTATTATAAGGATGATAAAGCCCTCATCCCCAGCTGACTAACTAACGATCAGCCTATTCGGGAGGTTGAGTTGGGAGGTATCATTTTGGCAGCTTCAGCCCGCTATGTATCTCTCACAATGGACATTCCTAAATCAGGATGACAGTCATGGAATTTTGCAGGGGAAGAAATCTGATACTTTCAATCAACTTCACGGAATCATTGACGTATTTTAAAAAGGGTGTTAAGAAATTATAACAAATATTTAGGATAATTGTTAATTAGCATATTTACTGTTGTTTTTAAAAAGATTGATTTTTCGAATATTATTTGAAATTCTACCCCGGAGCATTAAGTATAAACTATAATGTTTATTTATGTAATTTTGTACGCAATTGCTCCGGTTTATTGATATATGTATGTTCTATATAATAGATGAACCAAAAAAAGAATGTTGAAAAAAAAAAAAAATGAACGCGATATATAGGAATTACAGAAGACAGTATTGAGCAAAAGATGTTTCTTTTAAATACCTGCAATTTAAAAAAAAATAATAATTAATATTACAAGTACTTTCATTATGTACAGTAATAAAGATTGAAAGTGCTCATGTCGGGTTAAAATTTGTGTCTTTGCATCAACAGAATGATTGCAAACTTTACAAAATAAATTAATGACTTAAAGTCCATTTAACCTTTTATTTGATCCTTTACACGCCATTTGTGATTTTGAAGACTGTCTTGAAGTGACTGATTTTCCTACAAATGGTGTAATTAAACAAAGCAAATATTGGGAAAAAAATAATTAAAATGCATGAAAGATTAAGAATTTATCTACATTAAATAAGAGTGATGTCAAATTGATTTCCCCCATTTAAGTAATGCAATTTAGTATTTCTATTGGGATTCCCAAAACAATTATAAACTTCATTGTACACCTCCTGCATTTATTTTTTTGAACCATAAATCAGTATTTTGTAACATAACTACATATTATTTATTACGTTTTCTTTTCAATAATAATATAGGCAGTCTTGTAAAAAAAAAAATGTTCAGATTACCGACTAGAAAAAGTCTCTCCCGATTTGGAGGACATGTTTTATATAAGTCCATCCATTAAAAAATGAATAAAAAAGAAAGAAAAGCCCACACACTTACTGTATGCCATTTTTTAGTCACTAAACTGTACAAAAATGGCATCCTTAGTTTAATATGGAGTAATTTTTAAGTATACTTTACATCCCTAGCGAGCAAAGAAGCTTAAGATAGCCAACTAACCATAATGTGTATTATAAAGAAATCCATTATGTTTTATAGATTTTTATTCTTTTCATTAACGATTTCTGTTATTTAATCCAAATTTTTAACAATTGGCCTTTCAAAGAGCGTGGTATATCTTTGACATCAAAATGACCAAAACAGAGTCGACAAAATTAAATAATCTCTGATTTGCGTTTACAGTATCAAGATCAAAAACACTATTCACATTTTCAGCCAGCTGGCTTGCCTTTTTGCCTTGTTCGAAGAAAACTATCAAATACGGACGCATGGTTTCTCTTTCGTGGTGTTCATCTTTGACGCACGCTCAAACAATACTCAGTCAAACAATCACAAAAGTCTAAAAAAGCCTTTTTTTGTACGAAGTCTTATCTTTTTAACTCTAGCTAGCGTAAATCGATCGCACTTATACAACGCAAGATACACATTACATAAGCCATCTATTGGAAAAAATAATGTTTTTAGTTTACTATACATATTACATTGGAACAAATGTTGAAGACGGGCTCTTAGTTGTCCACATGAACAGCTGACGCAAAAATACAATTTTAATGTTCGTATCATTAAGTTACCAACATATGATGCATCAATAGTTTAAGAAAAAGATCTTTCAAATGTTAGAATTTAATTATAAAACGCCTTCCTTAGTTATTAAACAATACCCCTTAGAAATAAATAAGAAAGAGTGGAGCTCAACTTCTATGACGCACTTCAAGTTTACGAAACGACATCAACAACAAATTCCTTAGTTCCATTGACATTTCATCAATGTCAAAACAAGATAATTTAACAACTTAGAAAAGAAAACAAATTTGGAATTTTAAGTTTTTTATATTTTAACAAACAGGCCTTAGGTAAAATGTGATTCTAAAGCTGTTAAAAAGTAATAATCATTTGAGTTTTTGTTAAAAGGAAGTGGATCTAATTTTGTATAACTAGGCACATAAGTCACATATTTAGTAAATTCCGTTTACAATCATTTTTCATCATTATTTCGTTCAACCTTCCTATTATTATTGATAATGATTAATGTACACAGGAATAGTTGAAATATTAAACCATGTGAGTTACTTATGAATATAACACATGGGCCACATGTATTAATCTTTCACCCTCAACAATAAATGGTCATTCATAAATCACGTGGTTCTTTTTCACATAAATTATCCCCCCCCCCCTTCCCTCGATGTGGTCTTACGTAGTTATTTTCTTTATCCTTGTTCCACCTTTCCACCCCAAAAAAATAGAAAATAAAATGCAGTAGCCTTTTTTTTATTACTACATGAATAATCTTTTCTAGAAGTACACATTTTATTTTTCAAGCGTAAAATTTAAACAACAGTTTTTGTGCGGATAATCATTAAGCAAAATTATCTAAAAATAGTGTTTGGCACAACTTTCTACAATATATGAGCCCGTTGCTCTAATAGTTGCTTCAATTGCAGACCTTGGCTATGTAGATGGACTCGATCTTGGTCTACTCCTTCTTTGATAAAAGCCTCTAGATACTAGACACTCTTGTGAGTAGTAGCACATACTCTCTTCTCCAGACACATCTAGATAGAGTAGTCCAAGGGGTTGGCGTCATGAGAGGAGGCAGCCATATGCTGAGGTCCCTAAATTCCAGAAAGTAGTCTCTCAGGAAGGGCGGAGTCTTAGTTTTCCGATAAGACGGACCTCCGTCTTGAGTGAAAACAAAGATGTCCCCGAACTTTTCTCTGCCCCAAAGTAACAATTTCTTATCCAGAAGTTCGATGTAAGCATATGTATTGAGCCACTCCTTCCTTCCCACAAAAATGGGAGGGCTGACTTCACCTCTACTGGCCCCTGATTTTTTTATTCTGAAGACACCGAAGCTGAGATATTGTCTGGATGTCGGATTGTGATGTAGTGGCTGTTTTGCTTATTCAGAGTCACATCAACGGTGATTATTTTTTGTCTTCAGAAAAGAACAAAACTTAGTCCCAATTTTTCTTGGCCTTGAGAAAATTTAGAGTCTTCTTTGCTTTTTTCAACCGTCTCAGCTTGCGTTGTTCCGAGAAAAGATGTTTTCTTGTCCTCCACCTTGATTTTGCACCAATTTTATTCTGCCTTGAAAGTAATGAAATGTGATCCACTAGGTAAGATCAACTCTCTGTATATCAAGTATACAAGTTGTTAATATTGTGTGATTTTCTGGGCTAGTACATCTTAAACAGAGATAACCAAAAAAAAATAATGAAATAGCCCTGTTGGCTAGAGGCTAGTTTTAACGACTGTTGAGCCTCACATATAACGCGTCCTTACCTATATTGTATCATGCAACCTTTCCTCAGAATAGAAACAAGAGAAAAGGCACTAAATCAGTTAGTAGTTTTAGTTTGCCAATTCTTACCCGCTATAGAAGGATTATTTATTTATGCTTAGGAAATATTCACAGCTTAATTAGAACGAATTATAATTCAACCAATCAACGTTCACAACACTTATCAAGAGGAAAGAAGCAGACTCATCATCAGGGGATAACAAAATACACGGTATAATTTTTGTGTTAGCGAAGTAACGCCGTGATAGAGCATTTAAAATTATCCCATTTCATGACATTTACATGAATTAAGTACGTGTCTATATTTAGAGAGACCTTTCAACTTCTGTAAAAAATATAAATGAATAATTGGCTTTTAAAAACATCAATTCTTTAGCATTTTGTGGGAGATGTAAAAATATACTTGAGGAAAGAATGTATTGATTATGTTATTTTAGTTCAAATAACCTACAGAAAGGAAATATCTTATAAAAAATATATTTAGCCCTTTTTTCGACAAGTGTTTTACAGGTGTGCATATATAAGCAATAAAAATCATTTCTATTTCATTTCATGTCATCTCTGCATACGACATAATAGTTTGGGGAAAAAGTAATTTTTTATTTCCGGCCCTTTTTTTAAAATATAGTATCATTATTTGTCACATTGGATCATATGATAAAGTGTTGTAAAGGTGTGAGTGCATACTACAAACGCTATTGTAACAGTATTGCGCTTGACCGGCTCAGTCGTGAAATATCGTACGTCTAAAATAGAGATCTAAAAAAAAAAAATCACCATTTTTTCTATTTTTTAGTATCTGAAAGGGAAAAAATACTATTTTGGTTCCTGTTGCATAGCAATGGTCAAGCAATTTCGTTCTGGTGTAGTGGAAGTAAATTAAAAACCCCGTAATGGCAGGCCTGTTGTCGAAAATGTCGATACAATTATGGAAAATATCGAGATAGACCGTCATGCTAGCAGGAGCTGAAGATTAATCATAAGACTGTTTTGAACCATTAGCTGGATAGAAAAAGAAACTCGAATAGAAGAAGACAAGACTGTTCCTGCCTATGGCCAATGCGCTTGGGTGTACAAATTTAGCCTCAATAGAAGCTTTTCTAAATTGGTTATCCGAGTTTTTTGACAATTGGGACAAGGTCGTTTACAAGAAGGGCACAATGAGGTTTGATTCTCCTTGGCAACAAGCTATCAATTTATACTCTGAAGGAAACAAATTGGTTTATATGTACTTGTATAAAATAGAGTTTGTGTGCCCTTAATGGGTGCCCACACTGTTGGACCTATGTGGTTGAAATATTGTATGGGCCCCTCTTTGGAACAACCTGGATCGGTTAAGACGGGGGTTTCAATTTAATATAAGTGGGGCTTATTATATACTCAAACAACAAAAGTTATTTTTGGGTTTGAGTTATAAATCATAAAGCGACTGGCGTCTCAAAAATAACAATACGAATAAAAACTTCTTCTAAATTTATTCAAAATAAAAAGTTATGAGCAAAATAAATAATCGGTTGTTTTTTTCAGGTGATTCCACTTATAATAAATAAATAATACGTAGGTATGATCGAGTTAAATATTATTTACGCAACTACTTTGTGGTTTCTATTGCGTACTTCTCAAGGTACAGTCGTCCAAATATAGACTTAAGTCTATCTATTAATGAAGAGTATTTTTTAAGATTACTTTCAAGTTTACCAAAAAATGTATCTTCCAATTATTTTTATTTGTAGATATAAAATACATTTTTTGTATCCGTCAAAAAATGGATACTTAGAATATTTGATATTATTTTCTCTTGGCCAAAATCTGCAAACAAGATTATTTTATTAAAGATTACCTTACCTAAATCATCAAATTTTCCGTATGATATATTATTCATTACGTCATACATATATTATATAATCTTATTCTAATTTGTTTTTGAGTTCTTTTGTATACTATTTATAAATAGTGGACCATTTCAAGGGCATCTGTAAGATTGTATTTTTTTTTGGGGGGAATATTGTAGTTTTTTTTTAAATTTCAAAAACTTAATGTTATTAGCAAAACAAATCTCATCAATAAAATATTTTGCAATAAAATTTCAATTATTTAATTTTTAGGAAAAAATATCAAAAATCTAAAGCTGTTAACAATAAATCAAATTTTTAGGAAAACAAATTTAAATGTTATATTTTTTGAAAAAAAAATCAAATATCAATTGTTATTTACCAATAAGTTATTTTTTGGAAAAAAAAATCAAAACCCGATAGCTATTTTACAAAAAAATTCAAAATCCACAGCTGTTCAAAAGAAAATCTTAAATAAATTTTTGTAGGAAGGGCTACAGCTTTCGAGCCAACCCCTTGCAAACGTCCCTGTATTTGAATGGATAGAGATTTGACAAATAAAACCACATGTAATTGATTTTTTTGTCAAATTTGTAAAACAATGATAGAATTTTTGGAATTTGTAAGAACAACTTCCTGGGTAATTAAACAAACTTACATTTATATGCATATAATCAAGGCTCGAGAGAGCCACTAGTGCCTAGTTGGGCTAGTATAGGGTCGTCTGTATCTAGCGTGTTTGGCTACGTAATGCCTCACCTCAAACACTACGTATCCACAGGTGATTTTAATTTTATAAAGTAAATATTACCATGTGGCAACGTCTAATACCTCAAATAGACATTGCAAACAAATATTACGGGTGACTTGTTAGTAAAATATATTTTCAAACTAGAATTTTGCAATATTTCACTTTCTTTGTAGTTTGGAAAAGTGTTGAAACAAAACTGGCATTTCTAAGCGCGGAAAACAATTTCAATTCAGAATCCATTTTTTCATATTCAGTACAGCAATTTGTGTCCTTGTGTCTGATTGGATAAAATTAATTTATCCCTTGTAAATGAACATCCTTTATATCAAGCAGTTTGTGAATTGGGAAGAAAAGATAAAAAAACAACTTATTTTGTTACATGATAAATAAAATAACAATTAAAACAATTACGTCATTTAAATTTTGTATCATTTTCATAACTATTTCATCAATGTTGCACTCGTAAATATCAATTAAAATTATAAAAATACTTGTATGAATATATAACATACAGAAAAATATATCCTTATTTAAAAGTAATCTTAGGAACATGAGTATGGGGTTTCAAAAAGGTACCCTTTATTATTCTTATTGTAAAAACATTAAACATTTCATAAGGAATGAATAAGAAATATTTTTTACTTAATGCGACTTTTGGGAATCAAATCATTACCCATGAATATTGTATGAGTTCGTTTGCAATCTATAAATAATAATCTGTGAAGTAAAACTCCAGACGGTTTTCTAAATAATCTTCCGGTCCAGGACAATTGAGTAAGGGCGCACATGCCGGTCCATCGCGATGATTTCCATTATTTTTTCGATGGTATTTCTGGAGCCACCGCTTGCCGTTGCATTGGATACTATATAGACCTATAAACAGCAAACACATTTTTGATCACCTTCCTTTTCACCTTAGCCGTAGAGATAATGAAGAATGTATCGAATTTTCTCTTTTTTTACTTCCATTTTGGAGCGCTGTAAAACACACCCGGCTTCACCAAACACAAAAACAATGACCTTTTTTTAAGTGTCCGCTTAGCATTGAAGTATATTTTTAGTTTTTTTATATATATTTAATGTATTAATCGTGAGATAAAGCAAACTAAAGACATCTTCGGTAAAAAGCTCAGTACTTTTTACTAAACTTAAGAGATATAATATTATATGACAACATTAACTATTCCCTGAAAAACCCGGAGATTCGTGGTCGAAAATTAAATCTGTCTTCTCCATCTGGAAGCCATTAATATTTATTTACTCTTTCTGACGTCATAAAATTTCTCATAATTGAAGGAGACCCCATCTTGGGGGATAAAAGTAGATATTTTTATAAAATAAAATGGACAAATTTTCAATTTAATTTAGATAAAACTTAATCAAATGCCTTTATGAATAAAAAAAGACTTAATACAACTTGATGTCAATGATATACAGTTACATATTTTTGGATTATTTCAAAGTAGTATGTTTAGAAAATGACTTTTGTACTAAAGTTTAATTCCTTTTATTTGTTTGTCCCATTTTGACATCAAATAATTGGTTTCCTTAATATTTAATAAAAAAAAGGGTATTAATTGTTAAAGTGCGCCTCCATTGTTTGCCATTTTAGGGGTCAAAGCAACCGATTTTTTTAGCGATAAAACCCTTTTTTATTATTAATTTTTGTACTTTAGACTATAAATGACATTTAGTATGATTGACTTATTTAACGTATTACCAAATGATTTCGGTCCTTTTTTCGACTGTTTCTTTTTGGAGGAAAGGTTGCGTTATAAAGTGAAATGTAATTCATCTGAATAAATAAATTAAAAAAGGTTTGGTTTATTGGTGTGAACGAGTAGTGATAGATGATAGTCGATAGCAGGGAAGAGTATTCGCATGATTTATTTCTATCTATCAAGTTACCAATATTATTGACGGATTCCAATCCTACTCACGATTGAAGATATATGATGAGGTCATTTCGAATCCTTAAAAATTTACAGGATGCGGTTTTACAGTTAAGATTTTTTTTAACAGGATTTTCTTGGGAACCCTTATTCGTACAGCTTTCAAAACCCAGTTTATCAGATTCAGCAGAGAATTGTGCATAAGTTCTGTTTACAAAACGTTAGAAATGTCCTCCGAGTGCGACCGTTGTAGAGCGATCATTGTTGCCCTTCGTGCAACCCGTACTCCCAAAGAGATCATCGACTTTCTCAAGTTGTCCACTCCCACCGTTTACAAAGTTGCAAAGGATTTTAAGGAGTCCCGAGGGATGGGAACGGTTGGAGGCTGTGGTTGATGCTAGAGGTGGTTGGATTTAATGGTTAGGTTCATGGAGGGTCTCTACATTTGTATACAAATGGATTAGTAAATATCTCTACTAGTTTAAGAGATTAAAGGTTTATGTCCTGGTCTCGAAAATTCTTAATTGGAAAACTGCAGCCTGTATATCCATCTCCCATCCATCCTTACATCATAGATAGTGTTGTGTCCGTCTTTATGTAGAACCACAGTCCAGTCCAGTCCCACATGTGAGGCCTTAAAGAAGGTAAAATTGATCCCCCAATAACGTCATTAAAATATAAGTAAAATGCAATATGTTCGTACAAAATTGCATTATAATGAAAACATGACATTTTTTTGCAGGATATATACAATATTTGGCAAAATAAATCTTCAATGTTTTAGTGTCAGAAAGGGAAAACTTGTCAGAGGAGTTTGTCATCTACTTCTGCATGGCCTTCGGGAGACTTGTAAAGGCTGTGATTTATAAAAAAGGTTGGTATATTGATTGAAATAGTTTGAAAAAACCTTATAGTTTTGTTTACAATATTTTTTATTTATAATGTATTTCTAAAAAACCTTGTCTACATGTTTTGTTTACAATATTTTTTATTTATAATGTATTACTCAATTAACTGTATTACATCACTAAATACCCCCCTCTTCAAAACGTGACATAAATCTTTAGGAACGAAATTTTACTTGGAATACATTTACAAGGAATGAAATTACCCAGAATGAAAAGACAATAAATTAATTTATTAGGAAAAGGATTACCGATCACGATATTATCCATAGATGTAATATGATTAATTTCCTGATGAAAAACTCAATAGATTCATCATTTATTTATATGATATGAGTTGATTTCAATGAAATTTTTTTTTCATGCATGATGGAGCTTATCTATTAATGTTTTTTATATCATCTTATTATTAATGTCCCTTTTTCTTGGGCGGGTATATTTGTACCAATCCATTTGTTATTTTGAAAAATATTCAAAATACTTAGCCAAATTATTGTTACATAATAAAGCCCTACCAAAAAAAGAAAAAAAAATGATTTGAGAAACAAAATAGGAATTCCTCTCATAGGTTCTTGGTATATCATATAAATGCGTACAAAATTGCTTTGCAATTTTCATATCTTGTAGAATAACCCCTTTTGCAATTATAGTCAAAACAAAGGAGTGCTCCACTCAAAATAATTGAACAGTTAGGGAAAGAAGCACTATTGGACCTAACTGTATGACCCATACAATAGCTTGAATTGAATCATTCTTAATCAAGGTTATGGTGTTTAATTTCTGTTAACTTATATTACGCATCATTTTTATAACCTTGCATGTTTTTAGTAAACTTTGACGCAAAGGGTTTTAAGAAAAGATTGGAGTACAGGGGCGTCCGCAGGGGGGGGGGCTGTAGTCCCTCTAAATGAAGGACTTTTTTAATGATTGCAAAATATTTACGTGAAAATAGGGGTTTTTAAATAAAGACTTTATATTGGGAATTTTTTAGCGAATAAGTGTGTATTTTTGAATTTCAAAAAAATTGCTATGAATTTTTTATTTTTTTTATAAAAATTTAATTTTTCAAATTTCTTTGTAAAAATTTTTATTTTTTGTAAACAGCACTAGATTTTTGAATTAAAAAAAAATATATAGTATAAATTTTAATTTTGCAATTTTTTTCCAAATATTTTGCAAATAACAAGACTTTTGATTTTTTTTTGAAAACCGAGCCACGGAATAAAATCCTGTGGGCACCCATGGATTATGCATTATTTCCTATAATGCGAATGGAAACACCTTTATTGCATGGAAATATAACAGATGGCGTTATAAAGATAAGATTTCGTACTAAAAATACAAATTAGACTGTTTTATGATTGTTTGGTTCAGTATTGTTCGAGCACACATCAAAAGTTTAGGCCAGCAAAGAGAATATAGGGCATATTTCAGAGTTTTTCTTCGATAAATGCAAAAATGCTAGACAGGTTGCTGAAAATGTGATTAGTGTTCATGGTTCTGATACTATAACAGTCCATTACATGGTATTTTAGATTCTTAAATTTTGTTCCAGTAATTTTGATGTGGAGGATGCACCACGTTCTCTGGAAGTTCAAGTGTCGAAAATATGGCACAAAGAATGAAAATTGTTGGGCCTTAGAACTATTTATAAGTTGTATAATGGTTATGATATAATGGCGCCCTTGCTATCCTTTGTCATGAATAATTACATAAAAAATATTTTTAAAATTGTCACTCTTAGTAAGTGTCCTTTATTTTCAATTGTTATTTTTAAATTTGTAGTTTGGAGGAATAATTAGATATTCCGTGATATCGAAAATAACTAACTAGATACTTGATTACTCCAGACTCATAAATATTTCGAGTTTCTCTGGTAAACTACTGGTGTGTCTAATTTTGTATCAGATATTTGGAGCAATTTGATGAATATACAAAAAAAAAGTGTCTTTAATTATGGTAAGTATTTATCGAGAGCTGAATAATACTCAAATTTAACTCTACAATAAGATCAAAGCATGAATTTTTTTTTGGCATAATATGTAGAATACTTTTATTTGTGCCTATAAACAATAGATACTACGCAATTTGGTATCTATTAGTTAAATTTTAACTAACATGCAGTAAGTACAATATGCAAATTAGTCACGTAGTTATTAATGTTCATTAGTTATGAGATTCAATGCATTGCATTTTAATAATATCTGATGTAGATTCGAAGTAAGGAACGGTTAAAGGAATCATCATATTAATCCAAATTTAGAATAATGAAGAATAAAGATTTAAAATCTCCTTTAAATACAAGCTAAGAGGCGTGGGGGAAGCATAAAATGAAGTAGAATTAACTCACAAAAACTCTGACCTATATAATATATGTAGGGTGTTAAGATCAAATCAGTGCATTCATCAAAAATCTTTAAGTTGTCAATGAGACCTCTTTTTTGGGCATATTTACATGAAAATTGGCTTGAATTGTACCTATATATGAATTTAAAAACAGGGTTTTCCGTCTCTAACATCAATCACGACCTAAATCCGGGCCCAGAAGAAGAAGTTGGCGTTGACGAAGTAGTTCCATGGCATGTTGCTGATTATCTCCATGATGGAGGTAATCAGAGTAACCTTATTATCATGGGATGTTCGATTTGGTTTAGATTAACATAGCCCAAGTTAAAATAACATTGGGGAACACTCATTTGTACAAATGAATTCAAGCCAAAAAAGGAATTTATCTATGAGGATTGAATCCAAAACTCACCTCGTTTTTTATCACAGTCAGCTGACTTCTGAAAAATCCAGGATTATAGTAATTCAGGACTATTATCGTTCAGAGTGATTTTATGCCATTAAAAGATTCCCCAAACTAAAAGTTGGTTGAATAAAACTTATTTAAATGTGTTTTTATGATAAGAAAGTGTATGTATTGATTCTGAAGTTTGCTCTGAACTCGCTATATTTCCATTTTTAGGCCAAAAATGATGAAAAACGACACTCTTCTTTATACCCTTATAACTCAATCCTAATTCATAGTGTTGAGGAACATATTAGCTTATATCATAGAAAAATATTCAATTTATAATTAAAAAAAAGATCTATTAAAAAAAATATACATCCCCAAAATTTTTTATTTCATTTTATATTTGTATTATTATATTCCTCGGATGCATCTGTATTCAAGGCAACCTAACTAGCTTATTTAATGAAAATTCCTTAATAAAGATAAAAAACTAAATTGACCAAAAATCAATCAGAATTGACTTTTTTTTAATGCATTTAAAAAAATTGAAATGTGAGGTCTATTCTATAACTTCAGCTAGAATATGAAGCGTTATAAAAAAAGGATATTCGCTTATAAGTATAGTTCTTTTAATTTACTCGATTTTTAAGTGGTTGTATACATTTTTTATTAATTGTAGAAAAAATAAAGTAATAAATATTCATCATTTTTCAAATGCTGAATATTTGTTTCAATTTGTTATTTACTTTTATTTTCATCCATATTGTTCCTTCATGTCCAAATATAGCACTGAATCGTAGCTAGACCCTTAAAAAATGATTTTTTCGATAAGACTTTAATGGCTTAACCTAAGAGGTTGAAATTTTTATTTGTCATTTTCGTGTTCTACCGCTTTAATAACAATAATAAATTTGGGGTTCGGCCTGTTCGCAATGGTATGGTGTAATTGAGCACGATTCAAATTTAAATTAAAAAACTGTTAAATAGTAAACTCATATTTTATTATTTGTTACATGTTTTTATGAAATGTAACAAGACATAAAAATTATATGGAGTTTAAATAGTATCTTGCCAAAAGGGAATATGATTGGTTAACAGCTTTGTGATGTGTGCATGACTTCCATAAAAGTATATGTATAACATATCTACAAATTGACTTATTTGTTAGTGTTAATTGTTCTTGGTTGTGTTTGTTATTCAGGAAGGAATATACTGTTGACACTGGATATTTTTTGTTTGTCATTGACTTAGTTATAAACATAACGCGTACAAAGTACATATATATGCGTGGAGTTGTAGAAAATAAAACATAAAACGCATACTAGATTTTTTGTACCTGGCAAATTAAGCCGTCATTTTTTTATTTCATAAAGCTGTTACAGGGGCTTGGTTTTGATTTTTTTTTTTTTTTAATTAAAAAATTTCAAATATTCAATTATTTCATTTTTTTAACTAAAGCGATCCGCAATTAATTAATTTTTTTAGAAAAAAATTTCAAAAATCTGTAGCCATTGACAGAAAATTAAATTTTTTGAAAAAAAATTCGAAATTTTTATTTATTCGCCAAAAATTAATATATTTTTTTTTAAATTTCAAAAATCCACAGTTGTTCTCTAAAAACGATTTTTTTTTTTAATTTAAATTTTTGTACAAAATTTTTAAAAATCCATTTGTTATTTATAGAAAATTTAATTTTTTGGAAAAAAATTCGAATAATAATTTTAATTTTTTGAAAAAAAATTAAAATATTTCAATTTTCTAGTAAAGGCCAAAATTCCTTAATTTGAAAAGGGAGGCTACAGCCTCCCAACCCATTCTCATTTGGTCACTCCTGTGTTCATGAGGAAAGAACAACCATATGTAAAGCAGTCACTAATGTGGGTCATTTACCCCCTTTTTTAACTTGTAGGTGGAAACCCAAAACATGTAGTAGTACTTCATCACGATTTAATCACCAATTATTTTAGTCACAAAAGGCTCTAGATTTTCGAAAAAACTGAATATTTATATTTTTTTTTAATAAAATTTAATCTTTGACATTTTTTGTCAAAAGCTATAACCCCCCAAAAAAAAAAAAAAAAAAAAAATATATATATATATATAAGCCTGCGGACTTACTAATCCTGAAATGAAAATGATTAAAAAAATAACTTTTCCTTATGGAGTACTTTAGTATTGTCCCAAATATCGAAAAATGCAGATATGCATTTACCAACAACTCCTACGAACTGTCTGAAAAAGCGTCAAATATTTAAAATATGCAAATGATGAATGGAAACGCAAATATTTGATACATTTGATGATGTCAGACGTGAAGGAGTGTCAAAGGACTTTGATAAATGAAGGAAAAGATTATATTTTGCATCGACACCTTATCTATCATTTATCCCCGGTTGGAAATATTCGATACATCAATAAGTAAATGTAGTTAGTCAATACAAAAACAATCCTTAAAAAATTAAGAAAAAACAACAATGTATCAACACAAAATCAAGCCTGAATTAATCTTTGTCAAAATTAAGTGTGGATTACATTTGCATTCTTCGACGACGAATTATCGTCAATTTCTATCAACAAATTAAAAATATTTATTTGATCCTTAGGGACCAATAATAGCCCCAATATAACCCCTTTCAAATAAAACCCATTAATTCATCATTGTTTTATTGGGACAATGAATTTTAGCTACTAAACGGGGTATTTGCGACACACACAAAGGGTTTAAAAAAATAATTTGTTGTTAGAAGTTGACAATTAATTGACAATAGTAGATATGAATATATTATTAATTCTTCCATTATTAATAATATTTATAATTCTATTAAGTAATTCAGTGAACATTTATTATGCATCTGGGTTATTAAGTGTCGAAAGGATATCATCCCAAGAGTGAAGTCTTTTCCCCCTCCAAGAAATCACTATGCCCCAAACAATGAAATAGTTCTAGAGAGAAGCAAAGGCCAACGACCTGGGTTCGCTGTAGAAGATATACAAAACATGTTGGCTCCTTCAACAGTTTCTTGGGGTTCCGACAGCTAAAAAGCTTCTGATGACATTAAAGATGACGCCATTCTGGAGGAAAGACAAAAAGTAAGTAAAATCAAGAGGATACAAGAATTCGTTGAGAATTCTGTTAATTATTAATATAAAAGAAAACGGATATCATCCATCAGAGGCCCTGGAGAGTTATGCACCCTATTAAAATAAAGACTCCTCTTTTATATAAAAACAGTACTGGGGAGTCGTTTTTAATCAATATTTGTCGTAAACGATTTAGAAAATCCATCAATTTCACATTCTTTTATTGCGACGATTAATTTTAAAGACTTTTTGTGTAACTTCTCAAGGCTTTAATAAGAATAATTTGTCAAAGAATATAAATGTAATCCACACTCCATTTTGAGAAAAATAAATACAGTTTGCTAATTTGTTGTCAGGCCACATGTTGAAAAATAAAAAGGATACAACTCCATTGGCACATAATGACAACAAAACATCACGTAAAATAAGGAAGATGAGTTACTGTACTTTGTGCATGATCCTATCATTGTCAATATATTGAATAACATAATTAAGCTCCTTAAAAAGGATCTCAAATGAAGGAGTCTTTTAAGATATTTGAAAATACAAATGTACATAATTAATGAATAAGTTAATTATACTTTATTTACGCAGAATATTGTTAAAATAATTATTTTTGCAAAAGGATCATGCACATGCATTCAATTACAACAAAGAGGAGTGACTTCAGATTTGCAAAATGCTAGGCTAGCTAAGCACATAGTAAGACGCACACATTCTCCTAACGGTAAGCTTATAGCACTGTGTTTTTTGCGGGTCTAACTATTTTTAGTACATATTATTTTTTTTGTAATATATGTAGCCTGTGACTCACGGTGGGAAAGCCATTTCCTGGATTGAATTTTGGGTGGGTCAGCTTGCATATATGTGTGCATTACCAGACTCGTAAATTGAGCCTTAGATATTTTGAATTTGAAAATTTGAACAATTTAAATTTCAAAAACTACATCCACTAAGCTTTAACCAGATGTTGGGAAATGTGCTGAACCAATTTTTATTTTTAACGTTGTCTTTATCGACTTTCATAGTGGCCATGCTGTGCCGTTGAAAGGTGGAAATAAGTGTAATAAGGTCTAATAAAGTTGCAATGATTATCAACGAAAACTTTAAGAGCCTCGAAATTATGTGCCCTTGTCTACAGTTGTATAGGCCTCCACATGCATACAGAAGGAACGATGGAGCGGGTTGGCCTCTGGCAATTATGGTGGCCACAGTTTAATTTGGGAAACTTCATAAAATAAACTTTGTACAGTATTAGGTACTTTTGCCTTAAACTATTTTCCGTCAGGACATTTTGCCTTAAACCATTTCGCCTTAGGACCATTAAAACCATTTTATATCAAGGATATTTCACCTCAAAAAATAAATAAATTATAATATAATTATGCCCAACATTTCATTACATACTTAGGATTGAAATTTCACTATTTAATAAGTTCGAACCAGAAACAAAATAGATCATAAAATTAGTATTATTTGATAAACAAAAACAGGATTCAAACTGAAGAAATGATAATCACTACTCAGCTATTAATTATTATTAGACATGATGGATTATTCATTTTAGAAAAGACTCATAGATTGACAAAAAAAAAAAGCCTTATACAAGGCAAGAGCATAATTCCATCATTCTTCCAATTAGAAAATCGCCAATATATGGGGTTATATATGTTATAAACATGACATATTTTGATTCAAAAGTTAAAAAAGAACATCAATTTCATCTAAAAATAAACAATAACGGCGTATTAACCTCATTTAATTTTATTTTAAGGGGACATGTCCTGAGGATCAATGGTTAAGGGCAAAATGTCCAGAGACAAAATAATTTAAGGCAAAAGTACTGGGCACCCTATTTACAGACGTTGACACATGTGTTGCCCTTTCTTATCTTCATGTAATTTGAACTCATGGAGTTCCAGTGCTCATCAACGGAAGCATTGAGAGCTCGTAGATTCCACACCCTTGTCCGGCAGGCCCTAGCCTTGATATGTGGCCAGAAGGAAAAGTTGAGCGGGTTGGTACCTTTGGAGTATGGTCGACACGTTATTTTTGACCAGACTGGAATATAGGGAGGTCTCCAAAAAGAACTTTGCAACCCTGGCTTTTGACATCCCTTTCATTTCTCTGATTGATTCGAAAACCATAATATATCCCTTTATAATTAATTACCATAATCTGGTATTTTAATACAATGAGCCAATGACATATTTTCTTCATAACGCCGGCGTTGGCTATAGGAAATAGCTCATTTTTCTTGAATTTTATCAAATAAATTGAGAAAATTTAGATTTTAGCTCGATTATACAACATGATTTTGATGATTCCTTGAAGACATTTTACACCTGTAAAAACCCTCCTTAATTCGGCTTTATTTAGAGGTATTTATTATTGTATAGGTAGCGATGTATCTCAAGCATCTGCTGCTTTTTGAATTTTTGAAAAACAGACGAGAAATGTTATTGCAGCAGGATTCCAGGGTTAGGAAATCAACTCTTCTTCGTGCGGGTCACACTCCGACAGAGATGGCCAGTCTGACAGGAATGGCTCGTCAGACCATCCACAATGTTAAGAAAAGGAACCACAAAAAGACCATAGATAGGAAGCATAACGCTATGGGACTTGGCATTGTTGACTTCAACAGCGTTGAACACCCCTAATCTGTTTCTCAGAGGGCTACAGTCTCACGGCAGCCATATAGGTAGATATTTTCATGGCCAACTTACTCACGGGCTCATAGAAATTCCATCTGCAAGATGGGAGCCCTGCAAAAATAATCAGACCTTCTTAGCTAACAACATCGATTTCTGAAATATGGCTACCATACACTCTGAATGTAAATCTTCTCAGTTTTTCTTTCTAGCTGTACTTCCAAAGGAGGGCCTGTAGCGTCCGTCATCCGAACATTGAAGCCATAAAGGCCTCTGAGAATGAGAAGTGCTGGCCGGTAACCAAACACCATTACCAATACTTCCTTCTCTTTTGGCAAAAAGCTTGTCTGCGAGGCCAATGGCGGCCGAATATACAATATCAATTTGACAGTGGTATTAATAAAGGTCTTTGTTGAATGTATAATTATGATTGGCAGGTGATTTTCTTGTTTCTTTCCAAGTGTGTAAGTTTATAGTTTCCACCCGTTATATGTGATGCGTATATATAAACTTGGGCATTTCTCTTTTTCTAGATTTAGGCTAAATATTATCTTTTTGTTGACTCTCGACCATCTCCATACGATGCGAATATGTAAGATCTCAACTTCAAAATGAATCCCATCTTGCGTTAACCCTAAGTAGACAGGAAATCCACTTCACACGTCATATAACTGCTACTTTTTGCAGTAATCAACCATGAGTATCAAATGATGCAATTTGATAAGTTATTATCGTTACTTAGTAAATACATTTCCGCCTCTCTGTTGCACACCTCAAAAATACTGTACTTACAATAATAAATATTAAGCTAATAATATAAAAAAGTATCAAGTTTTTAAGGACATTAATTATATGTACATTTGATCTTTACTTCATCGGGTCAAAGGCAAAGTTAGTTTAACATTCAGAGCTAGGCTCATTATATTTTATAAAAAAGATTAATAACCAAGGGTTTGACAAGCGTGCAAATGGGAGGTTGCGTGTGTGAGGAGAGGCAAGCCCTTTTGGCACGTAAGTATACAGGGTGAATCATAGGTCTTATGACAGCAACTTCAGTTTAATATTTCTACCAGACGGGTGTATATTTTTTAACTCTATTTTTTTTTGCATATGATTCATGTAAACTCCATCTTAGTTTGTTATGAATTAAAAAAAAATCAGAAACGCTTTGTGGAGCTTTTAACAACAATCATGAACCCGAAGCACGCCATCATTTCGTTTCATTTGGAAGGGAAGAGGACCATTACCAAGGCTCTGAAAGACCTCAGTTTTTCCAGGTAATATGTACACTATACTATCAGGAGGTACAAGGAGACTTGGAGTGTCGATGATAAGCCCTGGAGTGGTTATTCGAGGCCGCAGAAAGCACCTAGGTTGATCAAGGCAACAGGTTGGAAAACCAACTGTCAAAAGAAGCACTCCATGAGAAAGACCTCATTAGGATGGTGAGTCTCAATCAACCTTGCGAGGGGTTGTCAGGCATGGCCTGAGGATGAAGCCGTATCGTCTACAAAAGTGTCATAGCTTCTAACCTAAACCATAATGGCTAATAGGCTTACCTGGGCGATGGTCCTTCTCAAATTTCTCCATTCTTGTAGGCACGTTTCAATTATTTGGTGTGAGGAGAATATCTTCACCATAGGGCTGGCTTAAAACTGCCACAACGACTGGGTGGTGTGTCGGGGCATTGATGATATTCCCTTGAACTTGTGAAGGTCAATCAACATGTCTATATGGACATTTTACAGTCCCAAATACTTCCCTGTATCCATGAACTGCACTAGCAGGACGGAGTACCTTCGAATACTCCAAAATATATGCAAGAGTGGTGGCAAATCACTTTCGAGCACATTCTCGGCGGATCAAGTTGTCCTTAGACTTATGTGTCACCTTTGTACTTTAAAAATCTCCACTATTAATCAAGCTTAGTTGCATTTAACATTAATTATATGGTGATGCAGGTAATCCAGAGACAATATAAAGCCTTTCAAACATAAACCAATTCAAAATGGAACACTATAATTTTATTAAAAATTTAATACAGGGTGCGTATTCTCAATCCAGTTTAGACCACAATATCTTGGCAACACTTAGATCTACATATATTTAGGAAAGTGTTCTCATCTGATTCAACGGCCAAACCTGTATAAGAAAAAATTCAAAATCCTTGAAATATCCCCCGAATACAAATGCCTTGAGGCCATTATTGTGTGCAATTGTGCCGGGTGCACGTCCAAGGAGATTATTGAGTTTACGAAGCTGCCCAAATCAACTGTTGACGATGTTAGCAAGGCATTGAAAGAGTCGAATGGTTCGAAAACAACTGCAAGGAATACTCATTATCATTATGGACTAATATAACGTGATAAATTAACAGAATACACGATTAAAATTAATGGGTATCTGACCTCTTAGCTCGCCAGGTCTGAAACCCTTTCATAACTATATCTTATCTTCAAAAGGTTGTTCAATAAACGTGCATATAACACTGTTGACTCCCTGCAAGCTTCCATTGTAGAGGTAATCAGCCCGTCAAGGGCTGTGCCATGTTCCATGTCGGTTCGGAGGTTGTGGCTGGTTTGAGTGATTGACTTAACTATGGACTCCGCCATGTAAAAGCCAAAGATTTATAAATTAATGAATTAAATTTGGTAAATAAATTGTTATTTACATTATCCCTAAATTTTCTGGAAATAAATCACCAACCTGTATATAATAGTTTGGAGAAAAGCAATTTTGTATTTTCAACTTGATTTCAAAGCTTTATAAGAATTATTACAATCATCCGATTCAAGCCAAGTATGCATGGTCTGTTCGATAACTTGTTGCCAATGAGAATCCAACTTCATAATACCATTTTCGTAGAAGTCCTTGTCCATATTGGCTTAAAACTCAGACAACCAATTTTCACAGGCCTCTATTGAGGCCAAATTTGTACCCCCCCAAGTGCATTGGTCATAGATAAGAAAATGTGTTAGCCACTTCGTCCGAGGTCCGGACTGTAAAGTGAATACATTAGAACTTCCCATCCGAGCTCCCAGAGGTTCTGGCTCGTCATCAAAGATGTATGCGGACAGTTGTTCTCTTGATTAAACAATATTCCTCCCCTGCTCGAGTTTCCAGACCTCAACAAATGGATCAAAACGGTTTTACGCTCAATGTCCAGCTTTTGGACGATACTAAGACTGCTTAACACGACGGCCTATCTGTGGCTAATTTCTTTCTTTAAGACCACTATACTCTACTCGCGATAATTCACAATAAGCAAAATAATGCCCAAGAATGTTTGTAGTATCTACTAACAACTTATCAATTACCTTGGTAATTCACACTAAATAACCTTTTGTATGTTACAAATCAAGAATGATATGTATTCTGGTTAAGGTCTGGAAGGCTTTAATACATCTACGAATTTATCTGCAATGATTTTTTTAGACAAATAAATTGTACAGGCTTAATAATATTTTTTGCAATTGCTGTGCAAAACTTGCGAATATTTTTTAAATAAAAGTTGAGCCTTAAAGGAAAAAATAAGTAATCATTGTATCAATGTTGACAAATAAACTATTGAGTATATTAAAATATTTTGCAGAATAAATTATGAAATATATAATAATTTTTTGATTGCTGAAACCATGCATCTTAATATTATTCTTTATACGTATTCAAATACTCCACTAAATATGATTAGTGTAAAAAAATTCACAGCTATTCCTACAAAATTTAATTTTTTGGTAAAAATTTTCAAAAGCAGAAAATTATGCGGACGCCCTGGTGTTGTTGAACTGGAAGTAGAATTGAGCATTGACATCCGAAATTTCCTTACTAATTGGATTGTTTATTTCTTTCTACCCTTTTCCTTCGTTACAACGAGTTGTAGCTGATCATAGAAACGTCCAGACATTGAAGCTTCTCTCCTACAAAAAAGTCCTTAAATTCTCAGGGTTACCCTCTTGATTTTTTTTATCCGGCTCAAAATACTATCGATTAGCATCACGGGTAATTATTACCCTTATTCTGTAATTCCCACACAGTCTTAGAGTATATAAGGTTGTGGTAATTTTTATATGTTAATTGCCTTTCAGGTTTAGACTTTTAAGCTTGATTTTTTTAGGAGAATATAATTATATGTGGTTAACTTAAGAGTTAAAGGGAGGTAATCGATTTAGTAATTAATGATATAATAGTATTTAAAGTTCAAGGAGTTAATTAGGACAAAAACAACTGAACAAAGAATAAGAAAATAAAAAATAAAAAAAGTCCTAAATGCCTCTGAAGTAAAATTTAAAGTCCCCGTAATCTTGAATAGCAATTTTGACATCACTTTAAAAATATTAAGTTTGATATTTATTACCTTTATTATAATATGTTGGAGAAAGAGGAATTTGTATTTTCTCCTTTATTTCAATGCCTTATAAGAAGTGTTACAATCCTCCAATTTCAGCCAAGTATGCCTGGTTCTATTCAATAATTTTGTTGCCAAAAAACATCCAACTTCATAATGCCCTTTACATAAAAATCCTTGTTCCTATTGGGGAACAACTCATAGACCCAAATTTCAGAGGCCTATATTGAGGGCTGATTGGTAGCCCTAAGCGCATAGGCCATAGACAGGAATAGGTAGTAGTCACTTTGTGCCAGGTTGGGACTGTAGGGTGGATGCATAAAAAATTTCCATCCGAGTTCCCAGAGCTTCTGGCGAATCATTAAAGAACCATGCGGCCAGGCGTTGACTCGATGAAACTTGATTCCTACCCTATTCACCATGGTGGCCACTTTTGTTCGATTGGACGCTTCAAACGGTCGATTCGTTCACAGCCGATGCCACAATTGAGCGTTTGGCCATAGGTAGAAGCTCATAGTACATTATTCCCTACCAATCCCACTAAACACACAACTCAACCTTCCTGGCAGTCAATCCTGGCTTGGATATGGTATGGTCCGCTTTATTGTTTTTTCGGCCACAAATAAATTGTCTGCCGCTAACAATGACGGAAGTTATCCATTTTTCTTTGCCTGTCACAATCTGATTCAGAAATGAGGCGTTTTTCTCTTTCAGGTAGTAAAATTTGGGGAATTTATCCATATGATACCTCCATACTCGACGCACGATAATTCACGGCTGAACCGTCCAACCGCAATACTGTCCAAAGAGCGTTTGTAGTATACCCTCACACCTTCACATGACTTTATTATATGAACGTATAATAAACGAGATATAATTAGTTTAAAAAAATGGTAAATATAAAGTTACTTTTTATCCATTCATAAATTTATTAGTTTAATAGAATAATAGTTTTATTACCCAGGATTAAAGATAAGGGGGATTCAGTTCTGACCTTTAGACGTAAATACTCTGTTAAATTTCAGATAACCCAAGGCTAAAAGAAATACAAGTTTATAGCCTGACGCGTGTACGACTGATTTTTGACTTCCACTATGCTTTTTAATGTTGACGTCATAGTGTATGAGTGGTTACGTATTTTATAAAAATCTGAATTTCTTGCACAGCAGTCGGTACGATACATTCAATTGAAAATTCTATGAATAGTGACGTCATACATTATGAATGGTTGCGTGTTTTGTAAAAATCTGCCAGTCTTGCCGTGCAGTCGGTAAAATACATCAAATTGAAAATTCTAGAAAGCCTCATTACATGATGGTCTAACATTGTATTTCAATTAACCTTAGTGTAATTTCGGATCCAGCTCTGAAATCAAAATTAGACAGATCCTTGTCTCGATTTTTATAACCATTTTACTCAAAGTTCAGACCTAAATAAAATAGGATCAGTGCTACGGTTACATTTTTACTGATGCCGAAACAGTAAATATCCCAATGTTATTACAACAAGAACAAAATTATTACTTATTATTATAAAATTGGACGCGTTTATTTTATTTCTCAACCCCTGCTCCTACAAGAAACAGAAAAGGCTCAACATCAGTTAGTATTTGGCCAATTCTTCCAATTATAGAATTATTTTTGAGTAATGATGGATAACTGTTCATAGCTTAAAAAGAACTCATTCGTATTCAACCAATCAATTTTAAGATAACTGATTATAGGAAAAGAAGAAGCAAATTTGACAGTTTTCAATCTAGTAAATCCTATATGTATTTTTGTGTATGTGAGCAAGGGTGTTATCTCGTTTTCACAACAATATAAATTGTATTTTTGTATCAAATTCCGATGTTTTTGCTTCTTTTCTCGAAATAAATGTTCTGAACGTTCATTAGTGAAATAATAATTATCTCCTTTTAAACTATCAATTGTGAATCATTCTCAACAATTTCTACAACAATTATATAGATGGGAAGAATTGGTTTACTACCAACTGACGGGTGAGATAACGCAGTATAGAATAACCACACTATGCAACTGGAGGGGCATCAACAGGATTATATTTTAGGGGCTTGGTTATTTGATTTTTTTTTAGTTTTTCCTGTTGCATAACTTGCTCGAATGACCTTTTTTTTATTTACACCTATTTCCTCATAGAATCATCATATTTTGTAAAAAAACAAAAATTCCAGTCCCACTCTATGGAGACGCTCCTGAACTGTTTATGAAGGTGTGTCTCCTATCACTAATCAAAATAAATAGAGTGTATGTTTGATATAGATATAATCTTTTTTTGATAAATAGGATTCAGTTTTAAGCAACACAACACACTTTTTAAGATCTGGAAGATCCGTCAGATATTTTTTTAGAGCGCCTAAAAGTTTGTATACTCAATGCCGGCTCGAATCTCGGATCTTTGGCTTCTTTTCCGATAATACAAGCCATTTTGTTTTTATCTCAACCACAAGGTATTTATTTATAAATATTTGAGTGTACAAAAATATAAATACACACTTATCAGGAAATTTGTGTTTGTATAAAAAACATCATTTAACATTATAGTTAAAAATTAATTTCCTTCGTAAAGTCCTTAAAACTCAATAAAATAAATAATGAAGCTATTAAATACGACAATTTACATATACAGATACCCAATGTACTTAACAAATATAAAACAACAGCAAAACAACTCAAATAAATGAAACAAGAAGGGAAAAAAACATCTCAACCTTCATTTTCCTTCCTCTAATTCTTATGTCACTTAATAATCATCACAAGAATACATTCAGAACGAAGTGATATCGATGAAAAATATCAAATTAATTCCGCGGCATAATTCCACGATGAGTCTTGATATTGGGCAATCCTCAAGGATAAAGTAGTGTATCTTGCTGCAGTCGATATTAAGATAGTTCTCAGATTTCTTCAGTCAATCATCCAATCTTCTGTGAGCTGTTGAGGTATATGAGCTTTACAATTACTGACAGCCACACTATTTACTTTTTCCTCTTCTGAACTCTGCCTCCTGTTAAAAGGAATACCAAATAGCATAAATGATTCCCAATATCTGGGCTCAAAATGTGAAATATACTCGGAATTAAGTAATATAATATCCTTTATAATTTTTAAAAGTGGACAGGAATGTAAAGCGTGTTTGACATTGTTGTATACTTTTCCAAAGCCTTTACAATATAGAGAAAAACTAATCAACTTAGTCGATATCTCAAATTGTGAGATAAACTTCCCAACTTTCAGAGAACACATAATCCTCCTCTCCCATGTTTGAGGAAGATCTAAGCTCCTTATGCATTCCTTAGTGATAATAAGACACGCAACAGGAGATTTCAAAACTTTAGATACCAAGGAGTAAATGGAAGATGCCGCCACTTTGCTGATGTAATACAAGTTTACTTATACTGTACCTGGGTAACTCAGATCCGGGGCAAAGAACCGTCCTATTTTTCAACGGGATTGCTCGAGATTATTCAGCTTTACGAACAGACAAACTTCGTACTATGACTTACTTTTTTCTTTCCTAAGGTTCCTACCTTATTATAAATATCTTGGTTAGACCAGCTCCGAGTGATTGTGCCAAAAACAAAACGGTGCCACGTACTCCCCCTACTTAAATTCATGATTTACTATTATATTACTTATGGTACTAAGCGAAGAAGAATTAACATCCACATAAATAATTTTATTCCTATCTATGCAAAATATATACCTAAATGACATGATCCCGTAACAAGGAAATGTTTTCATGACTGTTTGGGTATAAATTATTTGTTTGATAACATATCATGAGGTATTTTAATTGTAGCGCTATTTTTGAAATAGTGGATAAGGAAGAATCATTGTCGTCTTAAGTCACATAAACTTTTCCTAGAAGTCACAACCTTAGCAGCTAAAATGAATCCTTTGGTAATGGGAACATAGTTGCAATGCCTTCCATAAATACATGTGAAAACATATCATTTGACATTTGGAGTGCGTCAACACAAAAAGAAGTTGAATGACGTTTCTTAAAAATTATCGTAAGTCCGTGGTCTGGGATTATCGTCAATTAAGAATTTTTGGGAGACTATGCTTTATAAATGGTTCGAAAGAATATTTGAAAAGGTATATTTTGGTCATATATTTTGTAAATAGAATGGATATATTTTTGGTATAGCTGATGGTTGTACAAATGTAAAATACACAAGTCTTGAAGTTGTAGCATGAAAACTGAACTTTTCTTCCTAAGCCACTATTATTATTATTGAAATAATAAGGAACAAACTTACTTTCCTTCTAGCTTATATAGCTATCATTGATATTTACAAAATCGGATTACACTTTCACGTAAACTCATAGAAGGGGCAAAGTAATTCTTAGGATTTTTTCAAGTCCTTGCTGATGATCGCCTCCACCCTTGTCAAAAATGCTTGTAGCTAATGTAATGAACCATCATACAAGCTAAACAGTTCAACTTCAAAAGTTTCTTCAAACCTTTAGGGGTTACATTGTTTATTTTCCAATGCAGCATTTTTTAGCGTGATCAAAATGCTACTAATAGCCTCATTGGATATAAGTGAAAGAAATATATATTATTTTTTGGGAGAGGGGGGGGGGGAAATAATTTTTTTAATTTCAAAAATTGGTCATCTTTCCCATGCTCTTCATCGGGCTCCTGTCTATCTTTTCCTTCAAAGAGTCCAAAGATTCTGGATACCAAATTTTGTTGAGACTACCGCTGCTAGGACTCCATACGAGGCTCAAACCATCCTTTTTCAGCTTCATCACCTTGAAGAAGAGCCTCTCCGAGTAGTTGACGATCCCGAAAATTTCTGCCACCTTGACATGGGCGACGAGAAAGTTGGTTATCCTTTTTATTTGAATATCCATCGTCGCTCTCGATCGTAATACGGATGTTATTTAAAAAAAAATGTGCTAATTGGATTATAGAATTGGCTCATTTAACTAAAAATAGTTTAAAATATGGGCTAGGAGCTCTAAACAAGTTTAGTTTTCCTACTTCATGATTCGTTGCTGCTAGATTCACTGTAGATTAAGTACAACCATCAACTTTTTATCATTTGAAGTCTACAATTAATTACATTCCTTAATATATGATGAGATCTGCCTCTCTTGATAATCTCGGCCATATACTTTGGAAGGCCCGGGTGACCTTATATAGATCCAACTTTGCTATTGTACAGGTTACTTCAAGGCATCCATAGAAAAATGATACTTGACACAGGCCTCATGATATACCCTCTTCTAGCGATAGAAATGGCGTAGGTTTAGGTCAGGGCTGTTTGCTGGTCAAAAATCCTAGCTCCAAGAGTGAGGATATTTTTGACAAAGAAATCCTGCACTTTTTTGGCCTTGGGGTCTGGTCCACTGTCTTGTTGGAATGTGTCATTTGTTTCTTTGGCTACTCCATAAATCCAGGAAATGTTAATTAAAAGTGTAAAACTAGAGCCAGTACATTGGCCAAACTGGATGCGCACGATTTCACCCGGGCTTGCCAAAGCTTTTGACGCCGTGTGGACAGAGGTATGAAGAGAGGAGGAATTCATTATGAATAATTGAATGAAATTAAATGTAGCTTTTAAATTATTAAATATTTATGGTACTACCTCAACAAGATCGTTCATTATAAGCCTTGATATATTTCCCTAATTTCTCTGGATCTCCCTTGATAATTTGGGGATTGGCAATTGAGTAATTCCTTCCAATGTCTTTGTTTGAAAAGAAATGAATAGGAGTTGTACTTACTTCCACTTTTCTAATAGTTGCTCAAAGCTAATTTAAAGAAACTTCATGAAACTGCTTTTATCCCAAACAAAGGATCCTGGTAAATAATATTATTTTCATCTATGACCATTATCACACTTTGTTCTAGAACGCAGAAAAGGTTTTTTCTAGTTGGCGATGTAAATAGGGATTTTATTTACAAAAGTAATTGTCATTAGTTGCTCATTCTTGCAGAGAGAACATCATAGTATAAAGTAATCACTAGTGTGTGAAAGACGAAAGGTCACTGTGAAAATTTGTGGCTGAGTTATATTTGTAAGTTTTTGTTGGTCTCAGAGTGAATTGAGGATCGATATTGAATTAAATTCTGTCCATATTATTGCTAGATATGGAGTGGGTTGTGAGTTAATTTTCTCCCAACGACACATCATGACAGCTGAGCCTCACTCCTCGAAAACATTCTTTAAATTGGCAAGATGATCACGCTAAAGCGTAGTTTCTATTATTAACATATCACTAGAGAATATTATTTTCATCTATGCTTCTGGTTACCTACTCATGCAGGTAATATGTAGGTATTTTTACCTTGATTTTCCGGGTACAAGTATTAATCGGGATCATCCATGTTATATTCAAATATAGTTTTTAAATCTCTCTGCATTGGTTTAATTCCATGAAAACGGATTTTTTGCCGCTTATTTAGGTCAAATTGAGAAGGAATAATTTTTTACAGATGAATAAAAGATTTGCATTATTTGACTTTTGGAAATCCTAAACTATTTACAAAAAGTCGTTCAATATGTTTTTATCTTATCTTATGCTATATTATGTATACATTATAATATTTTAACTTCTCATTTTCCAAATTGATGGTTTAATTTGGCACATCTTTTATAAATGAAGATGTAGATAAAAAAATGAATATCCTTAGTCATTTATTCTTGTTTCTATTTTTAGAAAAAAAATTCATAAATCAAACTCTATTCACAGAAAATGAAATTTTTTTGGAAAAAATTTCAAAAAGGCCTAGTAAATTTTAAAAAAATTATAAAAATTTAATTTTCGTAGAAAAAATTAAAAATTTCAAAAATTTAATTTTTTTGATTTATTTTTAAATCCATAGTTTTTACAAAAAAAGTAAGCATTTTTGTAAAAAAATTAAAAAAATGTTAAATGCAAATTTTTTTTTTTTTGGAAAATTAAGAACTAGGTCTTTTATTTATTACCTCCTGTCTCATAGCTTACTGGTTGCTAATCTAATTAAAAGCAATTTTGTTGGTAATTTACTACTCTATGAATATTGATAATTTCCACAGAATGGGTAAATGAAAGAATTTAGGAATTATATTATAGTAATTGTAATTAAAAAAGATGTCTTCAAAAAAAAAAAAATCAACAATTATTATTGATACTATGTGCGGCATTAGTATTCTTTACATAATTCAAATGTTTGATTGAATCTTGGAAGCAATTCAAAGGCCAATCAACTCCTCAATGAACAAACCCTTTAATGCATTTACGTCTCCTTATCTACAAAATACAAACTATATGTTGCATCGGGAAATGAAATGTACGACTAATCTTCGTACATAAATCTTCTTGTCTATCTATCTCCTTACAAAAGTGCTTCTCAAAACTATGTTCCCGGTTTTTAATTAAGAGGATTCAAGGGATCAAAGTTCGGAGGATATTCACCAGTCTTATTCAATTTAAGAATGAATAATGATTGATTTAAAAGTTGATAACTAGTCAGAAAAATCTCCAATATTCATCATTATTATTATGAAAAACGTAATAATGTCATAGCATAATTCGATTTAAAAATTGGAATAAAATATTAATATCTGTAATATTATAGTTGTATAGTTGTATGTTTCCACATAAAAACACTGTTATTTTAAGAATTGAGAGAAATACAGACTTTAAACATAAGATAAAAGTTGTTTACAATTCTGAGTTACATACGTAGAGCTTTGTTTGATTCTTATTAGACCAGATTCCAGGGCTGTAGAGGATATGTTTATTTTCTCACTAATAAATTGATTTTTTCATAAAATAAGATTAATTCAACGTGACTCAAAGTTTTTTTTTTTAAAGTATAGGTTCTTAATTCGAAAATGCGCCAAAAGAAGATTCCTAGTGTTTTGAAGTAATATTCACAGAAATAAATGTAAAAAATATCTGCCCATCTATTGTAATTTCAGTCATTATTTTATCAAAATTTGGGCAGATATTTTATGAAGATTAATGCCTCTATACTGGAATACACATACTCGTATTTACAACTGTAAAATAAACAGTAACCTATTTGTTATAAATTTGAATTATCTTCAAAAAACAAATTTCGATCGTGATGAGAATTATTCTCATATATATTACGCAAAGGTGTGTGCAAATAACATATAAATGAACTTACTTAAAAGTACTTATTTTTGGGGAGCCAACACCCATTAGTATATATTTTTTTTAACAAATTAGCCAATATATCATTTAGCAATTTATCTTTTTGTATAGTTACTACAGGATCCACCAGGTAAGTTGTAGGTTTTGGAAAAATAAATAGTACGTTTAATAAGAGTTGACGACAAACTTTTTTTTCAAATTCAAAATAATGTAAGAGATTACATTCCATTTAGTGTTTTAAAAGTATTATAAGGAGTGGGATTCGAATTCTGCATCAGAAAATGGGTAGGAGGGAGATGGTTAGTAAAAAGATACTTGTTCATATTTACAAAAAGATTGAAAAGTGAAATAAAATGTATCCTTGATTAAAGAGTTTTATGTGTTCCAACGCTGATATTATTGATGGGAATATGAATGACTCTGAGAAAGAATCCCATGATGGCGAATCCAATAGATGTTGCAAGGACGATCTTTTGGAACTCTTTACGATCCGGCATGGTGCAACGTTTTACGAGTTGGATAAAGTCCTTGAAGAATTGATCCAGGGGTTCAGCAAATTATACGATTTGATCCATGTTTTATGATAATGACTTATTTGGCTCTGGAAGGAAATTCTGTTACAAGTTCCGGTTTATTTTTATTCAATTTCCATTGGTATCCGGCATTGACCGGAGTCATTAGGGAAAAAGTCAAAATTGTCTTTAATAATATAGAAGATAACTCCCCCCGAAATCCTCAGGGTTAGTCTCCGTTTTTCATGAACACACTCCCATGTAACTATTCAATACAATACTACTTATATCAATTCAAATGACGTGTTCCCTCCTTAAGAATGAAATACTAATAATAATAATGGATGAGAAACAAAAATAGTATGTTGGGATGACTGTTGTGTACTTTAGTCTTTAGGGTCCCCACTAATATAAACAGAAAGATTACTCTTGTTATACATGCACACGATTTACTACAAACTACTATTTTTTTTTTTTTTTTTTGCAGTAACGTGACTAAATAACAAAAAAACGTGATTTTTATTAAATCCAGAAAAGAATAATCACAACCAATATTTAATTATTTTTGAGTATTATATTTAGCTATTTTCTTTATTCAATATGTCTTCATTCCTAAATAACAGGAGCATTTTAAAGACGACAAATACAAGCTTATTTTGTAATATTAGGATATAGAGCAGCAAAAATTCTTCTCATCAGAGAAGAACCAGAGCATGTTCGGCCTGAAGTTTTTAAGCATCCGCAACCCTCGAGTCTTTTTAGTCAGAGGTTAGGCTGTCTGACGCCTGTAGGACTTGCACCTTAAGTCCTCCTTCACACAAGCCCTCACGGTCCACTCCGCCACGCCCAGGTTCCTTGCAATAGCTCTCATGGAACGCTGGGTGTCCTCGTCGTTGATGTCCCTGACCTTGTTGATGAAGGTGACGTCCTCGACAATCCTGGTGCTCTTCTCCTCCTTCTTCTTCCTGTCAACAACGTCCCTCGGGTCTGATGACTCATCCAGCTGTTTCCTGAGACACTTCTAACTGGCATTGCATTGCTTAATTTCATGTGATCACTAAGCATAATCTGAATAGCAGCGCACCTACAATCTCTCTTTGAGCATATGGACTTTTCTTGAGCACTTAAAATGATGCTATCACTACAAGTGGTAAACAATAAGGGAAGCCTATGACTCGGGAAAAACTTTAACACCAAAAACAGACGGATCAGACATAAGCTGATGGATAAATACCGTCTTTAAAATGCGGCAGATTTTTTCCACGCACCCTGTATTTATATAATGTATTGTCGCCGTGGCAGTGAGGAGTAAAGGAGACACTAGGCAGGGATAAAGATAAAAGGTGACTAAAATCTCTTGAGCTCACAAGGAACTAGTTTTAAGACAAACGTGTACATACACAAAAACGTAAAACAATAAAAGTTAGTTTACTAAAAAAGTATTGCATTAATAAATCCGGTAAACAAGGGTTTTGATTTACCAGTCATTTGATTAAAATAAACGACACCTAAATAGGAAAGTACAGGGTGATGAGGCCAGAAATCAATGAGGGCTACGTGAAGGGAGGCCAGAAGTAAGCCATATTGTGGATGCAGAAGTTGTAGTTCTCGCCTGCAGTAAGTCATCGTATTGGCCTTCTTAATGTTAGAGGGAGTATGGATGGAGATGCCAACGGTCTTTGCAGCCTTCTTGGTACCCGGACATGCATTCCCTTTTTTTGTTCTTGCTCAAATATTTGTACACCAAGAGACATGGAATAGAAAAAAAACCCTTATTTATTTTTGTTTCAGCTCCTGTTCAGTTGTCTAATGTAACCTTTTGATGAAAATAATCCAGCATAAAATCTTAATTAAATGCTGCTGTAAGTTATGGGTCTCCATATTGTATATCGAATCGGGAACCACATTTATGAGACATTTGTAATCAATGATTAGAAATATCAGACAATATTTTTGGGAAAAAATAAAAAAATCAACCATTGAACATTAGAAAGAAAAGTTTTTTAATTCTTTCTGAAAATTGAATTGAGAAATATGTTCAGGGTATTTGCTCATATTCATTAAGCAATGCCTTAACAGGCTCTAGGACATTTTGTCAAAAAACTTTAGATTGAAAGCCACTTTCACGAATCCCATTTTCCCGAAAAGATACATTGCTGAATGACTATATTGTCGAATATACAGTTTGCCGAACGACCACATTGCGGATCAGACGGTTTGCCGAAAGAAATAATAGATATATTTTTTTGAGGATGCATGCTGCAATACTATGTAAACACTATGTATACATGACGAAAATATTTAGGCAATAAATCTAAACATCGACAGCTGACAACTAATACATTTTATATTTTTTCTAATTATGATGATTTGTTTACTACAGTTCTAATAACTATTCGAGCCAATTGTTGAAGCATCGTCATTATAAAATGAATCAATTAACTATTAATTAATGAACGCTGAATGATTGCAATTCGTGGCTAATAATTAACATTTCATCTTTTAAAATTATAGTAACATGAATGGGTATAATCATGACATAGTATTTCCGCATGGATAATCAAAGTACGAGGGATGTTTCCGTTTGGTGAAGTGGTTATTTGGCAATGTGTTGCTCAGGAAAGTGTGTGTCCCTTCCCTGACAATTTGAAGAAGGTCTTCCAGAGAGTAGCTAAGCTGACATAATGTTTTACTAAATTAGTTGCAAGTAGATATGAGATTAAAGAAATAAACACAAATCCCACTCCGTATCTAAAAATGATATAGGTACGAATTACTCGATTATCAATCCTCAATTCTACTCCGAGTCCAACCAGGACTTACACTTGTAACTCTGCACAATACCTTCCGTCTTACTCTTTGTAATTTACCCTCCAGGGATTACTTTATACTTATATTTTTTCGCTTACAGAATAAAATGATAATAATAACAGCATTGAAAATATAGAAGAGTCCTCAGATTGCAATTATAAAAAGATTGCAAACTTCTATTGTGATATTTTTGTAATCCATAAATATATTTTTCTTCTTGTCAAGTATCCTCTTGACGTTCTCCTATTAAATAATAGGTTAAGGAAAAAGTAATTTCGTATTTCCCACACTTATTTTTAACTAAATGTGTATTATTGGTCTCATTAGATCAAACAATATGGGGTTATAAAGGTAGGAATGTATACTACAAACGTTTTGGACAGAATTGCGCTTGACCAGTTCAGTCGTGAATTATCGTGCGTCGAGTATGGAGCTCTCTAAGGAAGAAATTCGCCATATTCTACTTTTTTCTTACCTGAAAGGGAAAAACCTGCCCAAATCTACCAAAAAAATTTACAATTTATAAGGTGTCAATAGTCTTTCGGTTCGTAATGCACAATAGATTTTCCTGCGATTTCGTACTGGTAAAGTGGATGTGAATTATACATCCTGCACTGGCAGGCTGGTCGTCGAAATGTCGATAAAATTATTGAAAATGTCGAAATAACCGTCATGTTAACAGTAGTAGTAGTATCGTTCAAAAGCAGGACATTGATCATAAAACCGTTTTGAACCATTTGTTGAGGGTTGGATACAAATAGAAACTTGAGGAAGAGAGGAATTGTGTTTCATTTAGATTACAACTGGCCACACACATCTTTGATGACGCGACAGAGCCTACCTGTGCTCGAATGGGAAGTTCTTATGTATCCATCTTACAACCCTTATATGGGATCAAGTGACTACTCCCTGTTCCTGTCAATGATCAAAACGTTGGGGATATAAATTTGGCCTCAACAGAGGCCTTTGAGAATTGGTTGTCTGAGTTTTTTTTACCAAAAGGGCAAGGTCTTACACGAGAATGTCATTATGAAGTTGGATTTCCGTTGGCAACAAATTATAAAAAAGAATTGTGCATACTTGGCTTAAATCGGATCATTGAAACACTTTTTATAAAGCATTGAAAAAAACCGAAAAATACAAAACTACTTTTTCCTACACCTAATATGTATATTCACAATTTGGCTCAAAGTATTGTTTAATCAATTGTACATGTATGATTGAATAGATCTATTTATTTTAAGGATTATTTCCAAAAATGGTTAAGCCACATAAAATTACTGCACCCCTCCCCCCGTAAAAAAATCAGTAATAAACTTAAACGTTATAATTGAGATAAGAAATACCATAATTGCTTCTTTAAGTGTGATGAAAGGGCAAGCCATTGTGCTTAATATGATGATATATCATTATGATAACCCATGTGATAATTAAGATATATCTTATCTGCTTTGTATGTAATACTGGTTACAGCTTCATTAAGCATTCATTTAGGCTTACTTAATTTGTACGTCTAATCCAATATTTCATAAAGAAAAACTGTCTATGATATGCATTTTAATCCTTGCGGAAATGATTCATAAGGTACAAGAATAAATAAAACTTAAAGATCTAAAATTATATTTAAAATAAAAAAAATTCATAAATTTTTAGAATCATTAGAATGTCCAAACAATGGATTAAATCAGGAAATTCTTGGTGGTGTGATGACCTCTGTTGACCTTTGACTCATGGTAGGTCTCGACAAAATAATTCGTTGGATTCAGGTTGTGGGAGCTAGGAGATCTTCCTTCTGTGCTGGGACATCTCCTTCCTTATGATCACTCCCCTGGGATATTTGGTCCCAATCAGGACCTTCCTCAACTCTGCCAAACTTCCCTTGCTAATTCTTGTCATCTATAAGACTTCAGCAATACTAATATCCAGATGTTTGTTCTTCAAAATCATCACAACAGTGCCTACACGTTCTGCCTTGGAAAATGTAATAGCATTGAAATTTATTGGAGTGTTTTGGCAATAGATTAAAATTTATATTTCACAACAAATAAAAAAACAAAACAATGTACAATTAGTGTTTTAATAATCCGGAACCTAACGGAAGAGAGAATCATCTTATTCTGTTGTTACACCCTATACAAGTGATTTTGTTTCAACATTCTAGTATCCACTTTCCTGAAAGTTTCTTTAAGAGATTTTACCTAATTTGGAATAAATTTCATTAAAGGTTTGTAATGTGTGATTTGTGATGAATATGATTCATTAATTAATTTTGTTAGTTCGTTAGAAATGAAACTTCAAGCCTTGAATAATAAATAAATGCTTTAAAAAATTCCATTCCAAATGATGAGTGTAGAATATGAAAGTTAATTTTATGGGCATTAACAAGACTAGGATTAAAATAATCAAGTCAGTTTTGTTGCGAAAGGGTTCTAAAAAAATAAACCACTCAATTCCCAATTTGGATATACGAGATGTTTTCAAAAAGTAAGGTGACTTTTCAAATTTTGCGGGCTATTGCATTTGACAACTTAATTTTATGTTAGTTGATGCCACAAACATATATTTGCATATGTTTAAGCTATCTAACATTTTTAGTTTGTTTGTGAGAGGGATAATGATCAGAAGTATTTTGCTTGTTCTACAATTTTTTCCTATTGAAAAATATGGATCAATGAAGTTGCATCTAAAAAATTAAATTATACAAGCGATACAAACTCTCTAAAAAATAAAAAATTTTCTAAAACAATGCATACGGTGAAACTGTTTTGAGTAACAAAAGTAATCTATACAAGCGATACAAACTCTTCTAAGATAACCAGGAAGATGACCATCAGAAGCCTCGCTTTTGGACGTTTTGATAACTGGTTGTTTTTTTTACTATCGTGGCGTACTGCATCAGAAGTTCTTAACATAAAATTAGGTCAATTATTTTGTTATGCACCACTTGTGAGAAGAAGTACGAAGAAAACGTCCGGAATTGTGCAAAACAATTCATGGATTTTGCATCACGATAATGCCACTGCACACTTCACAAGTTAAGAGATTTCTTGTCCTAAAAACAAACAAGCACTGCAATCATGCCTCAGCCACCAAATTCACTGGATAACGATTAAGGAGATAAAGACTGAATTTTTGCTATACCGAAAAGTGAATAAAAGTGCTTCAGGATTTTGGCACAAGTTCATTGTACCAAAAAATATTTGAAATTTTTTCCTACAATTTTTTTTTTTTTTTTGAGCAATTTTAAGTATGGATTTTTTTTTCTAAATGAGATTTCATACGGATTGTTGAAATTTTTCTCTAACAAATTTAATATTTGAATTTTTTTTCTAAAAATATTTAATAAATGATATTTTATTTAACAATTTTTAGTTTTCTATTTTATTTTCTAAAAGATTATTTTTTTGAGAAAAAATACGGATTTTTGAAATTTTTATTCAAAAAAATTAAAAAATTTTTTCGTACAATTTATCGTTTAAACAATTTTAAGTTGCATATTTTTTATATTTGATTTTTTTCTAAAAATTTTGATAATTTTTTTTTTTTCCAAATGAGAATAAATACGGACTTTTGAAATTTTTCTTCAAAAATTTAATGTTTGAAATTTTTGTCTAAAATATTTAATATAAGAAATTTTTTTATTACACTTTTTTTTATTTTAAACTATTTTTAGTTTTAGATTTTTCTTTCCAAAAAATTAATTTTTTTTGATAACAAATGCGGATTTTTGAAATTTTTCTTCCAAAAAATTTAATATTTTAAATTTTCTCTAAAAGAATTTTCTTTCTTAATAAAGGAAATTCAATACAGATTTTTGAAATTTTTCTCAAACAAATTTAATATTTGTAATTTTTCTCAAACAAATTTAATATTTGAAATTTTTCTCAAACAAATTTAATATTTGAAATTTTTTTCTAAAATATTTCATATGATTTTGTTTTTATCAATTTTTATTTTTGAATTTTTTTCTAAAATTTTTTTTTTTTTTTGAGAAAAGATACGGATTTTTGAAATCCTCACCAAAAAATTTAATATTTGAATTTTTTTTTCGAATAATTATTTTTTAACAATTTTAAGTTTGGATTTTTTTCCAAAATAGAATAAATACGGACTTTTGAAATTTTCTTCCAAATGATATCTTTAAAACAATTTATAAAAATCCAATTTTTATAACCAGAGCGACTTATATCCATATTTAAAAAGGTAAAAAGGTCGTAACAAAAAATCTTTTGAATGAATACTTATAACCTCTGAATGAAAAGAATGTTGGAAAAATAAAGCTTTTTCAATCTCCAAAAAATAGGTATTATAGTAGAGGATTTTCATTTTATGTCTGTATTGTGAACGTCAGCCATCTTGGGGGCATAGACAATCAATATTCATAAGAATACAAATCTTTTTTTCGTTAAGATGAAGGAAATTATTGAGCTACTTCCGCGTGTTTTGATGTCAAAATGAAATAAAGAAAAGGACTTACACTTTTAACCGTTTTTTCTAAAAATCTATTACTTTAACGTTAAGCTCTATTATGTATTAGATATTAACTTGAATTAAAAATACGTTAATACATCGTTATGCATAATAAAGATAATAAATTAACTGTTAAATTAGCAAGGATCAAGTATGTATTTTCCACCAGTAATCCTACTTAAAAAACATTATTAGTCGTCAAAATCTAATTATTTCATAGATTTTTAATACTTTAATATTTGTTATAATCCAAAAATAACTGTTTTCTTTGAAATGAAGTTCTATTCAAAACAATTGTTTCTGTCTTCCGGTAATTTTAAAACCATTTTATGAAACTTTCATCTTATTTAATAAATATCAATTCAATGAAAGGAATTTTTTTTCAACGTTGAACTCATAAAATGAGATTTCATGGTTCCGTTCCAATAGTCCTTACAAAAAATTCAAGAAATCAAAGCTTATTTAGTTTTTTTAAATATGATTTAAAGGGATGATAAAGGAGAGATGAATGTCTGGGAGACCTATTTTGTAAAAGTGGGTCAGGGGGGAGGGGCTGAGGGGGACCATTTTGAAGGCTCTTATAAAAGTTTCCAGATCTCCACCTTAAGTCGAACGTATGAACTTGACTTCTTCAATAATTCTGAATCATGGGGCCGAGGCTCATCATTTGGCCGTAAATGTAAGATAATGGACCACTTAAAAAATCTGCTCTTTTGTTTTGCGAGAGCTGTAGTATAGTCCTGTTGCAAAACAAAGTTTATTTCTGGGTAGTTGGACTTCATCCAGGGAAATACGATCTCCGTGACGATAGCCTGGTACTCCTTGATACCTATGTTTATGCCTTTCGGGAAACAATACAGAGGCACCCTCTTCCCATTTGATGCCACGACTCCCATCATAATTGCCAAGCCTGGAAACTTAGCCTGGTTGACCAGCGTAACCTCACCGACCACGTAGGTGAGGTAACGCTCAATCCTGGAGTTTCTTGAATAGTTGAAGGTCCAGTTTTTCTTGTCTTGTTGCTTTGTTGGACACGAATCACATCAGCTACACTTTGCTATGTTCCCCTAGCCCTCGACAATTAATCTACTGATTTTTGTCAGTTATAGCTCATTTGAACATTAATTTCACTGTAGTATTGTGTTACAAAATCTTGAAACTTAGTTATCAAATCCAGCTTCCCTGACATTATCAAAGTGGAAGTTACAATTTGCTGTTGTACAGTGTATACTGCATTTGGTTCTACCTTATTATTGGAACGCGGAACGGAAATAATAGCTGAACGATGAAAAGAAAAGAAACGGAACCCACAAATAGCAGAATCCTAACTGGTTTTTTTTTTTTCCCTCACCTGTCGATATGTCTTCTTGTTTCCTTATTTTCAGAGTTCTGAACATTGATTGGTTAAGTTTAAATTTGCACTAATTAAGCCGTGAATAATATCCAATTATTATTGAATAATAAATGTATAGTTTGGAAGATTGTTGGCTAATTTCAACCAAGTGACTTTAGGTTTTTTTTTCAGACAGTTCCTTTTTGGACGACAGTTTTTGCAAGACCCAATAAAAATAGCATTGTAATTCCTTAAATTGTATTAGTCATATTTTGTTTCCTCATTTTTAGTTAAGGTTAATTCACTTATATTGCTCAATTTAATCAATGTTGATCATTTCAAAGGGCACTTGATGACTTTAAAGCTATCTACACTCCTTTAACTATTCAAATCTGTCAAATTGGCCTCGAAGGCAATCAAGATTGGTTATTCATTTTTGAAGGGAATTTACGTAAGGAAAAAAAAAACCTGAACAAAAAACAACAACATGTGTTTATTCTTTCAATTTTTTTCTTAAGTTATTATTATTTTGTTATTAATTGCTTAATGGGGCAAGTCCTATAACACTTTTCAAGCCATTGCCTAGCTTCAACGGTATTTTTTTATAAAGAAGCAGTGTAAAATTAACACATAAAGTTGTTTTTGATCCATGGTTGTGAAAATAACAAAACTAGCGTCCCTCTGAGCACAATAACTCACAAACTAAGAAACAGATTATCGTAAAATTTTGAAAGATGTCTTTCGAAGGTGGGTACTAACTAAAAATGAAATGAATAATATAAAAAAATTAGTGCTATCTATGCTTGAAACTTTTCGGACCAAATGTTATGTAGATAATATCAAACATTTTGCATTTTTAGTTTGTGTTTGATAGATAAAAGGTTAGACTAGAAGTCTTTTGGTGTTCTCTGCTATTTTCGACTATTGATAAAATGGAGATAAACTATTGATTTACGGGAGAATTTGTTAAAAATTTAGTAAAAGATTAGATTTTCTTTTAAAATTAGTTTTGTTCTACAAAATGCTTAATTTTGTAGAATAATTTTTCATAAGTTTTTAAAGAATTTTCAAGGAAAATAACGTTTTCTTTATTAACAGATATCGTATTTTGTAGCTGGGCTCCCAAATTCTAAGACGGTTCCAGTTTTGGAAAAAAGTATGGAAAAAAAAAGAAGTAAAAAAAAAAACCTGAAATGTAAACCCGAGTGTAAAAAAATATTTGAAAATATTAAGGCTAAGGATAATGTAATTTTGTATTTTCACTTTACTTCAATTATTTTTAAGAAGGGTAATAGGTATTTAATTTAAGCCAACTTCTGTTTGATAACTTGTTGCCAACGTGAATCCAACTTCATAATGCCTTTCTCGTAGAATACTTTGTACCTATTGCCAAAAAACTCTAATAATCATTTTTCACAGGCCTCTACCGAGGCCAAATTTTTACAGCCAAGTGCGTTGGTCAAATACAAGAACATTTGATAGACGTTTGGTGCCAGGTCCGGACTCTTAGGGTGGATGTATAAAAACGTATCATCTGAGCTCCCGGAGTTTCTGGTACGTTGTCAAAGATGTGAGTGGCCTGGCGTTGTCCTGATAAAAAGATTCATCTCCTATTCGAGTTATTTTTTTTATCCAACCTTCTGCAAATGGTTCAAAAATGTCTTATGATCTACAGGGTGTCCACGATAAATTGGAACTATCGCAAAATTTAACCTGCTGGATAAAAAGGGAATTTGGAGTGTATTTGTCAATATGAAAAAGTTAGACATGATATTAACAATAAATTTATTCAACATGTCCTCCCTCAGCAGCCATCATCTTCTCCATCCTGTCCCTAAAGGATTTGCATGCCCTGATGACTTCTGCGGAATTGACACCATTCCACTCCCTCGTAATGGATCACTTCAAGGCAGCGATGCTCTTGTGGCTGACCTTGCACACCTCCCTCTCCAACTTCCCCTACCAGTAGTAATCACACGGATTGAGGTAGGGTGAGTTGGAGGGCCAGGTGTTGCGATCCCAGAAGGTGATGTCGTGGGAGTTGAAGAGGTTAGTGGTCCTCATGGCGATGTGTGCGGGCGCTGAGTCTTGTTGGAATATGAACTTCCTCCCAGCAGCCGTATCCTTCATCCAGGGGATGACGAACTCCTCCATTACTTCGCAGTACCTTATTGTGTTAACCCTTTTCTTGGGATTGAAGAAGAAAAGAGGCATCACCTCACCGGTGCTGCAGATGACACCCAGGGTCGTTACGGAGGCCGGGAACTTTATGGTGAATACTGCAGGGATCTCTTCTCTCTCATTGGCAAGCGTTGTAGCTTCTATTGACAGTCTAGTTCTTCTTGTCGCAGAAGAAGATGATTCTTCCTCCATGGCTCTTCAGGTCATTCAGGAGACACTTACCATTGGTGAGCCTGGTGGCCTTCATGGATGCCGTGAGGATGCTTTGTTTGACCATTCGGTATGAACTGTACCCGAGGTCCTCATTCACAGCCTTGGAGACCAACTGTTTTCTCACTCCACGGTGCTTGGCCAACCTGGACAAGGAAGTCCCCGGCGAAGCCTTGAAGGACTTCCGGAGGCCTTCAAGGAAGCGGGGAGTGCGGATTCGGTCACTTCTCATGTTGTGGGGCTTGCAACAGACCTTTCCCTCAACCTTCCAGGCATTGAAGACCCGTTGCACTGTGGTCTTGGGGTAGTTAAGAAGCTTGTAGATAGCAGAGGGCTTGTGTCCCGGCGAGCCAATTCGAGGTTGGCGTCTCTCCTTGCTTGTTCCAAGATGGCTATTGTTTGTTGTCAAAACAATTGTGGTGTAAGTTATAGTGTATTGTTCACGCAACCTTTTATATTAGTATGATTTAACCCCGAATATTAACATTATGGATCTGGATGAAGTTTAAGGTAGTTCCAATTTATCGCGGACACCCTGTATGTTCAGTTTCCTTCAAGATCCTGCGACTGGTATTATGACGGTATATCTTGTTATTTACCATGATTTTATTGACATTTTCGATCAAAGGCTTACTCATGATGTTGTCCATCATTCATCTCCACCACACCAGAATGTAATTGCTCGAACAACTGTTGTGCAACACAAACGTAAATGTATCAGTCTCGTATAGATCACACAGATTTTCTTGGTCGCTTTCGATGTGTTTTTCTAATTCAGAAAGTAAAAATGTAAACTATGGCGAAGTTCATCCTACTCAACGCACAATAATTTAGATTTTAACTGACCAAGCACAATATTGTCCTAAATGAGTTTGTAGTATACACTCACATCTTTACAACCCTTGATCGTATGATCCGATGATACCAATAATGAACGTGATATACTTAGTCAAGGAAAGGGCAAGAATTACATAATTACGTTGTCTCCTACGTATTATTTATTACTAATTTTAATCAATCGAAAAGTATATTCGAAAAATATGGACTCCTTAATACATTTATAAATAATAATCGCACACTTCCAAGAGTTAATTGTTTGCAAGTTTAAAACAAGTTATGAAGCCTGAAACATGAAGAATATGTATGTACGATGTAAGATATTTATCCGTGGTTGAAAGGTCAAATATTGTCATACATATATAAAAGCATGAATGAGAACCAGTTAAAAACAAGACCTATTTTATAAATAACTTTAATTTATTATTACACCACTCTATACATTTTGAATTGATTGGTGGCTCCGATTTGATAAGACTGAATAGATTATAATTTGCATTCTAATCTTTCAAAAAATAAAATAAAAATAGAATCAGGAAATATGTTTTCAGATTACCCACTACAAAGGGATGATTAATATAGACAATGATGTAATCATAGTAAGGATTGGAGAAAAGTCAGAGCCATGTCAATAAGGGGATCACTGAATGGGGTTGACAATGCATGGATGATTGGAGTCGGGGGGAAATAGTATAGCACTTGGAAAATTCCATACAAAAATACCATTTCATATTCGAGTCCAAAAAATTGAAAAAATGGGATGGTCATTGACAAAATAAATAAATAATAATGGTAATCCCTTCCTTAATAAACTGGGGATTTTCTATACCCCAGATTATATATGTAAACCTTCCTTTAATATCTTTTAAATAATATTTCTTGTTCAATAACTTTTGGTATATTTTTAAATCTCTTGTCAGGAACAAGACAAATGCAATTTTGTTGTTGTTATTGAGATAATAAAGCTTCTTATAAACATCTTGAATGGCTGCAAGTATTATTAATAGTGGTTATTCTGTGTATCACACCTAATCTAATCAAAATTAATAAGTATTTATTTTGTACACAAAATAATGAATATTTTATAAAAATATTTATATCAAATAAAACTCTAATATTTTTCCTTCACAAATTATATTATTATCATATTATTTGATAATCCAAACACATACTGTTAAAATTATCTTTGTAGACAAAGGATAGTATTTTATTTAGCAAGACTTTTAGCTCAAACAAGTATTTTGAGCACTTATATTGATGTTAAAAAAAAAAAAAAAAATTACTGAAATGGTGTCACTTTGAGTCTATGTGTACTGTGTGTAATCTAAAAAAATCATTTATTTTTTGAATAACTAACCTTTTTATCCTAGTTCACTGACTCTGTTAAAGAAATAATTTTTATAACAAAGGATTAAGATCGCCTTTTTGTAGCACCTTAATGGATTGATCAATATTTTAAATCCATTTCAATTTCTTTTGGAAACAAATTCTAAAAAATAAGTTATATTTTTTGAAAAATGACTACATCTGAGGTGATATAAAAGAAATATGGTATCCCTGATTCCTATAAGACTGCAATATCAGCTGTCGATATTTGAACTTTTGAGGAGGGATGGAGTCATCAATCATCATCAAACTGGTGCGGAGAGAAAAAAAAAACTTAACGAAATTGATGACTCATAGATCAGTGAATGTATCGATCCTCTGAGAAGGTTAAATCACTGAATCCCTTTCGTTAATCCCTGTTGAAGTCATCATGATCACGGGTTCACATCGATTAAAGAGTCCATGAAGTCTCTTTCCTTTCGTAGTCTTGACCTAATCGAATTTATCAATTTGACATATAAAGGGTTCATAATTTCCAATTAAATAGACACCAACTGGTTATCTGGTTGTTTGGCTAAGACTACGTTTGTAAAATTATCCCTCTTCTTTTTTAATTTACTTACACTTATAACTTCTGGACAAAACTTTATTGTTACACAGCATTCTGTCAAAAAAGTACCGGGGATTGTTAAATAAAACACAAATTTAACATTTAATCTTTAAAATTTATTTTGTCTCCGTGAAAGTAATCTCCATTGGATACAATATATATGTCCCAATGTTTTCCCGTCCTCCAAAAAAAATAATAAGGATTTTTTGGAATGCCCCTTAGCTCCTTCGACGAATTTAGTTTATGGATTCTACAGACTCAAAACAGGTTCCACAGAGCTAAATATGGTAGTTGATATATACGGTATTTATCGCATATTTGGCTTTGATTTTTGTCACAATCGTGGCTCTGTAATTGGCACGTTATCGTCATGTAAACTCTACGAGTTGTTCTTCCATGAGAGATGTTAATGTAATGTGATAACTCCTTTATGATGGTATAACGATTTTTCACCACGATTTCCTTCACTGAGTCGAAGTTCTGTTCGGGGGTAGAGGACGAAGGTTGTCCAGAACGCACATGTCTTCAACGATCTCATGGACCTCTTTAAACGCTTTGTGCCACTCATATGCACGGGTTCTTGATAAAAATGATTTATCAAGAGCTTTTTCTAAAATTTTCAACGCGTTGGCACATAAAATTTCGTTTCCAACACAAAATTTAAGACAAACTCTATGTTCAATAATTTTGTTCATTGTAAAAATCGTGGAGCACTAGTGAGGTAAACTGACTCATTCAGCTGTTGCAAGCAATTTGGTCTACAGATCGCACTCAAACTTGGCATCATAATGAAAAAGTGCTGCCGAACTAGAATTATAATGCATTGAAATCCCTTCAGCGCAGGCAATTTAAATTATAAATTCCCAGTACTTTTTGACAGAATATACGTCTTTCAATAGCTTACGCACCAGTTGATACTTAATACTTAGATGATTTGTCTTCAAAAATTTAATAACAATGACAACAACATAGGTATATGATTACCCAGTTGAGATTGCCAACTACAAAAAGCCGCACACGCGTTCAAGGACATATTTTATGCACCTCTGCATATTAGTGTTGTGGGAGAGGAAATGAGGGGAAAATAATCGAACAATCTTTCCTTCACAATCCTGAAAGCCTGTGATTCTTAATCAACAGGTCCACAAAATAAATTTTGAGGATGCCAAATATATATACATATCGGGCCACCCATTATTATATACTTATCTCAATTATGCAAATTTTTGTGGATTAAGAGTAAATTTTTTTGCAATGTTCGGATTAGCAATATTGTAGAGCACATCTTTAGCTGTCGATTGTTAAGAAAAACATTTTCCTAGTCGCCACTATCAGTACACATTATGACAAAAGGATTTAGATCGTAGCGCTCCTCTGTGTGGGATTGTCCAAGAAGGCCATTGAGGAACAGATTGGGGCATGGAGGAAGATGGTTTAGAGTGTATCTATGCTGTTAAAGATCGGTTAGGACCTCAGACACTTTCCTGGAGCATGCAGAAAATCATATGTGTCTGTCAACCACCTGAAAACGGCCTTTACTAAAAAACATAATTCCTCAATTGCTGACATGACTACGAAGATTAACAAGTCTCATCAGTAATTTCGAGGGATCCAAAGAAGGCAGAAGGATTTTTTTCTCGTATTATGGGTTAATTAATAAAGCATTTTCATGTGATATCATCATGGTTAAGTTCGCCCATCTTGAAGGGGTAAAAATTATCAATTTGTTTTAATAATATAAACTATTTTTTTAATTATTTCTAGGATTCAAGTATGTGGTACATTATTCTTGTGTATTTAGATGTCAACAGACAAATAAAAGGACTAAGCTCTCATTGTCTATCACAAAATAAATATCTCTATTGACCAGCTTTATTATATCTTAGACCTCAATGTGTATTAAAAATGTGGCATGTTACAGTATTATTTACTTAATACATTTCCATGGAGCATATATTTCTTTCTTAACAATATAGATTTAGAAAAATATGACCTACGTATGTACTAAAAAAGGAAATCGAAAATGACTTGAAAAAGGTGCGTGTTATGCGATGTATTCCATGCAAAATCACTCCCAGGACATTTCATTCCCGTTTTGAATAGGGATATTTCGAGACTTCTTACGGTTTTTGTTTATAAGCTAGTTATTGGCTTGTTTTTGTTGCGCCGTACAAGGAGTGGTCCGAGGAACTTGCTTATAACTTACGTAGATTTTAATTGTGAGCATGGTACATAGAGAGAAAAAGGGGTAACGATTGTTGATTGATGTGAGGGAGTAGCGGTAGTTATACCGAATGGTCTATTGAAATCGGAACACTTACTAATTCAAAAGAAAGGATGGTTGAGTGATTGAAATTAATTTATATTTTGATAAATTAAAGCATACGCAATTAGTTACAAAACATAACAAACTTGAACTCTTTAGCTTACGCACAAGTCGATCACATGAAACTTGAACGTGATTGACGAGTTTCCATTCCTGCACTCCAAGCAGTTGGGCGTCTCCAGGACCCCCGTCAACGCTGTCAATGCGTTCGAAACATTATAAAGGAAAAAGGGCTTTGTCAATAAGCCCAAATTGGATATGAATGAGTCAAATAAAACAGTCCAGGACACAAGTCCATGAGGGTCCATGAAAGAGATCTGGTGTTTTCACACCAGACTGTCTAGAGAGCTATAAAAATGTGGGTGGAAAGAGCCTTTTAAGGGTAGAGAGACCAATTTTTACACAAACAATGAAAGAACCCCATCTTCTCCGTTGTAAGACTCTTTTGAATGAGTGTTTTGAGTTCTTTTGAATCCTTTTGGCCCCCATATAGCTCTGATGGCAACTCCCTCGACTACCCCTTTTTATATGCACGTCGAGGAGAAGCCCTACAAACACCAAGACCCTCAAAGTCATTGTCAGTCAGCAACTGGGCGCCTTGACATCTGCAGTGTGTACGCCTAGTCTTCCAGACGCCATCTGGAAGCCACCATTGACACTAAGGGAAACACATTTCGTTTTAAAGTACTAATTTTGTTGAAATTCTATTGTTAATTAATAATTATAACTTGTTGAATTTTAAATTCAGTTTGATCAATAAGAACTTTAAAAGTTATATTCAAGAGATCCTTTTACACATTTAGGTGTTATACGTATAAGAGTGCCCTAATGCCAACCCTTTTGACTACACCTTTTGAAAAAGAAAAGGACTGCGGTGTCCGTCATCCAAATACCAAGACCCTCAAAGCCAACATCAGCCTTCACTGGGACGCCGTTACAGAGGACTACATCTGCAGCGAGAGCTTGCTCTTTCGCCACCTCCTGGAAGCCATCATTGCCACTGAGGATGGCTACATTAATTATTAAGAGAGCTCAGACACGCATGAATGTATAGTATTAATTTTGTTGAAATTTCTATTATTCATTAATAAATTATATCTTGTTGTGGTTTAAATTTTAATGGGCCACTCGGTATTGCATAAAATATGTACTAAATATTCCGCTGCAAAATGAGAATGAAATCTCGGGGGACGAATTTTTCGAGGAATAAATTCACTGAGACCAAAATGACTAGGAATGAAAAGACAGGAAATGAATTTACGCTAGCACCTATGACAACAAGGAAATATCAGAAAGTCCCACTCCTATTTCAGAAAAGGATATAGGATTACTCATTTTTCAATCGTCAATTCTACTCCAAATCCAACAAGGACTTAATATTATAACTCCCGAACCAATGATTAGTGTTATCTAAGATTATCTATTAGATCACCCACTTTATACTTAGATGTTCCCACCTAAGAATTAAAGTGTAATGATTACATTTTTGGGAAATAAGAACCCTGTTCATGTTGCAATTACAAAAAGTCTGGAGCTCGTTAAAGGTCATATTTTTACAACAATAGTAGTGAAATAAGTTTGCCTTGGGCATCAAGTAGTACTCAATATAAATGCTGGGCCTTTATCCATTATTAAATTCATTTGAAAAAGTTTCATAAAGATTTATGGAAAAAATTAGCCCAAATCAATCTAGGGAAAAAATCTGGTTAAGGAGATAATGACCTACCGGTCCGGGTAAATGAACTGAGACTCTAATTGTTGGTCTTATAACTCACAATTGGGTAATTGTAGATACAAAATTTAGACGGTTCCAGAGAGCTCTAATACTGTTAACATTTCTTTGTGATAAAAACTTTTTTTAATCCAGTCAACGATGGCTAATGAGTGGAAAAGGATCGGGGTAGATTCACTACCGCCCATGCTGGTTAATAAAAGGCTACTAGAGACTCCCCAGATACTGTTTTTCGAGTCCAGAAGTACCTTCAAACTCAAGAGTGGTAGGTCAAAAAAATTGGACTCAAATGAGGTCAAGGAAGGTTTTCAAGTCAATCCCAAGATGTCCATGTCTGACTTTACCAAAGGGCAAGGCTATCAGCTGCTCAATAGTATCCAGGGCCATCAACAATGAAGATTGGACCTCTCTAAGAGCTTTTGGACCACCTCTCCTCACAGAGGTTAATCTGAAAAAACATAAAAAAATTAAAAAAACCCAAAATATTAACTATAGCTGGGGCCCACATTCGATTTATGAGACTTTATTTCGGCCCATTATGTCCTTTCAAACAAAATATATGATATTCTTTTTTGTGACAATATACTTTTTGTATTTTAAGTGCAATTTGCAATTAAGAGGAATTATATGCTGATATAAATGGACGATAATTCCTTGAAGCACAAAATTCAGCAAAAAAAAAAAAAAATACATTACCAAGATTGAGTCAACGAATTGTCGTTAATTTCTATTACCAAACTATTCTCATTATCACATTACAACTGCCGCAAATTTCAATATTATAGTGGCTAAAATTGATCATCACAATAAAAGAATGATACATTGACAGACTGTATGATTGAAAGGGCCTATATCGGGGGCAATATAAGTTTCTTAAATTAAATAAAGATCATAAACTATAACTCAAACTATAGGATATCTTAACAAACCCAAGAAATTTGAATACAAGGCCATAATTGACTCAAATATCCCTATAAAATATTGGGCTCATTCTATATATGAAGTAAAAAAAAGATTTGAAAATTATCATTATCTTGATTTTTGTTCAATATTGTTTTCATGTTTATCTACAAGAAATATAATCTACACTCAATTGTTTTTGTGTTGCTGGTTTACATTTATTTTTATAACATGCCGTCTATTAAGATGCTATTTGTGACGACAGTGAAGACGCTCTATATAGGAAATATTAAGTACTTAAATACCTTAAGCAACTTTTGTTTTGCTGTAGAAGACTTAAATTTAACTCTTAAATGAACAGTAATTTCCTGGTAATTCATTTACACAAAAAAAAAAAAAAACAATACACCAAAGCAACTGCATTCATCAAGTCCAATACTAAAAATAGATATTAAAGTACTTGTACCACTATTCTATAACAATTTATTGACCCTTCCCTGAAAGAGGGTGATCACTTTTTGAACCCGGAATACAGACATTTTAATATATATGTGTGATACTAAAAGTAAATTGTGGATGGGCATGCTTTATAATATATATTTTTTTAACCTTTTGAGGGTGATATGGAAGCTCCAGGAATTTTGCAAAAGGAATACTATATAAGCATCCTGCCAAAGGATATACAGTATCAGTATTTGAATAACCAATATTGTGTAACAATATCACAAATATTCATAGACAAAAATGGTTTCCACTGCTAAGGTAGTAATAGTTTATAAAGACATGAAAAGTATTTAACTTCTATATATATTAATAATAACATTTTATCGTTTCCCAGTTTATTTGCTTAATTGCATTGATCGGAACTGCCGTTGCTTTCGGCGACTCAAAAGTACGGGAAAGACGATCCCTGTTGAACACATTCCCTTTCAATGATGGAGCTCACAATGCAGATCATTCTGCTGAGCATCACGAAGAACATGACCACACTGAAGCCCATGAATTACTTCCTGCTGCCTCATCTGAAAGTAGGTTGGGTCGTCAAGGTGAGGGAGATGATATCCCACTAGACATTGGATCTATTGCCGCTGCTGGTGAGCGTTGTATTGATAAGGTAGTCATGGTAGAAGAAACCGAATATGATGATCATATCGAATGTCACCACAGCTACTCCGAGAGATGTCACACCACCTATACCACCGACTTCGAACCCCAACAGGAAGAAGATTGCGAAGAAAACTTTAAGAAGGATTGTTTTATCGAATATAAGAAGATTGCTGTTGACGAGCCTGTTGAGTAAGTTGATGCAAAACATCTAGTATATATTCAATATCCTTTTATTTATTCTTCCTCCTCATAGATTCTGTCACACTCCTTTGATTTGCGAAGGTGAAGGACCTGAAGAATGTAAGACTGTCTACGAATCCGAATGTAGAACTCGTTACCACGAACACGATGTTGAGGATGACGTTGTCAATTGTGAGACCATCCAAGAAGAGAAGTGCGAGGATGTCACCCAAGGTTATACCACCGAACAAAAATGCACCAAATGGCCCAAACAAGTATGTACCAATGAAAAGAAGAACGTCAAGAAATACAGTCCCGAAACCGATTGTAAGAAGATTCCCAGAGAATTGTGTGGTCCCACAGGTTGTGTTCCCCAAGCTGGACCTGAAGAATGTTTCGAAAAGAAGGAAACCATCGTCCAAGAAGTTCCTGAGGAGTTGTGTTACTTGGAACCCCAAAAGTCCTGCAAACAAGTCACCAAGTTGATCCCAACTCTTAAGCCTGTTGAAGAATGTGTTGATGTACCCAAGGAAATCTGCTCCCGTTCCAGAAAGAACCCCAGAGTTGTCAAGAAGCCAGTTATCAAAAAGTGGTGCTACGTTCCTTCTGCTGCTTCTGGTTTGGCCAAATAAGATTATTTTAATTATTAAAATGACTAAGATATCATCATTACCATTACCCTTTTAGCTTAGTCATTCGACATATCTACTTATTTATTTATTATTCTGTTAATTTATTCTTGGAAATCCATATTCAAATGAATATTTAAAATAAATAAAACATAATTTGTTTACTTAAATGCTCAGATTTGTCTTATTCCAATATTGTATTGAGTGATCGTTAGTAATTAATGATTTATCAATATGTTTAAATAAATAAAAAATAAAGCATTTGAAGTTGTTCAATGATCTCACAAGTGGATCTTGGTGTTAAAACCAAGTTTAAATAAATATTTAATCCATTCCAAGTAGTGAAACTATATATTCGTATAGTTGCTATAAAAATGTTTCATTTCGCAGAGATAAATGTACTTACAAATTACAATTGCCCTTATAGACTATCAAAGGTTTCTATCAATACCTACCCCACCTATTTCCTTGAAATGATATACTTATGCTTCCTTGACTCTGGGATCAAGGAAAAAGATCATTGTGAATTACTCGTATGGAGATTCGAGCTTACCCTAAACCATAGCAGAAAAATCGTCTCATAGGCTCGATCAAAAAAGACCCAACTGATGATAGAGTTGGATCCTCTAGAAAAACCCGAAATTATACGTTTATCAAGTCTTTAGATATCATAGTCAATTTGTATTGTCCTATATCATCTCATTCATCTTTAAATGTAACCAGTCATTTCATTCCCATTAAATTCCTTCTACTTTGTGGAGGGATGCTTCGTTACGTCATACGGTCAAAACTAGTTAGTAGTTTTGTGTTGGGATGTAGGGGCAGGGCTGGATGGTTAATTGGCAGTGAGGATGAGTGATAACTAGTGTTGGATGGGAGATGGATATGAATGATAGGGTGAGTATGGATTAGAAATGACGCCATCATAACTCTTTAAAAGTGAATAGGAATGGAATCCCGATCAATGACTATTGTTCATACCTTAGGAAGTAGAAGTTAGTCCTCTCATAATCTTACTCTGCTGTCGTTTAACACTACTTCTCCTCCTTCTTATCATTTTCATAACCCCTTTTCCTCTTCTCACACGTCGTCACCTTTATTTTATCCCGCAACCTTTCCTTTAAAATAAAAACGAAGAAAGGCTTGCAATCATCCAGTAGTTAGGCAAATAAGGCAATCATACCAAATTTTTTATTTTCTTTAGTACCCCCAATTTTTTATTGTGTTATTAATGATCAACAAGTAAGGAGTAACTCACAACCTCTCCCCCAGACTCTCTTAGATATAGTAGACTAGGGGTTCGCTTATGATGTAGCCGCTGTTCTGCTTATTCACAGTGGGATCAACGGGGATTTTTTTTTTTTTTTTTTTTTTTCATCCCTTAAGATCAAAACTTTAAGCAAATTTTTGTTGGCCTTTAGAATATTAAGGATCTTCTTTGCTCTTTCCACCCGTCTCATCTTGCTCTGTTCAGAGGTAAGATGTCTTGTCCTCCACCGTGATGTTGCATCAATGCCATTCCAGGTTGAAAATAATAAAATGTCTTCCACTAGAATATATATACCCTGTATATATCTTTCATAATATTACAATCCTACATAGTATTTTATTTGATACTGTATTAAATATTAAATGAAGTTTAATCAACTCCGACAGGGTAGACATCAGGGAGAGATTTATTCAATTTACATACAGGGACACTATTTGTGAATTTGAACAAAATTAGCCTCGAAGATGGTGGTAAAGCCACGCATACATGTGATAAGTAACTGAGGCTAATTTTCTTCCGCTCCTTATTCACAGATTACTTGAGTTCGACAAAGTTAATATGGTGAACTCGGCTGGCTTTGGAACCCACTTGCCACCAGATGTCTTTGTCCAGGGTGTCGAGGTCCGGGGCTCTTGGGTGGGCAAAAGTTATTTAAGAAACCATTCAGAAGACTCTTACAATAGTCTATACGGAATTGTTGAAAATTGGAGTAAAGAATGGCTGATCCTACAACTTCTTTAACTCACTCCTCCCCACAGCAGCCTTGACCATTTTCAACATACAAAGAAGAAATAAAATTAAATGACGCGATCAAGGACCAAATTTTATCATTTTTTAGAACTGAAATAGGTGGTACCGAGACTGAACTGGAATGTTCAGTTCTAAAAAAAGACAGACACAACACTAATGAGCCTAAGTCCCTCTTGTACTCAAAGTAGAATTGAGGATCGACAACGGAGTAATTAAGGCTATGTCCTTACTTGGTACGGAGTGGAACTTTTGTTTATTTCCTTCCTTCCTCTCTAAAGCTGCATGAAGCTATTACAGGATTGAAATTATCTTGTGCTACACAATTGATTATTTTCAATCCGGAATGAAATTGATACAAAATCACAGAGGAGGACAAAGAACCATCTTATCTCTGAACAGAGCAAGTTGAAACGGTTAAAAAGAGCAAAAAAGATTTTTAAATTTTCTCAATGACAACAATAAGTCGGCAAAATTTTGCTCTTCCCTGATCAAAATATTTGGTAAAAGGATTCAGAAGTCTGAGTATCTGAAGTTTTTAATATATCAAATATTAATGAAACATTGGAATATCAAACTGGAATCATTTTTTTTTTCCTTCTTAATATCTCATTTTTAAGAATGACATGAGTCGAATGATGACTAGAACGCAGTTAGAAGATTTAAACCTATCAGAATTCAAGGGGATAATTTTTGTTTCACCGTTATGTTGGTCGACCCTTTCCATAAATTATCTATAGTTGAGAATCAGAGATGGGAAAAAGTCCTCATACAGCGTGTCCGTGCCGAGTCTCAAGTATTTTGTTCACATTTCCAATTCCATGAATATTTTTATCTTACCATTCAGATTTATTTTTAGTCATTTTAAGTGCATATGTGTACTTGGAGATCATAGAGACAGTGGACTCTTTGTTTGAAGCTCAACTATCTGAATGTCAACCATGTCTTGTAGAACGCTCTGCCCTCGGCCACAGAGCAAAAAAAAAAAAAAAAACTCAAACGTGTTGTAGAGATAAATTGGTGAATATCTGGCCCTGGTCAATGTGGCCTTTGTCTTCATCAGACAAAAAACTTCTAGACTATCGGATCTGGTGTACCATTGGGGCAGGCTTGTAAATGTTCCGCATTTTCGGGGTTCCGTTCAATTTATTGTTTTTAGCTTTTAATGGTTTTTAGTGTAATTTTTGCCTTCAATTAATAAAGTCGAAAAAATAAATTGGGGTTGTTATCTATATGTAATGCTGAATTTTTAGGTTGGTGTATACTCTCTTATATAAGCTCAATCAAATAAAATTATGTAGCCGATAGTATATTTTTATTTTACGAATAGTAATAGTCCCTAGACTTCAGTCGTATCATGCTTCCACAGGGGGTATATCAACTGAAACAGCCTTCTCACAAGCAATAGATATACTCGAAAATCCATTTATCAGAAACATGGCACACTTGCAATCAGTTTTGACTGGACAGGTGGGTTTGATTACATACAATTTCACTCAGCAAACACAGTAATGACAAAGCTGTTAAGGCCAGTAAACATCAAATCTTGGTATAGGGACCTTCTCCACACACAAACAGTCACAGTTGAATTAAAAGGTGAAACATTCAACATCAATCTAACAATTGATAGTCCTCAATGTAGAGTTTTATCTCCAATTGTGTGGAATATAATTATGGATATCCTCTTGACTAAGTTTAAAGAAGGTGAATTGCAATTTGTAGATTATGCATACGATATTCTTCTATTAATAAGTGGTAAGCATCCTTGTACTCTAGTCAATGGGAATCATGATGTTATAAATTTGGTTATGGAATAGGGGGAAACAAATGGTGTCACCTCTAACCCATCAAGGTCAAGTGCTATAGTCTTCTCAAAGGCATATACCTACATTAAGATCTAAATACTTTCCACAATTATATATGGTTGGAAAAGTTATGAAATATGCAACACAAATGAAGTACCTAGGTGTGGTGTTTGAGCAATGACTCATTTGGACCGAATACTTCAAAGAAAAAGCTGCGAAGTGTCCCAGTATATGGAACATGGCAAAGGCAGTCATAGGGCAAAAGTGGGAGTTAACCTCGGATAAAGCTATCTGGCTTTACGAAAAAATGATCAGACACATCATCACCTATGGGTGTCTTGTATAGAGGCACACTGTTATTGCAAAGAAAGGTAGAACTCGGAAATTAACGTCCATTCAGAGGAAAAAACTCTTGGGCATTACTCATACCCTCCGAACCCCATCAACAACAGGAAAAGAGCCAGTGTTTGGCATCACTCTCCTCGACCTCTACATACAAGCGCAATTGAAATGGTATAAATAGAGAACAAGACATTTTCTCTGGGGCACCTGGGATGGCATCGGTGATGTTCCAAGGCGTCGTAGGCATAGTTTCCTTTGCGATAAAATACTTGATCAATTTGAATTGAATAAAGTAAGTGACAATATCACGGCCAATCGTATCTGGGCCAGCAATTATCAAGTTGAAGACCCTGATACAATTATATATACAGAGGTATCCAAAGACGAGAAAGAAATTGGGATGGCCAATCACTCGAGGTGGCATATCAATTCATCAATCATCAGCCACATATAAATAACGAAGCATCGGTCTTTCAAGCATAAATGATCGCCATCACACAGTCAGTGGTAGCTCTTCTTAACCAAGACAAACCATCAAAAAACGTAATAATTCGATGGGATTCTCAATCGGCGCTATTCTAAATCTGTTTACGAAAAGTGATATAGTCAAGAAGTGCAAATAAATATTAAACATACGAAAAAGTGAAATATACATATATCTCGATCGGTGGAAAGGCCATTCAGATCATTCAAAAATTCAGATTATCTTGCAAAGACTGGTACGAAATGTCAAAATGGTTTGTGCGTTGGAGTGTCTCTTAACTAAATAAAGAAGGTGGTGGGTGACTTCTTCTTCGAAGTTTGGTACAAGAGATACAGGGAAGATCAAAGAGTGAAACATACCCATCACATGTAGAAGAAACCAAAACAAAACAGCCATTTTTGGCCAATCTGATAAAATAGAAAATACAAGTGCAGTGTCTAATATTTGCATGTAATAAACACAAAGCCCAGACCACCTTATTAACAGATGTTTATTAACGCTTTCATATGAGAGATACCAAGCCATGCAATTTTTATTCTTACATTTATCAAATGTACAAAAATGAGACAGATTATTGATAATAACCTCAAAATTAAGTGTGACTTTTTTAACTTCTCCTGTAGTAGCACATATACTCCTTTGTGTTGTCGTGTTCTCTGCCGTATCTGTGTATAGTTTTGTAAAGTATGGATATCTTACTATTGTATAATATATGTATGTACTATGGTAAACAGTAATCAATTCTTAATTAACTAAAATAGTTTGGAACAAATTTGAAACTGTGCAAACAAATCTTAGTTTCTATAAGTTTAGCAAGTAAACTATTATATTAGCTTTGGTGTAATTGGTTCAAATAGGTCGTTAGGAATTAGGAATAATGCTTCTAGTTGTCAGATTGAATTGTAATGAAGGATAAAACATAAGATAATTGCATATGGAACGATTTATACGCATTGTTTCTGGCCAAAGTCTAGCAAATAATATTTTTAACACCCCTTTCCAACATTCGTTTTAGTTTAGCTTTCAACTACTTTGCGGAAAGAACAATTATTTACAAATCAAATATGGTACAACAATTTAAATATATGAAATGTGCAATACTCAAAATTTAATATTTTTATTCAAATCCCTTAAAATTATGTGTCCCCGATTCAACATTTTAAATTATTATATGCCTATTCTATACCTGTTAAAGCAACTTAATTTCATAGTTTAATTTTATAAATAATCAATACCTGATTATTTATAAAATTAAACTATGAAATAGATAATTAAATATAGATATTTAAGATAAAGACTTAAAATTATGTGTCTACATTTCAACAGGTATAGAGTAGGCATATAATAATTTAAAATTTTGAATCGGGGACACATAATTTTAAATAGTTGGTTGAGGCATACATGTATATTACTGAGACAAACGTTAGCTAACATAAAAATATTCATTGTATTTTATTGTCAGCTATCAATGTTTCTGCTTTCATTATCTTAATTATTGTTTTGAACGTTGATTGGTAAAATTATATTTAGCTCTTTTTAAATTGTTAACAATTATCTACAATATGTTGGATACTGTTTCGTAAAACTTGTGTTCCGATGGCCGCGGAACTTTTTTGTTCTGTTCACAACCTTCATCGAGAGTAAGACCTGTGCCACCTCCCCTGTGAATTCAGATGCCCTAAAGGCTACTTTGGATAAAGAGTGGGCTGACATGTTGTAGGGTTAGGATCGAGGCTATAGTGAAGACAACGGGGGGTCACTTTGAGAATTAATATTTGAAATAAATGTATAAAGTATTATTCTCTTTTTATTAAGGGATTCTGTCGCCTGATTTTAATTTCAACACAGCATCTACTCCGACATCTAATTTTACCGGCTGTTTTGAGTATTAATCCGATATCCTGGAATTCGTTCCGGATACTTCTTGAAATAGCCGTCAGTTGTATACATTGTAGCTAACTCTTGTTTGTTTTTTAGGCTTTCAAGCAACAAAAAACAAGGACAGTATATTCTTCTTTCTAATCATTTATCAGTTGTTGGACAACAGAGTCGTCAAATGCCGTGGAAATAGGACAGGTGCTCATTTCTCATTCTCTCTATCTTGTCACAATTATGGACAAAAGCCATCTCATCTACTGTGAGTCTCTTTCAATTTTAGATTGCGTTGTCCAGTGTGTCTGTCAATAAGCAAGTCACTGTCTGTTTCTCTGTCTCTCATATCCTTCTTCATTTTTGTATGTTCCTTTAATTGGATACATGAAGTTGCACTGATTAAGTATAATTAAACGTTATAGTATTATAATTACTCCGTTTAACCTAGGAATTTTGTTTGAAGTCCATAAATATAAAGTATGTATATTTCTTTCTGAAGGAATGGCCGGGGCGTGAACCTACGCACATTAAGTTCAAGAGAATATTTTCTCAGAGCCCCGACGATTACTAAAATTATTTAAAAAAATTAATTAAAAGTTATTTTTAATTAAAATAATATAAATTTTCAAAGAAACATACAAAAGTAGTGGACATCTGATGGGTTTGTTCAGGTTGCCACAGTACAAATATGTCTAATACCACTAAAAGAAGACTTAATTCTTGGAATGAAGTGAGTTAATACTTAAAACTAGTCAGTAACACTGAACTTGCCTCCGTTGTGACGTCATCAAAAAAATGGTGTCCTAACGTCAACCAGACTCCGTTGCAAGTTTCTTATCGACACACCATATTTATATAGTCCTCTTGAATTCAAGTGTCAAGTACTTGATTGTGAGATCAAGATGAATTGAAAGTCTAAAGTACAAGTCCCCCTCTTTGTTCATAATACTGAGAGACTTACATATAAGGATTAGAGAAGAGTCATTACGCCATTTTGGTTCGATATACGTCATAAATAAAACACACCACACCTTCGTATTGATGTGTCAAAAACATAATTATTATTATTTACTAGTTAATTGCATTATTTTTGTATTTCTGCCTTTCTCATTAAATACTTCATGTATTTAGCCATAATTATGCATTTACATACATGAATGTTATTGTTATAAAGTCCCTCATAACAATGATTAGCGAAAAAATTAATGTACATTTGTGGGTTGAAAAGGGCTTGGTTTACGAAGGGAAATACCAACGATTTCTGATACTTCATATTTTCTATCAGAATACAAGGCATGTCTTGTTTACACGTTTGATATAGACTTCAAGTGCCAAATATTTCATGACGAATCACTCCTAAAAACCCATTTAAAATCTATCTTGTCATTTTGTAATGGTACCTCGCAACCATTCCTCTCATAATAAACGAAATAAATATGTCCGATTTCTTGGAAGGTTGCAGGGCTGAAAAAAATAAGAAAATGAAGTTGTCTAAGGTTTAAAAAAAGTTAAAATTTATTAATATTTACCATATACATGCAGTATAATAAAATGATACAAACATAGGGTACATGACCCCACAATGGGGTACATGTCCTACAACAGCAGTTCCTGAGACCTATTTGATGTTAATGTTATTCTAAATTATTTTTTTCATCTGTGTACATTTCATAAATTTTAATATACAATGTTTTGTCTTTTTTTTTTTTTTTTTTTTTTTGATTGTTTGATATCTCTCATATGAGAGAGAGAGTGGAACATCTATTGCTGAGGGGGTTTGCACTTTGTGGCTCTTCGAAACACACATTCCACGTTGCATTTGTATTCTTCCATTTTCTGAGGTGGGCCGATAGCCTTCAATTTCGGTTTCTTTTAGTATGACATGAGTATGTTTCATGTTTTGATCTTTTTTGTATTTATTGGACCAAACTTCATAGAAAAAGTCATCATGTATGTTCTTCTTTGCGTAGCATTGTGGTACTCTTACAGTCTTAAAATTTTTACTTTAACATTCTTTGCAAGGTAGTCTGGAAATTCATTCCAGGTAAAGTTGTTTAAATATCTATAATTACACGCCTTATAGCTAGTGATGAAAATCGGATGAATTAATTAGCTCACCGTTCTTTCTTCAGTTGTTAAAATGATAGGGCCTGTGGCTCAATTTGCCATTAGAAAATGATGAACTTCTTTTTGTCCCCTAATCAAAAATGCCAGATTATAGCTACAAAAAAAGTTGTCAAAAAAAAAGAATGAACTTTATTTTCCTCAGCTGTTGTCATTATTATTTAATTTCTGAATTGGTAACATCCTTTTCTATTACATACAACATAACATCAATGTATCCAAAGGCGGATTAAACATTTTTGTGTGCTCTTAAAAGGGGGATAGTAACCGTGAGGATTTTGTTGTGGAGTTACAATAATAATTCCTTGTAGGACTCAAAGTAGAAATTGTGGATCGACATCTGAGGCCTATGACCTTGTTTATTTCCTTCTCTTCCTCCCCTCCCTTGATAGAGCTATTTGTAAACGTCATGACAGCTAAGCTACTACCCAAAACAACATTTTTAAAACTATTAGGTTTACCATGTTGATTTTTGTTGTTTTTTAACAGGCACAAAATTCTCCTGATTAGCACCATTGCTTATAATCAAGGGATTTTCAGATCTTAAAAGTTAAAAAATATATATATTATCTATATTCAACGTAGCAACTCTAATCACCTTGATTAGTTCATGGAGAGGACATATACAATTGTTACCTCTATTGCATCATTCAATCTTTTCTCCGAAAAAGAACACAAAAAAAAGGCCCAAAATCAGTTGGTATTGAGCCAATTTTAATTGAAAGAGAGCTGTGGCTCTCTTTCAAGCTACAATGTGACTACCTTTAGAGGTTTTAGCGATTTCAAGTTATGAACCGTTAGAATCGAATCTGATGTAATAGAATCAAGACACCATTTAAATCTTTTATCAGTGTAGATTATCAATCCCCCATTCTGTAATTTGAATTATTAATGACCTGTAAATCGACATTTTTTTATCAGCCTCATGGGAAAATCATCACAGACAATCGTTTCCTGTTGTCAGTTATTAATGACACCAAAATAATAACGATACAAAATATTAAGGAACAAGTTTTTACTGAAAAAAAAATGAATAAATCTTTTGATCAGAATTAATCCTACCAATTTTTATCTTTCCATATTCATAAAGATACGAAGAAATGAAAAAGTTCATTAGATATTGGCTGATAGCTATTCAAATTATTATTTTTTCTTAAACACTTATAACCGAAATCGTAGATATAGAACCAAGAACGCTAAAAAACGCTATATTTGTCACATTTCTTAAAGAAAAAATATCAAATTAGGAATTTTCTCAACAAAAGACAATTAACATATTTTTCTCTAGGGAATAATTTTGTGTATGATTTCCATAGACATTTGAGACAAAAAAAGCTTTGGCGCCCCAGACATACATGAAAGTGTTCTCGTTTTTCAATCTAATTCAGCAAGCCGACTTTTTTATTCCTCAAAAACTGTACAGCTTCATTTAACGAGCGCACTAGTATATGTACTCTGTACAGGCTTGGCACTTCTTTATGAAAGGAATGCTGAACCGAACTAAAATAATGGCTGAACGATGAACGCTGCACGAAAAAAAAATGAATGGAACGCCAAAATAGCAGAAAAATTCTAGCCTTGTTATAGGTCAATTAGTAATATAAAAATAAGATCAAAATAGACTTATCAGTGATCACTTTTGTTGTGTCAACCTGAGAGCCGCACTGTATTTTGTTATATTAGGAGGATTTCTTGATACTCATCTGTGATACTACGAGTTGTTCGTATGACCCAGAATAAAGTAATTATTTCCTCATCTTGTGAAAAAAGAGTGTCTATTAAATGCTTTTATTTAAGTACACTCATACTAATAACCCTAACATCAAAATAAATATTAAAAAAATTTACGGTTTATATTTAATTTTTTTATATAAAACAGAAGAGTTCTTCATTAATTTTAATTTCTTAATGTCCCGAGAAACGCTGGAGACAAACTTACTTTAATATTTCTGTATGATGAACTCCGCCGACTTTTGGTGTAATCAAATTTCATTGTTAAATATAACTTAACAATACTTTCTCTGGACAAATGCTGTTTTAAATGGGGAAAGTTTCCCTTTATACAACAATTTTACATTTTCCCCTTTAAAATCATATAACAAGCAGCTAACAAAGATCTTCTTAATTTAGTAGTACTAAAAGCCCGACTTCCGCCTTTTCCTCGCCCCCTACAAAATACCCATCCCCCCTTATTAATGGAAAATACAGCATTCATTTTTATGTAAGGGAATTAATGTCATGCTATATCATATAATACATGAAATGCAAGCCTTTTCTCCATTAATAATGATCAAATATAAGAAATAATGACAAAAAAAACATGGAGGATTAGTGATTTACCAATTAAATGAATTATTAATATTTACTTAATAACACATCTTTGAACAAAATATATTTACCGAGTAATGTGTATGAAGGTATATAAGCCGATTAAGCTTGAAATTCCTTCCGTCTGACATAGTTAATTTGAAGAATCTTAATATAGATATGGCTGATTTTTTATGCTTCCTATCTAAAGAGAAATATACATTGTATTTCTGAGACTTTCTGTGCAAAAAGAAATACAGAAGTTTTGAAATCAGTTGGCAATTATGTCATTTTTATATTGTAGCTTAACATTATAGTGTCATTCGTGTTATATTTAATGATGATTTAAATTGACAGACCCATATTTTATCCATTGTTATGAAACAGCGTCAAAATTCTGTTTTGTGTATATATTTCGACCAGTGGCAGTAGTTAACACTTATAATGGTCGACTTAAACAGGTTGTAACAACGAAATCCTTTGGATTGACGTATTTTTCTGGGGTTTATGATAACTTAATTGTGCAATGATTTTTTCGTGAGATATGAATATAAACATTTCTCTTAGGTGCGAAAACACCACTATGGAGTCAACAATAGAAAATTTTACGGCTATTACATTTTCAGAGTCAAAACACAGGTGTTCTTTTGTGATAGTTTTTGTAAACAAAGAAATGAATATTAGAAATGCTGAGGTCTCAAATATGACAAGGATCGAAAAGGGAGGGTTTGTGGAGTTGAGAAAGGTACTTGTAAAGACCAATTACACAAAGGATTTCTAGAAAGGAGGTAAAATAGGAGTGGTGTCCAGACCAAGAAATTTATCAGCAAGGTGTAGGCGATGATTGATCCAATAGGATCGTTTGAAAGCATGGTGCAAGACCTTACAATAATATGATAGCCATTAGTCGATATGTACATGAAGATCTGCGGTGTATATCTTAAAGGATGTATACAGTCCAGCTTCTCACTAAAAAAAATCAAGCACAGACGGCTGGTCATGGTGTCCCAGCTGCTCAACAAGCTAAATAATCCCAAAGAGCCATAGATGTAATTTTTTTCACAATTTCTGGACTTCATTTGGTTGACCACTACAAAAATTGTCTTAACATTGGGGCTTCTACAAGGGTTGGCTGGAGGGGCTTCCCCTCCCCTTCGAAAAAATTAAGGAATTCTTGCTTTTTACTCAATAATTTAACATTTTTTTATTTTTTCAAGATATTTATAACCTGTGAACATCTATGGATTTTCGAAATTTTTCTCTAAAAAAATTTACCAGTAAAATTTTTACAAACATTTTGTTTTTTTGTGGACAACTATGAATTTTTTTAAGTTATATAAAATAGTCGTGGACTTTTTTTAATTTTTTTAAACTTTAATCATATAATTGAGGACTTTTTTAAATTTTCATCAAGAATTTGGTTTTTTTTCGTAACCCGAATTTTTAAAACTTTTTACAAAAAAAATAATTTTTGAAAATAATTATGCATTTAAAGAAAAAATTGCAAAAAAATTTAATATTTTCGATTTAATTTTCAACTTTTTTTCCCAAATTTTAATTTTTGGATAATTTTTTCAAAAAAATGTTCAAAAAATCAACCCCTTTCCCAAAAAAAAAAAAAAATATTTTTTATAATAAAATAAATAATTATTTGTCTAAAAGCTCAGCTTTTTACCATACTTATAAGGAAAATAAAATAAAATATTTTTTCCTGATTTTTGAATAATAACAAATAAATTAAATTGAGTGTTGATACAGGTTTGTTCCTTTTTTTACACTTTTTGAAAGTTGTTTTAATTCACGGAAGTTCAAATCTTTTAAAGTAAATGTCAATAATATTTAATGGCTCTTACTGGTTTCAATCTATATGGGTATATCTATATATAGGTGTATTGGTGGAAGGTATGCTTGTACATTATGCATCCAAATTGTAAATGCATAATATGCACACAAAAATTCCACATACCAATTTTTTAATCTTTTTAATTTTTTACGTGTTTCTATAAAGGAAGAAATTGTTGTCAAATGGACTATGGATATAACAACACATAATCTTCAAATAACTTAATTTTCGTAATCATCCATTAAAAACTATTTATATTTCTGCAATTTGCGGTCCAATGGGCATGGTGTGCATATGTATTTAGTTGGAGTTGTACAAAATATGACCTATAGGTATGTTTTAAAAAAGAAACTAAAAAGTGACTTGGAAACAATTTGGTTCTAGGAAAATTATCATTCGGGGAAAATTACCCATAGAAATTTCCAGTCATTTATTACCCTAATCAGAATACCTCGCCTAAAACTTGTTATGTACTATGGCAGGATCAGCAAGGAGGCTCCAAATCATTGCCGCAACTTCACAAAGCATTTATCCCCCTACAAATACTTCTAAATAAACCCCGGATCCATGGGTTGACTAAGGCTACACAAAAATCTCAAGAAGGTTAAAAACCACTGCCTCTGCTTCACAAACCATATTTGAACCTTTCAAAACTTCCAAAATAAACTCCAGTAGATTAAAACTACGGAGAGACACCAAGCAGAATAAAAACTACTACTACTTCTAGCCAAAGCATTTAGGATCCTTCCAAATACTTCAAAATCAACCTCGAGACTATTGATTTTTTAAAGACTACGACAGGGACACCATTCAGGTTTAAAGCCACCCCTGCAACATGACAAAGCATTTAGGTCCTTCCAAATACATCAAAATAAACCCCTGACCCATGTGTTGATAAAGGCTGTGGCAAAGAAACCAAGCAGCCTTCAAAATATGGACACGCCATTGCACAAATCAAGTTTTGGGCCAAAGTATTCGTATTTTGTTAGTAAATGCTTGGAAATTTTCACAATTACTATTTTCCACACTGGCACTATTCGTTAATGACGGATAGTGTCATTGTGAATTTTTTTAGAGAGTGATAAATGTAAGTCTTTGTTAGACTCAGAGTAGAATAACTGATCGAGTTAATCTTGACAATGTCCTTTGCTATATATGTTGTGGGATTTGTGTAAATTCCATCTTCCGATAGCTCCTTGCAGATAATCTAATAAAGCTTCATGCCCACCTTACTGCTCTTTTCCCAAACATACTTAACTGTCTGGATTACCGGATTAACAGGTCTTTTAGAGTTAGGTTTTTTTTTTTGCATTACAAGAAAGTTTTTGTGTGTTTCTAATATATGTCGGTCCAACATTAATTATTTCCTCGTTCCAGTCAGTTTTTCTTTTCTATAGAACAATATGGATCAATATTCCGGCTAAGATTACAGTTTCTTACTATGTACAATACCATTGGAAACAAAAATTATGACATCATCAACAATACAGATATACATTTTCTATCTAGACTGTATTTTAAGTGAGACTGATCTAGACTGTATTTTAAGTGTGACTGATCAAGACTGATTTTTTTGTAATACCGTAGTTCTTGAAAGGGCTTCGGTCCAAAAATTATTATCACAGTTTCAGACCGGTATAAAACTGCACAACAGATATTATTATCCTAAAAATCAAACGGATTTGCTGTCTTTTAAATCTTTATTTGTGATTAGACACGATCATTTTGGTTTACAATTAAAAATTAAGAGAATATTAATTATATATATTGGAGATATCAGCGTTTGGTTTCGGTTTGAATTTTCGTAATTCGGTCCATCCAACTTGGGTCTGGATTGGTCTTGTAGTAAAATTCGCCCTTCTATCAAAAATTTGCTATGATCCTGTACCGAAATAAATATGAAACAATTTTTTTTGTTCGCTTTAAAAAAAAAGAAGGAAATTTAGGGCTTTGGTTTCACTTTTATTTTTTCTAGATTAATATTGCGGTCCGTATTTGTATATAAATTTTTTTTAAAGATTGAATGTAATTTATAGCTACCATTCTATGCAGTCCCTACTTTAATTCCTAAGCATTTAAATGCTGAGGCCTTAATGAATCTAACACGTCTGAAAATCAAGGATGCAAATGTGGTATTTATTTTTCAAAAAACTGTACAACCGTTTCCTAGGTTCGGTATGGTTTTAACCATAGAGAGACGTTTTCACGATTATTTTTGATTATTTCATTACATCTGTATTTTAACATATTTTTTAATAATATTTACTTCCGTGACGAAGTTGAACGGAGGGAGGTTACGTGTTTGTCTTTATTTGTTTGTTGGATTGTCTGTGAGTCATCAAGATAACGGCAAAAGATAAAAATCAAATTTAATCAAACTTAGTAAGAAGATTATATAAATTTACAGTCAAAGTCCTTTAAAATTTGAGAGGTCAAGGTAGCACAGAATGTTTAAAATGCATAATCGATCATAACTTTGGAGAAAAAAAATGAGATACATCAATTAATTTGATTTTAGGCGGTGTTTTTGCTCTTTAATACCTTGTGTTTCTATATAAGGTATTCGCTTGAGTATAATTTTTAACGATTATTATATATTTTTGCCCAGATGTGACATCTAGACTTAGTCATTTATTATATATACCTAAAGGGAACGAATCTAACACGTCTGAAAATCAAAAATGCATATATTTGGCCAAAATATTCAGATGTTCTTGGCTATAAAACAGCTACATATGACATTTACCATCTTAACATATATACAATTTCCACTTTCGTTCTTTAAGGATCAAGACCGAACCAGGAAAAAATTCGATCTTGGATCGAGTTTCAACATTCGATAATATATATCTACTAATCTCATTTACAAGGTCATTTACTGAGAACTATTTGTTTTTATCTATGGAGCCTTTGGAATTTGGTTAATGCAATTCTCCAGGAATAATAAAATATTCAATCAATTGGAATTGATTTTAAATCATTGTTTTGCCTAATTACTTCCTAACGCATTACCAGGTTGGACGAAAATGAGCGCCGTTTATGATTACCGTTCATATGAACGTTTAAAAAAAACAATTCTTGTGGAAAAAAAATAACCAGACAAAGGATATCTGAGATGGAGGCCCAAAGAAATTGCGTGTCAGCTCTTGTCTCGTGACGCTGCACTAGAATGAGTTATGGTGAGATATCCTGAATCGTCCCAGTGCCAAGACTCACATTACCAAGATTAAAAAGCTGAAGGACGACAACAATAGCCTTAAGCGGAAGCCTGGGTGTGGTGAGAAAAACTGGAAAAGGACAATGGACTTCCTGAACACCATTTCCATAGGTATCGAGAACTCACTCTCAACCAGTATGGGGACTTTCCCAAAGCACCAATATGAGGCCATGGATAACTTGACCTTGACCTCTTACTGTCACTGCTACAGCCAGCTCCTGACAAAAGCCAACATTGTTAACCAGGGTAGTCCAGGGCAAGAAGCTTCTCCACTGAATGAAGAGCCATCCATCCACAATACAGATCTTCTGTGACTTTCAGTCCTGGACGGTGCACCAAGCCATTAAATATCTTTTGAAGAAGTGTCTTTCATCCAAACCTCTCAGTTTTGCATCCTCAAATAAAACGTAAAGTTTGATTTTTACCACCGTCATCTTAACTATATAGATAAACTGTTTGGCAACTCCCTCTAAATGTTTAACAGATTTGTTTGTCAAACATTATAATGTACATGATACAAAGTCATGGATTTACTTTGAACGTTTACGAAATCACATATAGTACATAACCTATATAGTCACATTAAAGAATCGAACTTGGGTTTTTTTATACTTTTTGTTCGTGTGAGTGATTTAACCAAAAATACAGTTAAAAAAATGTTAAGGAAATTAAGTTATGACTCAAATATAATCTACATATGAGTATATACACGTTATAATACAGCAAATTAATGTAAGAAACACACCTTTATTTTGAATCTCTCTGATATCCATTATAAATACTTAAACAAGTATGCCCCTTAGGCTGGTTTGTGTTTCAACTTTCGATCATGGATAGTGCAGAAAAGTTATTTACTTTGTCAATAAAGATTTAAATTCAGCATTAATTGTTAATTTACAAAAATAACAATTTTAGTATACAGTAGTATAACATATTTAGTATATATATCTGTAAAGAGCTCTGATCCAAACTTGATTTAGTAACACATAAAAATATTAGAACATAATAACATGAGAAAATTGTGAACGTATAATTTGATCTCTCCTTTCTCAAAAACTAAAATATCGGGTGGCATATCTAGCGGTTGCATTTTGAACTACCACTTTTTTGACGCCTGACAGCTGTAGTAACATTCTCATTGTGTCTAATATTTTGTAAAAGGTCTCCGGCTTACGAAATGTTTAAGTTTACGCTAGAAGAAAATTGGGAAATACTGAAGACTTACTTCCAAAATGGAGAGTCTCCAAACGAAACTGCAAGAAAATTACGTCGGTCGAAACAAAGCACCTTCCAGGCAGTTTGTGGATAAATTTGTGAATCTTGTGCACGAAACTGGTTCGTTAATGGATAAAACAACGCGTTCCCGTCTTCGTCCAGTGCGCTCAGTCGAAAATATTGCTACTATTGCCGAAAGCGAAAAAACGAAACAACGAGGAAGGAGCTGTCGTTACGGTCAATGGTGAGCGCTCTCAAGCATGTTGGAAGATTTTTTGTTTCCCCAAATGGAAAAGGAAGACATCGACGACTTTTGGTTCCAACAAGATGGCGCTACGTGCCACACAGCCAACGTTACAGTCTATCTTTTGCGCACTGTATTCGACAATCGCATCATAAGCCGAACCGGCAACGTCAACTGGCCACCTTGTAGTTGCAATTTGACTCCGTTGGGCTATTTTTTTGTGGGGAACCGTCAAGGATAAATGTTACGCCAACCATCCAGAGGAGATTGACGATTTGAAACACGAAATTGGAGTCGCCATTGAAGCTGACACAATCGAAAATTTATTGAAAAATTGGGTCGACAGAATGGGCTACTGTAAGACCAGCGACGGCGGCCATATGAATAAAATGGTGTTCTATTATTAACCGGAATGTTGAGGCTTTCAAATTGAAAAATATCCATCCGTCTTTTTTTTATGGCGATATCAAAAAAAAAAAAAGTTTCGTGGGCCACTCTTTACATCAATTAACCAATAAAAAAGTTCGTTATTAAAAAAAAATGTTATGAACAAATGAAATCCAACATGAGCTTAGTTTTGGATCTTAAATATTTTAAAATATGTGGGCTTTTTAATACTTTTTTTCAAGGTTCAAGTTCAAAAAGTCATGGAATTAAGCTGAATGTTGTGATTTACAAGAATCATAACTTCACATAAATAGTATTTTTTCTACATTGAGGACATTTTACTATGTAAAAGTATGTTTGGTAATAACTTATTTTCTTCTTTTAGTATTTAAATAAAGCTTTTCTTTTTATAACTCAAACCATTATCTCCAATTAGATGAATTAACCACTTGACAATTTTTTAAGAGGTTTATAAGAGTTTTATCATTACATGGCTATAATTTCAAAAAATAAAAAACCTGGGAACTGAAATTGGGATTGAGTTACAGCTCGATATTTCATTTATAAGTATGACATATTTCAACTTTAGAACATAGCAAATTTGAATCAAGTCTATTTCTTCGTGAAATTTTCAGGTAGAGTGACTCATATATAGTTGAGGAAATAAATATTTGATCCCTTCCCGATTTTGTAAGTATGTCCACTGACAAAGAAAATAACCGTCTATTATTTTAATGGCATGTTTATTTTAGTAGTATATATATATATATAGGGTTGGTCATCAAAAAGGGTTCGATACTAAATGTTGATTTCTTCATTAGTATAGAAAGTGTTAATGATTATTTTTTGACATTCGGATTCAGCCTTCCTTTGTACATAAACAAACTACAATAAACATTTTCTCATCAACAGTGAGCAAAAAGACAAAAGGTCACTCACCTCAGATCTCCTCGATGCTAAAATTGAGGTAGCGAGGATTATGGACATTACAATGTGCTCCAGGAGCCTGGTTTTTAACATGGTTAAAATCAAAAATGGTGGAAAAGACATCTCCTGAAAGCAGGAAATTGATGACATAATTTAAAGAAGGAATTGGAGTTCTTGTCGAGCATGGGAAAGAAGATCAAGGAGGCCAGTCAGTAAAGGGCGACTTGTGATTTTCCTCATACAAGAGGATCCCACGTGACCTTTTTGAATAGGTCATGAAGTATATAAAGCTCGAGAGGCAAAGTAGCATAGATATCAGACCCCTTCTTCGCCACATTTGCAACCACTGGACTTTGCTCTGTGGGGTAATTTGGAGAGTGAAATCAACAAAATTTCACACCCAAATGTGAACTCACTGAAGGTCACCATAGTAGCCATTTGCAACTTGTCTGTGGAGTTTCTCATCAATCTTAAAAGAACTTCCGGCAACGTGTAAAGGCTGTGATTGATGCTGAAGGTTTACAAGAGCCTTGTAAACAAGTTTTGTAAAGATTATTTTTGAAAAGAATACATTATGGAAGTATTTATAGGCAACCTCTTGAGTCCATATTTTGCTACAAAACCCTTTATTATATTGCTTATTTTCTTTAACGTGCATATATAAAAAGATGCCCACGATATACAGATAATTGAAATTTCCTTTGGAAAAAAACTTTATTAATATTGTGTATATAATTGAGACAGGTATATATATCAAAACAGTTATTATGTTCTTTTGCACACTCAGGAGTATGTATTTTAATCTTTATTAATAAAATAAAGAACTTATGTCATTTTTCAAACTTTTATCAATATGACGTGCCTAAAGATAACATAATAAATGCAATTTTGCATTATTTATACTCTTACCTCTTGACAACTTTTCCGCACTAGTCATGATCCCATTTTAAAAAAAGTCGACACACAAACCGCCCTAATATATATGGATACCTGATGAACTTGTTAAAGTTCAATGTATCAAGTCGAAAATCTATGTTTTATTGCCAAACATAACTTAATAATACCCAACATGAATACAATATGTAAATAGACGTTTTAATGGTTCCTTTTTGTTGGATTTTACATATCTATGGAAATACAGGGTGGTTCAGAATTAGTGGACCATAAAAAATCAAAATACTTAGAGATTATGGTTTGGATTAGAATATGTACAAGTATTATCTTTTATATATAAATACCTCCAGGAAGACAGTTAGAGGGATAAATATCTTTTATTAAAAGAATCTTCATTTTTTTTTTAATGAAAAAAAAAATACTGGGAACACTTCAAGCAACTTTGTTTCTGCCAATATTTGATTAAAGTCGTTGTAGCTTAAACCATGTGGCCAAAGGTAATTGCTTCCTACCACACATGGGATGAAAAATACCAGGCTTAACTAATGAAACATGTTTTTTCCCAGTTCAAAATTGAATTCCTTTAAAATATTAAAAAGTAGCGTCCCACCACGTAGCACAATAACTCACAAGCTAAACAAGAGACTGTCGTAAAATTTTGACAGTTGTCTTTTGGAGGCTCATACCAACTTAAAATAAGCTATATTAAAAAAAATAGGGCTATCTATGGGACAATTCCTGTACTTTTCAGTCCATGTGTTAGTTGTTGCAATAAAATAGTTTTAAATCTCATTATTTTTAAGGTGAAATTTTATTAACAAAAATTATTATTTATTAACTTCATTTGACTCTCTTAAAAAAAAATTATTTCTCAAATTTTCAAGATAAAAACGGGATAAAAAGCATGTATTTATTTGTCTTTTGTTTCAAACATTCCTTATCAATATTCAGCACAATTCCATTATAAATAAATGTTAATATTTAAATATCTTTATTTGAACTGAGTAAAAATGATCATTCCTTTATCCGAAAATAAAAAAGGAAAAGACAAGATAAAGAATACAAGGTACTATGATGAATAATTAAAATCATCTAAACAAGTCGAACTCCTACATATATTTCCAACTTCTTACTCAAATGACGACATAGGAACATTGTTTTTTTGGTTGGCTACTTTATTATATAGATCTTGCTTAAGTACGTCCCTGGGTATATAAGGTGGAGAAAATATGTATGTGATCTTTTGCTGATCTTGTAAATTTGTACACTGAAAAGAAAATAACAGTCTATAATTTTAATATAGTAGATTTATTTTAACAGTTAAATATATTTTATGAACAAAAAAAAAGTATTTGGAGGAAGAAAAATCCTGAGTATAGCCCCAAAGAACACCTCCTCCGCCGTCAAGGATACAGTGGAAACATTACACTATCCAATAAAACTCAAGCAATAATTTGTTATTATTATTTAAGCCATACGAAAATGATTTTTAAAATTGTGAATTGCAGTAGGTTTAGCCTTTAAAAACTTTTTATAAATCACGGTTTTAAAGTATAATTTCCATTTAAATCCATATTTGGAAATAAAATAAATATACAAAGGGTTATTTTATGTAGCCGTACATTTTGATTTTTTTCAACTTGTCAAGAGTAAAATTTAAACAATAGGTTTTGTGTGTACATTTATTTAACAAAATTATCCAAAAGTAGTGCTTAACACAACTTTTATTCAATATGTTGGCCCTCATGGGTTGGATAGTGGCCTCTCAGGAAAAACTATGCCTTATCAGCGCAACGCCGTCTTGAGGGAAAACAAAGTCCTCCCTAAACTTTTATCTGCCCTAAGGTAGCATTTTCTTATTCAGGAGATCTATGTAAGCATCTCCATTGAGCCACACCTTCCTCCCCACAAAAGTGATATGGCAGACTTTGCCTGTTCTGGCCACTATGTTTTGATTTCTGAAGACATGTTACACTGAAGTTGAGACATTGCGTGGATGTTCGGTTTTGATATGGCAGCTGTTTGGCTTATTCACAGTGGCATGACCGGTGAAAAAGTTTTCATCAGAAAAGAGCAAAACTTTGCTCGAATTTTTGTGGCCATGGAAAAAATTTAGAATCTTGTTTTCTCCTTCCAACCGTCATAGCTTGTTCTGTTCCAAGATAAGACGTCATGTTGTCCTCCTTCGTGATTTTTCACCAATGTTATTCCAGACGGGAAAAACAATTGAGAAATGTGTATAATGTTATCTTCAATATATTTCCTAAAAAATGTATTTAATCCTACAAAAATCGAGTAATCGAGTATTATTTTGTAGACAATACTTTTTGCACATTTTTTTTCAATTGCACTATATTGTAGGTAAAACTTCATAATACACTTTATATTACAGCTTAAAATGATTTGCTATAAAAAAGTTCGAATTTGATTAATTTTTTAAATTTAACTGTTAATTTTCCTACAGAATATTTAATAATATGCAATGTGAGATTGTTTGGAAATTAAATATAATTAAATCAATTATTTAACAAATTGTAAGACGTAATTCATATTTTAACGGGAGGAAACATTCAGAATACTAATCAAATCCTTTGGTTATGAAACATATCGAAATAGTTGTTAATCTTCCTCTCTCTAAATTAGGTATTATTACTTATTACAATTACTCAAATAATCGACTTAATTAACTATCTGTACAAAAAAAACGATTATTCCATTGGATATTTTTCATAATTAATTACAGTATAGACTTAGATGACATGTTGACGTCACTTTAAAATGTTTATTTACGATGTCCTTCATAGTTGTTTATTGAAAGAATTGTGCAGGACACCCCTGTTTTACAAACCTAATTCATTACTCTAAGGGGTTCCGTATGTATCACATCTATGTTATTTAATGAATCTATTAAAACAATTGTATTTATGTCCAAAATGATTCATGACTATATTCCTCCATTTCATACCATCCTTTAAAAAAAATTCCTTAATATTAATAATTACTCATTGATAACCAGGACATTTTGAACATAGTGTAGGAGTTCATAGTATGTTGTACAACCTACAAAGCAGTTTTATCTTCCTAACTTCTTTAGTTTTTAAATGCAATATTAATAGCTCTTCTTCATACCGGGTGTCAACTTGAAATTTCTACATAATCTTACAAAAATTAACATTAGCCCCTATTTATTTGTTAGTCATCAGGATTACAGCAAAAGTTACGGATCGGGTATTGATCCAACTAGGTACAAAGATTATATATGGCCACAGTAAGATGTAGGTTACATAAGATGTTAAAAATAAAAATAATCAAACATAACTTTTGTTCGAATTTCAATACATTAGTCAATTTGATTTTAGGGGGAGGTTTTGTGTTCTACAAAGGTACCATTCTAGTTGGTTCATATTTATAATACCATTAATGAAGGGTTTATTAGTATAAGTTCATTTTTTATAAAACGTGGTAATCAATATGTAAAAGTAGCAGGGTCGTCGACAGGATTATAATAAGGGGAGGCTCGCTTTTTGGATTTAAAAAAATCCAAACACTCAGAGCTACTCACAAAAAATTTAATCTTTTGGAAAAAATTTCATATATTAAATTTTTTGGAAATTTTTTCAAAAATCCTTAGCTACTCTCAAAAATTTATTTTTTTGCAAAAATAAAATTCAAAAATCTTCAACTGTACACAAAAAGTTTGAAAAATGACTACCTCTTCACAAAAAATATTAATTTTTTTGTTAAAAAATTTAAAATATTAATTTTTTATTAAATATAAAATTTATTTTTATTAAATATAAAATATTTATTCCTATGAAAAAAAATTTAAAATACACAATTGCTCACAAACCGTTAATTTTTTATTAAAGATTTCAAAAATTATTAGCTATTCACAAATAATTAAATTTTTGTATATAAAATTTCGAATATTTAATTTTATGAAACTAAATTTCAAATATTATATTTTTTTATTAAATTTTAAATATCTAATTTCAGGTGAAAAAAACTTAAAAATACATAGCTGTTTACAAAAAACTATTTTTTTGTAACAAAATTTGAATAATTAATTTTTTTTTTTTGAAAAAATTCCTAAATTAAATCAGTTTTTTTACAAACATTACAAATGATAAATCTTTTTAAAAAAAAAAACCATAGCTGTTTACAAAACGTTAAAATTTTTCGAGAAATATTTTAAAACATCCAGAAACTTTCGCAGAAAATTAATTTTTGTAGAAAAAAATTAGAAACATAATTTTTTTGGGAAAAAAATTTGAAAAATTAAATAAATGGTTTGAAAAAAATTCAAATATTAAATTGTCTAATAAAAAGCAAAAAATTGTTTAAGTTAAAGGGGGCTACAGCACTTTCAGCCTACTCCTGAGGACGCCTCTGAGTAGTAGCGGGATGAGCGTGGATTTATTCTAGAATCAAGATTCTAAAGCTTATTAGGATATAAAGTCAGTTGAAGTAGTAAAGAACGTATGTTTAGCGTCGCAAATAAATATTCCCGAAAAATAGTTTGACGTAATATTTATATAATTCAGCTAATTGCAATGAAGCTCCTGAGCTTTTATTGGCGGGTTTTTTGTAATTAAGGTAAATCTATATAACATATACTTGGGTTAGGACCAAGTGCGTCTACACGGGGGTGGGCTGAAGGGGCTGTAGCTGCCCCCTCCCTTATGAAGGATATTTTTTTAAGTCGTTTGATCAAATTCAGGCCCGTGTCAATTAACTTTAAACAAAAAAATAATCCAGTGGACCCCCTGAAATCAGTTATTGTAACAAGCAATTACCCATAGCAAAGAACCCGTTTTTTCAGGTAATACACGGTTACTTTTACATTGATAGTCTGGGTACGAGTCAACATGTACGGATATTACCCAAACGGATCCCTATGGGTACATTCTTGATGGTACCCATTTTCCTCCTAAATACAAAATGAATATAATTGTTCATAAATACTTTATAATTAGATTGGTGTAATCACATATACATTAACAATTATGTATTATAAACGTTTGTTTGCCAATGTTTATTAAAGGATTGGCTTTCGATAATAGTCGTAGTATGATCAAAAGGAAATTCCATTCCTATATTGATGGATAATCCCTTATAATTTAGATAATTATGCTTCAAAAGAAGCAAGTTTGTATTTAGATAAATTCTTATTAACGGAAACCGAGAATCTTTGGTATAGGAAATGCTTGAGTCTTTTAGATTCATGCAATCACTTTTAAGAACATCAAATACATGTATTAATAAATATAGCTTTAAATCTTTATTCCTTAATATTATTAGTATATGTAGATTATAACTTTAAATTATCAAAGCTCCAATGAATAATAAAGCTACCGAGTGCAACGCTGATATCTGAACTTTGTGTTATTGGTAAATTGAAATATTCTGGTAAATTTTTTCAGAGACGGGCATTCATAACGTTAGTCAGGTTGAACATTTCATAATACTCTCTAGAAATTTTATTTGTTTTCTTTTTGAAGTTTTTGAAGTTTTGGTGTCTGAACGTGACCCTAGCGTGAAAGTCCAACTGTTTTTTGATGTAAAAATATAATCACCGATATTTCGAATCGTATCATCATATTTTCCGACACAAAGGCTTAGACTGTTACCTCCGTAAGAAACAGTCCCAATGGCATGTTCCTGAACTTTGAAGATGTCAACAAGTCAGTGCGCATGTTTACGACTATAAAGGACCCTTCTATATACTTAGGATAGGTAGCCTCCAGCAGAATAGCACCTCCACTCATCTATTTTCCTTTATGAATTAGGCTCACAGTGGCAGAATATGTGAAGGTCCTGGAGCCTCAATTCCTCCCAAGGGCTCAAGCTGACTAGTCCAATGACAATATGATTCTAAAACAAGTCGGTACATCTGCCCAAAATAAATTTGGCCCCTGTATTCACTATACACCAACACTTTTGACAACGCCTTCTTATTCCCTACAGAGTCTTGGGGCTATACCCTTAGGCACAGAAACATCATGACCATAAACGCCACATTAAACGAACAATATCTCCGAAGAATACATATGTAAAACGTGCCAAACCTTCAGAAGGCGTCTTGAGACCATCTTGGACGCCAGCGAAGATAAGCGGAGACAATTTAGCATTAAAGCTGGTCTTTAAATATTTTTTGTACCTCCATAGTAACTACGGAAGTATATTTAGTTGCAGTTAAAAAAATTGTTTGCTCATATTTCAACGTCGCACCCGGTAAAAGGGAGAGAGGATACAAGTATCTATTCTTTACTTTAGTGTTAGGTATTTATTTGTAAATAGGAGTATAGTGTCGTAAATTCATGAATATATTAGATATCAATAATCATATTGTACAATAAAGTAAGACGAGTGAAATTTTTATAAGCATTAAAAAACTTCTTTTTTTTTTTTTGGGGGGGGTATGGGGATTTCTACTGAAATAAATCATCATTCTAATACTCACAATTCAATTTTTCGAGAGATTTGTATACTCTTTAGCTTTCATCTAATTTTTAAAGTTATTTTTGTAAATATTTTCATTTACTTCATAAAATATTTTTTTTGACATGAAGTTGAAAATTCAAAGCGATCCTCTTTATCACAATCAACGTCAAAGAGTTCCATAAAATATATGAAATCTTTTGTATTTGTTTAAAAATATAATTGATGCTCATAATATTTTGAATTTTTTCTAGAAGATACAATTTTATTAAATATTCCGAAATACCCATATTATATATTTTATTTCGAATTATTTCATTAATGCTTCAAATAACTTATGAATTTGGTAATTTTTTGCCTCGCATTGAGTTAATTATTAAATGTGAACTGCTCACATATTGAATAAAAGTTGTGCCAAGCAATATTTTCAGATAAATTTATTCAATAAACCTCTCGTTTCAATTTCATTTTTAAAAAGTTAAAAATAATAAAATATGTACTACTAGATAAAATCATTCCTGTATACATACATCTATACATAATAGATTGTGGTATCCCTCCTATGGAGTTGCAATGAAGATCCCGATGTGTGTTTTTACTTCTAGAACTCTATGTTTCCAAAGTTATATTGGTTATACTAAAAATAAACAAATATGAATATACTCACTTAATTACGCCTCATGTTAATTTATAAAACATATTTATACCTTGTCAATTGTTATTCCAGTCCCTCCGATTCCAAGAGCTCATTTATATATAGAATCCTCAAATTAATTAGTAATAAATCCATTACCTAGTAAAATATCTTGAGAGAATAAATGTATATTTTAGAATCCACTTTATGAGATGTAACTAAGATTAAAATAACTAATATTCAATTATTGGTTGTGAGGAGTCAGTTCTTATATAATCGGTCCAGACCATTCTTAGGACTGGTCCTATTGGTCCTTGTAACCGGTACAATGGTTTCTTTGGACCAGTCCTCAACTGTGGGTTCTTTGAATGTTCCCTAAAAATTTCGATGAACTATTAAGCCAAATAAGATATATCAAATATTTATTAAGAGCATTAAACCAGTTTGATTTTTAACTTTTTTCAAATTTCGATTATTGGTTGAGCGAAAAAAAAAGTCATTTGGTATTTAAAATAACCTAAACAAAATTTGCACTGTCCTACGTCGCCATTTTTAGGGAGCACATCTCGATCAAATTAATAAAAAAGGCAAACTTAAAAAAAGTTAACAAAAAAAAAAGAGATTAAAAGTTAGGGAAAAAGCGCACATTCTTTTGTTTACATTTTCCGAAAGGTTAGATTAAAAATTTCTTATGACTTTTTCTCTTTTTGTTCCATAAGATAGCTTTAGAAAAGAAAGGTTACCAGTATTTTTAGTAGGTTACAATAATTTATCTCTGAATTAATCAATCCAAAATTACGATTTTTATCCTTTTTGATAAAATAAAGAAATATTGTCCCCTTTCAAGATGTGCTACCTAAAAATAACAATGTAGGACAATGCAATTTTGCATCAGTAATTTTAATATCCTATGACAATTTTTCTGCACTTCCTGTAATCGGAATTTCAAGACAAAAATGAAAATCAAACCGGTCTATTAAACGTTTCTAGCAGAAAATATTCATATTTTCACGTTAATATAAATTAATACAAACATATTATTTTTACCTAACAGGTTCCCGCCTTCAATACCACAAAGGATTTTACCTCTGTCATGATGATCAAGGTTGTTACATCTGATGACAAAAGAGTGCCGCCTTATTGGTTCCCTATGGCCCTTAAGATCAGTGCCGAAGAGTACCAGGCAATTGTGATATTGACATAAGACATACTATATCCAAGGCAACTAAGTTTAGCAGCAGGACTCGTTATTCGACACAAGAGCAAGACAATCCAGACATAGTTTATATATATTTAATGTTCCTTTGATTGCTCAGATGGAGTTGGACTGATTAAGTAATTGTAAACCTTCTAAAATTACAATTATCCATCTCATCTACGAATCTTCTTTGAAATCCATTTACATCATGTATATTTTTTTCTCATGGAGCAACCGAGAATTGAACCTGTGCATAGTGCACATTGAATGAAGGAAAGTAATTTTCTCCCAATCAGGTTGTCTATTGAGCTACAACTGTCGAGTATTTCAACTCTCTTTATAATTTTGATCAGGGCTACGGAGGCGGAGTCAGGAGTAGAAATATTTGAGCCAACTCCGGCTTAGAAATTTTTTATCATTTTTGTAAATAAAACTTATGCAAGGATTACATTCAGTCTTTGTAAAAAATAAAAATAAATTATAAGTGGTTATAAATTATAGATATTATTTATTAATCTGACAACTTGATAGTTGAAACTATTTTTTAAGTTTACTTCACAAAATGTAAACGTGTTCCATAGGTGCTCTGTAGTCTATACAATCACAAGTTCTGAACACTTCTAAAGTCGAGAATATAATTTTGTGTACAGGGTAGCCACTAGCTTTGATAGTTCATTACTTAGTCTAGTGAATAGTCAATGTCATCAGTGACAAGTGTAATGTTATTGAGAGAGGTTTTTTGGATTTTGTCATTTGATTTTTAATTTATTTCATTAGTCGTTCATCATTTTAAATATTAAATATTTATAAGTATTATTTTTATAGCTGGCATAATGATTTACAACGGTGACATGCAGCTTTGTCTCAAACATATTCGCCTTGCACTCTTTTGCCTCCAACAACCTCGCTGTCAACCTTTTTGCCGGCATACATTCTTGTCTCTAACATCTTTGCCGTGCTACATACTTGCCACCCAGTATTTTCGCCGTCGAAAGTTATATAATATATCTTATACAGTCAACAGTCTGACCCGTCAAATAAATCCCAAATTCACATCACTAGTACGAATCTTATAACTAAACATGTGCAACATTCTGCATGATGATAAGCCTCTCGTAGATGTCTTTGTTGGAACGTATCTTCTAGTATCTTCGAATAGTGAGGGAACGGTTAAAACAAGGAAATTTCAAGCTTATAAAGATATTTATTTATTTTATTGGAATTATGTAAGTCAATTTGTTATTTCATACCCAAGCCCTGACTTCAATTGAGAACTAAATAATATTTATTTATCTTTTAAAATACCTATAACAAGCCAATATTTACTGTATAAGATCTATTCTATAACTTGTGAATCTAAAAGTGTAGGGCGGCAAGAATGCAGCACGGCAAACACGTTGGAGGCAAGAGTGTATGACGGCAAAGAAGCTTGACGGCGAGTGTGTTAGAGGCAAAAGAGAACGAGTCGAAAGTGTTTGAGGCAAATTTCTCCTACAACCATTTACAACATATAACTAATAACCAAAGATGTTTTTTGTACGAGCGAGGGGAGAAGGCTGGAACGAGACATATGGTACCACTGAATTAACCCCTTGTTAATATCAGCTGCCTATAATCTGATTTGGAGGGAGAAAATGAATTACTGCTATAAAGAGGAGAACTTTATAATTATATTTCAATTCATAAATATTAGTTTTATAATGCATTTTAAAAACAACTTAAAACAAAAATAGGCGATAATTCTTCTTTGATGTGATCTTAACCTCCCACGACTTATTAAATAATGAACAAAAAGAAGATAGAGGAGATGAATCAGCTGTTTTTCTTTTCCAATTGGTATATGTACTTATTTTTTTCTTTATTCATATCCCTTCTTTACTAATAACTACCTATAGTTCTAAATTAAATCTATATTCATAGTCTCTACACTCAAATAACTAAATAGTACTTATATAGGCTATAAAATGGGTAATTATAAATGTTGGTTAGAGTAGGAGTGGGCCATTTTATGTACTAACTCTGCAGCCCTGGTTTGAGTCCATTTCTGAGTATGAAAAGTCCATGCTGTATATCATAAACATATTTTAATCTACAAAATAATCATAACGTCGTATTAATGAGATATTGCAGGTCTTTGCATATAGTTAGTGATTAAATTTTTGTGTATTTCGGGAAGGTTAGAAAAAAGAGGCTGAAAATAGCAAGGCAACCTATTAACTATCTTCTGGAGGAGAGCAGCTTAGCTGTCATGAAGTATCATTAGATCACCTACTATCAGCTGTGACAAAGGAGAAGAAAGAAATGAACAAAGACATGTGTAAGAATTAAATGATAATTCTTACACATGTCTACACTTTGTTGCACAAAGTTGGATTTTTGTATATATTTTTCATTATCAGCTGCGTGCAGCTATTTTAATAAAACATCAATATAACAAATCTCCTCTCAAACAAATCCTAGTTCATATTGCTAAGGTTATCATCTAAGTTTTCGGTTTCATTTTTTTACACCTTGAAAATAACTTACGACTTACAGCCCATCCAACTACACGTAACAACGGATTTTGGACCTTTTTTTAAATTCCTCACTGTTTTTTTAATAATTAAAACCTTATACAAACAGATCAGACTGTCAATTAATGTTGATAAAAGGTGTCCAATCCTACAAAGTTGAAGGGCAGGTTAGGTTGACCTAATGCAACAGTTTTTTCTTAAGTTTGACCCCAAGATTTATTTGGATAAATGCATCAAATACAGCTATTTTTGAACAATTCTTATTGTCCTTCTTTGAAACAATGCCTTTCATCTTTATTGTTGTTTTTTAAGTATAAAGTATCTCTCTATGATGATGATGGTAACTTACTTAATGCAAGGCAATTAAAAATTTTCAACTGACTTCCCAAATTGCATCAAAATTGAGGGATGTCCAAATAATGCATAAAAATGGAGCTTAATATGCAAATCAAAATGGTGATAAAAAAGTCAAAAAGGCAAATAAATCTGATAAAATATGTAAAAAATAAGAGTGTAATTCAAATTTTACAATCAATCAGGTATTGGTTCCATAAATATATGATCCTTCTTCCTTGTTTTCTCAATTGTCCTGGTCATGGGAGTACGAATAGGCATAGTTTTCTTAGAATAATACTTCTCCAAGAAGTATTTGAATTCCCTGTTGTTAATCATGGCAAGGGGGATATGAGCAGAGACGAATCCCTTCACTAGGTCAGTATTGAAGACACCATCGCTGTTATTGTTGGAGGGGAATACTTTGAGCACCCTTTGTGCAGCATTGTCTACCTTGTTGTTTAAATTTACATTCTTTTTGTGCCTGGCGCACTGTCAACGATGTTCTAGAATACATTTCCTCTTGGTTTTAGTTCTAAAATTGCATAGCAAATACTTTGTTACGTCTTGGTTCCCCAGAGCTCTTTAATGAGCACTGAGTGGTTCACTATTTTAGACATGGTCAATTTTAAAAGATGGACTTTCATTTCGTCTGAATGTAAATCATTCAGAAAATAAATTATACTGAATGAACACTTGTATATTATAAAGAAAAAACGGTTTGTAAAAAATATAAATAGCTTTAGTTGCAAGAATGATATAATATATTTTTGAACAACTGTGAACTTTTCTCTTTATAATTCATGGTGCCAATGGATTCACTTTTTCCTCTTCTTCTTCGTCTTCTCTTCCCCCTGCAATAATTGCAGTCAATCCTTCCTGTACTCTAATAAATGAATATTTTTTATCTAAAAATACCGTGGAAAATGGTAATAAAGGTCGAACATGCCAAGAAATGCGAATAAGAACCCAAAATACAAATAAATCTTATTTGTATGATTGGACATCACACATCATAATTGAAGGTGACACTGAGATTATCTTTTTCCCCTCGGTTTTTTGTTTGCTTGTAAGCTGGATTACTGAAAAAGTTACAGATCGATTAAGGCTAAACATTGTATGATGGCTATATATTAACAATACAATCCAATTACATTTTTAGACGTAAAGGGCATCCACAACTTTATTTCTTACGCAGCATTACAAATGGAGTTACAAATCAATTTTGAAAAAACTTTTACTAAGGTATATTTCAATAAATTTCCAAATAACTAATTCAGCAATTCATAATTCTTTGGCTCGTACGTGTAGGGATCCATACTCTAGTCAATGACTCAAACTAACCACATCCAGGTTCAACTAGAACCTCCAACATACCCCTAAAAATTGCAGAGCCCTTGATGAGAAACCTATTGTCAATGTTGGGTATTTCTTCGAAAATGGAAGTCCACTCATTCTCTGAGACGTACGACACATAGTAGTCTAAGGGGTTCTTAGGGCAAATTTCCCCCGCCAAAATATACAGATCTTTAAAATGTTTGGTTTACTGGATGAAACCTGGTTCCAATTATCCGATGGGGACAAACTGCACCAATTTAAAATTATATCATGACATCGTATTTGTTAATATCTTTTAGCATAATTATCTATGGTATTATTTGCGTGCTTTGGATTGCACCATTTTATGGAAGGCACAAAATAACCGACGCAAGGCATTCATATTAAAAAAGAATAGTTACTTTGACTTCTGAGTTGTTGTTTCTTCTTTATATATTTATATAGATATTAGCTGATCGAATGTTGGAGAACGAACGCAAGAGTCACTTCAAACTTGCTATTTTTAAGTTATTCCTAATGAGATAAATTGTTTTGACTGACGAGCTCTGTCGAGGAAAGTAATACACCTGATTATCAATGTATTATATTTTATTTCTGAGTATAAACATATAAATATTCAGTGTATGATTAAAAAAAATGTCATCAGTTTTGGAGTCAGTGCTCATAGATAAATTCGATTATTGTCTTCAATTCAATTGTAGGAAAATCATCCCCCCCCCCTCACTAATTGTTCTTCTTTGTTATAATTTCATTAATATTAATGTCACTCCCTGTTGATTTGTTGGGGAAATGAAATATACACGACCCTAGTTCATCATGTTCTTTTAAATTACTATAAAACTTAGTTGTGGAGGCCTACACAAGATATAACAATGATGTAATCACATTAAAAGTCTTTCTAATTAAAGCATGTTATTTTATCATTACAACTTTCTACAGAAATATCTCAGGTATGATAATGAATTTTTGAAATCATTAATATTACAGTTTACTATTTTTGCATTGTTCTATATGTGAATAAGTATTTTAAAGACACTACGTTTTCCATTCCCGATTTAGATGTACATATATATGTATATACATATATGTAGCTACTCAAACAATAGTTAAATACCTATCAAAGACAATGGAATATGTCATTTATAAATATTATGCATGTGCTTAAAGTACCGCTAAGATTCTAAATTTTGGTTTTTCAAGTACAGAGATTATTTTTCGTCATTTATGGATTTTGTATGTGATTGTCACAATTTTGCAACAAAAACAACAAATAGGATTGTGCTATTTTGTTTTATGTTTACGTCTTTGTCAAAGTAAATATATGGTTATATAATTAGTCATTGACTATTTAGAGAATGGCCAAGAAACAATTAAAAGAACAACAACATTAGTAAAAAAGTTATTTGTATCATATGATATAGTACTCCAGGGCCGTCCGCTGTAGCCCACCGCCAAATAAAGAATTTTTGCTTTTTACTAGAAAATTTGATATATTTTTTCAATTTATTTTTCCAAAAAAATTAAGCTTTTCAATTATTTACAAAAATTGAAACTTTTGTAAATAATTATTGATTTTCAAAAGTTTTCTCCAAAAAATTGAATGTTTGAAATTTAGATTTTAAAATGTTTTTGTAAAAAATTTTTTTTTTTGTTATTAGCTATGGAATTTTGAAATTTTAAAATAAAATAAGAAAATTGTCTGTAAACAGCTGTGGATTTTGTAAAAATTCTATATTTAAAAAAAAATTTCCTAAAAATTAATTGTTTTGAAAATAGGTTTGGATTTTTGAAATTTTTTTCTAAAAATTAATACTTGAAATTTTTTCACAAAAAATTTATTTTTTTGTGAACGCTTGTCATAAAATTTTAATTTTTTTTTAAACAGTGGTGTGTTTTGGAATTTTTTTCCAAAAAAATTTATTTTTCTTTGAACAGCGGTAAATTTTGTTAATTTTTTTGGAAATAAAATTTTTTTTTAAAGTTAATTTTTAAATTTTTTTTCCATAAATTTAATTTTTTTTTCAAAAACTGTGTATTTTTGACATTATTTTCCAAAACAAAAATTTATTTTTTTCTAATTTGTTTTTAAATCAATTCCAAAAACCAATTCCCCCTCCAAAAAAATATAATCCTGCGTACGTCTCTGCAATCCTTCACAATCATCAAACCACCCATGTGACCCATCACTTCACGTATCTCACATTGTCAGGGCTTTATAGTAACACTAGTCTTAGCGTCCAGGATATTGCAGGTCAGTACAATGTACAGGGGTGGGTGAAAAGTTTCCGACCTCAACGTGAAGATGGCATAAATCGTTAAAAAAATGTATTAACTATTTAATTGAAACTATGGTGAGTAACTGTCGATAGATGTGATTAGCTGTTTCAGCCATTTTATGCCAGACCCGGGATCCAAACAGGCTTTGAGTAGTTAAACTTTGACAAATCTTTAAAAAAAATGGGAAGATGTATCAGATCATAAAAAAACCAATTATGCTTCATACCTAGTCCAAGTTTCAAAAAATATATATTATCTATATCAAATGTAAGATTTCTATTTATCTTGATTAGTGCTTGGATCGATATATTTATAAACAATGGTATTGCATGGTTATTATAATGGTATTATAACAATAGCTATTAATTATTTTCTAATAGTAATAACACTGGGCTATTCATTGTTTTATCATCATTAATCCGTAGAAATGTTATTTTTATCCAGACCTTATTATATTTTGGTCCGACTTTTGAGTAAAATCCTAATCAAATTCGAAGCTAGTATGTGTCTAATTATGGCTCTGGATTTGGATGCAAAAGTTCTAGTACTTTAAATTTACTACTTGAAGTGACTCCTGCGTTCTGTTCCAACCCCTCAACTATCTCGTATCATAATAAAATTTGTACTTAGTGGGATTCGTATGTTCTATTATTACTTTATTTGTTTCTACCATACATTTTGCCATAATTGACTGTAGATTTTAATATACTACGGCCCTACTATGCCGAACTGCCCAAACGAAATCCATTTGTAGTCTCTCTATGGTCCCAGTCCTATATTTAATGATAAAAATAAGGGATGCTTTTAGATTTCATCGTTTGAGGGGCTAAGCCCCAAAAATTATCAACACCGTAAAATAGTTACTTATATAAATAGGTTTATTTTATAAGTATACCCATGCAGAAAAATTGGACCAAGTTTATAGCCCTCAAGAGCAACAACAGTGATATCTACAAGTAGCTTTTTTATCTGGAGAGGTTATGTAGGGTGTATTTATGACTTTCTAAGAAGAAAAAACAACACAATTTCACTTCATGATGATAGAGCACCAAAATCGGTCCGCTGTAATCGAACTCCATTGCGTAGGACACTCTAGCCTTGACATCATTAGACTTCTGATGTATCCAAAAAGCAACGTCCACACCATCATCAAGAGGTACAAAAACACGGGTATTTCCAGTAGATCCAAGCACAGTCCCAAGTGTAACAGAAAGAGGGCCCCTGGTTCCTGGCTGGGCTCAAGAAGTGCATCAAAGCTGACCCCATCAAATCCATGCCCATTGTCCATCTTTGGCAAAAGCCGCTCTGTGCCCCATAGTAACATCTCTAGGACCATCACTGAGAACTTAAGGTACAAGAGCTACGTCTTAGGGGTGAGACACCTGTTAACATATTTAATGAATCTCACAAGAGAGGCTTAGTGCAAGAATATTCTCTCTTCTTTGAAGAACACTGGTGGACATTTGCGAGATATTCACTGTTGACACGAAGACAAACAGCCTGAATGACAGATGGATATATAAAGAACCTTTTGAAGTCCCCATCGTGTTCTGGACGAAGAACCCAGCTCTCGAGATGGTCATGGGCGTCATTAGAAGTAGAGGGCATGTAATGCAGCCCTACTTCTTATAGCCCAAGCAGAAAGTGAACAAAGAGGTCTACTTGAACGTCCTGAAGGACGTGGTCAATCCCATGATGAACAAACTGGCTGGAGGTAGACGTTACACCTTCCGGTAGGGAAATACTTTACAGGAATGGCTGAAGGACCATGTGCCTCATTTTTGGGACTTCAAGACCTGGGCCTCCGACTGTCCTGATCCTAGTGATTATTATATGTAAAAAAAGTTGAAGTGGGAGGTTTATTCAATCTACCATATCTCAGTAGAGGCCCTGAAGTTGTCCATCAGGTATATGGCCAGCTCCATAGACGCTGTGGAGGTCTCAACGTCCGTTAAACCTTTCAGGTCCCAAATGGAGGCTGTCCTTGAAGCAAGAGGAGGGCATAAAAAAAAAATATTCAAAATTGTATTTTGCATATTTTTTGTTAAATTATCTATTCTTGAGCAACATTCATTATGAATCTTGGTGGCCTTAAAATTGATCCAATCAATTTATCTATAAGACCCTGTAGAGGGGAATAGAAACAAAGAATGAAGGTTAATCAAAAGAGAGACAGAATAGGACATCTAAAGGTACAGAAAGAAAATATCAGAGGGGAGAGAAGGAAAGAGAATGGGAATTTTATTTTGGTAAAAAAAATGACCTTGGAAGCTCAAAAAATATCAAAGGATCACGCTTTGCTATTTTATACGTCTATTTGCTAAATTTCAAACCGATCTGTTGGATCATTTTTGATTCCATATGTGATAACACCAAAAATGCACTTATAAATATATATAGAATATGATAAAAATTTTGGGAGTGCTCAAGGGGTATAGTGTATAGCGGCGCCACTGATATGCATGTTAAAAAAACCAAAAAGTCAACATGGTAAACAATTTAAAGAATGTTTTCTATTAGATTAGATACACTCATCTGTGACAGGGAAGAAAGGAAAGGAAGGAAGTACAAAAATAACTTTTTGACAGCTGCTATGGAAAAGAAAACTCATTCTTTAGATTATCAATTCCATAAAAATGAACCAGCCAAAAAATACCCACAATTTACATCACTGCCTATATCCAATATCCGTGCAAGATATATTTTAATCACGAATAAAACATTTACAAAACTTGTCATAACATCCTCATTACCCAGAAAAACAGCCTTCCTTATTGGTAGTGCATTTTTGGCCATGATTATAATTTACTTTCAATATTAAACTGCAAGATACTTATATTATGCCCACGACCTTTGTCACCCAGTGACAGTCTACCTATGCAGTATGTATAGTAAAAAACACAAAACAACTTGAATGATGATTTTATTCATTAGCAATAAAACCACTCCTACAATCGTATCATCATTCACAATACTTCACCTAAAAAACTATATATATTCTTATAAGCTTTTTTTAGGTTACATCTGTCATCAAGATACAGTAATTCATTATGAAAACAGTCAAATAGAATCGTTTATATATTAGGTACAATGAATTCTTAAAAGTTATAATAGAGACTATTGTGAATAAGGCTGTAAATCGTAAGTATTTTTGGTTTATAAAAAAAATACGAACATTGGGTTCTAGGAAAATACTGCAAGCAGGAAAACTTCCAAAAGGAAAATTGCCTGATATGGAGCACATAGAATTTTATCCAATGAGGGATTTGGAACTAAATATCAATTGAGACACAGGTATATTAAGATTTTTTTTTTCATTCAACTCATTTTCATAAGAATCAAAAGTGTTAAGTTGGTGAAACTTGTCTCTTTATGAATTGGTGAATGAAAATAAAGATGAAAGTGTTTTTGTCAAAGGTTTCAGATAAATAATTTTCAATCAAATGCTACTCAAAAGGTATAAAAATAATACAATTACAAGCATAATATAATAAATTAAGCCTTTGCATGACAAAAGTAAATGAATCAAATTTACATTTTCATAAAATTAAATTGTCTTTAGGACAAAACTTTGTTGATTTCAGGCAATTTCAAGAGTTTCATAAGGTTAGTTAAAAGTAAAATACTGTTCAATGCAAACTAAAAGTTATGTTCTTTTTGGTGAAAATATTACACCTCTGTCAATTTTTCTTCAGGCTATTTTTATTCAATCAATTTTCCTAGTACCCAAAAATTGGACATATTAAAAATAAAAAAAACGAAATTCAACATTGTAGTCCTGACAATTCGAAGATTGTTTAGATGGAAAGTATTTTAGCTGTCATGTCGTTTCATTACAAGCAGCTGTGTCAATAGAGAGTAAAGGAACTAAAGAAGGGCATAGGCAACGATTACTCCGATGTCGATCTTCAATTCTACTCTGAATATGACAAAAAATTTCACATTTAATCAGATATGCTAATCGTTAGCATTTTGAGTTTGTTAAAAAAAGAAACTGAAATTCAACAAGGTAACCCTGACAATTTCAAGAATGTTTTGAAGGAGAACAACACAGCTGTCCTTTCGTTTCATTACATAGATTAGCTATAATCAGCTTTGATAAGAAGGAAATTATCACAAACAAGCACATACACTCATATTCATAAGACCACCTCTGATATTTCACGTAAATCAATAACAATCGTTTTCTTGATGTGTATGAACGAATATTATACAATTATGGCACGTGTCACGTTCCACTGGCTCAAGCAAGAGTGTTTATCAACCCGTTGCTCAATGACGCATGTAGGGGAAGATTATTTCACATATTACCTGTAATTGATATTCTTCAAAAATGGGCAAAAAGCTACTTTTTCTGATGTTCAAAGGGTTAAAATAGTGATGTATCACGAAGAAGGATTTTATGAGCGAGAAATTGCTTGAAAGATTTGCTTTAGCAAGATAGATGTTCTCACAGCCATCAGTAATTTTTCAAATTTTGGGATTCATAAGGATAAAAAGAAAGCAACGTGCCCAAGGAAAAGATCCACGAGAGATGACGCCATGATGAAGTGGACTATTTCAAGATCTCCCTCTAGTTCCTGGAAAAAAAAAAATTTTTTTCTCTAAATTCATTTGGAAAGGGTGCAAAGTAAGTGTTAGTAAAAAAAAAAAAAACACTGACTCCAGCCATGAAAAAGAAAAACAAATATTTCCAGGAACTAGTCGCGAACATGCCGAGGTGATTTTAATCGGTAATCGATAACAAAGGTAGCATTGCTATGTACTTATATAGAGTTCTTCGTATTAATATTAATACTATGATGTTGAATAAGCTCAATAAATAACTAAAGCAGTCATACTTTGTTTTATTTCTGAAATACATACCGTTTCAGCTACAATTTAGAAAATATCCCAGGTGGTATTAAACCTTTGCCAATGACTGTAGGCAGGGATTATTCCATTGTCGATCCTTACTTCTACTCCAAGTCCAATAAGAACCAGCACTTATAATCCCTTAACAATTCCTTTAACTTCCAAACGTTTTGCATCTTTAAGATTTAAGACGATACATTAAATTTTTTTTTCAGAGCCCTGGAGTCTATACATAAAATGTCCGACTCCAACACACGATTTTATAACAATATAGTTTATATCTTATATAAATACATTTGAGTTATTTGAGTATAGAGACTATAAATATATATTTAATTTATAGCTATAGTTAGTTATTATTTATCTGTAGTAAATAAAGTTAAATCACTTATGTATATTGTCAGCTCATTTATCAGTTTCTATAACTAATTTATGCATTTTTAACCGAGGATCGGCAATACACACAACCTTTTACTACAACGTTACACTTTACACTGATGATATTGACTATTCACAAGACCATGTAATGGAGAAGCATGGCTAGTGGCTAGACTCTACGTAAAATAATAATTTAGACTCTAGAGATGTTTGGGAATTGTGATTGTTTAGTCTAGCAAGCATTTATAGAACACGTTAAAAATTTCTGAAGTAAACTTATAAATTAGTTTAACTTTCGAGTTTCATAAATTAATAGCACTTACTACCTATAATTTATAACATTTTGAAAACAAACTCAATATATTCCTTAGATTATAAATAATTTATATTCATAGGGTAACTTAAGTTATGTAAAAAGTTTAGCTTTGATTTTATGACTAAAACATTTTTAATATGTGGTAAGTAAATAGTAAAACAATTTTCAAGAACATTTAGAAAAGGAAAAATGTCAAATTTATTCATTTTAAAATTTATATATATATATGCATACAGCTTAATACTGTCTCTGGCGCTTCTGCAGGATTATATATTGGGAGTGGCTTGTTTCGTTTGTTATTTTTTGGAAAAAAAATCCAAAAAGGAAAAAAAAAATTCAAAAAGGAAATTTTATTTAGAAAAAATTTCAAAAATGAAATTTTATATACAGTAAGCTTTTAGAAAGTTTATTTCTTAAATCCACAGCAGTAAATATAAAATTAATTTTTTGTTAGAAAAAAATTACAATATTCAATTTTTTGGAAAAAAATTTAAAAAATTAAATTTCAGGTATTTTTTTTTTTTGCAAAAAATATATATATATATATCTGAAATGTCCTAGTAAAAAGTAAAATCTTTAACTGGGGGCGAGGCTAAAGCCCCTCCATCCCATGACCTAGGGATGTTCCTGGTCATAGACATATTTCGGTTAGTAATAGTCCCTGTATTCAAATTTTTGGGATGAATTAAGTTACTTAAATGTGTTAACTATAGTTTATAACCTTTATTTGATTTATGAGACTTAATTGAATCCTGATTTGGCTCCTTTAAAAAAATAAATTATTTCGTCGTGATGATGATTTTTTTCTACCTTTAAGTGCAACAAATTAATGATCATAATTTTTTGACAAAAATAGACGAGAAATATTCGACGAATTATATAATCTAAAAACATTAAAAAACCATTCTAGCCTGCTTTTGTATTGACAAGCTACAGACTGTTTTCATATATATAAGTATTTGATCCCTTGCCAATTTTTATTTAAGTTTGCCCAGAAACAAAAAAAAACAGTCTATGAGTTTAATGGTAGGTTTAATTTTACAGAGAAATATAATATACGAATAAAAAAAGTGTTTGGAGGAAGAAAAATCATGAGTATAACCCAAAATAACCATCTCCATCGTCTAGCATGGGCGTAGAAACATTAGAGACATCTTATCTCTGAACAGATAAAGCTAAAGCATTTGGAAAGAACAAAGAAGATTTTAAATTTTCTCCAGACCAACAATAATTTGGCCAAAGTTTAGCTCTTCTCTCTCTCAAAAAAAAAAAAAAATCACCGTTGATGTCATCATGAATAAGTAAAAAAGCCGCATCACCTCCGCCAAACATCCAGATAATATCTCAGCTTCAGTGAGACATATCTTCAGAACAAAAAATCAACCCGGAACCATGGTTTTGGAATTTGTGACCAGCATAAGCGAAGTGGAAAGAAAAGAACGGCTCAATCGACATCGAACTTTTGGATAAGAAAGTGCAACCTTGAGCTAGAGAATAGTTCGTGGACAACATTGTTTTCACTCAAAACGGAGCTCCATGTGATAAAAGACGCTAAGATCCAGGTCTTCTTGAGGTACAACTTTCCTCACTTTTGGGACCTCAACATATGATCTCCCTCCTCTTCAAACGAGAGCTCTTAAGACTACTCTATCAAGGGGGGTCTGGAGGAGAGGATGTGTGCCAATCCTCATAGGAGTGTCCAGTCTCTAGAGGTTTTCATCAAAAAGGAGTGTGCCAAGCTCGAGTCTGACAACGTAATGAAGGTCTTCATGGGATTTAGGACTCTTATTGATGCAATTATTAAAGCTGAGAGCTTACATATTGTATAAAAGTTGTGCCAAGCACTAGTTGCAGATGATTTTGTTAAAGTAATGTCCTCACAAAACCTCTTGTTTAAATTTAACTCTGGAAGAGATGAAAATTATACCATGTGCACCATCAGATAAGATCAACCCAGTACTTTAAGGGATCAAAAGGGCATCAAAACATCAAAGGGACTAAATATTAACCGTAGAAATAAATGTAAACTCACAAAATTCACTTTTCTTAGTAAAAATGTAAGGAAATATCCCTTTGAAATGTATAAAAAATCCCTAAAAACTCTGTCACTCAACTAACACTAATTTATAGTTTGAAATGCTATCCCCTAGTAAATAACTATAAAGTACAATTTTACTTGCCACAAATAAAGGCACCTATCAATTAATTCATTCATTCCGTCAAATCTTATAAATAAAGAATTCATTTCATACAAAATTTATATATATACTATTAAAGAAACCCCATGTGAATATTGGGTGACAAACTCCTTCACTCGGAGCAGGGAACTGAAAATGTGCTCGATTTTAATTGATTTTTTCAGTTTATCTTTTAATTTTCTTATAGAAAATTAAAAACACATTCAAGGTATGGTAGCAGGAAATTATTTTGAAATGAAATGTAATTAAGTCAACTATTTTGCATATTCTAAGAAGTAATCAATATTTTTGAGGCAGGTAAATATCAGAAATTATAAAGAAATAAGTAGTTTAGATGACTTAATCAGTAATCAATACTAAACAAATACATCGTATCAGAAACATTGGGGTGAATCTTCCTACTATGAAATATAATTACTTATTATAATTAGTCAAATAATCGACTTCATTATACTGTTGCATAGCGTTATTTTAAGGGGAATTTTGTGTACTAAGAGAAAAGGACACCTCCATCACATCCCTGAGAGGATGCACGTCAGGAAATATTGGGCTACAACGTCCTTCCCTCAAGGAAGGTAACTGAAAATGGGTTATGTAATGAGTCTTCCAGTACGACTCCTCTGACACAAAACATGTGATCAAAGCAACAAAAAAGTGGTCCAAGGAGAAGCGCATTAAAGTCATGGAGTGAGGTAGCCAGTCTCTGGGCCTTAGTCCACGAGAAAATCTTTTATCAGTGAGTAAACCGACAAAATCGGCAAGGGATCAACTAATTATTTCCTTCACCTTATATAATAAGGCTAAAATTCGATACGATTCTTTGATTCTAACCGTTCCCGTTTCTTAAAGGAGTATCATCTCAATTTTAGTTGTTCTGATACGGTTCCTACTCGGATCCTAAATGAGTTTGGAGATTTTTTTTTTAAACTCTCATTTTCTGTAAGAAAATAGGCCCTTCAGTGGAGAAAATAAGTAGTTGATTCATTGCCGATTTTGTAAGTTTGCCCACTGACAAAGACAAGAACGGTCTATCATTTTAAAGGGATGTTATTTGAATGGTAAGAAACATTAATTGAAGTAATAAACAGTTTTTTCGAGAAGAAAAATGGCAAATATAACCCGGATAACAACCGTCAGGTATTGATGTTTAAAAAAAGTTTTTGGAGGATGTTTCTTTGCTAGAGAGAAGGAATAACTTCCCTGCATCAAAGGGAGGATTGACTATCTCTGGACTTCTATTCCCATTGAAAATCTGTATCTTTTGGCAAACTTACAACATCGATCATTGATCAAATACTTATTTATTTCAATGTATAATACATGGCAACAAATTACTCAATTCTATATCTAGAGGTGTTTTTTTAGCATCAGATAACTCCGGACATAGCAATTGTATCTCTCTTGAAACCCTTCACCGTTAAAGTATTTTTAGACATTTTCTCATTTCAATAACAATAGATTGGCAACAAAACCGGTTATTTTTAAAACTATAAATTACCTATACAGGTAATTTAAGATAAGTATTGTCAATGTCTCATCTCTCTGAAAAGGAAATACTAGCCATTTTTTGTATCATAGTATAAAATGATATCAGAGTAATGTTATTGTTTTGCACATTTTTTTTTTTCTGGAAAGTCCGTTGTTATATTATTTTGACTATTACGCCATTTTATCTTTCAAAAAAATCAGTGAGTCCCTTCTTTGCAACAGGTATCAAACCGTTTTTTACAAAGTATTTAAATATTATATGTAAAGGGTGCGCATACTATCTGTGCCACAAAAAGGATTTCATTTAAAAGCAATTTTCTCTCCAACCAGTTTTCACATTCAAAAAAGAAAATCAGATTATGAAAGCTTGATGGATTTTGATTTATGTTATTGTTATAAAAGCTTTAATTGAGACTGGAGGTAATCAGTTACTCGGACCGGCTACTTCTCCAGAAATTGACCTGATGAGCTTCCTGGATTCTCATAGACGATTTGGGATAATATTTGAGACAACGAATTCTTCAACATCTGCAAATTTGAGCAAGCTATCTAACAAATAAAATCAGCTGCCTAAGTGCCTGTGTTTGTCTGAGAGAGCGCAACAAAGTAACGACATATACTGGATGTAGAAAAAGTACTGAGACCTGCCTCTAAGTAGTCATTAAAATACCCATAGTTGATCAGCATGATGTTGTAAATAGAAAATTTTATTTTATAATATTTTTAATATAACAATGAACATTAATTATGAATTTGGCCAACATCAGCCTCAATGACAGACTCCAACCGCCGCGGGAACTCCTTGCACACATTGTCAACGTAGTCCTTTTGGCATGATACTCAACTGCTTGTTGACGGAGGTCTTCAAGGCATGCAAGTGGCGGGCTTTGCAGACCTTCTTCTCAATTTGCCACCAAATAGAGTAATCCAGTGGATTCAGATCTGGGCTTTGTGGGGGCTAAAGGTTCTTGTACTAAAAAGTTTATGCTCCCACCCATCCACTCTTGTACAACATTGTACGTATCGGCCGGAGCCACGTCCTGCTGAAATACGTACGTGGCCTTGTTGGACTTCTTCATGGTCTTAGTGATCTATAGGACCACAATTTCCTTCAACATCATCAAGTAGTCGGGTGTGAGTGACTGGTATCTAACAGGAAACAAAATTGAAGGAATTTTTTCTTCAGTTGATGCGACAACCCCAACCATCATCACAGATTCCTGGATGTTTGGTGTTGGTGACAGTCCGGACGTTGTTATCAGCCTTGCCAAAGTATACCACCCAGTCATTTTCCTTGTTCTAGACAGGGTCAACGGTAAAGGTAATTTCCATCATAGAAAAAAATACGCGGTTGCTGTTGTGCTTCAGATCATTTAAGAGTTGCTGATATCGCTAAGTTATTTTTAACGTTGGGATAGAAGTGGCCCCTCAATTCTTCTAAGCGACCTTCGTCTAGTCTTTCATATGATCTTATCCACACTAGACAGATACACCTTCTTCTTCTTGTCAAACTCTGACATCTTTATCGTTGGGTTGGCCTTAAAGCCATACATGATGTCTTCAGGCTTCATTTTGGTGGGTCTTCTACTCTTGGGTTGGTTCTTAAGGTTATCCCCATCAGCCAAACGATTTCTGACCGGACAGAATGTGGCCTTGTTGATGTTTAATGCCTTATGATATTCCGGGGTGTCCTCCCAGCTCGGATTAAATTGCTTATGATGACTCTTCTTGCCTCCATTGCGACATATACATAATTTTTGTTCACAACATAACCATCAATCAAAGGCTTAGAATCTAAGTTATTCAAAAATAATCGGAACTTTAAGATTTAATGAACAACACTTATTCAAAGCTGTATATTTAGAAGGTATCATTACTTTTTCTACACCCAGTATAGCTGGTGCACCTTGTATGTACATTAGAGTGAGGATGATATTCCAACTCTCTTTAAACGGGCTTAAACTTTTTTGGAAATAATGAGCATGATCCTAACATACAATGCAATTTCATTGAAATATGTTAAATTCAGGATAATTGCTAGCTTTTATGTGGGGAGTAATTAGCCGAAAAAAGTTATTAACACCGTAATATAAATAGGGTCATTGTATATATATATATATACAGCGTAAGACTAGTGTTTAACAATGAAAGTTGAGTTGCATGGACAGCAAGTTAGAATTGTTTACCGTCAGTCTAAAACAAATGTGATCGGTCAAAGAAGTATTTATTCGACTAGCTATTGCAGATAAGGCGTAGTGTCCTTTTTGCAATATACGCTGGACGAAAATATGTTGTGACTGCAAACGTCTTCAGTCTGGACAGGTCTTTTGTAGGAACTTGAAGATTCAGAGGTGTTTGTGAATCAGCAACAACCCGTATTGATCACAAGAGGAGTCAAACTACATGCACAGTGTTTGGCTTCCAAGCTCATAGGATCTAAGCCCCATAGACTTCTTTGGGCGGGGCAAGGTTGAGCGACACACCAACAGAAAATCCACCTGATGTTCAAGATTTGGAGGGAATTCCCGAAATTACCAAAGGATACACTCATCAAGATATGTTCCTGTTTCCGAGGTCGAGTTGAGGCTGTTATTGACGCCAAAAACTATTAGATTCAATAATGATACTTTTTATTATTAAGCTTTCATTTGCCATTGGTTTTTATTAAATTCAGATAATTGATTTAGGAGACAATCCATTCAGAAAAAATCGTGTTGGTTATAAAAGAGAGCTTATATCTGAATAAAAATTTGGGGGTTTTTATAAAAAATAATTCCGAATACTCCTTTTAGACTGGGTCCTGCTATGAAATAGCTCATATATTTTCAATTTTCGTTTGTTGTATACAATTAATCAATGATAGGTTCACCATAATTTGTTAGAATTTAAAAATTTGTTTAATACCTACATCACCTTAAGTACATAGGAAAGTCTGTCATACATAGATGTATCCTCTCTCATTTACTCATTTCAAAGTAAATTTGAGTATCATTTAGAAGGAGTTACAACGCATTCCTTCACGTCTCACACTTCCTATTCAAAAAATCAAGAAGAAAACCAACATTTTATTATGTGACTCAATCCAACAATTATTACGATATTTAGCTTTTAAAATTTGAACCAATGAGAGAATGTATTTACCGTGTAGAAACCTGATATTTATACGCTCAAACTATTAAAATTATATTGTTAGAAAAAATCTTCTGAAAATGAAATAGTTTTCCAGAAGGATGAAGTTCCTGCACACACGGCCAAAAAATCAACTTTAGGCAGAAAATATACTAAATTAAAAAATTCTAAGCTAAAAAATTTTACTTGATCAAGCTAAGCAAGAATGAAAAAATGGATTTTCTAACGTCTTTTAATTTCTATACTAGTACAGAAGTTAAAAGACGTGATTATACAGTGTGTAAACTGTATTTAACAATTAACACGAGTTTGTTTTATAAATGTTTCGTTTTTTTCATATACTAATCATTCGATTTTAATAAAAACCAATGGCAAATGAAAGTCGGATTCTACAAAGTCAAAAAATAATATGACAACCAGATCAACGTTTTCTTTGGAGTGTGGCATAGAGGAGAGTTTTGTTGCCAGATGAATGCTCTTCTAGAAGCATCTTCCTCAATCCAGAGCTGGACTTGATCTTCCATTGATTTAAATGATTTTTCATCAATTATTTCTTTTTAAATTTGCAATGGAATCTAGATCCATATAACACTCTTATCCCATCTTGTGATCATTTCCTCCAGACTCTTCCAATTTTTTCATCACACTCCAAACAAGGACGGATCCAGGATTAAGAAGATTGTAAACAGAACATTATCTCGTTCGGCTCCGATCGCAACAAGGACATTTGCCTTTTCTATGATTGTTTAATAAATACAATGTTGATCGATGCCATTTTTTTTAAACTGACACAAAACAGGTCTGCGTCAGTTAAAACAACAACCCACAACATCCTACCTGCGCATGCTCAATTGTCAATCAAAGTTTGCTATTAAACAATGACCAGTCGCTGTATATAAATTGTCGTTAATTACAGATACTTTTTTGTTTTTTCTTTTTTCGAAAAAGTATCAAAATACCAATACTAACTTTTGTATCCCAACTGGTTCCAAATATTGGTATCGTAACGACACAGAATGTTAGTAAATTAATTTTAGAGAAGTCATTATTAATTTACCGATGTTTCTAATTTAAAGCAACAAGACTAGCACAGTAATTGCACGTAATTCAATAATTTACCGTAAATCTACTTACAAAAGTTATGAGAGATTTAATATGAAAACTATTTGAAAAAAATTAGGTAGTACTTTGATTATTATATTATTCCCTTTTGCTCAAGTTATTTATTATTTTAACTGACTCACCTGTTTTTATATTATGTAAAATAAAGACATACCTGGTCATAAAAGCTAGTTTTAGACCAGGAAAATAAAAATAATATATTCTTAAGGTTTTGTGTCTAATTCTAACAAAAGTAAATACTCTATTTTTAAACAATGATAAGGTGTTAACATTTCAAATATTCGATAAATAACATTTTGGAGAATATAAATATATTGATCTCTTACAATTTTGTTAGTTTCCTTATATAAAAAAAAGAACGGTTATAATTTTATTTTTTTGGTTTTAATAGTGATAAATCATCAACAGATATGCATCATAAGGTTAATAAATAAAAGTAAATGTTTCCAAGTATTCTACAAACAAAACAGTATTAAAATTACTATTTATTTGTCTTTCTTAAAGTGTACAAAATAATTGCCTTACAATAATTTAATGATTAAAATTTCTTCATATTTGAAATCTTCACATCAAGGACAATAAGTATACATTCCCTTACTATGAATATATAAAATATAGGAAAATATAGAAAACCATGTAATTTCTCCAATTTTCAAAGTAAAGTTTATACAGATTTAGGTTATTCTATCATTTTTGAAAATAACCATTTAATATAATGAGCGGCATTGTCACTTGAAATATGATAATTAGCCACATGACCTATTAAATTAAATTTCATTCAAAAATGACTTCACAAAACAATGAAATAAAGCCCGATCTGGCAATCAGTTTCAGAGGCGCCCGCAGGATTATATTATTATTTTAATAATAAGGCTTGGCTTTTTGAATTTTATGAGTAAATAAATAATTTTTAAATAATTTTCCTTAGAGCGAAAAGTTAATTGATCAAAAAACTTTATGAATCTAGTTGCAAATACAGAGTGCGACAAGGAAATTTTCCGTGTCATTTAAATTAATTTTTTTGCGCTAATTACAATTTCAAGTGACGTATCAAGCAATGATCGGACGAAAAATGGGTGAACTGTAATCAAAAAAGCAAAGAGTTTCGGATCTTCTCGAAGCTATGTGAATCCAAAAGAATTTAAAAAATTGTCAGCGTCTACGTGAGGACAGTCCAGAACGTCAGGGTGGTAAAGAAGAATGGTAAAGGAGTCAAAAGGAAGGCAGGAAATGGCTTGAAGTAACATGAAACATTTCTCAAGTTCCTAAAGGCCAAGATCAACAATATCAATGCCCCGCATGCCTGACAAGTTCAACGTGGACGAGATCACCATTAGGAAGGCAGTTCATGATTACTTTGGTCTTAAGAGTTTTGTCAGGACTCCAAGACATCTCTTGATCGACAGGATGAAGGCGTTAAGGCTTGAGAGATGCAAAAGAGCTTTTAATTACTTGAATAGTAATCCAGAGAGAGTGAAGATCTTCTCAGACAAGAAGATCTTCACAATCGACCAAGTTTTTGACTGCAGAAACGACAAATTTATTGCAGCATCAACTGAGGAAGTTCAGGACACCTTCAGGAAAAAACATCTGTCCCAAACAATGTGCTTGGGAATTGTGGTATCTGATGGGAAGAAAATGGTTCCCTTCTTCTTCAAACCCAATGAGAAAATTGGGGCTGAGGCCTACTATAAGGTAATCAGGTTGAAAATCAAACCCTGACTGAAGGTTTACTATCCTGAAAACAACTATATGTGCACCCACGATGGTACTCCGGCCAAACGGCCTTGAAGACACAGAAGTTCTACAAGGATCACTTTGTTGAATTCTGGGACAATACCTTCTGGCCCTCTTCCAGTCATGACCTTAATCCCCTCGACTTTAGCGTGTTGAGCGTCTTAGAAAGCAAGATTGGGATGACCGCACACAGAAATGTGCAGGAGCTCAAGGTCAGTATCAAGAAGCAATGGGCCAACATGTCTGCGCCAAGTTCCGACCTCGGGTGGAGGCTGTAATAGAGGATGGAGGCGGTTATATTGAATGATTATTGGGAAGACGGATTGCTAAAAGTTTTTTCAATAACATCCTTCAATATACTTTTCTAATAAAAAGTTATTATGGTTTTGTTTTTGCTTCTTGAGCACGAAAAATTTCCCTTTCGCACTCTGTATGCAAAAAAAAATCGAATTTCTTTGTTATGGCCTTCAAGATTTGCAATAGCATTGCCTTATTGAAAAAGTGCTAAACCAACGTGCTTATTGAAATATTAAAAATCTAGTTTTAGAGAAGTTATATAATAGAGAAAATGTTGTTCTTTGAATAACCATCATCAAAAACATAGAGTTGTAGTAGATCTCATTCTCATTTCTAATAACAATTACAAAAAAAGTTCGATTTTGATTGATATTTGTAAAATGTAAGAATGTTTTGTTTTTTTTTAAATAGAAGAAATCACACCTGTTTTTAAATCAGAAAATTGTGGCACTCTTGAATCTAGCGGGCGTTGTAGGTTTAACAAAAGTAATAATTTTTTTTTGCAGCTCAGCTTATTTTCTTTTAGGTCACTTATAGCCATTGGTCTACACCAATAAGCCGGCGATGTTAGAAGACGCAAAATTGCTACAATATCAGTCAATTTATTAGAAAAAATAGTGGAAAATTGGGATCAGTGATTGGACTCCTGTAAACGTGCTCATGGTGGAAATCGCTAGAGAAATCAATTTTTATACATAAATGTATATGTTTATAATTTGTACTCAACAAATAATTTTGTTTTATTTTTATAAGAATTTGAAACGCTCTTATTGAAAAAGCCTTTATAAGATTTTATAACAATGTAGAGAAATACTTTTAATACATATTAGTGTATGTTATATAATCCATATACATATGTGGTAGAGAGTAAGGTTCAAGTTCTTTTATTTTTTGGTCCCATTTTGACATCCAATTGTTCACTATTTTCCTCAACGTATATGAAGGAAAAAAGAGTTTTTATTGTTACATAACTTTGTAGTTTATTCCCCCCTAAAATGGCCGACATCAACAAAGATGACGTCACATAAAAACGCTCTTTAGTTGATAGAAAATTTCGAAATCAGCCAATCAACGTTTAAAAGCAGATATATATACAACTGACAATTAATTATAATGTAAATTATATTACTTGGTTAAAGCCACAGCATTTTATGTCCGTGAGGTTACGAGGTAACCTCACGTGTTGTTGTATACAAATTCAGAATTGCCAACAAACAAGGATATGCATTGTACATAGATTTATGCAAGTGCATCGTCTTTTTACCTATATACATATATATACGAGAATATATTTTTGTAGGAGTGTTCTAAAAGTTATCTTTTATGATGTTTTTATGATATAATTTTAAATGATTCTGTTTATATATTCTGTTTGATTGATCTTTTCTTCTATCTAAAGAAAGATTTCCGAGAAATATTTTTTATTATTTTATTATCCAAGCTAAAAAAAGAGGTATATATATATGAACGTATACTTTTTGACAAAAATGCAAATGACTAATGATTAAAAATTTCGATATCCTGTTTGGTTCAAATTGAATAAACTGTTGCTATAGAACAAGTAACTACCATTAATAAAGGTTTGTTATTCACATAGAGAGTGTTTTGGCAATTATTCTCATCGTGTATCATAATTTGATTTACTCAACTACAAATGTATATTTTGGGATATGTTTTTCCCCAAAAAAGATTATTATATATATTATAATTTGATTAAAACTGTCGCCTGAGCCACTGAAGAATATCATTAATAATTAAACCCTAGTTAATCCTGAATTAAGTGCAACAAAATCCAATAAATAAAAATTGTAGCTACTAAAGTTATTTTTCTAATATATATTTTAGTTTTAAGATATTTTTTAATGAATATTATTGATGTTGTATGATTCTAAATTATTGTTCTACTAAACAAATATCATTGATGAGTGACGTAATAGATAATATAACAAAGATAATATATATTTAATACAATTATTATTCTACCAAATTAAGAAAAAAATAATAAAACCTATTTATTAATATTACAACGTCATCATTTATACTTAAGAGTAATAGAAATATGCATGAAAAATAGATATTGTGATTATAATTGCAAACTTCTAATGAATTAGGTACTTTTGATTCCAACAAACATTGGTAATATCTACAAATAAGTTGCTCATCGATATTCAATGGTAAAGTTGCTTGGTTTAAGTCCAAAATAATAGATGTCGTTATAACCCATGGTTATTATTAAGATGGTTTCTCCTTAACAGGTTATGAAGATTGGTACACTCTTATGCAATGCATTTATCGAAATATCTGACCCTTCCTTTATTTTCTACCACACGAAAAAAAGAATAAAGGTGTGATGTAAATCTCTATGCAACAAATAAATAACCAAATCTACAGAATAAAGCAGAAGATTCAAAGCATACCACATCAAAAGACGGGCGGGTCAACGCATGTGCGAAATACTATAAAATAAAAAGACACTTTAACATGTTAGCTCAGTCAAATTATAGTTAAGCAGTGTGGTACATTCATCATAGGCTAAAATACAATAAAATGGCATCTCAAATTAAGGTGAAAATCCTAGAAATCAAATAAATAAATACACCATTGTAAAAACTAACAATAAATTTCTTAACATTTTAGTTTATTTGCTTAATTGCTCTAATTGGTTCCACCGCCGCTGCTGGAGGACCTAGAACTAGAACTCTTACTGCCAACCGCGGGGGGAAATCTCTTCTCAACACATTCCCCTTTAACACTGGAGCTCGCGGAACTGATCATGCAGGTCAACATGCTCATGCTCATGGTGAACATGCTCATGGTGAACACGCTCATGCTGAACACCCAGCTGCCTCTGACAACCGATTGGCCCGTCAAGGAGGTGGTGATGATGTCCCACTTGACATTGGATCCATTGCTGCTGCTGGAGAGCGTTGTATCGATAAGGTTGTCATGGTAGAAGAAACCGAATATGATGATCACATTGAATGTCACCACAGCTACTCTGAGAGATGTCACACCACCTACACCACCGACTTTGAACCTCAACAAGAAGAAGAGTGCGAAGAAAACTTCAAAAAGAGTTGTTTCATCGAATACAAGAAAGTCGCTGTTGAGGAGACTGTCAAGTGAGTTGGGAAAAATGAACCCCTCCACCTTTCTATTTGATATAACTAATATTTTGTTTTAAATAGATTCTGTCACACTCCCTTGGTTTGCGAAGGTGAAGGACCTGAAGAATGTAAGACTGTCTACGAATCCGAGTGTGAAACCAAATACCACGAACACGATGTTGAGGATGATGTTGTCAACTGTGAGACCATCCAAGAAGAGAAGTGCGAGGACGTCACCCAAGGTTACACCACTGAGCAAAAATGTACCAAATGGCCCAAACAAGTCTGTACAAATGAAAAGAAGAACGTCAAGAAATACAGTCCCCAAACTGAATGTAAGAAGGTCCCCAGACAATTGTGCGGTCCCTCCGGCTGTGTTCCCCAACCCGGACCTGAAGAATGCTTCGACAAGAAGGAAACCATCGTCCAAGAAGTCCCAGAGGAGAACTGTAACTTGGAACCCCAAACGTCCTGCAAACAAGTCACCAAATTGGTTCCCAGCCTCAAGCCTGTTGAGGAGTGTGTTGATGTACCCAAGGAAGTCTGCTCTCGCTCCAGAAAGAACCCCAGAAAGGTCCAAAAGCCCGTTGTCAAGAAATGGTGCTATGTTCCATCTGCTGCTTCTGGTTTGGCTGCTTAAGACTCATTATATTTACAAATTTTAAATTTGTTTACAATGTAATCAAAAAATATATATCTGCCTAATGACCTAGTCATTTAAACCCTGCCGTTCTTTGATACTGTGATATCAAGTTCTGCCATATTAAACCAAAAGATAAATGCTTATAAAAATAAAAATATTTTTTTAGAGAAGAATTTAATTTATTTCAAACCTGGTTGATACTTGGTACTTGAATCAATTGTAGAAATATGAAGACACAAATATTTATATTTTTGGATTGGTCATAAAAGAAAGACTGAAGGACTTACTTTTTGTATCCTTTCTCTGAATCTCGGCTGTCAAAAAGGGAAAGAAACATTAGATAAAAACATTTGGTAGTAGGCCTTTTGTATTTTTCATGTTGCCAACCGTTAGTTATTATTTTGAGATTAGTTATTCATTATTATAAACATTGAATTGAGAATTATACCATGAATGACTGAGTATGAAACGAATGCCCTTGATTTGTATAAATGAATATAAAAATCATGATATTAGGTTATACTTTCTTGAGTTTATCATACGTAGAGTGAGCTTCTTTAAATCTAAGACGAGTCCATGAATGAATAATGATTAAGATAACTTAGACCCATATCTATTCATAGTATTAAGTTTGTTGAAATTATTTGTTAATTAATAAATTATAAATTGTTATACTTTAAAATTCAAAGTGTTCAAATTTTAATGGACCACTCGGTATCAATGTAGAGAAAATTGTTCAATGGAACTGCTTTTTACGTCTAATTTGGACGCATCCTTAACATTTAGTATTGGAAGTCAAACTTTTTGGGGCTTCTGCGTACATATTCGAAACTTTATAAGCTGGATTTTTTCTTTTTCCTTTTTGAGAAAAGTTTGAGATTTGCAGTGACGAAAGATATATTTTACCCTTCTGTAATATTTCAAGCTAGTCACTTTATGTGATATACAAAGTGGGGACCCAAAACGTGGAATAGTCCTTAATTATGATCTTATTCCCTTATTTTCAATAATGGTTTTATCTCCTAATTTTTAATTAGGATTTTTCATTACGCAACTAAACAATAGCTGAAACAAAAAAAAAAAAAAAAAAAAGTTTTGTTCATATCCTATGTCTGTAAGTGTAAAAATGTCTGAGAAACAACCAAAAATCCCCAGTGTCAGTGCCGAGTAGGCTCCAAAGACCGGTGACATATCCGTCTAGACTATCTACAATATCAAAAAGTCAATTACAGCCTCTTATAGCCAAGAAGAACCCAAACTTATCCGACAACAATATGACCGAATTGGTGGTCTGTTTCTATGAAGTCCTCCTCCAGCCCTGAACTCAACAACCAGACTTTGTAGTTTGACTGTCTTGGAGCAAAATGTGTGCCACTCCTCGCATCCAAATTTGGATTCACTCCGATCTGCTGTCATAACAGCGTGGTACGGCATGGACACGGCCTTCATCTTCAAGAGGTGCCAATCTGTACTTCCGATATGTTTAGCCTGTTATTGCTTGTGAAGGTGGGTATATTGAGTAAAAAATATAAATAAATATAGTTTTTAACCATATCACAAATTGGTTTTGAGTTGTATTTTCTGAACTCCATAGAAATTACGTTTTTCTTCATTTATTTATCATACTGAAGGTTTTGGGTACCCAATCTGTAGGAACAACCGAGAGAAAATGAACCGTTAGAAAGGAGCCCACAGGATACCTTGAGAAAAAAATTATTGAAATAAAATACATAGAATAACGATACTGAGCATTAGCAAGGGGAAATCTTTTACGCTGCAACAGCAGACAAGAGAAAATGCAACCGAAACATGCGAATACATAATATATCCCGCTAAAAGATCCAACATTCTTTTTTTCTTTTTCTTTTTCAAATTCAAGGCATCATTTGGAACTCATTAGTCATTACATTACATCAACCAGCAAATCATTACTATCAGCGTGTGTTACTTAAATAAGAGATATATACAATATATTTAGTCCCAGGTTGAACATCCCAATTTTTGTGGCCTAAGATATGTACCTCAAGAGCCGCTGCAACTTGTACAAAATCCTCCAATTCTCAGATAAATCATAAAGATTTTGACTCAGAGGAGGAAACAATTTAAGAAACTGGTAATGAAAACGCAAAAGTGAGAGGATTCAAAGGACCAAAGTTGGAAGCATTCTCAGGAATTTTATTCAATTTAAGAATCAACCATTATTGAATCTTGAATTGAATTAGAGTCAGAATAATATCCCAATCCATTATTAATCTGTTGAAAGGCTAAATATAATTATATTTCATTTTAAAACTCGGAAAAAAATTCATATAAATATAGTAATAAGTTATTATTTTTACAATAAATATTTAAAAAAATAAAGTTATTAGACGGGTATTCTATGTTTTTATCATACTTAACTAACAAACATACCTAACTAACTAAGTATTTGTAAATCATTTCTTTCTTTTTTGACGGCCTCAACTACTTCTTCACATTATCATTCTATGTATTATATCTCTTTATAAAAAATCCCTTTTTGAAACGTGTATACAACATCCTAAAAATCTGTCTTTATCTTCTAAATTGGATAAAAATACATCAAATATTTTTAGATTAGAAATTGTTATAAAATATAACACTAAATCCTGCTATTTTTTGGCTCATTTTTCTTGGAGTAGGCGTATTTGAAATCATGACTTACTCTATTAAAAACATTGAGCTCTTTTTTTAGCTCAGTTACTGGTTTGACTCAAACCAGACAGACAAAAATGTATAATGACATATATTTGAATGTTATTGTTTGAATTTAATTTAGAGATTGAATTTAAAGTGTGTGGCTCTACCCCCCTCCTCTCTCAAAAAAAAAAATATTAATAAGTAATTTTAAATTTTAATTGGACATTTAAATTTTTGAAATTTTTTTCCAAAAATTTAAGTTTATAAATAGCTATTGATTTTTGAAATTTTCTCTAATAAATGAAATATTTGAAATTTTATTCCAAAACTTTAATGTCTTGAGTATAGTTGTGAATTTAAGACATTTTTTTTCATAAATATTTAATTTTGCAAATTTTTTTCTTACAACATTTGTTTTTAGGATTTATTTTCAAAAAAAGTCCAAAAATCAATATGTTATTGTTCGAATTTATTTAAAAACTGAACTAGAGGGTTGTCCAAAGCGGGTGGGCTTGAGGGGCTGTGACTCCCCACCATAAACCAAGTAGGTTTTTTTAAAGGAAAATTTAATATTTAATTGAATTTTTGAATTTTGTTTACCAAAAAATATAATTTTCTGAAAATAGCTATGGATTTTTGAAATTTATTTCCAATGTATGTAATATTAATAAAATAATTCCAAAAATAATATTTTTTTTTTACAGTTTTTGGATTTTTGAAAAAACAAAATTAATTTTTGAAATTTTTTTCATAAAAATAAAGTTTCTATTTATTTTCCAAAAAATTTTAATATTTAGATTTATTTTAAATAAAAAAGTCAAAAATTAAGTCCTCCCCCTCCAAAAATAAAATATATATAATCCCGTGGACACCTCTGAATTTATCCGTAGTTTTTCCGCGTTTGCATTTAGATTTTTCTTAACACATCTTTAATACTGATATATGATTCTAATATATTTGAGTATATTAAGGATATGTTCCCTCCGTCTTTCCCCGACTTCAACTACTCTTGATTACTTGAGACTGGGTGTCATCGAGGACATTACAAATGTTACCGCACACTGAAATATCTATGTCTTGAAGTCATCCATCTCCAAGCTCTGGCCAACTACCCTCATGACAAAAATTGTTCAAATCTGTGCTAGCTTCGGACACATGATTTTGTTTATAATGGAGATAATATCGAATAAGATCTGTAATTTGCCAATATTTTTGTCAATATATTTTATTGATTTCAATTTATTAAATTTTGAGTTCTTGAAAGGGAAAAGTTCTACGCCTCGTATATAAATATTTTTGAATACATAAATACATTCTTTTTACAAATGAAAGAATACAATTTTAAACATTTGAGTTGAATAAATATATAAAATTAACCGTAAAAATTCTGTTTCAAGGACCAATTACCAATAACGTAAAATGTTCATAGTCCACCGAGGTCAGCGCTTATCATTTGATTTCCCAATGAGCGACAACTTTATGGATCAGTTTCTACAAATAAAACCCCCGAAGAATTGAACATGCTTGATTGTGAAATTGAGCCTCAACCTACTTCATACACTTCCTCTCAGTTTGGTTTTATTATTTGGTTATAGTATTGTTGTATGGTTTTGGTGGTAAATCAAATTGTTAAACACCTTGTAAACTTGTTTTTTTAAAGGTTAAATTTCATATCAAAACATACAATCTGTACGGGCACATGTAAATATAACTTTGCCATGTAATGCCCTCGCAATAGTTTGTCAGTTAAGGTTTTCTACTCCAGTCCGTCCAGAATGTGTTCAAGGGATGGTGTATTCTTCAGCCAGACAATTCTGACATCAGAATTTTTTAATGAACTTGAGAGAAATGTCATTGAAAAGTGAAAAAAGGTTCCCAAAAGCTGTGTCCGCTCAATGATAAACTTAGGACATTAGATGAAGTGGTTCTTCATCTATTAAACCATACCCATGACATATTTGGCTATCTTCATGGTGCATACGGGGATATTGTCGGTGTAGGAGACAATGTTCAGTACCAAGAACCAAACCAAGGAGTGAAGTTTTCTTTCAAAAAATCCAAGAGAAGCTACCACCTCCCAAGTCTAACTCTTGGAAGTATCGCACGGCTTTAATGGAAGTATTCATGGTGCCTACGTAATGGGGAGATAACTTCTCTCTTATGGATGACCGAGGGATACCAACGATTCGGGAAAGAGGTGGATCTAGAGCTCCAGCTCCTACTCACATATCAACCACCTCATTTACAGTGACATTAAAAGGTTAAAGTGATACCCATTATTTACAGTTCGTATATTACGCCGTTCATTAATATCTCGTATAAATAAACAGAATATTTATATTTAAACTATCCAGCGTCATTTTTAAATGTATTTTACACATGGGTGCATTGAAATATGATGCACTTTTGAAAGGTGCCCTGATAAAAAAAGCTTGTGAAACGCTGGTCTAAATTTTCTTTTATTATATACAAAAATAAACCATAGTAAAATAAGACCCGAATATATTGTGTTTAACATTTTTAAAATACAAATTTCTGTCAAAATCGGTCAATTCACATTTTTAAAACACAAATTTCTGTCAAAATCGGTCAATTCACGTTTTTAAAGTACAAATTTCTGTCAAAATCGGTAAATTCACATTTTTAAAATACATATTTCTGTAAAAATCGGTAAATTCACATTTTTTTTATTACAAATTTTAATGATTATATTGACAAAAACCATAAGTTTGTCATTCCTAAAGTTATAAATAAAAACTCATAACTTACCACGAATATGGTTTGATATATTTATTTCTAAAGAATTATCACCGAAAAATAAATTTAAATACAAATTAGACTCAGAACTTTAAGTGTATAAAGTATTTATGTTGTCTACAAGTTGAAAACAAAAACTGAGATGACTAATTTTAACTGAACGATTTGACGTACTTAGGATGAGGATAAATTAATATTGTAAGAATTGTTTATATATATTAATTGCGTAATGTTTATCTATTTTGATATAAATTCCTAAAATATAATTATTCAGAGGCAAGCCATAAAGTGTGCCTACAGTTATATTACTCATAAATACATAAAAAACATATAAACTTAATAGATCAAAATGAAATCAATATACAACGGATCATAAAAATCAAAGATGTTTTAATTAAATCATCCATAAAAAATTACAATTTGCACCATTTTGTACAGAGTAGGGACCCAAAACTTGTGGTACCAAGAATGATTTACGAAAAACGCGATACGTATGTTTTCAAGAAAAGGCCACTCAAAATCAATTTGGCATATGTTTAAATAATGTATTATTTAAACATATTTCTTAAAAATTTGTCTTTATTTACTGGCAATAACAGCCTCGACACACTTGCAAACAGAGTGGCAGCTCATGACGATGAAGGCCGTGTCAATGGCATACCACACTATCATTATGGCGGCTTGGAGAAAAATCTAAATTTGAGTGAGAGGTAGGATAGACATTTTTATCCAATACACCCCAAACTGTAAAGTCCTGAGGTTGATGTCACGGCTAGTGGAGGACCACAGGTGAGCCATATTCTTGCTGCAGAATTTTTAGTTATTTTTGGCTCTTGTGGGATGTAATAGACTTCTTGATGTTGTAAATTGTCGGAATTGTGAAGAAAACGGCCTCTGCAGCCTTTTCGGCTCTGACACCGGCGCGGAATAGATCGCACACGCGTTACCTTTCTTGTTGTTGCTTTGATATACAAAAATATGTTTTGTTTTTTTGTTTAAGCTGTCGTTTGCTTGTGTACAAAATCCTTTTGTAAAAAATAATGGATATGCCATTGTAATTAAATGCAATTGCAAGTTTTGGGTCCTCATTCTGCAATGAGGGTGCGCTAGCTATCTCTGCCGCAAAAACTATTTTTTCTTAATTCCAATTTTCTCTCCAACCAGTTTTCAAATTAAAAAACAAACAAACAGACACTGCTTGATGAATTCTAATTCATTTTATTCACTAAAATCACCTCCAACTTCAATTACAATCTCTATACGAGTTCGAAAGTGCGCACCACTTGGTCACTTGGCAAATCCTGGATTTCCTACTTGATCCGACTGATAAGTCCGTCTTTGTTGTTGCAGGGGGTTCGATTGGTCTGTCGTTGGATCATGCCCCACACAAAAAATGTCCATCCGATTCAGATCTGCCGAGTTTGGAGTAAAAAGTTCAGTGAGATTAAGTCGTCAAAATTGTCTTGGAGCCATTTAAAACTTTTTTCGAGATGTGGCATTGGTGTTCCCTCAAAATCACCTCTAGCGTCCTTAAATTCCCTCCTAATCTTGCAAACGAACGTCTTACTGAGTCCCAGAGTTCGAGCAATTGTAACGATGTCATTCTCGACGCTGATTCCAAGGAAGGCACAAACATGTTTGAACAAACTACATGACAAAAAAAAATCAGCAGCCTAATTGTTCAGGTTTTCCCAAGTGTGATAAAATAGCGGCATATATACCTTGTACACATTGTTGATCTTACTGAAAATATAATTGAAAAGAGTCCTAATTTCCATGCAACACCCAGTTGTTTATTGTGGTTCATTTGAGTCTCCATACTGTATCAAATTAAAAACCAAATGTGATCTCATAATAAATCAATTATGGAATCTATAAGTAGCTTTAAAATTGCAAAATGAAGTAAGTAATTCTTAAACTCTAAGAATGACTTCATTTGACAACAATGATAATTCCACATCTGATTAATAATTATTGGTCATTCCTTTTCATCAGAACCACGCATTTAGCATTGATGTACTTACCCAATCTTATACCTAGGTATACGTACGAGATCAATGACCGAAGAAGAATCTTTATAGAAGCTTTGAAGTACGGGTAGATTTGTAGTATTTTTGTCTAAAAACAAATGATTCAGTTTTTGTAGGTGTTTGATCCGTGTACAGTATTTTCCAAATGTCTGTGCCAATTATTTCATGCAGCAATAAAGTAATTTAAGTATAAAAAAGCTAATTTTTTATGAAAAAAAAAGTTGGTTGAAGTGACTTCATAACTTAATGAACAAACAAATTGTGAAATGATGGAGGAGCTAAGAAAGAAAATCGCTGTGTTGATGAACGCTGGAGACAAGATACAGGACATTTTCGAATATATCCTCAGTTTGCCAGTGAGTTAAATATTACCAAAAATGTCACGAGACGGATTGTGAGGAATGACCTAGACCTCAAATCAAGAGCCTGAACACAAGGACTGACCAACAACACAAAAAAAGACTTGAGAGATGCAAGAAATTTTCAACAAACTTAAAAAAAGTCAATGTCGTGCGTTGGTGTTCAAAATTACACTATTTTTTATTTTTTCATCCAATTGGAATTTGGTATTGGAATAATAATATATTATTTGGATTCTCAAAAAAGAAATTTCAAATCTATATTTCTATACAGTTATAAGTTCTGAGCTTCTTTTCATGACGAATTTGATCAAAAAACCCTTTGAAAGACCCTTAATTGATGTTCACAAACAGCTTGTGTATTCTATTTTACATTTTGTCAAAAAGGTACCAAAATTGTTAATTTAACGCTGAAGGGATCTTTAAAAAAATTATTTTCTAGGTCGGTAGCACTGTCTTTCATTATGATGGCAAGTTCGAGCACGATCTGTAGACCAGTTTGCTTGCCACAGCTGGATAAGTATGTCCACCTCAATAATGTTCCACTATATTACAATGAACGAAGTTATTGAACCAAGCATTTGCCTTAAATTTTATCATACGAACAAAATTTATGCACAGACACGTTAAAAATGTTAGAAAAAGTTTATGGTGAATCAGTTTTTAAAAATAACCTAGGTATATGAGTTATACAATGCGTTCAAGGAAGGACGTGAGATCAATTCAGAAAAGTCAAGTTGACTTTCATTGTTTTCATTGCGATTTGGTGCATCATAAATTCGTTCCAAAGGGGCAAACGGTCAATAAGGAGTAATATTTGGGTGTATTAAGATGTTTACGGAAGAAAATCCGTCAAAAACGGCTAGAACTAAGGAAGAATAACGAATTCAAAATCAAACACGTAATAAATACAATCAATCAAACAACGAATTTACCTAATTTAGGTCCGTCTGACATTTTTGTTCCACAAAGTTAAATGGCCACTCCCTTTTGAGTCTATTGAATCCATAAAAACAAAATTCGTGAAAGGAGCTAAAGGCCTGAGATTACTTTGAAGGCCGCCAGATAAATTTTAATGATTAAATGTGAAAATTTGTGTTTCATTTAACAATTCCTGGTACGTTTTTGACAGAATGTCAAAAAAATTATGTTGACATGGAATGTAACTTTTTAACTTAAATATCTCAAAGATAATATCTTCCAATCTTTAGACAGTAACTCAACAAAATTTCAGTCATTTAAGACACGCAGTTGTTTGAGTGAGTGATTTTGTGAAGAATGACAAAATCAAGTATCACTATGTTGGTGCAGTTTAAATGTAATAAATCCGAGTTTTGGCGCCGATTAATTACTATAGATGAAACTTGGATACACCATTTAACACCCGAACGAAAAATACAGTCCAAACATTTTCGTCAAATGAAGAGGCCTTCGTGAACAATTATTTTCAAAAGATAAATGATGAGTACTATTTGGAAAGATTGGCTCTCTCTTGAAGAAGTGTGTAAAGTAACAAGGAGACTATGTTGAAAAATAAATTCAAAAAAAAAATCTTGTACGTTTATTACGTATAAAAACTTTTCAGACCACACTCCTATATAAATTGTGTACAAATTATGAGTTTATTCAAGTTACAACTTGTACAATTAAAATAAAATTGTACATGTGGTAACCCTAATATGAGATGAATAATACATTATCTACAATACTTGGGACGAGATACTGCAATAATTGAATAATTTATAGATGATCGATTTATTATGGTGTCATTCTTGACTACTTTAATAAAAACTACAAAAACCCTAAGTATTCTTTGGCTATGTTATACCAATCAATCAAAATTAAATGATAGTATCAGTGATTAGTAAGTGATTATAATGATCAATGACGAAATTCAATAATGCATTTAAGTTGAAGAAATGGCAACTTGTACCCAACATATGTACGAATATTTATATTATAGCATCTATTAGAAAAGTTTTTTAAGTACTACAATTCAAAATGCAAAGTTAAAAATTTCAAATATTAAATGTTTAAAAAAAAATTGTTAATATTTTGAAAAAATCTAGCGATATTTATAAAAATTTAATTTTTTTTTTAAATCAATAGTTATATACAAAAAAAATCAATATTCGCAAAATAATTAACAAATAATTTTAATAAAAAGTTCCTAAATTTTTGGAAGAAATTTCAAATATTAATTTTTTTGAAAAATCCAACGTTATTCAAAAATTTTAATTTTTTGGTACAAATTGTTAGAAATCCATAAGTATTCGCAAAAATTTCTAGTAAGCAGCTAAAAAAATATATTTTTTGGAAAATATTTCAAAAATTAAATTAAAATGATAAAATTTTTGTAAAAAAATTTAAATATAACATTTATTGGGAAAAAAAATTTCAAAAATTACATTTTTGTGGAAAAATTTCCTTTTTTTAAATTTTCTAGACAAAATAAAAAAATTATTAATTTGGGGAGGGTCACAGCCCCTCCAGCACACCCCCTGCGGACACTCCTTTGTACCCTAAACAGTCAATGTCAAACTGTTGTTTGTATCACACCGTTGATTTTGGTCTCTTTCTATGTAAAATATATAAGGTCGTTCCATTCACGAGTCTTATAGATTTGTTAGATAAATTGGCTATTTATTGATAGTGACCTTATTTTATTATCTTTGTTTGGATATTTTTTTATTATTACGACTAATGGTTTAGTTGAAACATTAATTTTGAGTAAGGAACATATTCTACAAACAATTATTTATAACGATAAATATTGTACTTTAAAAGGTTTGGTAAAGAACGTACATAAATTAGAAGATTTTGATAACTTTATAAGCGCTATCTTCATAGAACCATTTATATGGGAAATTTTATTACACATATAATAATATTTACATGAACAAAAAAAAAAAAAAAACTTATCATACCTTCCAAGCCCAAAGACCTACACCTCTCATCTTCTGTCTACCGTTAAAATGAGGAGACACATCTTGAAAGATATTGAAGGTTCAAACATAAAGTCAAGGTCAATCATCCATATGAATAAAGAAATTTGTATCTTTCTTTTTATCTTCATGATATCTTTAAGTCATTTTTGATGTACGAAATAAACTAATGGAATACTGCGGGCGTTTAAGTTCAATTATATATTTTTAACAACTCAATGCCTTATAGAATTGTATAAAATATGAGTTGAGGTCTCTATTGTTCCCCAAATTGTCATCATTATTATTTCATTATTGAAGAAAAGAACATATAAGTATTATGTAATTGCGCATAAATGTGTTGATGAAAAACGTAGAGTAAGACTGGGGAACAAGTAGGGGGGGGGGTATTGGAGTGGGGGGAAATATCATCATAATATTTAGTGATGAGAAATATCATAAATGTATAACTTAACTTAAAAAAGAAATATCATAATATTGAATGTATAACTTAAAAAAAGATCTATTTAAAAAATACACATCTCCAAGGATTTTTATGTCCTCTTATATTGATGTTAATCGATCCGGTATCATGGTAAAATTTGAAGTTGTTACGGTTGTTCCAAATTAGGTAATTGGAACCGTATTTAGTCCGAAACCCCCAATATTTTCAGGACGTTTATGTTTTGGCAAAGGAAATATGGCCTCCTAGCCACCCAGATCAGAACCCTTTGGACGACAATGTGAGTGGAGTCTTGGAGCGAGAGTTCGATAAACGTGCAGATAACACTGTTGACGCGTGAGGTGGTTGGTTTGAGTGATTGACTTCACTAAGGGTCCCTACATGACCGAGAAAAAAGTTTGTAAATTGCTGTTTAATTTTGGGAAATATGTTATAATATATATTATCTTTCTTTTTTAGATTCAATATCTTTTTCCTGGTATATGTTGTGTACAAGTTGGGAGATTTGTACAATTTGTAACTTGTATATTCTGACTCTACACGTTATAACGTGTTATGTAATTTTAGGGAAAACATCAGTCAATTTATTAATTAGTAATTATATGAGGTGTTACTAGGAAAACTGCCCTGGGGAAAATTGCCTGTGGAAGATTTCCTTGGAGAAAATTGCCATGGAGAAAAATTGCCTGTATTTTGTTCAAACTTCATGATGAATAAAATCATATCATAAATTCGTTTAATGTTATTTTTGAAAAATATCTAAACATATTTGTTTGTTCCATTCCCTTAGGCAGTACCTTCAAGTCTGAGTAATATTATTGCAATACAATTTCCTTCCAATTTTTAAATTCAATCTAATAATCTAATAAATGGATAGATATGCTTGGGAGGAGGGGGGAATAAATAGCTTAGGGCCTCTTAAAATACGGTTGAATACCCTCCGCCCTCAGATTGACCCAGGGGAAGTACTAAATACCCCCGCAAATTCGTCCTAGGAACCCTTGTATTACCAAAAAATAGTTCCAAGCATATTTGGTATTTGGGGTATCCCTGGATCCTTCAAAACCATCCTCATCCTATTTTGCAATTATATTACTTGCATTTGAAGGTACTCCCTGGGGGGATAGAACAAACAAATATGTTTAGATATTTTTCAAAAATATTATTAAGCGAATTTATAATGTGTCATTATTCATTATGAAGTTTGAACAAAATACAGGCAATTTCCCCCAGGGCAGTTTTCCAAGTAACACCTCATATAATTACTAATAAATAGATTGAATGATGTTGTCACTAAAATTACATACAGTCAGTATATACAAGTTACAACTTGTCTCATGGCAGTCTTCAACAGGCAATTTTTCCCAGGGATGTATTCCCCGCATGTTTGAGTCTACCACCTTAATCTATTGAAATTACATATTTATCATGTACTAGTGGTTGTACCACGTGATTGGTATTCATTTATTGTACATATTTGAAAATTGTAAAGCCATGTTATCTATGCTATTGTCAAGAAATGTAAAGAATGCACTTTATATGAGCTTATGTTTGATTCTATTCCTATAATTGTTTTTTGCAAGGATGAGAAATGAAATGATTTTGATGCAAGTATTTTTATCATATATATTATTTTTATAAATATGAAGTCTTTGGAATAAAGTGTTTTGTAACTTTAAAAACAATTTATGGGTGTAACAGTATGGATTAAGTTTTGATTACAAATTATCCTCTGGCGAAGTATCACATTAATTTTACATAAAAAAGCACCACCCATTCTTAATAAAGATACTGAATTTATGAGTATACTTATATTTAGTGTTGTGTTGGGCCTTATTTTAGAACTACAGTTCAGGGCACTTCAGTCTGGATCAAGTCCTCCATACCAGTTCTAAAACTTATAAAGTTCGATCCTTGATGACGTCGTATTCCAACTTTATTTCTTCTTTTATAAATCAGTTTTAGAACTGACAGTCCGAAGGACCGACGGTCTTAAGGATCGGTTCTGAAGGACTGATAGGAACGGTCCTAATAATGGACTGAGCTGAACCGACAAATAATGACTCAAGTATTTTATGGTGATGGTGAAAGATCCATTGCACGATCCGTTTTCAGTGCTCTGCCTTGAGGGAAGGAGATTGTTGATTTCCCAGAGTCCATCATCCCTTCGATACAGTGAAGTTGTTCATTTTCCCGAGCATTATAGGTAGTATTTTTCTTCCTTTGTTCATACCATAAATACAGACTGACACAACGTTATGTAATGTACATATACGGTGGAGGAAATTAGTATTGGATACCTGGTCGATTTTGTAATTTGCCCACACATAAAGATTTTCATGGGATTGAGTTCTGAGGAGTGGCTGGGTCAATTCGTGACCTTAATGTACTTATTTATGTGAAGTACACCTTTGTTGCCATAGTCGTATGTTCTGTGTCATTGTCGTGCTGGAAGACCCATTACACGGCAAATTTTCAGTGCCTGCCTTGATGGAAGGAGGTTGTCCCACAAGATTTATCAGAGTCCATCTTACCTTCAATTAAGTGAAGTCATCTTTTCTCATTAGGGGAGAAAAACCCTCAAAACAAAACGTTTCTACCCATATGCTTGGCGGTATTCTTGTTGATTTTTCTTTCCCCAAACACTTTTTCCTGGTACATATAATGTTTTTCACTGTCTATAATAAACCTATTTATTATAGACAGTTTATTCTTTGTCAATGTGCAAACTTAGAAAATCGGGAGGGGATCAAATACTGATTTTCTCCACTGTATATAATAGTGATAGATGGGTTGGATATTTTTAGTCCGTGGATCCTTCATCTCTTGAATTCTGTTACCCGATCCCCCCCGCATTTTATCTAATTTGAATACTATAGAAAATTAGAGTCCGTTTATACTGCGTTGCCCGGACATTAAGAAATTTAAATTCATTAAGAATTCCTCTGCTTAATATAAAACAAAAATAAAGATCGTAAAATTATAAGATTTATTCTCGGTCCATCTTGGCCTTTTTTAAATAGAGTAAGTTATCAGTAAATGGAATTTTTTTAATATTAATTTTGGACAGTTCTTCCTTTTTTAAAGGAGATTATATAAAGTTTACAGAAGAAAAAATAATTTAGTTGAACAATCGTTCCCTCATCCCACATAATAGTGTCAAAAATCCTTTGTCTATTCTGTCTTCTTTTCCTTTTTTTCAAATCTTATTCTCCTTTAAAAAAAGTCTGCAAAGATACATATTAAAACATAATGAAAATCATTCTTAAATTTTACGTTTTTATTTTATATAAAATAGTCGTTTGTTAATCACAAAATTCATTTTTAGATAAATGCCGTTTTAAGGCCAAGTGCAATTCTGTCTGAAAAGCGTTTGTAGTATACATTCACACATTTTTACAACGCCTTAGCGTATGATTCGATGTAACCAATAATGATCTACATATATATTTAGTTTTAAAAAAGGGCTGGAAATATAAAATTACTTTTGACCAATTTATTATTATATTTAAAATAGATGAAGTAGAAATGAAGCCATTATTTTATTTGTATTTTTTCTCATGAATGTTTAACTCCTAGACAATCAAAACAATGCGAATGAACTCGAGGATTTGAATTGTTTTAACCAAATTTTTGACATTTTATCTTCCAGAGTGTGGTGCATCTTTGAAATCAAAAGGACGGGAAGGAAATCGACGGATCCAAAATATTGCGTACTTGTTTGCTACAGAACAAAGACTATAAACACTATTCACACTTTCATCTCACTTTTTCTCTTTGCGCGTGCCCATCTTTGACGCGCACTCAAAAAAAATTGATTCAAACAACTACAAAATTTGTTAAATAAAGTTTTTTTTATTTACGAAATTGATCTTTCTAACGCCATAGAGCGTACGCCAATCGCACTATTCTAACGTGAGATACACATTAGTAAAGTTATCTATTAGTAAAAGAATATATTTCTTCTTAATTAGTTGGAGAGAAAAAATAAGATTCTTCATTTTTTTTTTTTTTTTTTTGATCAATCAGTTGTTGTGTACATCGAATTTTCCAACATGCAGGATCCATCCAAACTAAACTTGGACCAAATTACAAAAGATGTTACCTTCCCAAAGCGATCTATAAGGTTCAAACCCACACAACACTAACTAACACCTATATAAACAAGTTATGGCTTTAATCTTTTGATGTTCCCCATTAATTAAAATATTTCATATGATCTGGGTACATACATACACTCAAAATATATGATTCGGAATGCTGTTTTAGGGTTTCATAACGTCTCTTTGTGAATAGTCTTTGAAGTGAAAAAGAGTCATTAATATATTTTTTATTGTAGCATAGGATGTGTTTAAATTAATTAATTAAAGCTGGTCAAAGGACTATCTAAAATGTTTATTATTTATTGTCAATGAGTAAGTATATTACTAACATAGGAAACAAACAAAAGGTCTGGTTGGATATATATATTCAACTTTTTGATATTTTTTACTCAATAAGATATACAAAATATATTTTTAATTTACAAGGATTGTTCATCTAGGTTTTGATATAATTTTAGGGACACACCGGTGTCCCTATTGTCGTGAAGGGTAAAATATGAATACATAACTTCACACAAAAAAGTATTTTTTAGTATTATAATTATTCCCTAAAACATACACATTTTCTATATTAAAAAATAAAAATAAATTTATTTTCTAATATAATCATAAATCAATAACTATTTAGCCTAAAGTAATAATGATAATTTTCGATACCATCCTTTGTAGCTGCCTTTTGATCCAGAATATTAGCACCTACCATACCAGAGTTGTATTTTTTTATAATTGATGGACATGGCACGACTATTTTAGAATTTTTCCCTTTAACTCTTCTTACAACTGATGAAACTAGAATTTAGCGTTGCAAACTCGTACCAATTAAAGTTACTCCGCGTAGTAGTCAAACCACTTGACCACTACACTGTTATTTGTATATTTTAGTTCAATTTCACCTCTACTCATATCTTTTTATTTCTTCATAGGTGGTATTTTTCTTATCTTTTCTTACAGTTCCGATACAGTATGATCCATTGTCTTATAATTTATTAACTAATTGGGGAGAACTGACAAAATTATAGAAATATAATATACAGTTGGAATTCTTGTACTCCTGAGATAGACCAAGAACAACCCGTTCTGCAAGACTATATTTTCTTTCTTCTCTAGGCATAAATTAAACCCATACAGATATTCAATTTTGCTACATTTGAATCCCCTCTTTATGGGTTTATTCTTCATATATTGCTTGTAAAACATTTTTCCTTTGAATTTATTCATGTACACTTCAATTGACGGTTTTGGAGCATCGAGAGTGGCAGATTGAATGCCTCATTTAAATATTTCAATAATTGTTCTTATTTTGTAAGCTGGGTCCAATTTATTTACTTCTAAGTTATTAGAGAAGGGAAGGTTTTGAAGACGGGACATAAATCGAGTTCGGGTCATTGCATTTTTGATACCCTTAGAATTTAGAAAATTAAAAAAACATAGAAGGCGCGAATTTATTATACATTTGTTACAAACTCTCCTCCGTTCTAGCCTGATTAATAAATATTATTACTCCTAACATATTTTACCCTTCAGGATAATAGGGACAGCAACGTCCCTATTGTGTAAAAAAACAAAAAAAAAACATGAACTTGAAATTTTCGCGGTATATTAAAGAGAGATAATACAATATAAAAAATTTAATATAACTTTTAGTTAGTAAAAATTTTCTAGTTATAAATAATTTAAATTGATCCTACCAATTTTGAAAAATTACTTAAATCCGTTAGAAAAAGATATTTATTTTAAAAAGATTAATTTGACAATAAAATAAATGAAAAACAGATATAGATTGTCATCCCGATATATATATATTATTCAAACTCTTATTATTGTTTTTTAGTTCTTGAGGACCAAATATTATGAATTGATATAAGCATTGAGTAGTTACGTGTGAGTGTGTTCAAAAAACGGAGTTTATTACTAATCATTTCTTGAGAAGGAATATGCCTCGAATTAAAAATGTGAATTTTTTTTAAGTTTAATGTTAAAATTTTGATTTTTGAAATTTTAATTCTTTGTTCGTAGCTGTGAATTTTTTTTTTTTTTTTTTTTTTTTTTTTTTTCCAAAAATGTAATGTTTGAAATTAAAATTTTGAAATTTTGTTTCAAAAACTTTAATTCTTTATCCGTAGCTGTGAATTTTTTTTTTTTTTTTTCAAAAATGTAATGTTTGGAATTAAATTTTTGAAATTTTGTTTCAAAAACTTTAATTCTTTATTCGTAGCTGTGAATTTTTTTTTTTTTTTTTTTCAAAAACGTAATGTTTGAAATTAAATTTTTGAAATTTTGTTCCAAAAATTTAATTTTTACTAGAACCTGTTAAAAATTTGAGTATTTTTTCTTCTTTTTTAAAAATATGTTATATTAGAATTAATTTTTCAAAATTAATTTATCAAAAATTTTTGATATTTTTTTGCAAAAAAATAATTTTTTTTGAAGTGCTGTGGATTTTGAAATCTTTATCTAAAAAATTACAAAAATGAAGCACTCCCCCCCCCAAAAAAAAAAAATAATAATAAAAATAAATAATACTGCGTACGCCCCTGGTACAATATGGTTAGAGCTCTATAAAAAACATATAATGGAAAGCGGGAGCGGCTTTTACTTATTGATAATGGGAACAAGATTTTTATTTTCCAAAGCTGATGTCAGTATTATTTAATCCTTGAATGATAACACGTCTCAGGATAAAGAAATAGCAAGTTTTTGCCCTTTGGATTTTTTTTTTTTGCTTTGGAGGTATTTCGATTAGAATTAGAATAAAAATAAAGTATTAAATAAATTTTCAATTGACTATTTTTTTAATTATCATAAGATATATATTCATAATTTATATAATTGTGTAAAATAAATTATAATTCCCTTCTAATTTAAACAGAAATATTTACCCTATAAGTGTTTATTTATTTGATTTAAAATCAAATAAATATTAATATATAACTTTAGTATAGACTAATTGAAAGATAAATATGTTAATTATATTACTCTAAATTAGCATCAATAGAGAAATAAAGTTAAGCAAAACAAAGGATTAATATTCTTAAAAACTTTTTTTAATAAATATATATTCAACCAAGAAAGGAAAAATTATTCCCAAAAAGATTATCGTTCAACCAAGAAGCATGACACTAAAGACTCCTTGATCAATGAATTCATTATTCACCTACGTAGTAAAGATATGACAGATCCACATTTTCTCGGATTTGCGTCATGTTGGATCTTAGGACATAAATATTCGAGTAAATTTTAAGGTATACTTTTTTTTCGGATCCGAAACCAAATTTAGACAAATAATTGTTTAAATATTTTCAAGCATTTCACCCAAAGTTTTGACCTAAATAAAAGTTGATTACTAATGCCGAAACAATAAATGGCCCAATAATTTTACTGTTAAATCATAACTATGAGTTATAAACAGAATTATTTTTATAATAAATAAAATTGAGCACATCGTTACCAAGATTGTATCACGCAACTTTTTCTCCGATAAGCAGCAGAAAAAGTCCCAAAACTAGGGGGTGCTAAGTTAATTACTCTAGCTATAAAATTATTAAATTTTTGTACTAGTGAAGTATCACCTCGAGGAATAACCAGACCATGCAGCTGTTTTATAAATATTGCTCCAATCACTTATAAAGATAAATAGAGACGCTTCGTTCAATATATATTAGCCTGTTCCGAAATAATTGAGACAGGTTTGTTTGAAGAGAAAGGAGAATAATGAGCTACAAAATGTCAGCAGTATCGATTTTCTCATGAATTTTATGGTGGATAAACATTCTACAATTATTCAGAGGCTAATTAGATAATGCCAAGATACCAGATTTGCACGCGTTTCTCCATTCTTCACTGACCATGGAGACTCACAATTTGAAAACACCCACCTCAATATCGTGTAGCCTAATGACTAACCCCCCAAGTCGTGCACCCATCTTTTGGTGGCTGGTTAGATCTGTGATGGTACTTTTAGGCTCAAGAAATAAGTCTCAACATCAGGACGTCCCCGGGAGACAAGAACTCCCAACATCATCGCCCAAGTAGAGGACCTGATAAAGAATACACTACGATTGAGCATTCGAGAGGTCTTAGCAGAACTTTCCCTACCAACCACAGTGGTTTTATACCCTAAAGAAAAACAAAACTTACCTGAAGGAACGTCTGCTTATATTGGACAACACACGTCCCCACATAGCCAATAACACCAGGCAGTTCTTAATGGAGAGAAAGCTGAAAACGATCAAACAGAGTCCCTACAGCACGGATCTCAATGTTTGTAAGACCTTCTTCGGGATTACGTTTATTATAGCCATGAAGACCTTACACGCAGCGTTCAGCGGGTGATGAAATTAGTGAACAAAGATGAGCTCCCCAGGTATTTGTAGGAGTTGGAGAACCATTTCCACGAGGTTACCGGAGCCGGAGGAGACTGTGTGAGATTATTCAATACTTTTTCCTAAACTTTTGAATGAAATTTCTTGTCTTACTGGGGGTAGTCTCAATCATTTAGGAATAACCTAATATAATATCCCTTTTTTTCTTTTTTTAAACTAGGATTAAGTATTAAACAATTTTTTTTAAGATCCAGAAAATCCCTTGGATCTTATTGTTGTTTGTAAAAGTTCGAGTACCCAAAGCCAGTTCTGGTATCAAATCTCTGATCTTTTTGGATAGTACAAGTTTACTTATACCGCATCCGTTTGAATCTGGCTTCAGGATCCGTCCTATCTCTACTACGTATTAGGGATGGGGTTCGAGTAATTTTTTTAAAATTAGATAGTCAGTGTGTAATTTGAAGCCACATCGTGGTAATTAGTGATGGGACATTTCCCAAAAACACAAATTCCGATTTTAATTCTTTAATATATTAAATGATGGTTAAAAAACCCATTTTGTTGTAAATTTCTATTGATTACAATTGAAAAAAATTAACGTAGATATTTATAATCAACTTGATATATAATTTAATATTAATTTTGATTGTATAAGTTAAAACAAAATTAAACTTTTATATATACTGGAGTAGGTTTGCCCGGCGTTACCCGTCACATTAAGAAATTAAAAATTATTCTGTTTAATATAAGACAAAAAATAAAATGTCTGTTGGTATTGATATGTACATACTATGCAGCCTTTTTATAAGGAGATAGATTAGTTTTGCCCGGAGTTTCCTGGGACATTAAGAAATTAGAGTTAATGAAACAAAAAATGAAACCCATATAATTTTATGAATGATTATCGCTGCATGTATTTGCACAATTTTTTTTTAAAAAGAGTTAGAGTATATTTGCCCAGGCATTATGAAATTAAAATGCATTCTGAACTCTTCTGTTTCACATGAAATATTATAATAAATAAATGATTATTCTGTCAGCATTTTGTTATGTATCTGAGCACACTTCTTAGAGAGGAATAAAATATTCAAGACAAACTATCGTTCATTCATCTTTCATTATTGAATGTGATGAAGAAGTTTGCCTTCTTTTCTTTGCAATACAGTGGCCTCTCTGATCCTCTGTCTCCATTGTACGCGATGAGCAAGTGGTTGCTTTATTCTGGGCTATTCGCAGTCTCGCAGTCACTTACCTGAGCATCAAGGAACCCTCTTAACATCCCAAAATACAGTCTGGCTCTCAGGTTGTACAGGTGAGCCTGAAGGCAATTAAACTGCAACTCAACCACACTTCTAAGCACCAAGAACCCCTTCTTTTATGCTGGAATAAACCCCCGCCCACAGGTTGTGTATATAAGCTGCTGGTCCCTGAGGTTGGCTAAATTCTTCCCCGCCGCTTCTTGGAACATCAAAGAACCCTTATAATATTCAAAATACACCACGATCCTCAGGTTGTACAGGCAAAGTGCTAAAAAATCTATTTAAAGGTCACCATGTCCTTGAAGAGCAAATAAATTTTTACTAGTACCGTTTCTGGAGCCTTAAGAAGCTACATAAAAAAATTCAGCAAAAACTATTATTTGGTTTGGGCGTGATTACAAGACAAATGCTTTCTCATACACACATAGGAATTCACATTTAATATATATATATCGGGTAATGTCGAAAATCGGGCATTTTACAAAATGGCCGTGCAATCTACAGAGTTTACATGTGAGTGGTCATTTTAAGTTCATTTACATTGTCAGGTAAAATGATTGCGGATAGTTTGATTATCAAACAATTCATTGCAAGCAATTTGATCATTATGGATTTGATTAAGATACAATTTCATTGCAAGCAATCGGATAATCTATTGTAGGTATGTCAACATGTGGATCACAGCCTGCATTATGGCCTGCCCAATGTTTAGTTGTATCTCACTGCTCATTCTCACTTCACAGAAACACGTAGAACGTTCATATTACGTACAAACATTAAAAAATACATATTTGACGGTATCTCACATATACTGAAACTCAAACAGGGCTGCAAGATTAGCTTTTCTAAGCAGTTTGGCATTGAAAAATTAGATTTGTCCTTTTTTTTAATATTTGGTATGAAATTGAAATATAATTGTATTTAATAGTTTTGCTTTAAATACCCATTTTTCAAGGCCTTCTGTTGCTGCTTGGAAGCCCTCATTGCCACTAAAGGCAGCTATTTTAGTGATAAAGAGATATGAGACACTCATCTATTTATGGTATTAATTTTAATCAAATTCTATTCTTAATTAATAAATTTTATCTTGTTAAAGTTTAAAGTGTTCAGATTTTAATGGACCACTTAGTTATTGTTTTCCATCACTTTGGATTCAATTTTTCAATTTTGATCATTTATATTGTTTGTATTTGTCATCTCAAATTATCTGTGAATTTTTGTTTTCCTCTTATTCCTGATTTGAAGACCAGGAAACAGTAAAACTGTCATACACGTATAGAAAGATTCGGTACGATCCTCGAAATGAGACAACATGCAATACATTTACAAAACTTATTGTACCAAATTTATAATTACCGTAGAAACTGCATATGTTTTGAACACGTGTCTGTTCAATTTATTTCTTCTGAGTTTTCGATAAATTTTCCATAATAAATTATTCTATTACGAGATTTTTTATACAATCATAAGACTCAAGTCATAAACTCACATCGTCATTTCTTTTATCTTGACTGAAATATTTTATAGCTTAATTTTCATAACTTCGAAAAGCAATAAATAGTTCAATACCAATAATATATAAGAATTTTAAACAATTTACACATAAAATATGTGAATATTTTCATATTTTGAGGAAATAACTTATAATATATGAAATAATCAATATCAATTTAAAGTTGCTTAAATACACAAAAGACTAACAGCATACGATGAAAAAAGAACTTTTTGGAGAATAAAAGAAATCTTTTCAACGGTAATTAGATGGAACGTGTCATTCTTTAAAGGCGTCGAGCCTACAATATTTCAAAATAACTCTGGAATAATTTTATACACTTCAAGTGAAGAAGTAAATTTGTTACATTTATTTATCCAAAAATCACTAAAAGACAATTACATCATATGGAAATCTTGGAAAGACAATGAATAACTTTGATATCGAAGTAGCAGGTTGAATTTGACTAGGGCGTATCAAAATGTTTTATGATCAACATGAAGAAATTTCGGAAGAAAAATTAAGCAGCCAAACCAGAAGCAGCAGAAGGAACGTAGCACCATTTCTTGACAACGGGCTTTTGAACCTTTCTGGGGTTCTTTCTGGAACGAGAGCAGACTTCTTTGGGTATATCAACGCACTCCTCAACAGGTTTGAGGCTGGGAACCAATTTGGTGACTTGTTTGCAGGACTTTTGGGGTTCCAAGTTACAATTTTCCTCTGGGACTTCTTGGACGATGGTTTCCTTCTTGTCAAAGCACTCTTCTGGTCCGGGTTGGGGAACACAGCCGGAGGGACCGCACAATTGTCTGGGGACCTTCTTACATTCAGTTTGGGGACTGTATTTCTTGACGTTCTTCTTTTCAGAGGTGCAGACTTGTTTGGGCCATTTGGTACATTTTTGCTCGGTGGTGTAACCTTGGGTGACATCCTCGCACTTCTCTTCTTGGATGGTCTCACAGTTGACAACATCATCCTCAACATCGTGTTCGTGGTACTTGGTTTCACACTCTGATTCGTAGACAGTCTTACATTCTTCAGGTCCTTCACCTTCGCAGACCAAGGGAGTGTGACAAAACTTGACGGTCTCATCAACAGCAACCTTCTTGTATTCGATGAAGCAACTCTTTTTGAAGTTTTCTTCGCACTCTTCCTCTTGTTGAGGTTCAAAGTCGGTGGTGTAGGTGGTGTGACATCTCTCAGAGTAGCTGTGGTGACATTCAATGTGATCATCGTATTCGGTTTCTTCTACCATGACGACCTTATCGATACAACGCTCCCCAGCAGCGGCAATGGATCCAATGTCAAGTGGGACATCATCACCACCTCCTTGACGGGCCAATCTGTTGTCAGAGGCAGCTGGGTGTTCAGCATGAGCGTGATCATGTTCATGGTGGTCAGCATGAGCAGCACGGGCAGTTCCACGAGCTCCATCATTGAAGGGGAATGTGTTGAGAAGGGATCTTCCATCACGGTTCACTGAAAGAGTCCTTGCTCTTGGTCCACCGGCAGCAGCGGTGGATCCAATCAAAGCGATTAAACAAATATACTGAAAAGAGATATTATAATATTAGATTTTCTTTTAACTTCATTTTCTTCAATTGAATTACCTTAAATTGAAATGCCATATTGTGTTTAGTTGAGCCTGTGACAATGTACTTCTTATCACACTGCTTCAAATAACTGATGGATATTTATGTTCAATAAATGCTTATATATACTTTTAATACTCCAGACTGACAATCCCAAATAAGTATGGAACATTAGCTTGCCGGTTATTCTCACCTATATATAAGTATGTATACATTATCTCTGAAATTCGGAATGCCCTAGTAGGTATGTGGACAATGGACATATTCTTTTCTTGGCACCTACTTAATCAGTAGAAAAGGATATCTTGAATAACCATATAAGTATGTACTTGTGAGTAATCAATAAATGGGATGGTCCTTCATTAAATTCTCATTAACTTTAACACCATTAAATTAAGAGAATGAGTATATCTATTTTGGTACTTTTTGATGCTCTGGCTTCTAACAACTTTTTTTAAAATATTAAACAGTGTAGCATTTGTCGAATTTACCATCTACTATGATAATTTCCTCAAAATTGGGGGCAATGATCCCTCTTGTCCCGTCTTCAACTTCTATAAGGTGGCCTACAAGGCCAATTGCATGATTTCTTATTTGTAATGTAATAATTTATATAAATCTAGATTATATTTTTAAATGTTATTTTAATTGGTCCGATAGAGTTGCACTATTTAAGTATAGCGAACATTATTTCTTTAAAGAAACTTCGTCTGGCCTAGGATGAAGTCCAATATAGTTATAGTTATAAAAAAATATGACAATGAAAGATCATGCTCTTTTTATAGCTGCAATCGCTTTATTTTTTGAAGCTTTTACCAAAGTTGTACCCTTATGGGTGTAGCGGTTCTAGGAGCTTACGCGGCTATTGTTCTTGAACCGTTAAAAGTCAAACCGAGATTGCAATATATTATATATCGGTCTCAGTTCTTTTGCTTTTGTTTCTGTATAGAATTGATCCATTTTCTGAGTTTTTTATTGTTCAATTTCAGCGTTTTACAATGATTTTTTCATGTCACGAGGGTGATACAGTTGTATCTGTGTTCCAAATAACTAAGGGCTTTTAATAGATCTGAAAAAGTAGTTTTTCAGGCACCATATGGAGTAAATAAAAGATGGAAGGGGTGGGGTAGATTATGGATCCAGTTTACCTACTTAGCTTGTCGGAGCTCTATAATATGATTACTATAAAATTTTCTAAACCAAGGTTTCTCAAACTTTACAATGCCAAGGCAATGCCCTCCTATAATAATAAATAGTAGGTGAGGCCCCCTTTATACGAAGCATGTCTACTATGTATGTGTAGATTGAAAGCAACCCTCAATTCTCCATCTTCCTGCAACCCCCACCCCTTTAAAAAATATTCCTTAAACAACTTTAGTTTTCGGAGCCAATGCTGGAGCTTGGAATACTACGTATAAGGTAGCTGCAGACATGTTTGTATCTAATATATTTTTAAACCTTGGCCCGAATGCCGCATGACATATTCGACGCCTTTTTATGTTTAAATAGAATAAATTCGAACTTTGTCTACAATTGATACATTCCCATTTTCCTTTCTATGAAGCACCAACTAAGATTATGACTATGAGCATGGTGCCACTATTCAAAATTGACTCATGATCCCGGATCTGTGACTCCTTCGTGAATATAAATACTATTTTTTCATTATTTCATCAATATTTTGCATTACTATTATTCTCCCTATCTTCATACACGGTATGCAAGATATCTTTGCCGCCGATTAGGCGTGCTCCACGAGAAACACACAGGGACTTAGGCAGTGATTTTTACACAGTATGCAAGATATCTATGCCGCCGATTAGGTGTGCTCTATGAGAAACACATAGGGACTTAGGCAGTGATTTTTTTCTTCTTGTTAGATAGCTTGCTCAAACTTGCATGGAATCAATTGAGGAATTTGTTGCTCCTAACATTTGGAAAAGGTACGAAGCCTCTTTGGAATCCGGCCCGGGAGCGACAACATAACAATTACTCAAACTCTGACGTTCGTTCACAAGGTTAGGAGGAAATTTGAAGCCTCAACCAATACCCTGCCACACCTTGAAAAAAGTATCAAATGGCTCCAAAACTCCTTTGTCTTTTGGCTGCCAAACTCGAGGATATAAATCCGATTGATTTTTTTCTGTGGAGTGTCATCGAACGACAAACCAACCGAATCCCTTGCAACATCAACGACGAACATATCATTTGGATCGAGAAGGAATTTTAAGATACACCAAGGGACCAAGTGGCGCTTTCAGTCTTGTATTGAGATTGTAATTGAGGCTGGAGGTGGTTTTATGGAATAAAATAAATTAGAATCCATCTAACTTTTTTAATCTTGTTTTATCTTTTTTTATATATATATCATAATTGGTTGGAGAGAAAAGTGTGTTTGAAAAACAAATTCATGTTGCAGGACAGATAGTTTGCGCACACTTTAATATAGGACCACCTTATATAATATTTTGTTCATTGAAGGTCATTTATACATGAGCCATGAATATTAGTGTGTCACCACCTCATGTCACATTTTCCATATTTCACATCTACTGTGGTATCATAGTGTATGTACATAGATATGTAATTATAACCCCTTTGTGTACTAGTAATTATATTAAATGGTTAAGATTAACACATTTATTTATTCCCCTATCCTGTGTTTATATCCCAGCTTTAAAAAGCCTCACCAAAAAAAAAGAGAGATTGATTTATGTTGTTGCTCTTTGTTTCTTCTCAACACTCCCATTCTCAGTGTTGTTTGAACCATGAAGATTGAGATGATGACTCTAATAATAACATGAATGTTTATTACAACCAGCGTTTCAAAGAAATTACTTCAGCTCCATCAATAAATAAGAAGAACTGTTTGAACACATTTTTTTTTATTTGACAAGAGTCGTTAAGGCTCGACTCAACACGACATTACCTCGCAATTACACAAATTTACATTGTTTTGTGTTCAACTGCCCATGTTTCTGCTCCTTTTTCCTAATCAGTGTTTTAAACGCAGATTGGTTGAATTAGAATGAACCGCTGTGAATACTTCATATCCATCTTTCAGTAATAATTAGATATTGTAGGATCCGTAAAGATCTGAGACTCTAACAACCTTCGGACACTTGACATTTTACTGAACTTAAAAAAGAATCCGAGGCATTTTTCAAATCTTAAAAACCTTACTGTATTCCTCATTCCTATTTTTTTTTTTAAAGAAGATATTATCTATATCGAACGTATCAATTCTATTTATCTTACATGGTTAATCAAGCGGCATCTATAGAAACAGTTGAACCCATATTTATCCCGTTGTTATATTTATTATAACTTGCAACCTTTCTACGTAAGAGTAACTGGGGAAAAAAACCCTAAATTAGTTGGTAACTAGCCAATTCTTCACAAATATGGAATTATTATTCTATAATTGTTGAAAACTGTTAATAGCTTGAACAGAGCTCATTCTAATTCAACTAATTAATGTTCCGAACATTGATGAAAAGAAGCAGACACATCAACAGTTGACAAAAAATACAGTGTACATTTTTGTGTTAGCAAGGAAACGTGGAACCCGTGGTTATTCCAATCGGTCTTTTTGTCAGCTGTCCGAAAATCGAACATCCTCAAACAATTTATTCCTCACTAACTAACCCTCACATAATCGATGCAAAAGGATATGAGACGAAGAAAAATGATACATTCGTTATAAATTTTAACGTATTACATATTAATCTACTCTATGGATTGTATTTTTAAAGCAATCATTTTATGAAAAAAAAGCCTTAATACTTTTGAAATATTATGTAATATAGTTGTAAAAAAAGCTACACTCAGACTCAATGGAGGCTTTAAGGGTGTTAAATTCGGGGTAGCGACACTTGAGAAGCCTTTTGTATCGCTCACGTTCAAAAAATGATACTGGAGGCAATTACAATCTGGGGATAAGGGTGGACAAAACTGTTTGAAATAGATTTTCTTAGAGTTTCCGTAACATCCACTTGAAGTTGTGATGATAAAACAAAGTCCAATAATCAAACAACCCCTCTAACCGGATAATTTTATTCGAAACAACGTCCTGGAAGACGCTTTTAAGAAGTCAGAAACCCCTTTTGAGTTTTAACCCATCCACTGTTTCATCGATTACCTCATCCAAATCCTCACTCACGAGCCCTTCCTACCTCCCCCTAGACACATGACTTCTCTTATGCCCTTTTTCACTTCTTTCAGCTGTTCCCCTATGGTTTGTATTGTTTTAACAATCACAACCACGGCGTTTTTAGCGAAATAGACAGAGGGACATGAATTCACTGGTCAATGATGAAAAACGACACTTTTCTTTAAACTTTTTTAACTTATTCATCAATTCACAGAAACAAGGAATAGCATAGCTTATATTATATAGAAATATTCCATTTTTTATTTTTAAAAAGTCATATTTTAAAATTATGCAATCCAAGGATTTTGGTTCGATTTTGTACTATTTGAGTGATCTTATTTTTTATGGGGGTGTACTAGCAATTATACTACATTATCTTATAATGTTCACTATTTTAATGTCACGATAATGACGTCATACCCTTTAATAAATTATAATAATTAATATCACAAATAATACCGCACTTTGTAGATTAATTACTAATTATATTTGAAATATTGAAATTCCCTACTCATCGTAAATGGATCTTTTCATTGTTACAATCCTGGAATTGATTTACCAAAGGAAGGAGTCGACTCTGCTCTCTTATAAATATCGTGTGATCAATGAGCCCAAATTTACAGACATCAAATGACCTTATTTTCAATTAAGTGTGTGATCGTTGTAAAGGATTTCCAAATAACGAAAAATCCAAAGGGAAAAAAATTATAGAATTAACCTGTAATTTGCATAAGGATTTTATATTTAGAGCCAAATAAAATATGCTTATGGCTTGATTGAATGATTCCTTTGACATTAAGCTCGACTTATTAGTAGTCAAGTAATGATTGTATTGGCGAACCCCCATTTTTAAAAAATGTATTTTTCTTGATGAATGGATGGACAGCTGTGAGTATTACATTTACTCATGGGAAATTCAAAAAGCCTTACTCAAATTACTTACGTTAGTGAATAATTATCTAAATGACCACTAGGCTGGGTTTTTTTTTTTCTTGTTTTTTTCACGTTCTCTCAAATTTCAATTAGAGATGATTCGGAAAGTTGGGATTTGGTAAGTAAATAACCTATACAAATTTTATTTTCCTGCAAGTTCTCTTAAGGCATCACATCTAGTTAAATGTTTGAAAGGAGACAAAAGTCAAAGAAGATTTAAATATAACGCATTAATCCTTATTTTACAATTATTAATGATGATAGACATCATTCTAACCTATAAAAAATATTTATAAAGTTTTTTTTCTACAGAAACCGTTTGCAGCAAAAATTAGGAAATAACATATGAAAAAATAGATCTTTATTTTCTGACAATGTAAAAAAAATATGTGCTCCATACTCGGATCATCAATTTTCCAAGCTTTTTTCTCTTTTTTGTTCCATTAAACAGTTTTAGAAAAAAAAACCAACTCCTTTTCACATTTATAGGTCAAAAAAACGTCTATCAAAATTATTAGGACCATGCAATTTTTATATAGGTAATTACCATACCACATGACAATTTTTCAGCTATACCCGTCATCGAAATTCGATCAAAGTTGAAAATCAAGCCTTTCAAATGACTGCGTCCTTAAATTGCAGTTTCCGGCTCTATGTGCCTCTTTACTATAAACCATTAACGGCGATTAAGGGATCATCTTCTCAATTTTAGAAATTATTATCTTTTTAGACCCTTTTCCTCGATTCAACTGGATATTCAGTTCTTTCTTTTCTATATGATACCAGGGACTAGCATATGTAATGTATCTAGGGTTATCTAGTGGGGTATATACAGGTACATTATTTTGGTCCGTACAAATTCAAGGGTCTCAAACCGATACATTTTGCAAAGCACTGGTTATTGATGTATTTTAAAAAGTTTCGCTAGTAGCTCGCTTTTTTCTAGTGGCCAGCAAACAAGTCCTGTCCCGCAATCAGTAACATCACTATCTTGTCACGGTGTTATCTAAGTAACACAAAAATATGTTGTGGTTTTTATTGTCTGCTGTCGATGTTTCGGCTTTTATTTCTAAATCCGTGTTCTGAACGTTGATTGATTGAATTTTAATTAGCTTCTTTTAAGCTGGAAACGATTCCCAGCAATTGTTGGAAAGAATTGGCTAACTAAAATCTGATTTTGGGCCTTTTCTATGTTTCTTTTCGGGGAGAAAGTTAGCATGACACAATAAAATAACGGCATGACGTAAATTAACTATGTAATTTGACTATGTAATAATTTGTCAATACTATCAGAGGCGTCCGCAGGATTTTAAATATTTTTTCTTATGGGGAGGGTTTTTTTACAAAAATAATCATATAAAAATAAATCCTACAGCCCTTTTGCCAATCCTCTCAATAGATACACTTGAATATCATTCTATTACTATATAAGTTGACACATCTGCTCATCATATTAGAGAACTTGTCAAAATATTAAATGGAACTCGTAAAACCTTTATAATTTTCTAGAGGTAAAAATATATTCATTACAAGGGAATGAATAATATGTTCAAACTTGCTATTAAATCACTTTGTATTGTAATTTTTTTTTTTTTTAAGTTTACGCTTCTTCCATTACTCATAACAACTTTTTGGGATGATTATAAATTGTTATTAATGCTTCACAAAGGAGAAGCTGTTGTTGATAGTAGTTCGATATGAGAAATTAAGAGCCAAGACCCTGTCAAATTATATTAGAGCCATTGGACGAATGACCAACTTCTGGAGAATAGCATCCTTAGAGATGTGTTCGAAAATAATTAAATCATTTTGCTAGCAAGACCCTTTTATTAAAAATCCTTGGTTGAACTTTGTGTCAGAGATGTCAAAGAAATTTGAGTAGGTCGTTCAGATATTCAATTAAAACCTTTATTCGACGTACTTCGAGAAAATGTAATAAAGAGAGTTTTAAAAACATAACAATACTTGGAAGGAAGATTCGAACCAGGGATTGTTTTTTTAAATTTTTTGAGGGGATTGGGAAATCGACAGATTCGAAGATTTCAGTACCGTGAATCTATAAAAACACAATGTACAGAGTGGGCAATCTATCTATGCCGCACTTAGGCGTAATCTCTGGGGAAAACGTTGGGTAGTGATTTTTTTTCTTGTAAGATAGCTTGCTCGAACTTACACAAGTTGAAAGAAATGGAATCCAGAGCCCATCGAACTTTCAGAATCAAGTTGTTGTTTTTTTTAATCTGATAACTGGATGGAGAGAGAATAGCTCATGAAAAACAAAAAAATTAATGAGTTGACAGTGATATGATTGTGGTAAAAAGATTGCGGACAAAATCGTTCGGATAATATCTTTGCAGAGTAAAAATAGACGTATACATTATCTAGAAAAATTTTCTAGGTAATATCATTGAGCAGCAATAAGATTATGAGTAATTGTTTATTCACAAGACAATATTATCGTGTGCAATTTCATTGCAATTATATTATATTGGGACAATCAAACAATTACATTATAAAAAAATCCACCAAAGCCACTTACCATATGCAAAAATACAACCCCCCTCACCCCAGGTTGTACAAATGAAGTGCCGGGCCCAAGTTAGTTTAAACTCCACCGCCGATGCGTTTTTTTTTTTTGGGGGGGAAGAGGGGTGTTTGATTTTTGGAATTTTTTTTTCGAAAAAAAGTTACATTTGTTTCAAAAAATTTCAAATATTTCATTTTTCGAAGAAAAATATTCACAAATCCATAGCTTTTCATCAAAAAAATTAATATCTTTGAAACAGTAACAAATATTAAACTTTTTAGAAGAAAAATGGAAATATTTAATTTTTTTTCCTATTGCATAAACCCCACGAATGATCTTTTTTTCATACTGACCAAAAAAATTATATTAAAGAGCAAAACTTCCTTAATTTATAGAGTGAGTCTAAACCCCCTTGGGATGTCACTAAATTTTTTCCACGACCTTGCAACCACAATCATTTTACCAGGCACATTAAAAATGTTTTATAAAAATTTAACTTTTCATAGTTAAGAAAAGATTTAAAGTAGAATCAAGTTGCACCTAGTAACAAATATACATATTATATTTTATTTAAAACATAGACTTTGTTATTTCGTAGTCATTTTTATAAATAGAACTGTGTTTTGAATAAAGAGTTGTTATGAAACTGTTGTGGTTACAAAAGTTATGATGATTTCCATGGAAGAAATATCGACATTCACCTTTGAGGAGTGGAGTTTTTTTTTGTTTTTTTTTAATTTGTAGGCTAAGCCGATGAAACGCTTTAATCTCCGTTGTGTGTTTTTTTTTTTTTTTTGGTTTTTTTTTTGAACTCGTACATACACATGAATATACCTAGATATTATTAGGTACCTATAAAATAATAGTATTTATGTTTCGTTGGTCCAAACAAGACAACTCCCTACTACACCTCCCGTTAATTACTTTATTGGGTACATTGACTTGTGCATGATTCTATTAGCATCTTTTTATAGATGGCACATCAACACAAAAGCAATATTAAACATAGATCAAATAAGTAATGAATGCCGAATGCATCATGCATACATATATGATGCATTGTGGGAAGTTTAGATCAGGAACAAGTTTAGACATCAATAGACTTGCACTTTATTATATTTTCTTTACTAAAGAAAATGTGCTTGTCAGATTTAGCTGACAGAACTATATAAGGAAAAATGTAAAATTTTTAAGATGTTTTCCGAATACAAACGCAGTATGGACAATAATTGTGTGCCTTTGTGCTGGGTGCGCGCACAAGGGCGCAAAACACTCCATAAATAATTATGCTATAGCTTTTAATTGATGATAACAGATCCGGGTCATGCTGGAAGTATAAATTGGTGTAGTTTGTCCAAATCTGGTAATTGGAAACAGATTTATTCCGGAAAACCAATATTTTAAAGACCTTCATGTTTGGAGCAAATAAAATGTGGCCTACTCGCTACCCAAATCTGAGCCCCTTGGACTACTTTTTCTTGAAGGAAGAGTCCCATAAACATACTTATAACATTGTTGACTCCTTGCAGCCTTCCATTTTCGAGACAATAGTCAACATAGACAAGGAGGTCCTCATTACGGCTTGTGCCAAGTTCAGGGCCAATCTGGAGATTGTGGTTGAAGCTGGAAGTGGTTAGTTTTGAAGGTTTGACTTCACTATGGAACCCTAAGTAAAAGAGCAAAATATTTATGAATTTCTAAATTAATTTTGGTAAATATATTTTAATATACACTATCATTTAAAATCCCCATCCTGCATGTGACGTGTCAACACTACAGATTTGTTGCTGAGTAATAAGTTTTAAAGTCCATGTTGGACTCAGAGTAGTATTTAGGATCTACATCGGAGTAATTTCTATCTATATCATTGCTAGATATAGAGTGATTCGTGTGGGTTTTTTTATCTAATACCTTCTTGCTGAAAATGTTATGAAATGTCATGAAAGCTCATTTCCGAAACACTCTTTGTCATGTCAGGGTAATCATTTTGATTTTGATTTTTTCTTTTTTAAATATACTGCCACCCCATATTATTTTCAATTATGGTCGGGACCAGCGACTAGCTTTCAAAGTTTCTAAAGCAATGCCCAAAAAATGTTATCACATATTATATATATATATCTTAAAGGAAAGGCTTTGAGATACAAAAAAGATAACGATGTGAATGAAGCCATTATTTATGCAAACCTCTCTTCAAAAAAATAATCCCTATATCTTTAAAGAGCTGTCATTGATAGGAACAGGTAATCTACAATAGGCAAGAATCATAGTTAATAGTACTGGTAACACTCCCTATAATGATATTTGATAGTAGACACATTTTTGTTATGGCCTCATATCCTTATTTAAAATATAGATGAAATGATATCATTGTGTTTACAATGAACATTTGAGTCTCTATATTATATATGTAAAACATTTTATTAGCTTGTCATCTAAATAGAGATTTATTTCTATGTTTTAGGCATAGATAAGTATAGATCCCTTAAGATCCTGTCAAATATTGTGTGTCCCTTCTGTATGATGTTACAGTCTTTTGAAAAAGTCTTTGACCACCTAAATGACGATGATTGAAGAGATTTATTCGGTAACGAAAAAGTAGTATAACATTTTATTTGTTCGTTATTAATATAAATGGAAGCAAAAAGGTTAGAGATTAGAGATAAAGAGGGAAGTGAACGGGGGTTTGCGATAAGTCTGGGAAATATTTGTACCCGTCGACTCATACCTGGAAGACCAATGGGCATAATACTCGTATATTACCACATAAATTATTTATTGGCGGTGGGTGTACGTTTTTAACCAATTATTTGTTATATATTTATACATATTGACTGTTCATTTCGTAGGTTTTTTTTTTGTATAAATACATATATCTACAAAAGTGATGAGTCATCCCTTGACTTTAAACATGGAACACACAATTTTTATTTCTTGTGCTTTCACATTATTCTGTCCTCTTTAAAGTTATTTGGCATTAAAGCTTCGTTTATAATTGTTTTCAGGATGTAAACAAAATGGAAACCAATATCGAAAAGGGTCGTTCTGACAATTTGAAATTTTTTTGGAGGAGAACAGCTCAGCTGTCATGCGTTTCATTATATTGGCTGCTATGAGAGGAAGGAAAAACAAGACGCATGTCCCACTAAGTATCAAGCAATAGTGTAACATAGTTATGTGCAGTACTGCGGAGTTGATGCATAAAATGCCAATCTGCCTCCAGTATTTTGATTCTCACCGACTCGACTCCAACACAAATTATTATTTGTTAATAATATGTTTTTTAGCCAATATAAGTACTATTGAGTCATTTGAGTCTATATAATTTAAATATAGATTTAATTTATAGCCATAGGTAGCTATTCGTTATATGTTCTAAATAATTGTGCTATGTATAAAGAAAATATTTGGAATATAAAATATTTAACTAGATGAAATAGAAATAAAATGGATCAAAATCTATCTATTGCTAATACATTCACAAGTTTTGGAAAAACATTTATGTATTTGTAACCAAGGAACGACCAAACACACAACATTTCATTGCAATGTTACACTTTTTTCAGATAAAATTGACTATTCACAAGTCTAATGAATGAATTGGAAAGGCTAGTGATCGTGATTTTAGATAAACATCATGGCATGATCCGAATTTTGGCATTAAATGTATGTTTTTATTGCACTTATTATATGTTTAAAAAAATGAAGAAAAAATAGTTTTTATCATAGCCCCTATATGTAGGAGCACCTAAACTTACACCTGGGTTATTCTATTCTATGATGGGCCCCTCTTTTTATTGGTTGATCATTTCAAATAATAAAATTATAAAAGTATTTTTTTTTTACTTAACACTGTATATGAATAATACTTCAAAACAGACTTATTCTTCCATATTCCGATGCATCAGTCATATGAAGATTAACTTTAGCCACAAAAACATGATATATCATGTATTTATATAAAAAAAGTTCATGTCCATGTTGGTCACTACCTCAAAAATGGAAGCCTGCAAGTAGTAAACAGTTTTAAACACATTTATTGGTTGATTTTTCCAGAATAAATCCCCCCGATTCACATCACCCAATTGGGAAAAACTGCTCCCATTTGAAATTCTAGCATGATACCGGATCTGTAATAATCAATTTAAGCTTTCTAGCATAATTATCAATGGAGTTGGAGGGCACAAACGCCCTTGTGGTTTCACCCGGCACAAAGGCACACAATAATGACTGCTCAGCGTTCGTATTCGGATGATATCACCTGGGTTTTATATGTTTTCTTATACAATTTTGTCAGTTAAATCTGATGAGCAGACTTTCATTAGTATGGATCTAAGGGTGGCAAGGTATTGAGGTCTAAACTTGTTCGGGCGTCTAAATTCTTAGCCTGTATATATATATGCCGTTATTTGAGGGAATACCTTCTACTCCCAGATTCTGAGAAATGACTTCAAAGATACATAATTAAGAAGGAGTTGAAAGAATTCTAATGATGTTTATTTAACTATCTGTCATAACTTTTGCATTTTTACCTTTTCAATACGACATTAATTTATGAAGAATAATGGAATGCACAATGCCTTAGGTCTTTGTCTCTTTGTGCAATTGCTTTGGCTATAAATTGTATGTATGATTATAACATAAGATGGTTATTTTTAGATTTTAATCTTATGTATAATACATATTATGTATGCAAGAAAGATCTGGAATAGTCGCAACACACAGGGGCGTCCGCAGGATTATATATAAGTATATTTTTGAAGAAAAAAAAAATTTAAACTAATTTTTTTTTTTTAATTTTAAAATCCTTAGTTGTTGACAAAATATTAAAATTTTTGAGAAAAAAAATTGAAACATTAAAATTTTTGGGGAAAAAAAAAATGAAAAATTAAAGTTTTTTTTAATTAAATTTCAAATACTAAAATTTTAGGGAAAAAATTTAAAAATTCCTCAGCTATTGACTAAAAATACAATTTTTGGAAACAAAATTTGAAAAGTTCATATTTACCAACAGAAAATGTACTTATTAATTTAGGGGGGAGGTGTATGGTCTTATTCGTTTCGTCCTAATAAACTCATTTTTTTAAACAACTTTTACCAAACTTATGGTGAGTTTCTCCACGATTGCTGCAGCCCTAGGAATAATGTTCTGCGTTACCCAAATTAATGTTAAAGTTATTATTCCGTACTCTTCAGTAGATCACATGTCTATAGCTTCAGCCAGAATTTTCTCGCTCTCCTCTATAGGAACTTTGAGAGCCATAATCAACTTTGTTGCCTACGAGTTCACCTCCTCTTTAATGTTTCTAGTTAAGGGATCCTCTATCCTTCCTCGGGCACTTGGCACATTCTTCTAAACAAGGGCATATTTCAAAATGGAGATTCCAAACATTAATTTTTTTAATCTGCTTCATAAATTGCCAGAATGACAAAAAAAAAATCTAATAAATGCAAAAATTACTTCATTTGGGGAGGGGCTACATCCCCTCCAGCCCACCCTCTGCGGACGACCTGACACTTTTAGCTCAACTGTTGTGATATATGTAGATTTAGTTAAACCTCACGACCTATCAGTTTGTAAATATTAAAAAAACCTATAAATGGCAAAGCATCTCTGACATAACCTTTTTTTTGCACTAATTTCATCACTAATCAATTATAATAATACTGGAATACATATCCCTTGGCCTGTTACTCAAAAAAAGCCAAGGTCCTGAGCCGATAAATATACCTAAATCAAAAACTTAAATTGTTTTTTTCAATTACATAACACTAAAACAGTGGCCGGGAACGCATGGCTCGCGAGCCAGATGTGGCTCTTTTGATAAGTACATCTGGCTGAAAGACAAATCTTATATGAAGATATAGTAGTAACCCAGCTGATAGTTGTTATCTTCAGTGTGGCTCAACGTTATCAGGCAATAAATGAATTTTTGTTTTTTTTATTAAATAAATAATTTGTCAGAAAGAAAATAGTTCGCTCGAAAATCGAGAGTATTTTTTTTTATCATTTTTTTTAAATATATATATAATCAATCCTACGAACGCTCTTGTTTATAGTACTGATTTCCTTTTGTATGATTGCTATGCACTATTAATATGAATTTAGAGACTTACTATAATTTTATTGAATTAACTATAGTTGAAATAAAACAAAATATTTTTTTAAGAATTTTTTGACTATAAGAAACATACCCCAGGAAAAAAAAATTACGAAATGTTCCCCTCAGAATAAAATTCAGGTCCATAATTGCTACAAAAATATAATAGTTATTAAAAAATAAAATTTCATATAATAAAATACAATTTTTCTTACTAATCTAGTAATCAAAAATTTACTTACAATTGCCTAGAAAGAGTTATACAGAGATTATTGGAACTGAAAGGATTAAAAAAATCGTGAAACAGGTAAACTCTGGCATTTCCGATGCTCAAATCTATTAATACTTATCCCTAAACACTTAGTTACATTATAATTATTGCAAGTTATCCTTCTTTTTTTTTCTTTTTTGATATTTTTTGATAATAGAGACAATTTTCTAAAGTGTTGCACCTATGCAACACTTTAGAAACAAAGGCTTAAAAGTGTTGTTCTTACATAAAATGCACATATTTACATGCATTTAGTAATAAACATAATGTATAGCTCTCATGGAATTAAATTTTAAAATATGCAGTCCATGGTTCCCACAGCCAAAAAGGTGCCCGACCCTGCCCTAAAAAGACCATTGGAACATATATATTCTATTTCAAACAAATATGGATAGATACTGAACTAAAGTTTTACAACTTGAGTAGCAGCGCACTATTCCATAAGTTATCACCGTGATGTAAATCCTGTGAATTTTTGATCTGGACCATTTTTTGAATTTGCTAATCTGAATAAATTTTATTTACCTTAGCAGTGGTTATTATTAATTGCTAGTAGTGAATATCTTTTCCGAAATAGATCCAATTATATTCAAAACCTGAGTGAACATTCGTTTGTGCTTATAACAGACGGAGTGTAACCCTGAGAATTTGTTGCAAAATTATAATTGTAAGTCCTTGTTGACTCAGAGTAGAATTGGGAATAGACATAAGATTAATTATAACAAATGTACTTGTTGATTTCTTTCTCTTCGTCCTCCGTTGTAACAGTGCATTATAATTGATCTAATGAAAAGTTATGAGCATTAGATTTTTTCTCTTCTAAAACATTTTTCAAATGATCAGGGTTATCATGTTAGTTTTCGGTTTCTTTTTTTTTTTTAAATGTCCATTGTACAAATAATTTTCATCAGTATTTATTGCTCACCCAATTAATTAAAAACAAACGTCTAATATAGGACCTTGTATGATTGTTGACATAGCCAGGTATGGCCATAGTAAATCTTGCTCTACTAATTGTTTATTATTTCCACTTCTAGGTACGCTATAGCCAAGAAAAAAATATATAATATTTAATAGTATTTTACTTATATCTACAAAGGGGATGTGTGTAAAGGAAAAACTGAGTATTGCGATTAGGAAAGGAAAAACGGTTCTCTGTTTTATTTTTTCATGATTTAATAAGTCGAGTTGTGTTTACATCTCCCTCTAAAAGAAGAATTATCGTTTATCTTTGGTGTAAATTGATTTAAAACCGCATAATAAAATATATATATATATACATATATGAATTAAAATATAATTATAATATTGTCCCTGGACTATTGGTAGTTTAATCCATAAGTTTCTCCTTTTTATAGCAGTAATTCATCTTTTACCTGTCAAATCATATAACAGGCAGATGATGTTAAGAAGGTGTACCATATATCTTGCTCCCTTCTCCTCCAGGCCCTCTTACGAAAACTCATCTCTACCTATATCAATTCATATGTGTTCTCACCTCAACAAACAAAAAAAAATAAGAAGAGTTTCCGGGGAAAAAAATTAATTGATTTGGTCACTGATGAGTAGTTTAGTCCCTAGTGCACTCAATAATAAAACACAATGCTAAATACAAAAAACCTACTATAATTTTTACTTGCTTGCGTTGATATTTATTCAAATCTTTTTTTATAGACAAAAGGCTAAATTTTATTCTAAATAAAACATTTCCTAAATCAAGAGAAAAATGTAACTTTATTATACACAATTATTAATATGTTTTGGGCAAAAAAATCAAAGACACTTGCAAGTCTAATTGAAATAAAGATAACTACACAAGGGGGAAATCAAAAAAGAAAAACCAACAGATCCAGATATCGGATAAGTAAATCAGATTACGAACAGATGATATTGAGCCAGTTCTGACAATAATCGTTGGTAAACATTTTGTATTAGTATTTCCAATTCATGCCCAATATGTTTGCTTGAAATGCGTAATCATGGATCCACGAAGGGAGCTCTTGGTTCTTGAACATCGTTGCGTATATTATACTTTAGAGATAAGCCACTCAATGTTCTTTTTATTCAAATTTTACATAATACTGAAAATACGCTTGAATTATAACACTGTCTGGTCCATTGAAATCCGAATGCTTACTAATTCAATAATTAATGAAGGTTGAATGATTGAATTTAATTCATATTGCAATATATTAAAGCATAAACAGTTAGTTACAAAACAAAACAAATCTGAGCTCTCTACCTCACGTACAAGTTGAGAAAAGTACACTTGAACGTGATCGATGAATTTATTGTTGCACACTCCAAGCAGTTGGGTATCTCCAGAAAAATTTACAACCGACAACGGAATGGACAATATAGTGAGGTAATAAAGCCGTGTTGTCAACAGCAAGGAATTAAAGATTATTTTATAGATTTACTACACTGAATTAAAATACATGAGTATTAAAGTCATGCAAAGGTAACATAAATAATATCTACATATTTCTTTAGTCCTCACCTATTACAAAATCCATTAATCCTAGGCTTTACTTTTACGTAACTTGTTCAGTCAAATGGCAATACGTTAAGAATGGGCTACACGATAAACAATTTACATATTATGACCGTTAACACAAATCAAGGAAAGGGGAATTGTCCAACTTATTTTATTTCATCATATGTATACAAAATATTTTTTATATTCATTGATTATCATTATATAAACAGAACACAGAAGTATGTGGTTCGAATGTAGTTCGAATCTCTACCGTTGTAGTACTTTAAATATATCAAAAAAATAAACAAATACGACACTGATTCTAATGGAAGAAGGGATAATCACTTCTTCATTATTAATTAATGAGGATGTATTATTAATTTTTCTTGCTTAGCAGGGGTTCCGAGCCAGCGAGTTCCGAAGAACTTTTGAATATGCATTTTTTTCTTTGTTGCCAATCAAACATTATTTCATTTTTTAAGTGAATTCGGTTGATTGTCTCCAATTAGCTTTGTATTTCCAAATTTAATTGTAAATAAGAACAATGAAATGCAAAATAAGAACTGTCAATTTCAAAATGTGACGAGTCAAATTAAAAATAGAAATGTATTAATTCAAGAAGATAGGCTAAGAGAATTAGAGCTGCAATACAAAAATTTAGAATAGAAAATTGTGCAGAATGTATTCCCTAGTAAGTATATAAGCTAATGTCAGACCACCTTAAAATTTAGCTTTTTCAAAAATACACAAACAATTTGTTATTATAATGTATTCGATTAGACTAGTCAACAAATTTAAGGACGGCCCAAGGTTAATAGAAATACAAGGTTATACCATAACGCGTGTACAACTGATGTTTGACTTCCACCACGCTTTTAATATTGACGTCATAGTAGATGAGTGGTTGAGTGTTTTGTCAAAAAAAAAAAAATCTTCCCCAGCAGTCGGTACTTTACATTAAATTGAATACTCTAGCAATAGTGAAGTTATAAACTACAAGTGGTTGCGTGGTTTGTCAAAATCTACCTGTCTTGCCCAGTAGTCGGAACAATACATCAGATTGAAAATTCTAGCATGCCCGATTATATGATGGTCTAAACTTATATTTCTATTAACCTTTGGGACGGCCCATATCTATAAATATACATATAATGATTCATATATTAAATTCACAAACACATTACAAATATTTATACCTTTCAAGTCCTAAATAGTCAAGTCTTTGACTTTTACCTCTGATGTCAATAAATATCTTTAATATTTTTTGACTACCCTTAGTAAGTTTAAATATTCTCATTTTAAATTGGAATTGTCTCTATTTGAATTGGACTGGTCTCCATTTGAATTGAACTGTTCTCCATTTGAATTGGACTATTTTCATCTTGAAAGGGACTATTCATTTTGAACTGGACTATTCCGTTTTGCATAGTCCAGGCCCAAATACACAGGACTATTCCGTTTGGATTGGATCATCTTATTTTGAACTGGACTATTCTCACATCGAATCGAATTTTTTCATTTTGAAATTTGAATATTCCCATTTTGAATAAGATTATTCCATTTTGAACTGAACTATTTCCATTTCGAATTCGACTATTTTATTTTGAACTGGGCTGTTCCATTTTGAATTTGACGATTCTGATTTTGAACTGGAAATGGTATAGATGGGGGCAGCTCATTGATGATAAACAAGCTCAGTACTAACACGAAGTATAGTCATAATTACCTCCGTCAACGAAGTTGAATTAAGGCTATGTCATCGCCTGTGTTTGTTATTTAGTTTGAAAACGTAGAAAAATTCAAGATCCACCAGAATTTTTGAACAAATTTAGATACATAACTCAATTTGATTTTAGGGGGAGGTTTTGCAATCTACAGAGTGCTAGTTCTAGTTACCCCTGCAATGAAGTAGAACGGTTATTGTTCTGCTTTTTGCCTATATTATTCTGTTTGTTAGTGAACAGGATGACGGCAAAAGTTGCAGATCGAATTTGATCAGAATCGATCAGTAACATTTCCCGTAACTCTTGTGACTAACAGACGGAACAAACAGTAAAACACATAACCTCCTGTCAACTTCGTTGGCAGAAGTAAATGCATTTGTACAAATGAATGGAAGTGAATTATCGAATTTATCTATGAGCGCAAAATCCACAACTCTGATCTGAGTTTTTATATCCTTGAAATATATGCAATTACAGTAATGCGGTACTATTATCGTTCAAACTCATTTTTTATCATTAAAACAATCACCAAATTATAAGTAGGACTAATAAAACTTATGTAACCGTGTTTTTACTTGTGATTGGAATTCAAGGCAATCGGCATTTGTTCATGACTACAAGGAAAGGTAGAGAGGAGTACATCAAGCCTCTGACTAAAAGCGTGTAGTCAAATTTGTCAATAATTATTGTAAAAGAGCGTTTATTTTACTAAATCTTTCATTTCAAATTTGTTTAATCGTTCATTATTTACTTTATAAACGTCTTTTTGATTCGTTTTAATCAATTTCAGATATATAAAATAGAATTTATTCGACAAATTTCCAACATCTTTTATACAGGGGTCGTCAGACTATGGTTCACATACCCCATCCGCCCCATCATTCAATTTTGATAGGCCTCAAGTACATTTAACTCCATAAAACATTTAAAGATTACGGATTGTCGAAAATATTTTGTATTGAAAAAGTCTATGTAGCTGTTTAATTTCAATTCATAAAATATACCTCTATTTTTGCAAAGAGTTGAGATGAAATTATTATTTTTAATTCCCTGTAATTACAGAAAATTAATATCTTATCATATGGCGTCTTATATGTACAAACCTGGCGCCGAGCCCGTACAATATACAAATTATTAAAATATTGAGACGTGTAAAGTACTTCTAAACATCTTCAATAAAGTGATGAATAATCCTGTATATCTGTGAGAAAATATATATTTCGAGAGAAATACCTTTAAGTACTTCATTTAAATAAAATAACAATTTGATTTTGGAAAATATTTTTAAAAAAAGGGATCTTAGATTATTTATTCGAAATATAAAATAATCAATTTGAAAATTTATTTTTTGTGATTCATAGTTTATCGTTCATTTTTTTAGAATTCTTTCATTGTTATTAGTTCATGAACGATTTTTTTTAAAAAGAACGATCCACACTTTTGAAAGATTATCAATAAGTCTATCAAAAAGTATCAAAAGTACTTAAAACCAATACTCATTGCTGGCCTAGTATTGGCGTCCCTCTCAAATCCACCTAACATTGTAAATTTAAGGGGGTTAAGATTTGGTAAAGAGGTAGGCGAAACGGGACCAAAAATATTGTAATGTCTACCTTACACCATTCTTCAAATTAAGTTTGATAAAACGCTGTTACCATATTTCTGACTAGGCTAATAAAATCTCAACACACTTAATTTAATGGTGTTAAAGTTAATAGGAGTTTATTTATGGACTACCCTGTAAATTGATTACTTACATGTACATACATATGTGATTATTCAAGATTACCCTTTCTGCTTACTAAGCGGGTGGCATGAAAATAATATACCTATAGTCCACATATTTATTGGGGTATTCCAAAATTCAAAGAAAATGTATACATACATATTTATATGTGAGAATAACCGGCAAGCTAAGGTTTTATACCTTTTTGGGATTGTCAGTCTGGAGTATTAAAAGTATATATAAGCATTTATTGAACATAATTATCCATCAGTTATTTGAAGCAGTGTGATAAGAAGTACATTGTCACAGGCTCAACTAAATACAATATGGCATTTCAATTTAAGGTAATTAAATTGAAGAAAATGAAGTTAAAAGAAAATCTAATATTATAATATCTCTTTTCAGTATATTTGTTTAATCGCTTTGATCGGATCCACCGCTGCTGCCGGTGGGCCAAGAGCAAGAACTCTTTCAGTGAACCGTGATGGAAGATCCCTTCTCAACACATTCCCCTTCAATGATGGAGCTCGTGGAACTGCCCGTGCTGCTCATGCTGACCACCATGAACATGATCACGCTCATGCTGAACACCGAGCTGCCTCTGACAACAGATTGGCCCGTCAAGGAGGTGGTGATGATGTCCCACTTGACATTGGATCCATTGCCGCTGCTGGGGAGCGTTGTATCGATAAGGTCGTCATGGTAGAAGAAACCGAATACGATGATCACATTGAATGTCACCACAGCTACTCTGAGAGATGTCACACCACCTACACCACCGACTTTGAACCTCAACAAGAGGAAGAGTGCGAAGAAAACTTCAAGAAAAGTTGTTTCATCGAATACAAGAAGGTTGCTGTTGATGAGACTGTCAAGTTCTGTCACACTCCCTTGGTTTGCGAAGGTGAAGGACCTGAAGAATGTAAGACTGTCTACGAATCAGAGTGCGAAACCAAGTATCACGAACACGATGTTGAGGATGATGTTGTCAACTGTGAGACCATCCAAGAAGAGAAGTGCGAGGATGTCACCCAAGGTTACACCACTGAGCAAAAATGTACCAAATGGCCCAAACAAGTCTGTACAAATGAAAAGAAGAACGTCAAGAAATACAGTCCCCAAACTGAATGTAAGAAGGTCCCCAGACAATTGTGCGGTCCCTCCGGCTGTGTTCCCCAACCCGGACCCGAAGAGTGCTTTGACAAGAAGGAAACCATCGTCCAAGAAGTCCCAGAGGAGAACTGTAACTTGGAACCCCAAAAGTCCTGCAAACAAGTCACCAAATTGGTTCCCAGCCTCAAACCTGTTGAGGAGTGCGTTGATATTCCCAAAGAAGTCTGCTCTCGTTCCAGAAAGAACCCCAGAAAGGTTCAAAAGCCCGTTGTCAAGAAATGGTGCTACGTTCCTTCTGCTGCTTCTGGGTTGGCTGCTTAATTTTTCTTCCGAAATTTCTTCATTTTGATCATAAAACATTTTGATACGCCCTAGTCAAATTCAACCTGCTACTTAGATATCAAAGTTATTCATTGTCTTTCCAAGATTTCCATGTGATGTAATTGTCTTTTAGTGATTTTTGGATAAATAAATGTTACAAATTTACTTTTTAACTCGAAGGATACTCAATTTATTTCACAGTTATAACTAATTATTGTAGGCTGAATGCCCTTAAATTGTATTACAATAACACACTCTAGGTATATCTGTTTAAAATATATTTTTTAGCAAAAAAATACATATCTTTACCTTCAGTGCCTTAATATACTGACATAACTTCTTGAAACAGAGCTTACAGTTTAGTGCGACAGATTATTTTATTTTTAGGTAAGTTTCCACGTCTATTGGATGTCGCAGAATTGAGGATTGCTCTCAGTCTACACATACATATTATACATTTTTCGTATAAAGAGAGCATCACCTAAAAATGTATTATTCTGGGGGACCCTGGCATGGTAAAGTTTGGGATATCATGACTTAAGAAATATTATGGTTATTATATTATAGGGCCCTGACAAGGTTAGTAGTGGACCTGGATCCATAATCTACCTCATACCCTTTCCTCTTTTATTTACACCATTTAGTGCCTAAAACCACTTTTCCAGATTGATAAGACGTTCTTAGGTATTTGGAACTTAGATACAACTATATCACCATGACGACGTAGAAATATCTTTGAAAAATGCAGCAATTGCAAAAAAAAAAAAGCAAAAAAAATCAGAAAATTGAATGATTGATTAAAGCTAATTTATGTTATAATATATATTGTATTTTCTTTATTGATATATTCTTTATAGGAACAAAAGCACAGGAACCGAAACTGATAAACAGTATATTACGGTCTTGGTTCGAATTTGTCAGTTCCAGTTTTAGCGGTTCAAGAATCGGAACTGCATGACCGATAAGGATACAACCTTGGTTATAAGTAAAAACCAATTTAATACAAATATTTCCTGACTTAAATTACATTGTTTACAACTACACTCAGGTCTACCATAAGAACTTAAACCAAGTCAAATCTCAAGTCATCAGTATCGAAAAATTACTTATGTCTCAAGTTATTAATATCAAAGAATTAGTTCATTCGTAAAATTTTACAAATCTCTGACAAATTGTCTCAAAAGTAATCAAATTTACTAGTCGAGCCCAAATCATAGAATGCGAGTCCACACCTCAAGTTATTATTAATTGCGAAAAAAATATAGCCCTTCCCTTTCTATCTAATCACAATGAATATTGGATATATTTTATATGCTGTGTACATACATGTAGTGCTGTCTACTAAAGTAACAACTAGTTTAATTAAATTATATAAATTACGTCATAAAATGCATTAATTAATTACAATTAAATATACCAAATATTAATTGATACTACCATTTCATTTTGATCCATTGAAATAACGAGGTTATTATGTATTTATGAGTAATATAACTGTGGGCATTTGAACTTTATAATGTACCAAAGAATACTTGTAATTTGTAGCCAAATAATAAAATACAGCACTATATAAGTATTGGGGGAAAATTTGTTTTTGGAATTCTTAAATTAAAAAATTTATAACTATTTTCTAGAATTTTTTTCTTTTTTAAATTCAAAAATCTATAAATATTTTTAAAAAATTTCAAAAATTAAATGTTTTGCAAAAAAAAAAAAAAATTTTAATATTGAAGAAAAAAAAAAAAAAAAAAAATTCATAAAACACACTTAAATCTTTTGGGAAATAAATTTCAATAAATTAAAATTTGAAATATTACATTTTTTGAAAAAATATCAAAAATTCACAGCATTTCACAAAAAAATTTTAATACTAAATTTTTAAATATTAAACTTCTTGCCAAAAAAAATTCAAAAATCCATAGCTTTTCACGAGAAATTAAATTTTTTGGAGAGAAATTTTAAATATTGAATTTTTGCTTATCTCCGTAATTTGCCCGAATGACGAAAACAACATTGTTATTAAAAGGCAAGAATCAATTAATTTGGTGGGAGGGGGTACAGCCGTTCCAACCCAAGCCCTCCTGACTCCCCCTTTCTGAAATATCACAGCATTAATATGTCGATCATCCAAGAATATTCAATTTTTACGCTATGCTCATCGCAAGTAGTCTAAATCCTTTGGTGTCTCCAGGTTGCAATAACTTTATGTCTTGCAACTAATATTAAAGCAACATTATTCTCCAAATGATAATTTCGTTGCCTTGAAAAGCATTGATACTTTTATTTCATTTAGACCTATTAAAATTACTCGGTCGTTATGTATTTATCAGTAAAATATTGCAGACATTTGCTCTTCATAATGGGCTACATAATTAATTTTGAGTCATTTGAATTAAAATAGTCAAAAATGACACCAAGAATCCATTTATTGAGTTATCTTCATCCTAAGTACTATAAATCCTTCATTGTGTACAAGTTGCAACTTGTATAATCACATTGTGGTTATTTTAATCATCAACTACAATTTTTTTTGCTTCCAAATTATGCAGCCATTTATTCTTCTTAACATAATATTGAATCATAAGAGTTGAGAAGATTAATTTAATACGGTTAAAAACATTTAAGAAGAAAATATAACTTAAAAACAATAATTAACATTCAATATATGAAATAATTATTCATCCCTCCCTTGCCCTCTTCCACATATATAACATATAAAGACCGGTAGATTTGATAAGCAGGCTAACACGCGACTGAAGAGAAGAGAGGATCTCGACCCAGTTCTCATAAATAATTATCTATCAACAACATTGTTCATTCAAAACGGTTGAATTACCCTCAGTTGTCCGTCAATGAAATCCTCGAGTCCTGTCGTCTGTATTATAGAGCCCACAGTTCGGGTGAACTATAGAATGCAGATAACGTTCGTGATGTCTGCGCCAGCCTTTAGGTAAGCCCGTGTTGTCGATGGCATAGCCATCAGCCAATCTTCGTTTTTTAGTTATATTCTGAGTGCGTCCCTAATTTTCTGCATTCATAAAAAAGATGGAAGGATGACTCCGTGCGATCCTTGCAGAAAGAGTAAAGCCTCTCCGTTTCATCTTTTTTCGACTTGTTGGTGAAGAATATTGACGTAGCGAGGCGATATCTTAAGCCATCTCTCTCTTGAATCGGTGAATGGATTTCTCATGACCGATCTCCATCAATTATCAACAATTAATTGGTAATATCCTTTCACTTTGATCTATTAAAATATCATGGTTATTATGTTTGTATGAGTAATATATATAACTCTGGGAATTTGAACTTATTAATGTGCATGAAAATACTTATATTTTAGTATTTTAGTTTAAAGTAGTCAAGAATTAGAACATTAATATTTCGATTACATAGTGGATCACTAATCAACATACAAATACATTCCAGAAAAAAAAAGGAATTTATCTTTGAGGACAAAATCCAAAAAAAATCTTTATTTTATCTTAGTCATCTGAATTCTGAAATGTCTGGGATTTTATTAATTTTGGACTATTATTGTAAAGTCATTGTTTACACTTGAAACAATCCCCCAATTAAAAGTAGGATCTAAAATTTGTAAAAGTTTTTTTTATTGATTCTGTATCTGGTTCTATTGCAACTTCTAGGCTGATAAATGATGGAAAACGACTATCTTCTTTTTCACACTTATAACTTATTCATAATACATAGTGATGACGAATATCATATGTAGCTTATATTTTAGAAAAATTCAAAGTATAAATTTAAAAACTATATATCTACAAGGATTTTATTCAATTTAGTATTTTTTAAGTGATCCCATTTTGAAATAATAAAATTATCTACTCATTGTGAACGGATTGCTCTATTGTTTCGACCCAAGTAACTCATTCTAAAGGAAGGAGTCCACTCTATTCTCTTATGAAGTATGGTAGTTTTCCTCACATGAATTCTCCTCGCGTTGTCCCTTGCAGAATTCGAATCCGAATTTGAACATCTCTTGAGATCGATGATCAAGTGGAAAAAACAAACAGTCTTATGATAGCCAAGCACAAAATCCTTAGAATTTTCAACAATAATCTTAAATCTTTTGTTTTTCAGTACAAAGAACAGAAATATATATATTAATCTTAGTAACACATTATATTTAAACTCTTAAGGTTACCAGCAATAACAAAACTTGCACGCTAAAAAAATCCCAGGATTTACAACCTTAGTTGTACATTTATCACAAAAACACGATCAGTAACAGCAACATTAATGAACAATCTAAATACGAGGATCGTTTGAAAATTCCTTCCAAAGTCCGATATATGACACTACTGGCGCAAATCGAGGTTATGTTTAGGTAGTATCATCTCTTTCAGGAACATACACCAACTTTCAGCCAGATTGGTATACTTTTTTCTGTTTCGATTTGTTTGATTACAATATTTATGACTTAAGTTACAAAAGATCTTTAAAAAATAATCTAAAATTAAATATGTTTAAGTTAAATGGAATTTAATTTTGAACCATTCTGTAATTTATTACTCACAAGTACATACCCATGTTACTAATCAAGATGACCCTTTCTACTTATTAAACGGAACATTCATCGTCCACGTATTCATTGGGTTATTTTCAAGGAAAATGTATAGGAAAAAAAAAACCCGGCAAGCTAATCTAATATACCTTTTCGGCATTGTTTGTCTGGAGTATTAAAAGTATATATAAGCATTTATTGAACATAAATATCCATCAGTTATTTGAAGCAGTGTGATAAGAAGTACATTGTCACAGGCTCAACTAAACACAATATGGCATTTCAATTTAGGGTAATTAAATTAAAGAAAATGAAGTCAAAAGAAAATCTAATATTATAATATATCTTTTCAGTATATTTGTTTAATCGCTTTGATTGGATCCACCGCTGCTGCCGGTGGACCAAGAGCAAGAACTCTTTCAGTGAACCGTGATGGAAGATCCCTTCTCAACACATTCCCCTTCAATGATGGAGCTCGTGGAACTGCCCGTGCTGCTCATGCTGACCACCATGAACATGATCACGCTCATGCTGAACACCCAGCTGCCTCTGACAACAGATTGGCCCGTCAAGGAGGTGGTGATGATGTCCCACTTGACATTGGATCCATTGCCGCTGCTGGTGAGCGTTGTATTGACAAGGTCGTCATGGTAGAAGAAACTGAATACGATGATCACATTGAATGTCACCACAGCTACTCTGAGAGATGTCACACCACCTACACCACCGACTTTGAACCTCAACAAGAGGAAGAGTGCGAAGAAAACTTCAAAAAGAGTTGCTTCATCGAATACAAGAAGGTTGCTGTTGATGAGACCGTCAAGTTTTGTCACACTCCCTTGGTCTGCGAAGGTGAAGGACCTGAAGAATGTAAGACTGTCTACGAATCCGAGTGTGAAACCAAGTACCACGAACACGATGTTGAGGATGATGTTGTCAACTGTGAGACCATCCAAGAAGAGAAGTGCGAGGATGTCACCCAAGGTTACACCACTGAGCAAAAATGTACAAAATGGCCCAAACAAGTTTGTACAAATGAAAAGAAGAACGTCAAGAAATACAGTCCCCAAACTGAATGTAAGAAGGTCCCCAGACAATTGTGCGGTCCCTCCGGCTGTGTTCCCCAACCTGGACCCGAAGAGTGCTTTGACAAGAAGGAAACCATCGTCCAAGAAGTCCCAGAGGAGAACTGTAACTTGGAACCCCAAAAGTCCTGCAAACAAGTCACCAAATTGGTTCCCAGCCTCAAACCTGTTGAGGAGTGCGTTGATATTCCCAAAGAAGTCTGCTCTCGTTCCAGAAAGAACCCCAGAAAGGTTCAAAAGCCCGTTGTCAAGAAATGGTGCTACGTTCCTTCTGCTGCTTCTGGTTTGGCTGCTTAATTTTTCTTTCGAAATTTCTTCATGTTGATCATAAAACATTTTGATACGTCCTAGTCAAATTCAAACTGCCACTTAGATATCAAATTTATTCATTGTCTCTCCAAAATTTCCATCTGATGTAATTGTCTTTTACTGATTTTTGGATAAATAAATGTTACAAATTTACTTTTTAACTCGAAGGATACTCAATTTATTTCACAGTTATAACTAATTATTGTGGGTTATATTCCTTTAAATTGTATTACAATAACACACTCTAGGTATATCTGTTTAAAATATATTTTTACCAAAAAAAACATATATTTACCTTCAGTGCATTAATATACTAACATAACTTCTTGAAACAGTGCTTACAATTTAGTGCGACAATTATATTATTTTTAGGTAAGTTTCCACATCTATTGGATGTGGAAACATTATGACGTATTGGGAACTTGGCAGCATATTTCCATGAACTCTACCAAAGAGTTCAACTAACATCTGGAGTGGAACAAAACTCCGTCACTTAACCTAATGCAGTTAAATGGCAAAGCCTAACGGACTTTGTACAATATTAATCCTTTATTATTCCATCAGTACCAAAGAATCTATGAAAAGTACCGTCCTACAATTAATATATCTTCCACAATGACAACATTTTTAAACTGAAATAAAAAAACTTGCATAGATTAAGTGTTTCAGCCTGGGAGTGTTACAGATATTATCCTTTAACATTTTTATATAAGTTAAATACAAAAAGATAACCAAAAATGAAGTTTAGATCGAACATTTTATCCGTTAAAGATTCTCTTATTTAGAGTTCTTATAAAAAAATATTGTTCTGCCTTAATGGACAATTTATTTCTAAGACTTCTGAATTTTGCTAAAATGGATGTAATAATATTTTCCACCCAATATGGGCATCCTTTGGACGATAAAAGTGCTGTTTTCATATAATCATACTAGTCCGATCTGAATGCATTTTAAATATATTTTCTATAATCCTTAATATCATAGTTTGGAATTCTTAAACCGCTAGTTAAAAATAAAATATAGGTGTGTAACTCAAAATGAGGGGGCTGTAAATTCTTCTAGCATCCCCCATTTTTTTAAAACAAGTTACAGACTGTCACACCATCTTGCGGAGAATTTTTTTTTTTTAGTTTGCACAATGCACATTCCTATTAGAATGAAGTATATTTATGACTGCGTCATCAGTCTATCAAATATTGATGCCAGGTACTGATTTATCATCCAATGGATTAGCAGGAATATTTTTTGGGAACACCTGAGAGAAAAAAAAGTCATATTTGGAATCAGGGGATCAAGCCCTATTAAATTTTTTTTTTTTTCCAAGAAAAAAAATCTAATCTTTCACTACTAAACCTCACAAAAACATTTTGTTCATGTTAATATATTTATTAAAATTGCCTCTAGGATCAAAATTATCGAGATTCATTTTTTTATTTTTTTTCGAAAATGTTGCCACATGAACCTTAAATATGAATCCAATATGAAGGGAAAAAACCAAGCAATTTGCGATATATACAGAATACAGAAATTGTCTTTTTTTCCTATCATATTTTCCATTTTTGTGTCCAAATGCTATTTTCAAAGCTAATGCATGTAAGCTACTAAACCTCACAAAAACATTTTTTTGTTCTAAGATCAAAATTTATTGATATTTTTTCGAAAATGTTGCCACATGAACCTTAAATAATCCAAGTCTCTTTTTTTTTTCCTATCATATTTTCCATTTTTATGTCCAAAAGCTATTTTCAAAGCTATACTTATTTATCTAAATTAAGCAATTCACAAAATAGTATTTTTTTCTAATGTATTTATATATGGTTTATTTTTTAACGCACCCTTCTAGAAATCAACAAAGCATCACAATACCAATATTCATAATTGAAGGAAATCCCATCTTGGGGGTTCATGGTTAATATTTTTATAAAAATAAAATGAACAAATAACTAAAAAATCATAAAGATACATCATCATATGACTTTCTAAATTAAATAAAACTAAACAAAGGGGTTGAATACTACTTCATACCAATGATGAGTAATATTTGAATTTATTCAAAATATTTTGTATTGAAAATCCATTTGAAATGGTGCATTTGTAAAATTAATTATGTATTGCATCGATTAAAGACGAGAATAGTAGGACAATTGGACAAAAATATCCCACCCTGGCTAATGTAATCGTTCTTTTATTGTCTATATATATTTTTTTTCAATATTCACTAGGACATAAGCAAACGGATATCCACAAGATGACACTGATGCTATGCCACTGTCCTTTGCCATATAAAAGACTACTTATAAACAAGGTTGTACCTAGTTCATGTTCAGAGGTTCTATCAGTTCTTTCATTTCTACGGGTTCGGTCTCGAATCAGCTTTATCGGTCTCAGTTCTGGTCTTTGGTTTCGGTTCTTTTTTATAAAGGCTCAGTTTGGTAAAAGGCACTTAAAAAAAGAGGGTCACTAAAAAATTAGGGCCCAGGAAACGATATTAGATACAAACTGGACCCCAGCTACCTTATATGCAGAGTGTGTATTTGCTCCAAGTTAGGGCAGAGCTCCAAAAACGAAGGTTGCTTAAGACAATAGATTTCAAATTGGGGCATTGAAGGGAGGGAGGCTAGTGGGGGGGGGGGAGGAGGATGCAGAATTGAGGATTGCTCTCAGTCTACACATACATAGTATACATTTTTTGTATAAAGAGAGCCTCACCTAAAAATGTATTATTCTGGGGGACCCTGGCATGGTAAAGTTTGGGATATCATGGCTTAAGAAATATTATGGTTATTATATTATAGGGCCCTGACAAGGTTAGTAGCAGACCTGGATCCATAATCTACCCCATACCCTTTCCTCTTTTATTTACACCATTTAGTGCCTAAAACCACTTTTCCAGATTCATAAGAAGCCCTTAGGTATTTGGAACTTAGATACAACTATATCACCATGACGACGTAGAAATATCTTTGAAAAATGCAGCAATTGCAAAAAAAAAAAAAAATCAGAAAATTGAATTATTGATTAAAGCTAATTTATGTTATAATATATATTGTATTTTCTTTATTGATATATTCTTTATAGGAACAAAAGCATAGGAACCGAAACTGATAAACAGTATATTACGGTCTTGGTTCGAATTTGTCAGTTCCAGTTTTAGCGGTTCAAGAATCGGAACTGCAAGACCGATAAAGACACAACCTTGGTTATAAGTAAAAACCGATTTAATATAAATATTTCCTGACTTAAATTACATTTTTTACAATTCCACTCAGGTCTATCATAAGAACTTAAACCAAGTCAAATCTCAAGTCATCAGTATCGAAAAATTACTTATGTCTCAAGTTATTAATATCAAAGAATTAGTTCATTCGTAAAATTTTACAAATCTCTGACAAATTGTCTCAAAAGTAATCAAATTTACTAGTCGAGCCCAAATCATAGAATGCGAGTCCACACCTCAAGTTATTATTAATTGCGAAAAAAATATAGCCCTTCCCTTTCTATCTAATCACAATGAATATTGGATATATTTTATATGCTGTGTACATCTAGTGCTGTCTACTAAAGTAACAACTAGTTTAATTAAATTATATAAGTTACGTCATAAAATGCATTAATTAATTACAATTAAATATACCAAATATTAATTGATACTACCATTTCATTTTGATCCATTGAAATAACGAGGTTATTATGTATTTATGAGTAATATAACTGTGGGCATTTGAACTTAATAATAAAATACAGGACTATTTATATATTTTTTTTTTGGGGGAACTTGTTTTTGGAATTCTTACAAAATAAATCCAAAAATTAAAATTTTTGAAAAAGAAATTAAATAATCTATAACTATTTTCCAGAATTTTTTTTCTTTTTTAAATTCAAAAATCTATAACTATTTAAAAAATTTCAAAAATTAAACTTTTTGGAAAAAAAAATTTTAATATTCAAGAAAAAAAAAAAAAAATTCATAAACACACACTTAAATCTTTTGGGAAATAAATTTCAATAAATTAAAATTTGAAATATTACATTTTTTGAAAAAAATATCAAAAATTCACAGCATTTCACAAAAAAATTTTAATACTAAATTTTTAAATATTAAATTTTGCCAAAAAAAAAAATTCAAAAATCCATAGCTTTTCACGAGAAATTAAATTTTTTGGAGAGAAATTTTAAATATTGAATTTTTGCTTATCTCCGTAATTTGCCCGAATGACGAAAACAACATTGTTATTAAAAGGCAAGAATCAATTAATTTGGTGGGAGGGGGTACAGCTGTTCCAACCCAAGCCCTCCTGACTCCTTCCCCCCCCCTTTCTGAAATATCACAGCATTAATATGTCGATCATCCAAGAATATTCAATTTTTACGCTATGCTCATCGCAAGTAGTCTAAATCCTTTGGTGTCTCCAGGTTGCAATAACTTTATGTCTTGCAACTAATATTAAAGCAACATTATTCTCCAAATGATAATTTCGTTGCCTTGAAAAGCATTGATACTTTTATTTCATTTAGACCTATTAAAATTACTCGGTCGTTATGTATTTATCAGTAAAATATTGCAGACATTTGCTCTTCATAATGGGCTACATAATTAATTTTGAATAATTTGAATTAAAATAGTCAAAAATGACACCAAGAATATATCCAAGAATCCATTTATTGAGTTATCTTCATCTTAAGTACTATAAATCCTTCATTGTGTACAAGTTGCAACTTGTATAATCACATTGTGGTTATTCTAATCATCTACTACAAATTTTTTTTTTGCTTCCAAATTATGCAGCCATTTATTCTTCTTAACATAATATTGAATCATAAGAGTTGACAAAAAACTTTTAATACGGTTAAGAACATTTATGAAGAAAATATAACTTAAAAACAATAATTAACATTCAATATATGAAATAATTATTCATCCCTCCCTTGCCCTCTTCCACATATATAACATATAAAACCGGTAGATTTGATAAGCAGGCTAACACGCGACTGAAAGAAGAGAGGATCTCGACCCAGTTCTCATAAATAATTATCTATCAACAACATTGTTCATTCAAAACGGTTGAATTACCCTCAGTTGTCCGTCAATGAAATCCTCGAGTCCTGTCGTCTGTATTATAGAGCCCACAGTTCGGGTGAACTATAGAATGCAGATAACGTTCGTGATGTCTGCGCCAGCCTTTAGGTAAGCCCGTGTTGTCGATGGCATAGCCATCAGCCAATCTTCGTTTTTTAGTTATATTCTGAGTGCGTCCCTAATTTTCTGCATTCATAAAAAAGATGGAAGGATGACTCCGTGCGATCCTTGCAGAAAGAGTAAAGCCTCTCCGTTTCATCTTTTTTCGACTTGTTGGTGAAGACTATTGACGTAGCGAGGCGATATCTTAAGCCATCTCTCTCTTGAATCGGTGAATGGATTTCTCATGACCGATCTCCATCAATTATCAACAATTAATTGGTAATATCCTTTCATTTTGATCTATTAAAATATCATGGTTATTATGTTTGTATGAGTAATATTATAACTCTGGGAATTTGAACATATTAATGTGCATGAAAATACTTATATTTTAGTATTTTAATTAAAGTAGTCAAGAACTAGACCATTAATATGTATATTACACAGTGGATCACTCATCAACATACAAATACATTCCAGAAAAAAAAGGAATTTATCTTTGAGCACAGAATCCAAAAAGAATCTTTATTTTTTCTCAGTCATCTGAATTCTGAAATATCTGGGATTTTATTAATTTATGACTGTTATCGTTCAAAGTCATTGTTTACACTTGAAACAATCCTCAAATTAAAAGTAGGATGTAAAATTTGTTTTTTATTGATTCTGTATCTGGTTCTATTGCAATTTCTAGGCTGATAAATGATCGAAAACGACAATCTTCTTTTTCACTCTTATAACTTATTCATAATACATAGTGATGACGAATATCATAGCTTATATTTTAGAAAAATTCAAAGTAAAATTTATAAAAAAATAAGATATATTTAAAAACTATATATCTCCAAGGATTTTGATTCCATTTAGTATTTTTTAAGTGATCCCATTTTGAAATAATAAAATTATCTACTCATCGTGAATGGATCGCTTTATTGTTTCGACCCAAGTAACTCATTCTAAAGGAAGGAGTCCACTCTATTCTCTTATGAAGTATGGTAGTTTTCCTCCCATGAATTCTCCTCCCGTTGTACCTTGCAGAATTCGAATCCGAATTTGAACATCTCTAGAGATCGATGATCAAGTGGGAAATATATTCCTTCGATCCCCTCGATCTTCCTTTTAAAGGACATGACGTCATGAAATGAGTATTGAAATCAGAAAAAATATCATGGTAATGTTGATTAAATTGCTGGTGCATCCCCCATAAAAAATGTGAATATTTAAAAAATACAAAATGGAACAAAATTCCTTGGAGGTGCATATTTTATATTATTCTATGATATAAGCTATGATATTCCTCATCACAATGTGTCATCAATAAGTAAAGAGGTCTAAAGAACAGTATTGTTATTCATCCTTTTTCAGCCTAAAATAGCGAGTTCAGAACAAGAAGTAGACTCAATAAAAACACTTTTATATATTTTTTATTAAGCCTACTTTTAATTTGGGGATTGTTTTAAGAGTAAAAAATGTTATAACCTCGGAAACTATCACTGTCATATTATTTCTTCACTATTTCTAAAATAAAATACATATTATTAAAATCTACATAGTATCTTATTCGATACTGTGTTATAATATGACTTAGTAATATTTGATTAAAAGGGTAGTTATGATAAGATTTCTATAAAGAAATAGCAAAAATTTATTCATCGAAATAATAAAATGGCCAATATATATATATATATATATATATATATATTATACAAACGACGAGGGAGAAATTGTATTCCTGTTCTTCTGGAAACGGAGCATATGTATAGAATAGCTGATTACTTTCTGTATTTATGAAAAAGTATAAATTATGAATTAGTTTAGACGTATCAAGGGAGAAGAGGGACCCCACAGCTGACAACTAAATACAGAGGGTACTTTTGTGTTAGCAAGATAAAGCCGTACTAATTGTTGGATAAGCATATTGTACAATTTCCTTTTTACAAGTTATAAATGGTACAAAATCCCCACTTGTACACGTGATATATATCACGGCGTAACCTCACTAACACAAAAATTTATACTTTATTTTATTGTCAGATGTCAATGTTTGTGTTTTTGTCCTCTTACTCAGTGCTCTGAATGTTGATTGGTTGAATTATTATTTGCTTATTTTAAAGGGGTGGATAATTCCCAACAATCATTATTGAATAATAGTTTCACAGTTAAGAAGAAATAACATAATTGGTAACTAATTTTTGGCCTTTATTTTTTGTAGGAAAAGTTCCCGGATGTAATGAAAGTTAAAAACACAACAACCCTCTTACCATTCCAAACTCAAAGCAATGTTATCAAAAACATGACTTTAACCCACTGTTAGTGAATTGGGATACATATACTGCTACATAATTCTTTGGATTCTAGGTGATTTCATTTTTATTATATTAATTCCTTGTCTTTTCATTCCTAGTAATTTCATTCTCAGTTAATTAATTCCCTGTAAAATGCATCCCTCAGACATTTAATTCCCAATTTGAAGATGGATATTTAGTGACGTCATACGGTTTATGTTTCTAAAGAACTTGTGTAGTGTATAGCTGTAAAGGGAGGCCTGGGCAGTCAGTAGTCCCCACTGGAAATGAGGGATGAGTCATCGATGACTAGTGATCGACGGGAGACGGATATGAACGATTTATGGTGTTTATATCTTACGAAATAGAAGAAGAAGACTAAGATTTTTCCAAGATATAAATTGCATTTAAGGATTGGGATTCCATTCTTTCTCACTATTTAGATTTATCATGGTGTCATTTATTGTCAATAAATAATTCATATCCGTCTCTCATCGACTATTCATCACTAGTCGACTGCACAGTACTCCCTCTACAGCCCATACAAAAACTAATCTTTGTTTAGAAACATACGCTGTATGACTTTTACTGGTCACGAATTCTTTGAATTTATATTTTATCGTCAATACTTTTTAGTATTCTCCTAAAACATTTAATTTGATTATCTTTGCTCTATACGAAATGGAAAAATCTCTCATAGTTGCTCACAGTTAATACTGAAAATAAGTTGCTCTATTTCAAAACATTCTTAAAAATGTAAGGATTACCATGTTGGTTTTTGGGTTTTTTTTTAGCATACCGGCAAGTCATATTTTCTATAACTCTAGGAGCATATCTTTATCACCGTAAATATTGATTCATAATGGATTAATGCACCTTGAGACACTTCTGTGTGCATTCAATGTCTAATAAATACCTCATACTATAGGTGTCTAACATGTAAATAAACTAATCAGCCAATGACAAACTTAACTGGATACGTGATGCAAAAAATGACAAGAAAGATTTGGAAGTTTTCGCGTAATTCAGACAATTTGGAGATAGTTTTGAAGTTGAGGAGCATAGGAGTCATGACGTAGCTATGAGAGGAATTGAATAAACCGAAGTCCCACTCCATATCGAACAAGAAAACAGGCAGGAATGACTCCATTTTCCATCCTCAATTCTACTCTTAGTCAACCAGGGACTTATGCTTATAACTCTTAACAAATACTTATTGTTACTCTACTTCATTTATGAGAACACACACTCGTAGTTAGTGATGTTTCAGTCCTTATTTATTTGATCTAGTCATATTAGTCCTTGGTGCCGGTCCTTAAGATGGTCGGTCCTTCCGATCGTCAATATTACACCCGAATAAAAATATATTGTATGACGTTAAAGAAGACCAAACTTGTTAAGTTTTAGGTCCTATATCCAGGAATGAACTACACCGGATCGAGACTGAACTGAACGGGACTGCAGTTTTCAGTCCTAAGTAATAAACTACACAGCATTTTTTCGGGATTACTGTTTATAATACTTAATAATTATATAATAATTTTTAAAGAATACTGATAACAGCTTTGAAAAAAAAAAGAAAAAACAAACAGTCTTATGATAGCCTAGCACAAAAATCCTTAGAATTTTCAACAATAATTTTAAATCTTTTGTTTTACAGTACAAAGAACAGAAATATATAAATTAATCTTAGTAACACATTATATTTAGACTCTTAAGGTTGCCAGAAATAACAAAACTTGCACGCTAAAAAAATCCCAGGATTTACAACCTTAGTTGTACATTTATCACAAAATCACGATCAGTAACAGCAACATTAATGAACAATCGAAATACGAGGGTACTTTTTTCTGTTTCGATTTGTTTGATTACAATATTTATGACTTAAGTTACAAAAGATCTTTAAAAAAATAATCTAAAATTAAATATGTTTAAGTTAAATGGAATTTAATTTTGAACCATTCTGTAATTTATTACTCACAAGTACATACCCATGTTACTAATCAAGATGACCCTTTCTACTTATTAAACGGAACATTCATCGTCCACGTATTCATTGGGTTATTTTCAAGGAAAATGTATAGGAAAAAAAAAACCCGGCAAGCTAATCTAATATACCTTTTCGGCATTGTTTGTCTGGAGTATTAAAAGTATATATAAGCATTTATTGAACATAATTATCCATCAGTTATTTGAAGCAGTGTGATAAGAAGTACATTGTCACAGGCTCAACTAAACACAATATGGCATTTCAATTTAAGGTAATTAAATTGAACAAAATGAAGTTAAAAGATGATCTAATATTATAATATCTCTTTTCAGTATATTTGTTTAATCGCTTTGATCGGATCCACCGCTGCTGCCGGTGGGCCAAGAGCAAGAACTCTTTCGGTGAACCGTGATGGAAGATCCCTTCTCAACACATTCCCCTTCAATGATGGAGCTCGTGGAACTGCCCGTGCTGCTCATGCTGACCACCATGAACATGATCACGCTCATGCTGAACACCCAGCTGCCTCTGACAACAGATTGGCCCGTCAAGGAGGTGGTGATGATGTCCCACTTGACATTGGATCCATTGCCGCTGCTGGTGAGCGTTGTATTGACAAGGTCGTCATGGTAGAAGAAACTGAATACGATGATCACATTGAATGTCACCACAGCTACTCTGAGAGATGTCACACCACCTACACCACCGACTTTGAACCTCAACAAGAGGAAGAGTGCGAAGAAAACTTCAAGAAAAGTTGTTTCATCGAATACAAGAAGGTTGCTGTTGATGAGACCGTCAAGTTTTGTCACACTCCCTTGGTCTGCGAAGGTGAAGGACCTGAAGAATGTAAGACTGTCTACGAATCCGAGTGTGAAACCAAGTACCACGAACACGATGTTGAGGATGATGTTGTCAACTGTGAGACCATCCAAGAAGAGAAGTGCGAGGATGTCACCCAAGGTTACACCACTGAGCAAAAATGTACGAAATGGCCCAAACAAGTCTGTACAAATGAAAAGAAGAACGTCAAGAAATACAGTCCCCAAACTGAATGTAAGAAGGTCCCCAGACAATTGTGTGGTCCCTCCGGCTGTGTTCCCCAACCTGGACCCGAAGAGTGCTTTGACAAGAAGGAAACCATCGTCCAAGAAGTCCCAGAGGAGAACTGTAACTTGGAACCCCAAAAGTCCTGCAAACAAGTCACCAAATTGGTTCCCAGCCTCAAACCTGTTGAGGAGTGCGTTGATATACCCAAAGAAGTCTGCTCTCGTTCCAGAAAGAACCCCAGAAAGGTTCAAAAGCCCGTTGTCAAGAAATGGTGCTACGTTCCTTCTGCTGCTTCTGGTTTGGCTGCTTAATTTTTCTTCCGAAATTTCTTCACGTTGATCATAAAACATTTTGATAAGCCCTAGTCAAATTCAAACTGCCACTTAGATATCAAATTTATTCATTGTCTCTCCAAAATTTCCATCTGATGTAATTGTCTTTTACTGATTTTTGGATAAATAAATGTTACAAATTTACTTTCTAACTCGGAAGGATACTCAAGTTATTCCATATTTATTTTGTACCATTGTAGTAGAAGGTCGTTATTTAGTGAAAATAAGCAAATTCAATTTTAGTTGAACTTTTCTAATTTAAAATTGGCTTGAAACTATATCGATTATGAGTGAAGGTGTACAATGTACATAGCTTGACGGTCAAAAACCCTTTTCATGCTATATGTAATACAATTAATTCTTACATAATTATTCTATACGTATCTTTTGAAAGAAGACTTATTTATCATTGCAAGTAAATCGCTCAGTAATAATTCTCGGGGGCAGGATTTAGAATGATATATTGTTTCCACTTAATTTATATTCAATGTTTAATCTCCAGGAGAAATATAGTATTCAACAGAAGTTGCCATTTAATGATACTTTCCACTTTGTATGATGTCACCATCAAGGACCTTTGAATTAGTTTTTAATGATGCTCCAATTAATTTGTCTAAAGAATTACTAAAGTCAATTCTGAATTTTTTTTGATTAAAATCTCTAAATCCAAAGATCTGTGCCCTCTGTCGATGGAATGCTTTGATTAGTTTTAGAAGAGTAATGACTATGACAACAATTTTGTTTGAATTTATTGAGATACTGGATTGAGAAATATTTTGGATATCTCTTGGACTTTTTATCTTCAAATAAAAATAAAGTTCATTTATTTTAAGTATGAATTTATTAGATCCAATATTTATGGATGTTGCTAACCAGTGAAAGTTTATATTAAATAGACATTTAACATTACACGTTACTGCTAAATAAACTTAAAGAAAATCGACTCCATCAAATGGCAATGCAAGCATGACTTTTTGTGCCACACTCATATTTTGATTCAAATGAACAAATATAAAGGTACATAACCAAGGGTCAACTGTAAACTTCCACAACAAATTTTGTTCAAATAAATTTGCCTTGATTCCATGATTTATACTTGAAATCAGGATGATAAAATAATGATGATTCAATAGTTGAACTGTTTTGTAATTTTGTAGTGTTGCCTTAAGGCGGTCGTAAAGAATTTGATATTATATTTTTTGGACGGTATGTTAGAGCCAAAATACAATTTAAAAAAAAGTTACATTGATCCATTGTGATGTCATTAAAGGTATTACTCCCTTTTTAATTAACAGTTATTTAGTTCTATTTAATATTATTAATTAATAGTAAAATATAATTGTGTAAACATGAATATTTTTGCAAGATACCATGTACAATTTTCTAACTACTCCATCTATCGACATTTTTTGAAACAAATCAAAGTACGTTCATAGAATGAAAAGACCGAAAAAAGTTGGACGCCACACTTAAAATACTTTTCCAATCAAAAAAATATAACAAAATAGTTGTTTGTCACAAATGTCATCCGCATCATTTGGGGTAATGGGAAGTGCTGTAGCTCCCCCCTTCCAAAATTAAAATTAATTGCTTTTTTGCTAGAAAATTTAATATATAAAATATTAAATTCAAGAAAATTATTTTTTTGTGAACAACTGTGTATTTTATAATTTTTTTTTCAAAAGTTTTATATTTGAAATTTAATTTTTAAGTAAACAGCTGTGTATTTATGAAAGAAAAATTCAAAAAAAATTAAAGTATGATATTTAATTTTTTATAGATTAGTTTAGGAATATTTGCATTATTTTTCTACAAAATCTAATTTTTTGAATAAATAGCTGTAGATTATTGATTTTTTTCCCCCAAAATTTGATATTTAAAGTTTTATTTTTGAAGTTTTTGCCAAAAAAATTAATATATTATGAATAACTGGGGATTTTTGAATTTTTTCCAAAAAAATTAATTTTTGAGAATGTCTATGGATTTTTCAACTGTTTTTTTTTCAAATAATTTAATCTTTTCTGAATTGCTTTTTGAAAAAAAAAATCCTATAAATAACATTTTTGGATATAAATTTCAATATGAAATTTAAAGAAAAAATCAAAAATCCACAACTGTTCAAAAAAATTAATTTTTTCAAAATGTTTTTGAAAAAAAATTGGAAAAATGAAATTTAAAATATGAAAAAAAAAAATTCTAAAATCCATAACTGTTCAAAAAAAAATTGTTTTTTTGAAATAAACTTCAAAAACCCATGGCATAGTTTTACGAATGTCTGAAAGTTAGGCACATGGTCAGGGGCGTTTACAGGATTACATATATATATTTTTTTTGTTGTTGGGGGGGGGGAGGAAGAGGCTTGGTTTGAAAAAAAAACATTACATTTTTTGAAAATAAATTTCAAATATCCATAGCCATTCGCAAAAAAAAAAAAATTAATTTTTGAAAATAATTGAATTTGAAGTTTTTTCAAAAAAATTCAAAAATACACAACTGTTCAAAAGAAAAAAAAATGAACAATTGTTGCAAAATACAGGGGTTAATCGCTTATCATAGTTTTTGAGTACTAGAAAAAAATTGCTGTAGCTCATTGACAACGCACTCGGGAGTACATAGTTATTCACTCGAATTCAATGTGTGTTCGCACCCAGACGATTCCTTGAGGAAAGAATATAATTTATATATGAAATATATAATTTTTTAAAAATATGCACCTCCAAGGAATTTTGTTCCATTTTGTATTTTTTAAATATTCACATTTTTTATGGGGGATGCACCAGCAATTTAATCAACATTACCATGATATTTTTTCTGATTTCAATACTCATTTCATGACGTCATGTCCTTTAAAAGGAAGATCGAGGGGATCGAAGGAATATATTTCCTACTTGATCATCGATCTCTAGAGATGTTCAAATTCGGATTCGAATTCTGCAAGGTACAACGGGAGGAGAATTCATGGGAGGAAAACTACCATACTTCATAAGAGAATAGAGTGGACTCCTTCCTTTAGAATGAGTTACTTGGGTCGAAACAATAAAGCGATCCATTGTCGATGAGTAGATAATTTTATTATTTCAAAATGGGATCACTTAAAAAATACTAAATGGAATAAAAATCCTTGGAGATACATATTTTTTAAACACCTTGTAAACTGAATTCCAAAGAGTTTAAAATTGCATTAAGCGGGAACCTCCTTAATGCATCTACTCCTCCTTAAAATCAAAATATACTTAACCTAGCTAAATGATAATTGTAAATTCTCAAACTATTGTGTAGCCATCGTCCCTGATATATGAGGAAAGTAGGATAAAATGAGATTTCTCCACTAAATACCATGTGTAAGTAAATTATATTACATTTAAAATAATCAACAACTATTAAAATCACATTTATAATAATTTTATAAACGATAAAACAACAACATACTTAAAAAAAATGAACCCTTCCTTTTTTGAAAATAGATGCTAAAAATAGAATAATTATTATTCAAAGTATGAATAAAGGTTGAGTTAATACAAAAGATGAAGATTTGCTGTATGTGCCGGCAAGCTTCGATGATATCACAATAAAAAAATAGTTACTTCTTTAGTACAGTATTCTAAATAAGGTTACCTATATAAACAGATGTTTAATTCCTAGATGGCATCAGTCTAAGTTTGTGATTAGCAGTGTGCGTTGACACAGGCTAAATTGGATTCAAAATGGCATCTCAATTCAAGGTAATTCTCCTCTGAAAACGAAATAAAAAGGGATCTAATATTCTAATTTCATTTTTAGTGTATTTGTTTAATTGCTTTGATTGGATCTTCTGCTGCTGCCGGAGGACCAAGATCAAGAATTCATTTAGCCAATCGTGATGGAAGATCCCTTCTCAACACATTCCCCTTCAATGATGGAGCTCGTGGAACTGCCCGTGCTGCTCATGCTGACCACCATGAACATGATCACGCTCATGCTGAACACCCAGCTGCCTCTGACAACAGATTGGCCCGTCAAGGAGGTGGTGATGATGTCCCACTTGACATTGGATCCATTGCCGCTGCTGGTGAGCGTTGTATTGACAAGGTCGTCATGGTAGAAGAAACCGAATACGATGATCACATTGAATGTCACCACAGCTACTCCGAGAGATGTCACACCACCTACACCACCGACTTTGAACCTCAACAAGAGGAAGAGTGCGAAGAAAACTTCAAAAAGAGTTGCTTCATCGAATACAAGAAGGTTGCTGTTGATGAGACTGTCAAGTTCTGTCACACTCCCTTGGTTTGCGAAGGTGAAGGACCTGAAGAATGTAAGACTGTCTACGAATCCGAGTGTGAAACCAAGTACCACGAACACGATGTTGAGGATGATGTTGTCAACTGTGAGACCATCCAAGAGGAGAAGTGTGAGGACGTCACCCAAGGTTACACCACTGAGCAAAAATGTACCAAATGGCCCAAACAAGTATGCACCAATGAAAAGAAGAACGTCAAGAAATACAGTCCCCAAACTGAATGTAAGAAGGTCCCCAGACAATTGTGTGGTCCCTCCGGCTGTGTTCCCCAACCCGGACCCGAAGAGTGCTTTGACAAGAAGGAAACCATCGTCCAAGAAGTCCCAGAGGAGAACTGTAACTTGGAACCCCAAAAGTCCTGCAAACAAGTCACCAAATTGGTTCCCAGCCTCAAACCTGTTGAGGAGTGCGTTGATGTACCCAAAGAAGTTTGCTCTCGCTCCAGAAAGAACCCCAGAAAGGTCCAAAAGCCCGTTGTCAAGAAATGGTGCTACGTTCCATCTGCTGCTTCTGGTTTGGCTGCTTAATTTTTCTTACAAAAATGTCTTTATCACTCATGAGAAAACCAAACCAACATTTTTATAAGCCCTAGTCAAATTCAATCTGCCACTCATATACAATTATTTTCCATCTTCTTAACCGTTTTATATGAAACAACTCAATTGTAAGATATATTTCGATAAATAAAGAAAATATCTTCAGTATTAATGTATGACATTAGTTAATCATCGTTATTAATAGATATAAAAATCAATATACGTCATAAAAGTCATGGTAACATAAGGGGTGAACGAAGTACAAGTATTTAAAATTAAATCAAATGGCAATTTGATAGTTTGTTCCAAAACAGGAATATAAAAATCTATGTAAAGACAAACGTACTTATTCAAAACGAACCATCAACTAAAATATTTTTTCCACAATGTGGTTATTTTAAGTTTACATAAAACAATAACGTTGGAGAAAAAACATTAAATATTTAATATAGACGCTGATATTTTAAAATGAATTTTGTTTGTGTTTATTAGTGAGTGGTCCTTTTACGAAAATCCTCCCAACAAATTATTTTTTTTTCTCAAACTACTAATATTATTTTCTCATTCTTGAGGAGGGAACACATCATATTAATTTGTTAGTATTATTGTATTGAGTAGTTACGTGGGAGTGTGTACATCTGGAACGGAGAGTAACAATGATAATTTCTATGGGAGTTATCTTCAATTTTATTATAGAAAAAGTACTGTACTACGGCTAGCTAATGATATATAATGATTAAAGGTAAAAAAACCAAGCATGATTCAAATTCCAGTAGAAGAATTGTTAATTACATTTATAGTCATTCGACATAATGGATTATTATTAGTAACAAGCATAATATAAGGGAGTGGTAGTGATTTACACTTGGTTATGATCCAGGATGTGTCGGAAGAAAATTCGGCTGTTTGACTGTTAGTTATGACACCACGTTTGAGTACCTCCCTAAATTCTCTCAGTCGTTTGCTCCACAATAGCCAAACGCTTCTTCTTCTGATATATTCTAGAAGAGAACAAATTGTAAGGCACTGTTCTTTCCTTAAAATAACCATTCAATGTGTTTGAAAGTAATAAATATTACATTTTTTGATTTAAAAATTCAAAGGGAACATCATTTTTAACCAAAAATAAAGAATAACGACGTATAAATCTGATAAATAGATATACTAGCAATGGGTTACTCCGCGTTGCTCGGGCCAAGGTGGGAGTGGGATATACATTGACAATGATCAATATTATTTCTTCTGAATGATTATACCCCTTGGGGACGAGTGGCCATTATAATATATGTCTTACTAGCAAAAGGATATCCAGCGTTGCTCGGGTCAAAAAGTTAGATGGGAATCACATTGACAATGGTCAAAATTATTGGAAAAATATGTAGAAAATACTTCTGTATACTACATATAAAAATTGAAATAAGAATGTTTCGTTGTTGTCGAGAAAGATACGGATAATTATCTTACTATGACGATAAAGATGAAGCAGGAAATTGACTATAATTTATACTAACTAATCTATAGCATTCCGCTTAAGAAAGGTAAACCCCAAAGTCTTATCATGGTCCCCCCCCCCCAAATAAGAAAATGTTATATGCTTCAAATAACATACTAACATGTATGCATCAAAAAATTTATCTAGATGATAAATCCATCTTTTATTTATGTGGAAAAATTGACAAATCCAAATTATCGAAGAAAATTTCAAATAACTTATTTCCAATAACTTTACAAATGAAAGTAGCAAATAACATTTATTGGCATTGTAAAGAAAAACACAAGCACACAAACATTTTTTTGTAATTACAATGAAATGTTTAGGAAATTGGAAATACTATATTGTACTGAAAGAAACTAAAATTTTATGTAAAAAAGTATTGTTTTTTTGCATTTTTTCATAAAAATTAAAAATTGACGCTTGATGAAAAAAAAATTGAAACAAATACAAAAATTATTCAGAAGAGGACAGGTATTTCAGTTAAACATTAATTTTTTTATCTCGAATTTATATCAATACGAATTTCCAGAAATATTCCTACAAACTTTATTTAATTACAAATTCAATATTTCATTGCAAGTTCATTTTTTTATACTTGAAAAAAAAAAAAAAGAAGATATTGCAATTTTCACCAATTTCCTTTTTTCCCATTACTTTTTTGATTTTGAATAAATTAAGAAAACATCAACCATCCGTGTTGTGTTTTTTTTTTGAGACGCCAGTCACTTTTTAGTTTATAACTCAATCACTAACCGGGCCGTGCAAAATTATTTACCGATGATGTAAATATACTTTTAAGAAGTTTGGTAGCAACCAATTTGATTGTTTCGTATTGTTACTGTTAAAATAAACAAAAATCCTTCCTGTGAGAGCGTAACAACTTCCACACGTGAGACCATGCCCAATCAGGAAACAAAGAGGATCGAAATTGCATCCCTCCTCCGAGCGGGAGTGCCTCATAACAACATTAAGGAACAGGTTGGGGCCTCGTTGAAGACAATTTACAACGTTTGCAAGCCCTTGGAGGCTGGGGGTGATCTCAAGCATTCCCCTGGGGCTGGCAGGAAGCCCACTGTCTCAACAAGGCAAGTAAAGGCAGTGTTCAAGAGGACTCCCAACAGGTGCATTGCCGACATTGCCAGAAAGATGGGAACGTCGAGATCAACTGTTTCAAGGGCATTGAAAAGGGCTGGAGGAAAGTCCCTGAGGCGTACTGAACGCCCTCTGCTAACTGAACGTCAGCGACAAGTCAGACTTGAGCGTGCCAGAAAATCTTAAATGATATCAAGAGCTCATCTGGACACATCATCATTTTTTCAGATGAGAAAACTTTTACGGTCGATCCTGTTTTCAACAGGCAAAATGACCGTGTTGGGAGCTTTGGAGATGTGCAAGATAAGCACCGCTATGTGGCAACAACAAAGCACCCTGCTTCGGTGATGATGTTGGGTCTCGTGGCCTCCAACGGGAAGGCCATGAAGCCAAGGTCCTTCCGTGGATCAAATCCATAGTCGGCAACTCTCCTTGGGGTTTTCAACAAGATGGAGCACCCGCCCACGCTTCCAAAAAAGCTCAAGAGTGACTCAAGGACAACATGAACTTTTGGCCCAAGGACTACTGGCCCCCTCAGAGCCCAGATATGAACCCACTAGACTTATCTATCTAGGCGCACGTGGAGACCAAGGTCTGCAAAAAACGATACAAGAACATAAATGTCTTAAAGGCTGCTGTCAACAAAGCCTGGGCCTCCATGGACGTCGATTACATCCAGCAAGTCTGTGGCAGCTTCAGACGTCGCCTGACCAGTGTCATTGAGTCAAATGGTGGCTACATTGATTAAATTTGATCACAAACTATTTTATCATTCTAAAAATGTATGAATAATTGTTTCTCATGTCATTCGAAATGTCATTATTGTCGGCGATATGTTCTGAACAAAATCGGTAAATAATTCTGCACGGCCCGGTATCAAGAATCTTCTGGAGCTACAAAAAACAGTTTAGTGTTTCGGCTATAGAATAGGCTCCCTTATATGACCCCCCCAATCGGCCTCCCATGTTAGCTGACCAAGTTCAAAAGAGGGACATATGCAAAAAGTCCGCACTTTAGATCCAACTGTGTGTGCACATATCAAGGACATACTAACTCTATTTTACATATTCAATATACAGATTACGGCGAAATATCCATAAATCAAAATGGGGGTAAGGCGAAATTTACTAAGACGAAATGGTTACATGGTATGCATGTTATTATTTTACCTTCATTTCTGTATTTTGGAACTTCTAAAAGTCCTACGGCTGATTTTATTCCTTCAATAAACACCTAAAATGAAACCGGTTTTTTTGTTATTTCTCCTTTCTTTTATAAATTTTCCCGGAATTTCAGCTTTATTATCTATATAAAAAGTAGACAAGGAGGGAAAATTGCCCTAAGGAAAAATGCTTTTCACCGTTATTTGAACAGTTTTTTTTCTTCAAATTCAAGACTTGTTGGAATACCATGACAACGAATATGAAAAAAAAACAAAAAAACAATACTATGGAGAACATATGAACCGTTCAAGCACTTTACGTTTTGTTCAACCACTTGGAGATGATTCAGTTTAGACAATCCACTACAATATAATATTAAAGTACGCGTATGTTTGTCCTCTCATAAAAACGCATAACCAAGGTATTTATTTCAAAAATAGAGAGAGATACAGCCCTTAGACATTGAATAAAAGTGGTTCAGAATTCTGAGTTACGTACTTAAGCCTATCTTTCATTCTGTTAAAACCAGATTCCTGAGCTCTGGAGGCCAAGTTTGTTTGTTCGCTAATAAGTTGATTTTTTCAAAAGACAAGATCGATTCCCGTTCTCAAAGTTTTTTTAAAGTTATGGGTTGTATATTCGAAAATGCACCAAAAAATTAAAAATCCAAAAAACGAAAAAGGGATAACGTACATATTTTAATACAAATTAAAAAGGGGAATTAGGGAGAGCATTAGCAAGTTTGTCATGGTATATATTAATAAAATAATTCGAAATAAAGTGTATAGTTCGGGTACATACTTATCTTTTATATTATAAATGTACATCCAATTTCAAAAGGAGAAATTAATAAAATAACACTAATGATACGAACTTTCTCATCATCATTGAAGATACATCCAGTATTTATAAATAAAAACAACTTCAAATGATTATTGGAATAAAACCAAACATCACTTTTGTAAAAAAAAACATCTTATCAAAACTTGAGCTGTGAGGATTTATTTTTAATATACCTCTTTTATATGTAAAGGTCATTCCTTTTCAGAATAAAAAGATTATACTACTCTTCTAAGAATATTGATTAAGAAACCCCTAGATAAAGTATAAATACATTTTCCATCATAATTTTCTCTTGATGTTTATATTTCATTTTTAGAAAAGTCATAGCCTGTTGAAATCAGGACCAAGGTAATGTTCTCTCCTAAAACCAGTCATAATTTAAGTTTATACCAAATATAATTTGGACATTTCTGTTTTTCCAAACCCTACGAAGCTGCACCTATACAAACTTCGATATTAGTAACAAAATTACTCTGAACACATCAAATATTTAGATTGTAACTATCATCAAATGGTCTTTCAAAGACTGATAGATGATTAATGGTATAAGAATTTAGTGGGAATGGTCGTCAGAGCAACACAAATCAAGGATAATTTCAACAAATCATGGGGTTGTTATTTGAAATTTAGCTCAAAATTAGTATTATTCCAAAGTATTGTGAGGGGTTCGTGAATATTTGGATCTTATATATTTACAATGAGGTATTAATCTAACTTTTACTCCGGAATTCGATAAGGATTTCTTTCCTTCAGAAAAACTTGTAACAAATAGCAAGGGTTATACAATATATGTAAAGTCAACCCGTGTAAAGGAAACTGCTATTTTTCAGATGAAAAGTTGACTTTATCCGGATTTTTCTTATATCCGGAGTAAATTAAACAATTACGATTTTTTGTTTATAAATTATAAATATGTGGTTTTGAAAAACCAGTTTAGAAGATGAAAAGTGATTGATTTAATCCAGTTTTAGACAAATTATCGAGGATTTTTTGCTTATCATTGAGCAAAAGGGCTTTTCGAGAGATACTAATGATATGTATCCAAATTCATTGAAAAGCAACGTGAAATCAATTTAAAATTTAACAAAGTTTACTTTATGCGGGTTTTTTAAAAAATTGTATTTCGTATAAGCCAAGTATTTTATATATTAAAAAATTCCTATTTGAAAGAGTTATAAGCATATATGTTGTCCGGTATCCCGGTATCACTGCACATTGTACCTGTTCAAATTTTACCTTTTTTTAACCTTTTAATATTTAACTTTTTCCCGTTCTCCAAGGTCTGTAGAAACTAAATATACAAGTCAGTTGGATTTTGAACCGCGGCTATGCCTTGAAAATATGGCATATCGTATAGCATTGATATGGGTGTCAAATCAAAACTAATAACTAGGACTTTAATTTTTATAAATATATAATTAATCCTTTATTTGTGCCCAGAGTAATTTTAATTTTAGCCCATATATGAAAAATGCTTGTTTTTTTATAATTTTTCCATGTCTTTTTAGGTATTCTTCTAAGTTATTATTATTTTGACGTATATGTATATAAAAATAGAATACAATATAATAAAATGGTATATTCTATAATTGAATTTCAAAGTTTCAAGGCATACTGAAAAATATTGGTGATCAAATGTATATTCAAAAGAATAGGAAGAATTTTTTAAATATCCGGTTATATAATATCCTATTTCACTAACGGATAGTAATAGTAGAAAACATCTTTCAGAGAACGAAAATATCCTTGTCTAAGTTTGATTATTCATAAACCTTCTGCGGACGCCCCTGATTATTCATAAAATACTCTGCAATTTGAGATATTATTTGAACATTTTGTGTGGCAATATAAACTTGTTTCAGGTTAGCAAAAGAAGAAAATTAAGGTAGTAATATTAAGTTATTTTCACATTCTACAAATCAAATAAATGTACAAAAAATCTGCAAAGAAATCAATGTGTGAAAAACAAAAAACAGATTGTATTAATGTCATGAACTAAGCCTCCAAAAAAGTATCAAAGATTTCAATAATCATATTATTATTTTGTGTTTTTAGAACCATTATCTGAATTGATTAAATTAAAAATTAGGATTATATATAAATATTTATCCAAAAGGATCATTAATATAGACTTGTAAATAAATTCATTCACCTTCAGGTGACATTCTTTTGACAATCCAAGAATTGAGATTCAAATAAATATAGGATTACTCATAAGATTCTACGTATGTGATTATACAAAATGGCCCAGCCTTAATATGAAATGGATGCCAAAAGACCAATGTATTCTACGTAATCATTGGGGTATTCCAAATTCAATAATGGACTAATTTGTGAGTTAAACCGGCATGCTAATGTTTTATAGATATTTGTAATAATCTGTCTGGATTACTTCAAGTATATATAAGCATCAATTGAATATGATAATTCATCAGTTATTGGAAGCAGTGTGATAATAAAAGAGCTTATCACAGGCTAAAATTTGACTAAAAATGACATCTCAATTTAAGGTAATTTTTCACAAAAAAAAGTTTCAAGAAATTCAAATTCAAAATTCATTTTATAATTTCAGTACATTTGTTTCATTGCTTTAATCGGCTCCACTATCGCTATCGGAGGGCCAAGAGCACGAACACTTTCTTTTACCCGTGATGCAAGATCACTCCTCAACACCTTCCCCTTTAACTTTGAAGAAACTGGAACTACTAATACCGCTCAACATGAAGATCACGAAAATGTTAATGCTGAGCACCCAGCTGCCTCTGACAACAGACTAGCCCGTCAAGGAGGTGGTGAGGATGTCCCACTTGACATTGGATCCATTGCCGCTGCTGGTGAGCGTTGTATCGACAAGGTTGTCATGGTAGAGGAAACCGAATACGAAGATCACATTGAATGCCACCACAGCTACTCTGAGAGATGTCACACAACCTACATCACCGACTTTGAACCTCAACAAGAGGAAGAGTGCGAAGAAAACTTCAAGAAAAGTTGTTTCATCGAATACAAGAATGTTGCTTTTGATGAGACCGTCAAGTTCTGTCACACTCCCTTGGTTTGCGAAGGTGAAGGACCTGAAGAATGTAAGACTGTCTACGAATCCGAGTGTGAAACCAAGTACCACGAGCACGATGTTGAGGATGACGTTGTCAACTGTGAGACCATCCAAGAAGAGAAGTGTGAGGACGTCACCCAAGGTTACACCACTGAGCAAAAATGTACCAAATGGCCCAAACAAGTCTGTACAAATGAAAAGAAGAACGTCAAGAAATACAGTCCCCAAACTGAATGTAACAAGGTTCCCAGACAATTGTGTGGTCCTTCCGGCTGTGTTCCCCAGCCTGGACCCGAAGAGTGTTTCGACAAGAAAGAAACCATCGTCCAAGAAGTCCCAGAGGAAAGTTGTAACTTGGAACCCCAAAAGTCCTGTAAACAAGTCACGAAATTGGTTCCAATCCTCAAACCTGTTGAGGAGTGTGTTGATATACCCAAAGAAGTCTGCTCCCGTTCCAGAAAGAACCCCAGAAAGGTCCGAAAGCCCGTTGTCAAGAAATGGTGCTACGTTCCTTCTGCTGCTTCTGGTTTGGATGCTTAATTTCAATACATTAATGAGAATGATATCAACATTTTGATACATCCTAGTCAAGTTCAAAATGTTAGTATTGTATTCGATCTCTTTCCATGGTTTACATGTGATACATTTGTTATTTTGTGAATAAAATAATACAGCAAATTTTCCTTGTTACTTATTATTTATTTAATAATTGCTGACTTAGGGCGGCAAATATTGATAAATATTCAAATTATTATGTTGGTGAATTATTTTGACACATTCACTAATAAAAATGGACTTCTACACAAAGTATTGAATTGAGTAATATTGGGTCAATTACATATTCCCAAAAGTATCAAACTTATCAATAACTTAAGTAACAAGTATTAATAAGACGATTCTAGTAAAAATTCCGGATTCCAAAGACGATCCTTTTCTTTGATAATTTAAATAATTGTTAAAAATAACATTTTGCTAAGTTTTTGGTAATTTTTTCACTTAAATATCCAAAAATTATAAGTATACAATTTGATTTTTTTTTTTTTTTCAAAAACCCCCAATTGTTCTCAAAAGTTAAATTTGTAATATAAAAATTTTTAGAAAAAAAAAATCAAATATTAAATTTTGTTGATAAAAGTTTCAAAAATGCATAGGTATTTAAAAAAAAAAAAAAATCGGTAAAAAGTGAAAAATTAGATTAAATTACAAATATTAATTTTTAGAAAAAAAATTGACAAATGAAATATCTTTAAAAAAAAATTGAAAAATTAAATAAATTTTCACATATTCAATTTTTAGAAAAAAATTCAAAAATCCGCAGCTGTTCTCAAAAGTTTTTGTTTTTGAAATTTTTTTCAAAAATTACATATTTATCTTTAAATCTTTAAACAAATTAGTAGCCATTATTGACTGTCTAACCGACGCAACGAGATAATACGACCAGAGTCCATCAACATTTATTACTTACAAGTACATATTACAAATAATGAAAACAAGGATTGTTTTTAACACATTTTTAAACGAAATAAGTCAAATCTAAAACATAATTTACTACCGAAGGTACTTCAAAGTTCTCAAGTATTAATAAGTGCTACTTTTTAAAGAACGGATCAGTACTTGTGTTTCATGAGTATGTATTTAATTATAGGACTCAAGGACACATAAGTACATATACCAATGTATTTGGAGCATTTCTGAAACATAAGTAACATAATCGGGTATGTAGAACAGGGCTTATCAACCAGTGTGTTGCAAAGGCAGCGATAGTAGCAAATGCCAGCTGCTGATTTAGGATGACCTTCACAAAATTTGTCGTACGGAAACTCTGGCCTCGCTTGAATCATTTCCCAAGCTTTTTATTGTATTGTAGGATGGTATATGTTCCCCAAATAATGGGAAATAATTCCATTTTTTTACTGGAAATAATATTTCAAGTCACTATAAAATACTGGGTGTTAACTCTCAAACAGTAATATTTAAACAGCATGTATTTTTTCGTTTTAACTTTCTTTATTTAATCAAAAAATTTACCATGTCACTACGTTACACGAGTGTTATATATCTTCTTTATTTTAACTCGAAACAAAATTTCATACAGATTCACACTTTCAATGACGCTCAAGATGTTTTTTGTGTACATTAAATATGTTCTAAGTGTTGTAGTCTACCACTGGAGAATCTGAAAGTATGTTTTGTTCGTGTCAGCAACATTTCAGATGAAGGTCTTGTGAGTATTGGCATGATTAAAAGGAACAAGACTTAACTCTGTGTGTTTATTCGCTATACAAATTTATCTTTAGACTTGGTGTTATAGGAAGTGGCAAAAAGAGGTGCACCTAGTTGTTCATACGTTAATCTCAGTATGAAAAGATACAGTTGTTTTTATTTATTCAGTATATAAAAAAGAATGTATACCAGTCTTTCAATTTGGATGTGGAAAAGTGATAAATCTGCTTTTTTTGTGGGATTGACTCAAGTGTTAATCAATCTATCGATGCAATCAAAAATAAATTAATAAGGTGATCTGAAAAATAGTTTAAGCATCGTTTATTTTTCCCAACATTTAAATTACCAGATATATTTTATAGCGACGGTCTTAAAAGAACAAACTATTTTGCCATGTATCCTGAAACAACCGAACACATTATTTGGGTGCGTCCTTCATTGTTTCAAGAAATTAACAATATTATTGAAATTCGATTTGAAGAAGATTTTCTCACTTTTGTCCCGAATAATTAAGCTTTCACAGTATTGATGCATATATATTGCACCCAACATTGTTTGAATGTTTTTTTTCTCTCAATTGTTTCATTACTATTTTTTTTTTTTTTTTTTTTTGGCTAAAAACCTTTTTTAACGAGTCCGAACACTTTGAATTTTAAACTTCAACCAGATATAAATTAATAATTAAGAATATCATTTCAATAAAATTAAATCTATAAATAAATTTGTGTCCAAGCTTTGTAACCACCATTAGTGAAATGATGGCTTCCAGACGGCTGCAGAAGGCCTCGCGTCACTGCAGTAGTAGCCCTTTATCATGTAGTCCCAGTGCTGGCTGGCAGTCAATTTAAGGGACTCGGTGTTTGGATAACGGACATTGGAGGATTTCACTCGACATATACCCAAAAGGCTTAGTCAAGGGTGTTGGCATCAGAGATGTAGAGGGGCCAAAAGTTTCAATAAAGAGTCCGAAAGAGTCTTTCAATGGAAGAGATGGCTTTCTTTCATTGTGGGTGTCAAAAGTAGCCTTTCTGCCCTCACAGGCTCTTTGCACCCCCTTTTTTGGTAGTTGTCTGGACATTCTATTATGAAACCCCAAGATCTCTTGTAAGAACCCTCATGGACTTGAGGAGCTTGGCCTGGGCTTTTTTTAACTCTTTCTAGTCCAGTTTGGTCATTTTAACCGGCCCTTCTTCCTCTACAACGCCGCGGAGTTGCTGATGGCGTAGACGGTAGTCCTGGAGACGTTTAACTCCTTGGAGTACAAGAATGGAAATTCGTCAATCACGTTCAAATGTCATTTTCTCGACTTGGGCGTAAGCTAGGGAGCTCATATTTCTTTTGTTTTAATATATCAAAATATGAATTAATTTCAAGCGCTCAAGCTTAGCTAATTATTGAATTAGTGTTCCGATTTCTATGTTCTACCTGGTACAGAGTGCATAAACGCTCCTGACAAAATGTTTAAGAGTAATTCAATTTCTCTTTTATAAGTAATAGCGGGTCAAACTTTTACTCTTGCTAAGAAAAATTCATCTTCTTATCATATGTTTATATACATAGATTATTTTCTACTGTGAATGATAGCAGAGCAGGAAGAAAAATGAAAAAGAATCTCAGACCCCTTTAGGCGATAATGACTAAAAAAGGGCATTCTCAAGATTGTATATCTAAAGACTGTTTACAATTGGAATAAGGTCATCAACACTTTGAGCTATTTTCTGAGTCAAATTGGACATAATGGGAAAAAAATAAAATGAGAAATGCCGACGAGAACGCCAGATGAAAGAGTTAAATAAAGTCGGACCAACCATCTCAATGTGTCTAGCTAAAGAAATGAAGGTCAGTCAGTTGACAATTAGGAAAGCTGTGAATGAATACATTGCCCTAAAGAGCTACCAGACATTTTAGAACAGCATCATCGGTATAGGACAGGATTAAAAAAGGGCGGAAAATCTTTTAAGTCAAATAATTGGCCTTCCTCGTTCACTGACTGCTATACTATTTCTGGTAGAGCGTTGTCGAGAAGGAGTCCAGTTCTACTCCTCCTTCAAATTTGGATTAACTCAAAGAAGACACTACCTATTTTTGGGGCATGGTTCCTGAGGGATAAATCAAAGAGTCCGGTAGTAGTTTCTGACCTTTAATAGAGGCAGATATCACAACAGGAAGAGGTCATATTTATTTAAAAAAATGTACAATTTAAATTACTTTGCTTTATTTTCAACTAGTGAGAATATCTGGCCTTGCTCGTCGATAAATACAAACAAAAAAAATTGGTTTATTAATATATACAATAGTGATGGGATAATTAATCGGAATGGGTGAATGGTTTTTTTTTTCTGAAGTCGGCATCGGGAAAATAATGTTTAATTTGCGATTCATAATCTTACTTATTACGGTATTTAACTGTTTATTACTTTTCTAAATTATGAAAAGAAAAAAAAATGATTTTTTTCTTTTTACTAAAAAATTTAATAAAACCGTAAATAACTATTTAATTTAAAATATTTTTTCAAAAAATCGAATATTTATTGATCATGTGGAAGCCCCTGATAGCAATATGGTATTGTTAACTATTATTTCAAATATTAAAAAATTAGAATCGGTATTGGGAATTTTTACAAAAATTGCATCGTAATCAGCATCGAATTTTTTTCAATTTTTTTTTGGAACCACTAATATACAGTCAAATCTGTATTTAAGAAAATACACTTATAATTAACGTTCTCTCAGGTACTGTTTTTTAATACATAAAATATTTCGTATGGACGAAACATGAAATAATTTTTTTTTTTTTGTATGAAATTCATAAAAGTTGAGAAGAAGAATTCCCCGAAGGATTTGTCCTTTTTCTATAGGTTCAAATCCTAAGTTGGCGCCCATATTTTTTTGTTCTGTATGTTTCTCTATTAATTCATTTCATATTGCTTTTCAATCAATGTGGATACATAGGATAAATCCCTCCAAAAAACACTTTTGCTGAAAGATAAGCTAAAAATCCTATATGATATGTTCAAAAAGGATCTAATCAAAGACGGATTGCCTCGAAATAGGGAGTTTCAAAATTACTTATTTACATATATAAGTATTCAAAAATTACGTTTTTTTTTAAAACATACTTTGGGTAAAAAAAATCCGGATATAGTCAACTTTTCATATGAAGAGTAGCAGTTCCCTTTATCTGGGTTTGACCGTATATGTACTCCTCTGATCTATTTCAATGGTTCTAGGTTATTTTGCCTCGAATATTTTCACCGTTGGTAATTTTGCCTATAGAAGATTTTGCCGCATGATATATTCGTTGTCTTTTTATTTGTTTTATATTACTGGTTCGAGTATTAATTATTTCACTACAATGTTTCATTTTTCTTCTTAACCTAGTTATGTCATTAATCTGAACGAGAAACAAAAGTTAAGTTCGAACCAATAATATAAAAACTTAAAAAGGTGGCAAATATGTCATGCGGCAAAATTACGAGTGTCAAAATGTTATGGACTGAGCAATAGCTACATACACACACTCTATGCTACATTGTTATTTCTTTGATCAAGTAGGAACACTTGAAAATGAGGTATCATCAACCATCCAGACAGACAAACTCTGTTTTATTAATATTGATAAGCTTTTTAAACTTATAAAGGACTTTTTTAAACATCGCTTGCTTATTTGGAAACATGTAGATTTTGCTAGTAATGCAGACGTACCCCGTATATGTACAATGCACGTGAGCAAAATTGTTACACTTGACAGAAGAAACCTAAAAAAGCAGATAATTTGAGAAAAATATGTTGGACAACTCTCATACTTTTTTTAATTTATTCACCAAACTATTCATTATATTTTCTATGTCAAATATGATCCTCCAGGAGCAAACATAGTCTCTACTCGAGGGCTGAAGGGCTTGTAGACATTGACAAAATAGTTTTCTAGTATGTCCGTTCCCTCACTGTTCAAAGTAGCTTTGATGTTGTCCACATTCCTGTAAGGAGTAAACCAGGTTAACAATCTATTGATGCTGATCTGAAATCTTGGAAATTATCTACTACACACTTTTGGGTATCCTTGGTCTTGTGGCTCGGGGCACCATCCTGTTGCCACAGATAGGAGATCCCAACATAATTAGCATCAATTCAATCCTCAAGATCAACTATCCATTGTCTTTTGGCCTTCTCAATAGTTTGATTTAAAAAAAATGTTAATGGAGGTTTTGAGAGTCTCTTGCATGAAATTCCTACCAAAGTTTATACTTTTTTGAGTGTAACAATTTTGCACGCATGCACTGTTTATATTGTCGTATATGAATTTGGGGGCAAGAAATAAAAATGATCTCCTCGTGATTCATCAGAGTTTAGTCTGCAGCTCTCACAGCAAAATTCCTACACCCCTTCTCAAAAATTAGTTCCATCGTCCATATCTACAGAGTACCAGGCCCTTAGATTACAAAGCCATCCTATAAGGAAAAATATTCTTTGAAAAGTACAATAAACAAAAGTTGAGTCAAAAGTCATCAAATTAACAACTTTGTAGAGTACAGGTCATGCAACCAAAGACCACACCTCTGTTTATGTTAACTTAATGCAAATCATTAAAGCCCTTCCCATCTAAACAAAATCAATGTCGGATATACACACATTGGTAAGCATATAAAAATAAACAGCAATGTAAAATGTAATGAACTGATTACACGAATAAAAACTCAAGAGCTAAATTGCAATTAGTTTAATTAATTAAACACAGGTTCCTCTTTAAAAATGTCATCATTTTTTGAAAATTACAAAAATTGTTTAACTTTAAAAATATCATTAAATTTTGATAGTTATAATAGATATCATCAAAGGGTATCTTATTTACACTCTCAATCAATATAGCATCCATCATTTGTCCATAATAAGTAGTTCCAGTCTGGTGCAGAACTTTGCACAGCAGTTATTACAAAGATCGTCTTTAGGTAAGTTCAAGCTGTGATGATGGCAGCCTTCAGTTGGTCCTTTGTTTTTGCATCGGACTCAATAATACCAAAGTCAAAGGGTGGAAACCCCCATGCTGTCTGGAAGCCAAGAGTCTTGCTTTTGAAGCTTGTTGTAAAGAACTGTGTCTGAACCACACGTTTTACTTGGTCCTCAAGCCCTGATACGGAGTTATTTCGTACGTATTTAAGTTTAACAAGTGGTGCATCGTGTTCTGGCTGTTGTCAATTCACGAGCATGGCCATTGAAGGTCACCTGATGGTGCCTTTAACTACATCAACCTATTTTTTTGCCTCTTAGGCCTTGATCTGGACCTCGTAGAAGCTTTTGGTTTGCCTATCGGGGTCAACTGGTACACAGTAGAGAGGTTACAGCCTAGCACTTTAGAACTGAAGCTCTGCGTTGCTCCATGTTTTTGGTTGTGATACCCTTATTTCTCGATTGATTTTTATTATTTTTTGTGTACAGTTTCTTAAGACAATTGTTTAAAATAAGTTATAATGGTTAAACCTCGAAATATAACAATTAGGACAAAAGCAGGCCATTTAAAAGAAAATAATTACATTTTAGACGTAGGGGTCTGTATTTTTAAACCATTTTCTAGTAATATTTATTTTTGAAAGCAAATGCACTTTCCTCTCTACTTTAACGCATAATAGCAGCTGACTGTATTTTCAAGAACACTGTAGACTCTAACCTCTAGAATAAAAGCACAGCCTCATTGCTACGCACTCTAAAAAAGGGTGCACCCAGTACGAAATAGATCGAATTTCACTCAAAAGCGATTTTATACTTAACTCATAGAAAAACTTAAAGACTAAGGGGCCTATAATATATATTTATGTACTTGAAAGGAACTAAAAATAAACCTGAGGACTCAAAATTGACTCTATGAAAATATTCAAAGGTTTTTGAGTTGATTTGAACATGTAATCAAAGATTTGAATCTAAACTCGGACTTGCAGGACTTTTAACCAATCTCTGGTACATATGTTAAAATTGTGTTTTATTCCAAATTTAAATTTTATAAAAATAAAAAGGATAACTAATATTTCTTGACCTCTAATTGCAAGTTACATGATTAGAATAGTCATAGGAGTGTAGATAGTTTATGCGTCATTATGCGTTTAAATAATCAATATATTGATGAAATTGAGCAATATAATTAATATTTTGTCAACTACATTTATTTAAAAATGAGGAAACAAAAATATTACTAACACACTTTAAGGAATCATAGTGCAATTTTTATTGTATCTTACAATCTTTTGTTAAAAAAAGAACAGTGAGAAACATGTCAAAAATCCCTTGGTAGAAATAGGCCCACAATTCTTCCAAACAATATACTTAATATTCAAAAATAATGGGATATTGATAATGGCTGAACAATTGAAAATCAACAAATCAACGTTCACAACTCTGAGAAGGGGCAAAGATGCATAAACATCGACAGTTTACAAAAAATACCGCATAAAATTAGTTGTTGGGGAGGTAACGTAGTGAAATCCTTATAAAGAATATTAAACTAATTTAAAATGAAAACAATAAACAGCTTCAAACAAGTAAAATTCTTGAAACAATATATGTATAAAATTATTTTGACTAATATAAGGAACTGTTACACATTGAATTTAATTTAATAAATGAAAAAAAAAAAAAAAAACCAAGCTATTAAAGAATTGACCCCTCCTTTTTCAAAAAATAAACTTCAAAAATAGGATGATAAATGATAATCCAATATATTATGAATAACGGATGCACAAAAAACAATTGCTGCATGTGCCGGCAAGCTTCAATTCTACAACAACAACAAAAAAAATACTTCTTTCATAGACTATTCAAAATAAGATTCACTATATAAACACATGTTAAATCCCAAAAAGACATCAGTCTTAGTTTGTGATTAGCAGTGTGCATCGCCACAGGCTAAGTTGGAATCAAAATGATATCATTCAAGGTGATTATTCACACACCAAAACTAAGATAGAATCAAATTCATATATTTTGTTTATTATTTCAGTATGTTTGTTTAATCGCTTTAATTGGATCCGCCGCTGCTGCCGGAGGACCAAGAGGAAGAACTCTTGCTATCAACCGTGATGGAAGATCCCTTCTCAACACATTCCCCTTCAATGATGGAGCTCGTGGAACTGCCCGTGCTGCTCATGCTGAACACCATGAACATGATCACGCTGAACACCCAGCTGCCTCTGACAGCAGATTAGCCCGTCAAGGAGGTGGTGATGATGTCCCACTTGACATTGGATCCATTGCCGCTGCTGGTGAGCGTTGTATTGACAAGGTCGTCATGGTAGAAGAAACCGAATACGATGACCACATTGAATGTCACCACAGCTACTCTGAGAGATGTCACACCACCTACACCACCGACTTTGAACCTCAACAAGAGGAAGAGTGCGAAGAAAACTTCAAAAGAGTTGCTTCATCGAATACAAGAAGGTTGCTGTTGATGAGACCGTCAAGTTCTGTCACACTCCCTTGGTTTGCGAAGGTGAAGGACCTGAAGAATGTAAGACTGTCTACGAATCCGAGTGTGAAACCAAGTACCACGAACATGATGTTGAGGATGATGTTGTCAACTGTGAGACCATCCAAGAGGAGAAGTGCGAGGATGTCACCCAAGGTTACACCACTGAGCAAAAATGTACCAAATGGCCCAAACAAGTCTGTACAAATGAAAAGAAGAACGTCAAGAAATACAGTCCCCAAACTGAATGTAAGAAGGTTCCCAGACAATTGTGCGGTCCCTCCGGCTGTGTTCCCCAACCCGGACCCGAAGAGTGCTTTGACAAGAAAGAAACCATTGTCCAAGAAGTCCCAGAAGAAAATTGTAACTTGGAACCCCAAAAGTCCTGCAAACAAGTCACCAAATTGGTTCCCAGCCTCAAACCTGTTGAGGAGTGTGTTGATATACCTAAAGAAGTCTGCTCTCGTTCCAGAAAGAACCCCAGAAAGGTCCAAAAGCCCGTTGTCAAGAAATGGTGCTACGTTCCTTCTGCTGCTTCTGGTTTGGCTGCTTAATTTTTATAATGATAATTTCTTCATCACGCAAAGGAAAACCATACCAATATTTTGATAATCCCTAGTCAAATTCAAACTGTTACTCATATATAATCATTATTATTCATCTTATTAACAATATTTATGTGAGTTATCCTGTGAATCAAATGACATTTGATAAATATAGAAAATATATTCAATATCGGGTTCATTATTAAATTAATTATCTTTCTAGAATACATCAGTAGATATTTTATAATTTGCACAATTTAGAAAGAATGTGCTAAATTTCGTAGGTACAATTAACGATAAAATGTAACATCCAAACTAAATAGTAAATATATGTATTGGAGACCCTGACAAAGGCTCTTTATTTCCAATATAAATATTTCACTCGTTGAGGGTGTTTTAAAATCTTCTTGAAAATATGTTTTAGCGTGTATGTTTTTGAAGTAACTTTTTTATAATGTTGTCAAAGGTTGTAAAAAACATGGCTGGAATTCAATCAGCTACTGACGTCACAACATATTTAATCAATAGGGAAGGAAGGATCTAGTACTAAACGAATAGTTGAACTTATTAACCTTTTGGCTTAAAATCTTCTTTTTTTTGTTTTTAAATTAGAATTTAGTCCTAATTACGTCGTTTTTGAAAAAATGAAGACACAGTTAAATATTGAAATTCCAATAATTATTTTCTACATGAGAATCAAAAGGATTTAAGTACTTAGAAACGTATGTTTATATTTTACGTATGATCTATTTTTTCACAACCAAAGGATCATACTTTATATTTCATAGACTTCCCAGGAATAATATTTACAAAAATAACATTCTGCTGTATATGTGGGATTGGACAATTCTACACCCTATGCCCCTAACATTTTTCAATGATCTGTATACGTTATATGTTTTAGGCTTACTATTTTTCAGAAAAGGACTAGTCTTTGGATTAGTGTTTTTAAAAGAAATTGTTCTATACTTTATTAATTATGTTTTTCTTTAGAAAAAAAATATTATCTTTATTTAAATGACCTTTTTAAAAAAAGTCACTTCTTTTAAAAAAATGACCAAAAAAAGGTCAATATTATTTAATTTTTAGAGCCAACTAGGGTTCCAAATCAGACCTTGATTCAATATTTTCTCTCCAAAAAACTGAGTTTGCTTTAATCACAAGGCCTTCATGTCAATCTTTGTGTCGCTAAAGCTCAAGTCCAAATATACTCGTAGTGAGTAAGCTCAAATTTATTGCTGTTTTCCGTAGACATACATGTGAAAATAATATACAAATACTGGAATAAAAAATACGACCATACATAGGATGTATTTATGCTAACCCTGTAGATGACCTTTGCACCAGTGAAATATATATACTTTGTTCCTCATTTTTTCCACTGTTCAATATTTGTTTGCACTTTTTGACTGCATCACTTGTAGTACGCAGATTGAGAATAGCAGCAATTGTTGAGTGAGAATCTGATCGAATTATAACCTTTTGTTGAGGATATATTTTGCTTCAGAATATACTCGTTGTATCATGTCAAATTTAATGTTGCTCCATGCGTAATAATTAAGGCCCCTGATTTATAAAATCAAATATTGATATATTTAAAACAAATTGTCAATGTAATTTAAATGATATTTTAGAGTAACGTGAACTACTGAGGTTACATCGAGCATGAATGGTACAAGTGAACAAAAGCCTTCAAATATAATGGTTTTCTACCAATTTAATTACTATTTTCTCATGATTAGATCAGGGGACGGAAAACTTTTTATCTCGAGTGCCGTATTCAGAATTAAAGTCTGTCTGAGGGCCTCACTAAATATTTTATATTTAAAAAAAAACATAATATTAGACAAAAGATTTATTTGAAGTATTTATTGGAAAAAACAAATAAATCACCTCTATCAGAAGTACACGTATTTGTGTATTTGATCACAATCATACACAAACTTGTCAAAATTAGTGGGAAGTTGTTTATGCTTGTTCTTTAGACCGAGGACAGATAATAGTTTTTTTTCTTGGAAAGTTTTTAAGGTTATAAAAGGTATTTGAAGTAAGAAATTTTTTTTGATCAGTGATTAGATTTTACTAATTTTATCCAAAGAGTCATTTGTATCCAAATCAATCAGTTCTAACTGCAGTTCTTCACTTTTAGTTCTAATATTACGGGCAAAAGCCAAGCTAAATAAATTGAATTGATCTTCCATTACATAGAAATCAACAAATCGTCACATAAGTTCTTTATAAAATATGAAGAGTCACTATGTGTAGTTCTCTGACAATTCTTGTGTGACGGTGTAGGGAATGAACAAGGGCTTTCAACTGCTTTGCAAAAAAATTAAGTTCATTAGGAATGCTTTTACCTCCCGGTTCATTTAATTATCAAATACACCCTTACCTTGTAGTTTTGCAATGTGTCAACAGTAAATGCAAAAACACATACCCATTTCTCACATCCTTTGAAAAATCACTAGAAATATTTTCCATATTAAAAACCTCTCTTGTGATTTCCCACAATACTTTTTGTACTTTTCCCATGCTTAACCAGCGCTCATTTGTTAGGTAAATTACTTTTGTGAAATCCGCATTCATATCTTCTCTGACACTTGGAATTTGCTAGTGTGTGAGTCTGTATGCTGTTATTGAATTCAGTGCATGCATCACTAGATTCATATCATGTTTGATTTGGAATGGAGATATAAAGAGGCTTCCTTGATGTATGATGCAATGAAAGGAAAACATATTCCCTGATATTCTCGTTAAAGCGTCTGACAAACCCATTAATAAAATAATTTATTTTTAATAAGAACTTTAAAGAGGAGCAAAAACTAGATAAACTGTGTCCCCTCCAGGATATCAGTAGATTTTTCAATTTGGTCACTACATTACGCAGGAATTTAATCTTTGTTAGAGCTTGTAAATTTATCAGAACAATCTCAAAACTACGTTGCTTAGATATATTAGTAGAGCGAATACCAATGTTTCCTTGATCCGTACGAATTATCATCATGAATAACAATTGATAAATAAATCAAAAACCTCCATTTAGTTTGATTGATTTACAGATTGAAAAAACATTCAATAGATAAATTGAATAAAGACAACGTCTGATATAGTATGTTAAAATAGGAAAAAAAAACAGGCTCCTGAACAGAACACGATATTGAACGGCGCTTCATGGAACGTGTGGTTAATGAACGGAATGATTTTTTTTTTTTTGAACACTGAACTCTAAAAATGAGATTTTAGCATTCTGTTCCTATAGTACTCATAAAAAATTCAAGAAATCAAATAGAGGGCTGATAAAATAAGGGGAAACACTGAGAAACCTATTTTTGTGGCAGGGGGGGGATCAAGTTTCTTTTACTCTACCTTAACTCGAACATATGAACTTGATCAGTTCAATAATTCTTAATCAAAAATCTGCTCTCGAGTGCAAGGACTGCAATAAAGTTTCATGTACTTAGTGTTTATAAAACCAATGTTGCTAGAAGTTAATTTCATTGAAGTAGACTGAATAACAGCAGTAATTGAGAAATATGAATTTTTCTGTCCGATGAAAGAGAGTCGAGGCTCTTTCGAAGTAGGATCTGTATGAAATAATTAGGTATCTTCCGGTATTTACATAGTATTTCTTTTTTTTGTTATTCTTTTATGTATAGTGTGTCACAGCAAAACGCAACAATTTAGCATAGTATACTAAAAATCGACTTCATCAAGAACAATATATAGTTGAACGAGTGGACTGGAAAATATTTCGAAAGAACAATAATTACAAAGTTATTTCTCGAAATGGCTGCCATCTGCTGCCACCATGGCATCGAGCCTAGTCTTGAACGCTGTGCAAACCTTTACAACGTGGTCATCAGGCATGGCCACCTACTGCCTCTTGGTGAAAGTCATAAGGGCGTCAGTTCTGGGATGGAGGACTGCACATACCCTACTTTCAACATAGGCCCAGATACCATGGTCGAAAGGATTCATGTCGGGCGAATAGGGAGGCCAAAATTTGTTTGTCCCTAAATTCGAAAAAATCACATAAAACCATTGCTGCGCAGGCCTGGCCTTATGCCTCGTGGCGGGGTCTTGCTGGATCATATTGTCTTTCCTCTGGGTAGTTGGACTTCACTCAGGGCAAAACAAACTCCTTGAGGACTCCTTGGCCCTGATTTTCAGTCTTTACTGGAACCAACACGGAGGTATCCTCTCCCGTCTTTTGCCACGATTCCCAGCATCATTATGGATGCTGGAAACTTAGTCTGGTTTACTGGTGGAGCCCAATCGACCACGTAGACGTAGTAGTGGTCGTTCTTGGCGTTTCTTGAGTTTTCATTTCACTATGAATGAACCAATTTTAGTCAATACAAGCTCACTTGAACTTTAGTACTCACAGGATTGCTGTGTTAAAAATTCTTGAAACCTACTTATCAAATGAGGCCTCCCTGACTTTATCAAAGTGGAAGTAGCAATTTGTTGTCGTACAGTGTATATAGTATTACCTTATGATTGGAACGCGGAACAAAAAAAAATAGTGGAAAGTTTACGAGCCTAAAAAAACCATGAACACAGAAATATTAATAAAATATTCTTGATGTTTGATTAGTTGTACCTAAATTTGCAATATATTTTATTAAATATTTATCACATCCCAGTCAAGCTTGGAGCTAAATCCCTGGATACTTGCTAACGTACATATATGAAGAATTTAATTTTGACAATTACTAATTCAAAATCAAGCAAGTTAAAGTTCAGAACTATGAGAAGGGGGAAATGAAGCAAAAAAATCGACAGTTGAAAAGAAAATGAACTGTAAATTTTGTTGTTACTGTGGTAATGTAGTGAAATTCTCATAAACCCCGTTAAATTAATTTATAGTGGAACGAGTAAATAGCTTGAAACCGTTTTTACACATAAAATAAATTTATTGAACCATGTATTATAGTAAATATTCTCAATTTTAAAAGTAATACATTTAATTATTTCTATAATTAACCTGAATTAGTTGAACATTAATTCGATAAAAGTTTAAAGATAAATCAAATAAAATTGAAAATGTTAGTTATTGAAAATTCAATTATTCAAAATCTGAAACACATGGCGCTGTCAAACAAATGTAATATATAGTCAATATATGCATAAAGTTATTAGAATTAGTATCGAGAATGCTTCATATATCACATTGTATTGAATATAATACATGAAAAAAACAAGCTTTAATAAAAATGACCCTTCCTGTTTAAAAAAAGGATGATATTTCAACATATAATGAATAAAGAATACAGAAAAAAACAATTACTGCATTTGCCGGCAAGCTTCAATCTAACAACAACCACCACAAAAATAATTACTTATTTCATAGAATATTCAAAATAAGATTCACTATATAAACACATGTTAAATCCCAAGAAGACATCAGTCTTAGTTTGTGATTAGCAGTGTGCATCGCCACAGGCTAAGTTGGAATCAAAATGGTATCATTCAAGGTGATTATTCACACACCAAAACTAAGATAGAATCAAATTCATATATTTTGTTTATTATTTCAGTATGTTTGTTTAATCGCTTTAATTGGATCCGCCGCTGCTGCCGGAGGACCAAGAGGAAGAACTCTTGCTATCAACAGGGACGGAAGATCCCTTCTCAACACATTCCCCTTCAATGATGGAGCTCGTGGAACTGCCCGTGCTGCTCATGCTGAACACCATGAACATGATCACGCTGAACACCCAGCTGCCTCTGACAGCAGATTAGCCCGTCAAGGAGGTGGTGATGATGTCCCACTTGACATTGGATCCATTGCCGCTGCTGGTGAGCGTTGCATTGACAAGGTCGTCATGGTAGAAGAAACCGAATACGATGACCACATTGAATGTCACCACAGCTACTCTGAGAGATGTCACACCACCTACACCACCGACTTTGAACCTCAACAAGAGGAAGAGTGCGAAGAAAACTTCAAGAAGAGTTGCTTCATCGAATACAAGAAGGTTGCTGTTGATGAGACCGTCAAGTTCTGTCACACTCCCTTGGTCTGCGAAGGTGAAGGACCTGAAGAATGTAAGACTGTCTACGAATCCGAGTGTGAAACCAAGTACCACGAACATGATGTTGAGGATGATGTTGTCAACTGTGAGACCATCCAAGAGGAGAAGTGCGAGGATGTCACCCAAGGTTATACCACTGAGCAAAAATGTACCAAATGGCCCAAACAAGTCTGTACAAATGAAAAGAAGAACGTCAAGAAATACAGTCCCCAAACTGAATGTAAGAAGGTTCCCAGACAATTGTGCGGTCCCTCCGGCTGTGTTCCCCAACCCGGACCCGAAGAGTGCTTTGACAAGAAAGAAACCATTGTCCAAGAAGTCCCAGAAGAAAATTGTAACTTGGAACCCCAAAAGTCCTGCAAACAAGTCACCAAATTGGTTCCTAGCCTCAAACCTGTTGAGGAGTGTGTTGATATACCTAAAGAAGTCTGCTCTCGTTCCAGAAAGAACCCCAGAAAGGTCCAAAAGCCCGTTGTCAAGAAATGGTGCTACGTTCCTTCTGCTGCTTCTGGTTTGGCTGCTTAATTTTTATAATGATAATTTCTTCATCACGCAAAGGAAAACCATACCAATATTTTGATAATCCCTAGTCAAATTCAAACTGTTACTCATATATGATCATCATTATTCATCTTGTCAATTATATTTATGTGAGTTATCCTGTGAATCAAATGACATTTGATAAATATAGAAAATATATTTAATATAACCTCAAGGTTGCTCCTTTTTTTTTGTTTTTTAATGAAGGGATATACGATTCATAGAAATATTTTTCTACCAATATTTCCCTCCTAAATCAAATACAAAGAATGATTTTTTTAAACTGTACTTGAGTAGAGAAAAACAAAAAAACGAACTGGTCAAAAACATCTGATAATTTCACTTTCGCTGGATATAATTATGTAAAATTGAAATAAATAGGTATAAATGTTTTTATATAAATTGCGAGAGGTGCACAAGTTCAACTTGTATAAGCAAATTGTACAAGTTGATATTTAATTATAATATGGATTATTCTAGTCACCCATTATTAATCGTTACCACGCTTCTAAGTTTTCCATTGAGTGTTCCATTTATTTAATTTTGCTAGCATTCAGCGTTTTCATAAAGTAGAAAAATTAAATTTGGGTTACAAGCCAGATGTAAGGCTGAATTGGAATTTTTAGGTATCCTCTCTTATAAAAGCTTAGTGACATATAATTATAGAGTTGATAATAAGTTTCTATTTTGGAAATAGTCATCGTTTGAAACGGATATGATTATCCAAACAAATCTTAGTTTCTAGAATTTTATCAAATGAACTAATGAATTACTTTTAATTCATTTGGTCCAAATAGGGTGTTAGGAATTATGAATCATGCTTATGGATGTAAGGTTGATTGATAAGAAATATTGAAACATAAGCTAATTTTATATTTTACGATTTCTACCCTTTCGATCATAGTCAAGCTCCAGCCAATTTATTTTTTAACACTACTTCAATACATTCGTTCAAGTTTAGCGTTCAACTACTTCGCTGAAATAATATTATTAACGAACCATATATAGTCCTATTTTCAAAGATGTGTATTCGAAGAATATTTTAACAACTCAAGATCAGATTTTGCCCATACGGCAGAACAAATCCGATTTTTTCCCCAATTCCACTCAAAACATTTTGAAAAAGGCTTGAAATGTAACCGTTAATTTTAGAGAAAATTTTAAAAGGAATTCTGAAAGTATACTTAAAGACACTATTATTGAAATAAGTTGAAAAATTATTCAAAAAATGATAGATAGTTCAGTTGAACATCAATTTTTATGTGTCAAATTTAAATTTTGTGGACAAATTTGTACAAACTTTATTTGATGTACAAATCCAATATTCGGTTTTCTTTTTTCCCTTTATTGTGCACATGAAAAAAACAAAAGTGCAATTTTCACGGTCTAAAATTTTATTTAAAAACTGCATAATTTTGTTGCATTCCCTCTTATAAATTAAAAATTGACGTTTGACGAAGAAAAGAGAAAAAAGTTGACAAATTATTCAGAAAATAAAATATATTTCAGTTAAACATACATTTTTATATGTCAAATTTATAGGCTAACAATTTTCCAGATAAATTTCAACAGTTTTTTTTTTATATCCATTTTTGTGCACCGGAAAAAAAAACTGCAATTATCACTGATTTGTTTTTTTTTGCCCTTAATTTTTTGATTCTGAATAAATATAGAGAACGTCTTTGTTCGTATAGTTGATTTTTTAAGATGCCCCTCCCTTTTTGATCAATAACTTAACCCCCTATGTAGTCTCTTTGAGTTCCAAAAGTGAACTTTTGTGTTTGGCTATAGATTAAGCTCCCCTTATATGACCCCCCAGAAAAATTGAAACCCCTGTCTTAACTTGCTTAAAAGAGACACTATGCAAAATTTCTACATTCCAGGTTCAAGAGTGTGTGCACCAATAAAGGACACACTAAAGCACAAACTCTATTATAAATGTACGGATCAGATATATAATATATTACGGGTGGCCCATCTAGCGGTTGCATTTTGAACTACCACTTTTTGACGTTTGTCAGCTGTAGTAACATTTTCATTGTGTTAATTATTGTACTATTTTTTGTGGGGAACCGTCAAGGATAAATGTTAGGCCAACCATCCAGAGACAATTGACGATTTGAAACACGAAATTGTAGTCGCCATTGTAGCTATTGTAGCTCACACAATCGAAAATGTATTGAAAAATTGGGTCGACATAATGGGCTACTGTAAGGCCAGCGACGGCGGCCATATGAATAAAATGATGTTCCATTATTAACCGGAATGTTGAGGCTTTCAAATATAAAAAAATAATTGAAAAATATCCATCCGTCTTTTTTTCTGGCAATATCAAAAAAAAAAAAAAAAAAAAAAAAGTTTTGTGGGCCACTCTTTATTAACAAATATCTTTGAGCACCTGCAACAGCTGCACAAGCGCAGGTAGGACGCTGTTTGTTCACAAGATGAGGTCAAACATGCAAATAGATCAGGATTTATAAGCTCATCTGGACCTGCACCCCAAAGGAAATTTTTTTATTTAGCGTTGGTTTTTGTTTAAAATCTGATGATTAGTTTAAGAAAAAATCAATTTTTTTAAATTTTGTATTTTTTGTATAGAGCCTGTTAAGAATAATTTTTTTCCTTTTTCATCCGATTTCACAGATATTTATTTTGTCAAATAACCTATTATTGAGAAACTCGAAAATGCAATTTCATATCTGTAACTCAATCCAGCTCTGAGTTATGAGCTCCTTTTTGTGATTAATTTGATCAAAATCGTCTTGAAGACCCTTGGGTTTTGAATTGTAATTTGTAAACAACTACTTTGAAAGCTATTAAGTTATTCAACAAAAAACTTTTTTTATTTATAAAAAGTCTGATTTACCTTGACCGTATTTTTTTACCTTAACAATCTCATACATCATATCCTCTTATTTCGAAAAAAAAAAAAAAATAGAACAAGATAAAATAAATATCTCTCTTTAGAAAAAAAAGTGTTTATCAAAGTTTAGAGGCTTGGAGATATATGTATTAGTTTAGGAAAAACTAATTTCATTTTTTGAGTTTTTTATATACAACAAAGTATATCTAATTTATCATTGGTAACATAGGATCATACGATAAAGTGTTGTAAAGGTATCCAAATTCTTTTAGTACAGTTTAGTACGCTTGCCCGGTTCAGTTGTGAGTTATCGTACGTTGAGTATGGAGGTCTCAAACGAAGAAAATTCATCATATTTTACGTTTTGACTACATAAATTGAAAAAAATGTCATTTCTTAAGCGGATTGTGACTTGTCATAAAAAATGGATTACTTACATTATTGTCAAGCAACAAAAATCGTGGCCAACGAAGGAGCCCAGATCACGGCCAAGCCAGGATTGACTGCCAGGAGGGCGTTGCTGAGTATTTGGTAGGATATGCATAGAACAATATACTATGATCTTCTCCTCTATGGTCGAAGGCTCAATTTTGCCATCTATTCTGAACAACTTGACTGTCTGAAGCTGGCAATCGAACAGAAGCGGTCAGTCTTGGTGACTAGTTTTTTAGCCAAGACAACGCTAGGCAGTACATATCTTTGATGACACACCGGAATCTTGGATGGGAAGTTTTTATATATCCAACCTGCAGTCCGGACCTGGTTCTAAGTAACTACCAGCTGTTCCAGTCTATAGCCTATACACATGGAGATACAAATTTCGCCTCAATAGAGGCCTGCAAAAATTTGTTGTCCTAGTTTTTTTTTGCAATAAGGATAAAGGCTTCTACGAGAAGGGCATTATGACGTGGGATTCTCGTTGGCTCAAGCTATTGAATAGAACGGGGCATACTTGGATTAAATCGGATGATTGTAAGACTTCTTATCAAGCATTAAAATATTGTGAAAAATATGAAATTACTTTTTCCTTAACTATTATGCGAAGTTTAATAAGTTCATATAAATAAAACTACTCCATAAAATTACACATCTAATTGGTTTTCAAAGATAGAATCCTTATACAGTTAAGCAAATCTTGTGATTTTAAACCTATTCACGCGTGTACTATTTATTCCAATAAAGGATTATTGTAAAAAATTATTATTTATCAAAAACCATTGATTTAACTAAACTTTTTGTTCTATTAATATCACGGGAAAAAAACAATGATACTATATAATAACCATCTTAATAAATAACCAATTTATGCAGAATAATTTGAGGATTAAAGATGCTTTATAACAAATGTGAGAGATTTAATTTGTTTATATATAATGGTAACCAGAGGACTAATGATTATACAATATGGTCAATCTTCAAATTATACTACATGAATTGTTTAATTGTTATAGGGGTAGCTTAGTTTTATAACACAAATAAAATGGGTGTGATGCAAATTATAATGATTAACATTTACAATAATGAATATTCGTTTAAAATTACAATATTTGCTTAACTTTATAATAATTACATATCTAAAAACTACTTAATGTGAGATTTAGTATATAACTTAATAAATATGAACTAATTTAATTTAAAACATTTATCAAAACATACGTAAAATCAGTAATGTAAAAATAACTTTAACTTGTGTTTGCCGGTTAGGTCTTCTACTGCAGTCCGTTCTGAACGTGTTCTAGGGATGGTATATTATTCAGCCTGCGCCCAACGTAAGTATTCATTAAGAAACTTTAGAGGCTGGACATGGAATGTCCTAGAATAGGTCGAATATTGTTCAAAAGTTGTGTCCGCTCAATTATAAATTTAGGACATTTATAAACCGGATAAAGTGGTTCTTCATCAATTAAACCCCACTCACGACATAGTGGACTAACTTCACGGTGTATAAGGTGATAGTGTCGGCGTTGGAGACAATGCCCATTGATAAACTGAACCAAGGACTTCAGTTTTCCTTTCGAAAATATAAGAGATGCTTCCTCCTTCGAAGTCTAACTCTTGTGAGCATTGCACGGCACATTAATTTATTAAAGTATACTTTTTTACCAATCACAACTTTTGTGTATGTCATGATATTTTGGGAAGTTGAGGCCTTAAAGAGAAAAAACGACACAAATTACTTTGAAGAAGGACCACCGTGATGAATGGCTCAGTCGCGGCATTCCAATCATAGATGTGCTTAATAGAAGTAGCATTCATGTTGAATTAGGCGTAAAAATTGTTATTATATTTTTAAATTTATTATCATATAATGTAACAAATAATTTAAGGCAGATTCAAATCATATAAAAAGTCACACGTCCACCGTCCATCAAGGACCTTTTTTTTTTGGACGATTCAAAATATTGTTTAAAAAGATATCCAAACTTTGTCATTATTATCTACAAGACTAAATTTAAAAAAATATTTGAATCTTGAATGATTGTTGTCTGTTAATATTAATTTTTAGAGAAAAGTTGACAAGCAATATAAAAAAGTCATTATTTTTCCATAGTCACGATATTTTACAGATTTTTTTCAAAGTTCTTAAAACACTTTGTCCATCAAGGATCCCCTATTTTTTTTTTAAAAAAATAAATTCAAAAGTATTTTATTTTCTTGTTCAAAGAGTAAAAAGATGAACGTTCCTCACTATGAACTAGCTTGGGATTTGTCTTGGGATAAACTTGTCTTAGGATGAACTTGCCTTGGGGCAACAAGGGGGTTGGGATATTTCCTGGGGTGAAAAGAGCGCGTACACCACAATTTTTAAGCAAAGCGACATAGATTGGTGCCATCTAGCGGTAAAATAATACAAACCCCTGAGTTATAATATTGTTAAATAAGAAATAATATTTCCGTATGTTTCTTACATAGAAGGTGATGTGAACAGTTTTCCATGCATAAGTCATTTTTTTAAACAACAACCTACAGACCATATCACCACCTAGCGGAGATTTTTTTTTTTGTTTGCTCATCCCTATTGTTCCCTATGTTCAGTAATATTTGATCAGGCCTAAGTAACAGCATACAACTAAAAGAAATTCAATGACATCTTCCTTTTATTAACTCATCAGTGTGCCTCCCTCCCCCCTCTTCTCTAGTTCGAACTGATACCTGAATCAAAACCGGAACCGATACCTAGAAGATTAAAATGAAAGAACTTAAGCCGGAACCGATATAAGAGTTGAATTTGAACTAGGTATAACCTTGCTCATAAAGTTCAATTTACCAAGCCTTGATGTAAAATGCATGCCATTAATAGAGTGCATACATAGTACATATTCATTGAGTATTTTAAATTTGCTAATGAACCAATGAGTGAGTTCAATCGCCGTGATATTTTTTAATAATTTAATTTTATATTTGGATTATTTCAAATAAGTATATATAAGCATAAGTTGATCATGATAGTTCCTCAGTTTTTGGGAGCAGTGTCATAATAAACACCCTTTTACAGGCTAAATTCGACCCATAATGGCTTCTCAATTCAATGTAATTATCTACAGAAAGTGACAATCAATACAAACAGCATTTTTAATATTATTATTTCATTTTGCAGTACATTTTTTTACTGGCTTTAATCGTATCCAGCGTTGCGACCAATGATATACAATCATCGTCCTCTAACGAGAGATTGGCCCGTCATGGAAGTGGTTATCATGTCCAACCAGACATTGAAGCCATTGCCGCTGCTGGAGAGCGTTGTATCGACAAGGTAACCATTGTAGAAGAAACCGAATACGAAGACTACATCGAATGTCACCATAGCTACTCCGTGAGATGTCACACCACCTACACCACCGACTTCGAACCTCAACAAGAGGAAGAGTGCGAAGAAAACTTCAAAAAGAGTTGTTTCATCGAATACAAGAAGGTTGCTGTTGATGAGACCGTCAAGTTCTGTCACACTCCCTTGGTTTGCGAAGGTGAAGGACCTGAAGAATGTAAGACTGTCTACGAATCCGAGTGTGAAACCAAGTACCACGAACACGATGTTGAGGATGATGTTGTCAACTGTGAGACCATCCAAGAGGAGAAGTGTGAGGATGTCACCCAAGGTTACACCACTGAGCAAAAATGTACCAAATGGCCCAAACAAGTCTGTACCTCTGAAAAGAAGAACGTTAAGAAATACAGTCCTCAAACTGAATGTAAGAAGGTCCCCAGACAATTGTGCGGTCCCTCCGGCTGTGTTCCCCAACCCGGACCAGAGGAGTGCTTCGATAAGAAAGAAACCATCGTCCAAGAAGTCCCAGAGGAAAATTGTAACTTGGAACCCCAAAAGTCCTGCAAACAAGTCACTAAATTGGTTCCCAGTCTCAAACCTTTTAATGAGTGTGTTGATGTACCGAAAGAAGTCTGCTCTCGTTCCAAAAAGAATCCCAGAAAGGTTCAAAAACCTGTTATCAAGAAATGGTGCTACATTCCATCTGCTGCTTCTGGTTTGGCTGCTTAATTTTTTTTTTGTGAAAAGTTATTCATCAAACACATGAAAACCCTATTAACATTTTAATAAAAAAATTAATCCCTTACTTATAAAAGTCCATATTATTCATTTCATATGAATTATCCTATAAATCAAATATCAATGGATAAATATAGAAAATATCTTTAGTATCAGGATATCAGGATTTGTATTTAATATTTTCCTTCTAAATTTACAAATAGAGATGTGATCAATTTAGAAAGAATTTAAACTCTATAACCCGTTATCTACCCTATTGAAAATGTATGTCAAAAGTTTGATGGTTTGTTGTGCTCAAATGTCATACATGTAAAAAATTTACTTATGACTTTTCAGTATTGTAAACGAAGTGCGTCATCGAAAACATGCCAGAATCATGTTTAATCGAAAAATTACAAATGTTATTTTAGAGAGTGTTATTTGGAGCCAATCATTCATTTTTACTATTGAAGGGGATTCAATATGCCTTGTTCCAAATAATAAATAAAATACCTTCATTTCTAAACTCCAGAGGTTACTTTGAGTATTAAGATGGTGCTTTAAAAAAATAGTAGCTTTAAGGGTCTTAAAATGATTCAATTAGTCTTACGATAATATTTTCAAATTTTAAGTCGTAATAAAAAATAGTTAGAGGTTCCTGAATGGCCTTAATTTCATAAAAGTTTTATTATAATTTGTGCTAGCAATAACATGTTATCTTCAAGATGGCCAATAAAAAAAAAATATATTTATATTTAGTTTGTTTATGTTCAAATTCTAAACTAAAACAATTTACTATAAATATATACATAGTTTCCAAACTTGCAAATTTAAAAATGTTTAGAACCAATTTTTATCTTTTTTCTCTCAATAGTGATAACAAATATTTCAAAACTTGAGTCTGAAGGGACTCATCTGAAATTAATTGTTGAGCCTTGAGTATTTTAACTATTTCAGAAATTATATTTTACCACTTTAGTGGACTCAAGTCCATGTTTATAGAAAGAACACATTTGAATAACTGGGAGTTTAATCAAACTTAAATGAACTTACCTCAAAACTATAACAAAATAGCTCTCCAAAATCAACAGATAATTTATGTAGGCAAAATACTTTATGGAAAATTTTATTACTGAAAGTTACCTTGCTTTTAAAAATAGTGTAATTGTTTTTATTGATGACTAACTACAAAAGTACGTAATTATGATTCCCAATCATATTACACCGATTTTAAAAGATAACATGTTTGACTATTTGCCTCGTGTTTCATTGATTAAGTGTTGGTTAATGAATCATTATGTTATTTTATTATGACGCTCCTTCAACAGTTGGCTCGAACCGCTGTTAAAACCATTGTAACAAAAATTATGACGATTGCTCAATAAATTAAAAAAAGAAAAAAATTGAACGAAAAAAATAAGTCCATCAATCAATCTATGATTGAAACTCGATAAAAAATGCAAATGAATCAATTAATTTGATAAAATATGTTGAATCTCCTAAAAAACTAATTGCATAAACAAAACTTGAGAATAAGGCCTTTTCAAACTTGTCTCTCAATATGATTACCTTCAGCAACAATTACAGTTTTTACACGTCAGAAGGCCTTATAGGAGTAATTGACAAACTCCTCAGACAAGTTGTCGCACGCAGCCACTATGGCAGGCTTCATCGTGTTCAAATTTGTGTGTGGAATTTTGTAGCCCAACACTGCAAGGTGTAGCAGGCTCAAATCCAATTTGATAACATATCTTTCCCATTTGAGCCTCCTGGCTTTTATTACCTCTATCAGAAGGTGGTGTGGGGCTTTCGTGTATGAGAACAAGCCCGTAGTATCCCTCCTGATGGTCCTATAAGCCACAGAGAAGTCATTGGAGAAACGACTCTTCGATTTGTTTAGGTCCTCCTTGATTTTCTTCTCCAAGGTGGGCAGGAATTACGAGTCCCTTTTTAAATTGTGTTCTCAACGTCCTGCTTTTCTGGAAAGGTCTTCTTCAGCATTGTCCATCTAGGCCACCTTGAAACCCACCTTGAAAAGCAGGCTGCTCAACTTCAGTATCTAGAAGATTTGAGATGCGCTACCTTTTTGCTCACTCAAGATGACGAAAGCACAAAGGATAGCTGAACCAGACTGTCAAAAAATAATCACTATACCTTTCTCTATTAAGAAAAAACTAACAACAATTAACAATCCCCGTTAATGTAAATACGTTTGTACAAACCCACATCTAATATTTATAAGTTATCATGAAATCAAAGTTCCTTCTTCAACAAAGGATTAAATTACAGACATTGATCCGTAATAATATGTCACATCAAAAATCCCATTATTTTCATTTAATTAATTTAATGTCATTGGATTAAAGAATTGAACATCTTTTATAAATGGGATTACTCTTAAGGTTCTTTGAAAATTAAATTTGTAACCATTTTTTTACAATGAACGTTCATTTTTTTTAAAAGTCTCATTTCATAGGTGCATACCTGGTAAGCAGGCATTGAACATAATAATTCGTCTGTAATCGGGGTAATAAAGGCATTGTCGTAGGCTAAATTGGACTAACAATGGCATCTAAATAAAAGGTAACTCTTCACAAAAAGAGTGAAGAGAGATTCAAATCTATTCATATATAATAATTTTATAATTTAGTACATTTATTTCATTGCTGTAATAGGATCAACCACCGCTGTTGGAGGACCACAACTAATGGTTTGCAAATAAATCATTTTTCCCTCAGTTGTGTTCCAAACCAATCTATATCAAAGTAGAGGTCAATTTAGTTCAAAACTAACAGATGAAAGAGCCTATGTAATTTAACTGTTCATTGAAGAATTTAATCTTTGAGCACAACGTTATCTTTGGGATATCTTGCAACCCTTATTCAACCAGCAAAAAAAAAAAAAAGAAGAAGGAGAAGACAAATGAAAGATTATGTTATTCAATACATTATATAGGTGTATGTTACTCACACTAATGGAACTTTAAACTATTATGAAACACCAATTTATAAAACTATATACAGGTGAGTTCGCTTAAGACAAGTCACTCCTTTCCGGCTGGATAAAATGTAATAACTTGAAAAATACATTTATTTCATTTAATTACTTGAATCTAGATTAAGAAAAAAAAAGAGACAATTTTCACTCAATTAATTCACTGTTCTTGCCAAAACTCTGTTTCAATACAAACCCTGACTTTATACATTTTGATGAAGCTCTGAACCAAGTTGGATCAATCAACTACAGCGGTATTCAAGTTTTTTTGTCCTGAATTGGGTACCACTAAGGCTGTCCATCAAATGCCTTATGGCATAGCCGATAGGGGCATTGGATCAAAGGAGCCCAATGCTCCATTGATAAAAAGCCAGAGATTCCTTCATCAATAAATTTTCCATAACTTTGAGATATGACAGCTGGCTCTGTCTTACTGAAGACATAAAATCCTGGCCCAGGGATTAATAGAGGTGGCTGAATCAAGGTGCTTCCTTGCTTTCTCTCAATGACATTTTTGACAGCCTCCACAGTCTTATCTGCCCTTGTTGGACGTGTCGTAACCCTCTCAAGAACCTTGAAGTAGGACTCCAAGGTCCAGTCATAGTCTACTTAGAAACAACAAGGTAACGGGAGATTTCTTGGTGAGAAAGGGTTAAAAAAGGTCACACTCTATCTGAGTCGTCATGTTCATGTTCACCATGTGGTTGATAGTCAGGATGAAATGCTAAATAACTCTGTTTAATAAATATTTTCTTTATGTAAATAGATGCTTTGATTGGCTGACAAGTGCACATCACAATGCTACATGATTTTTAACTGCAAATTTAAAAGAGTATACTTCATTCAAAGAGAGAAACGGTTAATTATTCATCAATCAATAGATTGTAAACTATGGGAAAATATAAAGAGATAAAAAAATTAAAATTGTTTTGAATATTCTGCCTACAAACAAATTTTGAATCCATTCAAGACATTTTAGACTATGAAAATAATTGGACATCAAAATTGACAAGTTTTTTTAAATCATTGTTTTCTTTTTTTTATTCAGATTATGGAACAGTGCCCCTGCAAACCTTTTCAAGCCATTGCTTATCTAGAACATTATGTTTCCCATAAAAAAACAGTTTAAAATTAATACATGAAATAGTTTTTGATTTTGCAAATAACAAATGTAGGCTTACATTTAGCACAATAACTCACATAATAAAGAGCAAACTAACAGCTATTTTTTGAAAGATGAAACAAACTGAAAATGAGGTTAATAATAATTGGAAAAAGTGTCATCTACGTGTGTAGCCCATGATTTCGTAGTTCATGTGTAATCCCTTCATAAATTTATTGATACTGTCAAAACGATGTCACTCTAAAAACTCAGAGTATTAATTTGTATTTTATCTGATTTATTACTAATAAATCACATACATATAATGTATAATGTTATTTATATAAAAAAAACATGCTTAAAAAATTGACCCTTCCTTTTCCAAATAAACATCAACACCTGAATATTAATATAGGTATGCATAAAAGTTGATCAATAATAACTTACATACAATAGATATGAGTATGCTACATGTGCAAGTTAAGCTTTGAAACCACAAAAACAAATTACTTCTTAGTATTCTAAATAAACTTTACAATAAATATCAATTTCCATTCGGAAAAGGAAACAATCTTAGTTTTTGATTAGCAGTGTGTATTGACACAAGCTAAATTGGAATCAAAACGGTATCATTCTAGGTAATTATTTGTAGAGAATTAAGTGAAAATAAGATATAATATCTAATTTCATTTTTCAGTATATTTGTTTAAGAGTTATCTCATCGAATACAAAAAGGTTGCTGTTGATGATACCGTCAAGTTCTGTCATACTCCCTTAGTCTGTGAAGGTGAAGTACCTGAAGAATGTGAGACTGTCTACGAATCCGAGTGTGAAACTCGTTATCATGAACATGATGTTGAGGATGACGTTGTCAACTGTGAGACCATCCAAGAAGAGAAGTACAAGGATGTACTTCCGAAAAGAAGAACGTCAAGAAATACAGTCCCCCATACTGAATGTAAGAAGGTTTCCAGACAATTGTGCGGTCCCTCCGGCTGTGTTCCCCAACCTGGACCCGAAGAGTGTTTTGATAAGAAGGAAACCATCGTCCAAGAAGTCCCAGAGGAAAATTGTAACTTGGAACCCAAAAGGCTTGCAAAACAGTCACAAAATTGGTTCTCAGTCTCAAACTTGTTGAGGAATGATTCGATATTCCTAAAGAATTCTGCTCCCGTTCGAGAAAGAATCCCAGAAAGGTCCAAAAACCCGTTGTTAAAAAATGGTGCTACGTTCCATCTGCTGCTTCTGGCTTGGCTGCTAAATTTATTTACTGAAAAGTTTTTCATTTTAAGATGCCTGAGTCAAATTCAAACTGCCACTCTTATTAAACCAATATTCAACATGTGAATAATTTCATGTGAACTATCCCTTGATATCGAAATAACAATGGATACATATAGAAATTACTTTTATTACAATTTTTTCCTTTATTACAAAAATATCTTAGGGTGTAAATTAAATAAATGAATTTGGTTCAAACAGTTCATAAAAGAACAATTTGTGATTATTAAATTATAAAACATAAGTCACCCAAACTCAGATCAAAGCACGAAGTCATAAATTATTTACCTAATGACTTGATACAAAAACAATTTTGAACAAAACAACTAAATTGACAGATGCCTACTTCATTATTTTTATATTTGTATAGGTATGTTAACTGGGACCAATCCGTATTACATTTTTTTTTTTTTCCAATTATTTTGTTATTTCTTTAAATAACTTCAGAACTTAGTCAAACTTGTCGATAGACAACATAATATTTAGAAATAGGTTCCTCCTTCAACCATAACAAACACACATACTAAGACTAACTCGCTAATCCTTTTCCTAAATTCCTTTTTTAATTTTTAAACAATGATACTATATAATAACCATCTTAATAAATAACCAATTTATGCAGAATAATTTGAGGATTAAAGATGCTTTATAACAAATGTGAGAGATTTAATTTGTTTATATATAATGGTAACCAGAGGACTAATGATTATACAATATGGTCAATCTTCAAATTATACTACATGAATTGTTTAATTGTTATAGGGGTAGCTTAGTTTTATAACACAAATAAAATGGGTGTGATGCAAATTATAATGATTAACATTTACAATAATGAATATTCGTTTAAAATTACAATATTTGCTTAACTTTATAATAATTACATATCTAAAAACTACTTAATGTGAGATTTAGTATATAACTTAATAAATATGAACTAATTTAATTTAAAACATTTATAAAAACATACATAAAATCAGTAATGTAAAATTAACTTTAACTTGTGTTTGCCAGTTAGGTCTTCTACTGCAGTCCGTTCTGAACGTGTTCTAGGGATGGTATATTATTCAGCCTGCGCCCGACGTAAGTATTCATTAAGAAACTTTAGAGGCTGGACATGGAATGTCCTAGAATAGATCGAATATTGTTCAAAAGCTGTGTCCGCTCAATTATAAATTTAGGACATTTATAAACCGGATAAAGTGGTTCTTCATCAATTAAACCCCACTCACGACATAGTGGACTAACTTCACGGTGTATAAGGTGATAGTGTCGGCGTTGGAGACAATGCCCATTGATAAACTGAACCAAGGACTTCAGTTTTCCTTTCGAAAATCTAAGAGATGCTTCCTCCTTCGAAGTCTAACTCTTGTGAGCATTGCACGGCACTGACGGCAATAGTCAAGGTTCGACCAAAAGGGATATATATTAATTTATTAAAGTATACTTTTTTACCAATCACAACTTTTGTGTATGTCATGATATTTTGGGAAGTTGAGGCCTTAAAGAGAAAAAACGACACAAATTACTTTGAAGAAGGACCACCGTGATGAATGGCTCAGTCGCGGCATTCCAATCATAGATGTGCTTAATAGAAGTAGCATTCATGTTGAATTAGGCGTAAAAATTGTTATTATATTTTTAAATTTATTATCATATAATGTAACAAATAATGTAAGGCAGATTAGAGCCATTTTAGCAAATATTGTTTAAAGATATACTTCTTATCTACAAGACTATATTAAAAAAAAAAATATGAATCCTGACTCATATGCTTAATTTTTAAAGGACAAGCATATAAAAAGTCATTTTTTCTCACGATATTTTACAGATTTTCAAATCAAAACACGTCCATCAAGGACCTTTTTTTTTTTGGACGATTCATAAGTAATTTTCTTGTTCAAAGAGTAAAAAGCAAACTACAAAATATCCTAAATTCCAAACTTTCGTCATTATGGTAGAGTCTAATATATATACCTATATATCACTAAATAGCTCATCCAAATATTTGTAATAATGTGAATGATTGTTGTCTGTTAATATTAATTTATAGGGTTAGAGAAAAGTTGACCAGCTCTTTTTACCAATGGAAATTAAAATGAATGCGCTGTACTCCACATTATTAATGTATCCATAGTCAATTTAGGAAATTAAAAAATACATAAGGCTATCTGGCAAAATTTTTGTTAGGCTTAAGAAATTTAAGTTCTTATTTGAATTAGGAACTTCTTTGCTGAGATAATGATCATATTATTGCCCTATTAAATCTTTGTATTAAAAAAATAAATAAATACTTGATAATAGTTGATTTTATTCATAAGGATAGTTTCCAAATATATGCATTGTGAGGGATTAACTTTCTCGCGATGAACTTGCTTTGCGATGAACTTGTTTCGGGATGAACTTTCCTCACTATGAACTAGCTTGGGATTTGTCTTGGGATAAACTTGTCTTAGGATGAACTTGCCTTGGGGTGAAAAGAGCGCGTACACCACAATTTTTAAGCAAAGCGACATAGATTGGTGCCATCTAGCGGTAAAATAATACAAACCCCTGAGTTATAATATTGTTAAATAAGAAATAATATTTCCGTATGTTTCTTACATAGAAGGTGATGTGAACAGTTTTCCATGCATAAGTCATTTTTTTAAACAACAACCTACAGACCATATCACCACCTAGCGGCGATTTTTTTTTGTTTGCTCATCCCTATTGTTCCCTATGTTCAGTAATATTTGATCAGGCCTAAGTAACAGCATACAACTAAAAGAAATTCAATGACATCTTCCTTTTATTAACTCATCAGTGTAAATACAAGGGTGTGCCTCCCTCCCCCTCTTCTCTAGTTCGAACTGATACCTCAATCAAAACCGGAACCGATACCTAGAAGATTAAAATGAAAGAACTTAAGCCGGAACCGATATAAGAGTTGAATTTGAACTAGGTATAACCTTGCTCATAAAGTTCAATTTACCAAGCCTTGATGTAAAATGCATGCCATTAATAGAGTGCATACATAGTACATATTCATTGGAGTATTTTAAATTTGCTAATGAACCAATGAGTGAGTTCAATCGCCGTGATATTTTTTAATAATTTAATTTTATATTTGGATTATTTCAAATAAGTATATATAAGCATAAGTTGATCATGATAGTTCCTCAGTTTTTGGGAGCAGTGTGATAATAAACACCCTTTTACAGGCTAAATTCGACCCATAATGGCTTCTCAATTCAATGTAATTATCTACAGAAAGTGACAATCAATACAAACAGCATTTTTAATATTATTATTTCATTTTGCAGTACATTTTTTTACTGGCTTTAATCGTATCCAGCGTTGCGACCAATGATATACAATCATCGTCCTCTAACGAGAGATTGGCCCGTCATGGAAGTGGTTATCATGTCCAACCAGACATTGAAGCCATTGCCGCTGCTGGAGAGCGTTGTATCGACAAGGTAACCATTGTAGAAGAAACCGAATACGAAGACTACATCGAATGTCACCATAGCTACTCCGTGAGATGTCACACCACCTACACCACCGACTTCGAACCTCAACAAGAGGAAGAGTGCGAAGAAAACTTCAAAAAGAGTTGTTTCATCGAATACAAGAAGGTTGCTGTTGATGAGACCGTCAAGTTCTGTCACACTCCCTTGGTTTGCGAAGGTGAAGGACCTGAAGAATGTAAGACTGTCTACGAATCCGAGTGTGAAACCAAGTACCACGAACACGATGTTGAGGATGATGTTGTCAACTGTGAGACCATCCAAGAGGAGAAGTGTGAGGATGTCACCCAAGGTTACACCACTGAGCAAAAATGTACCAAATGGCCCAAACAAGTCTGTACCTCTGAAAAGAAGAACGTTAAGAAATACAGTCCTCAAACTGATTGTAAGAAGGTCCCCAGACAATTGTGCGGTCCCTCCGGCTGTGTTCCCCAACCCGGACCAGAGGAGTGCTTTGATAAGAAAGAAACCATCGTCCAAGAAGTCCCAGAGGAAAATTGTAACTTGGAACCCCAAAAGTCCTGCAAACAAGTCACTAAATTGGTTCCCAGTCTCAAACCTTTTAATGAGTGTGTTGATGTACCGAAAGAAGTCTGCTCTCGTTCCAAAAAGAATCCCAGAAAGGTTCAAAAACCTGTTATCAAGAAATGGTGCTACATTCCATCTGCTGCTTCTGGTTTGGCTGCTTAATTTTTTTTTGTGAAAAGTTATTCATCAAACACATGAAAACCCTATTAACATTTTAATAAAAAAATTAATCCCTTACTTATAAAAGTCCATATTATTCATTTCATATGAATTATCCTATAAATCAAATATCAATGGATAAATATAGAAAATATCTTTAGTATCAGGATATCAGGATTTGTATTTAATATTTTCCTTCTAAATTTACAAATAGAGATGTGATCAATTTAGAAAGAATTTAAACTCTATAACCCGTTATCTACCCTATTGAAAATGTATGTCAAAAGTTTGATGGTTTGTTGTGCTCAAATGTCATACATGTAAAAAATTTACTTATGACTTTTCAGTATTGTAAACGAAGTGCGTCATCGAAAACATGCCAGAATCATGTTTAATCGAAAAATTACAAATTTTATTTTAGAGAGTGTTATTTGGAGCCAATCATTCATTTTTACTATTGAAGGGGGATTCAATATGCCTTGTTCCAAATAATAAATAAAATACCTTCATTTCTAAACTCCAGAGGTTACTTTGAGTATTAAGATGGTGCTTTAAAAAAAATAGTAGCTCTAAGGGTCTTAAAATGATTCAATTAGTCTTACGATAATATTTTCAAATTTTAAGTCGTAATAAAAAATAGTTAGAGGTTCCTGAATGGCCTTAATTTCATAAAAGTTTTATTATAATTTGTGCTAGCAATAACATGTTATCTTAAAGATGGCCAATAAAAAAGATATATTTATATTTAGTTTGTTTATGTTCAAATTCTAAACTAAAACAATTTACTATAACTATTTAATAGTTAAATTTAGATTGTAAAACTCTGTGGTAAACAACAGTCGTTATTGTTTTCTGTTCATTTAATGTAAATATATTCAAACTTGCACCCATTTTTGACACTCTTGAAAATGCAAAATATAATTCCTCATATGAAAACAATGATTTGGTAAATATAAATCGTAATTAACATACGTTTTCCCTTTTTCCGTTGTACAATAATTTGTTTATTGGATTTTTTTTTTTTTTGGTGCATTTTTGAATTGACAGCCCATACCATTAAAAAACTTTGAGACACGGGGAATCCTTCTTGTTTTATGAAAAACATCTAATTTTAAAAACTTAATTATAATTTTTAAAAAACAAACTTCCTCTCCAAAGCCCAGGAATAGGGTCTGGTCAGCTTGAAACATAGACTTACAAACGTAACTCATAATTCTAAACAACTTTTGTTTTATATGTAGGATACTTTGCAATTCAGCTTTTTGTTTCAAATACCAAATTTTATTTATTATAGTTGCTATGAAGAATATTTCATAAATTTGTATAAAAATCTGGTATTCACCGTTTCAAAACAATAATACTTGAGGTTTATGGAATCATAGCTTTCTGAATAGTGGTTTGTTTGTTACATAATTGCAGTTAAACAAGTTGACTTTTATTTATAAACTAAAATTTGCAAGTACGTATACATCTTTCTTAAGTCAATCGATAAGTATAAAATTTTAATGGCCAGGACAACCTTTTTAATTATGTTAATTAGGACTAGGACGGTTCTGTAACAACAAAGTACACCTTCAGATACGCGGTTTATTACAGCATTTTATAAGCTGTTCTTTTTTATATATAACTCATGTAGTTTTTCAACTTTTTCTGAAATTTTATTCTTTACTATTTTATTTTCCTCACAAATAACCTTAACTTCTCTAAAAAAACCAATGTTTGATATAAAATATATACAGGTTGTATAATAATATTATTCATAAATTTATATATTTTATTTTTTTTTTGCAAAAAGATGAGTCTATATTTTCTGGTAATAAACAAAACCGATTGTCAAAAAAAATATTTTACTTGATACTGATCTACTTGTCGTTGCAAGGTATCGACAAGCTAACTTGGAAACATTGTAAAATTTATTTAAATTATCCCTCCACCATATCACTGAGTTTTTGTCAACTGGGATGTATTTTATCAGTTTATACGCCATTATTTTTTACTGTATAAGCAAATGTTTATTTATATATATATATAATAGGATGCTTATGGATTAAAATCAGAATTAAAACATGAACTTTAGTTGATACTATATAGTTTTATACGTTGATAAAATTTATGCAATATGTTGACTACTTATTACATATTTTCCAAACTTGCAAATTTAAAAAAGTTTAGAACCAATTTTTATCTTTTTTCTCTCAATAGTGATAACAAATATTTCAAAACTTGAGTCTGAAGGGACTCATCTGAAATTAATTGTTGAGCCTTGAGTATTTTAACTATTTCAGAAGTTATATTTTACCACTTTAGTGGGACTCAAGTCCATGTTTTTAGAAAGAACACATTTGAATAACTGGGAGTTTAATCAAACTTAAATGAACTTACCTCAAAACTATAACAAAATAGCTCTCCAAAATCAACAGATAATTTATGTAGGCAAAATACTTTATGGAAAATTTTATTACTGAAAGTTACCTTGCTTTTAAAAATAGTGTAATTGTTTTTATTGATGACTAACGCTACAAAAGTACGTAATTATGATTCCCAATCATATTACACCAATTTTAAAAGATAACATGTTTGACTATTTGCCTCGTGTTTCATTGATTAAGTGTTGGTTAATGAATCATTATGTTATTTTATTATGACACTCCTTCAACAGTTGGCTCGAACCGCTGTTAAAACCTTTGTAACAAAAATTATGACGATTGCTCAATAAATTAGAAGGAGAAAAAATTTGAAAGAAAAAAATAAGTCAATCAATCAATCTATGATTGAAACTCGATAAAAAATGCAAATGAATCAATTAATTTGATAAAATATGTTGAATCTCCTAAAAAACTAATTGCTTAAACAAAACTTGTGAGAAAAGGCCTTTTCAAACTTGTCTCTCAATATGATTACCTTCAGCAACAATTACAGTTTTTACACGTCAGAAGGCCTTATAGGGGTAATTGACAAACTCCTCAGACAAGTTGTCGCACGCAGCCACTATGGCAGGCTTCATCGTGTTCAAATTTGTGTGTGGAATTTTGTAGCCCAACACTGCAAGGTGTAGCAGGCTCAAATCCAATTTGATAATATATCTTTGCCACTTGAGCCTCCTGGCTTTTATTACCTCTATCAGAAGGTGGTGTGGGGGTTTCGTGTATGAGAACAAGCCCGTAGTAGCCCTCCTGATGGTCCTAGAAACCACAGAGAAGCCGTTGGAGAAACGACTCTTCGATTTGTTTAGGTCCTCCTTGATCTTCTTCTCCAAGGTGGGCAGGAATTACGAATCCCTTTTTAAATTGTGTTCTCCACGTCCTGCTTTTCTGGAAAGGTCTTCTTCAGCATTGTCCATCTAGGCCACCTTGAACCCCACCTTGAAAAGCAGGCTCCTCAACTTCAGTATCTAGAAGATTTGAGATGCGCTGCCTTTTTGTTCACTCAAGATGACGAAAGCACAAAGGATAGCTGAACCAGACTGTCAAAAATAATCACTATACCTTTCTCTATTAAGAAAAAATTAACAACAATTAACAATCCCCGTTAATGTAAATACGTTTGTACAAACCCACATCTAATATTTATAAGTTATCATGAAATCAAAGTTCCTTCTTCAACAAAGGATTATAATTACAGACATTGATCCGTAATAATATGTCACATCAAAAATCCCATTCTTTTCATTTAATTAATTTAATTTCATTGGATTAAAGAATTGAACATCTTTTATAAATGGGATTACTCTTAAGGTTCTTTGAAAATTAAATTTGTAACCATTTTTTACAATAAACGTTCATTTTTTTTAAAAGTCTCATTTCATAGGTGCATACCTGGTAAGCAGGCATTGAACATAATAATTCGTCTGTAATCGGGGTAATAAAGGCATTGTCGTAGGCTAAATTGGACTAACAATGGCATCTAAATGTAAGGTAACTCTTCACAAAAAGAGTGAAGAGAGATTCAAATCTATTCATATATAATAATTTTATAATTTAGTACATTTACAATGATACAAAAACAATTTTGAACAAAACAACTAAATTGACAGATCCCTACTTCATTATTTTTATATTTGTATAATTATGTTAACTGGGACGAACCCGTATTATATATTTTTTTTCCAATTATTTTATTAATCCTTTAAATAACTTCAGAACTTAGTAAAACTTGTCGATAGACAACATAATAATTAGAAATAGGCTCCTCCTTCAACCATAACAAACACACATACTAAGACTAACTCGCTAATCCTTTTCCTAAATCCCTTTTTTAATTCGTATTCAATATACGTTCTCCCTTTTTCCGTTATTTCAATATTTTTTTTTTTTTTTTTGACTTTTAATTGTTTTAGTGCATTTTCGAATCGATATCCCATACCTTGAAATAAACTTTGAGGCACAAGGAATCGATCTTGTTTTATGAAATCTCCAAAGCCCAGGAATCTGGTTTGATTAAAATGAAACATAGCCTACTTAAGGTACGTAACTTAGCATTTTGAAATAATTTATTTTATAACTAAAGTATGTATCATTCTATGTTTTTGAAATAAATATCCTATGTGCTTTTATCAGGGACATACAAACTTACAACGATCATATTATATTATAGTAAATACAATAAACCCCATTATTGAATAGACATATAACGATCAATTACTGCCCTATTATTCAAATTTATAATAGAATTTGATATCAGTTTATGAGATCCAATGAATTAATAAGGCTAAAATTAACTCCAATATGGCCTTTTAATTAATTAACCTTTATTAATTCCTTATTCGTTAATTGTGATGATGAATTATTGATACTTAAATGGCAATCTGCAGCCCCTTTAAAGAATGAAGCAGAATGATTTACGTATAGAATTGGATGATAAAGTGTCTGCGTTTGTGTTGACAGGCCATATATTTATTTATTGTGTTAAAGAAGGATAAAAAACAGAAGTAGAATTGAGCGTTTTCATATGATCCATCACTTTCATTTTTTATTCTATGACATAAGTGAACTTTTTTATTTATATAGTTGGTTTTAATTTCTTATGTTTTTGTTTTGTTTTCATGCACCATCGAAAGTTACAACACTTTGTGGCTTGTTCAATTATTTGGAAATGGTTTGACTGCAACACACCAAAAGTGAGTATAACATATGTTAACTATTTTTTCACAATTTGTAAACTAGCCATCAAATGTTTCTATGATCCTTGAAGCCATAAACAGTTGAAACTAGAGTTAGATTGAGTTATAATTATCGAGTTAAATGTTTAGATTAGTGTAGTTGAGTCCAGTTTGAGTAAGGTAATGACACTGATATTTTATTTATTTTGAGCTTGCTATATTGAGAAATAACATAAAAAAAGAGATGTTAGAAAAAAAGAAGAAAATAGAAAACTTGACCGAGGAAATCGCTTTTCAGCTAAAATGGGAAGAAGAATACCTCTTCCCCAATTTCAAAGAGATACCAATGTGTCTAGTTTGTTTGGATACATTATCAGTCCTAAAAGATTAAAACTTATCTCGCCATTAGAACACCATGCATGAGATTAAATATGATTTGTACACTGGAGCTTCAAGAGCCGCTGTAGTAGAAGACCTCAAATTTAAAGTATATTAACAGCAACACTTTTTCACAAAAGCCACTTCCTGTCAAGAGTCACCCATCACAGCGTCTTATGATATGACACTCGAACTTGAAAAGGTAAAGAAGCCACCGTCGGATGAATAAGTGGTCAAGACATTTTTTCAAGCAATGCTTAATATTTGTTGCTTATTCAAGACATGTAAAAATTCATTTATATACAGAAAATAGTTGGTGCAATAACCTTACAGATATAAATACATATAATTTGTGTTCTTATTGAGAATCATTTGTAGCATCTGTCATATCTAGTTATTTGAAGTACATGGTCATGTGGGCTTCAAATGATAGTGCAGAAAACATTTGGCCCTCTTTATGATGACAATTGCCCGTCTCTGGCGTAAATAGTAAAGTTTCAGCAAAAGGAAAGGATTAAATATAATTTTAAACATCGATCTCAACAGAATTATCCATTTGTAAAATCATTCCACACTTTCAAATTTGTGTGTGTTTTTTTTAAACAAATTGATAAATGTCTTCTATGAAACATTAGATACCAACGATCACTCATTACAATATTGGAATAAGAAAAAAACAAAGCACTTAATTAAATAAATTATTTTCTATTTATTTTAAATATTCATTTGAATATGGATTTCCAAGAATAAATTAACAGAATAATAAATAAATAAGTCGACATGTTTGAATGACCTAAGCTGAGAGGGTAAGTGTAGGATGATATCTTAGTCATTCCACTCTTTAAAATAACAAATAATCTTATTCGGCCAAACCAGAAGCAGCAGAAGGAACGTAACACCATTTCTTGACAACAGGCTTCTTGACAACTCTTGGGTTCTTTCTGGAACGGGAGCAGATTTCCTTGGGTACGTCAACACATTCTTCAACAGGGTTAAGAGTTGGGACCAACTTGGTGACTTGTTTGCAGGACTTTTGGGGTTCCAAGTTACAAAACTCCTCTGGGACTTCTTGGACGATGGTTTCTTTCTTGTCGAAGCACTCTTCCGGTCCGGGTTGGGGAACACAGCCGGAGGGACCGCACAATTGTCTGGGGACCTTCTTACATTCAGTTTGGGGACTGTATTTCTTGACGTTCTTCTTTTCAGAGGTACAAACTTGTTTGGGCCATTTGGTACATTTTTGCTCAGTGGTGTAACCTTGGGTGACATCCTCGCACTTCTCTTCTTGGATGGTCTCACAGTTGACAACATCATCCTCAACATCGTGCTCGTGGTACTTAGTTTCGCACTCGGACTCGTAGACAGTCTTACATTCTTCAGGGCCTTCACCTTCGCAGACCAAGGGAGTGTGACAGAACTTGACGGTCTCATCAACAGCAACCTTCTTGTATTCGATGAAACATTCCTTCTTAAAGTTTTCTTCGCAATCCTCTTCTTGTTGGGGTTCGAAGTCGGTGGTATAGGTGGTGTGACATCTCTCGGAGTAGCTGTGGTGACATTCGATATGATCATCATATTCGGTTTCTTCTACCATGACTACCTTATCAATACAACGCTCACCAGCAGCGGCAATAGATCCAATGTCTAGTGGGATATCATCTCCATCACCTTGACGACCCAATCTACTTTCAGATGAGGCAGCAGGAAGTAATTCATGGGCTGCAGTGTGGTCATGTTCTTCGTGATGTTCAGCAGAATGATCTGCATTGTGAGCTCCATCATTGAAAGGGAATGTGTTCAACAGGGATCGTCTTTCCCGTACTTTTGAGTCGCCGAAAGCAACGGCAGTTCCAATCAATGCAATTAAGCAAATAAACTGGGAAACGATAAAATGTTATTATTAATATATATAGAAGTTAAATACTTTTCATGTCTTTAGAATCTATTACTACCTTAGCTGTGGAAACCATTTTTGTCTATGAATATTTGTGATATTGTAACACAATATTGGTTATTCAAATACTGATACTGTATATCCTTTTGCAGGATGCTTATATAGTATTCCTTTTGCAAAATTCTTGGAGCTTCCATATCACCCTCAAAAGGTTAAAAAAAATTATAAAGCATGCCCATCCACAGTGTACTTTTAATATCACTCAAATATATTAATAAAATTGTATTCCGGGTTCAAAAAATGATCACCCTCTTTCAGGGAAGGGTCAATAAATTGTTATAGAATAGTGGTACAAGTACTTTAATGTCTATTTTTAGTACTGGACTTGTTGAGTGCAGTTGTTTATATGATTATTTTTGTTTTTAATGATTTATCAGGAAACTACTGTTCTTTAAGAGTTAAATTTAAGTCTTCTACAGCAAAACAAAAGTTGCGTAAGATATTTAAGTACTTAATATTTCCTATATAGAGCGTCTTCACTGTCGTCACAAATAGCATTTTAATAGACGGCATGTTATAAAAATAAATGTCAACCGGCAACACAAAAGCAATTGAGTGTAGATTATATTTCTTGTGGGTAAACATAAAAACAATCTTGAACAAAAATCAAGATAATGATAATTTTCAAATCTTTTTTTATTTGTTATATAGAATGAGCCCAATATTTTATAGGGATATTTGAGTCCATTATAGGCTTTGTATTCAAATTTCTGGGGTTTGTTAAGATATCCTATGGTTTGAGTTATAGTTTATAATCTATATTTAATTTAAGAATCTTAAATTGGTCCCAATATGGACCCTTTCAACCATACAGTCTGTCAATGTATCATTCTTTTATTGTGAGGATCAATTTTATCCACTATAATAGTGAAATTCGCGGCAGTTCTAATGTGATAATGAGAATAGTTTGTTAACAAAAATTATGGATAATTCGTGGAATAAATTTTGATACATTAATTTTTTTTTGGTTGGTTTTGTGTTTCAACGAATTATTGTCCATTTATATTAGCAAAAAGTTCTTATCAATTTTTAGTGGGTCCACAAATTGCACTTAAAATACAAAAGTTCATTGTTGCAAAAAATGATTAGAAATGGATATATTCTGTTTGAAAAGGGACATAGAGGGGGAAATTAAATGAAGAGACAACTATAGTTAATACTTATCAACCTCTCCGAGAAATTCGAATATAATGACGAGAATTCACCGAAATATACATATGAAATATGATGTAAAAAAGTATATGGTTCATATTCTTGTTCAAGATTGATTTTGTGTTAACTCAACAGATATTTATAGGAGATTTTTTTTTAAATCTTATAGAAACTTTATTAAATGAGTTTAATAATGGAGAAAGGTTCAACATTCATATTGAATACTATTAGATGCTCAAGCCAAACTTGATTTACAACCGGTAACTTAAACAAAGTTTCTTATTTTCCAAAACTATAATCATTCAACTGTAATATGTTAGGAGGGAACATCCAGGTACTCATCACAGACGAATATTTGGCACATGTCTTATGTTCGACCCTCCCCCAGTGATAGAAATCCCATGGGGTTTGCAGGCCAAAAATCAGAGCTCCAAAAGCGAGGACATTTTGTTGATTAAACATACTGCACATTTTAGGATTTGTGGGGCCCTGCACTGTCTGTTGGGAAGATGTTTATCCTTTTTTTAGACTTAGAATTGTCGTCCGTTGGCTCTTGTTACTGCTGTTATCACAATGGCGTGAATAACACCTTTTTAGGAAGGTAAACGCCTCCCAAGTTTTTCTAAACCCCGCCCCTAAAAAAAAAAAAAATCATTCATATATTTATTTATAAAAGTAATTATATTGCTGTGAAAGCTATCATCGCTCCTGATCACATATATAACATGGGTATTAGGAGCCCAACAAAAGTCATGTCTAGGAGGCCAGATAAGAAGGAGATGGAATATAAAGGTGGAGAAACTTAATTCTTATGTTTTTGCTTTCCTCATCTTCATTTGTAACCACGACATCCATACAATATGTTCTTAAGTCTAAGCAGCAAATTGCCATATTTTTACAGCAACAACAGGAGATAGATAATCAAAATCAAACTTAATTAAGTACTTAGATTTTGTAAGTCTTTTGGTAGCAGAGATTAGCTCAAAATATTTAAAGTTCCTTGTAATGAGAATTATCTCTGCATTTTCAAAACACTTCTGTACGTTTCCTTGCAATTGATCTGCATCACTTTTATCAAATTAAGGGACATGATACCTGCTATAACATCTCGGTAGATGTCGAAGAAACTAATTGGGCCAAGTATTTGACCTTCTAATGGTCGCTGAAAACTAGCTAATGCTACCAATCTTTTCATATAACAATTCCATCCCAAGGTGATTTACCGTGTTGTCTTGTAATAAAGATTGAGCAGTAACATCTTACACCAAAGTCATCAAAATGGTGGAAAAGTTTCAAAAAAAAGTTTACAGTTTTTATATTTACCTCGACCACCGACAGAAAAGTAATGCACTTACTATATGGTTTTCAAAGATTAAGAAGCCTTTGGGTAACTTTAAACTCCTAAAAAGGGGCTATCGACACCATTGTGATAACAGCTGCAACAAGAGCGAAAGGAGGATAGTTCCAAGTCTCAAAATAAATAGAATCAACAAACTATTTTAACATTATGTCCAACTTTATAAACAAGTGATAAACTATAAACCACTAAAAAAAATTTAATTTGCCGACTTCTAATCAATATTTTAAATTACTGTAGTTTTGTTTTCTTTTGCCAGTCTATTTAAATCATAAAATATGTTTGAGATATAAAGACGTAGGTAAAATTGACCAAATTTCCGGAGAAAAGTAACCTAACTTTGAGATCCCTCCGTGGGAGCTATGATACTCCTACATATTTTAAACATGTTACTAAAGTTTCATAGTCATAAGTGTTAAGGATTTCTTTCATTGTTGGTCAAGTACTTGATAGTGTATTTCAGACCTTTTTTTATAAATCAAAATTGACGTCATAAAAATTGAAATATTCTACTTTTGACTTCATTTTTGGAATTCTCACACTTCTAAATAGTTAAATACCAAATTTCAAGAGGGCAGCTTTTTCGGATAAAAAAATATACAAAAAAAAAAAAAAAAGAAAAGAAAGAAGTATCTTCAGGTAATAAGACATTAAAGAGACGTTGAAAATTTTGGTCTAAGACGAGTATCTATATCTCAGAAACGACTCAAAATTATGTGCCGAAATTTAACACACTGACTCTACTCATGAATTGAGCTTCTGTGCCAAAAATCATCCAAATATGAGAGGGTTCGGTTACGTTATGTCGATTTGACATGAAATGATCCGGGGGCCTTAATAAACATTTATCAATTTAGTATGAAATATTTTTTGATTAAGAACAGAAAAAAAGAAGGAACGACTCGGGACTTGCACTAAATTTAGAAGAGTCCAATTCTGGATCCTAAGAAAACATGGGAAATCCGCAATTCCACGAGTCTGAGTCCACAGCCGTATTTCTGCCGATGTACTTTTCTGGAATCGGAGTGGGACTTGTGTTCATTTCCTTTCTCTTAAAGTTGTTAGCTCTTTAATACTTGCGTAGGTTTTTACTATATATACAGTGAGATTTATATTTATATACCTTCCTCTCACATCATTTAATGAAATATCCTAACAGATAAACAGCTCTCTTGCCAAGCATGACCAGTAACTAAATTCCAAGTAAATTAATTCTCTCAAAAATTTAGCTTTGGACATTTCATTCCCATTTTGCAGCGCAATACATAGAGTCGACAAAGGATTTCTTTTGGCAGTTTGGCATATCAAGGCAGTAGTTGATTACAATCTTCAGTCTGCGGCAATAAAATTTTGCTGCAGGAAGAGGTATGTTATTTTCAAAGTTAGCTTAAGGGAAGATGTTGATTATTGAATTTTTTATACGGGATCAGATTTGAATATACTTTCCCCAGTTGGGATTAATGATTGTCAATTTGTCTATAAAATTTATATTTTGAATTTGTTCCTAAATGATCGTTTTATACTTTCACTCAAATGGTAAAATATTGTACTGCTCACGTTTGCACCAATTTGCACAAGGGTTCTTCATCTGTACGTAGTTTCCATAGGTTTCCTAGAGATCCAGGTAAAGTAGAGAGTGAATCATAACCCCCAATTTAATTTCAAGTTTTGTTTTCTTATAGAATAACACTGTCTAACAGCAAAAATAGTACAAACCCATTTTATGTTCAGTTTAATAGAACTGGTTCCCCTGATTCCATATTTTTTTTTCTGCTTGCCTCGGGGTCTTTAGAAAAAGTCATACATATTTGTTCTATTTTTAAGGTTTAAAGCTTTTGTCAGAGCTTGGTGTCGAAGGTAGAGTTAAATTATATGAATATATTGTAAAGTCTAATGCTGAAAAATTCTAAAATTATTTTTAAAGTGTATGTGTCATGCTTATTACTCTAGTTAATATTATTTAAAGTTGAAAATAAGTGCTTTTTATTCAGAGGCTCATAGCTTCAAGAAAAATATTTACAAAAAGTTTAAAAGTATCTCATTTGAAGGCTGTACGCCAGGACTTTAATTTTTTTTTTAAAGAGCCATTTTCTGATGGCCACAAGCCTTGCTTCCAAAAAAAATAGGCCACATTTGGAATAAGGGAATCAAGCTCTACTAAGTTGAGCATATGTTGGTCTAGTGCTTGTAAAAAAGTGTCATTTTGTTAGACAGTGTAATTAATAGTCAATAGATATTCCGAATAAATGTATAAAATATTTCCATCCAAAGGACTTGGCACCGTCATGTCATTCTGGATTATATTGTGATCATTTTGCACAGAAGACCAATTTAAACAGCTAAGAATACAGTGAAAATCTTCAGCAAAGTAATAAAAATACTACCCTGGTGATAGCAACTTAAATTTGATTTAATTTAATATCTCGTACGATTTAGGAATATGGAATTCAAAGAAATCTAAATGATGCAAGATAATCTTAGTGATTCCATATCTATTAATTATTTTTAATCACCAAAATAGATAAAAAACAACAACATAGATATGAAATCACTTAGAAAAATTCGTCAATCCTAACGTTATGTCTTTGTGAAAAGATGATGATTTATTAAATTTTCCGGATTTAGAAGGAGTTAAGAACATTGTTTTTACTGTTCCTTTAATACTTCTCGTTCAATAAATTGCAAAAAATCTTTTTAGCAAAATACACGTGTTGACCTCCATGAAGAAATACGGATAAGACAACGATCCACCTCCCAAAAGATGAATAACAAAATTCTCGGAATAAACTCGTGAACAAATAGTTGGTGTCTGATATCTTTAAAAAAATATTATTAAAATGTGCATTGTGCATGAACAGAATACATTGCAAATCGTCCTCCTAGATACCCCAACCTGATCCACCGTAGGCCGTCTCTGACAATTCTGTACGATAGAGAAATTGTCCATAAACAGTTGAAACTAGAGTTAGATTCGAGTTATAATTATCAAGTTAGGTAGAGTTAAAGGTTTCGATTATTAAAGTCGAGGCCAGTTCGAGAAAGGCAATGATACTGATTTATATTTATTTTTAGTTAGCTATTAAGAAATATATTAGGGAAGTTTGGTTGCTTATTAACGGGATATATATGTATATTTCATTTAACACCAATGGTTCAGGTTTGTCACAAACAAAAGGGTGTTATTTCAAAAAGTTGATTTATCAGTTTTGACAATTATTATATTATCTACACAATAATACTATATTAATTGAGGTTATTATGAAGGGTACTAAGCCTATATGTGACATGATAATTAATCCTGTTTCTCTTTAAAAACTATTTCCCCAGATCAGAAGACTCTCTCACTAGGAACTGAAGTTTGCAAGTACTGATAAATACTTAATGGCAAATTTAAATAGGTTGAATAATACTAATTTTCCTTCGGTGTTCCATCACATTTGATCAATGCATACATGGCAATTATAAATATTGATTAGTGATTATCTTTTGACATTCTGGTTCAGCCATCCTTTGTGCATTAACAAGCTATGTTAATTTTTTTACCTTGTCATTATGAGTGAGAAAGAAGCCAAAAGGAAGCACATCTAAGGTTTCTTAGATACTGAAGTTGAAGTAGCGAGGATTATGGACATTGTGAAGTCCTTCAGGAGCCTAGTGTTCAAGGTGTAATAGATGAAAAATGATGGGGAAGACCTTTTTATGAAAGCAGGAAGTGGAGGGCATAATTTCAAAAGGGATCCGACGTTTCTGTCCAGCTGTCCAGAGAAGAAGATCAAAGAGGATCCCACCAAATAGATGACTCCCCTCGCCAACGACTTCTCCAGGGGTGTTTGAACCAATCATGAGGGCTTTGAAGGGCTACTTGGGATTGTATTTATTCACGAGGACATATTGCCACCTTCTGGAGGTTAAAAGAGGTTCAAGAGTCTACGTTTGCTGCCAACCCTGTATACATATATATTAGGGTGTTCCAAGATATATAACATAATTTTTTTTGTCAAAAATTTGAAATGGATACCCCCATTTTTTTTCTATTTCATCTCAGCTACTAAAATATGAAGAAAAAAAAAACACATTCTATAAGACTACGAAAACAAGTGTCAATGTGAGCTTAAAGTCATTTCGATGACTTGATCGTACAGTGAACAGGGAAATTTAAATTCAAATGAAGATTACCCACAAAGTATTTATCATGAATACCTTTGATTTCTTCAGATGGGTGTACCAAAAGTTTGCAACAAAAAAAAAAAAAAAATATTCATTTAAAAACAAGTATGGGGAGAAAATTACCACAAATAAGTTTTTCAATTATTCCTTTTGATTTTTTTTTCTTCAAAAATTCCTTCTTTTGGAGCAAAGAAGCCTCAATACGGCAAATAAACGTGTGGCATACGTATTTATCTACCATTTAAATGCAACCCTATCTTTGATTTCTTTTTTGAAGAAAGGTTGCGTGATAAAATAAAGGTATCGAAGTATGAGAAGAGGAAAGGAAAAGAAAACAGGATTCTCAAAATGATAAGAAGGAGTAGAAGGATTGTGTTAAACGACAGCAGGGAAAGATTATAAGAAGATTAACATCTACTTCCTAAGGTATGAACAATCTGATTTCCATTTCTACTCACTATTAAATACTTATGATGACTGCATTTCTAATCCATGCACACTCGTTTATGTAATTCATATCTGTTTCCCATCCATCACTAGTCATCACTCACTACAGTTGCATCCACTTCCGATTTTTCTAGAGAATCTGCCTCTTAAATTAGTCAAATCGGGTCTTTTTTGTTCTAAACTTTGTTTTTTTTCTACTATGGGTTAGGGTAAATACTAATCTTACTACGACTAGTTGATGATGGTCTTTTTCTCGTAAGATATCTCTGATCCCGGAGCCATGACAGCAAAAATATGTGATTTCAAGCAACTAGGTGAAGTAGGTATAAATAGTAACTTTTGCCAGACTATAAGGGAATTGAGATTAGTTATTAGTGTATAGAATGTCCACTAAATGAAACATTTTCATATCAACTATAGGAATATATAGTACAAGCACATAAATCGGATCAAATATTTCTTTAAAGATCAATATTAACAGAATTATCCATTTTTGAACTCATTCCACAAATTCAAATTTCTGGTGTTGTTTTTTTTAAACACATTGATAAATGTCTCTTATGAAACATAAGTTACCAACGATCACTCAATACAATATTGGAAAAAGAAAAAACAAAGCACTTAATTAAATAAATTATTTTCTATTTATTTTAAATATTCATTTGAATATGGATTTCCAAGAATAAATTAACAGAATAATAAATAAATAAGTCGACATGTTTGAATGACCTAAGCTGAGAGGGTAAGTGTAGGATGATATCTTAGTCATTCCACTCTTTAAAATAACAAATAATCTTATTCGGCCAAACCAGAAGCAGCAGAAGGAACGTAACACCATTTCTTGACAACTGGCTTCTTGACAACTCTTGGGTTCTTTCTGGAACGGGAGCAGATTTCCTTGGGTACGTCAACACATTCTTCAACAGGGTTAAGAGTTGGGACCAACTTGGTGACTTGTTTGCAGGACTTTTGGGGTTCCAAGTTACAAAACTCCTCTGGGACTTCTTGGACGATGGTTTCTTTCTTGTCGAAACACTCTTCCGGTCCGGGTTGGGGAACACAGCCGGAGGGACCGCACAATTGTCTGGGGACCTTCTTACATTCAGTTTGGGGACTGTATTTCTTGACGTTCTTCTTTTCATTTGTACAAACTTGTTTGGGCCATTTGGTACATTTTTGCTCAGTGGTGTAACCTTGGGTGACATCCTCGCACTTCTCTTCTTGGATGGTCTCACAGTTGACAACATCATCCTCAACATCGTGCTCGTGGTACTTAGTTTCGCACTCGGACTCGTAGACAGTCTTACATTCTTCAGGGCCTTCACCTTCGCAGACCAAGGGAGTGTGACAGAACTTGACGGTCTCATCAACAGCAACCTTCTTGTATTCGATGAAACATTCCTTCTTGAAGTTTTCTTCGCAATCCTCTTCTTGTTGGGGTTCGAAGTCGGTGGTATAGGTGGTGTGACATCTCTCGGAGTAGCTGTGGTGACATTCGATATGATCATCATATTCGGTTTCTTCTACCATGACTACCTTATCAATACAACGCTCACCAGCTGCGGCAATGGATCCAATGTCCAGTGGGACATCATCCCCATCACCTTGACGACCCAACCTACTTTCAGATGAGGCAGCAGGAAGTAATTCATGAGCTTGAGTGTGGTCATGTTCTTCGTGATGCTCAGCAGAATGATCTGCATTTTGAGCTCCATCATTGAAAGGGAATGTGTTCAACAGGGATCGTCTTTCCCGTACTTTTGAATCACCGAAAGCAACGGCAGTTCCAATCAATGCAATTGTGCAAATAAACTAGGAAGTTATAAAATTTTATAATAAATATATATAAGTAAGGCGAAGACATTTCATGTCTTTAGAATCTATTACTACCTTAGCTGTGGAAACCATTTTTGTCTATGAATATTTGTGATATTGTTACACAATATTGGTTATTCAAATACTGATACTGTATATACTTTAGCAGTATGCTTATATAGTATTCCTTTTGCAAAAAATTTAGAGCTTCCCTATCACCCTCAAAAGGATAAAAAAAACAAATGTTATAATGCATGCCCATACTTTCAGTATCACAGACATATAATAAAATGTCTGTTTTCCTGGTTCAAAAACTGATCACCCTCTTTCGGGGAAGGGTTAATTAATTGAAATAAATAGCATCATAATAAACGACATGTTGAAAACTTGTAGCTGATATAATAAAAATGTATTATACACTTAACCACAGAAACAGTTGAGTTTGGATTACATTTGTTGTGCGTCAACACAAAAAGAATCTTGAATGAAAAACAAGAAAAACAAAAAATCCCAACTTCATATATTCATACAGCCCAATATTTAAAATACATATTAAAGTCAATTATAAGCTATGTAGTCTAATTTTTGGTACATTTGAATGAATAACCATATTGTGTGCATTTCTATATGTAATTTGTATGTAAGATTTTAAACGAAAATAAAGATATTTTAAGTAATTCTAATCAATATCTACTTTATTTATTAACCTATATAAATAAATGTAGATTTGAACATCTCTTTTATATGAAAGAAAACATTACACCGATCTTTTCAAAAGTGCCTAGAATATCTTATTTTTATAAACCAGCATAATGTAATAAGTCAATATATTATTGATTTGATAGTATATTTATTTCATATATCATTGCATATATATATTGATTTGATAGTATATTTATTTCATATATCATTGCAAATATATATTAATTTGATATTTTTTAATCAATTTCATTAACAGTGTGATTGTTGTACCTAATATATGAATTATGTCAATCGTACTCAGCTTTTCCTTGATAGTTTACCCTGTCAATATGTTGTCATTCTGATTTTCTTGGCAATCATTTTTCGATGCATTTTTATTCAGACGGTCTGAATTCGTTTGGTCCAAATATATATCCTAGTTAGCAAAAAGAGAAAAATACCAGAACACACTATATCATGGTCAAAATATATTAAACATGCACTTTACTTATAGTCGTAAAAGCAAATGCCGCCATTTTTTTAAATTGTGATAATCTCAAAAATGGCGATTGGCTTATATGCTGGTGAATAAGAAGTTTATATAATACTTGTAAAGTACATATTCAACATGCAAAGAAACTGCATTAACAAACCATACAATTTATGTTTTATTTGTGGTGAATTGAAAAAGACGTTTAGCACCATCAATCAAAACATTTTATGAACATTATTTTGGTTTTAATGTTAGAGATCAGGATTAAAAAACTGGGCTTGTCAGGTATGATGTATATCCTGCGTCAAAAATCTCACTGTTTGGATGGATAATAGTTATCATCATCTGTCTTTTGCCTTACCTATGGCATGGATAGAACCAGCCAACCATAGGACGGACTTTTATTTTTGCATGACAAAAGTAGCAGGTATTAAAAGGCATACAATACACACATTGTAATATATCCAAATTTGAAATCGGCTTTTAGACCAATTCCTCACAATGAAAAATATCCAGTAGCTGTTTTTCCGTATCAAATTAAAATAATTGACCATCCCAGTGAGGACATTGAAGAACAATATACCCCCATCAAACTGTTCAAGAAAACCTCATTTATGGGGACAGGAAGAAAACTAATTACGAGTAGAGAATTTGAAGAAAAACTCTCAATCTTAAAGCATGCAGTATGGTTGTCATTAACGAAAGTGTGTCAGCAGTTCTTAGGAAATGTAAAAGCCCACGACTACAAAGATCAAGTTAAAGATCTTTTAGCATCTTACAATACTTTGGGTTGAAACATGAGTCCAAAAAAAATATTTCTTAAGTTCTCACATAGACTTCTTGGAGATGTTAGTGATGAGCATTGAGAGAGGTTTCACAATTATATTCATTTTAAAAAGAAAGATATCAAGGAAAGTGGAAAACCACAATGCCGGCGGAATATTGTTGGGGTCTTAAGAGGGATCTTCCAAGCCAAAAATACAAACGGAACACCTAGTCATGTAAATTATATTATATTTATGTAAATATACGAATATTTATATTCATCTAATTGAATTTATTCGGACTGAAATAAAATTTAACTATAGAACTTATACGCAGTAACTGAATTGAGTGTTTTCATGTAACGTCAGAATTGTCAACGTCAGCCATTTAGGGGCTTAAATAACCAAGTTCTATAGTCATAAAAATAAATTCAAATATAACTGTTTATCATTGGCTTCAAGCAGTTTTCAATGTAGATATTAAGTCTTTTTATTTTTATAGCCATTTGCTGGAATTTCATCAATATATACGGAAGTTTGCAAGTACTGATAAACACTTCATGGCAAACTTAAATAAGTTGGATAATACTTATTTTCATTCGGTGTTCCACCACATTAGTTGATCAATTGATACATGGCAATTATAAATATTGATTAGGTTTCTTAGATACTGAAGTTGAAGTAGCCAGGATTATGGACATTGTGAAGTCCTTCAGGAGCCTAGTGTTGAAGGTGTAATAGATGAAAAATGATGGGGAAGACCTTTCTATGAAAGCGGGAAGTGGAGGGCATAATTTCAAAAGGGATCCTAAGTTTCTGTCCAGCTGTCCAGAGAAGAAGATCAAAGAGGATCCAACCAAATATATTTCTCCAGGGTTGTTTGAACCAATCATGAGGGTTTTGAAGGGCTACTTGGGATTGTATTTAATCACGAGGACCCATTGCCACCTTCTGGAGGTGAGAAGAGGTTCAAGAGTCCACGTTTGCTGCCAACCCTGTATACATATATATTAAGGTATTCCAAGATATATAACATAATTATTTTTTTCAAAAATTAGAAATGGATACCTCCCCCATCCCCCATTTTCTTAATATCATCTCAGCTACTCAAATATGAAAAAAACACATTCTATGAGACTACGAAAACAGGTGTCAACGTGAGCTTAATGTCAATTCGATGACTTGATCTTACAGTGGACTGGGAAATTTAAATTTAAAGGAAAATTATGCCAAAAGTACTTATAATGAATGCGCCTGGTTTCTTCAGATGGGTGTACCAAAAGTTTGTGCTAAAAAACAACAATATTGATACAAAACAAGTATTGGGAGAAAATTAAGCATTTAATCTTATAGAAAAAAAGTTACCACAAATAAGTTTTTCAATTATTCCTTTTGAATTTTTTTCAAAAATTCCTTCTTTGGGAGCAATACACGCCTCAATACGGCAAATAAACGTGCTGCATACGTATTTCTCTACCAGTTAACACTAGAACGACGGATAGTAACGACCCCCCTTAAACGACGGTGGATATCAAAAATGATACCCATTTATTTTTTAATATTTGTAACTGTTATAAACTCCGAAGATTTATTATTTATTTAAAAAAATAAACATAACTTTTATAATAACACATATAAAGAAATTAGCTTTTTTTACAAGTTACAATTGTTTTTTCAGTACCAATACAAGGCTTGCATACGAATCTCTTACATTTACAACAGGTGTTGCTTGCTAAGCGCCGTGATTTTCTTGTACAATTGAGTGTATATCAGCTTCTATTTTTAGTTGAACAGTTTGATTGTGATTGGAATAATTGATTATTTTCTTCTATATCATCCTTTGATTCATCATCTTCACGAATAAGTGCGGTAATCAAATTATTCGAAAACTGGTGACGAGTTATTTTCTTACCAGTCACTTCTCTGTACAAGATAACAGTATTTATACAAGCAAAATCCAAAATATTATAAAAAACTTGTAAAGGCCATCGGTGAGAGGACATTTTGGTGGAATAAAGTCTTGCCATTTGATCTAGAATATCAACTCCATACTTAGTTTCATTATAATACTGGATTGATTCGGGTAACCTTTTTCGTATATCTAAAACTGTTTTTTTTGCCTTGATAAGAAGTCAATATTTTGCCACTATTTACAAAGATTAAGCTTAAAAATAGTGCTTGTTTGGTAGCTTTTAGTTCAGGATGTATTTCTTTGCGAGCACGATTCATAGTTCCTAAAATAGTCATCCTATTTTTCTGAAGTTCATTTGCAAGAGACAATGACGTAAAGAAATTATCTGTTGTAACATTCCTCCCTTTACCCAAATATGGTTCCATTAGCTTCATTACGACATATTCTGATAAAGATTTATTTGCTGGCCTTTGAGAATCTTTTCCCAAGTAAGGAAATCCATTTACCAAGTATTTGGACGATGCATCAACTGCTAACCAAAATATTATACCAAATTTATCAGGCTTTTTAGCCATATATTGGGTAAATGGATATCTAGCTTTTGTTGGGAATAGTTGCTCATCAATGGTAATATTTTCACCTGGCTTGTATGATGACTTACAATTTTCGACAAATCAATCCCATACCATTGAAATCAAGGCAAATTTGTCGTTTTGAAGTCTTTGTGATCTTATAGAACGAATATCTCAATAATTCCTTATATCTGTCGCGAGGGATAGTATTCCTTAAAAGATTGATCCCCAATTTTCTTGACCAAATGACTTCTCTCGGCTACCCTTTGGCTAAGATTCCTCTCGCATACATTATTGCAATCAGTTGAAGTATTTCTCGTTTGTAGGTTGTCCATACATCATTCTTAAGTTTTGAACGAGCCTCAACTATTGTACATTTTACAATGTGATCAATAATATAATTATCCATCAAGAGTTCAAAAACTGATTATGTTTTATCTGTAATGATGTTACATTTTGCAAATGATGATGGACCTGAGACTTCCTTCAAAATGTTTTCTTGAAGGAAAAAGGCTGAAATTTCTCCATTTCCTATTTGTTTGTCCAAGATTGTGTTATCCTTACCAACATCATTGACTCTTCTAATAAGTCGGTTGAGTTATGTTTCTTAGAAGACGGGAATTGAGTCACTTGATTGCATCCTGGCATTTCTTGAAATGTTAAATATACCAATTAGTTGTTAATAAATACATCTAGTATATATCAAAACTAATAATGGTATTCAAGAAAATTACTCACCGACAGGTTTGTCAAAAACATCAGAATAGTCATCAGAATCAGAAGAACTTAATTAAGGTGGTTGGACATATTCTTCATCTTTTTCCAATTCGAAATCCTCACCTTCTGAATCGGAGTACGATGTGAACTCGATATAAGGTCTAATTTCTTCAATGGATAATTTTTTCTTGGACATCCTTGTACAATAAAAGGTGGAAGCAGAATGGATAGTTCAGAAAAATCTAGGTTTATATTTATACTAGAAATGTACACGATTCCTATCTAGAGAAGTTTATTCATGTTTGAACTTGCTTGAGCCTGTTCAAACAGGCTTGAGCCTGTTCATACACAATTGTAGAACACACATATTATTTGAAATGATTGGGTATCAAATATGATACACACGTCTGTCTAGGTAATGTTCACAGTACCAACGAAACGAATACTAATTTTAATTTATTATTTTGTTTTTTGTGATTAATAAAATGAATTAGGAGAATTCATGAACTTATAAACAAATGCAATCAAGAAGTATCAAAAATGATACCCTTGTCGTTCTAGTGTTAATTGTGGCCTTGCCTTTCTTTTTTGAAAAGAGTTTGCATGATAAAATAGAGGTAACGACGTGTGAGAAGAGGAAAGGAAGAGAAAAAGGGATTATCAAAATAATAAGAAGGAATATAAGTAGAGTTAGACGACAGCAGGGTAAGATTATAAGACGATTATCTTCTACTTCCTAAAGCATGAAGAATAGTCACGGATCGAGTTTCCATTTTACTCACTATTAAATACTTATGATGACGTCATTTCTAATCCATGCACACTCGTTTATGTCATTCATATATCTTTCCAATCCATCACTAGTCATCACTCATCTTCTGGGCCGATTGCAGTTGCATCCATTTCGTATTTTTCTAGAGAATATGCCTCTGAAATCAGTCGGATCAGATCTTTTTTGTTCCAAACTTTTTTTTTTTTTGGTTATAGTAAAGACTAACCTTACTACGACTAGTTTATAATAGTCTTTTTCTTGGAAAATATCTCTGATCCCGGACCCATGGCAGCAAAAATATGTGATTTCAAGCACCTAGGTGAAGTAGGTATAAATAGTAACTTTTGACAGACTATAAGGGAATTGAGATTAGTTATTAGTGTATAGAATGTCCACTAAATGAAACATTTTCATATCAACTATAGGAATATATAGTACAAGCACATAAATAGGATCAAATATTTCTTTAAAGATCAATATTAACAGAATTATCCATTTTTGAACTCATTCCACAAATTCAAATTTCTGGTGTTGTTTTTTTTAAACACATTGATAAATGTCTCTTATGAAACATAAGTTACCAACGATCACTCAATACAATATTGGAAAAAGAAAAAACAAAGCACTTAATTAAATAAATTATTTTCTATTTATTTTAAATATTCATTTGAATATGGATTTCCAAGAATAAATTAACAGAATAATAAATAAATAAGTCGACATGTTTGAATGACCTAAGCTGAGAGGGTAAGTGTAGGATGATATCTTAGTCATTCCACTCTTTAAAATAACAAATAATCTTATTCGGCCAAACCAGAAGCAGCAGAAGGAACGTAACACCATTTCTTGACAACTGGCTTCTTGACAACTCTTGGGTTCTTTCTGGAACGGGAGCAGATTTCCTTGGGTACGTCAACACATTCTTCAACAGGGTTAAGAGTTGGGACCAACTTGGTGACTTGTTTGCAGGACTTTTGGGGTTCCAAGTTACAAAACTCCTCTGGGACTTCTTGGACGATGGTTTCTTTCTTGTCAAACACTCTTCCGGTCCGGGTTGGGGAACACAGCCGGAGGGACCGCACAATTGTCTGGGGACCTTCTTACATTCAGTTTGGGGACTGTATTTCTTGACGTTCTTCTTTTCATTGGTACAGACTTGTTTGGGCCATTTGGTACATTTTTGCTCAGTGGTGTAACCTTGGGTGACATCCTCGCACTTCTCTTCTTGGATGGTCTCACAGTTGACAACATCATCCTCAACATCGTGCTCGTGGTACTTAGTTTCGCACTCGGACTCGTAGACAGTCTTACATTCTTCAGGGCCTTCACCTTCGCAGACCAAGGGAGTGTGACAGAACTTGACAGTCTCATCAACAGCAACCTTCTTGTATTCGATGAAACATTCCTTCTTAAAGTTTTCTTCGCAATCCTCTTCTTGTTGGGGTTCGAAGTCGGTGGTATAGGTGGTGTGACATCTCTCGGAGTAGCTGTGGTGACATTCGATATGATCATCATATTCGGTTTCTTCTACCATGACTACCTTATCAATACAACGCTCACCAGCTGCGGCAATGGATCCAATGTCCAGTGGGACATCATCCCCATCACCTTGACGACCCAACCTACTTTCAGATGAGGCAGCAGGAAGTAATTCATGAGCTTGAGTGTGGTCATGTTCTTCGTGATGCTCAGCAGAATGATCTGCATTTTGAGCTCCATCATTGAAAGGGAATGTGTTCAACAGGGATCGTCTTTCCCGTACTTTTGAATCACCGAAAGCAACGGCAGTTCCAATCAATGCAATTGTGCAAATAAACTAGGAAATTATAAAATTTTATAATAAATATATATCAGTAAGGATATATTTAGAATCTATTACTACCTTAGCAATGGAAACCATTTTTGTCTATGAATATTTGTGATATTGTTACACAATATTGGTTATTCAAATACTGATACTGTATATACTTTAGCAGTATGCTTATATAGTATTCCTTTTGCAAAATTGTTCGAACTTCCCTATCACCCTCAAAAGGATAAAAAAAACAAATGTTATAATGCATGCCCATACTTTCAGTATCACAGACATATAATAAAATGTCTGTTTTCCTGGTTCAAAAACTGATCACCCTCTTTCGGGGAAGGGTTAATTAATTGAAATAAATAGCATCATAATAAACGACATGTTGCAAACTTGTAGCTGATATAATAAAAATGTATTATACACTTAACCACAGAAACAGTTGAGTTTGGATTACATTTGTTGTGCGTCAACACAAAAAGAATCTTGAATGAAAAACAAGAAAAACAAAAAATCCCAACTTCATATATTCATACAGCCCAATATTTAAAATACATATTAAAGTCAATTATAAGCTATGTAGTCTAATTTTTGGTACATTTGAATGAATAACCATATTGTGTGCATTTCTATATGTAATTTGTATGTAAGATTTTAAACGAAAATAAAGATATTTTAAATAATTCTAATCAATATATACTTTATCTATTAACCTATATAAAAAAATGTAGATTTGAACATTTCTTTTATATGAAAGAAAACATTACACCGATCTTTTCAAAAGTGCCTAGAATATCTTATCTTTTATAAACCAGCATAATGTAATAAGTCAATATATTATTGATTTGATAGTATATTTATTTCATATATCATTGCATATATATATTGATTTGATAGTATATTTATTTCATATATCATTGCAAATATATATTAATTTGATATTTTTTAATCAATTTCATTAACAGTGTGATTGTTGTACCTAATATATGAATTATGTCAATCGTACTCAGCTTTTCCTTGATAGTTTACCCTGTCAATATGTTGTCATTCTGATTTTCTTGGCAATCATTTTTCGATGCATTTTTATTCAGACGGTCTGAATTCGTTTGGTCCAAATATATATCCTAGTTAGCAAAAAGAGAAAAATACCAGAACACACTATATCATGGTCAAAATATATTAAACATGCACTTTACTTATAGTCGTAAAAGCAAATGCCGCCATTTTTTAAATTGTGATAAATTCAAAAATGGCGCTTGGCTTATATGCTGGTGAATAAGAAGTTTATATAATACTTGTAAAGTACATATTCAACATGCAAAGAAACTGCATTAACAAACCATACAATTTATGTTTTATTTGTGGTGAATTGAAAAAGACGTTTAGCACCATCAATCAAAACATTTTATGAACATTATTTTGGTTTTAATGTTAGAGATCAGGATTAAAAACCTGGGCTTGTCAGGTATCATGTATATCCTGCGTCAAAAATCTCACTGTTTGGATGGATAATAGTTATCATCATCTGTCTTTTGCCTTACCTATGGCATGGATAGAACCAGCCAACCATAGGACGGACTTTTATTTTTGCATGACAAAAGTAGCAGGTATTAAAAGGCATACAATACACACATTGTAATATATCCAAATTTGAAATCGGCTTTTAGACCAATTCCTCACAATGAAAAATATCCAGTAGCTGTTTTTCCGTATCAAATTAAAATAATTGACCATCCCAGTGAGGACATAGAAGATGAATATACCCCCATCAAACTGTTCAAGAAAACCTCCTTTATTGGGACAGGAAGAAAACTAATTACGAGTAGAGAATTTGAAGAAAAAATCTCAACCTTAAAGCATATGCAGTATGGTTGTCATTAACGAAAGTGTGTCAGCAGTTCTTAGGAAATGTAAAAGCCCACGACTACAAAGATCAAGTTAAAGATCTTTTAGCATCTTACAATACTTTGGGTTGAAACATGAGTCAAAAAAATATTTCTTAAGTTCTCACATAGACTTCTTGGAGATGTTAGTGATGAGCATTGAGAGAGGTTTCACAATTATATTCATTTTAAAAAGAAAGATATCAAGGAAAGTGGAAAACCACAATGCCGGCGGAATATTGTTGGGGCCTTAAGAGGGATCTTCCAATCCAGAAATACAGACGGAACACCTAGTCGTTTTTATGTAAGGGCATTTTAAACTAAAGTTCAGACTTTTAGATATCAAATGTCTTGAAGCTATAAGCCCCTGAATAAAAAGCACCTATTTTCAATTTTAAACAATCATAAATCGAGTTATAAACATAATACAGACATTTTAATAATAGTTTTTGAATTTTTAACATTAGGCTTTAAAATAAATTAATATAATTATGTATTTATATCGTCAATACTAAGCGCTTACAAAAGCTTTGAGCCTTTAAAATAGAAAAAATGTTTAGCTTTTTTCTGAAGGCCAGGAGGCTAGTTGAGAAAATATTTAGAACCAAGGGATCAATTTCTGCTTTATCATGTTCTAATGCATTTAAAAAAGGGGGATTTTGTGGATAGTGTAAATAATAGTGAATAGATATTCTGGATAAATGTATTAAAGCTTTCTGTCGAAAGAATTCCACGCCGTCATGTCAATCTACATTATATTGTGATCTTATTGCTGGAAGACCAATTTATACAGCTAAGAATACAGTGAAAATATTAAGGAAAGTAATAAAAATACTACCCTGTTCCTTGAAACTTACATTTGAATTAATTTAATCTCTCATACAATTTAGCAATAGCCAGGTAAGGCAAAGAAATCTAATTGAGACAAGCTCACCAAAAATAGAAAAAAGAAATATATATATATGAAATCACTTAGAAAAATGCGTCAATCCTAACGTTATGTCTCGGAGAAAAGATGATGATTTATTTAATTTTTCGGACTTAGAAGGAATTAAGAACCTTGTTTCTTACTGTTCTTTTAATAATTCTCGTTCACTTTTGTTGCAAAACAAATAATTCAATTGGAAAAAATTTTTTATAGCAGATACGCGTGTTGAGATCCATGAAGAAATATTTATTAAACAACGATCCACCTCTCAAAAGATGAATAACAAAACTCTCGGAATAAACTCGTGAACAACTAGTTGGTGCCTGATATTATTATAATTTACATTGTGCATGAACGGAAGACATTGTAAATCGTCCGGCCAATTCATTACGGTTAAGCGCTGTATTTGAATCCTTTTTTCGTACTGTGTGCCCATGGATGCGACTAGAACTATGTTTTTCTTAGCAATCGACAGCCATTATTAATTAATATTTTTCTACATTATTGTTTTTAGGAAAATTGCAAAAAAATAACTTGAAAATTTCTATAATAGAGATTAGTTAATAAAAACGGTTGACCACGTATGTTTCTTCTCCTTCCAGTGGTTGTAAACGTGGTAGACTGTGCTCTTTAAATATCTGAACCTCTTCTTGATGTACGTTGGTCTGCATCCCATGCAAGCAAATTTGATGATGGTGTTCCTCCGGGTATCCTACATCATAAATAAAATTTGCGCAACTAACTTAAAACTAAAGATCAACCTCTCACTCTAAAATTGAAATAACAGAATCAAATGAATTATTTTTACGTTATTCTTGACAAATGCACAATTTTAAACGTACATTACGATATTCCTGCTTCAAAAAATGGCATGGACATTGTAATTCTCTAATACATCATATTTAAACTTTAGTAGGGTGAAGAGGACAAGGGACAATCCCCATACTCGAATTTGAAAAAAATAAAAATAAAAGCATAAATTTAAACCCACAATTACATAATATAATTTAAATATTTGTGTAGAAAAATCAAACTATTTTGTAAATTGGAAAAAATAAAACCTGTTCTTGAGAGGTAATAGTCATTTTTATTGAAGATTATTATTTTTATAATAATAAAATCTATTTTACTTTATTATTATTGATCGATAATATAAGTATAATTGTATCTTAGTTTATTATATTACATTGTTATTTAATAATTCAAAATCATGAAAAATTTAGTTATTTGTTCATCAAAAAATAACGAGTAGCATTGAAATGGAATTACTGAAAAAAAATACTGACTAGTATAACATATAAATACAGGGCCAACCGTTATTATTAACTCATCTTTATTATGCAAATTTTGAGAGGTTAAGAGTAATTTTTTTACAATTTCCCTGTGAGCAATATTGTAGAACATATAATTAGGCATCGATTATGAAGAAAACATTGTCCTAGTCGTCCCAATGAGCACACAGTACGTAAAAATGTTTGAGATAGCAGCGCCTATCCGTACGTAAGGCCATCTGGAAGTAGACTGGGCCTCGAAGAAGACGATTTGCAATGTCTACCTGTACAGTGTTACACCGAACTCCTAACTAGTTTGAAAACATAAATCGTATGACGTCATTAAATATCCCTCTTTAATATGTAAAAGAAATAACATAGGAATCAATTTTGCAAAGAATAAATTTACTGGGTATGCAATTATTAGGAATTTATTTGGATCAGAACTTGGGTTGGGGTATAAATTACAATACATTTATTATCAAATACGAACAACTGGAGGTGGAAGTTTAAAAATGCCAAAAACTTGCATCAATAGACCTCAAGCTCCAATTATTTTATGCATGTCACATGCTTGAAAACGCATTTTAAAAGAGCTTTTTAGATATGAACACCTTTGCACGGAAGCGTTGTAGATCGTCTTTTTAGAGAGCCCAGTCTACTCCCTGATGCCCTTCTTTGACAATTTTGTGCGAAGAAGTGCTTCAATCTCAATCCTCTTCTTGTCCTGTGCCCCTTTAGTGAAGTTTTAGGTATCATGGCGACAGCTGCTCCAAAAAGATTTAATTTACAAGGGAAGAAAGGCGTTGCACTACAACGAAGATTTTTGTCGTCGACAATATGGAGATTTCAAATGTGTTGGTATCAAATGTTCCGGGTCTCTTGATCTAGACCAAGCAAAACTTTTGTAATGCTCTATTGAAAACGGGTGATCCCAGATCTTTCATCACCTTCTAAAAAGTTTACTTGGAAAGTCAAGACAAGCGAATTCAGCCAAATAGTTCAGAGCATGACTCATTCAGAAGCTACAGCTTTGTTGTTAACTAGTTGGGATACTCAGCACCTTCCCATGTCTCAGACAGGTCGCTGAAGTAGCTGAGTGAGCAAATGCTATGACTTCATTGGGAAGAAATATCCGTCTCAGTGGTCTGGATCTTAATCTGATCTAAAACATACTGAGCATATTATGCCACAAAGGGCTCTATAATTACCTCCATCAAAAAGACAATAGTCAACATGTTAAGGAATTACCTCATCAACGCCTGCTCCGCCGTCGGAGCCTAGATTCAGCCCATAATTGATCCAGGAGGCAGATACAAAAAATGAACTCCTTTTCAACATTTCTATATACAATTTTAGCCAATTTTCAAGTAAATCCGTCAAAAAAAAAGGGCATTAGTGACCATATAAATGTTTTTGAAAAATACGCCGATTAATCTTAACACATTGTAGTCATTCATCAATTGAAAGTTAAATTTCTCAGTTCAAGCTTTTGTCAAGATATCATTTTTTTTTTTTTTTTTTTTTTGGGGGGACGAGGCTGGTTCAACGATATGTAGATGTGTTGTGTCAAAATTTGGCCAGTCTAAATTCAACCAGCACGAGGTAATTTAGCCAAAAATAAAAAAGCTTTGTGACTCTTGATGGACATCCCTAGTAAGCCAATTTCTAGTACAGCTTCGATAATATCATTTGATAAATAGTTTTGTAAGTACTAAAAAATATTTCTTAATGGTTTATAGTTAAACCACAAGTATTAAAAACAAGAATATTAGCTTATGTTATGATAATCTATTTTGAACTTCAAATTAGTAAATCATGAATTCGATAAGATAAAATATATTCCTTCTTACAAAAATGGTTTTATGAGATTACACTCCTTAAATTTGATGTGTAATTCATAACACAAGAATTTGTTTTTTTAATTATTTTGTTAAGGGATGGGAACCCATTAATTAAATTGCTAAAAAATCAATATAAATGCAGGTACATTCATAAATTTATAATTACAAATTATACTTATATTTTAGGCAAACATACGCATAAAATACAATTTACTGTTAGTTTATTCACTGTAATTTAGTATATGCTTCAAGCTTTGAAAGCCATGACGTCATCTCAAAAAGATGAAGCAGCGTAGTTTAGTCATAATAGGTGAAATAAAAAGCTCTGAGTGTTTTTTTACTTTATTTTGACAATAAAATTAAGATATGTTAGAAGGATCCTGTTTAGATCAAAAATACTCCGATTTATTGGATAATTTTTGTTAATTTTGAAGGCAATTTCTTAATTCTACGATTGGTTCCTGTTGGTAAAAAAAATTGACCAGCTCATTTTCATAAGTCTCTCTAGAGGCCAGTTTTGTACCATCAAGAAAATTTGGCAATTACTTGAAAAGGTGATGATCACTTGATGTCATGTCTGGACTATACGATTTGATAAAACCTCCCGTTTAAGCTCTTGGAGCTTCTTACGCGTTTTTAAATATGTATGGGGCCTGGAATTGTCTTGATGGAATATATCACCCATTCTATTAACGCATCAGTGTTGTTACTTCTTCTTGTGTTAGGTGGGACTACAAATAAATAATCCCCTAGGATCTGATCCCATGTGGCGCAACTACCAATTCGGCTTTATATTGTCAACAATTTACTATTTTGAAGCAGGCAATCGAACAGAAGCGGCAAGAATTGGTTAATAGAATGGGTGATATATTCCATCAAGACAATTCCAGGCCCCATACAATTTAAAAACGACGTAAGAAGCTCTAAGAGCTTAAAGGGGAGGTTTTATCAAATCGTATAGTCCAGACATGACATCAATGATCATCACCTTTCAAGTACTTTATTGCAAAATTTTCTTGAAAAATGGTACAAAACTGGCAAAACTTTTTCTTTTGAGATTGACTTAAATGAAAATGAGCTGGTCAATTTTCAATAATTTTTTTTATTTGAAAACCTCAACATTCCAGTTAGTGATGGAGCACTATTTCATTCATATGGCCGCCGTCGCTGGCCTTACAGTAGCCCATTCTTTCGACCCAATTTTTCAATACATTTTCGATTGTGTGAGCTTCAATAGCTGCAATGGCGACTCCAATTTCGTGTTTCAAATCGTCAATCGTCTCTGGATGGTTGGTGTAACATTTATCCTTGACGGTTCCCCACAAAAAATAGTCCAACAGAGTCAAATTGCAGCTACGAGGTGGCCAGTTGACGTTGCCGTTTCGGCTTATGATGCGATTGTTGAAGGCAGTGCGCAAAAGATCCACTGTAACGTTGGCTGTGTGGCATATAGCGTCATCCTGTTGGAACCAAATGTCGTCGATATCTTCCTTTTCCATTGGGGGAAACAAAAAATCTTCCAACATGGCCCCATAGCGCTCACCATTGACCGTAACGGCAGCTCCTTGTTCGTTTTCTCGTTTTTTGATTTCGGCAACTGCATCAATGTTTTCGATTAAGCGCACTGGGCGAACACGAGAACGCGTTGTTTTATCCATTAACGAACCAGTTTCGTGCAAAAGCTTCACAAATTTATCCACAAACTGCCTGGAAGGCTCTTTATTTCGACTGACGTAATTTTCTTGCAGTTTCGTTTGAAGACTCTCCATTTTGGAAGTAAGTCTTCAGTATTTCCCAATTTTCTTCGAGCGTAAACTTAACCATTTCGTAAACCGGAGACCTTTTACAAAATATTAGACACAATGAGAATATTACTACAGCTGTCAGACGTCAAAAAAGTTGTAGTTCAAAATGCAACCGCTAGATGGGCCACCCTGTACTTAAGATAAAGCAAAACATTCCTAACTTAATGTTATTCTTTGCTTCTCTCAAAGAAGATGGAAACTTAGAGGAACAAAATAAAAAAGAAACAGCTGAAGATGATATGCAAGTCGAGAAAATCGAAAAACCAGCACTGTGCAATTACAACCCATTCATTGCTTAGTGGTAAAATGTAAAAACTACTCAGTAACATGTTACTGTTTAGAGCATTCATCGCCCAAAAAGGAAAGGATGTTTACTCATCAAACCTGCAACGCTGGAAAGGATGCATGGTGATGAAAATTGTTTCTTTCGGTGCATATTTTACCCAAGCTCATTCAGGGACAGTTTGACCAATAAAACCTGAACTTATCTAGTCAATGTGAATTACACCTAAGAAAAATTTTAGGTTTTTTTCATGAGCATCATGGCGCAGTCACCTCATATCGAAATATGAACCCAAAACTGAAGAACGAAATGTTCAGATTTTTGCAGTTGCTTCTTTACGTTGATTGCAGTCAGATGATTGGGTCTTGTTTGAAAAACAAATCCTGGATCTTTCAGTTGACCTGAGTGATTGAAATCCTTTTGAAGAAGTATCTATATATCTATGAGAATGCAACAGCAACCATTTTGATTATGTCAAAGGAGTTATGCAAATCATTCAGTAATCATTGAAAACTATTGATAAACTCAAGAAAAAAATTATTCAATTTAAGATAACTGATAAATAAACAAATAACCTCATCTTTTTTTTTTATCCATATACATAGGATTCTATTTCAAAACCATGATTTGCAAGGGAGTAGACATTTATTTCAGGATGTGTAGAGGTTAAATAAAGGACAAGGGCTTAACCTAAAAACCCTTAAAAATTAGGGGAAGAACAAATCCCATAGGGTAAAAGTACTACAGGAGTCATTATCCCATATGGGATTTGTACCGGGAGTACTTTTTTTTTTTTTGAGTACATATTCCATACTACACCAGAACGGGTAGGCTAATATTACTAGAATAGGAGTTGGCATGACCTGTAAATACTTTCCTATTCAATTCATTCCCTGTAAAATTCATCCCCGGACATTTTGAATATATAAGATCATTGACGGGATCAATAAAAGTAGTAAATGTGCATGGATTCAATTCCAGCTCATAATTAAAGATTTAAAATGACGTCATATTTATTCCATAAACACCCTAAGACCAGGTTGCCCATAAATCAGCTCAGTCTCCTATTCATCACTAGTCATTTCCAGTGCCCAATATCCAGACCACCTTGTATATTAGGCAAGTTTTTTTAGAGATTTTTTTTTCTAATTCCGATTACAGCTAGTTTGGAAAAGTTGGGATTTGGTAGGGAAATAACCTATGAGTAATTTCGTTTCCCTAAAATGTCATCATTAGATAGAAAATCTAGTTCAAAGTTGGCAAGGAAACAAAAGTTTTTTAAAACAAATCAAAACTAAGAGATATGTATTAAGAAAATTGCACTTATCCTGGAAAAATACTCATTTTTTTATTATAATAATATACATAATTATATAATATCAACATATAATGAGCATTTTGTGAGTCTCTATTTATTCGGTCTAGTCCAGTCTTAGGACCGCTCCCTCGGACTGTTATTTAGAACTGATTTAAAAAAGATGAAATAAAGGTGAGTGCCGTCATCAAGGACCGAACTTCATATGTTTTTATATCTGATATGCAGAACCGAACTGGACAGACCTGTAGTCTTCAGTCCTAAATATGGACCAACACAACACTTAATAATATATTTGGACTTAGTAATGTAATATAATATATAATATTAAATAACAGAATAATAAAAAAGACGTCATGAGGGATCAATTTTACGTCCTTTCAGGACTGAGGAGTGAGACTAGACTGGAGGGAACTGGACTGAACTTAATTGCAGTCTTTGGTCTCAATAAGAACCCACACAACTCTACCTGTTACGCAAAAACTACGAACTAGTGTAAAAACATAAGGAAAAATTAAAAACATATGACGTCACTAAATATCTCTCTTCATAGAGGGAATTAAATGTCATGGGAATGAAATAATCAGGAATTTATTAGCACCAGAAATACGGCATTGGGTTGAAATTGCAATACATTTATTACTTTGTAGCAAATGCGAACAAACGGAGGTGCGAGTTTATTATATACATGTCACATGCTTAAAAACACATTTATGAAGAGCTTGTTAGACATGAACGTCTTTGCACTTTTCCTTCTTGTCGTCAAATTATCTAAGCTCCAGTGAACTTCATGTTGATCTCTTTATTAATCGTGTTTTAAAGTATTTTTCTTGGTAGATTGGTTAATTCAGATAAGCTACTATGAATAAGTATTGGAGGCAAACCCTTAATTCTGATTAAAATTGTATTTGTTTCACTCAATCGGTAAATCATTTCCAGACATTTTTTTTTTAAAACCAAATCACTCTACAATAAAGAATCAATCATGTAAGCAATAAGTTATTTTTGTTTTTTAAAATATGCGATCAATTATTAGCCAATTATTGCCTACAAGATTTTATTCATTTTATACAGTGCTCCCTGTATATTATACTGCCTTTTTTCCTTCTTCATACTGTATTGCTATATGAGTCTTGAGCACTATTTAAAATGCTCCCGGTGATGTCTTTTCGTACATTTATAAACTATTATTTACTAGCTATGTTGAATCATTGTAGTTTTAAAGACTTTCTTATGGAAATTAGCAAGTTTTTTTTGTATTGCAAAAGACTAAATGTTTCACTTAAGTCAATTTGTATAAATCACTAAATATTCCAATTGTATCTCATGGTTACATAATGAAATAAAACATCTGATGTTATCATACCCAAATACCCAGGAGTGCAATTTTTTATTATTATATATACCGGTAGTTGCATAAATACGTGGACTATTTGTGGCAAATAATTAAATGCGAAATAAAATTCGTATGGCGTATTTTTTTGAGAATTATATAATAGAGAATTTATTCTGGTATAAAATTTAATATAATTACTGAATATAACCGCCATCAGCTACTATGACACCCTCCAAGCGCCCGCGGAAGGTCTTGCACACATTGATGATGTAATGGTCTTCCATGGCTGCCCCATTGCTCATTGACTCTAACCTTCAATGAGTCCGAATTCGGGTGGCAGATAGTACATGCCTTCTTCTTAATTTGCCACAACACACTGTAGTCAAGGGATTCAAATCAGGTGATTGAGGTGGCCAAATGTTTTTGTGCCAAAATGGCATGTTGGCAGCAAGCCAATCCTGAGTCATTCCAGAGGTATGGACAGGTCTTTCAGATCTTTTCCCTCCTTGACAAGCTTCTGGATCTTGAACACAGTAGTCCTGGATAGTCCAGTGTCCTTGATTATCTCCTTGACAGACCTACCGGCGCGGAGGAGAGTGGCAACCATATTACGCTTGGCCTCGTCATTCATCGTAAACAACTTTGTTTGATGCGAGTAAGAAAAACAAAAACAAAACCAAAAGATTTACCGAGTTACTTCTGCTGAATTTTTTTATTTTCGGTCACGGAACCTCGAGATATAAGCGTTTAAAAATTAGTCTGCGTCTTTACGCAACTACCGGTATATATTATGAAAATATTAATAAGAGAGTATTTATTTTAAGACAAAGAGAAACAGCTCAAAAAATATTGAATTGTAAATATTTATATAAGACGTTTTGGTACAGATAAAAAAATATGACATTTTTTTTTTTTTTTCGAAAGCTTCGTTCAGTATTCATTCATTCTTGGGGAAGGAGCATCTAAGCTTAAAGTCCTTAACCTTATGGATAATGGAGAGTAACTTAAAAGATTTGTTGAAGAGTTTTAAGTGGGAAAGTCCTTTTTGGACTCGGAATGTACCGAGTGCGACAGGAAAATTTTCCGCGATTAAGAAGTAAAAGAAAACCTTAATAAGCTTTCATTAGAAAAAAAAAATAATGAAAAATGTTATTAAAAAATTTTTAACTATCAATATTGGCAAGGATTATTCAATATGGCCGCCTCCACTCTCTATCACAGCCTTCAGCCATCAGTGATGCATTGGAGGTCCTATCCAAGGAGAAAATTGCCTCAACTTGCTCCGCATTTCGTTGATGGCTTGCGGCTGCCATTGCAGTTGGAAGGGAAAATAATTTGAATATTTAATTTTGTCAGTTGTTTTTTTTTCCTTTCTTTTTGACATGTGGGAAGGTTGGATTCGTTAGAACTCTACTAATGGGGGGTTATTCTAGTAAAGTCCTAGAGCGCAGCTCATAGAACCTTCCTATAAATTGAAGAACAACCAACTGACACTGTGAACCATTAACGCTACTCTCTACTATTAATGAGAAGAAAGGTTGAGAGATAATGTGAAGATATACTTGTAATTTTTGAAACAAAAGAATTAATCCTAATAATAAGAACCAACTATATACTATAACAATGCCTTTCCCAAAACCGGAAACATGAGTCAAAATCACTTAGTTGCTGCCTCCTGGGATTAGTGTGACTAAGATGACGTACTATCTATTCTTTTGTTTCTTCATCATTGCCCAAATTGGATTATATTTGGGATATGGAATATTATCTATCGATTGCATGCAAAAGGTACAATGTACATAGTCTGTTTAAAATTCACTGAACAGTAAATGTTTAATAAAGTCTGTAACAAACAGACCAAAACAACCAATTATAAGCAAATTATTTATTTGTTTTTGAATAAATGAAACATTTACTGATTTTTTGACCCATAAAATACTATTCTCACAAGTGTTAAATTAATTGTATCAAGTTTTATCAGCCGATATGCTATAACATTTGAAACAAAAAACTAATTTGAAGAATGTTTTGGAGGAAAGAACCTTAGCTGTCATGAAGTTACGTTAAATTAGCTGCAAGCAGCCATAAAAGGAACTAAATTAACACAAACCCCCACTGCATGTTTGGAAATGATATAGGTAGAAATTACTTCTTTCTCGATCCTCAAGTTTGTTCTGAGTCTAACAAGGACTTCAACTTATAATTAGGGATAAAATCGCCTGTATTTTTTCGGTCCCCCGTTATTTTGGTGGTGGAAAACTGAAGAGGGAATAAATACTCCATTTCCTAAGCTGTTGTCATAATCATTTAATTCTTCAAAAGTTAACTTCTTTTTCTAATACATACAAGCTATCATTAATATCTTCAATGATGTATTGAATATTTTTTGTGCTACTAAAAGACGAAGAGTATGTCTGAAGATATGTTGCAGAGTTATAATTGAGAAGTCCTTATCGGAGTCAGAGTATAATCGAAGATCGACATCTGAGTAATTCATGACAATGTCTTGTTTATTTCCTTCTTTCCCTCGTCAATGCACCTTGTAGCTGATCTAATGAAACGCCATGACATCTCTTTTTCAAAATAAATTCTTCCGATTGTCAGAGTTACCATGATGATTTTAGGTTTCTTTGTTTCGTTAACGTTAACATATGAAATAATCCAGTTCAATAATTCTGAATTATGGGCCCAGGCTCATCATTTGGCCATGAATGTAAACAAAATGGCCCCTCAAAATAGTAAATTCTACTTTGGTGTGTTGCGAGAGCCACAGTGTAGTATCCCACTAATTAGTGTTAGTCATAGCAATGTTCCTGGAAGTAATTTTCATTAAAGAGAGCTGAATAACTGTCCTAATTGAGAAATATGATTTTTCTGTCCTATGAAAGAGATTTGGGACTCTTTCAGGGTGGGAGTTGGTCCACTCAATTCAAAATAAACCTACAACAAAGAACCAAATTTTTATCAAAAAAAATAATTTAATTCACTAAACTTTGATTAATAATGTCAAAATTTGGGAGTAAATCCTAAAGAGGCATTATTAAGATAAATATCGAATTGATCAGATTTAATTTTTTCGGAAAGGTATTGACAATAAACAATAACAAGGATTTTTATAAATGTGTGGCTGAATAATATCACATTTCCCTTGAGGAGGGTTGAATTTGATTTCAAAAGTTAATATATTTTAACTTCGTTCCACAAATTGTATTCTATATTTAAATTTATAATATATATTTATATTTTGAATGAACTTTAAAAAAAAAAAAAGTTCAAACCATTTTATATTTTTGTGGTATGTTATTAACATTTCTGTTCAGTGGTTATGTAACAGGTATTTTGCAAAATGCTCAGGCAAAGTGCGCTTTCTAGTGGACAATGAGAAAAATGCATGTGAAATCTAAAAAAAATCTAATAGAGTAGTCAATGGGAATGTTAACTTTATTTACATTGTAGGGTAAAATGATTGTTGGTAATTTGATTATTAACCAATTTTATCATTCAAGATTTGGTTATGACGCAATTTCATTGAAGCCATTTGAATCTGTAGTTTATTTTCATTGAAATTAATATTGTATTCACACAATTAAACTATTGTATGATAAGAAATTATCAAGAGAGAATCAATTTTATTTTGCAAAATATACTTCGGCCAACAGGTTATGCAGGTGAACAGCTGGTCCATAAGAGGGATCAAAACTTATTGTCTTCACTATTCCAAGTATCAATGGCCTTTTCTAATATCCTATTATACACCCCGGCCCACAGGTTGTGCAATTGAACCACTGGTCCAAAAGTTGGATCAAAACCTATCGCCACCATTATTCAGACTATCAAAAGCCCCTTCAAACACTTTATTTTACACCCCAACTCATAGATTAAACAATTTAACTGTTTGTCCACAAGGGATCAAAATCCATCTTCGCCGTTATCCTTAGTATCAAGGACCCCTTTTAATATCCTATGATACATCCCAGCTCACGAGTTGTACAACTGAACGACTGGTCCAAAAGACGTATTATTACGTACTGCCACCACTTCACTGAGCATCAAGGACCCCTTTCAATATCCTATAATACCATCGAACTCATGGGTTGTGCAAGTGAACTGCTGGTACAAAAGGGGGATCATTACTCACCGCCACCCCTTCCCTGAACATTAAGGATCCCTTTTAATATCCTAAAATACTCCCCACCTACGCCTTATGCAAAAGAACCACAGGTTCAAGAAGTGGATGATTACCTACCGCCTCCATTTCCCCGAGCCTCAAGGACCCCTTTCAATATCCCATAATACAATCCAGCCCATGGGATGTGCTAGTGAACTGCTGGTCGAAAGGGTGGGTCATTATCCACCGCCACTGCTTCATTGAGCATCAAGAACCTTCGTTATTCATACAACTTAAGTGTATGAACATTTTTTGGTACGATACTTAGTGGGCTTTGTAGAGGTATGTGTAACTTTGGCGGTGCTTTATGACCGTCAAGTGGCTTTTCTGCAACCGGAGGATTCAGGAGTATTTTAATACTAAAATGTAAGTCAAAAAGGTAAGCATTTTGAATGAACAGGGTAAAATGTGGGTATATAAAAGTATGACTACAGCAACAAGTAAAGATCTAATAAAAATTTAGATTAGAATTGTTGATCCTATTTGATAATATTCGAACTACACAGTTGTATATTTCAAATAAATTTTATTAGTTTCTTCAAAATACAAATAAACAAAAAACTTATATAAATATACTTTTCCACATCAAATGTAATCCTATCAAAAAATACTCTTTTTGTACATACCTAATATTACCTAAAAATTCTTATTTTTGGCCTTAACATAAACACATTCACCATATAAACTACTTTTGTAGCATGTTTGCTATTATGACATTTGCTAATACAGAGGTGTCCTTTTTTTTACAAATGAACTCATTTGTTTGACTCTGTACAATAGCACTACTTAAAGCCTTGTTCATTTCCATCTGACAGAATTGATGCGGTCAGTTACAAGTTAACTTCCTTTGCTCTGGGCACTTCATCAACAATGAGGAAAGACTCCTTGCAATGCTCAAAATGCTTTCGTACATTGAGCTATGTTAATTAATTTATTTTTTTGTCCCTAATCTATAATATCAATTCGTTGCAACATGGATTACAACAGCAAAAACGTGGAGGGGATTTGTTTTTCGAGAAAACTTGGACTTTGACGCACTGTTCTATCTCAGTCTCCTTAAACTGCCTTGAGGAGAGTTGTATCAACCTGTTTTATTGTTCTTCTTGCTTCTGATTAGCTCCACTCTGTTACACTGCCCGTCATGAGCATATTTTCAATGCCACATATAAGAATGTTTTTAATATCTAGACTTGCTCTCTCATATTATTGCTGAGATTGTAAATTGTGGGAATTTCCATACAAAAGTTCAATTCTATAACCCGTGGGCCGAGGTCTATTATAGACTATTAGACAAGGCTCAATGAAATGGTGGGAGTATCCAATGACCCACCGTTTTGACCAGTGGTTCACTTGCGAAATCCATGGGCCTCTGTCTTATAGGTTCGTAAAAGGGATCCTTGATGAAGAGGGTAGCAGTAGCTGTGGGTAATTGTACACCTTTTGCAATAGGGGTTCACATAAAAACCCCATGGGCCAGAGTGTATCATAGAATATTAGAAGGGTTCCTTGATACTTAGGATAGCGGTGGCGACAGATTTGATTCCCGTTGTGGACAAACAGTTAAATAGCGTAACCTGTGGGCTGGGGTGTATTATAAAATATTTGAAGGGTGCTTGATACTCAGGATGGTAGTGGCGATAGGCTTTGTTCCACCTGAAAAACCTGCGGGCCGAGGTATATTTAGCAAATTAAAATGGAGTCTCTTCTGACAATTGATTTATCATACTCTGGTTTGATTGTCATAATATAATTTAAATTTCGATAAAAATGTACCAAATCAATAATGTCTAGCATTTTAATATAATGGGTCAGTTGAAATATTTTAACGGGCCACAGAACCTAGTACCATAAATTTCTGGAAAAATGCATATATAAAACAAAACTATTAAATAAAATTTACTTCCATTTTAGACAAAATATAAAAACGGCCCAAATCTAATTTTTCAAGGCCAAACTACTTAATAAAAGCTAAACTGGTAATCCTGTTAGAATCTAACAAAATAGGAGATACCGTACAATATTTTTCCATGTTTTGACATATTATGAGCGTTCTACGCGTTTTGATGATATTGTGACAATTTCCCTAAAAATACTCTTTGAAGTGAGAATGAGTCGTGAACTGCACCTAAACATTCAACGGGCTGCAATGTTGGCTGTGATCCACAAGTTGGACATCCCTACACTAGATAGATTATCTAATTGCTTGCAATGAAATTGTATCTTAATTATATCCTTTATGATCAAATTGCTTGCAATGAATTGTTTAATAATTTAATTGCTTGCAATCAATTGTTTAGTAATCAAATTACTCACAATCATTTTACCTGACAATGTAAATGCAGTTAAAATTACCTTTGACCACTCTTTTGGAAATTTTATACATTGCCATATTACCCATAACACATATATTTAAAAGTTTTAAATTTTAATACCTGTCTGGACCCTGGATCTATTCGCCCTTCTGCCTGTATTATTTTTCTGGGGGTATTTATCCACTTCAGGACTGAAAAATCTGTTTACTAACTTTTAATTATCATCTTTTGTTACACTTTAAATTTTATTCCCTCATAATTCATTTTTAATTTTTTTTCTGATTTATAAACAAATTCTGAATTTAATTATCGAAATAGTAAAGAAATATTTTTCTCTATGGTTATCCATCCCTAAGATGAATATCTATGAAAAAGAGAGATAGAGGGGATTTGGAAGATGAATTATTTAGTGTAGAACATGTCTAAATAGTGAATAATTTATAAATTATTAGCGTAATGATACTCGGCATTGCTGAGGCGAGCATTAGGGTATTCTTACATGCATTATAGTAAGAGATAGGTTTTTGGTAAAAGTACAAGAAAAAAGCGGGAGCGAGACATGTTGCTCTACTGAATTAAAACCATTTTTAATAATAACTGCCTGTTACATTATTTTAGAGGGAAAAAAGGAATTACTGGTATAAAGAGGAGAACCTTCTTCATTTAAAATAGCTTTAGTGCAGGGAAAATATTATAATTGTGTTATTAGCTTCAAATACTAAACCAATATATATATACTAAAAAAATTGTTTAGATGAAAATTCCATCTTTTCATCTAGCTAAAAAGTTGGCAAATCAAAATTCGAGGAGAAAATTTCATAAAATTGTTGTGCACTAATTTAGCAAGGAAATATTTAATAGCATTTATTGGCATTGTAAAGAAAAAAACATAAAAATAATATATTCGTCGTACTAGCAAAACCAAAAAAGTTAGTTGTATTTTTAAAGATGAAAGCAATATTTAAAAAAGTAAAAAATGCATGTTTTTTTCAAAAAATTAAAAGTTCTTGATCGGATTTTTTGAATTTTTTTTCAATAAGTCCAAAGTTCAATTGGATTTTTTCAAAAAATTTGCTAAATATTGCAATAATTATATGATGAACAATACGGAAATCGAAAATATTTTACAACTAATAATATTTATGTATATCGTTTTGTGTCAATTCTTCTTAAAATAATTTTCAATTTAAAAAATATTCAGGAAATGACAGATACTTCAGTTGGACATCAGTTTTTATGTGCTAAATTTATAAGTACACGAATCTGCAGAAAAATTTTACATATCTTTTTTATCTACCAATTCCAATATTTCATAGTCTTCGTGCATTTAAAAAAAAAATAATTAAGTACAGTACAGTTGCTTTTGAGACGATAGTCACTTTTTAGTTTATAACTGAACCCTCTAATTAGACTCTTTATACTCCAACCCCTATTTTTATGTTTTGAGTATAGAATAAACACTCATTATATCATACCTCCATCTCCAAAAATCAGCCTTCTCTGTCTTAACCTTGCCATGTTCAAGAGAATCCCCTATGCAAATTCTCAGCCTCCTAGGCCGAACGGTGTGGTCACCCATAAAAGACACGGACATATTGAATTTGATATATCTATAAGATTATCAAACCTACACTGCGTTACCTGACTTACACAAAAGTATACATAATTTTTTTTGTGTAATTTCTGCTATAACATCTAATATTTTTTCTAATCAGTATTCGGAACGTTGATTGGTTGTATTTGAATTAAATATTTTAAGCTAGAAACATGCCCAAACAATCATTGCCTAATTATTCCATGGTTGAGAAGAATTGGGTAACTATCGACTTATTTTGGGCCTTTTTTTTTTTTTGTTTCTTTTCGATTAAAAGGTTGCAGTACACGTCGTTAAAAGGGACGACGTGTTTATGGCCTAAAGAATTAAATATTCTTTTCTTCAACTAATCTTTTCAATTATGAATTTACAGCTTTAAATTATAATGGTAAAAATGTATTCAGCTAATGCTAAAATATGTTTTTATGTATGGCGTTGATCTCTTTGAAAGTTCAGTGGAATACAAAAAATTTGTCAGAACAATTTCCTCTGAAATCTGTTGGCGGAGTCATCCAAATATTTTGACCGCCATGGTTGTTACTCCCCTGTATAATATAACAAAGATTCTTTTGCAGAGGACTTGGAAAATAAATGTAGATTGTTATTCGTTTTTGCCTGAGAAAATTGTACAGGAATGAAATGGATAGAGAAATCTGTTACATTTACTAAATGAAACAACATTTCCAAGGGATGTTGTTGATGGTTTAGCGGATGATTTTTCAGTTAAATGGTGTGTGTTTTGTGATGCCGCTCAAAAGGGATGGGCTGGTATGCTTTATTTACATATTATAAAAGAAGATGAGTCAGTATTCGTAAATTGTTTAACTAGTAGAACAAGAGTGAAAACGTTAAAGGTTATGTCTATTGCACAAATGGAACTAGAAGCTGCTGTCATGGCTTCAAAATTGGTTTTTCAATTTGAGTCTATCCCTCCCTTACAAGTAAACACTCTGTACGCGCTTGAACAGACTCGATGATGGTTTTGCATTGGGTTAAATAGGACCCTTCTCGTTGTAAGACCTTCATTGCCAATAGAGCCAATATGTTGGAAACATGTTTCTGGACATGAAAATCCACCTGATATTGGTAGTCGAGGTGTGCTGCCCAAATAATTTGTCAGATCTAAGATTTGGATGAAGGGATTCACGCAGTTATCTTGGCCTTCACATAAATAGGAGATTTATCCAGGAGTGGTAAAATAGAATGACAAGATTTAATTAGACAGATAGGAAAAGAAGGTGGTTTTTAATACAGTTTTAAAGAATGAATGATTCCTAGGTTAGATGAGTAATTTTAATACTATAATGTTTACTTATACTTAATCAGTGCAACTCCATCTGGTGAGATATACTACTTGGATAAGACGTTTTATTCTTTGGTTAAAAGGAAAAAAAGAACATTTTTAATGAAACATTGTCTTTGGAGGAAATAGAAATATCTGCTATATGTTTGACACGTCGTCAACAGGTCCCTTATATGGGAAATATTATTAAGAAGCTCCAATCAGATGAAGAGTTGGATAATAAATGTAAGATTGCTGGTGTAAGCCCTTATTGGGATACGAACGACTTAATCATCAAGGTTGGTGGCAAATTGGGGAATGTTATGTTTTTATCAAATCAAGAAAAACATTCTAAATTATAAGCAAGGACACATTGCTTGTGTCTAGGATTATTGCTTCTGAGCATATTCGATTATTACATACCAGGCCTCAGAGTGTTTAGTCAATGATAGGAAGAAAGTATTGAATCATTATTGGACGTTAGTTCCCATAATATCAATTTTGTAAATGTATAACTTGCTAGAGAACATTGATCGAGCTAAGATTGGCCCTCTTTTCCATATTCCATCAGTAGATTATGTAGGTCCCATAATGATCCAAGCTAACCAGAAGAATCAAAACTTATGTAAAGCATATATCTGCCTTTTTGGAGATATGTTTACCTGGGCTGTTTATTTGGAGTTAATTAACAGTCTCTCAACTATACACTTCTTCTTAGCATTAAGGCAATTAACTTGTAGACGAGGATTCCACATATTAAATGGGCATACCATGGAAATAACTTCCTTGGTGCATCAGATCTATTTACAAGTTTCCATAAAAAAAATAGAGACGAAATATTTTATTGATGTTGAGACAATGGTTTTTGGTGGAAGTTTATACCTCCTAGAGCTCCAAATCAGGATGATCTTAGGAAACCCTAATAAAGTTCATAAAGACTCTTTTGAATCGTCATTTTAGACTGGTAAGTCTGAATTATGAGGAAATGGCGACAGCAGTAATACAGAACATTAGACCCCTAACTCCTTAATCAGTAGAAGATCAAGAGATGAAATAGCTATTACGCCCTCGATGAGAATGACTAGGTTTAACATAATGGATCTTCCCGAAGAATTGGTTAAGATGTCGTATGCATCCCATACGAGATTGAGAAAGTTGGGTGTTGTTCTTCAGAGAGTTAAGGATTGATGGAAGAAGGAATATTTAATAGATCTGCAAAAGGGATCTAAAAGGAAATTTAAATCAAGAAATCTGACTGATGACACATCGTGCTTTTTGCAAATGAGAAGGCATTTAATGATTGGCCTATCATTATTATTCAGAAGACAATATTGGGATCGGATATTTTGATTAGAAGCTCTGAAGTGAGAACATCAGATGAAAGAAAACTACATCGTCCTTCCTACTAAACCCGCATTACTTAAACCTTTTTCGTATGACAACAAGTAGTTTGTCATCGGAGGGGAGTATGTTTTAGATAGTGTATTAGAGCCTTCAAGGGAAGGGGGTTGCGTTTCTTTATCTTATTAATTGTTGGGCATTCCTTGTTTTGTTTGTAATTAAACTACCTTTTTAATTTGTAGTTGATGTTTTTTCTTTTGTTAATAGAATTGTTAATAAAAACCTTATTGTGAATACACGTGTGTATTGTGGAGGCTTTGCCAAACGGTCACTTTACCAGAAAAAAATAATATATACCATGATGATTCATCCTGCAATACAATGTCGTTATGTTTCCATTCATGTAATTTCATTGATGAAAGGAGTAACATGTTTAATTATTCTCCCCTAATTGCAATAATTAAGTATTGCATTAATTAATAATTAATTCTTTTCAGACTTCTTCTCTCTATTGAATGTTTTTTATCTTTTGAATTATTTCATTTATTGAGTAGAAGTCATGATTTTTCTTGGAACAGTTCTTATAGCTTCTGAAGCTGACTGTTATGATGAAATGAATAAATTATAAAATGGAAATAAATACACAATTTATTTTTAAAATTGGAGTATTATGATTGGGAATCAAAGTTACAAAATATTGGAGCATCAAATATGTTTATTATTTGATAGGACTGTGTCCGTTTTGCACAAAGACATTAGGTGCCCTGAAACCACAGAATATTTGTTGAAAGTTAAATTAACCAAAATAGATAACACTATACATAGAACATTGGGCAGCAAAACGTGGACTCACAATACACCTAGCCTTCATAATCCTTTTCAAAACGTGGCGCGGGATCTTTGTATATGAGGGCAATGCTAATTCACCCTTTACGACCTTCTGGATGGCCCAAACAGCCACAGATAAGTCATTGACGAGATAATCGATTTGGCAGGGTTCTCCAAGGTAGAAAAGAACTCCAGGTCCCTATTTAAATTGCCTTCTCGACTTCTTGTTTTCCTGGAAAGGTCTTTTCCATTATTCTTGATCTTGCCTACCTTGAAAACCAGGCTGCTGGAGCACTTGACAATTTCAATAATACGAGATTTTGGCTTCTTGCTCACATCATGATGATGGGATGACGAAATTTTTATTATAGTTTGATTTTGCACAAAAAATGGGCAACACTCAAAAAATAGCTAAAAAATTCTAATTTTTTAGCTTGAACTGTACCAGGTGGTCCCTTTATATCCGTAAGCCTACTAATTAAATAATTAATGAAGTTTGAGCAATTGAAATTAATTATTATATTGTTATATTAAAGCATGAACAATCAGTTACAAAATAAAACAAATTTCAGCTCTCTAGCTTTGGTAAAACTCGAGAAATGACACTTGAACGTGAGCAACAAATTTCCAATCGCACACTCCAAGCAGTTAAGCGTCTCCAGAACCATTGTCTTTCCCGTCAGCCGGTCTGAAACGTTGGTGAGGAAGAAAGGCTTTGTCAAAAAGGCCAAACAGAATCGGAGGAGTTAAAGAAAACACCCATGGTCAATCTCCTCAAGTCCACGAGGGCCCATGCTAAAGATATCGGGATTTCACACTTGAACGTCCAGAGAACTATCAAAGAAGTGGGTGGAAAGAGCCTTGTTAGGGTGGAGAGGCAACTTTTGACGCTAGCAATGGAAGAAACCCATATCATCTGCCTCTTCTGAATTTTTTAAACAATTTTTTGAAACTTTTGACCCAACCTAAAGCCCCGATGCCAAGCCCCTCGACTATATCTATTGGGTGCATATTGAGGGAAAAGCCTGTAATATCTGTCATCCAAACACCGAGGCCATCAATGCCACTGTCAGTCACCTTTAGGACGCCACGAGAGGGAATACATCGGCAGAGGTTGCCAGGGCTTCCTCCACCACCTGGAAGCCATTATGGCACTAAAGGTGGCTACATAAATGTTTAAGAGAGCTCAGACACACATCTATTTGTAGTATTAATTTTTTTGAAATATACTCTTAATTAATTAATTATATATTTTTGAAGTTTAAAATTCAAAGTGTTCAGATTTTAATGGACCACCTCAAATTGAAAAAAAAAACAAAAAAACAAGTAAGGACTTTTAAGAAAAATAGTTAATTAAATAACGTAAACCTTGATTAGAAATGGCTAAATGTATAAATAAATTCAAAACAAGGCATTATCTAGATAGATCAATAATGTCCTATAATCTGATTTAATGTTTCAGGAACATATTGAAAAGTATTGGCGATAAAATATAGATTCAAAGGAATATGAACCATTTTTAACAATCATGGGATTTAAAATATCCAAGTTTTCTAAAGGAGGGTTATACTTTATAACATTGAGTTCTTCTATAAAATACTAGATGGACACAAGGCTATTAAATTTATAATTGGTACATACACCCCACGTAATGAACAAAGGGTAAAAAATGACAACATGAGTATCAGAAAATTTGTAATTTTTTTTTTCTGAAGATGTAAACTAAACGAGTTATACTGTATATGGATATACATACAGTATACAATGCAATAGGTTAATTCGAAGATACACATCCATAAATAAGATAAATTGACCCTTCCTTCATTTTATATGGGTGTTTAAAAAAAATATTCCACGTAAGAAGACATAATCACCTAACCCTTAAAATCTATTACAATAACAAGACGAAACGGCCGGCATGCTTTACAAAAAAAAAAAACTGTCTTTCTTCTTTAATCCACAGAACCAAGCTTTACTATATAAACACATCTTAAATTTCAAGAAGACATCAGTCATATTTTGTGATTAGCAGTGTGCATTGTCACAGGCTAAATTGGAATCAAAATGGCATCATTTAAGGTTAGTTTTATTAAAATTATAAAAAAAAAGAGAAAATCATATTCACATTTAAATTTTATATTTCAGTACATTTGTTTGATCGCTTTAATCGGATCTGCCGTTGCATCCGGAGGACCAAGACCAAGAGCAAGAACTCTTACCGTCAACCGTGCAGGAAAATCTCTTCTCAATACCTTCCCCTTCAATGATGGAGCTCGTGGAACTGCCCGTGCTGCTCATGCTGAACACCATGAACATGATCATGCTCATGCTGAACATCCAGCTGCCTCTGACAACAGATTGGCCCGTCAAGGAGGTGGTGATGATGTCCCACTTGACATTGGATCCATTGCTGCTGCTGGAGAGCGTTGTATCGACAAGGTTGTCATGGTAGAAGAAACCGAATACGATGACCACATCGAATGCCACCACAGCTACTCTGAGAGATGTCACACCACCTACACCACCGACTTCGAACCTCAACAAGAGGAAGAGTGCGAAGAAAACTTCAAAAAGAGTTGTTTCATCGAATACAAGAAGGTTGCTGTTGATGAGACCGTCAAGTTCTGTCACACTCCCTTGGTTTGTGAAGGTGAAGGACCTGAAGAATGTAAGACTGTCTACGAATCCGAGTGTGAAACCAAGTACCACGAACACGATGTTGAGGATGACGTTGTCAACTGTGAGACCATCCAAGAAGAGAAGTGCGAGGATGTCACCCAAGGTTACACCACTGAGCAAAAATGTACCAAATGGCCCAAACAAGTCTGTACCAATGAAAAGAAGAACGTCAAGAAATACAGTCCCCAAACTGAATGTAAGAAGGTCCCCAGACAATTGTGCGGTCCCTCCGGCTGTGTTCCCCAACCAGGACCCGAAGAGTGTTTCGATAAGAAAGAAACCATCGTCCAAGAAGTCCCAGAGGAACAATGTAACTTGGAACCCCAAAAGTCCTGCAAACAAATCACCAAATTGGTTCCCAGCCTCAAACCTGTTGAGGAGTGCGTTGATATACCCAAAGAGGTCTGCTCCCGTTCCAGAAAGAACCCCAGAAAGGTCCAAAAGCCTGTTGTCAAGAAGTGGTGCTACGTTCCATCTGCTGCTTCTGGTTTGGCTGCTTAATTTTTCTTATGGAAATTACAACAAAACACAAATGAAAACATTACCAACATTTTGATATGCCCTAGTCAATTTCATATTGCTACTCTTATGAATTTCTATATTAATGATACATTTTGGTGAATTAATAAACTATTAAAATCGATTCATCAAGTTATTATGATTTATTTATGGTAGTGGTTTTGAGGACAAATGACAGATTGACTTGATCCACACCTATACTTACTTGAAGATTTTAGTGGGCTGAGGGTTGGAAATAACGTTGCTCAAGTAACTTTTATAATGTTGTCAATTTCTGATTTCTTATTGCATGGTTCTTTAAGAAAATTTGTCTTGATATTATGCTTATTCATATTAATATGCATATAAATCAAATACGAGAGAGAAATTATATCTTTTGTAGCTTATCTACATTAAGGGGAGGATAAAACAATAAATTTGTATTGTGTATTTATGAATGTTAATGGTAATTTTTCTATTTCAAGAGTTAATTTATTTAATGACGTTAAAGTTACTTATTAATTTCATCCTATAATGATATTACAATGGTTTATGTTCAATACAAGAAAAAGTGAAGTACTTTACTTAATGAGATGTGATCTTCTCCATCCTTATACCTCAGTCCTCCGTAATACTTCAGACCAAACAAACTCATAACCTCCTCCACATAATAGGACCTTCCATTTACTTACATGCCTCCCAATAGCTAATTGTCCGAATATGTCGAAATGTCGAAATCCCTCTTATTCTACTCCAACAATATATTATACCCTTTGTAAAGTGATCTCCTTATAATTAAAGGTTACGATATTTGAATTTGAACTATCCGGTGTGGATGTCTCCAATTTCGTTCGAGATAGAAACAAAAAATATAAAGTGTATGCAAACTTATACAATGTACCCCAATATTTAAAAATGTTTCTACAATTCAGAGCCCCTCACTTTTAGGATTCCCTAGATTCGACTATACAGTTGATCCACCCTGGCTGCTCTAACATTTTATCAGCAGAGTATTTTTCAATTTTATGCATCTAAATCATAGAATCTTTAATTTGAAGGTCACATAAAGAGGTCCTGTTTGATAAGTTATCATTCGGGTTGAGAGAAAGTTTGTATTGAAACTAGTGATGGGACGATTAATTAGAATCGGGTCTTTTTTTCTGGAATTGGGATCGGTATGGAGCAAGTAATATTTAATTTGCCATTCAAATTCTTATTTTTTACTAGTATTTAACTATTTATTATATAATTATGAAGAAAAAAAAAAGGAATTTATGCTTTTTCTAGAAAATTAAACTTTAATTTAAATTTTCAAATTTTTTTTTTTAAATTTAATTTTCCGTGAATTATTTGAAAAATGGGTTTTGATATTTAATTTTTTTCAAAAACATTTTTTTAACAAAGTTTTATATCAAAAAAAATTTAATTTTTTTCAGACGGTATAGAGATTTATTTTTTAAACGTCACCGGAGGAAGACCATGGGTTTCCACGTATCTTCAAATTATGTATCATGGATGAGAAACAACCAAGCTAAGGCATTGGATGCAATTTCCATCAGGCGAAGAAAAATAATAAGCTGAATGAATGATCGGGATTGCTTTCCAACTATTCTAATATCTTCCGAGTCAAACGGGAGCGAAATGGTTCCAGAAGTTATATTTAATAACTTGTCGAGCAGTAACAATATTTGTTACATAACAATTCCCAGATCAATTATACATTCACTATTTTTGTCCACGTAGGAGATATCTGTGTTAATACGACAAATAAACGTGATATAATCTTGAACTTTTGGTGACTTTAAAACACGGGTTTGTCTACGTAGCTGGTCCTATAAAAAATTGTATATTCTCTTAATATCATGTATATTGCCATTGATATGCTTATAAATATAAAAAAAGGGATTAATTCTACCTTGGTGGGCTTATTTACTTATACCAAGAGTCATTTAATAACTTTATTGTACATTTTTTTAACAAATATTAGCATGGCTATTGGTTTGAATGTGGATAGTCCAATAACTGTAATCTAATTTTTTTTAGTAGTGTTTAATAGTACTGAATGTGCAAAATGTGAAATGGACACGGACTACTTGGTTCCCCTGTTGCGTGACCCCTGTAAGAATAGTCTTATTCAGAAAATCAAGATTCAAGCAAATCTATCGAAGTTGAATAGTTATACACTCAGGTCCTGATGAAACTCTTACATGAAACTTTTGCCTTAGAACTGTCAATCAGTATTTTAAAGAATAAAATTTAATATCAAAAGGCAAGGTGAATATTCAAAGGAAACATTGCTGATTGGATTCATCATGCAAGGCCCGCATCCCCTTTTTTTTATAGAAATTGGTAAAATGAAATCAGCACCAATTTTTTTAGTGGGAAGATGTTGGAATATAGAATAATATCGTCTTAATATAGAAGACGAAGAAATCAACCAGACAATAATTCAAGCAAACCCTTCACTTCATTGATGAGTGAAGTAATAAATATCACTTTTAAACAAAATTCATGTCTTGGAACGCCGGCCCCCTAAAACCAACATTAATTAATATTTAAGCGATAAAACCCGAAAATAATCTTTAAAATTTTCAATTGCTGAAAGTTTTACCCAATAGGCCTTTCTTAAAAAATCATCTTTTTAGAGTATAATTTCGATTCAAAGACATTTTTCGTAATTAAATAATTATACGAAAGAAATTAAAAGGTCATTTGATAAAAAATATTCCAGTATTCCAAAAATATATAAATATATATTAAGTTATCTTAAACAAAGTTCCTACAAAAATGGGTCTAATAATACAAAAATCAAATAAAATGAAGAGTATTAATTTGAAGGTGATAAACATATTGTAGAAGTAAAACAAGTTAAGAAGCTAAATACTTATATAAGTCAATCAGATTCATTTGCATCTAGTCAATAAATACTAATACAATACATTGGATATTAAATATATTTAAATTGGGATTAAACTTCCAGTCTCTAAAATATGAATGACTTAAATTACAATTTATTCAAATAATCGAGTTAATTATTTTTAATTTTGAAACATGTTCACGCCACCATACTTATGTTATTTATTAAATATTCAATTAAAAAATTAAATGTTTAGCTGAAAAAATCATTCATAATCTAACTTTTTGTGGGTAAAAGATAATTTGAAATTAAAATATCTGGTTTATTCTTTCATTTTCGTTCTAATATAAAGTAATTGAAGAAAAAATATTAGTTATCATCTATAATCCTGCATTTTAATGGATTTTTGTTTGACTATACACATTTTGTAAGAACTGCATTCAAAATAACTTAATAGATAATATATCTATTGAATGCTAAAAGATTTTGTATCAATTGTTCTTTTCCCTTAATTTTCATCTACATATTTTATTTCAGAATATGGCTATGAGTCGAAATTATACTCAAACACATTATTTTTAAGAAAATGTTTGAACGTTTTAATGGCCATTTTGGTGTTCTACGGCTTAAATTACAATAATGAATGTGGGTTTAAACCGGTTGATGAAAATGCTATTCCATTCTGTAAAAATATTTATTATAATATATTTTTAATACAAATATTTTTCTATAAAATGAAAGCAAAATTACTAATATTTATTAACAAAAACGACAATAGTGCTGTCTACATTAAAGGATAATTTTGGGGAATATATACGAAAAGTCATGATTTCTAAGTTTGTAACTTATAAATCTTTTATATTTTGATATACCAACCATTTAGGTTTCAAATTAATTATTTTGTCTTAAAAGCAAATACAAAATTTTTACTTTTTTTACCTTTCATATAAAACCCTTAAAAAGGTAGTTCATCACTTGTACATTTTTAGCAGGTCACACATTTTATATTTTATAAAACAGTCAAAATAGATCGCAAAAGTCACTCCCATTTAAAACCTATTGCATTCTAAACACTACAATTAATCTATCATAGAAAAAAATTAATAAATAAACCCCAGCCATTACTGGGGTATAAGTGTGTGCCAATAAAAATACGGGAGCTGGGGCAGCTATAGCAGGAGGGAGTCAGGATCTAAAAGGTAATTGAGGCCTATTAGTACAAGCCATAAAAATACTAACAATAATAATCGAAATGAAACTTTTATACTCTCTATAATTTAGTCGTTAAAATTAACTATTAAGTAAATTATTAAAAAAAAATCTGATAATTAGTTTTTGTATAAAATTAAGTTTCGAGAATTATCACCTAGAATTTTTAAAACTTTTTTAGACAACTTTTGAGTATAAAAAACAATAATTGATAAAAAAAGCGGTTTTTTATTGGGAAAATTTATTGTTAATTTCAAATATGTGTTTATACTTAATATACTATTATTAAATCCTGAGAAAATACGATTTAAAGGTAAAAAAACACCATACTTTAAGGGTTTTGTTTTGAAATATAAAACGTTGTGACTTTTCAATTGTTTTCATGTCCAAGCAAATTATTTGACGCATAAATAATATGTATTTTATTTATAAAAGTGTATTTGGTTCTAGAAGGTTTTTTTAAGCTGTAATATTGATTTGAATTTATTATTTTTGAAGCAGAAATGTGGGAATGTTAAGTATTAAAAAATATATTGAAATACTAATAGATGCACTATGGAATTTTATAAGTTATAACTTACATTAGGAAGGCATAATTGCAACTAAGGGAAGCTACATTAATGATTAAGTGAACTTAGATACAGATCTATTTATAGTATTAATTTTGTTGAAATTCTATTGTTAATTAATAAATAATACCTGTTGAATTTTAAAATTCAAAGTGTTCAGATTTTAATGGAACTCATGGTAATTCGGTTCTATTTCTGAATAATGATAATAGTCCCAAATAACTATAATCTCTGATTTTTTTAAATTCTATGATTCAGATAAAAACTGAGATCAGTTTGGTGCTCCAAGATAAATTATATATTTGGTTTCATTTCATTGGTAAAAATACCCTGTTCCCAAGTATTAGATACTATTTATAAAAAGAAAAAATATCCTTATTCCATATATGATGAAACATAATTTTTGACACTCCAGTGAATTTCTCAAAGAGCCAGTAGCTGACAATTATCATTTATGCTTCACATAAATACTCCTTATTTCTATCAAAAGATCAACTTCTCTGTTTCCTATTAAACTGAATGGTTATGATATCATGATGGAAGAGAAATATACACATTCTTTTAGTAAGAAATGGGCGTAAAAATACAAGATCACCGAACCCTTACAGTATATAATAATAAAAATTAGGGCCGGCAAGCTTCACAACATGAACTCTTGTCTTTTTTTCTTACACCAGTATAATCAAGCGTTACTATATAAACACATGTAAATTTAAAAGAAGGCATCAGTCTTATTTTGTGATTAGCAGTGTGCATTGTCACAGGCTAAATTGGAATCAAAATGGCATCATTTAAGGTTAGTTTTATTAAATTTAAAAAAATAAGAGAGAACCATATTCACATTTAAATTTTATATTTCAGTACATTTGTTTGATGGCTTTAATCGGATCTGCCGTTGCATCCGGAGGACCAAGACCAAGAGCAAGAACTCTTACCGTCAACCGTGCAGGAAAATCTCTTCTCAATACCTTCCCCTTCAATGATGGAGCTCGTGGAACTGCCCGTGCTGCTCATGCTGAACACCATGAACATGATCATGCTCATGCTGAACACCCAGCTGCCTCTGACAACAGATTGGCCCGTCAAGGAGCTGGTGATGATGTCCCACTTGACATTGGATCCATTGCTGCTGCTGGAGAGCGTTGTATCGACAAAGTTGTCATGGTAGAAGAAACTGAATACGATGACCACATCGAATGCCACCACAGCTACTCTGAGAGATGTCACACCACCTACACCACCGACTTTGAACCCCAACAAGAGGAAGAGTGCGAAGAAAACTTCAAAAAGAGTTGTTTCATTGAATACAAAAAGGTTGCTTTTGATGAGACCGTCAAGTTCTGTCACACTCCCTTGGTTTGCGAAGGTGAAGGACCTGAAGAATGTAAGACTGTCTACGAATCCGAGTGTGAAACCAAGTACCACGAACACGATGTTGAGGATGACGTTGTCAACTGTGAGACCATCCAAGAAGAGAAGTGCGAGGATGTCACCCAAGGTTACACCACCGAGCAAAAATGTACCAAATGGCCCAAACAAGTCTGTACCAATGAAAAGAAGAACGTCAAGAAATACAGTCCCCAAACCGAATGTAAGAAGGTTCCCAGACAATTGTGCGGTCCCTCCGGCTGTGTTCCCCAACCAGGACCCGAAGAGTGTTTCGACAAGAAAGAAACCATCGTCCAAGAAGTCCCAGAGGAGAACTGTAACTTGGAACCCCAAAAGTCCTGCAAACAAATCACCAAATTGGTTCCCAGCCTCAAGCCTGTTGAGGAGTGTGTTGATATACCCAAAGAAGTTTGCTCTCGTTCCAGAAAGAACCCCAGAAAGGTACAAAAGCCCGTTGTCAAGAAATGGTGCTATGTTCCATCTGCTGCTTCTGGTTTGGCTGCTTAATTTTTCTCATGGAAATTACAATAAAAGACAAATGAAAATATTACCAACATTTTGATATGCCCTAGTCAATTTCATACTGCCACTTTAATTAATTAACTCTCAATGTTCTGTACTATTGATACATTTAGGTCAATTAATAAAGATATTAAAAACAATAAATATTATAGTAGTTTTATTAGGCTATCAGACGTCTTTAAATCCAATATACATGATATCTTTTTCATTCGGTAGAAGCGACCGAGAATCGAATAATTTTAGGAAAATAATTTCTCCCTAAGTGTGTTTTCCATTGAGCTACGTCCTTATATTTAACAAATTATTTATCAGATAATTTAATTGCAAAGTACTTATTGGATTTAAAATGGTCATTTGCATACGTATATATAAGTACTAGCAAATTCTCATGATATGAAGTTTAGATATATCTTTGATAGTGTACTAATGTCTATTTGATCAAATCTTAGTTCTTTAGTAAATTTCAATTCCTTTTTTGTCTTCTCAATAGGCTCTATAAAAAGTTTTGTGGTATTCTTGAAATTATACAAGCTTGTATTATATGCTTTTATATCAAATAGGCTGGGGATTAATTCTACTTGGGTAGTTTTATTTACTTTTAAATACACAACGAAGTCATTCTTATTATTTATGTACAATTTTTTTCCAGCAAATTTTAGCACAGTTGTGTAATATGTTTTGACATTTTATTTGAAATTTTGGAATAGATATAGAAACAAAGAATCATATATGAAACTTACCTACTAAATTCTCGTACTTAGATTTTCAAAGGGAAAAAAAGACTCTATTTGCTATGTAATGTGCAAAGCCAATGGAAGTAAATACTGACGTATTCTGAAACTTGAATCCATTATTTCGTAACAAGTGGTTACTTATCAATCAATTGGTACTAATATTTTCTCTCTACAGGGTCGTTCAGGTAAATCCGGACTACCTTTAACAGTATCTTGATCAATAAGAGAAGTAAGTGGAGGTTTTAAATCTTATTTATAATTTCTATATATATAAAAGAAAAAAATAATTCAATGTATTTGCTGGAAACTGTAGAACGGGTGGTTACATGGCGCTTTTCGGGAAGAATTTTAATCAGAGTCACAGAAGATGACTTGAAGGAACGTATCATGATTCATGTCATACAAGGAATATGGGAGTGCGTGTTTTTATCTTTCCAGGACTTGTGGGCTTTTCTCTAAAATGCCCACAAGCCTTCCAGCGGTTGTAGACATGCCCGCGCAAGCAAATTCGACGATGGTGTTCCCCTGTGTCTCTTACACCGTAAATATTTATTTCGAATTAAAAATTGTGCAACTAACTTAAAGCTGAGGCTATAACGGAGAACCTCTAAATTTAAAATTGATATAACCCAGTTAAATTATTTCGTAATTGTTTAGGAAATATGTAGGATCACTTGACAAAATGAACATTAATGAAACTTTTGATATTCAACAACACAACTGTAAAATTCAAACTAGTGAACTTCAGCAACATAACTTTAAAATTCCCTTACAAATGGAGAATGTCATCATTATAAAGTCATTTTGAAGTAGCAATAGAGGTCAAAAAACGTCCTTTCAAGACTAAAATTTTATAAACATAATCTTTACGTTATAAATACAGAAGAAGGTCAAAATAACAGGTCACCCTAATTATGAGGATGTTAAGTGATCCAATAGTTTTCAAAAAAAAACAATTCGATTTTTCTATTCTTTATGAAATAGTTTATTCATTTTCAAATTCTATAAAAATATTTGAAGAAAATTCAATATTCAAGAAAAGAGGGGTTTTTTTTTACAGCCTGACGGATTTTCCAATATTTTTAATTAATAACACATATTTGGTCACACCAGTCTCATTTGTCCCGTTGAAACATTGAAAAATGAGATATTTAGGCGCACAAAAAATATAAACCCTCCAGTTATAGAACATTAAATATATGTTTATAATTTTTTAACAATATATTTTTGAAACTCATCGATTTGTAGACAAGTTTATAGTTATTTTTTTGATGAAACTAAACGATTATTAGGCAATTTTAGAAGTAAATATAGCAGATTTTGTTTAAAACCACATAGAAACACTGCATCTTTGTCCTATCATTTATGAAATTATTGTTTTCCGAATTTGTTTCAATTTCATTCCTTAAATACATCTATACGTTTCTACCGTGAATAATACTTTTAATATGTCTTACAATGTTGAATTTTATCATTCTTTTAATCTAAAAAATGACAAAGATCAAATACATGGGGGCATTACTGTATTTCCAAACATTGTTCCCTCCATTAACAGAGATAAAAGATGGTAATTTAAATTGATGTTGCATATTTCAATTCATATTTAGTAGTTGGATGCATCACATTGAATAAAAATGAACTTAACTACACAGAAATTAAATAATAATGACAAAAGCATAACAAAATCAAATTCAGATTACCAAATCCGAAAAAACAAGAGAGCTAAGCAATACTACTTATTGATCTCGCAACATTTTTAACGGAATGATACTTAACCACGAATTGAGTGAAAAAAAACTAGAAAAAATTATACTTCCATTATCAAAATGGGTGTACAAAAATAAATATTCCACGTAAGAATATAAGATCACCGAACCCTTAAATCGTATTACAAGAGTAAGATGAATGAGCCGGCAAGCATTAATTTTTGATTTTTTTTTTCTTACAACAATATAAATAACCTTTACTATATAAACATATGTTAAATTCAAAGAAGGCATCAGTTATAGTTTGTGATTAGCAGTGTGCATTGTCACAGGCTAAATTAGAATCAAAATGGCATCATTTAAGGTTAGTTTTATTGAATTTAAAAAAATAAGAGAGAATTTGATTCATATTAAAATTTCATATTTCAGTACATTTGTTTGATCGCTTTAATCGGATCTGCCGCTGCATCCGGAGGGCCAAGACCACGAGCAAGAACTCTTACCGTCAACCGGGATGGAAGATCCCTTCTCAACACCTTCCCCTTCAATGATGGAGCTCGTGGAACTGCCCGTGCTGCTCATGCTGAACACCATGAACATGATCATGCTCATGCTGAGCACCCAGCTGCCTCTGACAACAGATTGGCCCGTCAAGGAGCTGGTGATGATGTCCCACTTGACATTGGATCCATTGCTGCTGCTGGAGAGCGTTGTATCGACAAAGTTGTCATGGTAGAAGAAACTGAATACGATGACCACATCGAATGCCACCACAGCTACTCTGAGAGATGTCACACCACCTACACCACCGACTTCGAACCCCAACAAGAGGAAGAGTGCGAAGAAAACTTCAAAAAGAGTTGTTTCATTGAATACAAAAAGGTTGCTTTTGATGAGACCGTCAAGTTCTGTCACACTCCCTTGGTTTGCGAAGGTGAAGGACCTGAAGAATGTAAGACTGTCTACGAATCCGAGTGTGAAACCAAGTACCACGAGCACGATGTTGAGGATGACGTTGTCAACTGTGAGACCATCCAAGAAGAGAAGTGCGAGGATGTCACCCAAGGTTACACCACTGAGCAAAAATGTACCAAATGGCCCAAACAAGTCTGTACCAATGAAAAGAAGAACGTCAAGAAATACAGTCCCCAAACTGAATGTAAGAAGGTTCCCAGACAATTGTGCGGTCCCTCCGGCTGTGTTCCCCAACCTGGACCCGAAGAGTGCTTTGACAAGAAGGAAACCATCGTCCAAGAAGTCCCAGAGGAGAACTGTAACTTGGAACCCCAAAAGGCTTGCAAACAAGTTACCAAATTGATTCCTAGCCTCAAGCCTGTTGAGGAGTGCGTTGATATACCCAAAGAGGTCTGCTCCCGTTCCAGAAAGAACCCCAGAAAGGTCCAAAAGCCCGTTGTCAAGAAATGGTGCTACGTTCCATCTGCTGCTTCTGGTTTGGCTGCTTAATTTGTGTCATGGAAATTACAATAAAACACAAATGAAAATATTACCAACATTTTAATATGCCCTAGTCAATTTCATACTGCCATTTTTTATTAATTAATTCTCAATGTTCTGTACTATTGATACATTTAGGTCAATTAATAAAGATATTAAAAACGATAAATATTATAGTATTATTATTTTATGACTCTGATCTACTTGCTGTCTTTGACTCCAACATACTTAATGTATTTTCGTTCTCTATAAGCAACCGAGAATCGAACATACGCACATTATGTTTTAGTGAATAATTTCTTCCATGTGGCGTTGTGCATCGAGCTACAATGCCCTATTCAAATCATTACTATTAATTCTTGACAATACTTCTGACAATCTAATTGCAAAACACTTATCGGCTTTAAAATAGTCATTTACATACGTATATATAAGTAGTAGCAACTATTCATCGTGTAAAGGCTGGAGATATCTTTGGTTTCCGATAAAAAGACCGTGGTAAAAAAATTGTGTAATAATTGGCATAATATCAATGCGTAGTAAAATTGTCGTGCACAGTATCATTGTGAGGCAAAAATATTGGAAGTGATATCATTGTGAAGCAACATTATTATAAGCAACATAATTCTGAGTAATTTAATAGCAAGACATTATCATCGTGTGCCATTTCTTGGCAATCTATACTATTTGCGTCGAACCAAACTATTGAATGATAAAATAAATTCTAACGTAGCCTTTTTTTCCTAGCATTATCAACCCCTTGTAATATCCAAAAATCCACCCCGGTCCTTAGGATATACAGATAAGGAGCTGGGCCAAAAGAAAGTTTGAACTCTATTCCTGCTTTGTTTCTAATATTTAAATTCCATTGCTAATATGCCATGATACACCCCAATGTACGGACTGTGCAGGTGAACTTATATGCCCAAGGCAAGTTAAATTTCTCTGCCGGTGATTTTATGAGCATCAAGGAACCCTCTTAATATCCGAAAATACAGCCGGCTCCCACATGTGAAGTACTGTGCCTAAGACATTTAAAAACTATACTGCCGCTGCATTTCTAAAGACCAAGGACCCCTTCTAATATGTTATGCTACACCTTTGTCGACCACCCCTTAAAATCATAAAAGTATAATAATTCATAAGTCCAATAAATAATAACGTATATAGTGTACATATATTTTATATTTCTAAGTATATACATTTCTATTTAACACCATACATCACATAAACATTACACAAAGAAATACAAAGTACATGAGTAGAGGTTGATGACGTATAACATGTTGGTGGGCACCACTTAGTGTTGGAAAAATTTCACCTTCCTTGTGGCGGTGCAGCTCATCTTCACAACTCGTCAGCCATGGTGTATTATAGAATATTAGAAGGGGCTCTTGATGCTTAGAAACGCAGCAGCAGAGTAGTTTCAACTGCTTTGGAGCCCAGCACTTCACTTGTACAACCTGTGAGCTTGGGATATTATATGGGCCTATACAACAAAATTGCACACCTGTATTATGTCTGCACATGATACAGGTGTGCGCTTCTAAAACTGAACACTCCTTTAAATTTTAGGCGTTTTTCCTTGTCTACAGGCTTGAGAGCTTGACGAGGGGTTCTCTTGTAGACCTTAGGGCCAAGATCTTTCTTAACTAGCCGGTCCATGGTCCTTCTGCTGACGTTGAACTCCCTCGAGAAGCCGCTTTTTCACGGCAGCAACCACTTTATCCGCCCTTCGAGGCCTTGACATAGATCATGTGGTCGCCTCAGGAGTACCTTTGTCTACTACGCTGTAAACGGTGGTGCAGCTGCAGTTCAGAACCTTTGCAATTTCAGTGGGAGTAAGTTCCAAAATTTATACTCGACGTCTCTCCATATGATCGGCTGTTGTTTCACTGTTGCTATTAAGATTTTGCTTGAGTTTTGTTTATAACTAGTCAAGATCCTTGCCTCAAAGTATAGACCAGTTTCAACTCAATAAAATCATGACCATGGGCATGGTGTAAAATTTAAAAGAGTGTTCAGTTTTAGACGCGCACACCTGTATTACTCACAATCATAATGCTTACAATAATTTTGTATTACGATAATATTACCGATAAACTTTTTGTCTCGCAATGATAATGTACACGACGATTCACCACGCAACGATGGTATCCCAATAATTTTATCTGCAACCTTTTTACCACAATCATTTTACAAGGAACAAATATATTTTTTTTGTGCAGGATTGCAAGCGTTTGGCGTTCTGTTCAGCTTTCCGTTCAATTTTTCTTTTTTCGTTCAGTGTTCATCGTTCAACCATTATTTCATTCCGTTCCACGTACCATTCAACGTTCCAATTATAGGATAGTACCAGGCCTGTACAGTAGTATACATACATACACTAGCGTGCTTGTTAAATGAAGCTGTACAGTTTTTGAGTGATAAAAAGTCGGATACTCCAAATGAGATTGCTAAATTAAATTGAATGTAGAAAAACGAGAACGCCAAAGCTTTTTTTGTTGTCTAAAATGTCTATGGGAATTATGAGTAAAAAATTAATCAAACTCAAGTTCAAAACACTAACAGCCGACTAAAAATTAAAATATTTTATTTTCAAGGAAGTAGAATAACTATGTCTGTTGTGATTAAATCATCTCAATCATCTCTTAATCCCATTTGTAAATATAGATAAATTAAGTCATAATTAATTATTAAAATCTATCATAAATAACTTATGGCCAACTCTTAATAGTACTGAGTCATTATTATATTTTTAGCACGTCATTTTCCAACAAATTATAGTTCATTTCAATGAACAAAAGATTCCGATTAATTCTTTGGAAGCCCCGCTAATTGTACTTAGAGTAGCTAAAATTTACCACCACATTTATAGAAAATAATAAATTATATTTCAAAGACAATATTGTGCCAAGTTAAGTCAAGTACATAAAATGGAGTTTAAAAACTACAGTTATCATTCTTTGGTATTTCAATTCATCCCAGAATTTAAATTCAATGTCTATAAATGACCATAATATATTTTTGAAATATTGCCTGTCATTTTATTAATATAAATGATTGAAGCTTTGTCTATATGATTCGTGTATTTTTCCTAAAAATAAAGTTTTTTAACTAAACACGGACATGTAGGCGACATTGAAAAAATAAATTGCAGCCAAGATTAAATGAAATACTATTAACCTTGATTGCAGCCGGTAACGTCACACATAATATATAACTCAAATATCTACTCAATGTGAAGTACTTTAAATCCATACAAAAATTACAAGCAAAAATAAAAAACAAAGAGCGTGAGAATGTGTTTCATTGAGTACAAGATAAATTAAATTATTACTGCGTAAAAGGGACATAAATAATAATTATGTACTTTTTAGAGTGATTAATTCACATTTACTTGGATATTAATATCAGAGGCATCTGTTGGGGGTAGAGGCTTTAGGTCCCTCCCCAATTTCAAAAATTCCACCTGAATTTGCAAGGTCGTGTTTTAGGGTACGTATCTTATGTACAACTACACCCCTTCTGAAATTACTATGACCTCTTGGAACGGAATAATAAAATCTCATTTTTAGCGTTTAAAAAAATATTTTATTTCGTTGATTGAACGCACGTTCCATGGAACACCGTTCAATTTTGCGTTCCCTTCACAAACCTGTTTTTATGTATCAATGTTAATATGAACAAGTGTTAGTTTTTTGTACTTCATTTCAATCCCTGGTTTGTTTTATCCAATGGTTTTTTAAAGAAAATCTAATTGTGTTCATGCATGCCATTGATATGTTTATAAATCAAATAGGTTGGAATTAACTCTACTCTGGTGGTTGTATTTACACTCAAACACACAAAGAAGTGATAATATAATATTTATGTACTTTTATTAAAGCAAATTTTAGATGAGAGGTATAATATGTTTCTGTCGTTTTATGATGGAATTTTGGAATAGATATGGACGTATTTAATAAAAACAAAAAAATCATGTATGAAACAAACCATTATAATCTCATACTTACATATTTGAAGGGACAAAAAATGTATTATGTTTATATTGTGCAAAGCCAATGAAGTAAATATTGCACGTCTTAGCCTGTATTGTATCACTTTACCTTTCTTCAAATAAAAAAACAGGGAAAAGTTATCCTGTAGTTAGCCAAATATGTCAATCACACCACTCGTATTTATTTCTTAACTACTACCAAACTATTATTACTATAATATTTATCTACAACTTTTAAAGTGTATACATATACTTATATTTCAGAGTATTTAAGTTAAATATAACTTATTACTTTATTAATCGAAAAGAATAGATTATGAAATAGCCATAAAGTATAAAGTCTGAGGAGGGAAACTCGTATCCCTTTTCTTGTAACAATTGGTCAATATTCAATAAACTACCCCTAATACTTTCTCACCATTGTACCTTAATCTAAAATATGAATCAGCTTAAAAAGAATTAAAACCCCAAAGAGCATAGGCATTTTGCAGATCACAAAAATGGGCACTCAATTGTAAGTGAACAGTATGTTATTTAGATGTATATTTTTTCCACATGAATATATTAAATAATCAGCTTAATATCCCTTACATATGTAAAGTTTATGAAACCCAAACCATTCCTATTTTATTTACAATTAATTTGATACGTTTCTGAATGGCAGAATAAAAAAAGAATAATTGAAATACTACTTATATTTATCATTGATCAAAAGTGATTTTGAAATAAAAAAAATAGCTAATGAAACTTGTAAATTTTGAAGTTGATATACAATCATCACAGACGTGAAATGAATTTGTTTGTATTTGTAGTGCTCTCCTGACAGATAGTCTCTTATATTTTTTGCCACTTGAAATTTGATTCCCATTGACTGATTAACAATTTATCTTGGGTTGTTTTGCTAAATGTACTATTGATTTTCAAATGCAATTCATTTTATATTGTTCAAGAATATTGTGAAATGTCCTTTGATTAAAAGTCTAATGATATTGAAAGGCAGAAGCCCATATTTATTGAATAAATTATCAAATTAATCCAACTATGATTGATAAATATTGACAAAATGTAATCGTGCATCTGGCGACCACAAAAACTCAATGTATAAGTTTATTATTAAAATATACAAAAATACGATTATAAGTATTAAATTACATATCAAATAACAGTAAGAATGAAATTCTTTAAATATAAGATAATTGTACATTTCAGTAAGAAAAGTAATAATTATACGGTGGAACGCGCCTAAGCCGGATTGGAAGGAACAACAAAATTAGTTTTCTATACAAACCAGCCTGCCGTATGGAATGAATAATGTTTTTTTTTTTTTTTTCATGTGACTTCATCATTATTGATATCGACCGTCTCAGGACCCTAAACATTCTAGTTTTATACGAATACGAACCCTTTTTTTTATTATTACTAAGAAAAATAGTGAACTAATGGATTTCAATATAGTACCTCAAAATACAAGCACTTAAACCTAAAATCTATCACTCTATTGCCTAGCTTTACTTGTATATCATACATTAATATGCATTAAAAATATGTTCATAACTTTTTTATGTAACCTTTTTCCCATATTGTACAGGGTGGTCCATCGAAATCTGAACACATATTAATTCAATAATTAATGAAGTTTGTGGGGTTAAAATTAATTTATATATCGATATTTTAAAGCATAAGTAGTTAGTTACAATACAAACAAAATTTGAGCTCTTTAGCTTAGGTACAAATTTAGAAAATAACAGTGAGGCGTCTCCCAGACCACTGTCTACGCCCGGAAAAGAAGAAAAGGTCTGTAAAAAAGGCAAAAAAGGATCCAGAGGAGTTAAAGAAACATTTAAAACCAGCAATAAAACAAACCCATCTCCTACTGTTACAAAACTCTTCTGAATGAGTCTTTTGAACTCTTTTTTTACCTTTTTCGCCCACCTACAGCCCTGATGTTAACTCCCTCGATTACACTTTTTGGGTGCATGTCGAGGGAAAGGCCTGTAGTGACTGTCATCCAAACACTAAGGTCCTCAAAGCCGCTTTGAGCCAGACTGCACCCTTAGGACAGAAGACTACATCTGCAGGGGGTGCCAGGCCTTCCGCCGCACCCTGAAAGCTATCATTGCCGATGAGGGTGGCCACATTAATTATTGAAACAGCTAGAGATACATCCATTTATATTATGAATTTTAATTAAAGTCTATTGTTAATTAATCAATTATATCTTGTTAAAGTTACAATTCAAAGTGTTCAGATTTTATTGAAACACTCGGTAGACGATAAATTAACCGCTATAATGGAAAAAGTCATATATTTTTATATTGTAGTCATAATTTTTTTCGATCCTAATTGTTAAAAAATATTTATTTTTTTACACAAAAATACCCATTTAATTCGGATTTTAATTAACTATTTCTTTGATTTAATTGAAATGTAATTAATTATCATAAGCATTAAGTAGTATTCCATGTAAATGTTTATTTTTAAAGACATTTGATGAAAATTCATCAAGCTTTGTTGGAATTTTTTACATTTTATGCTTTAAAATATCAACTATGTCGTCTTCTTCAAATTTGACATAATTTATGACATCAGTGAAAAATCTCTATGCAAAATAAGTGTGACCAATATGTCATTTTCTAATTATGGCTTTGTTTTCCATGCTTAATTTACTATCGAGCATTTTAGTCCTAATCTTTTTTAAGCATCCATTTGGCAATATCTTCCTTAAGATATTTGATTGATACTTTTTAAGTTTTACGCATATTTTTACTCTTGGTTTGAAGTAACAACTTCCATGATGATGATTAATATGCTAGATATACCTATATGAGATTAAGTTAGTTTGTAATAAGGGGACTGACTTAAAGTGATAGTCCTTGTTCGACTCGGAAAGAAATTACTCTGATCGACATCAGAGTAATTCCAGAATATAATGTCCTTTCTGTGTGACTTGTGTTTATTTCCTTAATCTCACAGCTGCTTGTAGCTATTCTAATAAAACCTCATGACAGCTAAGCTTCTCTCATCCCAAACATTCTTGTAATTGTTAGGATTGACAAGTTCATTTTCTGTTTCTTTTATGTGTACAACTGTACAACTTAAGAGTAGAATATGTTCTATGTGACACTCTTGATAAACCACTTTGTATATTAGAGTCTGTGATAGATTGTGATATTTTTTTATTGATATAAATATCTACCTATGGAAAAAGTAGTGGAGTTTGTCTGTAGAATCAATTGATGAGCTTTGTTTTGTTATAAAATAGTTTCTTGCTCGGTAAATTTGTTCTTGAAGTTACACATCAGCATTAAATTTTCAGGATTTTATCATATTTGCCCCAAATTGTATATAATCAATTTTAGATGTTATATGTATAATAATTTATTGTCAAATCATGAGCTACAATGAACCATTGAAAACATATCCTTATTCCTTCCATTCCTATGCACAACTTATGTACTCAATGTTTGATCTATAATGTAACCTTCTCTTCTTTCTTGGTTGAACTCGTGTTTACTTACTTACTTCACTAACTTGTTGAACACAATGTTCTAACGTTTGCAAGTTAGAGGAGGCTCGTCAAATTCATTCATGTCTTTCATATTTAGCAAGTCTATAAGATGTCTTGGATCAAATTAAAAAAAAAAATAGAGATGTATTCCAAAGCCAGAAAGAAAGTGGACTCATCATTCCTCTCATGGTTCTAATATAAAAGATATTACCAACAAAAATTATTCTTTCTTTCTCCTCTTTACTGCAAGGCATTGCCTGTAGAACAATCTCCAGATGAGCATTCCAGGATAAAATTTGTTGAACACTGATTTATTTTTATTTTTTTACAGAAGCCATGAATTTAGTGTAGTGTAGGTCCTTATTTAGGACCAACAACCACGGTCCAGTCAAGTCCCATCCAGTCCAGCCCACTTGTCGGTCCTTAAAGAAGGTAAAATCGATTCCTCGTGACGTCAATGAGGGTGTTTTTCCTATATAGTATACTCGTATTATATTGTATTATAATGCAAAAAATAATATTTTTTGCAAGATATGTGCAATAATCTTAACACATATTTCCTTTGCCTTAATAACCATCGATTTTTTTTATGAAAAATTCCAAGGACCGACAGTCCTAAGGACCCGTCTCTCAAATCAACTATAAAATTTATAGCAATAAAAAAAGTTAACCCAAAATGTTAGCTAAATTTTTCTATAAATAAAAGTTTTCAGAATTGCCACGTTTAACCCATTTTTTCAACCTTTGAATGTCACAAATAGGTCATAATTATAATACTTATAATTTATTGGGACCTGTCCCAATGATGGATTGTCTTATGGACCGTTCCCAAAGACGGACCGTCCTAAGACTGGAATAGACCGAATAAATAAGGACATACACAACACTAGCCATGATAGCACTTTAATTTTTTAACAGCTTTTTCCTTTGTTATCCTACGACCTCACAATTATTTTATGGTTTATACAAATGAATACCAGAATAAATCGAAATATATACTAGTATCTTATCAAAATACTTTCTTCTTTTGGTATTACAGAGTGTAAAGATAATTTTCGGATAATTTTTATCTCCATTTGTCATCCGATTTTTGATTTTTTCCCCTCTGACTATCAAGTTAACAATACATAACATTTTTTGAGTTTTACTATGAGCCCCAATGTTCGTTAAAAATCATAACAATTTCAAGACCAAGTACATTTACTATCTCCTGTATAACGATGATTAAAAAAATAATCAAGAATTTACTTAGATAAATATAAGAATTTTAATTATTTTTGTTCTTTATAGGCTTTAATGTATTAAAAAAGTGATGGGGCGTTTGTTTCTATTGATTTTTTTTTGTATGACACGCACTACTGCAGGAGTTCTCAATGGGGGTACGTGTACCCCTTGGAGTACTTGGAGGCACTCTAAGTGGGACTTAAGATTTAGAAAGAATATTTTACTAGTGGTACATAACTCAGGGGCGTCCGCAGGGATTTGGCTGGAGGCACTGTAGCCCCCCCCCCCAAAAAAAAAAAAAAAAAAAAAATCTTTTTCTTTTTGGACATTTAACATTTGAAATTTTTTCCAAAAAATTTATTTAATTTTCTTTGAATAGCGATGGGTTTTTATTTTTTCCCCAATACATTTAATATTTGAGATTATTTTCAAAAAATTTACTAATTGAAATTTTTTGGAGAATTTTTGTTATTTTTTTTTTGAACAACAATGGATTTTGAATTTTTCTTCGAGAAAACTTAATTTTTTGAGACTATATATGGATGTTTGAAATTTTTAAGACAAAAAGTTTAATTTTTTCAGAATAGTTATGGATTTATGAAATGTTTTCCAGAAAGTGTGTTGTTTTGTGAATAGCTATGGACTTTTGAATTTCATTTCGAAAAAGTTTAAAATGTTGAAATTTCTTCTAATAAATTAAATTTTTCAAAATTTGTTCCTAAAAAATTTAATTTTTGGATTTCCTTTGAAAAAAAAAAAAATCCCAATAACCAAGCCCCCCTCCACCAAAAAAAAAAGAATCATATGGACCCCATGTCGCTCTGCTAAAAATACTTTGTGCTGGTAAGGGGATACTTGGGTTAAATAAATATTTTACAAGAGGTACATCCCTAAAAAGGTTGAGAGTCCCTGCCCTATGGTACATATACTTAAAGTAAGAGTGAACAAAATTCTATGTGAAAGGGTCACATTTAGGAAATTGAAATTTTGAAGGGATCACATTATAAAATACATTTTTTAAAGTTATATTTATTCAAATTTTCAATATGTATCAAATTAGAAATATAATTTGTATGAAAGGAAACAATATTTTTTCTTTCATGATGGTAAAATCAAATCATTAATAGCTTTTGTGTTTTTCTGCTGTTAAGCTGTGAGCAATTCTTCCTTATTATGAATTAAATAAATAATAGTTCCTTAGAGTGGAAAAATGAATAACTACTATAGTGATGGGATTATTAAAAAAAAAAATCCTGATGCCGATTTTTTAATATTTAAAAAAATAGTTATAAGATACATTTTACTATCAAGGGCGTCCACAACATTATATTGGGGTGGGGGAGAGCCTTGGTGTATGGAAATTTTGAAAAAAAAAATCCAAATATGAAATCTTTTTCAAAAATCCAATGTTGTTCTTAAATTTTTTATTCCAAAGTTTACAGCTATTGACAAAAAGTTAAATTTTTTGGAAAAACATTTCAAAAATCCACAAATTTTTACTACAAATAAAACTTTTCTTCAAATAAACTTTTAATATTAATTTTGTCTGGAATAAAATTTCAAAAATCCCCAGAATTTCCTAAAAAAATATTTAAAAAAAAGAAAATAGAATATTACATTTTGTGAGAAAAATTTCTATAAATACATAGTTAGTCACAGAAAATTGAATTTCTTGGAAAAACAAATGAAAACTTAATTCTTCTTTTTTTAATTTGAAAAATTAAATGAATTTCAAATCTTAATTTTTTGAAAAAAAATTGGAAAACTTAATTTTTTTGAAAAAAATTTGAAAACTTAATTTTCTAGAAAAAAGAAAAATTCCTCTATATGAGGAGGAGCTACACTTTTTTTTTTTTTTTTTCATAACTTAGAAAAGCAATAAATAGTGAAATAGCAGTTACAAATGGGAATCAGTATCACAAATTAAATACTATTCTCACCATGCCGATCCCGATAAATTGTCTACTGGCTAAAAATAGAATTCAGGGATTATCAATATAAATTAACATATTTATTTAATCATATGATGAGTATAATTAGTGACCTATAAGTGATTGTATTATTTGAACCATTCCATGGCAATTAAAATTTATGCTTCATAGCAAAAATTTCCTTGGAATTCTAAGCCATGGATCAACGTCTCTATTCATATGAAACTGAATTATACTTTATCTTGATGGAGTGAAAAATAACCAGAAAAATGTACCCCTCCTTTATTGTAAATGGGTGAACAAAAAAAATATTCCACGTAAGAATATAAGATCACCGAACCCTTAAAATGTATTACAATAACAAAATAAAAGAGCATCAACTCTTGTCTTTTTTTCTTACACCAACATAATCCAGCGTTACTATATAAACACATGTAAATTTAAAAGAAGGCATCAGTCTTATTTTGTGATTAGCAGTGTGCATTGTCACAGGCTAAATTGGAATCAAAATGGCATCATTTAAGGTTAGTTTTATTGAATTTAAAAAAATAAGAGAGAATTTGATTCATATTAAAATTTCATATTTCAGTACATTTGTTTGATCGCTTTAATCGGATCTGCCGCTGCATCCGGAGGGCCAAGACCACGAGCAAGAACTCTTACCGTCAACCGGGATGGAAGATCCCTTCTCAACACCTTCCCCTTCAATGATGGAGCTCGTGGAACTGCCCGTGCTGCTCATGCTGAACACCATGAGCATGATCATGCTCATGCTGAGCACCCAGCTGCATCTGACAACAGATTGGCCCGTCAAGGAGGTGGTGATGATGTCCCACTTGACATTGGATCCATTGCTGCTGCTGGAGAGCGTTGTATCGATAAGGTCGTCATGGTAGAAGAAACTGAATACGATGACCACATCGAATGCCACCACAGCTACTCTGAGAGATGTCACACCACCTACACCACCGACTTTGAACCTCAACAAGAGGAAGAGTGCGAAGAAAACTTCAAGAAGAGTTGTTTCATCGAATACAAGAAGGTTGCTGTTGATGAGACCGTCAAGTTCTGTCACACTCCCTTAGTCTGCGAAGGTGAAGGACCTGAAGAATGTAAGACTGTCTACGAATCCGAGTGTGAAACCAAGTACCACGAACACGATGTTGAGGATGACGTTGTCAACTGTGAGACCATCCAAGAAGAGAAGTGCGAGGATGTCACCCAAGGTTACACCACTGAGCAAAAATGTACCAAATGGCCCAAACAAGTCTGTACCAATGAAAAGAAGAACGTCAAGAAATACAGTCCCCAAACCGAATGTAAGAAGGTTCCCAGACAATTGTGCGGTCCCTCCGGCTGTGTTCCCCAACCAGGACCCGAAGAGTGTTTCGACAAGAAAGAAACCATCGTCCAAGAAGTCCCAGAGGAGAACTGTAACTTGGAACCCCAAAAGTCCTGCAAACAAATCACCAAATTGGTTCCCAGCCTCAAGCCTGTTGAGGAGTGTGTTGATATACCCAAAGAAGTTTGCTCTCGTTCCAGAAAGAACCCCAGAAAGGTACAAAAGCCCGTTGTCAAGAAATGGTGCTACGTTCCGTCTGCTGCTTCTGGTTTGGCTGCTTAATTCTTCCCATGAAAATTACAATAAAACACAAATGAAAATATTACCAACATTTTAAAATGCCCTAGTCAATTTCACACTGCCACTCTTATTAATTAATTCTCAATGTTCTGTACTATTGATACATTTAGGTCAATTAATAAAGCAATTAAAAATGATTTAACTAGTTATTTGTTAATTTAATAAAAACCAAATAATGTAATAGCCAATATATATGATGTATATATCCTTGTATACATGCAACCAAGACGAACTTACGCACATAATGTTCAAACGAATAATGTCTCCCATGTGGTGTTGTACATCGAGCTACTATGCCCTATTCAAATTATTTATATAAATTTATGATAATATTTATCACAATCCAATTAATAATGTACTTATTGGCTTTAAAGTAGTCATTTAAATACGTATATTTATAAGTAGTACCAACTGATTATAGTTTGAAGGTGGAGATATCTTTGTTAATGTAAGATGATCAATCTAATCATACCGTATTTTTTTAGTGTCTCCTGAAATGATTCTATATACAATTTAATTGTATTCTTGCAAGCCACCTAGGTATATGCTTAGAAATAAAATGTGTGAGGATTAATTCTACTTTGGTGGTTTTATTTACATTTAAATACATAAAGAAGTCATTGACTAATATTTACGTACAATATTTTTACCAAATTTTAGCAGAGTCTGACTATTATCTGTTTGTCGTTATATAATGAAATTTTGGAATAGATATTTTGACATATTTAGGAGGGAAAAAAAAATTAAAACCCACTCCTAAAGTATTACTTTCATCACGTGTTACCTTATTGTATGACGAATGATTTTCAAAATCTATTATAAGAAATATTAAGATTACTTATATATATTCATATATATACGGCGAGGGATCAGCAAGAAATTGTATTATTGTCCTTTAGCATGGCGGTACCTCCCTAACACAAAAATAACTTTATGTATTTTTTGATCTGCTGTCGATTCCCTTGTCTTACTTGATACGTCGTGGCTATTTCATTTTGATACGTACACGAAGTAAAAAAGGAAAGGAATACAAATTCCCGGTCATCCCTCGTAGTATATATATTGGACAATTCGGTATATCAAAAATACGATAAATAAATGTTGGAAGTGATTTGTGAGATATCAGTGTAGGGCCATACTGCTCACCAAACCTCCATTGGAACGCTACTTCGATCATTAATATCCAAGATTGGAACAACGCCATTGAGTCTTTAATCACCGTAGTCATTCATAAAAGTCAACTGATTATTTTTATGAAAAAAGGAATTAAATATTAATAATGCATGAATAATATCAAACTTTTATAATATAAGAATAAAAATATGCTTGAATAAAAACAAATCAACCCTAGAAATTAAGGACCAATAAATGAAAGATCGTATTTTTAAATTTTAATAGACAGTTTTTGTATTCCAAAATTATAAATTAGTAAAATAAAGTGTCATATAGGGCATAAATGAGGAACGAATGTATATTTGATAAAGATATATAACATACTTCTTATCAAAAAATGAGATTTTAGAAATAAAAATGAGAGACATAAAAGAAAAATCCACGTAATATGCAGTACCAAAAGATAATATATTTATATATTGTCAACATGCTTGGAACTAAAAAAGACTTACCCTCAGTCAAGTTAGAGATATAATGTTGAGATATTGTTGCAAAATATATGTTTTGTCTATAATACTTAATAAAATAAAAATCCTGTAACTTGATTCAAATCAATAATTTTAAAGAAACAACATCAAAATTTCATTTTTTTCGACATTGTACAGATTTCCAAATCAAAATGCGCCCATGAAAGGACATTTTTTTGGACGTTTAATGATTATTTTCTTGTTTAAAGGAATAAAATGCAAAATAAAAAATATCTAGCGATACTAAATTCCCAACTTGTGTCATTACGGTACACCCGAATATATGTACATGGTTGATCTTATCTAGTGATCCACGTTTAAATTTTTTAAATTTTCATGGACAAAATTTAAACAAAGGGTTTTGGGAGGACATTTATAGAACAAAATCATCTGAAAATAGTGCTTGCATCAATTTTTATTCAATATGTGAGTCCTCAGTTTTAATCATGCTTAAAACAAGGCTGCAATCCTTTGCAGACCTTTAATATACATATGTCAGACTCGAGTTTAATCCACTCCCTCTTGATGGAAGGCTCTAAAGACTCTCTCAGGAAGGCCTGGATCTCAGCAGCAAAATGACACGGAGCTCCGTCTTGAGTTGGGAAAGAAAATTGTCCCCGAACTTTTCTCTGGCCCAAGGTAACACTTTCTTATACAAAAGTTCGATGTAAGCATCTCTATTGAGCCACTTCTTCCTCTCCACAAAATGGGAAGGTAGACTTCACAACACCCAGGACCATGGTTCTGGCTCTATTTTTTGTTCTGAAGACATGTCTCTCTTAAGTTGAGACATTATCTGAATGTTCAGGTGTGATGGAGCGGCTGTTCTGCTTATTCAGAACAGCATCAACGGGCAAAAAAAATCATCCGAAAAGATCAAAATTTTGTCAGATTTTTTGTTGGCTTTGAGAAAATTTAGAATCTTCTTTGCTCTTTACAATGATCTCAGCTTACTTTGTTCAGAGATATTTCTTGTTGTCCCCTCCGTGACTAGATAAGATCAACCCTGTATGTATTGGCCATCTTTTTATTTCTATAAATAATTTATTGCTATCATATATAGATTAAATATATGCCTTGGACTCATGGGCATGAAGGACTTGCCTGATTTTTTTTTTTTTTTTTTAACTTCTCTTGTCCAATTGGGCCTTTTTGACAAAGTCAATCCTCCTTTCGTACTTCTTCCTTTTTGTAACTCTTAATAAAATATAACCAAGCAGTATAATAATAGAGCATTTTATCAAATACTATGTAGGATTTTTATATTATGTAGCACACATATAGGCCTGTATATATATATTTAATTCATTTTAAAATTTTTGAAGAAATGATATGGCAATGATAGTCTGGGATTTCTTAATGCATAAATAGCAGTTGGTGGGATTGACTTATTTGGCTAACTATCAAATGATTTCAGAGCTTTTTATATATGTATATTTTTTTCGCTGGAAAGGTAACGACGTGTTTAAGAACGGAGCATTATTACATGTTTTTTTATTTATCAAAAAGGATAGATAATGAAAAGGCCATCATGACATATCAAGTGAGACAAGCTGACAACAAAATACATGGGGTATTTTTGTGTTAGCGGGATAACACAGTGAAAAATGTATTTAAGTAACCCAAAGTTATTCTATTTATATTGCACAGAGCCAATGAAGTATAATTTGACGTTTTCTATAACTCACATATATTTTATTGTAACAAGTGGTGATTTATCGATATAATAGTGCCAATATTTATGAATGATTGTCTCTTAGTCTACTATTTATCAAAAGAAATTGCAATGTTTTTTTCAACTCAATCATTGTAGTAAATTTGGGAATATGTAGACATAACCTAGCCAACATTCTGTAGGCATATAGTAAGCTATATGCCAGTAGAGAACAAAAGAATATCGGCATATTTGCAAGACATTTTTAAATGTTTATGCCAGCGTTATCAAGCCATTAATTAACTCTCCATTGAACTATTATTTTTTTTATGTTAGGCATAAAATTGATAGCGTGTAATGATATAGTTGGTAGATTTTTGCTACATATATAAACACAAGCAAGTAGACATTAAGGCTAGTACTGGACGAGGTTGTACCTCGGTTCTCTTCGGTACGACCCTTGGGGTTTGGTACATTTACTCCCTGTGTGGTACGTATATAAAGGCAGCGGAGATCAAATTGTCGCCAAAATATTTTTCTTGAAAAAACAACACAAAATATAGATTTTTTAACTTTTTTATTGAAAATCAAAACTATGACGAGCATATAGGTATAGTGTAGCCATTCATTCGATATAATCACCATTGGTATCAATAACGGCCTCAATACGGCGTCTGAACATGCCGCAGGCTCTTCTGACCATCTCATTGTCCATGTTGCCGAATACCTCCTTGATGGAGTCCATCAGGCTGGCCTTGGTGCTATGGGGATGTCTGTTGGTATGTCTCGACATAGCCAACAGACAAAATAGTACAAAGGATTAAGGTAGGGAGAGTTAGGAGGCCACAAATCCTTGGTTCTAAGTCATAACAGTTCTCGGTTAACCACTGCATGGAGATTTGGGACACATGGCAGGGTGCTGAGTCCTGTTGCCACACCCAGGGCCTGTCTCCGACCTTCATGGACCTGGTAGGGTCATCCTCAACCATCTTCTTCACCTTGTCGACAAAGTCGGTGTCCCTGACCTTCCTGTCGGCGCCTTCCTCTTTAAGTGCCCTCTTTATGGTGGCATCAACATCCCAGGTGTCCTTTAGCTTCTTACAGATACACTGAACAGTCCGTAAATTCACTCTTAAGGTTGAAGCAATCGTTGAATTGGAGATTTCACCTCCATTATTACCCAATGCCATGACTACGGCGGACCTCGAAAGCTCCTCGTTCCACTTATAGCTCTTTATATCCTCATATGATAACGGCATGATGCTAACTGAACTACGTATCGTCAGCTGGCGAGAATAGCTTTCCTATTTGGTAACCGGTTTTTTATTTGATAATGTCGTCTTCAAGTTATCAAGGTTTAAAGTAGGCGACAATTTGATCCCCTCTCCCTGTATATATATATATATTCACAATAAATATTTTGCTATTATAAAAATTTTGATTTTTTTTAATTAATAGATTTAGATAGTGAGGTAATTTTAATCCTGATCCTTTTACAAAAAAGAGATAATGAACCGGCGTAGCTCATGAACAACGCGCTTGGAAGAAGTTATTCTCGTGAACTTAATGGGTGTATGTTCGCGCCCAGGTGATTCTTAGTGAAAGAAATATACTTTATGAATATGGATTTCACCAAAAAGATTCCTTGGTTCGATGGAGTAAATGTAATACTATATTGTTTACTTATACTTATTCAAAGCAACTCCATCTAAACATGACTTAATGACTTACAAAGTGATAAAATATATGCCAGTTGACGAAACCCCAGTGGTATCGTATAAATTTTCCAAGTTAGCTTCACGATATTTCAAAACTACAGGTACTTATATATTTTTTCGGCAGTTGGCGATATTGTGACTCCTAATCAGTCTTGTTGATGACCGGAAAATATAGACAGACTCATCTTTTTGAAAGAAAAAATATATATAAACTCATGAAAAATAAGATTGTATAAGCTTTGCATATTTTATATCAATCTTTGTTTCTTAGAGAAATTAAGTATATTTAGGAATAATATATTTGTACAGAAAAGAAATTATTAAGGAGTAAAACATCGAACAAACTTGGAAAACTAAATTAATTATATTATTAAAAAAAAAAAACATTTTACTTTAATACCGTACTGAACTGCGTACCGTAAGTGGTGTACCGCTGTTCGTACTGAACCTTGGATTTAATGTACCGCCCCAGCCCCAGTATTTAGATATCAATAAACACATTTCAAAAGCTTGGCATATTATAGTTAGCTAAATACCTTGAGCATTGAAATACTTGTAGGGGGAAGGTGTGTTGTTATACTGAAGATAAGTCAGGAACTTATAAGTCTATTATCTTCCAATGATCTCATACATATAAGATCATTTAATTGAATATAATTTTTATATTCAATATTATCTTTTTTCAAAGTTTCTATAACTTTTTTAGGGCTTAATGATAATTACTTATTTTAGGTTTTTTTAATCAATTTTATTTAAATTTTAGGTTTTAAAAAAAATCATTCAAATAAGCATTAATTGCCTAATCAGGACTAAAAAGTATTTTCGTAATAATAATTATTTGTTTTTAATTTTATGACTCAAACTTTATAAAGTGCAAAAAAAATTAAAGGAAAATTATTTAATGATACTCCAAAAAAAAGGAAAAAAAAATTGATGGTAGAAATCCTGTGGAGGCCATCCAAAAATGACGGATCTCAATCAAAATCGCTTGAAGAACATCCCAAAAAACTCTATGGATATCAACTATTTTGTGGGAATGATCTTATTTTTTGGATATCACCATTTTATTTTAGGAACTCACAACGGGTCAAATGATGACATTTGAGGGGTATAAAGTGTGAATGATCATGGAATGTCAAGGTTTAAATTTAAAAAAATAAAAATCAATATCACTTTTTGTGATAATTCTGAAGCCGAACTTCATGGTCTGATACAGACTTCAAAGTTAGAAAGCCGATTTCCACTATGAAAGATTCATTTATAATATATGGAGTCATTGGAGAGTATTTAGTAGTGAGTGAGATGATATGAAAAGACTATGCTCATAAATCTTGGTAGAAAAATCCCGGGTTAAAATGATCAAATCAAGCATAAAATAGATTTATTATGGGTCGAAAATGCGTTGCTTTTAAAAATAAAACAGTAAAGTACTATTATAAATTGCAAATTTTGATGTTGATAGACAATCTCTTCTCAGACGTGAAACGAATTCGTTTGCATTTTTTTAATTCTTACTGCTTCAGACACTTAATCTCTCATATTTTATGCTACTTGAAATTTGTTTCCAATTGACTGATCAACAATGTTACTCTGTCAGTATTACTAAATGAACAGCGGATTTTCCAATAGAATTGATTCCATATTGATCAAAAGTATTGTAATATGTCATTTGATTAAAGGCCTAATGAAATTGATAGAGTTCAAAAGCCCATGTGTGTATTGAAAAATGACAAAATTAGTGCAATTCAATGGTCAATATATATTTACAAAATGTAATTTTGCATTGTAACGCTGAAGCAATCTTACACAAAAGCTCATTGAATAATTTGAGGCTTAAAATTTAAAAAAACAACGCGATTATAAATATGAAGCATATTAAATGCACATATTCAATGACATTCCACAATGAACTTGTTTAAATAAAAGATACTTTTTAGAAAGAGAACCTATATTTGGATCAAGTAAAAGTGTGGGCAATCTTTTCAACAAAATTATAAGTTTCAAGGGGGGCTTTTTTTTTAGCAAAAGAGGGCGTCCGTTGGATTATTTTTTTTTTTTTTGGGGGGGACTTGGTTTTTAGATTATTTTATTTGTAAAAAAATCACAAATATTAATTATTTGTGAAAAAAAATCAAGAATTAAATTTTTGAAAAAAAAAGATCAAACTAAATTTTTTAGAAAAGAAAGATCAAACTAAATTTTTTGGACAATAATTTTAGATATTAATTTTTTTTTTTAATTCATAGGTATTCACAAAAAATTTCAATTCTTTTTTTTATTTATTTCAAATATTAAATTTTTTAGAAAAAAATTTCATATTTTACTTTTTCTGAAAAAATATTTCAAATACTAAATAATTTTTAAAAATTTAATAAATATATAGTTATTCACAGAAATTTTTTTTTTTTTTTTGCAAAAATATTGAAAAATACCTAACTACTCAAAAAAAATTTCAAAAATAAAAGTAATTTTTAATTTTTTTTTTCAAAAATCTATTGCTATTCACAGAAAATTTGATATTTTGGTAAAAATTCATGTAATAAAGTTTTTGGAAAATAATTTCAAAATGTATAGCTATCCAGAAAAAATTTAAAAAATTATATTTTTTGTGGCCTTTTTTGACATTTTTTCTAAGAAAATCAATCTCTAAAAAACCAACTTACACCAAGTTTTTGTAATTTTTTTTCATCATGACCAAATAAATTTGTAGTAAAAAGAAAAAAGTCAATAATTTGGGGGGAGGTCAACAGCTCCTCCAGCTCACCCCCTGTAGACACCCATCAGCAATGGTCATTTTGGCTTTATATGAATAATTTGCTTACCATTTCTAAGGCACATAAGGCACTATTCATATAATTCTTAATTATGCTCATATCTTTATTAGAGTAACACAAGACAAATGATTGGCTATCAATCAAAAGTATATCACCTAATCTCAAATTGTAAAAATGGCAATTTTTTTTAAAGACATGACTAACCAGATGTCAAGGTTAACACTCAAACAATTTTCTCATTAGTATTTTATTTGTAGATATTTATTCGCTCCTCTATTGAGGCAAAACTTGTACCAAGAAGCCACTTAGCCATAGACAGGAACAAATGGTAGTCATTAGGTGCCAGATCCAGACTATAGGGTGAATTCATAAGAATTTTCCATCCCAGATACTGATCTATTAAAGATGTGTGCGGTCTGGCGTTGTCTTGATGTGCCGCGATTCCTCTCCTATTCGCATTTATTTTTGAATCTAGCCTTCTGCCAATGTTTCAAAGCTTTTATGTAAGATGTTCAGCTAATAGGCGATGCTATGACTGCTAACTTGACGGTCTATCTCGATAGATTCTATGGTTTTATTCACATTTTCGGCGACAAACCTGCCCGTGCGTGGTAAATCATTCACTTCAACAACACAAAATAAAAACACATGAACCACTGTTATGTAACACCAACCGAAAGGATACGACCCCATATACATGGAAAAAAAATCTGATCGCTTTTGGCACGTTTTTTCATTTCAGTTAGTAAAAATGGTATATTGCGAATTTTTTCCTTTGATACCTCCATACTCGACGCACGATAATTCACAACTGAACCAGCCAAGCGTAATACTGTCGTAAAAACGTTTGTAGTATACCCTCACACCTTATCGTATGATCCGATTTGACTAATAATGACCAAGGTTTACTTAGTTTTTTAAAAAAGGGCCGGAAATACAAAATTACTTTTTTGCCAAACTATTATTCAGGACTTGTAACAATTAACTTATGGAAGATTATTTTAAAGTTTCCGGAATTGGGAAAAAGTCGTTATGCTGCAAGTTTATGTTATGTTCTTGAATATTTTCATCGAGTTCAGAGTGCACAGAAAATAAAGGATATAGTAGAAAGCACATACTCTTTATCAAGTGAAAAAATTGAATTGACTTTCGACTTCAAGTCCAGTTGGGAGTCCGTGTGTTTTTTTTCGAAATTTGTTCATTTAACTAATGCAATTTTTATATGCTTAAGTATGCAGTTATTATTTAAATATATGGAGCTAAAATATTCGTATTATTTGACAAACTTAAAAAATGATATCCATATTGACATTCATTCAATCCAAAAAAGAATACAATTTGCAGAAAGTATAATTTAACCAATTATAATGAAAATCACATGTCACTTATGAAATTAAAATTCAATATATTCTACAAAGAAATTGACCCTTCCTTCATAAATATGGGTGTAAAAAATATTCCACGTAAGAATGTGAGATCACCTAACCCTTAAAAGATGAAAGGGCCGGCAAGCTTCAAATCATGCACTCCTACCTTTTTCTCGTGGACAACTATAATCAACCATTATTATATAAACACACGTTAATTTCCAAAAAGGTATCAGTTTTATTTTGTGACTAGCAGTGCGCATTGTCACAGGCTAAATTGGACTCAAAATGGCATCATTCAAGGTGAATTTTGACACACAAAAGTGAAGATAGAATCAAATCTATATTTGTATTTTGTATTTCAGTATGTTTGTATAATCGCTTTAATTGGATCAGCCGCTGCTGCCGGAGGACCAAGAGCAAGAACTCTTGCTATCAACAGGGATGGAAGATCCCTTCTCAACACATTCCCCTTCAATGATGGAGCTCGCGGAACTGCCCGTGCTGCTCATGCTGACCACCATGAACATGATCACGCTGAACACCCAGCTGCCTCTGACAACAGACTGGCCCGTCAAGGAGGTGGTGATGATGTCCCACTTGACATTGGATCCATTGCCGCTGCTGGAGAGCGTTGTATCGATAAGGTCGTCATGGTAGAAGAAACTGAATACGATGATCACATTGAATGTCACCACAGCTACTCTGAGAGATGTCACACCACCTACACCACCGACTTCGAACCTCAACAAGAGGAAGAGTGTGAAGAAAACTTCAAAAAGAGTTGTTTCATTGAATACAAAAAGGTTGCTTTTGATGAGACCGTCAAGTTCTGTCACACTCCCTTAGTCTGCGAAGGTGAAGGACCTGAAGAATGTAAGACTGTCTACGAATCCGAGTGTGAAACTCGTTATCATGAACATGATGTTGAGGATGACGTTGTCAACTGTGAGACCATTCAAGAAGAGAAGTGTGAGGATGTCACCCAAGGTTACACCACCGAGCAAAAATGTACCACATGGCCTAAACAAGTATGTACCAATGAAAAGAAGAACGTCAAGAAATACAGTCCCCAAACTGAATGTAAGAAGGTTCCCAGACAATTGTGCGGTCCCTCCGGCTGTGTTCCTCAACCAGGACCCGAAGAGTGTTTCGATAAGAAAGAAACCATCGTCCAAGAAGTCCCAGAGGAGAACTGTAACTTGGAACCCCAAAAGGCTTGCAAACAAGTCACCAAATTGGTTCCCAGTCTCAAACCAGTTGAGGAGTGCGTTGATATACCCAAAGAAGTATGCTCTCGTTCCAGAAAGAATCCCAGAAAGGTCCAAAAGCCCGTTGTCAAGAAATGGTGCTACGTTCCATCTGCTGCTTCTGGTTTGGCTGCTTAATTCTTCCCATGAAAATTACAATAAAACACAAACGAAAATAAACCCAACATTATTATATGCCCTAGTCAATTTGATACTGCCACTCTTATTAATTAATTCCCAATGTTCCGGAATAATTATACATTTAAGTGAATTAATAAAGCTATAAAAATCGATTCATTCAATTATTACAATTATTTCAAATGTTCATAGTGTTAAGGTTGGATCTAATATATCTTGGATATATTGTATTTGATAATATATTAAGTGATATACTTATACACAATCGCGTAATTAGCTTTCATACTGTCGGGTAGGGGTTTCATCCCTAAAATTATCAATGTATAATTTCTTGTAGATCTTAAAGTAATTAAATTAAATTTATTCCAATTATGGAATGAATGAACTATTTACTGATATAAAAAGCATCTTCTTTATATAAAAAGACAATAATAGTATTGTCTTCAAATTTATCATAAAACATTTCAGGCTCACACATTTAATTCTACTCTTAAAATATAATTTGACCTAATATATATTAACAAAAAGAAGGTTTTAAAATTTGTTAAGAGGTTAAAAATACAAATGTACTAATTTTTTCATAATAAAATGTAATTGATTGAGATAGGTGTAAAATATGAGAATATTGCGCCTTTCAACGGAAAGAAAAGAAACACTTTTTTTTTCTCTTTTTCGTCACTCCTTCATATGTAGGTTAACATATTTGTTACGGGCAATATGGAAAATTGGGTATTTTGCAAAATGGCCAGGCAATCCAATAAAGTGATCAATGGTAATTTTCACATTATTTACATTATCAGGTAATATGATTTTGAGTAATTTGATTATTCAACAATTCATTGCAATCACGTTGATTATTCAGGATTTGATTAATAGGGATGTCCAACCTGTAGATAAAGGACAACATTGAGACCCACCAAATGTTTATTCGAGGCTTACTATTTATTATTACTTCAAATAGTATTTTTTTAGCAAAATTATCGTAGTATCATCAAAACGCATTGAACGCTGATGATACGAACAAACATTGAAAATATTTGACGGTATTACGTAGTTTCTTAAACTCTAACTGGGTTGGTAGCTTAGCTTTTTATAAGCATTTTGGGCCTGCAAATTAAATTTTGCCTTTATTTATATTTGGTGTAAAATTGACATAAATTTGTATTTAATAATTTTGTTTTATATAGCCATTTTTCAGGGAATTTAACTTTATAGATTTTATATTAAGTGGAATATTATCAAATAGGATCAACCATTCTAATGTAAATTTGTATTAGATAATCCTGATATACCCACATTTTATTAGGTTCATTCAAATTGCATACCTCTTTGGCTCTTTTACTATAATGGGCTGCATTGACACTTAAAATACTTTTATGGACTGCAGAACCTAGTAAGTCAAATTCCCTGAAAAATGGCTATATAAAACAAAACTATTAAATACAAATTTATTTTAAATTTTGACCAAATATAAATAAAGAAAAAATTTAATTTTTCAAGGCCAAACTGCTTAAAAAAAGATAAATTTTCAAACCTGTTAGAGTTTAAGATAAGACGAGATTTGTAAAATATTTTTCAATTTTTTTTCGTATAATGAGCGTTCTACCTGTTTTGATGATATTGCAATAATTTTGCTAAAAAATACTATTTGAAGTAACAATGAACAATGGGCCTCAAATAAACATTCGGCGGTCTGCAATGCAGCTGGCGATCCATAGTTTGGACATCTTTGCACTAGATTATCAAATTTCTTACAATGAAATTCTATCTTAATCAAATCCTTAGTAATCAAATTGCTTGCAATGAATTGTTTAATAATTAAATTACACACAATCATTTTACCTAACAATGTAAATGATGTTAAAATTACCATTGACCACTCTATGGGATATTTTATCAATTGCCGAGGCATTTTCTACAATAACCGTCCTGACGGGCATTTTGTAAATACCCGGGCATTTTGCACATTGCCTGCTCTTAGGGGCATTTTGCAAAATCAGTCAAAAACAGGCTCTTAATGAACTAGAATGCACAAAAAATATCCCAACAGCATCCTTGGTCATTTTATACATCTACTTGCTAAATTTTAGACTGATCAGTTCGACCATTTTGTACTCCAAAAACCAAAAACGGATTTATAAATATAGATATGATGAAAACTTTTGGAGGGCTTCAGAAACATTTTGGGGGGGTTCCCCCAAAAAAGGGATGCAACGTCAATGCTTATTAATAAAATAGAAAGGAATTCATTTTTGTAGAAATAACCCATATTTCATACTAATCTATACTCCTATAGTGTCATTCCAAGTGAAATTAATAAAAAAATAGAAAAATTTTCACAACACTATATATATATATATATTTTTAATTTGGCACATAATTTAAAATAGGTATGTTTAAAAACTAAAAAATTTAGCCTTTTTTGTCTTCCGGTTCAGGATTGAGAGGCTTCTAAAGTGTTTGCCTCAACTCCACATTTTCGTCAATATTATGCATAATTACAAATATGTTACTATGTACGAAAAAACTCAACAAATATTTAGATATCCCAGTTTGCACTTTAGAAAAGGACTGCATTTAGTGTTCCCCTTCATCAATGCACTTTAGTCATTTAATACGAACTTCATCGCAGAGAAAAATCGTTCAAAACTCTATTTGGACGATGAGATTTGCATTAATGTCTATGCATCGTCACGAACGTCCGAGGAATACATGGAAAGAGGTGCCCGTTTTTTAAGGAGTAGAAGTCAAATATCAAAATTGATGATTTCATCCTTCAATACTATTTTCTTGAGCTAGGGAGAAATTTTTGAGCCATTCTCTTCCACAGATTGACAGAGTTCTAATAAATATTGTCGAAAATCGTGTGTATTTTTAAACAAAGAGACCGATAATCAACATTGTAATCCTGAGCATTTGTAGAATGTACTGGAGGAGGGCTCGCTTGGCTGTCTGTTTTATCAAATCAGCAACAACCAGCTGTGACAAGGAAGGAAATTGGCAGAAATGACTCCAATGTCATTTTTCAATGCTACACTGAGTCCAACAAGGACTTACAATTAAAACTCCGCAACAAATCCTCAAGGTTACATTCCCCATTTTATGAACAAACAACAATAATTAATCAGGTTTTGAATATAACTGAATCAACCATTTTTGTCTGATGAAACCTTAAAATACCAACTAGGTACATTTAACCCATTTTTTAAATTCGATTGTTTGTCTAACTTCCCCATTGGTCCCTGCCAGACAGCCAGTTATAATTTTGTGACTTTGTTTATATCTCAGATATCATATGGAATACAGGTTCTTATTTCCTTAGTCTATTATGGTATTCTACATACAAACATATACAAAAAATAAACATAGCGTATCTGGGTAAATCAACCCATTAAAAGCTTAAATTTAACTTTCTTTCAACAGAATAAGTTATCATATGTTGTACCAAACAACAAAAGTTGACCTCTTTAAACTTTGATTCAAATAAGCTACAAAGGCTAAGTTCCATGCTGTTTTTTTTTTTCAATAAGTAACTATTTATTAACAGAAAAAAAAAACCAAGAATATTAGGCGGTTTAATAATAGATCTATTACAAAGTTATCCATTATTTTTCTGGTATATGACTTTGATAATGTGTTGTATAAATGCATTTGGTTTTAGCTAGAGAATGTTAGCAAGATAACATCTCAGATATCTTTCTGATTGTTTGTCTCAGTATTGTTTGATCCTTCCTCAAAAAAATTACACCAGGACAAGGAAAATTTTAATGCTTTTCTTCAATAAAGGCGAAAACGAAAGCCAATTGAAGTAGTGTTTATGGTCATGATAAAGCCAATCATACATAATTTTGGCTTTGTTAGTTTTGTTCCAGTAGTTTTGATGTCAAAGATGTACTATACTCTGGAAGGCCAATTGTCAAAATTGTGTGTAAAATAATGGAAATTGTACCGTCATTAAATCACTTTTTTGATTGCCGAGAAGATAAATATTCATGGGAAAAAGTCCATTATAAATAAGTGATTTTTGTACCACATCTTATAATTAGGGATAGCCCTCCCTCTAAGTGGCCAAGTAGTTTGTGAATGTCCCCTATGGTAAAATTAAAACATCCGACTTTAGACATTTAAAAAAAACTTATACTTACTACCAAACAATTATTCAAATTATTGTTGTTGAACCAAATTAAGTAAAGACAGGTAAACATTCAACATAATTTTATTCACAAATATGTTAAAAAGGATAGTTAAAATACTTGTCTTTTTTGTGTATATCCATAATCAAAATGATAATATATACATAAACATGAAATTAAATGTATTATTCTATAGCAACCATAATACTAATTGAACACAATTATATGTGGTTCAACACAATATAAATAAATTAGCAAAACATCATTTCAAATACTATTATTAGTGTTTACGTCTATATTTTAGCATTGGAAATCCAAGCACATATGAGAGGACATCTTGACCAAAATCTTTCATTTTTTCAGCTGTGCTAAAAACTACGTTTTGAATATTATTTGTTCAATTTAAGTGGGAATACAATGTCCAATAGTTAAGAGGATCATGAATCACAATCATAAAGTTTCCAAACCTCTCATTTCCATTTTGCTTCTCCAATGAGTAATTAGATACCTACTGGAAAAAGAAGAATATTCTACTTGAACGCTATTTATTTGTTCTTTCAGATAGGAATCGATTAATCTCATATATCTAATCGAGTTTAAAATGGAGTATACCTTCTAAAGGAAAAACATTCCTGAAAAAATCCGATAATTTGGGTTGAAAGTATGAAAACATCCCAAAAAATAAGTAAGAATCTAATAAACCCTAGCGATGTAATACCTGGAGGAAATTGTCTGATATTTTATTAGTTAATTTTTTAACGGCGTTCCCAATTACACTTAAACTAGCAAGAATAAATTATGCTAAAGTTAAATTGAGGGCCCGAAGTAAATTAAATTATAGTTCTTTCTTCCTGAGTATTGAAACGTCTCCAAAAAGTTTGTCAATCAAGTATATAATTTACCAAAATTCATGTATATTAAACATTGCTATGTATTAAACATATTATGAAGTAAAAAAATTAATTGGCCATTTAACCTGCTATGACAATGTTTTTTTTTTTTTTTTTTTTTAATTTGTTCGTTGTAACTAATCGCAAGTGTTATAAGCTTAAGTATGCAGTCATTATTTAAGTATATGGAGATAAACTATTCTTATCATTTAACAAACTTAATTAATAATAATCATCTTAGCATTCATTAAATGTAAAAAAAAAAAAAGTATTATAGAATGTATAATTTATACCATTTATTGTGAAGATCACTTGTGATTTACCAATTAAAATTTAATATATTCTATAAAAAATTGACCCTTCCTTCATAAATATGGGTGTAAAAAATATTCCACGTAAGAAGACTAGATCAACTAACCCATAAGAGATGAAAGGACCGGCAAGCTTCACAACATGAACTCCTGCCTTTTTCTCCTACACCCATATAATCAAGCGTTACTATATAAACACATGTTCAATTCCAAGAAGGTATCAGTCTTATTTTGTATTGGCAGTGTGCATTGTCACAGGCTAAATTAGACTCAAAATGGCATCATTCAAGGTGAACTTTCACACACAAGTGATGAAAGAATTCAATTCATATTTTTATTTCGTATTTCAGTATGTTTGTTTAATCGCTTTAATTGGATCAGCCGCTGCTGCCGGAGGACCAAGAGCAAGAACTCTTGCTATCAACAGGGATGGAAGATCCCTCCTCAACACATTCCCCTTCAATGATGGAGCTCGTGGAACTGCCCGTGCTGCTCATGCTGACCACCATGAACATGATCATGCTCATGCTGAGCACCCAGCTGCCTCTGACAACCGATTGGCCCGTCAAGGAGGTGGTGATGATGTCCCACTTGACATTGGATCCATTGCTGCTGCTGGAGAGCGTTGTATCGATAAGGTCGTCATGGTAGAAGAAACCGAATATGATGATCACATTGAATGTCACCACAGCTACTCTGAGAGATGTCACACTACCTACACCACCGACTTCGAACCTCAACAAGAGGAAGAGTGTGAAGAAAACTTCAAAAAGAGTTGTTTCATCGAATACAAGAAGGTTGCTGTTGATGAGACCGTCAAGTTCTGTCACACTCCCTTAGTCTGCGAAGGTGAAGGACCTGAAGAATGTAAGACTGTCTACGAATCCGAGTGTGAAACTCGTTATCATGAACATGATGTTGAGGATGATGTTGTCAACTGTGAGACCATCCAAGAAGAGAAGTGTGAGGATGTCACCCAAGGTTACACCACCGAGCAAAAATGTACCAAATGGCCCAAACAAGTATGTACCAATGAAAAGAAGAACGTCAAGAAATACAGTCCCCAAACTGAATGTAAGAAGGTCCCCAGACAATTGTGCGGTCCCTCCGGCTGTGTTCCTCAACCAGGACCCGAAGAGTGTTTCGATAAGAAAGAAACCATCGTTCAAGAAGTCCCAGAGGAGAACTGTAACTTGGAACCCCAAAAGGCTTGCAAACAAGTCACCAAATTGGTTCCCAGCCTCAAACCAGTTGAGGAGTGCGTTGATATACCCAAAGAAGTATGCTCTCGTTCCAGAAAGAATCCCAGAAAGGTGCAAAAGCCCGTTGTCAAGAAATGGTGCTACGTTCCATCTGCTGCTTCTGGTTTGGCTGCTTAATTTTTGTCATGGAAATTACAATAAAACACAAATGAAAATAAACCCAACATTATTATATGCCCTAGTCAATTTGATACTGCCACTATTATTAATTAATTCCCAATGTTCCGGAATAATTATACATTTAAGTGAATTAATAAAGCTATAAAAATCGATTCATTCAGTTATTACTATTTATTTTATCATAATATGTATTACAGACAAACTTATAGTTAAGCCCTATTTTCTTTAAAATATTCATACACACTTATATATCTATGTACTGGCTACTTTTCAGTGTTTATACATAAAGTTAAGGTTGGGCCTAATTTTTCTCTGATTGATTAATTTTTGATATCACACTTATGAATATCCTATCAATAAAATAGGAAGAAATTTATTCAGGTAGAAATAATCCCATTGGCTTGTGCTTATACAAATATGAGCAGGCTATTGCCCGAAACTTTTTACCAAAGGACAATTGGCTGAGTAACATTTCGTCGAAGGACATTTTGTTGAAAGACAATTGGACGAACAATAAATTGAATTTATTAATGTTCAGTATATATGCAGTTTGATTATAGTTTGAATCTTTACGGTTGTAGTACTTTCAATAAATTAAATAATAAACAGACACGACAGCGATCCGAATAGAAGAAGTACTAATCAGTTCTTAGTTATCAATTATAAACATTTCACTAAATTGGAACCACATGGAAAATGTTTATTTTTGTATATAATTAATAAAATAAATATTTTTCCGCAGAAGAACGCTCATTTATTTAACTTATATGACATTTTTGTGTTTACTGCAAATGAACAATACCCAATTATTAAATGTTTAATTGAATAAAAATATATAACCATATATATCAATATATTAAATATCATCTTTCGGTCAAATGTCCCAAACAGCCATTTGATTAAATGTCCATTTGGCAAATTATCAATCGGAAAAATGTCCTTTTGGAAATTGTCCATAGGCAAAATGTCCTTTTGGAAATTTTCAATAGGCGAAATGTCCATTCGGCGAAATATAATTTGGAAAATTGTTTTTAGGCAAAAATGTGTTTGGGCAATTGCCCTAGAACTGTTGCTGCATTTTTTTAAACACACCGTTGATCCGATGTTGTCTTTCGAACCCATAATTTAAAAGAAACATTAATTTCTTCCTAAGTTTGATTTATAATTTATTATCTAAATTTCTAAATGATAATTTCCATGAATCTCATCAATTTTTATTCGGGGTCTTTTGGAGGAAAAAAATTATGTTCTGTAATTTAGGTGGGTCGGGACTATAAACATAACGAGATATCTTCAAATAACAAAAATGATATAGGAAACAGAAGATATATGACGTCATTATAATTTTTCCATTTACTAATTAAACTGAAATAATATTGTAAATAGTTTAAATACGAATTCTGAGATTCAAAATGCTATTAATTAATAAAAAATCATATAAATTTTTAGATTTAGCACAATGCTTAGTATCACGATCATAAAATAAAATTTCTTGTAGAACTCGGAAAATTCGCAGTACAATGAGCCTTCATTATTCGCGGTTGGTTTATACAAGGACTATCTTCAAATGATTTGGATTATTAAACGATTTAAGGATTTAGAATATTTAACGATTTTAAGATTTGGTTTTTATTTAGTCTTAGAATCAGTACTATAAGTCTTTGGGACCGGTTTTTAAGACTCTCGGCTATTCGTACTGTCAATACTAGAACTGATTAAAAAAAAAAAAAAAAAAAAGTTAAGTGACGTAATCAAAGACCAAACATTTATAAGTTGAACTGATATACAGGACTGAACTGGACCAAAACAAGACTGAAGTGAACGTAACCCTAATTTTTAGTCCTAAAAAAGAACTGGCATAATTAATTATCAATGTGATCGGTCCTGGCGGCGATTATGGTCTTCAGACGGTGTCTAAAGACCATATGTGCCACACACTCCTTTCCAATATTTTACTTGCTCATGACAGCCCAATACTAATTAACGGAAGCCTTCATGGTGGCGATGTTTGGGTTGCAGATGGCGCAGGTCCTTTAATCCCTTGCCTCTGTTCAATGCCAGAACTTAAAGACATGGGGGCTTAAGTTAGGGATATAACTAACTTCAAACTATTCATAAGTCATCTACATCGATGGAGATGGTCCATTTTCATTGGAAGCGTGAGCATAAGCAAGAACAAACGATTTTGGACAAACTTCACAAAATTAGTCCTGGACGAAACTCTGGCTTTGCTTGAATTTGTTATACCTGATATTGCATGATCGCCATATAAGAAATTTAGTTCATCGAGTCAATGCTGCCTTGATAACCTACTTGGAAAATTATAAAAAATGATTGCACAAAAGAGTTTGCGAGTCATTAGCGTTTTGTCATGGGAAAGAATATTTCAAATCACTACAAAATACGCAAATCAAGTGTAAATAACAAAACGTTATTATAAAGTTGATACTTGTAAATACTAAGCTATAAACTAGTAACCTTCATATTAGGTTAAAATTTGTTCTTTCTCATGAAAATACAATCATATATATATATTTGAGAAATGTCATAAGACTGACTGAATTTTTCATTTATATAGTTAAAATATCAATTTAAGGGATTTTCCATTCGAATTCGATTTAAAGGATATATATTTTTGACAAAAAATACATTTACTAGTATGTAACACTATAATTATAAACCTTCAAAATTTAAATAAAAATACCTTCCAGCTTATTCATCACTCACTAACTTTTGATTAGCAAAGTTTCTTTCTATTTCTAGTATGATAAGCATAAAAATATGATTATTTCTATAATTTTTTTAACATTATTTATTACTTTAAGCCTAAAATAACAATTATTCTTCTAATACTGAAGGATTCACTTTAATAATAAAGCAATGTGGTGATTTGGGGCTGTTTTTTTTTAATAATTTACTTATGAGTAAATTCAAGATATCAAATTTAGAGAAGTACAAAAGTTTGGTTATATTTAGTTTTTATAGTATTTTTGTTGCTTGTGCTAAAAGGGATTATTTAATTTATATTTACGAGTGAAAAAGGGATAGATTAAAGGTGAGCTATTAGTGATAACTTCAACAGGCAAGAAAGTATACAAATATTTATTTCTCGAAACTTTTTGTTACATAATTGAAATCAGCATGAATTTTCCTTCAGAAAGAGACCTAGTTCATCCACACGGCACCATTTGGGGCAACTACAGCTCTCAGACATTTTGGAACTACTTCACACGATGTACGGACGTTCTCCTCCGACAGGTTGTTCCATGCAGACACTATGGTTACCTTCAAGTCATCGATGCTGCGGTAGGAAGTCACACTAACCTCCCTCTTTAGAATGTTGTACTTGCTCCAAGAGTGCTCCAAAGTAGTTTGGTAACACTTTTGCCTCATGAACCATCTTTTTCATGGAGTGCTTCTTTTTCCATTTGTTCTTTGACCTCATTTCCTCGATTAACCTAGTTATCCACATGGGCCTTGGGCGACCACCATTGGCCTATCATCTACACTCCCGGTCTCCTTGTACCACTTGATCCTGTAGTAGACCGATAAATATGACACATTGAGGTCTTCCAGGGCTTGGTTATGGTCCTACAGGTCTTCCCTTCTGAATGAAGCGAAATGATGTGGCGCTTCAGGAAGATGATGTCATTGTTAAAGGCTCAAGACCATGTTTTAGAAAAAAGCTTGTTAACATTAAACAAAATTAGAGGTTCAATGAATCATATACAGTAAACAGAATTAAAAATATAGACCCGTCTTGGATAAATAAATACACAAACAGTGCTGTAAACAGTGCTGTTTTTATTATTGGGGAGGGGGGCTGGCTGAAGTAACTATCATCGATGACTAACATTGAATGTGCTGATAATCACTACTATTTTAAAAAAATCAGTCTAAACTGGTCTGGAAAGGATCACTTATGACCCAAACGAAAAACATTAGTTTAATGCATTTTAATCCAGCAATCTTAACCTTAAATTCACATCAAAAAATTTATGTATGAGAACTTATCAAAGTAATACTATGTCATATAACTCTGTTCCGATCAACCATAAATTTTTTGTTCTCCCAATAAAATGTTAATTTATTTTTTTTGGCTACCATTAATGTGTAACATTATCTTCTTCACATATTCTTCTCACGAACCCTAAAATTATGTCTAAAAAAGTTAATTGAGTAATATAATGAAGACTGGAAATATTTGCAATACTTGGTTTGATTTAATCACGGCGAATTATAAAACAATGAACTTATATCTAATTGCTATTTTTAATCTATTTAAAGCTGATATAGGTCAATAATTTGTCCACAAATTGCATTTATATACGACTCATTAAATAATGCAACTTCTTTTGTGGCAAGGAACGGTGGCATTATAATGAATTTGAGGTAGCAATTTAAAATAACATATAATAAATGATTTATTTTTGAGGAAAACGAGATGTATTCAAAAATTAAGGTATAATTGGCATACTAATTTTTTTTTTATTGTTAGTATACTCGCCAGAAACATATTTTAATGTTTCAGCTATATAATATGTTTAGTTTGTTTGTGAGAGGTATAACAGTTAGAAGTATTTTACGTATTCAGCAATTTTTTGCTATTGAAAAACATAGATCGAAGAATTTGAATCAAATTTTGCTTAAAAATGGAATTAAGTGCTCCAAAATACTTGATATGATGACAGTGGCATACGGTAAAACTGTTCTGAGTAAAGAAAATGTTTACAAGTGGTACAAACCCTTCCAAGATGGACGCAAGATGCCAATAACAAGCCTCGCTTTGCCCGCCTAATCCCAAGCCTTCCTGAGAGACAACTTTCTGGACTTTTGGGACATTAATATGTGACGGCTCTCATCTAAAGACGGAAACCCTTTGAACTACTCTATCTAGGGGTGTCTGGAGGAGAGGGTGTGCGCTACTCCTCACTCGGGTTTCCAGTCTCCTGAGGATTCCATCAAGAAGGAGTGTACCATTCTTGAGTCTGTCTAGATAATTAAAGTTTTTTTGGACTTGTATTGAGGCAATTATTAGAGATGAGGGCTCACATAAGGAATAAAATTTGCACCGAGCACTATTTGCAAATGATTTTGTGAAAGGGATATCGTTACAAAACTTCTTTTTCTTTTTGAAAAAATAATTTGTGTACCACTAAATAATATCAACACTGCATTTTAAGTTTCATAATCAATTTATAAAACGTGATGGAAAATAATTTTTTTTTTCTTCGTATGTGACATGTTAAATTTCTGTTTTTCTATATGTGTTTTTTTTATATGTCAGTTTTTGTAATTACGTACTCAACGAGTACTTCTCTGATCTATATATATATTAAAATAAATTTTTTTTAAATAATTTCCTATTTATTTTGGTCTTCGGTACATGTAATGAGATGTACTACTATGTAAAAGTCAACCATTTGATAGATTGCTACAAATTTTCAAATCCATTACTTGATTATATTTTACTATACTTTTTTTTTTGCTATTCTATTTAGAAATAAACTTAGAAGGAAAGCAACTTCTCTCTGTTCTGAAATTTGAGTATTCACATAGAGTAAAACATTACTGACAGTAAAACTTTACATTGACTTTATACGTTTATACGTATCTATATATTAAATGCAAAAGTCTGTGTATGTGCGTGTGGATGTGTCCAAGAGCCACGGCCAAAACAATCAATAAATTTTGCTAATTTTTTTTAAAGGCTCAAGAAATTATGGTCTTCCATGCCATGGTGGTCTTTAAATATCTTTTTTCTCAAAAAAAAAAAAAAAACACAATATTTTGACTAACATAAGACTATTTCACATTAAATAAAAAATTAGAACCGTAAAATTTTTTTAGATTGATTATTGTTGCATGCTATTACATATTTGCACACTTTTTTAAAAGAGCTCATAAGATTTAGAGAAAAAAAGAGAGAATATAATTTTTATGATTTAGGGATTTTTGACAGTAATATGAAAAAGAATTGAACGACCCTTCAACTTGAATGTTTTTTTCTTCACTAAAACTTATAATCTCCTATAAAAAAAGCAATAGAGTTCAAGATTAATTTTAATTATTTATGTCCCGGGTAAATCTGGAAACCCCTACACTAGTATAAATGAAAGACAGGTATTTCGAAAAAGCAAACCCCATTTTTTTAAATAATTATTATGGCAATAAATATTACGTTATATCTTATCTCAAATCTTTAGCTAGCTAAAGTATTATGAAAAAAAGCAAAATATATTCTTTTTGCTATTTTATTACATAATTAGTTATACATTGAATAGAGGAACAGATAGATCACGTATATATTAGGGTGTCCCAAGAGATATGACATAATTTTTTTTTTCCTCAAAAATTTGAAATGTATACCCTGCAATTGTTGTCCTATTTTATCTCAGCTACTCAAATATGAAGAAAAAAATCTCTAAGACAACGATAACAGTTGTCGGAGAGAGCTTAAAGTCAATTTTAATGACTTGATTGTACGGTAGACCGGAAAATTTACATTAAAATGAAGATTGCACAAAAGTACTTATCACAAATGCACTCGTTTGAATAATAGTATATAGATGTATGTCTGCTGTGTAAAACTTTGGTCTATCTAATTTGAATTATCTCCAAGTAATTCAGTAAGACGTGAGACAAACCCTCTCAACTTTTATTAATAAAGCAACTCTACCCTTTACCTTATCCTGAAGAATGATTTGCCAATGGATTGAGGCTACGACTATGTCAAGTACTTCCACTGAAGCGACACTCAATCAATTATTCTCGTGGTTCACAAAGTTTGGATTTTTTCGAACTGTCTACTCATAATGGCCCTCAGTTCAACACTTCATGGTTTAAATCAAATTTGAGCGAATGGGGAGTAAAGCACATGCCCTCGCCTTCATATCACCCTGATTTGAATGGTCTGGCAGAAAGAGCAGTTAGAATTGTGAAGGATATGTTAAAAAGAACCCCGATAACTCCATAGATGAACTACTTTTCTCATATCACTCTGCGCCGCTCAATAATGAACGTCCTCCGGCTGAACTTCTGTTAACTCGTCGAATACGAACCCACCTAGATAGTTTTATTGCCTACCTTGCTCCACCTCAACTGACACCTGGATCAAGTTCCCCTATTGTAAATTGTAGAGGCTATACCAAAGGAATGAAGGCCTGGTGGTGTAAAAGTTACGATAAACGTGAAGACAAATGGATCCCAGGGATCCTAGAGAGCAAGATTGGCGAGCCAATCTGGACCATGAGAATCTGTACCAAGTCAAAACCAGGCACATTAATCAAATTCGCCCCCGGCTTAATTGATTGGAGGGGGAAGGGGGTGATGTTATGTATTTTATTTAAAATATTAAGAAGGTTCCCTTTACCAGTTTTATCTATCACAGTATTTAATATCTTAAAAATAACTCTGTACTTAAGTAGTGTGTGTGCCTCCCTTTTAACTAGACGTATAATTAATAAATAGAATATAGCCACTAGTCTGAGATATTAATTAGTATTTTACTCATAGGTAATTATACACAACACTAATGATAACTTTAATCATTGTTTCATTAACAGCTCGACTTTCATTATATGAAATTTGATTTCAGATATAAAAAAATATGTTATTTTATATCGGTTAAAAGCATGACACTGTTTTCTTGTTTCAAAATTGAAGATTATTTTCTCTGTGAAGTTCCATCTTTATAGGATGGTAATTCTGCTTTGATTGAAGGCCGAAAAAATTGTCAATCCTTAGAGCAGTTAATGATATGGGTGAGATATACTTCAAAAGTTTACAAAAGACTTCCATGTTTTAATTACATGGCATGAAACAAAAGCAATTTCTAAAACATCCCGTTCATATCCTGAATGTAAAATAAATCACGTAAAAGAAAATATATCCAGAAACCTTAACTTATTGCGTTATTAAGTAAAAATAATCCTAATATATGAAATGTTGTCCTATTATTTAGCAATTCTGAAAGATAAACTCAACATTATCATTTTATATAAAGTAGGGTGGATCGTTGAAGTTAAAAGATGCTTTACTGAATTACTTGGAGATTCTTCAAATTAGACAAACCAAAGTTATACACAACATACATACATACATTTTTAATAGTCAAACGAGTTCAAATACATTTATCGTAAGTACTTTTGGTGTAATCTTCATTTGAATGTAAATTTCTCAGTCCACCCTACCGTCAAGTCATCAAATTGACTTTAAGCTCTCGTGGGCACATGTTATCGTCGTCTTAGAAAATTATTTTTTTCATATTTGAGTAGCTGAGATCGAATAGAAAAAAAATGCAGGGTATGCATTATTGAAAAATTGCTTGTAATTTTACAGGACACCTTAGTATATATATATATATATTTTATATTATAACAATTTCTTTGATATAATGTTTGTATGTATCAACAGAGGTGGGAACTTGGACTCGAAACTTACGACTCGACTTTATCACAGAATCAATTACCCAATACTTGACTTGGGCACACAAGCCATTTCAATCTTTTCACTACATGTAAAGTGGACACTTTACTAAACTACCAGCTTGCCAAAAAAAAAAAGCAATAAATATATTTGATAATGATTCATGCTGTTGTATTATATAGTTATAGTTCCCATTCATGGGAATACAATTGTAACAGATAGTATGTTTAATTATTGGTCACAAATTGCAATAATTAAGTTTTCATTAATAAATAATTGATTCCTTTCATGGTGGGTGCTTTAACAGATGGCTCAAACCACTATTAGAACCGTTATAACAAAATAAATGACAACTGCCCAAATTTATATTAATGCAGATATTTAGCATGTAACATCGAGCTTATATACATGATGCACTGCGGAGTATGAGAGTTTAAAATCTGGAACAAGTTTGGACCTCAATATCTTGATGGTAACCATTTTTTTTGTGAAATGGTTATGAAAGTGTGCTCATCAGATTCAACTAACAAAACTGTATAAGAAGTAATGCAAATTCCTATAACTGTCCTCCCAATAAAAACGCTGTGCTTCCACTATTGTGTGCCCACGTACAATTTGCACGCCACAGGAGATTATTGTGTTCCCGAAGTTTCTCAAATCAACTGTTGACGATGTGGCAAAGGCTTTTAAGGAGTCTGATGGGTACTGAATATCTGAAAGGAAGACACATGATCGTTCTTAGAGTAAAAAAGCAATTCATTTTTATAGATATGTTTTTGGTCAACGGGAATGAGGCCTCCAAGCTCACCGGATTTGAACCCCTTGGACCACTATATGTAGCATGTCTTCGAGATAGAGTCCAATAAACGAGCACATAATACTGTGGACTCCTTTGGGGCTTCCATACTCGAGGCAGTGGCCAACATGGAGAAAGAGTTCCTCATCTACGCTCTAGGTTCAAGGCAGGTTGGAGGCTGTGCTTGAAGCTGGAGGTGGTTGGTTTGAGTTATTAATTTCACTCTGAATACTGTTATCTAAGATCAAAATGTTTTGGAATTGCTTAACTAATTTTGGGAAATAAATTGTAATATACATTATCCTTGAATTTTCCGAATTAAAAACCCCACTCTTTAAACGAGCTATTTAGACTATAAAAAATAATTAATATAAATAAAACCCATGCTGAACAATTTGTTATTGTTTTTATAGGAGTCATGTTTTTTGTCTAGCTGGAAGGGTTATGATTAGAACTTCCTTTGTGGAGGTAGTTCTTACCTAGCTATTATTTTTTCTTCAAAATCGAGATCACTTTTTCCAACATAATTACTTTTTTTATGAACAAATTTTTACAATTTTTGACAAGACCATATTTAAGAAAAAAATTTAATACAATTTTTTTTAAAGGGTGGCTTTCAGCTGTATTGCGACTCCTCTATATAAAAATTATCAGAGGTAGATTGCCATTTTTAAATAATTATAAATAAATATACAAATATTTTCTCTTATTTCAGAAAATGTTGGTATCAAATTTGTGTAAATAGTACTGTTGGATTCGTGCATTACTTGGACTCGAAAAAAACCCTCAATTATAATAAATTTATCCATTTTCTGTAAAAAAAAAAAAAAATGGACAAGCCAGAACAATTATTGAAAAAACTCCACTAAACTCGAGTGATCAAAAATCGAAATATTTGAGTATACAAGGCTGGGCTGTAAAATATGGACTGTTAATTAATGGGAATTATCTCATAAATATAGGAAGATTTAGTGCTTATTTTTTGACATTATGGGGTCCGCATGCCTTGTGTATAAACAAACTATAATAAAAAAATTCGTCATGTCGTCAACATGAGTGAGCAAAAAGTCAAAAGGCAGGGAATCTTAGATCTCCTAGATGCTGAAGTTGAGGTGACGAGGATTAGGGACTTTTTGAAATGTCCCAAAAACCTGGTTTTCAAGGTGGATAAGATGAAGAATGACGGAGAAGACCTCTCTAGGAAAGCAGGAAGTGGAGCCCACAATTAAAAAAGGGATCCGGGGTTCCTGTCCAGGTCGTAGAAGAACATCAAGGAGGATCCTACCAAATAGATGAATCACCTTGCCAACAACTTCTACGTGGCTACTATAAGTATCAGAAGTCTGTGAAGAGCAATTTGGGATTGTCCTCATACACGAGGACCCACACCCCTTTCTGACGGAAATCATGAAGGTCTGGAGGCTAAAGAGGCAAAGAGATGTGTCAGATTTGAAACCGCTTGACTTTGTACTGTGGGCACTTGGGAGAGGAAAACCAACAAAACTCCACACCCAAATGTGGAGTGACTGAACGATCTATAGTGGCTGTGTAAGCTAACATGTCTGATGAGTTTGTCATCAACTCTTGCAAGGCCTTCCAACGGCGTGTAAAGGATGTTACTGATGCTGAAGGTGGTTATATTTAATGACAAAGTATGCAAAGGTCATGTTTGCAAGATTTGTTATACTAATTATTTTTTTAATTATTGAAAATAAAAAATATTGAATTATTTCTAGAACAACCTTTTAAGACCCCATCCTGCCCAACACAGTTTACTCATTTCATCGGAAATAAGAAATGTAATGGGTATTGATGCTCTGGGAGGATGTTTATAACATTAAAAAATGCAAGACTAAATTAATGTAATTACTTATTGGCTGTATTATCGTTGAGGTAGTCAAATAAACTTAAATGTTGAACTTATGTTTAATCAGTTTAAGGACATTCCATGTCAAATCGAAAAAAAGAAAAAAAAAAGATTTAATGATTTAATAATTTTTCCCACACAAGCTCAAATTCATGAGTACATTAAGTGTGACTAATTTCAGCACTTAATTTTAAGTTTTTTATAAGATATAAATACTCGTCTCAGTGCCTTTTTCGACATAAAATTCCAACGTCGCATTAATGTACATTACCAGACGCTCCTTTTTCCGAAATATTTTTGATCCAAAAGAGATTACCTCTTAAAATTTGCTCCTTAACTATTTTGAATGTGAAATATTCCAAAAATGGGGTCGAAGTAGAATATTTGAATGTCTTTTGAATTCAAAAAATCTGAAATACTCTAACAAGTACTGCATCATAAATAAAAAAAATTGCCCAACTCTTATGAATATAAATCTTTGGTAAGATGTTCCACATGTCTCGAAAAGTCGTGTTGGCTTTTTTATCATAGCTCCCAAGGGGAGATCTGAAAGTTAGGTTACTTTTCTCTGAAAATTTAGTCGATTTTACGTACGTATTTATATCTTAAACAATTAGAATTACTGCGGTTCAGTCTTCTTTTGACAGTCTATTGAAATAATAAAATATTAGAAGTTGACAAATAATAAAAATATGTGTAGTTTTTAGTATATCACTTTTTATCAAGTTGTACATAATATTGAAATAGTTTTTTCATTCTTTTTTTAGACTTCTTGTAGTTGATGTTATTGCAATGTCGTCCCTAGCCCCATCTTAGAGGTTTCTAAGCCCCCAAATGTATCAAAGAGAGTTTTAAAGTCTTCCCTGCTTTGTCTATAGACATATTTCTGTTTTCTGATTGACTGCAATGGTATGACAGGAACATAAAACAAAAAGAGTTATGCAAGGATGTCCTCCCATAACGAGGTTTCAAACACCTCGGATTTCGAATACCGATGAGTTAAGAAATAGTCTTACTCCTCGTATAGTGATTTGTATTCCTCTCATATTGGTTTTTTTTTTTTAATATAATGATAATAAATTATAAAAACTATTTATTCATGTATACAATAATTTTTGTAGAATTTGGAGGGATTCGTACATATTTGATTTGGTATCTAAATTTCAAACTTTTTGATGTTTCCAATAATATACAAGCTTGCAATTAAAAAGGTTGCTGAATAAATATTGGTTAAGTTCCGATTATTTTAATTCTACTGTATTGAAAGGATCAGATTAAAAATCAAGTAATTACTCGATTAAGATTAAATTTTACATTTATTTTACCAGTATCTTGTCTGCCCTTAGTTATTTTAAATAATTTATGATGAATAAAATGTTTTTATTGCTTAAACATACTTGAAAAAAAAAAGGAAAAATAGTAAAAAGGGGAATTTGAAAAATAGTTTTTTTCTACTTTACAAAAAAAAAAGTCAACATACCTTGTGAATTTTTCTTGTTCCCAAAAAAACAACCATAAGCGGGGGCCCCCTGTAATAACATTCTTCTATAATAAGAAGGGAACCATCTGATATTATTGCAATTTTATATGCAACGAGAGAGATAGGACGCGGATCCGGAGTACCCGGTTACGGTATAAGTAAACTCGTATTATCCAAAAAGAGCCATGTCCCAAACTGACTTCGGGTACTATAAATTTTACAGATCATGAAAAAGATCAAAGGGATTTTCCGGATCTTAAAAAGCTTCTAATCTTTCTTAATAATAGCTAAATGTGGGTTGTTTGAAAATTCCGTGCAAAGTCCGAGAGATGGGACTACTGTCGCTTATTGTGGTTATGTTTAATTAGAAGCATGTATAGGAAGAGTACACACAAACTTTCAGACAGATCGGTCAATTTTATTCTGTTTGACATTTGTTTGAATCGAGGAACTGGCCAAAAAGATTATGGGGAGTGTATTTTAGATTTGCAAGGAATAATCCTCAGTGACTATCCGGAAACGGGTAAAACTGTTAAAATTGTATATTATTAATCGTTATTGGACCGTTTGACAATCGAGCTGCAAGAAAAATGCACACGATTGGCCCGCAAAAAGGCCTTCTTCATCAGAACAATGCACCAGCTCACAACTCATCAATTTTGGTCGAAAAATTAATGGAAATAGAGCCCCAACTCGAGATGCCCACAGCACTAGCAATCTCACTCCCTTTTACTCTTCTGTCATCCATCACCATATTATGGATTTTATCAACAGATTATTGGAGTAAAACCTCATTAGTCGTCCAGAACATTCAGCGTCCCTTATGCCCATATAGACACTCCATAATTTTCCTCATAATCTTTATCAAGCTTCTTTTTACTCTCCTGAGGCGTTTTTGCTTTAATAAAGTAACTTTTAACCAAGACACGAAACTTTTTTTTGAATCACTCCTCTTCCTCGATTCAAACGAATACCAAACAGAAAAAAAATAGACTGATCTGTCTGAATGTTGGTGTGTGTTCTTCCAAGAGATACTACTAACTAAACATAACTGAAATGCATATCAAATGTACACTCTATTTATCTAGATTAGTGCTTGGAGCAACCTCTACATGAATAGTTGTATTGCGTGGTTATTTCACATGGTTTTACATCATTACATTTATTGTATCACGCAATCTTTCCTTCAAAAAGAACTCAAAATCCATAATCAGTTTGTAGTGAGCCAATTCTTGAATGGATTTTCTCATGACCCATCTCTATCCTACTTTATCAATTCCCATGTTTGTTCTATTTAACTTTCGGAGTAACAGAATTTGTAGATTGTATACTTTCATTTTCTGGAGTTCTTACGAGCATATTGTGCATTGAGAGCTTCCAATACTAGATAAAAACCGACTTTTAGACCAATATTTCTTTTATTTTAAAAAAGATATAAAATGAATTTATTTTTTGTTGAATTGATAAAATCTAGGATCAAGTAGGAAGTTAATATGACTATTACAATAGTCATACAAAAAACTATAAATATATTAGACTGAAGATAAATATGCTGCCAGAAAATATGTATAACAGAAATAGTTTATGAGGAATCACTTAATAAAAATGAAGAAACCGAATGGGCACTTGGTAGAGGCCAAAACATCCGCCTAAAATCAATTTCAAATGTGAAATTTTATTCCAAAATTAATCTATACTCAAATATTACAAATTATGATAATTCGATTTTAGTAGATTTTTTCGAATAACATTACGGATGAGTTCTAATGAATGTCATCAATTTGTCAACTTTATTATAATCAGGATTTGAGTTCGAGTTGAAGTAATACTCGAATCTAACTCTAAAATATTAAATATGTACATAGGTAATTGAGGATAAATATTGTTTTAATATCAATTCTATTCTAATTGGTTCAATTATTCATATATATAAATATACAAACCTATACTTTGAAACAGTTGTAATTCGCTTTTGTAGTATTAATTCAATGTATGTGTCTAAAATATTACTAAAAAATAACAAACGATAGAAATTTTAAACCAATTGCAAGAAGATTACTTTTATAAATAGACAATAGACATATATAGAAATACAGTTAAGTCTATTTATGATTAAGACCGCAAGTGATCTACCTAGTTGTAATAAACATATCTTATACAAAACCAATAAAAAAATTGACCCTTCCTTCATTTAAAATGCCTGAAAAAAATAAGTACTCCACGTACAATAAGACAAGATCACCTAACCCTTAAAATCTATTATCTGCAATAATAAGATGAAGGGGCCGGCAAGCTTCACAACAAGAACTATTTTTTTTTTCTTGAGTAAACAATTACTAGGTATATAAACACATGTTTAATTTCAAGAATGCATCAGTCTCAGTTTGTGATTAGCAGTGTGCATTGCCACAGGCTAAATTGGACTCAAAATGTCATCATTCAAGGTGAATTTTCACATAAAAAAGTGAAGATGGAATCAAATCTATATTTTTATTTTGTATTTCAGTATGTTTGTTTAATCGCTTTAATTGGATCAGCCGCTGCTGCCGGAGGTCCAAGAGCAAGAACACTTGCTGTCAACAGGGATGGAAGATCCCTTCTCAACACCTTCCCCTTCAATGATGGAGCTCGTGGAACTGCCCGCGCTGCTCATGCTGAACACCATGAACATGATCATGCCCATGCTCATGCTGAGCACCCAGCTGCCTCTGACAACAGATTGGCCCGTCAAGGAGGTGGTGATGATGTCCCACTTGACATTGGATCCATTGCTGCTGCTGGAGAGCGTTGTATCGATAAGGTCGTCATGGTAGAAGAAACCGAATACGATGATCACATCGAATGTCACCACAGTTACTCCGAAAGATGTCACACCACCTACACCACCGACTTCGAGCCTCAACAAGAGGAAGAGTGCGAAGAAAACTTCAAAAAGAGTTGTTTCATCGAATACAAGAAGGTCGCTGTTGATGAGACCGTCAAATTCTGCCACACTCCCTTAGTCTGCGAAGGTGATGGACCCGAAGAATGTAAGACTGTCTACGAATCCGAGTGTGAAACTCGTTATCATGAACACGATGTTGAAGATGACGTTGTCAACTGTGAGACCATTCAAGAAGAGAAGTGTGAGGATGTAACCCAAGGTTACACTACCGAGCAAAAATGTACAAAATGGCCCAAACAAGTCTGTACAAATGAAAAGAAGAACGTCAAGAAATACAGTCCCATAACTGAATGTAAGAAGGTCCCCAGACAATTGTGCGGTCCCTCCGGCTGTGTTCCCCAACCAGGACCCGAAGAGTGTTTCGATAAGAAAGAAACTATCGTTCAAGAAGTCCCAGAGGAGAACTGTAACTTGGAACCCCAAAAGGCTTGCAAACAAGTCACCAAATTGGTTCCCAGCCTCAAACCTGTTGAAGAGTGCGTTGATATACCCAAAGAAGTCTGCTCCCGTTCCAGAAAGAACCCCAGAAAGGTCCAAAAGCCCGTGGTCAAGAAATGGTGCTACGTTCCATCTGCTGCTTCTGGTTTGGCTGCTTAATTTTTTCTTGCGAAAATAAGCATTTGTATAATCCCTAGTCAATTTCATACTGCCACTCATATGAATTAATTATACATGTTTGAGCTATTTGTCTCGCTTACATACATCTATTTTTGCTCGAAATAAATTTTAAATTGTACATTTAAATTGATTTTTAATTATCTTATAAACTATTGATATTTTCTTACTGAGGGTTTTCTGCTCTAAGACACTCGAGATTGAAATATCCTCCAAATAATTTGTTGGCTTTATAGGTTTGCTTCACTTTTTACATAAATTCTTAGTGTATCATACACTTCCTCTAACTATTTTTCAGGCAAAATTATTAATTAGTTTCCGAGTTATTAGCCAATTCTTGAATTAATAATCGATGTTTCTTAGAATATCTTTGATGTGTTTTTATGATTTATCTACCTTTACGATGAATGTGAAAAATGATATCACAAAAAAATTAAGATATGTTATCATGTAAATATCTTTATTTTAACTGAGTTCCTTTATACGAAAATAAAAAAGAAAAAGCAAGAAAAAGAATACAAGGTACAAGGAAGAATAATTAATATCATCTAAACAAGTCGAACTCCTATACTACTCCCCCTAGACGACAGAATAAGTACAGAGATCGTTTAGTTAGTAATACACCATAAAATGCATCATAAAAAACATTGATAAATAAAAAATAGATCATTCTCCACTTGAAGATATTGTGCATCTTAAAGACGGAGGGATACTTGGAACTCCAAATGCAGGTCGAAGTCTATCCATCGAGACATTGTCTGTTCTTGGCCCAAAGTTCAATTTATAGTAACGATCGTGCCTCTCAATCATCTTAAACGGGCCCAAGAAAGTTAGAAAAAGAGACTCTTTTATGAATTTATTTTTAACAAAAACGAATTCATTTTTTTTTAATTGTTTGTTAATGGATCCTTTATTAAAGTGTCTCGAAGGAACGTGTGTTATTTTGTCCATTGTTTTAAAGACATTTTTGACGTCGAGGGTGGCAGAAGTTAAAGTGGACGCATTAAAGAAATTAAAGGCCATGGATCCTGAGCGGACTATGAGGAATTGAAAAGATGAATATTTAGAACCCGGGTCTATTTGTACTCAGTTCCTTAATCCCCATAAAACTAAAGGTATTGCATTGATCCAGTCTTCTTTTTCTTCCAGCATTCGTGCTACTAGCCCGGTCTTAAATGATCTGTGGAAACGTTCTATGAGTCCGTTGGACTCTGTATTATACATGGCTGTGCTGTTTCTTTCAATCTCAATTGTCCTACAAACACCCATCCATAATGAACTAGTGAACTGTGTTTCTCGGTCAGACACAATGGTTTCTGGAACTCCAAACCTCGAAATCCAACCACTTAAAAAATTATGGATTATTGCCTTGGAATTTGCATAATTTTATTTAAAAAAATTTATTTTATAACTGTGAATTATTAGTACATATTACAGGGTGCAACAACATAACTTCCTTTTTTCAAAATGTAATTAAATAAGTTTTATTCATCAGAATTTTTTCTTTTTTATTATTTTTTTAAAGCCTAATAGGCATACCTTTATTTACAATACTGACAAACAAAAGCAAACAAACATTCCAATTGAATAAAACACTCTTCTTACACATAACTGATATGAGTTAATGAAATAACAAGTTAAACGACAATAAAAATAATAGTTTTTGTTTTTGTTTTTCCCCCTCCACACTTGTACTCAAAATGTCCGAATTAACGATCATTGTCGGAAAAATGAGCTAAAACGTCAATTTCTTTCTCTAGTACACCGTCCAAATTTGTTGGTATTGGTGTCTTGTTACATCTGCAAGAACATATTATAACTTGGAGTTTACTTATGATTGTATTTACCTTAACATATATTTTTTTTTTTCGTTTCATAATGATAGTATGAACACACTTAAAGTTTGGTTTTACATATTTTTTTTAAATCATATCCGATAAGCGACGTCTTTTGTTATTTGTACACTAAATAACCCGAACTTCTGTATCTAAATACTCAGTGATTTTTTTTCCATTTTTTTTCTGTCTAAATCACTTTTCATTAAAAGGTTTAAAAGGAATAGTTATTTTATGCAAAAAAAAAAAGTCCTAAAATTGATTAGCGTTTTTGCAAGATGTCTTTAGTGAGCTATATGTGACTATTAATACATTGTATTCAAAAAGCTTAAAGTATACTTAAAGGTTAAGTGCACACTTAAAAAAAAGTTTATTTACATTTTTGTGTTTTTGTAAAATCTAGTTGTGTGTTACAGCGTTCCAAAATGAAAGTAAAAAAAGAGAAAACCTGAAACGTTTTTGATTATCAGTACGACCAAGTTGAAAAGGCGGAGCAGACGTCCAAAAAAATTGTACTGTTTCTGAACCAATAGAGTATCGAATCCAAGAGATAACCCGGTGATTCCCAGGATTCCGTTCTGGTAATATGGGCGTCAAAAATGTTGATAAAATTATGGATATCGTTGAGCTGAAACGGCATGTGTGTACTTATTTCATTGCCCAGGAACTGAAGATTAGCCACAAAACCGTCTATCTAAATCGGACTATCCTAACTATGTTAGTTTTATTTTCAAAATAAAGTGGAAGCACGTTTACAACTTTTTACGTTACCTTAAAGGATGGTTATCCTATAAGAGATATTGTTTAGATATTCAAAGAAAAATGACATTTTTTGAGATAAATGATCGGATGTTTATTACATTGTAAAGAAAAAGGTATTTCATTAATAATGGAAAACAATATCAGCCAAATGGCCGCCACAGCTACGCTAACAGGACCGTATCCTTTTTATGATATTTTCCATCACCAAATCGCGAAATGGGTGTTGTATGCCTTCAATAGCTTCACGAATACCATCTTTGAGGTATTTGATCGACGCTAGGCTGTTGGCGTAGACCTTATCTTTCACGTGTCCACAAAGAAGGAAGTGGCAAGGTGTTAAATCACAAGATCTCATGTGCCAATTGCGATCCCCTCTTTGAGAAATAACACGATTATGAATTACTTTTTATAGCTGGAATTGGATCGGGACATCGTTTACATTCAACAATATGCTTCTACGTGCCACACAAGCAATGAACCCATCGTTATTTGACGAGAAAATTTTCCGGACTTATGAGAACTCAAATTGTTCAATAAAGTCAAATGGTGACATTGTATTAAAAAATTTGACATATTACTTTGGTTATATTTTGAAGTATCCAATGGCCCATAAGCATTCTATTGAAGCATTGGATATTACGCCGGATACTAAATCATTTGGAGGTAAAGTAGTTTTGTATTTGGTTCATTTATTAAGCAATCTTCACTTTAGGCAAGTTAGGAGTAGGTTAGTCATCATCTCACACTTTCATTATTATCTCCAATGGTCCCCTGGAACGGGCAGGCTCATACTAGTCATTTTTACAAATATATAATGTTCCAGTTCACTAATAGGGGTTCAATAGTTGCATATAACTTTGTAGTGTTACATCAAGGATTAAAAATAACGCATACGTCTTTAATTCTAATGCATTTGGTTTTTAAAAAATAACATAAAGACACTCTTATGTTGCACTCCTCAAAATCTTTAAGGATAGTTTGTGGTATTTGACTGCAAGTATTTTAATTTAGTTGTATGGGTTATACCTGATATATGCATGAGTATATTTGATTTAACAAAGGTAATTCATGTATTCGTGCACCAAATGGATTTGTACTCTTTGGTAATGATGAGAAAATATGAGTCATGTCATGCTAATTTGCATAATCCGAGATTAACTATTTTTTGTCTTATACAGGGTGTGCAAGCCATCTTTGACTGAAATTTTTTTTTTTTTAAATGAAATTTTCTCTCCAACTGGTTATTCTATTAAAAAAATAAAACTTGGATTGTGAAAGGTTCTTGAATTTGGATTTTTTTATAAGTTTATAACAATGAAAACATCAAATATAAACAGTACATACAATAATAAAATAACTGAACTTTTAACAAAGCAGAAAAACAACTTGTAAAATAAAATAAAATTAAAATATTGTAAAATATATATTGTGGGTAAAATCATCAATAAAAAGATAAATGTGTTAGATTTTTAAGAATTTCCCATTCTTAATAAGAGTAATAATACTTTGAGACTTTGTGGCTTCTCACCGAATATATTGCTGTCTGGACCTTTGAAAGGATTGTCTCTATCCCCATTCTGTTAATATAGTTGGCTCCCGAGGAGTTGAATACTCCAATCCTCCCTTTGAGGGTAGAAATCACTCTTTAATAGTTTACTTCCAAGGCGTGAGCCTGACTCAATGAGAATATGTTGACCCATAGAATGTTTCATTATTCATATTTCTTGAAAGATGAGAATGACTTTTTGAAGATATCTTTGATTGGGCTGAGTAATTCAGATTTCTTGATTTATTTTATAAAATAAAATCACCTCCAGCCTCAATTAAGTATCTATATATCAGTGACGTCCGCAGGGTGTGGGGCATTAGAGGTTGTATGCCCCCAGAAAAAGAAGTTAAGGAATTTTTGTTTTTTTCTAATAAAAAATATTTGATTTTAAATTTTTTTTTTTTTTTTTCAAGAAATAAAATTTTTCAAATGATTTTCCAAGAAATAAAATTTTTCAAATGATTTTCCAAGAAATTTAATATTTTGTGAATATATATAGATTTTGTAGTTTTTTTTCTGAGAAGGTTTATATTTAAAACTTAAATTCTTGAAATTTTTTTACAAAAATAATTAAATTTTGTTTAGAGCCACAAAAGTTTGAATGTTTTTACACAAACTTGTATATCAAAAATTTAATTTATGAAATTTTGTCTAAAATGTTTAATATTTGATAAGTAATTATTAATTTTTTTCTTATTTTTTTTTTTGAGAATAGTAGTGGATTTTTGAAACTTTTTTCCGAAAAATTTGAAATTTGAAATTTTTCCCACACAATTTAATTTTGATATTTTTTTCCGAAATATTTTAATTTTTTGATTTAAAAAAAAAAATTACAACAACAAAGCCCCCCCCGTAAAAAAAAAAAAAAAAAAATATATATATATATATATTTAATCCAGGGACGCCCCTTTATATGTGGGCGAAAGCGCTAGCAGTCTTTTGCCATATGGTCCCTTGGGAAATCCTTGAATTCCTTCTTGATCCAAGTGATAAGTTTGTCTTCGGTGTTGCAGGAGGATCGGGTGTGTTATAATAAATATTTAAATAAAAGACCCTGAGATATTTTCTGTGATAACTTCGAGCAGGATCGACTCCTGCTCTAACTGAATTTGTCACTGTGAATCATTTTGGACAAGAAGTTCATGTTGCTACCCATCCACTCTTGTACAATATTAGCAGTATGGGCCGAATCCCCATCCTGCTGAAATACGTACGTGACTTTGTTGAACTTCTTCATGGTCTTGGTGATTTATGGGATCACATTTTCCTTCAGCACCATCAAGTAGTCGATGGCGGTAACCAGTATCCAACAGGAAAACACAATGGAGGTATTATTTCTCTGGTTGATGACGCAACCCCCATCATCATCACAGAGGCTGGATGTTTGGTCTTGGTGACACTCCTGAAGCTGTTGTCAGCCTTGCCAAGGCATACCACCTGATCATTTTGCTTGATGTAGACGGGGTTAACGGTAAAGGTACTTTCATTAGAGGACAAAATTAGCCGCTTGCAATTGTCCTTCAGATCATTCAAGAGTTGTTGGCATGGCTGAAGACGGAGTTCTTTATGACGTTGGGACGGGAGTGCCTCTCCATTCATCTAAGCCACCTTTCTCCATCCTTTCGGATGGTCTTCCCCACAGTAGGCCAAAAAGTGCACTCTGCATCTTCATCGTTGGTTTGACCTTAAAGTCTTCCATGATGGCTTCAGGCTTCTCTTTGGGTCTCCCACTCTTGAGTTTGTCCTTAATGTTGTCCCCATCAGCCAAACGATTTCTGACCCGACAGACTGTGGCCTTGCTGACGTTTAAGACCTTCATGATGTCCGAGGTGGTCCTCCCGGTGTGGAATAAATTGCCTATGATGGGTCTTTTTGCGTTCCTTGCGACATATACAGAATTTTTGTTTAAACATTTACATCAATCAAAGACTTATAATCTAAGTTATTCAAAAATAATCGTAACTTTAAGATTTAATCAACAACATCTATTCAAAACTGTATTTTTAGAAGGTCTCATTACCTTTTCTACACTCGGTATATGAATTTAAATATAATTGCAATATTTTCCCGCCATTAATGATATTTTAAATGTTGAAGGTTCTCTCCTCTTTAAAGCAGTGATTCATTTCTCCCTCCAAAATCATATAACAGGATGCTAATATATACAAGGGTCTTAATTAAAGTTTGCCATATGTATCGCTCCCGCCTTCTCATCATGCTCTTTTTTCCATTACAAACTATTCAACTCTACACAATATCTATGTTTTAAAGCTACAAATTGATTCTCAACTCTCATATCCTATTATGGATTATAATGAAAGTAATTGAGGCTATAATTAACCCTTAAAGGTTTTCCCCGCGCCCATGTACATAAAAAAATGTCCAAAAGCCATCTTCTCACATATTTAATTCATCTGTAAAAAAATATTCACAAACACTACGTGGATTGAGCTATGCCCACACAAATACCAAAGATATATCTTAAGGTTGGGCTTTATTTAGTAATCATTAAATCTTTGTTCGATGGCTGTACATAAGATTTTTTTGATGTTTTTTGAAGAATGAATGTTTTAAAAAATAAAATGTATTCAATTGAAATGGATTGAATAGAAGTCAAAGGTGTTTCACAGTTCTATTAGTGATGGGTTTATGTCAAAAAATCCTAGACAGATTTGAGACCGTTATGATTTTTAGTAGACCAAACTATTTCGGTTCTTTAAAAAGTTCCATCGAGCTTTTTTATCCACTCACAACCTTTTACTGCTAGTTCAAGTTGAGGCATAATTATTTGCTCACAGGTCCAAGTCTTTGAATATTTTTATCAAGTCCAGTTCCACCTCTCAGAAAATCACAGATACTCTAAAGCAGGCCTCAAGAACTTATGACTCGCAAGCCAAGTATTGATGTTTTGATGATCCCAACGGACTTGGAGATCGAAGCCATAGAGGCAAGCGTCCATTCTCAACCCATTTTTTTAGACTAAGTGTAATATTTGATAATCAAATTGTAAGGTCGCGTAACTATGACGACATCATTATTTAATTTTTCCCCCTTCCCGCTTAAAAGTTCATTCCAGCACCACTGATGGAGATACCGGGGGGTACATTGAAATCTGAACACTTATTAATTCAATAATTAAGGAAGGTTGAAGGATTGAAATTAATACATATTTCGATATATTAAAGTACATACAAAAAAAAAAAAAAAAAAAAAACCTGATCTTTCCAGCTTACGTACAAGTCGAGAAAATTACACTTGAACGTCATCGACAAATTTCCATTCGCACACTCCAAACAGTTGGACGTCGACAGGACCACTGTCTACACCGTCAGCAGATTGAAAACGTTGGAAAGAAAGAAGATATCTGTTAAAAAGACATAAATGGATCAGAAGGAGTTGAACAAATAGCCAAGGTAAATCCCCTCCAGTCCATGAGGGTCCATGCAAGATATCTCTGGATTTCACTCCAGGGTGTACAGAGAACTATCAAAAAAGTAGGTGGAAAATTCCTTGTGAAGGTGGAAAGGCCACTTTTGAAACAAACAATGAAAAAACCCATCCCCTCCGTTGCAAGAATTTCTTGAGTTCTTTTGAACTCTTTTTGGACACTGGACTACTCTTTTTGGGTACATGTCAAGGGGAAGGCCTTCAGTGTCCGTCATCCAAACACCAAGGTTCTCAAAGCCACTATCAGTCAGCACTGGTACACCATGACAGAGGACTACATCAGGGGGTGAGTGCGAGTCCTTCCACGGGGTGGAAGCCATTATTGCCACTAAGGGCGACAACATTAATGATAAATTTTATCTATTTATAATATTAATTTTTTTTTACTCAAACAATAACAAATTGTATATTATTGAAATCGCAAACTCATATTATTAATATTATTTTATAATAAGGATTGATCTTTCTAGAATCAGTGTCAAGTTTCTTCCAATATAAGTGCCAATTAATTCCACATCATCACCATTTGCGACCACAACCTTGGGTGACAAGTACTATGCCCATCATCGACACTCCTGGTCTCCTTGTACCGCTTGATCATGTAGTGAACCCATGACTTAGATACATTGAGATCTATCAGGGCATTGTTAATGGCCCTACAGGTCTTCTTTTGTAAATGAAACATCATGATGGCGTGCTTCAGGTTTATGAACTCGTCGTTAAAGGCTAAAGAACACCTTTTAGCAAAAAAATTGTTTCTAAAAAATTTTGTCCAAGAAATTATATTAGATACAAATACAGCCGCAGCTACCTTATACACAGAGTGCATAGTGCCCCAAGTTCCAGCAGGGCCCCCGAAAACTGAGGTCGCTTAAAACAAATGCATTCCACGTGTGGCCGTGAGGTAATGCTAGGGGGAGGGGAGGGGCGCTGGAAGATGGATAACTGAGGAATGATTTCAGTCTACACAGACATAGTACACATGTTTCGTATAAAGGGGTCTATACCTACGCTTTTAATAAAATATTACAAAGCAATCTTATAATAAAATACCGTATAAAATTATGAATATATATACTACATAAATTCATTTTAAATATTGGGAAGGAATAATATGACAATAATAGTCTCGTAGTAGTTAAAAGAAAAATAGCAGTTGGTATGGTTGACTGATTTGGCGTACTACCAGATTATAATGGGTCTCTTTCTGTTTCTTTTTCAAGGAAAAGTTGTTTGATACAATAATTGTAATGATGGGTTTCATTTACATAAAATTATGGAGATGGAATATTAAAAGTGTATAAATATACCAAAAAAAATACAACAAATGAAAGTAAGCTTCGTCACTTCCGGTTCTAGGGGTTCATGAACCACAAACGCTAGACCAATAAAGGCATAGCCTCTAGCATGGTTCATAGTTAAATGACTCATGGGAAAGATCGGACAGACAAAAAATCAAAAACAACAGTATAAATATTAGGAGAAAAAATAAATCATTACGTTGAAATGTATTTCAAATACAAAAATAAATTATTAAAACATCGGTAAACATAGCATTTAGAATTTTATCAACTATATGATAGTCGTTCAAGAAAACAACTCACTATTTTATTTATTTTTAAACCTCACATTTAAAAAAGTGTTGATTATATTACTTGACAAACTCTTGGGCCTTTAGTTGGATTCCAATTAGAATATTGAATGTCATTAATCCATAAGTTCCTTCTATTAATGTATTTTGGAAAGATAAATTATGAAAAAGATATTGTAATTATTGGCTAATTATAACAAATAATTAAACTAATTCAACAAAATAGTAAAAAAACAAAACATCCTAGACCTTTCAAGTAGATCTTATGGCAGCTGACAATTTTAAGCCAATAAGCAAGGAGAAGGAAAAAATATATACTTCATCTATTGTGTGTCCGCTCTTTCCCTTGAGTCATTCTGTCATAGTGATATCCCCCCCCCCCGTAATATGTTTTTTCTTATACCCTGATGAAATCACTTCATCATATTTTGTAATTTTCAACAAATGTACAGAGGCAGTTTTGGGAACGAGAAAAGTCTGCATTGTACGTGGACTTTTTTTGTAAATACTAAAACCCAAAAAGTGGGAGAAATTATTTTTGAAATTCAACTTTTTACTATTTTTAGTATGGTCTAGAAATTTAAAAAAATTATTCATCATAAGTTATTTAAATTTATGTTGCCAGACAAGATACCAATAAAATGTAATCTTAATCTTGTATTTATTGATTTTTTAATCTATTTATTTCAATATAGTATATATTTAAATAATCAGAACTAACCAATATTTATTCAGCAACCTTTTAATTGTAAGTTTGTATGTTAAGAAATAACCAAAAGTTTTAAGTCTATGTATAAAAAAGAACCCCCTTTCCCCTGTACAATACACTTCCGTTGTATAAATATATAGCCACGGAATGAACGAACACATCAACAAATACAAAAATTCTTAAAAATTAAACACAATATATAGTTTTTGGTAATTTATTATCATAATTTAAAAACCACAATATGAGGGAAGTCAGAATAATTCTAAACATCAAGTTATAAGAAATCTGCGTTGTTTGAAACCGCATTAAGCAGGTACCCACAATAGTTTAGAACCTAACGAATTAGTTAAACTTTCCTCATAGTATAGATATTGCTCCCCCGTCTATTTTATTAATGAATACAGGGACTCTCAATGTTTAACATCCCTTAGAAGTGACAAATTTAACTTAAAACACCAAGTAATTTTTTAGAATAGATAAAATTATTTTTTTTACTTCAAACATAAATATTTCAAGACAAATGTGGATTTTTATTTACATGTAGCAACTTTTGAGAAGACTGAGCCCCTGATATCACTTAATTCACAGCATTGTATTTGAAAAAGTTCTTTTTTTTTTTTTTAAATAATGATGTTTTTTTTTACAAATTTCTTCATATTTTTAAAATTACCATTTAAAAAACAGATATTTTTCATTTTTATCGTTTTAAATTTGAAATAATATCCTATTTCTAATAATAAGGGTTCTATTTAAATAAGAGTTATTGGTTCAACTGCTAGATTTTTTGATTTTTTTTTTTGATTGAATATTGATTTATTCAGTCCAAGATTGTAAATATAATCTTTAAAATTCAAACAAAAATATGGCTACATAGTTAGAATAAATTAGAAATATTATCACCATATTTTAAAAATGATAAAAAAACAATATTGCACATACGGTGTGTCAATATAAAAACAATAGGTAAAGATCTTTTTTGAAGGTGTGTATTTTTTTTCCTCTCCAATAAATCATTCAGTCAATATATATGACTTTTTGTTGAAATCAAGACGCGAGAATTCGTTTCATTCATTTATTTCATTAGTTACAATCTCTCTATAATCTATAATCTCTCTGGTCTAGAGAATTCCCTGGTGAGTCAGTAAGCTTTAAACGAACACAGCGAGAGCCTTCCAACCCTAAAAACGTCTAAAATGGAGATTGACTTTCCCATGAGTTGATGTTTAGCTGCAACATTGATTTTTTTAAATTTTATGAAAGAAAATAATCAATAAGGTGTTGACATAAAAAGAATAATATTTAAACTCCACCTCAAAAAAATTTGTCCAAAAAAAAATCAAATTAATATTGCAGATGACCCAAACTTTTCAGAACCAAACACTTTTTTGTAAATCTTGTTCTATTTTGGTGTAAAAAAACAATTGACAAACTTAGGCGTTATTCATTTTCTGACAAAAACCCATGAAATATGATGTATATCATACATGTGTGCACGTCTAAAACTGAACACTCTGAAATTTAAAAAAAAGTTAAATAATTCTGTAATTTTTAAAGTGGTCGACGAACTAATTTATTTAACATGAAAGATGAGAGTCTTAGATACATGTCTATTTAATATGGCCGCCCATGTTCTCCACCTCCAGCCTGGACCGGAACTTGCTGCATGACTTGGTGATGAAGCTCTGGTCGAGATTGGCTCAGGCATTCTTGAGGGCTGACTTCAGCTGGTCCTTGGACTTGTATTGGACTCCCGACAGCATCCACTTTAAACGCCCAAACACTGCAAAGTCAAGCGGCGAATAATCAGGCGAGTGAGGCGGCCAAGAATTCCAATCGAAGAAGGCTGGAGTCTCGATCTGAAGGAACTCTTGGGTAAAGTTGCTTGTGTGGTAGCTGACACCGTCCTGCTGCCACTACCACCTATCCCCGTAAGTAGCCCTGGACCAAGGGAACACTTTGTCTTTCAAGTATTGGCAGTACGTCTCGGAGTTAAGCCTCTCGTGGTCCTCCAAGAAGATTTGATCACATTTCTGACCATCGGACGCAACAACAACCAGGACTTGGAGGTTGGGGAAGTACTATTTCTTACCCACATGCACCACGTCATCATCCCTGGCACCGAGAGACTCCGCCAGATAAAAACCGGTGTCGTTGGCCACCATCTCGCCTAGGCTGAAGGGCGTCTCATCACTAAACAAAACGACGACATCGGCTGACTTTTTCTTCAGCTTGTTGAGAAGAATCTTCAACCTTGCGAGGCGTTTTTCCTTGTATACAGGCTTGAGGGCTTGGCGAGGAGTTCTCTTGTAGACCTTAAAGCCAATATCTTTCTTAACTACCCGGTCCATGGTCCTTCTGCTGACGTTGAACTCCCTGGAGAGACCACTGACGGTGACCTAGCCTCTCTTGTCCTCGACAGACTTTTTCACGACAGCGACCATTTCGTCCGACCTTCGAGGCCTTGACTTAGATCTTGTAGTCACCTCAGGAGTTCCTTCGGCTACCATGCTATAAACGGTGGTGCGGCTGCAGTTCAGAACCTTGGCAATTTCAGTGGGAGTTTTTCCCCGCGCGGAAAGTTCCAAAATTGCGACTCGACGTCTCTCCATATTATAGGCTGTTGTTTCACTGTGGCTATTTAGATTTTGCTAGAGTTTTGTTTATAGGACCCTTGCCTCGAAGTATAAACTGGTTTCAACTCAATAAAATCACGAATATGTGCATGGCGTAAAATTGTAAGAAGTGTTCAGTTTTAAACGTGCACACCTGTATATAAAATATTTTAAGAGTTGTACAAAATATCAAAATTTCTAAGACTTTTAACATGTAGCATCAAGCCTGTATACAGAATACACTGTGCATAGTGCTCCCTGATATATATCCTATACCTACGTAGTTTAAAGAAAAAAAGGGTTTAAAATGTATAGGGTTTATCATTCCGACCGGATCAATAATACCTTTATAAATTAAACAAAAAAGGTTAATGATTTTGATAAATTTATTTTCTGGGTACAAATCAAAAACATATACATTTATTGCTAAAAATCAGCTCTTCTTACTTCGCCAGTTTATTGGTGTAGACCAATGACTTCACGTGACCCAGTAGTTCGCCTGCACAATCCGTGGGCAAAGTAATAATATATTGTTATTGAAGGACATACACACACACAAAATACAATATTATGATTACTTAATTTTGCTTCCAAATGGGGTGACTGTGCAGTTTAAACGGTTGAGGCCCGGTACTTCACCTGCACAACCTGAAGGGTGTGGTGAAGCTTGGGATATTAGGAGAGTGTCTAGATGGTCAGGGAAGCGTCGGAATAGAAATTTAATTTGACTTGCGCTTAGCAATTCACCAGTACAACCCATGGGCTGGGGTGTATTATAGTATATTAGATAGGAATCCTTAGTTCCTAGACACACGGCGGTGGTAGAGTTTAAACTGTATTTTGTTCCGGGTCTTCAGCAACACGACCTGAGAGCAGGAGTATCGTTTGGGATATTAGGAGGTTTCCGTGATGCTGGAAGCGGCTTCGAGACAGCGAGTTTGGGGTCTGACCCCAAAATAGCAAGTTAATCCTGATTGCGTGAACTAAGAGCGCCTGTATATTTGTATACCCATACTCAAACTACCTAGAAATGAGAATAATTATTATTAAAATTTTACAGGCTTTATTTTTTGTTTTATATTTAGCAATTTTAATTTCTAAATGTCTGAGGCAACGCGGAGCAAATCTAATCTAGTTATTCTTTGAAAATAATAGATGATTTAAAAAATATGCATTCATAGGTGAAAAAGTAATTTCCGGGGGGGACTGCAATTTAATTTGCTCATTTTCATAAATTAACATCCCCACCCACCCTAGTATTTGCTTGCCAAACCTGAGTACTTATCTGTGTCCATGAAAGATGGAGAGTAATGTATGGACTTCTAAGAGAATTGCTCGATCAAATGGAGTAAATGTATTCCTTAAAGAAGAGATCCGTGTAAAGAAAAAACTAAGTATAGCGATATAAAATAGAAAAACGCTTGATACGTGTGCTCTTTTTTTTTTCTTTTTTCATTATTTAATCAGTCGTGGGGCCATGAAAATCTCCCTCTAAAACAAAAATTATCTCCCATCTTTGGTGTAAATTTATTTAAAAATGCATAATAAAATGAATTTATGTATACTTATATAAAAAATTTCCTGTACTAATCATATTTTAAATAAAGAAGGCTCTCTTCTCTATAGTAGTAATTCATTTTCTTCTTCCAAAATCCCAGGAAGCTGATATTAACAAGGTTCTTAATTCAATTATACCATATATATCTCTCCCCGCCTTCTCCTCGCGCTCTTACAAACAGTCCCATCTCTAGTACGACTATATTGTTTACTTATACTAAATTAGTGCAAGATAATGCCCATGAAATATCAGGTGTCATGAGACACTTGTTCTTTTTTTAATGAATTTTAAGACACACGTAACTCATGGTAACGACTTTAATTCGTGTGGGTCAGAGTGGGCAGGAAGACTATATATTTCTGGTGCAATTTATAATTCGTCAATGTTAATATGATCTTCTTTGTAAATCTTCTCAGAACATATTGTGCGGTTATTATGAGAGCTATATGCTGGGTCCACATCAAAGGGTTTTTTTTTCATCTGAAAAGAGGATCACTCTTGAAACTGGTAAAGATGTAGAGCTCTATAATAATCCTTTACAACGTTGATGAGCATTGACGTTTCCAATGATAGGCCTATCCAACATTATCAAGGATTTTTTGCAGCTGTTTTTAATAACTTCAGTGTGAAAGACCCCAAGATCCTCAGGAATTGAAATCTAAATTCGTTTTTGGTGGATTTTGGCCAAAATAATAGGCTTCTCGGACAGTCTCCCTGGATACTCTAATGAGTATTGAAATATCCGTTGGATTGTGCCCTGAAGGAATTAGTGTTGAGACCGTGAGCCATGTTTTCTTGCTTTAATGACATTTAAAGCATTAATGGGGAAAAAAATATTTTTAAACATCTGATCTTTCATAGATACAGTTTTATATTTGGAACTTTTGGAGGCTGTCCGTTAAAATCCATCAAGTTTTCAATCATTTAAGTTCTTAAATTTTAAGTTTTTACCGGATATGTGTTGAGAACTTGCGTGGCATTAGTGCTGTTAATAATTCTTTATCCTTATTTTAAAAATTCAAACATATTAGCAAGAAAGAAGAACCATAGTTTTTATAGTGATCTCAATTGATGAAAATTATATGATCTGACGCTCTTCAAAAACAAACAGACAATTTGAAGACTGTTTGAAAGAAAAGGAATTAGCTGACATCACGTTTCTAAAAATTGACTATTCATCTTCAAATTAAATGATAATGATAAAAGATGCTCTTTTTGTAAAAAGCTGTAAGAAAAATTGGTCTTCATTGACACAAATGAAAACCAAATAAAGTGTAGCTTAGAAATAAAAAATATTACTCCTGGTCTCACAAAATATACCATAGCCTACTTCGACGTTCATTCCACGTTTACGTTTTGTTTACTCCACTCCGAAGAATGAGAACCACAAAATCAAAGGTTTTGCGCAAATATAGCAATAATTTAAAAACCTGGTATATGACGGAACTTTAAGCTACATTGTGCTACTGATATACATACATCTTGTAATGGGGTAACATCTAATCTCTGGGCCTCAAAGAGTGGAAGGTTTTTTTCATAGTATTCATCAAATAAGTTATATTAGTATCCTATAGGAGAATATATTTTTTTATGGGACTTGAATTTATTTGGGATATTTTTTAATAACAATTTTACATTTAAAATTAATAGTTATTTTAATGAAAAGATAGACGTTAATTTACTTTGTATTATATAATTTATATACGTTGTTGTATTGGAGATTTCTGAAAGCGGTGTCCTTTTGAACCTTAACGCAACGGTTGTGTATTAAAAGTAAGGACCATACGTGTGTAAATTATATAATTTGTTCTATTATATAACGTAATCATTTAAAATAAGTAAAAACACGCATAATGACGTCACTAGGAGTTGATTTTAGTTTCTTAAAGGATCGAAAAGTAGGACTGGAGAGGAACAGAGTACTGCGGTTCTAAATAAGAACAAACACAACATAACCCCTCAATATTACTATTTTTCTTTTATGAGCACTTGCCCTAGCGATTAATTTATATATAAATTTTCTCTTTTTAAAAATTAAATTACATTGAACGACGTAGCTCAATAGATAAGGCACTCAGGAGAAATAGTTTTTTTAACTCAATGTGCGTAAGTTCGCCCCCAGTCGTTCCTAGAGAAGAAAATTTACATTATGTATATGGACTTCAAAGAAGATTCCTAGATCAGATGGATAAATGTAATACTACATATAACGTTTACTTATACTTAATCCGTGTAACTCCATTTGACCTATTAAAAGAACATAAAGAAAGGTTAATGATAACAGCCTTGGAAAACAAAAAAAAACGATTCAGATTGCCAAACAAGAAAATAGTCTCACTTAAAATCATATTGTAAAAAACTATAATAATATTTATTACTATTTTTGAGAATTTGAGTTTTTACCTTTTTACTGGAAACTTTCATAGGAAATAAGTATGATTAAGTACACATACATGTACATTGTACATCTTAGTATTTGTGTTAAATTACTCTGAATATTTCTTTCTTAACTTTTTCTTTAAAAACTTTAAAAAGTATACCCCTTTCCCCAGCAACATTCATGATACAGTTATTTTATTTATAGTAAATCAACTTTTGCTTAAATATGCAAACCCAATAAATTCCCTCACGTTTTTCATTTTCAACCATGAATGCTGTTTGACTACTATTGCATTCCAAATGAATGCTATTTCCTTGTGACCCCCACTTCAAATAAATAAAATGATAAAGGTTCGACTAAATTCTAGTTGTACAGGTGCAAAACCTATCCTTTATTTTCAAATAGCTATCTCCTCCTCAAATACCTACATACTGGGTGCGATAAAAAAATCTTTACACTTTCAATCTACAACTTTATCCAGATGTATTTCAGCAACTAGTTGTAATAGCGTATGCCAATAAAATAAAAATAACTAATATGAGTCTTGGCTACCCTAATCATCCGTGTAGGGCCTCTTGGCAGCAATTAATGGGTTCCAAACGACCACAGAAGGCCTTGCGGATGTAGTCCTCAGACATGGCATCCCAGTGCTGGTTGACGGTGTCCTTGAGATGGTTAATATTTGGGTGATGGAAGGTGCAGGCCTTGAACCCAAAATACAATAAGTGAAGTCCAATGGTTAGGCATCTCGTGGGTAGGGGGGGGGCACATTTTCTTTGGCCAGAAAGGCAAGTTGTACTCCAACAACTTATAGGACTTTTTGGATGTGTGTGTAGGCACACCATCATTTTGGAACACCACGTTGATGTCCGGGTTCATGGTGGAGATCGCCAAGTGGTTTGCAATCTCCTTTGGTTTTTTGTCAGCGTTTAAAAGCGTTACTTAACAAAAACATATAAAATACTGCCGATAATAACAATTTTAAATTATAATTAAAAGAAAATAACGTACAAACACATTTCCTTAGAGTATGATATCAATCACTATATTTTAAAACTCGAAGACTCATATTCTAAAATTATAAAAATAAAACGAATTAGGACAAGAGAAAAAACTGCCGGCAAGCCACAACAATACTCGTGTGTGTGTCTAACATAAATATAAAATAGTATAACATTAGACAGGTAACTTTTTTTCTCTCTCTTATTAGTTACTAATTGAACCCCAAATAGCATGTTTTAAACAATGTATCCGCCCTCAGAGTTGAGGGTAAGCTCAAGGGGCGGGAAGAAGCTGCTTCAGACCCTCTGGGTGTACTCAGGACTCATAGAGCCTCAGACCTTTTTGACAGAGATGTTCAGGGCGTGGGTGCTGTTGTGGGGTCTCCTGAATGCCTTCTACTCCACGTGTGGCAAGATGGAATTGTCTAGGGGATTGAGGTCTGGCCTTTGAGGCGGCCAGAAGTTATATGCCCATAAGTGCATGTTAGCTGGGAAACACCCTTGTGTTTTCTTTGCAGTGTGGGCAGGTGCTCCTACTTGTTGGAACACAAAAGCGAGAATTGCCACCGATGGATTTTGTGCATGGGATAACTTTGGTTTCCAGAATTTTGACGTACTCATCAGCCTACTGCTTGTAATCTAAAGGGAACCTAACGGAATTCATGGTCTTCCCGTTGGATGCAACCATGCAAAACAAAATTTTCCGAAGAAGGGGTTTAGTAGTGGAAATATATAGGCGCTACTTTGATACATCCCCACATGTTACTAATGAAGTGCAGAATGCTGCCTTTTGAAGACAGGGTCAACAGCCGGGTTGTTTGATTTAAATCAGGTGGATTTTAATCAAAAGATTTTTAAATAAAAACGATTATTTAAATCATACTTCTATAATATATAAATAAAAAATAAGGAAAAATCAATAAATAATCCTGACGCACAATATTTTTTCTTTAATGCAGTATAATTAAAGAAAATTGACCTTGTCTACTTATACAACTGAAATAATTATTTCTTGATTATGAATTAAATATATTTTGTCCTTATTAACTAAATTTCTTCTGAGCTGATTATAGAACAGAAATAATTTTTACTTTATTCTAAATTTAATATATTTTGTCCTTTTTCACTTTTTTTCTGAACTTCCTTACACAACGGAAATTATCATTCCCTAATTGTACATCTAATATATCGTCCTTTTAAGTTAAATTTCTTGCGAGTATAACTAAATCTAACATATTGTTATAAAATATCCTCATGATGAGTTTATTCATGCAGACATGAATTACAAAAGAAAAAAAATACTTCATCTGATATTAATTGCTTACAACATATTTTCAATTATACATTATCCTCCTTGTTAGAATTGTGTTCAATTCATGGACTTGTAAAAAAAAACAGGTTTTGCTACCTTTTCTGTACCAAGGCAGTTCCTCAGCTTAGAATGTACTAGTCCAAAAGATGAGAAGACTTGTTCTACTCCAGATGACGAGTCATAAGTTGATAATTGCAGAGATAATGTCCATGCCATGACTTCCCATAAAACCTACAGGAGATATGCGGCATTCAGTAGCTGAAATAATCTTAGTCACAGGTTCTGTAAACTTAAATGAATGAAAAGGAGGTGATCTACCTTGAAACTTTATGATGATAGGAACAAGTACTGGATATTTTTCATTGGCGTATTCCATTTTTCATATTCATCTCTTCTTCATTAAGTTCCGTCCCCTTCAGTGAAGAATCAAGCATGTTGGCAAGAAGATGAGCCTTGGTAATAAACTATTTATACCTTTTTCTTATCAGTTTTTCCACTTGCTGGTTGTTCTTGAGGTGGTCATATAACTCTTTCCAAATATTGACTATTTGAGCACTAGTGTATTTGTATCTTTATACCTGATCTAAAGACTTAGTTATTGTCTGTAATCGAGCCAATAGCTCCTCAGCAGAGTGTTTGAGTCCAATATTGGATACCTTACTCCTTACAACTGGATTAAAAAAATTATTAGTCAAGCTCACATATCTTCATTAGAATTGGTCAGTTGTTTACATAAATCTTGAGGCAGTCTGAAACAGTGTTCCATCTAGGATCTTGGAGCATTATCTGACAGGGACCCCCTTTTTGATGGTATTTTGCACCGGCATGATGATTATTCCTGAAATATTTGACTACAAAACAGACATGCTCTCTTACATTATGAATTTCTGGGTCATGAGCCCGTAGATTAAGAAGGTTTCCTGCACAACAATAGGAGATGATATTATTTTCAGTTGATTCTTCTAGTAGTTTTTGTATTTTGGTTACGATAGTTAACAATACAACAACCAAAATTATATTCACATTTCTTGATTAAAGATTGTGCAAGTTGTAGAAGTTACTCAGTAGTGTGAGGATGCCCTGATGTGTCTACAGTGTCAATTAGAAAAAATTATCCATTTGATGCTGTTCAAGTAACACAAATGTTTTGCAAGACATACAGTAATTTGCACACTTTTCATGTTCCTTCTCATAAATCATAGGTATCATTAATGATCAATTTGTTGTCTTGATGGTGGAGTTCAACCTGGCCTAAGTGTCTCGGCCATCTTGTGAAATTGAGACAAGACGAAATGAAGAATCCACACGGGTTTATTCAGACTCACGATTTACCCAACAACTAGCGAGTCCGACTTCGAGTCCGGCTAAAGCCCCAACTTTAGGCGAGTTTGACTTCCACTTCGCAGCTCTGGTATCTATTGTTGTGAATCAGTGAATAATACTAGAAGAATCCTTTCATGAACAATTATATTTTTGTTATTACTCCTGTTAAGATTTTCTTCATAAAAATTGATTTTAATCAAAATCAGATTAGAAAATAAATAAATTACACTGGTCATTGGTGAACAGTAAAGGTATTCTCAAAAGAAAGGATTAAAATTAGTCCACAAGTTCCCTTGAGATTGTTCAGGATCTTTTTTTGCACGCACCAGAAGGCCTTTTCTCTCCTATTCTGTCAAAAATGGCCGCAGAATACGCCGGAAAGACATTTTTCCTGCATTTTTAAACCAATTATGTGTTCTACAACACAGGGCATCGGAACATTGTAAATAATTACTCATAACCTCTCAAAATTTGCATAATAGAGATGTGTAATAATAAGAGTTGCTGGATAATAAGTATAGTCCAGAGTGAATTTTTTCCATCCTAATCCAAGCTTTTTTACCCCCTCAAACCAACCTAGATCACACATGGCACAGTTGATTTTCCTAATTTTTTTAATATATATTCTGAATAAAAGAACAAAAAGCAGGTTAACTGTGGCATGTCAACACAAAATCAAACTAGAAGGATTTTTCTCAAAATTGAGTGTATTCTTTCACTAAATATTCTTTATTTCTATCAACAAATTATTATTTTTTCCCTTTGGAAGGGCAGCATACACCACTTAAATTAGCCAAAATTGTTTCTCATGATAAAAGAAAGATAAATTGATCAATTTAATTTTTCAGGAGATATCAGGTCTAAAATAAGCCTTTTATATCAAATAACGGTTTTAAACTATAGCCAAAATTACTGGGCATTAAAATTAAGGGCATGACTTTGAATATATTGCCTATAATTGACTCAAATATGCCTATAACATATTGGGCAGTAAATCTACAGGATCTACGTAGATAAATCATGAGGCCAAACTGCTGGATCTTGCCCAGGTCAGAAAGGCCTGTACCAGCTCCAGGTCCATGACCAAGGGCGTGGTGGCAGCTAACATGGGTTCGAATCGGATAAAATGTTATTCATTTTGTTATTCTCGTCATTAATCTTTATAAATTATAACTTTGTTCGGATTTATCTGTTAGATCCTGTATATGATGTTAAAAATAGATTTTGCTCGTTTTATAGATTTTTGTTCAAAAATGATTTTATGTTGACTCACGACAACTATTCTAAATTTCAAATATTATTTAAGCTTACTTATTAAAAGAATATGTGTGTGGCGGCGATAAAGTAAAAGCAAGTTGGAATTTTTTTGATGAAACATAGAAAAAATAATTTTTGCACTTCAATGAAAAACTGAAGAGGATTTTGAAAGAATCAAATATAATATTAAACCACTGAAAAACTGTCCAACAATTTATTAATATGAATAATATTTGTTTCAATGTTTACTATTATACACAAGTTCAGTCAATTTGATTGTGCGGTATTTGAACTTTAAATTATATATTTAGATCATCAATATAATCAATTTCAGTTGGTGAGGCATATTTTAACCAGCTTTCTTCTTTTCGTTATTCTCGCATCGTGAATACTTTTATAAAATCTTCTTTAAAATAATTTTCAGGTCATGACGTCTCAGTATCTTTTATGATCAGTGTTACCAAATAACCGATTTTTATCAGGTTTAGTTAACCTTAAAAACTGCGGCTCCTAAGGGCTTCATCCCTTTTTCGAATTAGTATAAATTGTAGTACTTATACCAACAAATACGTTTATCAAACTGTTGCAATATTTTAAAAATAGATTCAAGCATGATTTTATGTTATCGCCACACATTTGTATTTTTCACATCCGTTTCCAATATCTATACACGTATCAGACAACAACAACACTATTTAAATTCATTTTTTACACAAAATTCCGCAAAAAGTACATAATTCATTAAGATTCAATTGTTGTGGTGTTCTAACACAACTATTCCAAGTCATGTTTGCATTCTATACTTTTTTGCATGAATAAAAGTAGAATGTAAATAGCTAATACTCAATGCAACAGTATTTTTTTCCATCAGCCTAAACCCATATTCATTATTGTTATTTAAGGGGTAGAACAGATTAAAACCTTTCATGGACATACATAGTGTGGGTTCAAAACATCCAGTAAAAAACTTGCATTATTTTTTTTTAAATCAAGAAAATACATTTCAAAACAAATTTGTGAATTTTTTAAATACTATATTTTTTAATGGACACACAACTACACAAGCAATAACAGCCTACACACGCCGGCGAATAGATTGCTAGCTCTCAAATCCATCCAGCAGGGGTTGAAAGCAACAGGAACATTGGTAGGATGATCAGCTGTGCAAAGGGGTTTGCACAAGAATGGGTTCCAGGGTTGTGTACCAAGAAAGTCTCCTCAAGAGTAGGCACATAAAGGCTAGTCTGAAATATGTCAATGACCACAAAGATGATGAACTCAACTGTACAGTGGTCAGATGAGACAAAGGTAGAGTTGTTTGTTCACAACCAGCATCGCCACATTTGACAATAGAAGGGAAAACCTTCAACCTCAAAAACACTATGCCATCATGATTTGGGTTTGTTTTGCTGCCAATGGAAGTGGAGAACTTCACAAAATTGATGGCACCATGAAAAAGGAAGACTACATCGAGATTCTTGAAATGTATCTGCATCAATAGCCAAAAGATACTTAAGCTTGGAAGACACTGGTGGTTCCAGTAAGATAATGACCCAAAACACACGTTCAAAAAAGTTCGAGAATGGCTCAATTGGCATAAGATTAGGGTCATATACTGGCCAACACAAAATCCTGACCATACCCTATTGAGAATATATGGGCTGCATTGAAAAATGCAGTGTGGAAAAGACATCCAACAAATTTTGATGACCTTTGGAGATTCTGTCAAAAAGAGTATGCCTGAATCGATCCCAGTGTTTGCTTCAATTTGGTAAGGACTTATTCCAAACTTATTTAATATTGGAAGAAAGCCTAGGCATGTCACAAAGTATTATGAAATTTTGCTCTTGGGGTATGCATACTTATGAAACGCCAAAAATAATATTTTGTTCATTTACTCCGAAAAATGAATAAATTGTTATAATTTTTAAAAGTTAAGAGTTGTTTTTCATTGACTAGAGATATTCTAAATGAGTTGGTAGATCCAACATGAGTATCTAATTATGTTTTTTTTAGCATTTTCGTGAGGGTAAGAATAGTTTTTGGGTCAACTGTATAACTTATCAGTGTTACTCTTGAGCAATACATTCGTCGTTACACTTTATAGTTTATTAAATTGAGACAGTGGGTTTCTGCCAGCCCCAGGTGAATGCTTGAGGTCACCCCCAGCCTCCAAGCGCTTGGAAACGTTGTAAATTGTCTTCAACGAGGCCCCAACCTCCCCCAGCCTCCAAGCGCTTGGAAACGTTGTAAATTGTCTTCAACGAGGCCCCAACCTGTTCCTTAATGTTGTTATGAGGCACTCCCGCTCGGAGGAGGGCTGCAATTTCGATCCTCTTTGTTTCCTGATTGGACGTGGTCTCACGTCTGGAAGAGTTACGCTCTCACAGGAAGGATTTTTGTTTATTTTAACAGTAAAAATACGAAACAATCAGATTGGTTGCCACAAAACCTCTTAAAAAGTATATTTACATCATCGGTAAATAATTTTGCACGGCCCGGTATATATGCAACAAGAGATGAACAAGAAATTGTATCCCTGTTGTTTTGAAAAGGGAGCATGGGTATAAACTACTTACAACTTTGTTTATTTTTCAAAAAGAATAAAATATGAAATAGCTATGACGTATCAAGTAAGATGAGCTGACAACAAAATACATTCGGTATTTTATTATTATCAAAGTTATACCACGACAGCTTCAGAAAATAAAATACAAAACAACAACGACAAAAACCTCGTTCCAAAAATAAAAAATAATATCCATTCATAATACATTAAGTCCGTATTGCACCACCATTTCCAATGATGGAGTAATGAACCCAATAAGTGACTTTGCAATTGTTAATTTGCAAATATATATTTGAATAGTAATAATGTATTGTGGAACTCTTTAAACGTAATGATTGCAAATGATAAGAATGTTGAGTCAAAAAACATATTTTAGTTTGCATAAAAAAATATGCAAAAGAGGATTGAAGATTTACTAACATGAAGACAATGGTGAATATATGACTGGCTTACATCCAAAATCCTATCAAATAAATGTTCCAATCATTGATTTAGAAATACAAATGCCTTGATCAGTAAAACGTTACTCAAGGTAACAAAAATTGATAATTCTATTAATAGAGCACCCGTCTTTGTTCCTTCATTTATAAGATATTCCAACAATACCTAAATATTAAGGTATTTATTAATAGATTAATGTGGTAGTATTAATATAAATAATATCTATCTCATGGTTATTTTTCAGATCCCCCCTTCTTGAGGTAGAGAGATTGTTTTATTGTTTTGCTTTTGTTTCTTTTAATGAACCCCTTAATTGGTCAGATAGATTTGCAATGATTAAGTATAAATAATCATTATATTTACTACATCTGACTTGGAATTGTCTTTGAAGTCCAAAGACATTAAGTATATTTCCTTCTCTGGTAACCACTGAGATCCAAACCTATGCACATTGAGTTTCAGAGAATAATTTCTTCCGAGCGTGTTATCAATTGAGATACGTCGTTCCATTGAGATTGTTATTTCATATTTATGACGATAAAACCTACTTGAATTTTGCATTTGTATTCTCCAGATGTAAATACTCAAGACATATTGTCTCGACTTGCACTCAATTCCATATTTTGAAGACCTGCGACTCGACTAGATCAAACTATCTTAGACTCGTGACATTTCATTTTTTCCATTTGATATAAAGTAACTGGTCGGCTGAAAAGGCTAACAGAGTAAAGTATATTCATAAGGCAAAATTCGATTTTTTTAATAGAATGTAGTTAACTTTGAAGACAACGATAATAGCAGTCTTGCAATTTTTCGATTCCATTTTTATATGATGATTTCTCTTTAGTTCCAAAATGGTCCTCAGTTTCGATGATAACCTTTTACTAAACTCTGAAATTTTTTCAAGTGAGCATTCTTTTAAGGTCTGCAAACAGAAAGAAGTCAAAGAGGGCCTAATCTGAAGAATACAACTGACAGAAAAGGAGTTTGTACACTAATCGACGCAAATTTGCCATCGTTTTTAGTAATTTGTGATACGGTGTATTGTCTTGATGAAACAACAGTTTTCTTCTCCTTAAAATGCTATGTAATAATCACTGTTGATGGTTAGCCCTTACAGGATAATCAATTAATATTATACTGTGTGTATGTCAGAATACTGATGACTAAGGTTGATAATTTTGTTAAGAATACAAAAGCGCGCGAGGAGAAGAGAATAAATACTTATGACCTCATTGATTAAATAATATACATCTTCTATCAAGAACGTTATCCTTCCCGCCTTTATTATTCTATAATATTATATGCCGATAGTCGATAGAGAACTGAATAAAATGCCTAAAATAACGTAGCCTTCTGTCTGGCTGTCTGGAATTCTAAAAATGGAGGCCCAGGAATTTGTAAAATACTTACCAGATGAGAAACAGATGGCTTGTTGGATTTATCGATATAAATGTGTCTTAAGTCCCCTGTCTAGAAGTAGACGCCACACATTATCCTCATCTCATAACAAGAGTATGGATATTCATCTATAAAATCAAGTTAACGATGAATACATCAAGTCAGACTTTAACTTTGATATTCTTAATCCATTGCTATCCATTGCTAATCATCCTACGTTCAAAAAATTTATGGAGAAATACACGGGTAAATTCTTCCGAAGAACCATCATTAAATAATGGAGGATGTTGGTAATGATGTCATTTATATAAATACCCCCATTGCAAATTATGAAGTTATAATTATAATTATAATTTTCATCATGTTTAAAGTCGGCAACACCAAATTACGAAATGGAACTCTGAATTTTGTACTATTTAACAGTAAGTATTCATTTTTTTTTTAAATCTAATCATAAAATTTGATTCTATTTTTGCTAAAAATATCAAGAATTATGATGCACAACTCGTTAAATGGCAAAATCAAGTGCTTAAATGGTCACAACAACGGGGGTAGTAGCTTTGGATGGTTCGCAACTAGTTTGTCTGACACTAGTTTCTTCACTTAAAGACTTGGGTATGATCATTAGTTTTTCCGAAATTACATAGTGAATAAGTATTACTTTTTTATCACTTAAGCTATGCTTGCTAAGCTCCAAGAAAAGGTGTTAAGAAAATGGTCACAACAACGGGGTAGTTACATTGGGTGTAGCATTATAATAATCAATTGTGCGTATCCTTCATGATAATAGTATGTTGTTATACAAACATAAATAACGGGGGGGGGAATATTTTTTGATCCCCTTAATAAGGAGTAATATCACCGGACATTACTACATAATTAGTTATTGCACTCAATCTTTACGATGGATTTAATTCTAACATTTTTTTATTAGTATATTCATGGTCTCATTTTATGATTTTGACATTTACTTTATTATTAATAATTATTTAGATCTCATCCCTTGAGATATATCTATCATGTACACAACTGATATAGCAACTTCCACATTAGGAAAAAAGAGTGATGATCTTTTTGAGGAAATTCCACGTCTGGCTTGTGTTTAGCAACTTAAAGTTATGATATATTTAACTGAATTCATGTCAGAACAAGAAAATATTATTTGGATCAATCTATTATTTCATATTCTGTATTTATAATTTATTGTTATTATTAGTTATATGATTACAATTGTTTAATTTTGTATATTTAACATAAATGTATGATGGTTTATTTTTAATTTAAGCATTCTTTTTAAACTTGGAACTTCTAATATATTTCGAAATACTCTACTTTGTCGTTTCATTAGCTATTATTCTGAGAATAAGGTTCATAATGAATTACAATTTCATGGAGTGTGATGTTTTCAAATCTATTGTAACGGATAAAAAAAGTCTAAGTCAAATATACGTGGAATATCTTCATTAAACATTTTGCTAATAAATACTTTCGTTATACCCTCAAAAATCATGATAAAGCAGGCAGCTGATAATCAAATACGTATTTTAAACAATGATACCATAAGTTTTTCTCCCCCCCCCCTTCTCCTTGCACGTTTTTTTCTCTACAGAATTATCAACTTTACTGATGATATAATATTTCTAGTCGACTGTTGCTTCCTTCGACACTTTAGATTCGGTTCATTGGTTTTAGTCCCCTCGTCTGACTATCAATTGGACCCTGAAGTGTAGTCATGGAGCCACGTTTTATCCTTAGTCAGATATCGCCTAACAAATTTGTATTTATTACGATTGAATTTTGCTAAAAATGTTAAATTTGATCGATTGTGACCTTGTGTGGTACCCACTTGGCCGTGAGCTTTAGATCCAAATATTCATGCACAATATGTACAAAACAATCCTTACATATTTGTAGAGTTACTGCTATGTAAATCAACTTTACTTAACGATCATTCAAAATTATTTTTTTATGTTTAATGTTAACTGCCTCTTTCAGACATCCACTGTGTGCATCGACTTCAACACTCATTTCGCCTTTTTAAATATAGAAAAATATTTTTCAACGGTTGATTTTGCTGGTGTTGAGCCTTAATGATATTTATCAAGCCAATCCTTGGCGTCGACAATATTATTTGTCACTAAAAAAACAATGATTGAATAACACACAAACTCCTTTTTTAACCATTTTTTTAACTATAACAAAAGTTGATTTACTCAAAATGACATACAGGGAGCGGGGATCAAATTTTCGCCTACTTTAAACCTTGATAACTTGAAGACGACATTATCGAATAAAAAACCGGTAACCAAATAGAAAAGCTATTTTTGTCAGCTGACGATACGTAGTTCATTTAGCGTCGAACCGTTATCATATGAGGAGGTAAATATCTATAAGTGGAACGAGGAGCTTTCGAGATCTGCCGTAGTCATGGCATTGGTTAATAATGGAGGTGAAATCTCCAATTCAACGATTGCTTCAACCTTAGTAGTGAATTTACGGACTGTTCAGTGTATCCGTACGAAGCTAGAGGACACCTGGGATGTTGATGCTACCATAAAGAGGGCACCCAAGGAGGAGGGCGCCGACAGGAAGGTCAGGGACACCAACTTTGTCGCCAAGGTGAAGAAGATGGTTGAGGATGACCCTACCAGGTCCATGAAGGCCATGGCGAGGGATCTGTGCTGCCATGAGATGTGGCAACAGGACTCAGCACCCTGCCATGTGTCCAAAATCTCCATGCAGTGGTTAACTGAGAACTGTTATGACGTCGTAACCAAGGATTTGTGGCCTCCTAACTCTCCCGACCTTAATCCTTTGGACTATTTTGTCTGGGACATCCCCATAGCACCAAGGCCAGCCTGATGGACTCCATCAAGGAGGTATTCGGCAACATGGACAATGAGATGGTCAGAAGAGCCTGTGGTCGGTTCAGAGGCCGTATTGAGGCCGTTATTGATGGCAACGGTGATTATACCAAATGAATGGTTACTTTATACCTATATGCTCGTCATAGTTTTAATTTTCAATAAAAAAGTTAAAAAATGTATATTTTGTGTTGTTTTTTGTAGAAAAATATTTTGGCGACAATTTGATCCCCACTCCCTTTATATTACGAGCAAACATGTACTCTTAAGTTGATACTAACTTAAAATCATATGAATTCATTGGTATAGCGCCATCTAAGTGTCTACCTATAAGCTTTTCAAATAACCCAATATATCTATTAATGAAGTTCTATTCGTTATTTATGTACTCTTTTGTAAAAATCGCCAATTTTTCCACTCGTCATTTGAGTTGAGTTTAAATATCGTTGTCTCAAGTTGATTCGAACGGAGTTGATCATTCTTCAAGTCGACGCAACACAATTAAAAATAAAAGGTACATGAAATGACAGTGTGACTTGTAAACTCATGTGCATTTTGTGGGATCAACTTTTTATATAGTAAGTTATTACTTATACTTTCATACTTTAATAGGTCCATTGTCTACCAAATCTATGCAAATTTCATATAAATAAAATTAAACGATATAAAATTCATATAAAGTTATGTATTTTATGTCAAACAAGAGTGTAAATTGAGTGTGCTATAAACACGAAATGGTTGTAGCAAAGATAACATCAAATTTATAATGATTGAACTTAAACTTATCTCAATCACGAACAACAAAAATATGATTTTCATTCTTGTAACGCCATAATTTGATATAATATAATTTTGATCAAGCATATTTTTACTACTTGTAATATAAAATGAATGTTTTTAAATGCTATAAATAAATCTAAAGATAATCTAAAAAGTATTTACCTCTATTGTATCAATCCAGCCTCTCCTCCGAAAAGACGCATAAAAAAAGCGTCAAATGAGTTGATGGCTAGCTAATTTCTCTACACTATGATTATTAATCAATATTGGAAGGGATTTATATATCCCTTCAATTGGTCAGACAGAGTTGCACTGATTAGCTAGAGGGTTGATTATATCTAATAGCACACATTTTATTACTTTAAATCCGGAATGACTTTTGTGCAAAATCAAGGTGGAGGACAAGAAAACATCTTATCTCTGAACAGATCAAACTGACACAGTTGGAAAGAACAAATAAGGTTCTTAATTTTCTCAAGGTCAACAAAAATTTGGGTATAGTTATGTTCTTTTCTGATGAAAAAAATAATCACCGTTGATGTCTCTGTGAATCAAGAGAACGGCCTCTAAATCACAACCAAACATCCAAACAATCTCTCAGCTTCAGTGAAACATGAATCAGAACATGTAACCAAGCCCGAAACATGGTGTTGCCTGTTGTCCAGCCTGCATTCACATTTTTGTGGAGAGCAAGGTGCGGCTCAATGCAGATACACACATCAAACTTCTGGATAAGAGATTGCTACCATGGGCAAAGAAAAGTTCCGAGACAAAATTGTTTTTACTTGAGACGGAGCTACGTGTCTCTTGCATTGCTAATACCCACGCCTTCCTGAGAGACATCTTTCTGGACTTTCGGGACCTCAATATGTGGCCTTCCTCCTCTCCAGATGCAAACCCCTCGCATAAATTGCGTCTGAAGAAGAGGGTGGGTGCTATTCCTCAAAGGAGTGTCCAGTCTCTAGGGGCTTCCATCAAGAAGGAGTGGGCCAAGCTCGAGTCTAGCTACATAGTCAAGGTCTGCAAGTTATTTAGGCCTCGTATTGAGACAATTATTAGAGTTGAGGGCACATATACTGACTAAAAGTAGGGCCGGACTTTTATTTTCAGAAATTTTTAAAAATCCATAGCTATTCAAAGAAAATTAAATTTTTGAAAAAACAATTGAAAAACTAAATTTGTTTGATTTTTTTTTAACAAATTAATCTCTTTGGATATTTATTCCCTCCAAGCCACCCCTATCCACGCCCCTAACAAAATGATTTTAGGTTTTTCTTGTTTACTTTTTGAGGAAAGGTTGCGTGATATAATCAAGTTAATTATTATTATCGTTCAATTGTTTATCATGAATGAATACGTTTTATTTTTGAAGTCTTTTTTAACACACTTCACCAACGGGGTCATAAAAAATGTTCACTAATGAAAGTTTAATAGAGCAATTTTTTATGGATTTACCGCTGTACCACTTTAGTACCGGTCAATTTTTTTACAACTTTACTACGAGATATTGGACAAAAAGAGCAAAAAAATATAATTTGATGATCATTATTTTTGGAATAATGTTATAATATTTCATATCATTTGAATTTTAATTAAATTATCCAACAAAATCAGACTTTTTAATGAACTCAAAACAGCATATGCTCAACTCAACTGGATCCCCTAATAACAAATATGTCCCTATTTTTTCTTTGTTAGCTTCATGCTCCACAAAATGTCCTATATTTTCTGTCATTTTTGGCTATTTTTTAAGGTTCAACGCTTTTGTAAGCTTGGTATTGAAGAGATGGATATATTTCAAAGCCTAATATTAAAAAGTATATGCTAATAACTGGAGTTATCGTTGTTTAAAGTTGAAAATATGTGTTTTATATTCAGAGGCTCATAGCTTCAAGATGAATACACTCAAAAATTTCAAAAGTATATCATTTGATAGCTGAAAATCTTACCTAATTAAAAAAAAAAAAACGATCCAAAAAACCAATATAATAGTTGTTGTTGATTGTTTTTCGATGTTCCAAGTAGTGAATTAATAAAAATTCATCCGAATCCCAAAATAAAAAGGCTTGACCTTCCCAGCCAATGTGTGAGTATTTGGACGCTTTGGACAACTTCCTCCGTTTGTACACTACTCAGCAGACTGCCGTTTTGATTCTGGAGTGAAGTGGGGAATCCATGTTTCATCCATGGTGATGTACCGACGCAAAAACTCCTTCTTATTCCGTTTGAACATCTTGAAACAAAGCTTTGAATCGTTTGCTCGTTGTTACTTTTGCTCTGGTGTGAGCAAACGCGGCACCCATTTGGAAAACAGCTTTATCATACCCTAATGTTCATGTATGATGTTGTAAATACTACCTTCTCATAACTTCAGAGTGTCCGCTATTTCTTGAAACTTCCCTTTGCGATTGTTTATGATGATTTTTTCAATGTTTTCCAAAATAACAGCCTCATTTGGCCGACCAGGGCGTTTAGCATCATCGGTGTCCTAACGACCACGTTTGAAATTGCCAAACCATCATTTGATGGTTGTTTTCGATGTAACAGAGTCCGGATAACATTTTTCAAGCCAAGCTTGGGCTTGGACGGTGTTTTTCCCATCAAAAAGTAATGATAAATCAACACACGAAATTGCTTTAAATCCATTTTTTTAAGAATCACAAAAGTAGCGGCACTTAAACCACTCTAACTCAATAAACAATAAACTAAACGTCATGTACATACACTATGCGTGCGTGCGTGATGCTGTGCGTGTCTGTTCTCCCCAGGCAGCGCGCGCACACACGAAATTTTGGCAGTAACCTTTTGAATGTTTGTACTTCCGAAAAATATTTTGTTATTTGGTTAGCGGCGCCATCTGGTAGTTGGATTCGGGACTTATTCACCGATGTGTTATTTCAAGCTCCATGGGCAACTGTTGTCCTGTTGCAGATCCCTAGTGAGGAGAAACATGAGTACAATTGCAAAAAATATACCTAACATTGTGTATTCTTCAATATTATTTTAGTTCATCACACTACACAAAAAGTATGTTTTGTAGTCTCAATAGAGCCTCGAAGAATTCTTGTTGAGTAAACTTCTGCAATCTATGTGTAATACAGATTAACCTTGTGAGAAAGCACAAATACAATTGTGGGAATAGTTTAAAGTGCCCATTTTGTTTGAATAATGCAAAATACATATTTTAGGTGGAAAACAGTGTATAAATAATTATATCTACTTATTTGACCGTGTTTCGAGTCCACATATAAAATAGCACATGTTAACAGTATTCGGAAAGAAAAAGTTGAAAAACTGCATCTTATATATGTATACAAAAATAAACCTTTGAATCTTCCTCCTCCTCAGTTTTTTCTGCATGGCAATATTTTTTGTTCTACACTCTATTATTAGAAATTAAAAATAAAAGGAAGATTGCATTAACCATTTGATTTTTCTGGGATTGCAGCAATTCAAATGAACACTTATAAGAATTTAATCTCAACATTTTAAACTTTTTTGAAATGAAAGAGTAGAAAAAGTACTTTAACTGTAAATATTTTGTTGAAATAATTTGAAAAATACATGTTTTTAGTTATATAGTAGTATATTTAATAGTCTATATACGTACTATTGAGTCATTTGAGTGTAGAGACTATATATATATATATATATGGATTTAATTTATAGTCATACTTAGTTATTAGTTATATAGTAAATAATTGTGCCAGATATAATTAAAATATTTTGAATATAAAGTATATTTAATGAGATGAACAACAAATGAAATGGATATAACGTTATAGGACTTATTTATATTGCTAGTTGATTCATAAGTTTCTGAACATAATTTATACACTCGTAACCGAGGAAAGACAATACACTACAACGTTTCAGCTTACACTGATGCCATTGGCTATTCACGAAACTAAGTAATGGACTAGCATGTCTAGTGGCTTCGCTAAAGTCCCAACTTAATAATTTAATGCTTAAAGATGTTCGGGAATTGGAGTTATATAGACCAGAGGCCGGAAAACTCACGGCTCGCAGGCCATATTGGCCTGCGAGTGAATTTTGTACGGCCCGCTATTTTATGATGCACAATCATCTAAATATATTTATTTTAATACAAAATGAAAGGTTCTAACATTAAACAGTTATATGAAACTCGACATAACCATTTTAAAAGTTTTGATCATGTCATGGACAAATATTTCACTTGATAAAGAAACAATATCGCAAAATAAGCAGAAACAAGTTAAAAATAAATTATCTACTAATTGATATTGATCCTACTTCCCATTTTTTTAAATGGATTTTTCTTTTAAATTATGTTTATATTTCATTTATTTAGTATAATTCCTGTAGTAAAAAATAAGGGTATTGTTTAAATAAAATTATATTAAATCTTTGTTTTCTCTAAACACCCAGAAAATCAATTATATACTCAATAACCATGTTATTGAGTATATATAGATCGGAGTAATTGAGCAGAAAGTGTGACAACTATCGCTGGACTCCCCTATTATGGACATTGGACAATCCTAATTATATAATAAGACTATTAATTAAAAATATATATTTTATATTTCCAAGTCAGGAGGCGTACGAGAGCAATAAATTTAATAAACAGTATGTTCTAAGAAACCCTTCCTTAAAAAGTTATTGTATAGACATTAACCTCACAAAAATATGTAGAATCCAAAAGATATTAAGTGTATCTTCTTCAATACAAAGGAACCCATTGCACATAGGTAAATAAATACAATACTATTAACAACATATTTTAAAAATTGACCGGCATGCTTCAATGAGATTTTCTTTAACGTATATGAACATGCCTACAACTGTATAAATAGTCGTCAGAACAAACCACAAACATCAGTCGTAGTTTGTTACTAGCAGTGTGATAATATACCATTGTCACAGGCTTAACCTACTCAAAATGGCATCCCAATTCAAGGTGATTATCATCAATCAAAGAAGTGACAATTATTTTTACGTTTTATTCATATTTTATATTTCAGTACATTTGCTTAATCGCTTTAATCGGCTCCACCGCCGCTGCTGGAGGCCCAAGAGCAAGAACTCTTACCGTCAACCGTGCAGGAAAGTCTCTTCTCAATACTTTCCCCTTCAATGATGGAGCCCGTGGAACTGCCCGTGCTGCTCATCATGAACATGCCCATGCTGAACACAATCATGCTCACGCTGAGCACCCTGCTGCCTCTGACAACCGATTGGCCCGTCAAGGAGGTGGTGATGATGTCCCACTTGACATTGGATCCATTGCTGCTGCTGGAGAGCGTTGTATCGATAAGGTCGTCATGGTCGAAGAAACTGAATATGATGATCACATCGAATGTCACCACAGCTACTCCGAGAGATGTCACACCACCTACACCACCGACTTCGAGCCTCAACAAGAGGAAGAGTGCGAAGAAAACTTCAAAAAGAGTTGTTTCATCGAATACAAGAAGGTCGCTGTTGATGAGACCGTCAAATTCTGCCACACTCCCTTAGTCTGTGAAGGTGATGGACCCGAAGAATGCAAAACTGTCTACGAATCCGAGTGTGAAACTCGTTATCATGAACATGATGTTGAGGATGACGTTGTCAACTGTGAGACCATCCAAGAAGAGAAGTGTGAGGATGTAACCCAAGGTTACACTACCGAGCAAAAATGTACAAAATGGCCCAAACAAGTCTGTACAAATGAAAAGAAGAACGTCAAGAAATACAGTCCCATAACTGAATGTAAGAAGGTTCCCAGACAATTGTGTGGTCCCTCCGGCTGTGTTCCCCAACCAGGGCCCGAAGAGTGTTTCGATAAGAAAGAAACCATCGTTCAAGAAGTCCCAGAGGAGAACTGTAACTTGGAACCCCAAAAGGCTTGCAAACAAGTCACCAAATTGGTTCCCAGCCTCAAACCTGTTGAAGAGTGCGTTGATATACCCAAAGAAGTCTGCTCCCGTTCCAGAAAGAACCCCAGAAAGGTCCAAAAGCCCGTTGTCAAGAAATGGTGCTACGTTCCATCTGCTGCTTCTGGTTTGGCTGCTTAATTTTCTTCAGAGATTACTCCAACAAAAAGATCAAAACTTGGCATTATCATCACTAGTCAAATTCAAACTGCCACACTGATGTCATTTTTCTTTTGTTTTATCCTTATTATAAAATGTAAGATGAATGTCTCCAAATAAATCAAAATTTCTTAAATTTGAATTTTTCGTTTCTAATTGAGTTATTTACATAATACAAACTGTTGTTTATTACATAGTTTTCTAAAGTAAAGTATTATCAATAATGAAATATTAAAAAGAAATTAATTACACTTCCTAATTATGTTCAAAAATAGGATACAAAATCTTGTTATAGATTATATTATGTGACCTAAACTTCATATACATATGTGTCCCTTCACCCCAAAGGCAAGCTTGAATGACCTAAAATTTAGTATGGATTACATTTGTATTCATCCACGAATTATCGTCTATTTCTAACAATAAATCATTTGTAATATCGTATCGTTATTTGTATCGTCTGGAATCGTCACAAAATCAATGATAAAAAATTGAATTATTTTATTTGAAAGGCCTAAATAAGTATCTAAAGTCTAATAATTTCTTGAACCTCATCCAGTCAATTAAATATAAAGAGTTTAAATGACTCAAATATCTCCATAAAATATTGGGTAAAACAAAGATAAATCAAAACAGCTGATTCAAAACACATATTGGAAACAATTATCTGAAAATATAAAAACCCTCTTATAAAACCTTCTTTTATTTTTTGTATTGGCCTTTTTTGGCATGCATTTAAACATTTAAAATCTAATTATAATATATTTGAAAATTATTTTGTTAAAACATGTAGATAAATGAAGATAAAAAAAGACTATTATAAAATATAGCCCAATTATTTTATATTTTAAGTCATATTTAAAAAATAAATTAAATGGACAATGAACTAAAAAAAAAAAAAAGTGTTTAAATTTTCAATAAAACATACACATAAAGATTAGCAATATGTAAACTTCCATTAAGGTTGTTTTCTTTTACTGTACGTATTTTATAGACTATATATTGTATTTTATAATAATTGCATCAACTTTCTCATTATTTGAAGTAAAGAGGAAATCTTCTTTGTCCAGTTGTTTATTGAATAATGTACTAACCAGTTGTATGACCTCTCCATAAATGTTAGATAACAATTGGTTTTCCACAAAATATGATTGGTTATTTCTTATGTAATACATTGTCTGAAGAAGCAAATTCCTCGTTCGTTATTAAAATACTTGGTAGCAACCTCGAGAGTCCGGATAATTATTCTGTATTTAAACCATCTTTCGCCTGACGTACAAACCATATTGGTGATTGACCTAAGGCTTTCTTGGCTACTTTTTTTTATGCTGTTTCGTACCAAATATGCATTGAATGGCGTTAAGGTTGGCTTATGCATACGTTTTTCACATCCAGGCCCCCAAAGTTCAATGAGTTTTGGACTCTTTAGTGGCTTATATTTGTTTCAAGTTTCCTCTTGAGAGGACTTCAGGTCTATAATTTTTGCCATGCCCTTGGCATTTGAAAATGGCAATGCCTAATTTTGAAGGTGAGACGGATATACTTTGTGATCTACATAGAAGACGATTGAGTCTTCCTGAAAACCGGATAGAGGAGAATCAAGTCATCGTTGAGACGAATAAATTGACAGGAAAAAATCACACTTTAATTACAGATTTCCTCTAATTGTATTTTTTTTTCTCGAGGCCTTGTAAGGAATGTGGTAATATCTTCAATGACACAGTCTATGCTTTTATATAATGCACGTCTTTAACCATTCTAAAGCAATTTGTAAAATCAAATGTAAAAGGTTTGATGGGCGAAGATGAAAAGTTTCAGAATGGCATTGTGCTGTTGGGACTTTCACAGAGGAAAAAAGGAGCTTCACCCAAAACCAAAGCAATTGACTTTGCTCTGCTAAACTCAAAAGCTCTTATTCCGAGTAGGCTGACGTCATATGAAGAGATTGTTGTGGAATAAGTAAGGAGTATAGTTTTGGCTGTATATGCAAGATATGTGGTCTTATCACTGAGAATTCCAAATATAGGAATGGATACATGGCCAAAAGCATCAGAAGTGAACAAGTTAATTCCAACTATGGGATCCAAAAAAGGAAAAGTTTTTAACAGAATAATCAAGAATTTAGGGAAAAGCTTGTCATAGTATCATATTTGATCGTTTTTATTTTGATGTATCGCCCATAATTTGGATATTTCTGTGTGTTTTAATAAATTTGTTCTGCATGTATATTTATAGTAGACATGGTTCAACTCCGGGGCACTAAATTCAAACTACAATGTTTTTTTATGTATCTGTACGTAATTGCCCAGGACTTTTTTATTAGTATATTTTATATATATATATATATATATATGAAGGAACCGAATTTTAAAAAAAATCATCAAACCCAGCCCCCAAAGTTCAATGAATTATGGACGCTTTAGTGGTTTATATCTATATATATATGTTTTGTTAATAATTTCAAGTATGGAATTTCTAAAAATGAGATCCCCCTTGCGATAATGTAGTTGAAAGCTGTAACACGTAAGAGGTGCGTTACTACAGGAATAATATAAATATTCCATGCTCTGATACAAAAACCCTCTGTTAATGAAAGTCTTAAGAAAAAAGACGAGTTGTTAATTAAAGGTTAAGGAAAAGGTGAATCAGATACCATGAACATCAAATGAGCCTTTACTCAGGCACTTTAACCCAATATCAAATTCATTCCACAGTGTAAGTTCTGTTTACCAAAATGACCACAAGGCACTTTGATTCGGGGGGAAGTATAAAGGAAGCTAACAGAAATTATGAAATGGGATTAACGTTAGTCCGAATATTAAGCACATTGTATTAGATATTACATTGTCGACATAGTCTTAAAATTAAATTATTTAAATTTATATAATATTTCTTTATCCATTTATACCATTTTGCAGTCGTAAATATCAATTAAAATGCCAAAATTAGATTATAAAAGAAAGACTATTTTTAAAAATTAATCTTATCATCATTAGTTTAGAGCATCTATTGGATATTAATTGTGATTATCGTAGATCAAACATTATAATTTAATTTGCTATAATAAATTATATGATTAATTATTGCTTTTGACGAATTTAATTTAAAAAAAATATATTATTTATTTTGATGAGGTTGAGTATGATGTATAGTATAGCAGCTGATTTACAAGTGAAAAAATTAATTGATAAATAAAATATAAACTGCATAATTTACAAATCATTCAAAGAACTACATTTTTGTAGCAACAAAAATTGCAATGATCTATAAGAAGGTTTAAGGAGTATACAAAAAAGTTATTGCTTTAAAATCTATTTTAAACAAATTAGGAGCAATCTTATCCAGTTTTGGGTACAGCAAATCACATTTCACTAACGAAAGGTAAAAAAGAGAAAAATCAATTTACTGTAATATGATTTGAATATATATATTTCGTTTTAATAATGCTGATTTGAGGGGATTATATATTGTATATTAGGCTAAGACTTGTATACAAACCAGGGCAATGAACCAGCTCACACCTCAGCAGTTGTGGTTGCAAAATTAATTGATATAGGGTCCAACTCGAGATGCCCACATCACTAGCAATCTTATGCACCTTCATTCTTCTGTCATCCATCACCATATCAAGTGTTTTATCAATAATTTATTTAGTAGTAACCTCAACAGGGCGTCATTTGTACGGATTTGGCCACTCTGAAAATTGGGAAACCACTAATTAACTGTTTTAATTGAAGGTGCAGAGTCCCATAATGTTTATCAAGCTTCTTTTTAGTCTCCTGATCCGTTTTGTCTTTCAAAAAGTAATGTTTAATCAACACACGAAAAAAAAATCGTCAATTTTTTGGAAATCAATTGACTTCTTCGATTCAAACGAATGGCAATCAGAAAGAATTAGACTGATATGACTGAAAGTTGGTGGGTGTTTTTCCAAGAGATGCTATAAACTAAATTAAACCTTGATACGTGCCAGTAATGACATCACTTGGACTTTGCAGGGACTTTTCAAAAGACCTTAGTCTGTAGATATATGGAGTTAAATCACGTAAATGAAACTTTAAAAATACCTTGAACAATGTATGGATAAAGATGAGAGCCATTGAATAAAAAATATTTTGTGTCTGACATTATCAAAAGGAGCCTTAGAAACTCAATTATAAACCGTTTATAATTTTTTTGAAAACATATGGCAAATTAAATATAAATATTAGATTAAGTATAAGGTTAATTCTTTGGTTTTAATAGATGCTTCAAGACGATATCTTAAGTAGAATGCATGGAACTCTTGATACCTGGAATAAAAACGGCATTTTTCCTTGTACCAAATGAGTCATTTTTTCTTTTATTATATACAATAATATATCAGAGTAAAATAGGGCCCAAACATATTGTGTTTAATATTTTAAAATGTCTTACACGAAACTTCAACTAAGATTGGTCTTCCTCACATTTTTTAACTTACAAATTTAAATATAAAAAATTAATTATTTTTCAAAAAAAAATTGAATTAAAAACTCATCATTTACAAACAATATCGCGTATAGTCAATGCATAACTATGCTACAGGCATAGATAAATAAATACAATACCTATTTCAAAAATTGACCGGCATGCTACATTGAGATTTTCTTTTTCGTATGTGAAAATTCCTACTACTATATAAATACACGTAAAAACAACCCACAACCATCAGTCGTAGTTTGTTACTAGCAGTGTGATAATATACAATTGTCACAGGCTTAACCTACTCAAAATGGCGTTCCAATTCAAGGTGATTATCATCAATCAATGAAGTGAGGGTTATTTTTACGTTTTATTCATATTTTATATTTCAGTACATTTGCTTAATCGCTTTAATCGGCTCCGCCGCCGCTGCTGGAGGACCAAGAGCAAGAACTCTTACAGTCAACCGTGCAGGGAAGTCTCTTCTCAATACCTTCCCCTTCAATGATGGAGCTCGTGGAACTGCCCGTGCTGCTCACCATGAACATGCCCATGCTGAACACGATCATGCTCATGCTGAACACCAAGCTGCCTCTGACAACAGATTGGCCCGTCAAGGAGGTATTGATGATGTCCCACTTGACATTGGATCTATTGCCGCTGCTGGAGAGCGTTGTATCGATAAGGTCGTCATAGTAGAAGAAACCGAATATGATGATCACATCGAATGTCACCACAGCTACTCCGAGAGATGTCACACCACCTACACCACCGACTTCGAGCCTCAACAAGAGGAAGAGTGCGAAGAAAACTTCAAAAAGAGTTGTTTCATCGAATACAAGAAGGTCGCTGTTGAGGAGACCGTCAAATTCTGTCACACTCCCTTGGTTTGCGAAGGTGATGGACCTGAAGAATGCAAGACTGTCTACGAATCAGAGTGCGAAACTAAGTACCACGAACACGATGTTGAGGATGATGTTGTCAACTGTGAGACCATCCAAGAAGAGAAGTGTGAGGATGTCACCCAAGGTTACACTACCGAGCAAAAATGTACCAAATGGCCCAAACAAGTCTGTACAAATGAAAAGAAAAACGTCAAGAAATACAGTCCCCAAACTGAATGTAAGAAGGTCCCCAGACAATTGTGTGGTCCCTCCGGCTGTGTTCCCCAACCAGGACCCGAAGAGTGTTTCGATAAGAAAGAAACCATCGTTCAAGAAGTCCCAGAGGAAAACTGTAACTTGGAACCCCAAAAGGCTTGCAAACAAGTTACCAAATTGGTTCCCAGCCTTAAGCCCGTTGAGGAGTGCGTTGATGTACCTAAAGAAGTCTGTTCCCGTTCCAGAAAGAACCCCAGAAAGGTCCAAAAGCCCGTTGTCAAGAAATGGTGCTACGTTCCATCTGCTGCTTCTGGTTTGGCTGCTTAATTTTCTTCAGAGATTACTCCATCAAAAAAAGATCAAAACTTGGCATTATTATCACTAGTCAAATTCAAACTGCCACACTGATGTCATTTTCTTTTGTTTTATCCCTGTTATAAAATGTAAGATGAATGTCTCCAAATAAATCAAAATTTCTTAAATTCGCATTTTTCGTTTCTAATTGAGTTATTTATATAATAATACAAACTGTTGTTTATTACATATTTTTCTAAAGTAAATTATTATTTATTAGTAAAATAAAATTTATTAGATTTTCTAATAATGTACAAAATTAGGTAAAAAATATTTTTATAATTATATTAGTTGACCAGACCTTCATATAAAATATATGTGGCACCTCAACACAAAACAGGCTATAATATTTTTTCTCAAAATTGATCATGGATTATATTTTTTCTATTTCTGACAAATTATTGTAAGTTTCTATCACAAATTATTGTTTTTAACTCTTTCAAAGGCCCGTAAATTGCATTTAAAATAGCCAAAATTGATCTTTGCAATAACCTAAAGATAAATTGATTGATTTTTTTATAAAGGACTATCAGAGACTATTTATGTTTCATAGTTCAAATAAATGTTCTAAGCTATACTTAAAATTTTTGGATATATAATCTCAATTCCACAAATTTTAATACAATGCTTATAATTGAATCCAATATTCAGAAATCTACTTTTTTTGATTTGTGATCAAAATATGTTCTTGCTATGTAGATTGATTATTTTTTTTAGAATAAAAATAACCATTTCTACCGAGCGCTTTGTCCACTGAGGTACGTCACTTTATGAATTTGTGATCAGAAATTGAGAGTTTTTCTTTTGTTCAAGTCAATAGATTGACTATTCTTTCTGATTAAAAAAAATATGATTTTAATCCCAAAAATTAGGTTGTTATTTTAAAAAAAATACATGATATTGCCACTTGTCAATGTGACAATACGTAGTTTTTGGATTTTTGAGCGATGTTTTTGGCGAAAATGACCAAAAATGAGCATTAAAATTTTGAAAAGTGAACACTCAAAGTATCAAAATTTAGCAATTTGTAATTATAGAAAAATACAGTTTTATAAGGATAATTTAAACTAATGAGTATTGTTTTAAATTTATCAGAATTTAATCATATATTTGGCTATATGATATCGACAAATTAACATTTATAAAGATTTTCTTCCATTAATTTTTACTTCCGATCAGTATGGTAGTTTAAACATACTTAAAGACATCTGCATTAGGAGTTTAAGCCAATTTGAAGTTGGCGATATCAACAGGATTATTGTTAAATGGAGGAATCTCATCATCACCACCATTCCACCTTTTGCAATAAATGATACATCAGGATTTTTCACCAAATTTTTACTCAACAGTCAACTTCGCTCCAAATTTCCTCTTTCTCTAGTTGGTTGTTATCTGTATCTGGCTCCTGTAGTCTGAACTATGAGTGCATCATATCAATAACTTATCTCCTAAAAGAGAGTCTACTTAAGGAAGGTTTTTCCAGGTAGATTTTTCCTAGAAAAATTTTATCAAAGAACAATCAAAAGTTGTTGTGTACTCTAACTGGAATCCAAATATTCTCATTTTATTTTATACCAATTTAGAAATGAACAGTTTTCAAACAAAACAGGGCAAAATGAACATTTTTCTCAAAAAGGTCAAAATGAGCAATTATTTTAAAAGAAATAATCAAAGTGAGCAATTTTTGGAGCAATTGAGGGATCGTTTTCAAATCTTAAGTCTAGTCATAAGTAACAAATTTGCATGTTTTTCTGTCAAATTATTCATTAATTATTTACGCAATTGGCCCTCCAGAGCGTGTTGCATCTTTGACATCAAATTACCAGAATGAAATCGACGAAACTAAAAAACCGCGTGACGGTATGTTTCAGTATCATTACCATAAACACCATTCACATTTTGAGCCACCTAGCTTGCGTTTTTCACCTTGTTTGAAGAAGAACAGTTAAATATGGCGTATTTTCTATTTGTGTGTGTCCATCTTTGACTCACGCTCAAACAGCCCTGTGTCAAACTAAATATACAGGTTCGATGCTATATGTACAGGCCTGCAAGATTTCATTAATACAGCTACATTGTTATTTCTTAAATCAAAACATGTTTATGATATACATCAGGGAGCACAACATACAGTTCAACATGTGACTTTTTTTCATACATTTATATATACAGATGGATATTTTTTTAATTTTATTTATATAGATATTAAATAACAGAAATGCATTTTCCGCCCGGTGTGTTTTACCCACAGTTTATACAAAAGCGAATATTACCAAAATATTTTCTAAAGACGAGTAACCCCAATGCAAATTGTTCCAAAGTTGACCTTTTCTGACACTGTCTATAACTAACTAGGTAACCTCCATGAATTCACGCTTTTAACTAAATCTACACGGTAAATTCTGCGATTGGAAGAAAAAGTTGAAAAATGATAGTGTCACGTTATCTCTAATATCATATAATGCGAAATTTGGCGTAGGAATCAAAATATGACAGGGAATCTACTCCGGCGAACAGTCGCGTTCCACCATTTGGTTTTTAAGCTTAAGTCTTAGTATGCCAAATTTCAACATAGCAACCATACAGAGTGTACCAAAAAATCCTGTGGTTCAGATATTCGGCCTATAATAAAATTGCACAATAACATTTTGTTCTGAAATATACATATAAACGTTTCACTTATGACCCAAAACACCGTCACGCAGTCAACAGCAGAAGATTTTAAGCTTATTACATTTTCAGAGGCAGAAGACAACTGCATATTTGGGAATATTTTGGTGAACAACGATCGGGATATAAGCAATGCTGAGGTCTCAAAGATGACAGGGATTTACTCGAGTAGGGTTGTAAAGCTGAACCAGGTTATGATGAAGACCAAAGCTCTTATACGAGTGATGACAAGGACGGATACCTAGGAAAAACAGCTTTTCAAGGCGAACAAGCTCCTCAACATTGACAAAAATACCAATGAACAATAGATTAACAGGTTCTTCCCTTGAAAAAAACAACTTTTGTCAAGATCAGGTTTAGAATGTTCAAAAACATTAGATTGTTCACTATTTTGTAAAGTTGACCAAAATCAAAATTATCATGGATCATGAGATGTGTTTAGGTGTTGGTAATGACTTCCTAATTTTTTTTTATATGCCATCAAAAACCTTTACCTTGCATCCGGGCAAAGTTCCAGCGTTCCGGAAGTACATCAAAATGAGGTCAAATTAAAGAAAAAAAAATCTAATTACGACTAACTCATGAGAAAAGAAAACATTATTTTGTATTTTTTTTTTTAACTTCTTAGTAATTTTTTGATTTTATTATGTAGTCTATTTTGTAAGTTAAAACTCAGGAAGTAATTATCGACGCATACATAAGTAATTATTGATTTTCTAATAATTCAGGTATTTATATAATTAAATTTTTTTCAAGAAAAAGATACAAATGGGCATAAAGATACATAGTTTTTAAACCTTTGTATACTAAGTAGTAAATTAATTTATGAAATCAGAAACTTGAAAGTTTTTATTAAATTTTGATCTTGAGAGATTTGTAACAATTAAATTTTTGTGTTTTTTCTCTTGATCATATGTTGTCTGGGATTCCTTTGTTTTTGATGTTTGTTTTATTTGTTTACTACACATGAATGAACTGACTTTAAAAAAATATTTGAATACTATGAAACGAAAACAAAAGGGCCAAACTCCTATACAGTTCTCAAATTTCAAACTTATCATGTAAAATGGACACTATAACATTTGTGGCTATCAAAGGAGTGTACCAGACATAGATGAATATAAATGTTTGAGCAGAGATTAACAATACTTTGTCCAGATTTGTCAGATTCTACAAAAGGGCCACATTATGTATCTGAAAATTTTCTTGAAAAACATCCTGGCACAGTGCAAGATGCAAAAAATCCATGTTTTAAACATTTTAGACATGTTATAATAATTTTAAATGTACATGTTTCTTTCCTATAAAAGATTCCACAAAGACAATAAAATATACCTGGGACTAACTGCTTGTCTAGCCTACCTAACTGATCAATATGCTCAATAATCCCAATGAACAATAGTTATCTGGTTCTTTCCTTGAAAAAAAAACTTTTGTCAAAATCAGGTCTACAATGCTCAAAACCATCACGGAGTTCTATGAACAACAGGAATATGCCTAAATCTACGAAAACAAAGATCCCAGCTGCTGTCATCGTATTGCTACGGGAAATCTTTGCGACAGACTTGAGGGTCAACACTGGGATCTACTTGTAGGTGAAGGGATCTGTGATGCTACCCTGAATTAAGGAAGTTGCTGGATACCGTCTTTGCTCCCTGCCACTTCTCCAAAAAGACTCCGGAATAGCTCCAAGGGCACTACTACGACTAGCTGTTTGATCTCCCATCTCTCCCGATCTAAATATGATGGATAATTTTGCCTAAAGTACCTAGAGTCAAAAATCAACAGAGTTCATCACAGTACCAAGCAGTCCTTTGGATCTAGTTTCCAGGCCCTGGACGCGGTTCAGTACCCGAGTCCGTTCTTGAGGATAACAGAGACTACACAGAGTTATATTTATTCTCCTGCTCAGTTTTAATCTTTTGAAGAACAAATAAAAATTAACCATTTGATGGTAGTTTAAAATAGACAGATAAAAGTCACATTTTTTTTTTGTCACATTTTCCTTTTCTTTTTGAAAGTTGAGATTGTGAGTTGGGAAAAAAGGGGATCACCGTGAAAAGTGCAGGTGATATATTCTAGATTCTTGAAATGGTATGATGGGCCAAGTGAAGTCATCATATCAAGGAATGTAATTTTTTTTTTCTGTCCTCGAAATGCATTTAATGCCATTCTATTTATATATATATATCTACGATTCACTCAAGCGTTGCATAACTCTTGCAAAAAAAGCAAAATAATGAAAAGTTGACTCTTATAATGTATTTGTAACATTACAAGAGATATATTCTTGAACGAAAAGAGCATTTCCATTATGCGTTATTCCAAGCACTATGCCCATAGATTATTCAAACTAAAAAGAGGGTAGTGAACGGGTGTAATTGAAAATTAGAAATAATCAAATGACACTTACAATTAATTATAAGGTCAGAGTTGTAAATTCTGACCTCTGTTAGGATAAATGTGTAAAAAATTATATTCATCTTCTTTTAGAAACTGAGCATAAGAATGTTATAAATAAGGATGTCATATTTGTAAAAAAAAAAAAGCGTACAAAGTGAAAGCGGGACCTTATGTTAGTATCAGCTGCTTTTTATATCACTTTTGGTGGACAAAATGCATTACTACCATAAAGGAAAGAACCTTCTACGTTTAAAATAACATACCTGAGGGAAAATATTGTATAATTAGAATTAAATCTATATATCTTTATTTTTTATACATTTTAAACAAATTTACACCATAAAGAGGTGAGAACCCTTACATCAGACTCAGAAGTTTACACAACGACGACCAATTAAATAATGGAGAAAAAAAAGAGCACATACAGCAACCGTTTTTTCTTTTCTAATTTATAAACTTAATTTTTTTCTTTAAAAAATGACATCCTTGATAATAATAAAAATGAATTAAAATACATGTACCTAAAATATCTTAAATCATTCATAAAAAATCAATCAAAAAATGAGAAGATATAGGATATATTTGTTAAATACTAAGAAGAAAATAAAATTCAAAATATTTATCTACGATAATCCCATCCCTCACACTAACACGAGCCAAAATATGTTCAAGGGCAAATAGACAATTTTATAATTATCAACATTCAAGGTTAGTCGTCTTACATAATCTTTGAGAGTTCCCATTATAAAATGACCTATACGCATGATGGATAAGGTGAACCTTTTAGTGAAATAACGTCGTGTCAACCAATTGGAGGACCATATTGGATTTTCAAAAAAAAGAAAAATATCAGGAGTTATTATAATAATTTTAGGTTACTTTTTTACAAAAAAAAAAGCTTACAATTTACAACCATATCTATACACATATCCCAGCAATTGAAGTAGAACATAAAAAGTCCTTAAAACGAATTGCATTCCTTACAAAATAATAAATCAAAACGGAATCAACAAAGTAGAACAAGTTATGAAAAAATGATATTTGGAAATCACTGGACAAAGTCATTGTCATGTTAATAATAAAGTGTTCGATTTTTACAAAGGGATTTGAGACTTTCAATCAAAAAGAAAATGTTTGGTAGAGAAGAAATAATAAACAAGCTTACTCAGTAAAGAGTGTATTTAAAAGAATTTATTAAAATACTTCAGTGGCAGTTTGAATATGACTAGGGTTGATATTTCGACAAAACTCAATTTTTATTTGTTGAGGAAACCCCTGAAGAAAATTAAGCAGCCAAACCAGAAGCAGCAGATGGAACGTAGCACCATTTCTTGACAACGGGCTTTTGGACCTTTCTGGGGTTCTTTCTTGAACGGGAGCAGACTTCTTTAGGTACATCAACACACTCCTCAACGGGCTTGAGGCTGGGAACCAATTTGGTGACTTGTTTGCAAGCCTTTTGGGGTTCCAAGTTACAGTTCTCCTCTGGGACTTCTTGAACGATGGTTTCTTTCTTATCGAAACACTCTTCGGGTCCTGGTTGGGGAATACAGCCGGAGGGACCGCACAATTGTCTGGGGACCTTCTTACATTCGGTTTGGGGACTGTATTTCTTGACGTTCTTCTTTTCGGAAGTACAGACTTGTTTGGGCCATTTGGTACATTTTTGCTCGGTGGTGTAACCTTGGGTGACATCCTCGCACTTCTCTTCTTGGATGGTCTCACAGTTGACAACGTCATCCTCAACATCATGTTCGTGGTACTTGGTTTCACACTCGGATTCGTAGACAGTCTTACATTCTTCAGGTCCATCACCTTCGCAGACTAAGGGAGTGTGGCAGAATTTGACTGTCTCATCAACAGCAACCTTCTTGTATTCGATGAAACAACTCTTTTTGAAGTTTTCTTCACACTCTTCCTCTTGTTGAGGCTCGAAGTCGGTTGTATAGGTAGTGTGACATCTTTCAGAGTAGCTGTGGTGACATTCAATGTGATCATCGTATTCGGTTTCTTCTACCATGACGACCTTATCGATACAACGCTCTCCAGCAGCAGCAATGGATCCAATGTCAAGTGGGACATCATCACCACCTCCTTGACGGGCCAATCGGTTGTCAGAGGCAGCTGGATGCTCAGCGTGAGCATGATTGTGTTCAGCATGGGCATGGTCATGATGAGCAGAACGGGCAGTTCCACGGGCTCCATCATTGAAGGGGAAGGTATTGAGAAGAGACTTTCCTGCACGGTTGACGGTAAGAGTTCTTGCTCTTGGTCCTCCAGCAGCGGCGGCGGAGCCGATTAAAGCAATTAAGCAAATATACTAAACGAAGAAGAAAAATGAATAATGCATCATCACTTTTTTTATTAATGATAATCACCTTGAATTGAGATGCCATTTTGAGTAAGTTAAGCCTGTGACAATTGTATATTATCACACTGCTAGTAACAAACTACGACTGATGGTTGTGGTTTGTTCTTACGAGTATTTATATGCTTCACGTTGTTTGTGTAAGCATAAAATCAAGAATGAAATTGATTAAGCTTGCCGGTCAAATATATTTTTAAACAGATTGTTTACTAATTTAATATATCGAAGAAGATACATATTTTAGACTCGTGTGTGTACTTATAGTATTTTTGAACTGGGCAATGGTATAGGTTTTTTTTTTTAGGAAGGGCTTATAGAACTAACTTATTATGTAAAGATACATAATATCATACCATTTGACAAATATAATTATTTTTGATTAGGGAATCAACAGAGATTAAACCGTTTCAAAATGTAAACACATTAGAATTTTAAATGAAACTAGAAAATAGATAATTGTTGTTTTATGTAACAAAAACAAACTTACAGGTTCAAGAAATAGGACGGGTATTGTATCCGATTCCGAAGTAATCAGATAAGTTATAAGTTAACTTGTATTATCCCAAAGATCCAAGACCCTAACTATCTTCGGTATCTCTATTTTAACAGATCACAAATAAGATCCAAAGGATTTTTCGGATCTTAAAAAGTATTCCTAAAATACTTAATCCGACTTATAAAAAAAGATATTACCTATATCGATTGTTACATCTCTTTTTACTTTGATTACTGCTTTGAGCCACGTCTACAGGATGAATCTAAATACTATATAATAAATAATCAAATATAACTTCTTTATTTCTATAATTAGTAACCTAAAATTTTGCATGAGTTTTATTAAATATCAAATCAATAATTGGCCAAAAACAAGTGAAAGTGCACTCCTTTTGATGAAGTACAGCCTTGAATTTATTCGGTAATGTATCACAGAAGCACATCTAATGTCTATGGAAATTCAGGGGCGTCTGCAGGGGGATTTGAGAGAGTCTGTACCTTCCGCCCTGCCCCAAAAAAAAAACAGGAATTTTTTCTTGTTACTAGAAAATATCATATTTGAAATTTAATTCAATTTTTAAAAAAATTTCCCAAAAATTTTTATTTTCTGTGAACCAAAATGGATTTTTGAAAGAAATTTTTTTTTAAATTTAGTATTTTAAATTTTTGTTAGAAAAATTTAATTTTTTGAGAACAGCTGTGGATTTTCGAAATTTTTTTTAGAATAACATTGGACTTTGAACGTTTTTGAGGATAGCTATGGATTTTTTAACATTTTTTTGAAAAAGTTCAAGTTTTTGTCAACAGCTGTAGACTTTTTATTTTGTCAAATTAATTTTTGGTGAATAGCTATGGATTTTTGAAATTTTTTTGAAAAAATTGTTTCTTCTAAAGCTAGGAAAATTAGTCTTATACCACTTTTGCAGCATATTAGACGCGTGAGAGTGAATACCATCTTAAAAACTGCACCATACCAAAATGGCTGATAGATACATACATGACTCTACATTTTTCGAACAAAATTCGACTATTTTGTGAGGTAGAATTGTCTACTCTGTACCAAAGTTAATAAATATACCAAATCGTTTTTCCGACGGATGTTTGACTTCCACTACACTTTTTAATAGTGACATAAAAGAGTATATACTATTACTATTAAATATATAATCCATATGGTATTAATCAAAGAGTATCTCAGGGAGTAACCATTTTACTTCATAAATAATATACATATATATATATATATGTTTTGTTTTTTTAAATATAAATCTTCCAAAAATCTTCCAATAACGGTCCCAGAGTTGATTTCAATTACTTGATCTGTTAGTTGAGTTTTTTTACATTTCGCTATATTTTTTCCTTAAATAGGGATCCTATAAACATTTCTATAAGTAGAAATGTTAATTTTTCTTTAATTATCTATGATATCATCATGATTGTGTGATTAAATAATAAAAACTGTTTTTAATTTATAATATTTATTCTAAGTAAACTAAATTTATGTTTTTCATAAAGTAATAAATTGGTGAAAAGTATGTTATTTATGCCCTGAAGACCTCAATGAGTCCAAGTCATCTGTCCACTACGCGATTAAGTAGTACAAGGAGATTGGGAAAGTCAATGACTGGCCCAAAAGTGGTAACCCAAAGTCCAGGAGAACACTAAAGTTGATCGAGGTAACGAGGTCGAAGATCAACAGCAAAAAGAAGTGCGCCATGAGAAAGTGGTTCATGAGGCTGGTATGCCTCTAGAAAACATGATTAGGGTTGTAAGGGAAGACCTGAAGATAAAGCTGTATCGTCTAAAAATGTAGGGGCTTCACAGCAAGGACACAAAGACCAAGAGGCTGACCCGGGCGAATGTCTTTCTCAAATTCCTCAATTAAAAATATATATAATATCATTTTTACAATAATATATATTAAAAAAAAGTAGGCTAGGCAGAAACTATTAACTGTAATTATTTTGACTTTTTTTTCCACGTTTCACTCTGTTTCTTTATACATTGTATTGTTTCGAGTATAAAAAAAATATTTTAAAGATATGATGATACCGAGTGGTCCATTAGACTCTGAAGAACTTTTAATTTTAAACTTTAACAAGATACAGTTTATTGATTAACAATAGAATTTCAACAAAATTAATACTGTAGATAGATGTGTGTCTGACCTCTCATAATCTAATCATTAATGTATCCCCCTTAGCAGCAATGATGGCTTTCAGGCAATCGTGGAAGTTGGATGTAGTCAAGTGCTTGCTGACAGTTGCATTGAGGGCCTCGATGTTTTGATGACAGACACTACAGGCCTTCCCCTCGATTTGCACTCAACAGGTGTAGTCCAGGGGTTGGGATCAGAGCTATAAGGGCCAAAAGTATTAAAAAAGATATTAAAGAACTCAAAAGACTCCTTCATTACTCATTCAAAAGAGTCTTGCAACAAAGGAGATGCGTTTCTTTCATTGCTGGTGTTAAAAGTGGCCTCTCCACCCTCACAAGGATCTTTCCACCCACATTTTTGATAGCTCTTTGGACAGTCTGACGTGAAACTCCAAGATTTTTGCATGGACTCTCATGGACTTGAGTGTATTGGCCTGGGCTGTTTTCTTTAAACACTCCGGATCCAGTTTGGCCTTTTTGATGGAGCCACTCTTCCTCTCCAACGTTTTTGACTTGCTGACGGCGTAGACAGTGGTCCTGGAGACGCCCAACTGGTTCGAGTGCGCGAATCACGTTCAAGTGTCATTTTCTCGACTTGTACGTTAGCTCGAGAACTCAGATTTGCTTTGTTTTGTAACTAATTTTTTATGCTTTAATATATGGAAATATAAATTAATTCCAACCTTAATTAATAATTGAATTAGTAAGTGATCTGATTTCAATGGAACACCCGGTATATATATATTTTTTAAATAATTGACATACATAGAAAAATAAATGTTTTTTTAGCCTATAAGTCAGTGACATAACTATAAATATATTATTATATTTTATTTATAGAGGTCTCATATATGTGGTGCGTCAGGATATTAACGATCTTGAACAAAAATCAAGGATAGGAGGAAACCCCAAGATATCTTTTTACTTCTTATATGTACACTGGGTGGGAATGTTTAATCCCAAAAATTTAAAGATAATTATGTAAGTACCAATTTATCCACTGAAATTAATTCAGCAATTCTTCATTCTTTTGCTCTTACATGACAAGGTTCATTGTGAAGTCAATCACACAACCCAACCACATCAAGGTTCAATCACAGTCTCCTCCAACCTGGCCCTGAAACTAACACAACCATTGAATAGGAACTCCTTGACGAAAATTGGAAACAACCTCAAGAATAAAAGCCTGGCAAGGATTCAACAGTATTATCTGTACATTTATTGGGCTCTCTCGACAAGACACATAGTAGTCCTAGAGGTTCAGATCCAGGTATCTAGAAGGCCATATTTCCTTTACCCAAAAAATAATGCTCTTAAAAATGTTCGTTTTTTCCAAAAAATAAATCCGGTTCCAATTACAAAATTTAAACAAACCGTTCCAATTTAAAATTCTAGTATGACACCTGATTGGTTAACAACAATTTAAGTTCTTTAGCATAAATGGTATTATTTGTGTCTTTGGGCGTGGGCCGGCACGGAGGCACACAATAATGGCAGTACGGTGGTTGTATTTGCAGAATAAGCTCTAGGATTTTGTACTTATTCTTATACTGTTTTGTCTTGCTAAATCTGATGAAGAAACTTTCATAAATATAGATCTCAGGATTGTTATGTTATTGAGGTCTATCCTTGTTCACAGAACACTACCTTCATACATCCTAATATTTATTTCATATACATGTTCGAGTCAATCATAGGCGTTGTACTCAAAGATATGGGATCAGATAAGATATCCATGAATTTAAACTATAGTTTGGACCCTTTATTTCATTTAAGAAACTTATATTTGGGCCTTTATGGTCATTTTTTTTTATAAAATCTATCAATTTTCCATTCATTTGTTGTGACAATACATTTTGGCTAATTTAAGTGCAAATTGCGGCACTCCTAAAAAGTTATTAAGAATAGTTTGTTCATATAAATAGACGATAATTCGTACAAGAACACAAGTGTAGTCTACACTCAACCCTTAGAAAAATGATTCTAGCTTGTTTTTGTGTTGACGGACCGAGTTTTCTTTGTTCATGTTGTATTTTATAATAATTACGGGAGGTAGTCAACATATGGAGCTACATAATATATAATCAAAAAATATCAACTCAATTATACTAATAAATATTCTTCTATTAGTTGTTGATTATATTATTCAAAATATAATTAAAGATTCGTATCAAATACATATTTAACTAATTATATCTACGTAAGTTATCATTACCTATAGTTTTTAATACATCAGTACCTTTTTGACAATGTTTAATTTGTATAAACTTTTAATAATATATGAACTAGTGATGTTAATGATCGCTGCCAGTTTGAAAAACCATGAATTGAGAAACCCCACAACCTGTTTTCAAAATTTGTATAATAACTAGTTCTTGCAAAAATGAGGCGTGAATTATGGATATCTTCTATAAGTGTTTGGAAATCATTTTGTTAAGAAGATCTGACATCTCGAATATATTTATTTGACACTGTCAAACTCGAAGTAGCGTTCGAGGCCCTGGCTTTGGTGACGGCTAAGAGGATATGTGCATGTAGTGCCATAGTGCTCATAATGCGGTTCTACGCTATCTTAGACATTGTTGGATTCGCCTCAATTGACCTCTTCAGACAGGCCAGGAATTGGGCTCCTCTTTATGTCCTTCTTGGGGTCTCGAGGTTACGTCACCAAAGTCGTTGAGGGGCTTTAGAGCAAAGTAGATCATCGTCCTGTTTTACCCTTGTGATAGCCGTGAGGCCTTTTCCCGTTAGAGCTAATTCAGTGATATTCATTTGTACAGTTGTTGTTGATATTTTCGCGGCAAAATTGTAAGAAAAAGTGTAGTTAAGACTCTCAACTCTCATAAATGGCCGTTAACTTGACGGAAATGGCCTCGTTATTCATCTTGAGGAAATCGAACTATGTCCAGATTTATCTGTCAGACTCTGTAGAGAAAAGATCTACATAAAACATGGAACTTTATTTAAAGATATGTTACATTACTAATTTGAATACAAGGCCTTTAATACCATTTTAATAAAAAAACATAATACATATAGCCTACTAGTGAAGGTGCATCATCATATTTTAAATCAAAATTGAATTGCAAGTTGTCAGACCTTATCTAATAGCATGGAATAATTAAGTTCACTAAAGTGCATATCATGTAATGGGATAATCTTATTTATAATGATTAAGATTCTTTAATACATTTTTTTAGATAGAGCTTCATGAAAATAGACATCAAAGTTATTTTTAGTAACATATATAGAGAATAAAACCTTTTTGTTCCTCCTTGAAATATTGTATAATAAATTACAATAGGATTAGCAAAATTAAGAAGTTGAAAAAGTACCGAGTCTTCCATTAAAATCTGAACACTTTTATTTTTAAACTCAACAAGATATAATTTATTAATTAAAAATAGAATTTCAACAAAATTAACAATATAAATAGATGTGTGTCTGAGCTCTCGTAATCATTAATGTAATTAAATCATTAATTTTTTATAGCTCTCTAGGCAGTGGGCATTATAGTGTGAAATCCCTATATCTCTTGGATGGGGCCCTGATGGACTTTAAGGGATTGGCCTGTGTCGTTTTCTTTAACTCCTACGGATCCAGTATGGCTTTTTTAACAGAACCCTTCTTCCTTTCCAAAGTTTTCTAACTTGCTGACGGTGTCTTGGAGAAGTCCAACTCCTTGGAGTGCTCGAATGAAAATTCATCAATCGCGTTCAAGTGTCATCTTCTCGACTTGTACGTAAGGTAGAGAACTCAGGTTTGTCTTGTAATTAATTGTTTATGCTTTAATATATCGAAATATGAATTAATTCCAATGACCTAACCTTAATTAGTTATTGAATTAGTAAGTGTTCAGATTTCAATAGACCACCAGGTAAAGCCCAGTCTGTAGTAGGGTTCGATTTGAGTTTTAACAAATCGAATAGGGCGCGTCGTACTTTTTATTTTTTCGAAAATCAAAAAATGAGAGGTGTTTTTTATGTATTTTTGAATAGAGAATCTAAAAATAACGTTTTTAAAAAGATTAAACAACACTTAGGTACTTCAATTTTAATTTAAAAGTATGTTTAATAGTGGTATTTTAGTTATATGTATTTTTTATGATAGACTTTAAAGTACACTTCTTTTGTCTTAATTCTTAGAGAAAATAAAAATATTTTGTCATTATTTAATGAAGATCTATCGAAGCAAATAAAACACCTTTTTAATATAAAATTTGTCTCATCATTTACTCAAATATTTTTGTTTTTTATTTTTAATACATTGAATTTTCATGACGATAGCTGATGTTTCATATTAATGTTTTCGATAATACTTAATATTTTACTTTATTATATTAGCACATGCCACATCTAGTCTCTTATTTTATTCAGTTAGAAGTGTAGTATCTGGAAAAGGACATATGACTTGACATTGACTAATTCAACTTACATATTTTATCAGTTATTATTGGATATAACATTTTTTAAATACTCTTAAGCAACTATATTTTGAGTTAATAGTTTAGAAAAAACAATGATACACTTATAGCAACACAATATATAATTTGGAAAAGAGTAAAGCCATTTTAATATACATATTAGGACTAGGACGGTACATTAAACCCACGGCTTGGTACGAACCACGGTACATCCTTCACGGTACGCGGTTCGGTACGGAATAATATGTACAAAATATTTTTTTTCATATAATTATTGTATTTTTTCACGTCTTTTCGATATTTCTTCTTTAATAACATATTTTCTGTACAAATCAATTATTTCTTAATATATATAACTTGTCTAACAAACATAAGGGGATATAAAATATACCTGGGTTATGTAATACACTTATTTATGAATTTATAATTTTTTTTTTTGGCAAAAATATGAGCTTGTCTACATTTTCTGATAATAAAAAAGACCGATTAGCAATCACAATATTGGCAATGGTAGAAAAGTTTTTGTCTTTGTAAATGAGGTGACATATTTGATGGATTTCCACTTACAATTTGTGTGGAACAATACTTAGAGATTTGTAAGTACCAAAAGAAGGTTTATTCATTCCATATCAAATTGACTATCCATAACTATTTGTTGGCCAGGGATACTTATATGAACTATTTAACTAAAAATACAAATTACTACTAAGTAACTAAAAACAAAGAACCGAATAGTTCATTACTGGTAGTTGCCGAAATATTTAAGGGTGAATATATATTTATTACACAAATATATGTTCAATTTTGTAAAAAATAATAACCAAAGCAGTTGGATCCGTTATATATTTTATAATATGTTATGAAAAATATATAAACCAAATAAAGAATGATAAAAAACCTAATATTTTTAACAGCTAAATAATTAATATGTGATTATACAGTTAAATATGCAATTTTTTTGTTGCGGGGGTAATTAATTGATTAAAAAGAAAAAATGACTAATATTATTTTTCGAAGTATCCTCCGTCAATGTCGACACACATTTTCCATCGCCGAATCCACCCGTTCATACCCTTTCCGAAGTCAATTTCTAACTTAGGGGTTGTGACCCCCTCCTAAGCTGATTTTACCTCTGCTACGGTTACAAATGATCTTCCAGCAAGAATTTTTTTAGCTTGAGGGATCAAGAAGAAATGATGTGGTGACAAATTGTGAGAGTAGGGGGTCAGTGGGATGTGGTCTTGATCCCACTGGAATCCAAGAAACTTTTAGTTAGCTTGGAAGTGTGAGGATGGGCATTGTCCATGTGAAGGGTCCAGTTTCCAGACTTCAGTTCCAGTTTTCCCCCCAAGAATGATGTAAAAACGTCTTCATCACATGATAAAGTAATCTAAGTCAACAGTTTGGCCTTTCATCACATAATGAGTATATATCAAGCCATAGTAATCAATGAATGGAATAATCATCAAACGGTGTGCAAGGTAATATTTTTCCAATATCAGTTTCTTCGGGTAAATACTAGGGTAAGTTATTAAGGATGTGTTCAAATATTCATAAAATTAATTAAACAACTACTTTTCAAATTTAAGATTGGCATAAAGCTAAATATTCATCCTCTCCAACATAAGATGTTAAAAAACTATAGTAAAATGGGCAAGAACAACTCCCTGGATGGTATCAAAGAGGTTTTTAGCTTCAAATGGTGTGCAAGGTACTTGTAACACCAGCTTCTTCGGGTTAAGACTTGTGTATACTCCATGGATTCCAACATGTTGATGTGTAATTTATTTAAGTTAAGTATTAGTCGTTTTAAATACTGACCAAATTAATTCAATTTTCTTTTTTAGATTTACAAATTACTTACGTTCCACAAATAATGAGGATTCTACTTGGAACTTGAAGCATGATAGGAAAACGACGGATTGTATTTCTATTCATACTTAGTATATTATTTTCTGTATAAAAATGTCTCATTATATTTTTATATATATAATTAACTTTATCGCTAGTAATTTGTAATGTTTAATATTAATAACTTCTTTATTGTCTCATTTGTCATTATAAATTTACTTCATTTTCTGGTCATAACTTCTAAATAATATTTTTTGTATTAGTTAATTGTTTCTTTAGTTTTCGTTGTTGTTGTTTTTTTACCCATACATCTTTAACTTAATAACACAAATATACGCTATAATACTTAATTTATAAATTAACTAGTAATCTATTGCTACGGGTAAAGGGATAATCATAAGTTTTTGATTACTCATAGTATACCATGTCATATTAGCACCTGTAACGAAATAAATTTAGGAGATATCATTGTTAATAGATCTATAATAAATATAAATATAGAAGTTTTTCATGAGTTTTACGAAGTAAAATAAGTATTCCTGAATTTGACAATTTACTATTTCTTATATTAACACTCTTGACATTTGAAATATAGAGGATTCCTATTTCTAGAGCTGAATCACGGGATATTCCATATTCATACTAACCCTGACAAGCATAGCTATCATGACATTTCATTTGATAAGCTACAATCAGCTGTGATTAGAGAGGAGGGACAAGGAAATAAACAAATGCATTGACAATAATTACTCCGATGTCGATACTCATTTATAGGCTGGATCCAACAAGGACTTACAATTCATCTTCATCAAATATTACATAAATTTTTTCAAGTAGATACTATAAGAAACACATTATTTACATTTAGGGATCCAAGAAATGTATTTGCTGTTACTATAAATACTTGAATTAAAAAAAGAAGAACATTTGTCTTGGATAATGACAGCAAAATGTAAAATAATAACAAATCTTCTAACTTTTTAGATAAAATATCTTGTACAATATGTACAATTTGGTTGTAATTTTTATCTTATGAAATGAACAGCTAAAATCATTCTGCTAGAAAAAGAAAGAAGCTTCGATCATTGAATACCTCAATTTCAATTTTCAAATCATAATCTCCAATGGTCTTTGAAAGTTAAATACTATCGCATTGAGGTTAATCCGTCTCTGTTAAGTATTATATTTAATAAGCAATTATAAATTATGATGATAATTAAAAAACGACTTATAGAGGAGAAAATAAGTATCTTATGGTTTGCCGATTTTGTAAGTCTGCCCACTGACAAAGAAAAGAACGGTTTATAATTTTAATGGTAGGTTTATTTTAAAAGTGAGGGACATTTGATTATATGAACAAAACTAAAGTGTTTGGAGGAAGAAAAATCCCCATCGTCAACATGGGGTGGAAACATTATGTTTTGGGAAGGGAAGACGACAACTTCCCCATATTGAAAGGAGGATGGACCATTCTCAGGGAAATCTTGGGTGACAACCTCCTTACCTCATGACAGGGAACTGAAAATGGATCTTCTAACACGGCAATAACCCAAAACTTACGACTATGGCAACAAAGGAGTGACTAAAAACGAAGAAGTACATTAAGGTCATGGAGTGGCCTACCCAGTCTCCGGACCTCAATCTCATCGAAAATCTTTATGAATGGACAAATTACTTACAAAATCGACAAGAGATCAAATACTTATTTTTCTACATTGTAGATTTATATTAATAGTCATAGTGAATATGACCTATTATATTCGACCATAGAATGTTAAGAACAGAATATTTCTTATCAGTTATGAGTCAAAATGATTCTCGTTGAAAGTAATATTCTATTGATTATAATTTTCCTGTCAAAATTTATTTAGCTAACAATAAATTAAGAATTATTCTTCCACAAATAAAATAGTCAATACACTTACTAAAAAAAAATGTAGCAGAACTTATTGAATATGAGGACGTGTAAAATATAATGCAGACTCCAGTACTAAAGGAGTCCCTGTACTGTTATACTCCATGACATGGGTCAGGAACCTTTTTGGCTCAGGGAGCCATGAACGCCACATATTTAAAATTGTGATTCCGTAAGAGCCATACAGTATGTTCAAAACAAAATGCAAGTAAATGGTTGCATTTTACGTAAGACCAACACTTTTAAAGTACAATAAGCTTCTGAATTATTTTAAAGTGTACACCATACAAGCCGCATTCACAGTTAAAAAAAACAAAAAAACAATCCCACTGTGAAAAAATCTCTGATAAATATTTCATTATTTTAATAAAAAAATATGACGTCAAAATCTGTATGTTTTCCCAGCATTTGGTACGATACATCAAATTTAAAATGCTGGCAAGCCTGAGTACATGATGGCATAACCTTGTAATTCTATTAAACTTGGCTAAGTCAGGGATTACTCTATATATTCTAGTATATGTAGTGTTCCCTTACTAAGTTAAGCGAAGCAAATAATATATTATTGGAGTAAAATGAGTGGAATATCAACTCAATCGATCACAATTGCCAGAATAAGTTTACACGTTGGATTATACAATCAATTGAGTTTTTACTATACATTTCTATTAATGTATGTTTATAGTAATTTTGTGTTTCAGGAGTTAATCGATTTGATGACATGGAAGTTCCTATCCATGATACTTATTACGTTCATTCTGTAATTAAACTGTAATAGTTGATCGAAGACACAAGAACAGGTTATAGTTTTTTGTAATGTGATCTCATTGACTCCGAGTCCCACCCCTCCCCCTCTCCCAGAATACTTCATAAGTGATAAACTCACAGCCTCCTCTACATAATGAGACCTTCCATTTACTTTCATGATCCTCCAAATGGCTAATTGTTTGAATATCTAGAAAAAGTCGAGATCCCTCTCTTCATAATCCAATAATATATTCTTTGTTCGCGAAGTTATTACCTTATCATTAAAAGGTTTCGATAATTGAATTTCAACTATCACCGATTTAGAGATAGAATGAGAAAGTATGACGTGCGGGCAAAGTTATATAATGTACCCATGATTTGTTCTAGAAATGTCATAGAATAAGTCTACTATGATTATTAATATATTTAAATATTAAGATAAACACATCAATGCCCATCAACACAAAAGCAAGCAAAAATGATTTTTCTGAAAATTGAGTGTGGAGCACAATTGTATTCTTCAACGACTTGTCATCAATTTCTATCGAGCAATTATTCTGATTAATCCTTTGGGAGTGCTGCAAATTGAACTTAAAGTACCCAAAATTGATTGTTACAAGAATGAGAAATTAATAGATTGTAATTGAAAGGAGTCATATATTATATAAGTCTCCTAAATGGAATAAGGTTTAAAAGTATAGCCCAAATTATTAGATATCTTTAAATATCCCACAGATTGGAATACAAACCATATAATTAGCTCAAATATGTTCATAAAATATTAGGGTGTATATGGATATAAATTAAAAAATAAATTGGGATTTCCAACTTTTCTTGATTTTTGTTCAAGATTGTTTTTATATTGACACGCCATATTTATCCCTGATCTGTAGCTTATACAAGATATTATATTTGAGTGTAACTATGTACTGTCTTTATAGTTATTCTTTTGAATACTCCATTTTCTATATTGGTGAAAAAATAAGATTCTCACTTTTAGCATTGAAAAAAAATCATTTTTTGGGTAAAAATTACAACCACCCAAAGATCATAAACCATTTGAATGATTAAGCTATAGAGTATTTTCATTCAAGTTGTAAATTGCATCATAATTGATTGAAGGTTCTAAGTTAATATAATTACTACATAAAATGGAGACATATACAATCAATCTGGGTGAAACTACATCAAAGAGATTTACGAATAAGGAAAAACTCAAAGTCTGGATTAAAAACTACTTTATGCCAATGATAAACAGTAATTTTGGCGTTAAATCTAAGTAATATGTGCTTAAAATCTCCAAAAATGTTTTGACATTTTTATCGATTAGGGACAAGAAAAGTAAGATAATTATAGGAAAACATCTTATTCTTTCGATTGTAATAGTTACATTTTATCTACAATAAGTAAATTTGAATGTAAATCGATATAATAATATAATTACAATGTATATTAGGGTCAGATATCTATTAAAACTATGAAATAGAGAGATAACATTTTGATACAGTCAGTCCTTTTATTTGTTGGTCCCATTTTGACATCCAATAGTTTATCAGCTTCCTAAATATTCATGAAGAAAGGTTTATTTTTATTTTTATGAAACTTGGTTGTTTAGTGTCCCAAAATGCCACAATCAGCAATGACGTCACGTGAAAATGCTCTGTGTATCAGAGGGTTTTTTGAATTATTGTTTAAATAACTAAAATTATAGAGCAAAGCCAATTTTTAAATTTATGATGCCTTATCCTTGAGTTGAAAATTCTTAATAGTCAAAAATGAAATAAGAAAATATTCACTCAAATTTAACACATTTCTTGACAGATTCTTAAATTTCAATACCGTGTATAAACTTAAACTCAAACTGAGTAATTGATATTCAGTAAAATGAATGAGCAAATAAAATATTTCTACACGTATAATGACCATAAGTTTGTGGACATGTCCAAAAAGATAGTAGTATCAAATACAACAGGAAGTCTAATTATCTAAATGTAAAAACCGGGACTAGGAAATTTTTCTTAAATTCCTTTTGCTTCATGGCTTTTACATCTTAACATATAAATAAATGAAGTTTATGCGTCGTTATTGTTTACTGTTGGTTGAAATTAATGTTTCCCTTGAATTCAAAAATTAAAATATATTCTGTTTATTACTACAAAACGCATTAAATGGTTGTTTTCTGTTGGAAAAATGATGGAATCATGCCCCAACATTTCAATGCATACACTAATAAAATCTCACTACGTTATAAATTCGAAGCAGAGACGTTATCAAATGTCACTAGACATGATGGATTATTCTCATGGATTGACAGACAAACATATAATGAGGCAAGACCATAATTCCATCGTTATTCCAACAGAAAACAAACATTTAATGCATTTTATGCTAATAAATATTGCAAATTTGGATTTAAATCAACAATAACGAGGTAGAAACATCATTTATTTATATAATATGGTGAAATATCCTTGAGGCAAAATGTCTTAAGGCAAAATTACCAGGCACCGTAAAAACTATTTTTTTAGTTAATAATACTTATAGCAATCCCAAAATCAAGAAAAATGATTTGCAAAAAATATTGTATGTATTAAATTTTGGACTTATCCAATCGTTTCAATACAATTTATACATGCATTATTCAAAAAGACAATAGAAAAAAAGATTTCTATTGTGTCAAATAGCTACAATAAATGATAATTAACACAAACAAAGTACATCATTATTTATGATTAAACATATTTCTTCTTATTAGACTTGTAGGCCGAATCCTTAGTCTTCGATATATTAGAACAAGAGACCATACGCCTCATTCGAGTTTCAGATCCTCCTTTTATCCTCTCAATCAATGACCCAGACCTTAGAAGGGTACTATTACCCGTCGATGCTAGGGAATCATCCAAATCCGTGGGATATGGTTTATGATGAAACTTTCCTACTTTGAAGACTGGTTTTTTCTCTTTGGCTGCCTTTTTCTCTGCCTTCCACTCTCTATATTTGGCGAATCGTTCCAAAAAACCTTTGCGGGACTCAACCACTTTTTCAGATTTTATTCTACTCTGATGATAATTAGTTTCAAAGGAATATTAGTAGATAAAATTCATTCAGATTTTAAATGATGATCCTACCGTGTTTTTGCTTTGGGAAGAGGATGTTGATGATGACTTCTTAGGAACAATGCCACGGATTTTACTCAAATTCTCACTTCTTGTGTCCTTTCGCTCCTTATTTTTGACTTCAGAGGCTTTAATTTTATTCAACTTTTTGATTTTATGCAAGGATGAAAGTCCAGGAGATTTTGATTTATTAACCTTAGACGGTGAAGGAGTTTTAGTCTTTAAGGTTAAGAAGCCTCTTAGATCCATTATGAAAATTTTTCCAAATAAACATAACATAGAAACACGTTTTATGGATTATATATTTAAAAACAGGAAAATCTTCATAGCTTCGAAATTAAGATAAATAACGACAGATCAACTAAAGACACATTATTGTAGATAGAGATAAAACATAATAAATAAATTATTATGATTGTTAACAAAAACAAAATATCTAACTTTTTATAGAATAATTATTATACATCTTTAACTAAAAAATGGAATAATACCAATATTACCTTAGTTGGTTAGATTTAAACGGAGTTATTACAATTTTTTCGCCCCAAAAAATTAAAACTCTTTATAAAAATAACATATTTACCTCCACCAATGAATTTAGGTTTTTGCTTCTGTTTGTTTCGTTAGTCACCAGAGTCACAGCAAAAGTTACGGATAGATTATGATCAAACTTAGTAAGAAGATTACATATGCTAACATTAAGAACCTATTAAATTTTGAGAGGTCAAGCAATCACAAAAACGTAAAAATTCATAATCGAACATAACTTTCGAACAAATTTTAGGCCAAGATTTTAGGCCTTACCGAGTGTCCATGCTAATATAGTATATCTAAGTATGTTAAAAACGTTGTAGGGGGCGCTCCGAACACACAAAAAAGGAGATAGGAATTCATTCCTAATTTTTATGTAATGAAAATATTAATATTAATTCAAGTCATGGATAATCGTTTATATTTCCAAAGTGGTACTTTCAATCTATTTTTCCACTTTACTCAATTCAATTGAAATTGTCATTATTACCTGACAAAATTTCATGAAGCTTACCATATTTGAGCAATTTAACTATCCAATTTATTATTTTTATAATCTTAGTTACAGTAACTTTTATAATTCCAATTCATTATAATTTTTGGTAGATAATTATTAATATTTGTGAGGATATATTATGTAGTTGAATGTATGTTCTTCAAGTTATGTTAATTAATTATTGTAATTATTATACATAATTCTACTCACGGATAATTGTTTATATTTCGTACTGGCTCTTTTGTGTAAATATGTATTCTGTAGTATGAAAATGGTACTTTCAGATTTATTTATTTAGATACTTTAGATAATATATATGTGAAGTTTTGATAATATATGTATAATAATTATAATTGTTATTATTTCATTAAGAAAATCTGATTATAAATATTTAATATAATGCAGTACATTTCTCTTTAATCTATAAATTTATTTTTTAAAGTTTAAGAATTTTTTGATGAACTAGAATGCTCGTTCTTTAAATGATATAATTTGACATATTCTTTAAACTTATGTCATTGATATCGTAGCAAACACTTGCATACTATATCTTAGTTTTCTGTTACGGAGAAAACGTTATTTTTGAGTTGTGCCGCACATCCTTGAAATAAGATGATTATCGAGGTCCTTGATATTAACTTATGTATATTTTCCTTACTTTTAATACAATGAATGACCAATGTAGTTCGTTTGTTCGTATACAAAGTAAAACTTTTACTTCCATGGTGAAATATAAAATCTGTATATGGTGCATATTTTCTAAAAATAGTTTTTCAAATTAACCCTAGTACATGTAGTTTTGAATAACTAAGGGAGTATTTGAGTCCATATCTTTTCATAGCATTCAGAACTTCCTTAGTAATTGCTAATTGATTCTACTGGATGGATGTGGCAATTAAATTCATATCTACTCAGATTTTGGAAACATGGTTTGAAACAAATCCTTGTAATAGCTGGGGCACATTACCAGAAGGAACTGAATTTAAACATTTAACCTAGAAGATCTCCAATCCCTTGTTGATAGCTTAAGTCTTAAAATGTCAATATTTTTATTTACAATTTATAATTATCATTTTAATTACAATAAAATATACTTTATTAATTTAATTTAATGTTACAACTTTTAATATGAACAATGCAACTATTGTAAAATTTTAATACATAAGAATATAATAAATAATTTGTTTATTAATTAATAATTATTATATCAAATACGTATGAAATATTTAATAATGATATTATTTTTTTTTAAATTGTCCTTTTCGCATCGCATACATAAAAAATATTAAAAAAATATGGACTATGATTCTTCTTCTTTTCATCTCCTCTCATAACGTGAAAACATACAATGAACATAATACCTACGTCATAGCCAAATAAACAAACAATAACATTGAATAAAAAAGTGGAGAAGGGAGGTCGGAATTCCTTATCAAAAATCATCAAATTACTCCGTTTTTATCAAATAAATATCACTGAAATCAAAAAAAAAAGTTTTATCAAATAAAGTTAATTATCTCCTTCAAATATAATTTTTTTGAAATCCTTTAATATACTTAAGTATATCTCTATGATTGTAGGTATATTAAAAATGTAGAGGGCGCTGCCACAAACTCTTTACATGCGGAATAAGTAGTTTTAAAATATGATTCATTTTCAAAATTGTTCTTCATGGAATAGTTAAATTTAAAGTGATCCTTTTCACGTGACGTTGGCATTGTTGATGTCAGTCATTTTGGAGTCCTAAACAATCCAATTTTTTAACAATAAACCTTTTTTTCATTACTATTGACAAAAGTAGTTCACTCTTGGTTTAATCAAGGCTTATTAAAAAAAATTGTATGTTTGTTCCAGTTAATATATGAATTCATTGTAAACATTCCATGTTAGTGATGTAAAACGTGTATTTTTTAGCGGGCCCGTTTTTTTTTTTTAATTGATAATCTGAATAATGAATTTTCTTCCCCTGAGGTGGTGACGTCATTATTAGGATCCTGAGGAGTCATTTTTCCCCCTAGTACTCTCAATTATATTCGAAACATGATTGAAAATTCGTGTGTCCCTATAAAAGGCGGAGAGTAACCTTGACGATTTGTTGCGGAGTTATAATTGTAACTCTTTGTTGGACTCAGAGTAGAATTGGAGATCCACATTATAATAATTTTTACCTTCTTTATTTCCTTTTCCCTTCTCCCCCTTCTCTCTCGTCATTGTTGATTGTAGCCAATCTCCTCCTAAATATTTTTCAAATTGTCAGAGTTACCTTGCCGATTTTTAGTTTTTTCTTTTTTTTAACATACCCATTTATACGCACGATTTATAAATGTAAGTCCTTGTTGGATACATCGAAGGATCGACATCGGAGTAGGGATTGCCCTTCATCTCATAGCTACTTTTGGCTAATTCAATGCAACTTTATAACTACTAAGCCGTCCTTCCCCCAAACATTCTGCAAATTCTTAGTGTATCCATATTAATTTTTGTTTTCTTTTTTTAAGGATACCAAGAAATCATATTATTTACAACTATGGTGGTTACTCTATAATCTGCAGGGATCTCAAGTATAAATACTCGATGGACGTGATATTTTAAATCTTTGTATGAGATGTAATCATGGTTATGAAGTCATTCAACTCTGTTCTCAAATTTTACAACCCAAATAAAAGTATCAGGGGTTACCATATCTTTCGTTCATGTACACGTCTAAGTCTATATATAGGTAAATGATATACATAAATAATTAAAGTTAGTTTTTTGTGAGAGCAACTCTTCTCCCGATGTCATTTATGTATATGTACATTTATACTTGTATGAACATACATGTAAATCCGGTAGGTTTTTTAGCTGGCCCGTTAATTTGTAATGGGCAGTATAAAGAAGGAATTTTATTTTCCTTAACAGTTGTTATTATTATTTAATTCCTGAGTAGTGAATATCCTTTTCTAAATAGATTCAATTATATTCAAAACCTGTTTGAACGTTCGTGTGTGCCCATAAAGTATGGAGTGCAATCCTGAGGCTTTGTTACGGAGGTATAATTGTAAGTCCTTGTTGGACTCAGAGTGGAATTGGGGATCGACATCGGAGTAATTCTAGCAAATGCCATTATTTATATCCTTTTCTCCTTCCTCTCTTGTCATAGCAGACTGTAGCTAATCTAATGAAACGTCAGGAGCATTATTATTTATATCTCCTAAACATTCTTCAAATTGTTAGGGTTACCATATTGATATTTGGTTTCTTTTTTCCACACCGGATTAACACCTTTGAGTATGAACATGTCCGTTCCACGGACGGACATATAGGGGGATGCATTTGGGCACAAAATCCTGGCGGTGTATAGTCAATGTTTGTGTCTGTCAAATAATTTGATAATTCAAATAAATAATGTTATATAAAATTATCTAGTTTATTCCATTACAATAACTAAACCCCCCTCTCCAAAAAAAAAAAAAAAAAAAAAAAAAATCTGTGGTGGCCTCCTGGGTTAGATAAAACAAAGTTTATATTCGTCAGAATTACTCCTGAACAGGTATTGTGTACGGGGGTACTCCCATACTTTAAAAACAGCCCAACAGATTGTAAAGATACCAATTACTAAAGTTCGGTCAATCAAATGATCAGTAATGGTAAGCAATCAACATATATCTACGTAACAATCCCCTCAGTATGTAGCTAAACCAAATTGATGATTTTTATTTTTTGTTGATTTTTTTCTAAAATCACAAATTAAAAGTGTATTACTATAAACCCTGTTCATCCCTTGTCAATAAACTAACCTACTCCTAAATTACATGCACTAACTACAAAACAACTTTAAAATTGTTTTACCTTCAAATAAATTAGTATCCTGCGTAATATCCAATGCTTCAAAAAAATGTTCATAATTGTTCATTTGAATTGCAGCAATAAGTGTTCATTTTGAATTGCAGCTATCAAAGACGAATTAACTGGCTAATACCAAGGTTAATAGAAACGTAAGATTATACCATAACGTGCGTACGACTGATGTTTGATTTCCACCACGCTTTTAATATTGACGTCATACATAGTAGATGAGTGGTTGTGTGTTTTGTCTAAATCTGTTTTTCTTGCCGAGCAGTAGGTATGATACCTTAAATTGACAATTCTAGCAATAGTGACGTTATAGACAATAAGTGGTTGCATGTTTTGTCAAAATTCGCCTGTCTTGCTCAGTAGTGGGCACAATACATCAGATTGAAATTTCTAGCCAGCCCGATTACATTATGGTCTAACCTTGTATTTCTATTAACCTTGGCTAATGCAATATCCCCTTCATGTTGCTACCTGAAGAATTATTGAACAGATTGAATTCTCATAAGTGTTCATCAAAGACGAATTAAGTAGATAATGCAATCTCCCCATCCCACCTAATTTTTAATAATAGAAAGGAAGAGAACAAAAACTATTGATGGCAGAAAAAAACGGAGGAGGGAGAAGATTCAAGTTTATTTTTGTATATTTTTTTATATACACTTAGACGTCTACATGCACGCTAGATATGGTAACCCGTCTTAAAGTTGGAAGGCGAATAGTCTTCAAGACGTTTTAATTCATATTTTATATAAATCTACCTATCAGATTCAAATATTCACTGCGAGCTTTACTTTCAACATTATTAAATAATAGTGTAAAAAGCCACTTATCATATGTACCTAAATTCAGACAATAATTTCTTACAAGTAAATTATACAACGAAAAGTCCACGGAACATAAGGCAATAAGAAACTGTATAAAATGAAAACCCAGTTGTGAAAAGCATAAAAGACGATATAAGAAATTATATTGCTTATTTCATCAAAAATATATGTTTATTCATACTCAATTTATCAAATACTTATTATATCGGTGTAATGTGCATTTAATTAAATGACTTTAGAATGGATAAGTTGGTGGCAGTTTGAATATGACTAGGGTTGATATTTAACGAGTTTTGATTGTTGAAGAAATCCATGAAGAAATTAAGCAGCCAAACCAGAAGCAGCAGATGGAACGTAGCACCATTTCTTGACAACAGGCTTTTGGACCTTTCTGGGGTTCTTTCTGGAACGGGAGCAGACTTCTTTAGGTACATCAACGCACTCCTCAACGGGCTTGAGGCTGGGAACCAATTTGGTAACTTGTTTGCAAGCCTTTTGGGGTTCCAAGTTACAGTTCTCCTCTGGGACTTCTTGGACGATGGTTTCTTTCTTATCGAAACACTCTTCGGGTCCTGGTTGGGGAACGCAGCCGGAGGGACCACACAATTGTCTGGGGACCTTCTTACATTCAGTTTGGGGACTGTATTTCTTGACGTTCTTCTTTTCAGAAGTACAGACTTGTTTGGGCCATTTGGTACATTTTTGCTCAGTGGTGTAACCTTGGGTGACATCCTCACACTTCTCTTCTTGAATGGTCTCACAGTTGACAACGTCATCCTCAACGTCATGTTCGTGATAACGAGTTTCACACTCGGACTCGTAAACAGTCTTGCATTCTTCGGGTCCTTCTCCTTCACAGATAAATGGAGTGTGACAGAATCTAGGGACAATTAAATATTATTCAAAATATCAATTAAAAGGTGATGCGTTTTTATCAACTAACTTGACTGTCTCATCAACAGCGACCTTCTTGTATTCAATGAAACAACTCTTTTTGAAGTTTTCTTCGCACTCTTCCTCTTGTTGAGGTTCGAAGTCGGTGGAGTAGGTGGTGTGACATCTCTCGGAGTAGCTGTGGTGACATTCGATGTGATCATCGTATTCGGTTTCTTCTACCATGACGACCTTATCGATACAACGCTCTCCAGCAGCAGCAATGGATCCAATGTCAAGTGGGACATCATCACCACCTCCTTGACGGGCCAATCGGTTGTCAGAGGCAGCTGGGTGCTCAGCATGAGCATGATCATGTTCAGCATGATCATGTTCATGATGAGCAGCACGGGCAGTTCCACGGGCCCCATCATTGAAGGGGAAGGTATTGAGAAGAGATTTTCCCTCACGGTTGACAGTAAGAGTTCTTGCTCTTGGTCCTCCAGCAGCAGCGGCTGAGCCGATTAAAGCAATTAAGCAAATATACTGTAATATGAAATATTAAGCAAATGAAAAAAATGTATTGTGTCGTTTGTTTGTTTGACGATAGTTACCTTGAATTGAGATGCCATTTTGAGTCAGTTAAGCCTGTGACAATATTGTATTATCACACTGCTGGTTACAAACAACGACTGATTGATGATATTCAGTTTATCATGGATATATATAGTATTTTTGTGCCTAAAATAATATACAATAATTATTTGTAGATGCTAGCCGGTCATTTTTTTTTAAACGGGGAAACATACTCACCCATATTTGAAGAAGATACGATTTGTTAAGACATACCTTAAGAATGTTAAATATCTTCTTTTTTTTTGTACATATCTATAAAACAATTTAAACTTGAATTAGTCACCCCCATATTTTTAAGGAAGGGCTTTTCTTAAGCTCATAAGTCATTTTGTATTGGTAAATACATGTCTAAGAATTCAATTAGTATAATAATGATAATTCTTAAATTATCATGATTAAATGATGAATTACAAACAAAGTCATTATTAAGGCCGCTGTTACTTTGGTTGTTTCTTGGAATCTTTCCTGCGTAAAGAAACAGGAAAAGACCCAAAATCAGTTGATAGCTGTTCAATTTTCCCCAACTTATATTTTATTCAATAATTGTTGGACATGTTCATAGAACCTGAACAAAAGTTAGTTCAAATTACTGAAATTAACATTCAGAAGACAGATTAGGCGAAAAGAAGTATAGACATCAACCGGTGACAGCAAAATACATTTTAAATTTTGTTGTTATTGATGTAACACCATGCTGTATTAACATTTTTTTTGCATTACATGAATTTACATAAAGTTCAACTATAACTCGTTACTTTGTAATTGTCTTAATTTTGAAAAATGACTCGGAATGATAAAAGCCTTGTATGAATTTAATTCCAGATTTTTTTAAAACCTGATAGGTCAAAGAGAAACGGATATCAGTTTTGAATTAAGCAATAAAAGATTATTTTTTTTAACTTTTAAATTGGGCTTTTACTAAAATTTAATACAACAATATAGAGATTTAAATAATAATAAAATACATCAAGAGGGATTGCGATAAAATTAATCACGAATAAACGTTATAGTTTAAAATTAACCCCCCTAAATCAAAACCCAATCCCTCAATATTCACAATTTATGTTTATTACTGACTAATATAAAATTATGGGGATGTCTACCACTACGAAATATGAGTACATAAGATATGAAGATGATGAAATTAAAACAGACAAACAAACAAAAATTATGTCTTCGATGTTCTTGTCCTCATCATCAGGTATCTTCTTACTAAACAGTGAAGGGTTGGGTTGAACTTACATGCCCATTGTTGTAATAATCGAACAATGTCGACGCCGTAACGGGGGATCCTTAAGGAAAAGGATGCGTATCTTGCTGTAGATGCAATGCCATTTTTTCTCAGAGAAGGAAAGCTTATTGGAAGCTCAGAAGTGAGGCAGCTCCCTATATATGCTTTAGCGCTAACTAAACCAAAGCAAACAGCCCTAATTTCTGGGGCCGCCTTTGATTTATTTCCTCCTTGGTTTCAAAACCATGGTTAGAAACTTCGTGTTCCTCATTGTACAAATTGATCTTAAAATGCACATTTAGGATTTCGTCTGAAAATCCTAGACCGTTATATGTTTTATTGGAGCGAACTAATTCGGACCTTTGAGAAGTAAGCCCCGACTGTACTTCTTTAAAAGACCGGATTCAGTTCATTTTAGACTAATTCATTAATGTTTGGAAGAAAGATTCGGTCTGAATCAGTCTTACAAATAAATCTGTCTCATTTAAAATTTCGGTCTAAACCGATTATATAGGAACATTAATTGTTCATGACGTCATGTATATTCTAAACATTGGTACGTCATATAAAGTTAAATGCGTTGCATTAGTCATATTTCTTCAACTCCTCGATCAGAATCGTTCCATAGATTGAGACTGAAAAAAATTGATACACGATTTAATTTTGGTCTACGATCTGAGGTACTGCACGTCGTTACCTTTATGTGTATCACGCAACCTTCGATACTGTATTATAATATTGCTTAGTAATATATTATTAAAAGTGATTTTATACATTTGTATTTGTATGATAGCCAAAATTTATTTATAAATATAATAAGATGGCCAATATATATATTTATACGTATGACAAGGGATCAACAAAAAATTGTATTTTTGATGAAAATTGTGTGTAAATTAGGCATGTTAAAAAAAAGAAGAAACCGAAAACCAACATGGTATCCCGGATAATTTGAAGAATGTTTTAGAGGAGATTAGCTGAAATCAGCTGTGAAGAGAGAGGAGGGGGAGAGAGAAATAAACAAGGACCTTATTGATCCTCAATTATACTCTGAGTCCAACAAAGACATACAATATCAATAATCAATAAATATATCAATAATTTTATATTTTTAATAATAGGCAAAAAAAATAAATAAATAATATTAACAAAGCATGAAGTCATTGTTTTTGCAAAACTTTGTTAATTCAATATGGCCTCCTTCATTATGAATCACAGCCTTTGAAGGTCATGCAGGAATTGATCTCAAACTCCTTTGACAAATTGTCCCATGCATCCACTATGGAAGACTTTAATGAGTGCCCATATGAGTGGGAGGCCCTGTTGGTTTCCCTCTCCAAAGTAACCCATATAGAAAAGTCCAATGGGTTCAAATCTGGCAAGGGAAGGGGCTATATCTTTGGACCAGAATCGAGACATATTATCTGCAAATAACTTTTGGCACTTGCCGTACGTGTGAGAGGGGGCACCGTCCTGAGTAAATATATAGTTACCCTCTGGGTAGTTGTTCTTCAGCCATTGCATCATGGTGTACCTAAGCACATTATAGAAGGCCTCCTGGCCAATTTTCTGTTTAGCCTTGAAAAAGAACGGAGGCATCGTCTCTCCATCAGAGGCTACAACAACGAAAACCATTGTTTGGGCCGGATATTTGGTGTGGTATATCATTTGGAACTCTTCTTTTATTTGTACAAGCCAGCGGTCGTTCCGGCAGTTGTGGAATTCTTCTTGCCCAATAATATTATCACAATTGACACATTTGCATAGATCCACGTAAGGATTTTCTTGCACCTCTCGAGCCTCCTGGCTTTCCTGCCCACTGTCATAACGTAGCATGGGTCCTTGTGAAATAAACTAGTCCCAAATTGTGCCCTCCTGAAGGTCCTAGGAGCCACGTAGAAGTCGTTGGTGAGACGATTCATCGACTTAGTGGGTTCCTCCGTCACATTCTTTACCAAAACTTTACAAAAGTACGTATATCTCTTTAAATTATGACCTCCACTTCCTGACATCCTTGAGGGGTCTTCTCCATTTTTTTTAATATAGGCTAGTACGGATCTCCCATACTTCCAACTTCTCCTCGTGCCCTTACAAAAAGCTTATCTTTACTTATTACTTTGTAAATTTATCAAAAATAATCATTGTAAAATAGCAGACAAGGGAATCGAAAGATGTCTACAAAATGCATTGGATATTTTTGTGTTAGCATGACGACGTCGTGGTCGACCTGGATCGAAATATCGCTCTAGGAAATCGATCTTGGAACGAATCTCAACACTAGTATCAACCATATATGAAAGATTATATCTGGTATTTTCCATTTGATTAGAGTTTGGAATCTTAATTCAAAAAATACACTTTTTAACACCAGGTTATGATGTTCAAAACAATAATTGAATTAATGTCTCGACTAGGGCTATTCAACTATTAACAATTTCCGATGAATGCAATATATACATAGGGCCAGGGATTTTTATTATAAGAATTTTTGAAATAAATTAAAAAAAGAACACTTTCAGAAATCCCATCTCTTCGAGAGTGTGTTTAGAAATTAATCAGGGATAGTCAAAGCAGGGATGGGCAACTTCTATGATAAAGAGGGCAAAAAAAATTTCAGCGCTATCATTGGAGGCCCACATGACCATTTTTTATTATTATTATTATAAATTATTATTTATTTGCCAGCCACACTGAGTGAGGACGAGGGGCGTGTGCAGTCCTGACCGCCAGTTGCCCTTCCCTTATATTAAGTATGTGAATATTAGATAAAAGAAGAATACAAATGCTGTTATTAATTATTCCTCACTATGTTCAAAATTATATCATATCAGTAAACAAAAAACACTGTACAGGGTAGATCTTATCCAGTTATAACCATTTTATCTTTTTCAATAGTAAAATTTAAACAAGAGGCACTCTGAGGACATCTATTGAACAAAACCCTGTTAAAATAGTGTGGAGCAACACTTTTGTTCAATATGTGAGCCCTCAGCTCAAATAATTGCCTAAATATGAGGCCTAAATTCCTTGCAGACCTTTGACTATTTAGTGAAACACAAGCTTGTTCCTCTCCTTCTTGATAGAAACCTCTAGAAACTGGACAATCCATTGAGGAGTAGACACGCCTAAATGGAGTAGTCTAAAGGTTTAGCGCCGGAAGGGGAGTGTGGCTACATTTTGAGGTCTCAAAATTCGGGAAAGTTATATCTTATGAAGACCATGGTCTTAGCAGGTGATGACACAAAGCTCCATCTTGAGTGGAACAAAGTTGTCCCCATAATTCTCACATTTGGTTCTAGATAATTTTGCCAGGAGCATTTTCGCCGGCTTTAATTTTTGCACTGGTAATTTTGCCTCGTTTAGGTTTTGCGACACGACATATTCTTCGTTTTTTAATGTTTTTATATTATCGGTTTGAACTTTATTATTCTATCTGGATATGATTAATTATATAGCTAAGAGAAACAGAAAAAAATAATAGTTAATAAATAATAATAAAAAAGGAATAGTCAATGAGTTATAATACCAGGCTTGTAAGCGTTCCACTATCTTCCCGTTACGTTAAATTTGTTTTTCTTCGTTCATCGTTCAGCCATTATTTCTGGTCTGCGTTCCAATCATAAGGTAGTATCATATACACTGTACAACAGCAAATCGCGACTTCTACTTTGATAGTGTCATAGAGGCCTCATTTGAGAATTAGGTTTCAAGATTAAAAAAAAAATAATTCAGTGAATATTAGTGTTCAAATGTGCTACAACTCACTAAAATCAGTTCATTCATTGTTAAGATGAAGATCAAAAGGCAAAGTATAGCTGATTTTATTCGCACACAGTACATTAACAGGTTTAGAACACTTTTACCGTGTACAAGTAAAGAAAATCCAAAAACGACCTCTACCTCGCCTACACGGTCGATGAGGTTTCGCCGGTCAACCAGACTAAGTTTCCAGCCTCTGCGATAATACTGATTCAGAATTATTGAACTGGTCAAGTTCATATGTTGGAGCTAAGTTAGAGTTCTAGAAACTTTCATGTTCGATAAGAGCCTTCGAAAAGTACCCCTCAGCCCCCTTTTGTCACTGCCATAAAATAGGTCTACCAAGTGGTCGTCTTTATATTATCAGCCCTTTGAATCATATTTAAAAAGGCAAAAATGTATATAATCTTTGATTTCTTGAATTTTTTGTAAATACTATTGGAAGAAAACGCTAAAATCTGCTTCGTTTATTGAAAACACGCTCCATGGAACACCGTTCAATTTTGTGTTCCGTTCACAAGTCTGTATAATACTATCTGGAGGAGCCGTAGCTTCAATCATGTAATCTGTTGTGGTAGAAAAACATCATTTTTGAAAAGAAGAGTTCCTGTTGTTAAACTCATATAAACTTAGTAAATTTTAAAACCATACTATTAGTCGTAGTTATAATTTTATATGAACATCACATGGTATTTTAAGCAACTTTTCAATTCAATGATAATATTTAATATCCTCAAAAAATTGTTAGTGAGACAAAATTGATGGACTTATCATATATTTTTAGTAAGTTCAGACTGGGAGTTATATAATTAATATGACCATAATACAACAGTAAAGTTCTAACCGATAATAAAAAATACAAAAAATGTAGGCGGCAAAATTCCAGTCACAGATAAAAATAATTGTAGGTATCAATTACATATTAATTTTACATTTGTGGTCTGTTGCATAATTTGGCCGAATGAAGTTTTTTTTAGAAAATAAATCTTTAAAAAATATTTTAAGCAAAAACTTGAGAGAGTGGAGGAGAAGATATGACCCCTCCAGCCCCCTACAGATGCCCTTGTTGAGAAGAAGTACATTAAGGTCATGGAATGTCCAAGTCAGTCTTTAAACATCTATCCCACAGTGGGCAAACTAACAAAATCCCCAAGGGATATAATACTCATTTTCTTTGCTGTATATAATAAAATGGAACTTATTTTATGAATTAAATTAATCCAGAATTTCCAGAGATCACTGTAAGCTCTTATTATTAAAAAATAAACTATTTATTTATTTTCTTTGATAAAATTACATTGTTATCAAGATTATAAGTACAAAATTCAATATAAGTTCAATGCATTACAACAAACTAGGGATATGTCCTGGGAAAAACGCGTAAGTTGGGGACTCAAATTTTAGAAAGTAAACAAAACAAAAAACAAAACACCCTACGCCTCGTGTGTTTCAAATATTTTTTTTTTTCGGATACAAAAAGTTTCGCGTCCGTAAAAAAGCACTTTCATTTGAGCCGGTTAAGAATGTGAATCTCATTATAACTAATTAGAGAAGGAAAAAAGAATTTTTAAATGACAAATTTTCAATAATTATTTGATTGACGAATTGGTTAGCCTGCAAAAAGTGTTAGGTAGTGTTGGGGGCGTCCACAAGGGTGGACTGGAGAGGGGATAGTCCCCCTAAATAAATGAATTTTTGTCTTCATCACCCCAAAATAATCAATTAGGAAAAAATTATAAGTTTAATACGCATGAGAGTACTGAATATTGAAACAAATAACGAGTATTCCTGCAAGGAAAGAGTATAGCTCCTAATTCCTTGAATGGTTTTTATAGCTCCTCGAAAATACTCGAGCAGCAAAATTCAGCTTGCAGCACATCACTACAAAGAACCTTCATGCATGACCCTCATAAAATTACATCTTTGACCTTGAATTATATATCATATAATTGGTTATAACCAGAATAATAAATATCCTTATTTATATTTTTTTGACTAAATTGTCCAGCTCTTTGAAGAAAAATAACTCATATAAGTGCGACTATGTTTTTGTTATAAATGAATAATGTCCCTTTCATAATAAGTTAAAATTTTACGATCATAAATGTAAAAAACACAAACATACTTGATGTCTTCATTTGGTAGTATAAATAACCAAACCTTTATATTTAGGAGTAATTTTTTTTTTTTTGTGTTTTTGACTAAGGAAATTAATTAAGGGTCATTCCACATCAAACTGCCTAAACATTTTTTCATCAATAACCCAGAATTTTTACTGATGAGGCCAAGTACATTGATATTTAAACTTAAGTCCTATAATTTTGTAATTATACTTAAAAGAGTGAGGACCTAAAAAATTCCAGCAGAATCACTAAATTATAAAAACATGATTTTTATGGAATCAAGAAAAGACACAGCCTATTGTGTGATATGTTTATATACTATGATGTAAATGCCGTGTACTTTTTGGGAATTTGTCATCTGAAGAATGAATTTTCTTTCTCCATCCTTCCTTGTCACAGCTGATTGTAGCTGATCTAATGAAACGTCATGGGTGTTATTCTTTTTCTCCTCCAAAACAATTTTTAAACTGCCAGGGTTGCGTGTAGAATTTCGGTTTCTTTTATTTTAACATGCCCATTGCACAAAGGATTTTCATCACTTTAATTAGCTATATTTTTTTTTTAATATGTCCTCCTTCACAAGCCTTCACAGCCTCGACACGCCGTCGAACAGATTGGCAGTTCTCAATGATCAAGGGCATGTCTATGGCGTACCACGCTGTCATGATGGCAGCTTGGAACTCATTCATATTTCGATGAGTCTTGTAACTGCAAACAGCAGTCAATGTGGTTGAGATCAAGGCTAGACGAGGGCCACATTGAGAGAGGCCAGAAGTCAGGCATCTTGTTACTGTAGAAGTTGTGGTTCTTCTTGGGTGTATGAGAGGGGTGCATCTTAAGGGACTTCTTGACGTTGTAGGCAGTCTGAATGGAGATGCTAACTACCTTTGCAGCCTCTTCGGCACCAACATTAGCGGATAAGATTCCACACGCGTTGCCTTTTTTGTTGTTGCTCTGACACTTTTTACTTTGGGATTAAGAAAACTTGCTTATTTTTGTTTCAGCTGTCGTTTGATTCCATAACAAAACATTGTAGTTAAAAATAAGGGGTATAAAATCGTAATTAAATATTAATACAAGTTTGGGTCCACACTTTGGATACCTTCGTATTCATGAAACACGAGTACAAAAGGTGGGTTACTCGCATTTATTGTGCATGTACACGTCTGAGTGTATATATAGGTATTAATATATATATTATTATATGCAATAATCATAGTACATATTTCATATAATTGGTTCTAAGAACTGACAGTCCTCAGAACTGGTTCTAAGACGTGATTGGACCAAATAAATTAGTACCGACGCGACACTATTTATAACCACATTTATTTTTTTTATAAATAGGGAAAACCGGGGACACTTGCAACACTTTTTTGGCATCAATTACTCCGAGTTTTTTTAAATTAAACTAGCCATATTTTGGTACAATATAGCTAGATATGTCCGCTATTGTTCTAACATATACAGTTATTTGCAAAACTTCAGGAATACTTTGGATATTTTCTTATTTTTATCAGAAAAGGAATGTACTTTAGAAATTTCTTCTTAACTTGAATTCATTGCCCAAACGATTGACCATCTTGCTACAGAACATCTTTCCTGCAGTTTTGCGGCCATAATAGCCCTCATTATGTAAGTCACTATGTTAGACCTTTGAACATCAGAAAAGGTTTCTTTTTTGCCCAATTTTGAAAAGTATGAATTACAGCCAATATGCTGCGAGCGTCATAGGCAACATGTTAATAATTAAAATCGCTAGACACAGTGGAACATGGACACGTACCATATTTATATAATACACGTTCATACACGTCAAGAAAAAGATTATTATTGAATTAGGTGAAATATTAGGTGGCCTTAAACTTTTGCGAATGACTATAAGTGAAGCACTTTTGCCAAAAAATATCTATTTCCTAACTAAATATCTACAGAAACTATTAAAAATATCCAAAAAGGTCGTCAAGGAAAAGTTCAAGAACCCCCCCCCCCCAAAAAAAAAAAATATATATTTATGTTCTTGCGGGCGCCCCAACTTAAATAACTCCTTTGTTGTTTTGGCTGTATGCTTTGGTCATTATCGCCCAGGAAAAGCCATTACACGACCCATTTTCAGTCAGTCGTCCTTTCCCCCTAGTTGGCCACATCTACAACGGCCAGGAAGGTATGGATTAAGATAAAGGTGTGGGAAGATCTAGTTTCCAATATCTTAGCAATAATTGAGAAATACCCCACGATGTGCATTAGAAATGTGAACCTGCAATTAGATGTTGATGAAACGGTTATCAAGAACTTGTTCAAAGGTGATGTTGTGTATGTAAATATGCAAGAACTGAGAAGCACCTTTTTATATATGATATGAAGGTTGGAAAGGTGTCAAAAGGTCCAGGTATACCTGTTCAGAGGGAAGAAGTTTGTTGCCCAATATTTTCCGAGTACATGGCCCATTCATCCTCCCTTCGATGCAGAGGAACACTTCTAAAATACAATGTTTTCCCCATGTTGGACAGTAGAGATGGTATTTTTGGGGTTATACTCAGCATTTTCTTCCTCCAAACAATCTTTTTCTTGTTCATATCATGTCTCTCACAGTACAATATACCCTTAGCATTAACATGATAGACTTTTCTTTTCTTTGTCAGTGGGCACACTTACAAAAGTGGCAAGATATCAACTACTTTCTTCTTTTTTTTTGTATACTGTACAATTCAATAAATTAAACTTAAAATTTAGCAGTTAGTTTAGTGTTGGATTAGTCTAAAAAACTAAAAAGAGTTCAGTCCTATCTGTCCGATCTGGATTAATTTTTGTCAGTCCAAGGACAGGCCCTTATCAGTATTTGATAGTAACAATAACAGAAGAAGTATTTATCATAACATTTTTCAAATATCCGAGATATTTAAAGTTTAAATTAGGAGATATTAGAGATAGTAGATATAGTTTTCAAGTTTTTTCGATATTTTATTCTTTAATAATTTATTTTCTGTACAATTAGACTATTCCTAAATATACTTAACTTCTCTAAAAAAGAAAAGTTAATATAAAATATAGATGTATTCATGAATGTATATATATTTTTTTTTTTTTCAAAAAAGTGAGCTTGTCTACATTATCTGGTAATAAACAAGAACAATTAGTAGTCACAGATGTCCAAAAAATTATTTCACTGGTTATGGATGTCCTGTAGTTGCAAGGTATCGAGAAGCTAACTTGGAAATATTGAGAAAATTATTTAAATTGTCCCTCCATCATACCACTGAGTTTTCGTCAACTGGGATGTAAATTATCATTTTGAATACCATTATTTATTTTATTGTATAAACAAATACATAAATTATTTCTTATATAATAAGATGACTGTGGATTAAAATCTTACCTCACTATCTAAATCTATTAATATAAACAAACAAAAAAAATATGTTTATATAATGTCAAAATGTTTAAGATGTGATTATATGTATACGTTTAAATAATAAAAAGAAATACTGAAATTTTAGAGTATTTAATATTTACTATAAAGATCATGGAATTAAAAAAAAAAGGCTTTGGAAATTGTCTTTGTGCATCCTGATAGTAAATTATAAATTTAGTGAAAGTTTAGTATTGATCTATATATTAATAGCGTGGATACTGACAAGAATTACTACATTGTTAATCTTGAATTCTAATCTAAGTCCAATAAGGACTTACACGTATGACTCTCCATCAAAATCCTCAATGTTGTTCTTCGTCTTTCACGTGCAAGGGATTACTATATACTTATTGTTCTCTTTTCAAGAAAACAATAATAATAATAACAGCTTTCAAAAAGAAAAAAAACCCATTTATTCAGGTAGAAACCACAAAAAGTCGTTCCCTTTTTCGTTATCATATTATTTCCATCAATGCAGGTTGTTTTTTATAGCTTCTTTTTTTAATTCCAGAACTTGATCCAACTTGCTTAAAAAACTGGATTATTCAGTGATGAACGAATTTTTTTTTTTTTTTTTTTTTTTTTTTTGTAGAGCTTTGTATAATTGTGAAAAGGCTGCAATGATTGATTATATACTATCCCCTGACATTGTATACAATTTTGATAAAGAATGAGAATGTATATTGTGCGATGAAACTTATAAAATGTACCCAAAAACTACATTGACCTACGCCCAAAGTTCATGATATTGTACCAAGATTTTTGGCAACAAAAAATAAAGTGTCTGACCTTCATCCAGTATTTGGGAATACGGTAAAAATATATTTTATTATTTTCCATAATCATATTTGGTAGAACGGCCAAATATAACCTTCCCTTTATTCTATTTTTGGAAGAAGAAATTTATATGAGTTTAAGGGGGAGGGGTGCTAAAAGTTTGAGAACCCCTAGTCTACTCCAACATCAACATGCAGTGAGAATAATTCTTAAAATTTTACAGTCTTTATTTTTTTTCTATCCTAATCAGAAGAATTTTTAATTAATTTTAATTTCGTAATGTCCCAGGAAAGGTCGAACAATGCATCTAGTATGTACCTATTTTTAGAAATAAGAGAATAATCTTTTTACAAGAAAGAATCCAGACTATATTTCAAAACGTTTGAAAATGCAACTTTTGATATTGTAAAAAAAAAAACAACAGAACTGTAGGATTAATAACAATTTGAGAAAGCAAAAATTAAAGAAGAACAGGATATATAATGAGCACAAATGGACAGTCCGATCAATGGAGAAAAGGGTCGTGTTGCTATGAAGTAAAATAAATTTAAAGGATCATACTTTATGCCAAACCAGAAGCAGCAGAAGGAACATAGCACCATTTCTTGACAACGGGCTTTTGTACCTTTCTGGGATTCTTTCTGGAACGGGAGCAGACTTCTTTAGGTACATCAACGCACTCTTCAACGGGTTTAAGGCTGGGAACCAATTTGGTGACTTGTTTGCAAGACTTTTGGGGTTCCAAATTACAGTTTTCCTCTGGGACTTCTTGGACGATGGTTTCTTTCTTATCAAAACACTCTTCGGGTCCAGGTTGGAGAACACAGCCGGAGGGACCGCATAATTCTCTAGGAACCTTCTTACATTCGGTTTGGGGACTGTATTTCAAGACATTCTTCTTTTCAGAGGTACAGACTTGTCTAGGCCATTTGGTACATTTTTGCTCGGTGGTGTAACCTTGGGTGACGTCCTCGCACTTCTCTTCTTGGATGGTCTCACAGTTGACAACGTCATCCTCAACATCGTGTTCGTGATAGCGGGTAGTACATTCGGATTCGTAGACAGTCTTGCATTCTTCGGGTCCTTCTCCTTCGCAGATAAATGGAGTGTGACAGAATCTAGAGGAACATGACAAATATAGAATGAGTATTGAACTCCATTTTATAAAATGTAACATGAATATACTTAATAGTTTCATCAATGGCGACCTTCTTGTATTCGATGAAACAACTCTTCTTGAAGTTTTCTTCACACTTTTCCTCTTGTTGAGGTTCAAAGTCGGTGGTATAGGTAGTGTGACATCTCTCGGAGTAGCTGTGGTGGCATTCGATATGATCATCGTATTCCGTCTCTTCTACTACGACTACCTTGTCAATGCAACGTTCTCCAGCAGCGGCAATGGATCCAATATCAAGGGGAACGTCATCACCACCTTGTCTGGCTAATCTATTCTCTGAAGCTTCAAATTCTTGGGATTCGTCATGGGCATGGCCGTGTTCTTCATGAGCAAGGTGTTCATGAACATGTTCGTGATCCTCACTAGCAGCAGTACCTCTTTCACCGCTGTTAAATGGAAAGGTGTTTAAAAGAGACCTTTGTCCACGAATGGGCCTTAAATTCCGTCCTCCCATGACGCATCCGATTAAAGCAAAGAGACAGATTAACTAAGAAATAAAAGAGTATTTGTAAGATCAAAAACTTCTTGTCACACTTTAAATAAGAAAATCACCTTCATTGTAGTAGCCATTGATTATTCCAAATAAATGTTGTATTAACCTGTGAAGGACTCAATCACACTGTTAATGGTTCAACCTCAACTGTTGAAGTAAGTTTGCATATTGCAAGTCTTTTATAGGTGAATTTTCTAATAAAATATTTGACCTATAAAAAACCTGCCCAAATCAGTATTTAATCAATTAAAGTCTTTATTTCCTCACAATTCTCAATTTGTGTTCTTATGATCTATAGCAGTGATACAACAGTAAAGACTAAAGGTAAAGTTCGAACCAGTTATTTAAAACCATAAAAAGGCGAATGAATATGTGATACCGCAAAATTCAGTCATTGTCTAAGTATTAATTATGCAATTAATTTGTATAGTCAATATTATGTTCACGATCCTTTTTGCCAATTGCTGAAATCCTGGTGATTGTCAAAACTAGGCCAAAGAGTATGTCATAAAAATGAATTTATGCTTGAAGAAGATGGGGGCATGACACTGTCGTTGCTCTATATGACCCCAAGGCTCATGATGCTAGGCAGAAACTTGGTTTTAAAGACGGCGGGGACATTAGCTCTCTCTGTGGTCAACCATAAGTTGTTCTGGATGTTGTGGTATCTGTGGACAGTCCATTGTTTCTCATCCGAAAAAAAAGGATTAGGTTACCATGGGACTCCTAATCATTCTGCAATTTTCTTATGCGGGTATCTCGGGTTGTTTTCTTTTTATCTGTAAGGATAGTAATTGTCTGTATCTTGTAGAAGCGGTATGTCTCTATACTAAGTTCAGTGTTTATGGCCTTAGTGACTGTTGTACGGCTTGCTTGGCACTTTCTTGCAAGAACATTAATCAGAGTCCCAAGAGATGCCTTCATGGACTTTTTTAGGCCTATGAGGAATCCGAGAGTTTTTTACTAATCTGGGACTTATGGGCTTTTCGCTTATATGCCCCTCCTCCTTCCAGCGGTTGTGGATGTCGTAGAGTGTGCTCTTTGGATAACCGAGCATCTTCTTTATATTCGCTGGCCTATGTACTATGCAAGCCAATTCGATAATGATATTACTCTGGATCTCCTTCATGTAAATACTTGCTTTGAATTAAAAGTTGTGCAACTAACTTAAAGCTAACGCTGTACCTTTCACTTTAAAATTAAAATAACTGTTATTTATTGTTCAGGATGGAGTTAAAGATGGTCTGGATTTCCTTAACCGGCCCTGTTTAGAAGAAATTATTATCCCTTCACATAACAGGCTTATAAAATTGAACAAAATAGAAGAACAATTACCTAATTGAAAAAAAAAAAAAATAGAATTTTATTTTGTAGAAAAATAATATTCTTGCATGGATATAGTGGTACCAAAAATTTCCAATTGTTTGACTAAATTAAGAACAACGTTTTTTTACATGAATTCAGTAAAAAAAAAACTCCAAAACAATTTATGATATGTTAAAATACTATATTTAGCTATATTTTTAATTCAATATGTCCTCCTTCACAAGTAATAACAGGCTCGACACGATGGCAAACAGATTAGCAGCTCTTGACAATGAAAGCATGATGGCAGTTCCAAAGGAATCCAAATTTAGATAAAAAAGTGGGCAACCCTGTTTGGGGCGTCCAAAAAATTATATTTTTTATTCAAGGGGGGGGGCTACTCAGTTTTTTCCTCTGCTGCATAATTTGATCAAATGACCTTTTTTGAGAAAATAAATCGTTGAAAATTTTTTTTTATCACTTTCCTCATTAAAAATTTTCCCCCGAGGAATAATTTTTCAAAAATTTATTTATTTGGCAAGGCTAAAAATATTACTTGAAGTAAGAATGACTACTGGCCCGCACTTAAATATTAAGTGGGCCGGAATGCGGGCCACGGGTTGGACATCAATGACCTCCAGGGCTGGAGGTCATATTGTTGCTGCAGAATTTGTGGTACTTCTTGGCTGTTTGGGCCGTAATATACTTATTAATGTTGTAGGCATTCTGCATGGAGATGTCAATGGTTTCTGCTCCCTTCATTTTGTCGCTCTGACATTTTTACACTTAGAGACATGGAATAAACATAAAAAATGTTTTTTGGTTTTGTTTAACCTGTCGTCTGATTGCGTAATGAAACCTTCTTATTTTAAAATAACATCATTTTTTTAAAATTTAAATCATCCAACCTGTATCATTCAAGCATTTTTTTGCTGTGATAATAGAATAATTAGCAAGGTAGATTACGAAGTTTTCAGTATAGAATATAAAATTTATTTTACATGGACGATTAAGGTTAAGGAGAGTAATCTATGCAAATCTCTCTAATAGATAAAAAATTAGAAAATCGCATAGAGGATATTTAAGTAGATGTTTGCAACATCAGAAATTTAATTCGGAAATGTTTTTGAAAATGAAACCCAAAGAGCCACAACTTCCAACATCTTTGTAAGGGACTTTAGTGTTTCAAACTTTGGAAAAGAAGAGACGAATAACTATGCAACATAGACATTTTCGCGGCTTGGATTCTGAAAAATTAAATTAATGACTCCAAAATACCAAACCATCTTCATCCAGAATTGACTATGCTTTATGCAATGGAGAGATTTCAAACACTATAAAAATTTTAAAAGTGATTAACGGTACAGGATTATTACATTAAACATGAAGAAGCTTCGTATTATTCAAATGAACATCAACGTTCTCTCAGATAGAAAGAAGAAATATAATATGATTAAATATTTAAAAATCTTGGATTTACCAGACATTGTATGTCCATACAATAGTCGAATGAAGATAGACGAGGATTGTTGGTTCGTCTCACGAAATAGTCAAGTATACAAATAAAATGCAAAGACAACGGCCAATCCAACCTTAAAGACTCTGAACGCTAAGGAAGTCTATACGGACCAAGATGGAAATTTTATAAAGATATTGGAAATAGAAGATATGGTAGAAAAGTTGTCTATTATTGTAATGTATGTTCTCTCAAGAGACACAAAAAGGCTCACTGGATCATTAAAGGAGTTTGGAGTGAACCCCAAGAGAGAGGGAGTGATAGTGGTGGGAGATTTTAAATTAATTTCCAGAAATTTATGCAAGAGATTATCCCTCATTAAATGGTTTCACAAATTCAAAAAGCCTTGTAGCATGGAAGGAAAATAATGATATGAATAATCTGGCGGATGTTTCAGATAACTACAAGCCAACATATCTGAAAATATAACGATCAAGTCACCAAGAGTTGACTAGACAACATGTATGTTTCAGATAAGGTACTTTCGTCCGATATATCTTTCGAAATAATTTCATCAAATTGATTGTCGGATTACTTCTTTTTGCTGAGAACCCTCTACTCAACAAAATCTTCATTTAGGAAAACAAGATGGAAACTAAATAACGAACTACTTAAGCAGATTGAAGTGATGGAAGCATTGAGGAAGGGCAAAGATGGGATCCAAAGGGATATATCTAAATAGTAGTTTATAAATAAAAGAGAGTTCCTTATGATATAGATTATGTTTAAAATTAACATGTAAAATTATTTGGACCTTTTCCTTAATTAAAAAGACAAAAAACTGCTAAATATAAGAACATAATTGGGTATTCCTGTATTTTAGATTTATGATCTTAATATTTAAACTTATTAAAAGGGTGTTTATTTTAAAAACAAAAACATAGTTGCATTTATGTGAGTTATTTTTCAATTTTTCTTTCATCCAGAGCTTAATAAGGTACTTCAAAATCATAAATACCTACATTTATTTTTCTGGTTATAATCAATTAATTATATGATATCTAATTCAAGGTCAATATAGGAGTTTTATGAGGGCTATGCATGAAGCTTCTTTGTCATACATTTTCAATTATAAAGAATTTTGTAGTTAAAATCTTCATAACTGTGTAATTTTATTAATTTATTTTTAGATTAGCTTGATACCGAGACATCCTGGATTAAATTTTTATTCGTATATTCCAGTGGTTCTTAGCCTTATTGGAAGTACTGAATCCTGAAAGCTTCATTAGTGCATTCATCGAACCCCTAACCATACATCAGTTACAACCAAATCCATTTGTGTTCAAAGAATAAAACCAACAAAACATGAATTTTACACAAAAATATAACTCAATAAATATTTGCTTTAAGTTAATATGTCTTTTAATTTTTACATTGAGATACAAGTTCAGAAATGAATGGATAGTCATTCATATTGTTTTTGCAACAGAGTCTGTTCCTTTTCTGTGTTTTTAGGTCGACCATCCACAGAAGGGATTTCTCACAAAAGATATGTTGTTTCCAACGGTACGACTATCTCCGGGCCTTTATTTGCAATAAGAGAGTATGGTACGATTTGCTGACAGTGTTGTTGTTCTGAGGAGTTGCTGTTTTCATTCCAGCCACGTCTTCGATCTTAAAATTATATTAGTCCCTCAGGGGAAAGTTATCTTTCTGTTTTTGTTATTTCCATAAATTTTTTAAATGCCTCCGGGTTTTCTTCTGCTTCGACGATGTTGACTCTACCGTCCTTCATCTGTCAATTGACATTATTGAGAGCATCGAAAATATCTGCCAGATATTTCGAAGTGATCTGTGTGACAATGTCCTTACCTTGCAAAAACAACTCTACACACGTGTTAACAGAATGGATCAGAAGTACTCGAATTCCGAAGCAATACTTGTACCAGTTTTAGAGGCAATGTAAGCAAAAATGGGAATGAACTCAGATATTTCGAAGTGATCTGCGTGACAATGTCCTTACCTTCGCAAAAACAGGACTAACTCTACACACGTGGTAACAGAATGGATCAGAAGTACCTCAAATTCCGATCCCATTTCCTTAATCAGCTCTTTGAAGATGAGGTGTATTATAGCACTATTTCGCACGTCGTTAACACTTTCAACCACAATTTTTAATACTTGTACCAGTTTTAGAGGCAAGATTTTTATTTCCCGAACCAACTGCAGAAACCCTATTGGAGCAGGGGAATATGGATCTCTAATTTTTCCAGAGAGTATTATAGGCTTGTTAATAACATGGAGTAAGTTCCAAATATTTTTTATGCGAAGGAGGGTGAAGTTATTTCTTTAAATTTCAATATTAAAATAGTAATAGGCAAGTTTAATAGAAATATAAGGTTAGACCATCATATAATCGGACTTGCTAGAGTTTTCAATTTGATGCATCGTAACGAATACTGGGCAAGACAAACAGATTTTGACAAAATAAAGAACCAATCATAGTCTATAACGTCAATATTGGTTGAATTTTCAATTTGATGTGTCGCATTGACTGCTGGGCAAAAGATAGCTTTTCACAAAAGACGCAACCACACATATACAGGGTGTCCACGACAAATTGGAACTCTTTAAACTTCATCCAGATCCATAATGTGGATATTCGGGGTTAAATCATACTAATATAAAAGGTTTATGAACAATACACTATAACTTTCACCACAACTGTTTTGACAACAAACAATTCTCATCATGGAACAAGCAAGGAGAGACGCCATCCTCGAATTGGTTAGCGCGGGACACAAGCCCTCTGCTATCTACAAGCTTCTTAACTACCCCAAGACCACAGTGTACCGGGTCTTCAATGCCTGGGAGGTTGAGGGGAAGGTCTGCCGTAAGGCCCACAACATGAGAAGTGACCGAATCCGCACTCCCTGCTTCCTTGAAGGCCTCCGGAAGTCCATCAAGGCTTCGCCGGGGACTTCCTTGTCCAGGTTGGCCAAGAACCGTGGAGTGAGCAAGCAGCTGGTCTCCAAGGCTGTGAATGAGGACCTCGGGTACAGGTCATACCGAATGGCAAACAACACCTGGCCTCCAAATCACCCGACCTCAATCCGTGTGATTACTACTGGTACGGGAAGTTGGAGAGGGAGGTGTGCAAGGTCAGCCACAAGAGCATCGCGGCCCTGAAGGGCTCCATTACGATGGAGGAGAGTGCTGTCGATTCCGCAGAAGACATCAGGGCACGCAAATCCTTTAGGGGCAGGATGGAGAAAAGGTGGCTGCTGAGGGAAGACATGTTGAATAAATTTATTGTTTAATATCATGTCTAACTTTTTCATATTAACAAATAAACTCCAAATTCCATTTTTATCAAGCAGGTTGAATTTTAAGATAGTTCCAATTTATCGTGGACACCCTGTACTATGGTCTATGACATGAATATTAAAAAGCGTGGTGGAAGTCAAACATCAATCGTACGGGCGTTATGGTATAAACTTGTATTTCTATTAAACTTGGTTATAGGTATATAATTCCTATAATTTTTTGAAATTTTGGAAAGTTTGTGAAAATACTAAAATGTTTCAACTATCCTTTAACGGAATTTCATCAAGCAAAATTTAGCCATCTATGCGATATTAAAAAAAATTATTGTCATAAATAAGGGAACTTTTAAATTGCACATATGTATACTATAATATTTATAATGGAATGGTATATGGAATATGTATTTTTTAAATAATTTTGTAGTTTGATTGTATGTGTTTTAACTTTTGTGTAAAATCACTTTTAATTTTTTTTCACGTTTTATAGGTATTTCCGGACTTGTAAAAAAAAAATATATAATTCCACGTGTTTATTTATAAAACCGTACTTTTAACATTATTTTGGAAAATTTGACAAAATATCAAAATGTTTCAATTATCTTATTATGACAAAAATTAATGTAGATGGCATATAAACCATTTGATCACCGCAATACCGTATAAATTCATGGGCATAATCTTAATTAAATACATTTAACCGTCCATATTCAATCTTGTAAGAATGAATTTATTAAAATTATATACATCAATTAGTAAATAAGTTCTTAATTTTAAACAGTACATTATTATATTTGACTAATTAGTGATATTACTTTATAGATACATAATTATAACAAATATTAATATAGGATATATTTATTTCTATAAATTGACTGAAGCATTGGATAAAATGCTCAAATAAAATTTATTTAAGTAATAAAATTTTGCAAATTGCTTAAATTTCCGTCGTTGGAAGTGAATCAAACACATGACTACAGCCAGGAGCCATGAAGATAATCGTTATTACAATCAGAATGTAAAGGAGGTCTACGTTCTTCCTGAGCATCCTTGTGGTTGGACAATCGTTGATTGACATTATTTATATATCTACATAAAAATTTTAGTAGATAAACTATCCCTTTCATGATCATTTATAAATATTCCATGGTTTTTAAGACTCCATACAGATAAATATTGTCTGATATTTAAGATATTATCAATCACCTGACAAAATTTCATATAGCTGGCACTAACCATATTTGTGTTATTTACCTCTCAATCGTATATATTTTTACAATTATAACAATAGTAACTTCCAATTAAAATTCCAATTAACTATAATTATTTATCTATAACTATAGATCATTGATTAAATATCTTTTTAGTTTATGTATGTGCTACAACTTTTTTTAATTAACTATTTAATTTTTTTTTTATTTCAATATATTTCCTCCAAAAAAATGAATATAAAAAGTAATCATTATTTAAATTTAAGATAAATGTATTCGACGACAAAACAGAGATAATTCTATTAACTGCTTTAGATAATATAAATGTCAATTTTTATTAATGTATTTCTATAAATTATAATTGTTAGATATAAGGAAGAAAATAATATTATAAATATTAAATACAATAAAGCACATTCCTCAGTAGACACAAGACAAATAATCAAGATGCTGGGTTATATTAATATTCCCGTATAAGTTATTCGTTATAAATTTTTTTCCTTTCAAATCTTCAATGTAGCCTAAAGTTATTAATTCGCTCTCATTCAAGAACTTATCTATTATTGGAATTTTTTCAGCAAGTAACTTTATAATAGTAATGAAATAGGTTGGTGCATCTATAGTTATTTTTTGTTTTTCCCGTTCATTCTTGAGGTAGGATGATTGTCGAGGGCCTTGATATTAACTTCGTGCGAAATAGATGTACCACTAATCAACATAAGCAAACTTTTGCTCCTCCTGAATCTCAATTAAGTCAGACGTGATAGATTACTTAAATACATTTATTAAGCAAAACATTGAGAGATATTATTTATGAATTTCATTGCTCTCAATGACGGCATTCAAGCGGCCACGGAAGGTCGAGCACACTCTGGTAATGTAGTCCCTTCTCATCAGCTTCCAATCCTTCCCCACAGATAACTTCAGGTTGGTGACATTGCTGTGGCGTGATCTGCAGGCCTTGGACTCGACTTGCCACCAGATAGAGTAATACAAAGGATTAAGATCGGTGCACTAGAGAGCCCATAAGTTCTTGGGCCAAAACTACTTGTTTTCTTCTATCCAGTCTTGCACAACATTGGCTCATTGGGTGGGTGCCCATCCTGCTGGAAGACGTAGGACGTCTTGGGAGTACGGGAGTACCTTGGTCTTAAGATCTCAAGTAGTCGAAAAAGGCGTCCTACGTTTTCCAGCAGGATAGGGCGCACGCCCACATTGCAATCGCCACTTATGAGTCATAAGGCATGTACGACTGATGTTGGACTTTCACCCCGCTTTCAATATTGACGTCATACAGTTGTGCACGTCTAAAACTGAACACTCCTTTAAATTTTAGGTGTTTTTCCTTGTCTATAGGCTTGAGGGCTTGACGAGGGGTTCCCTTGTAGACATTAAGGCCAATATATTTCTTAACTAGCCGGGCCAAAGTCCTTCTGCTGACGTTGAACTCCCTGGAAAGGCTGCTGACGGTGGCCTAGCCTCTCTTGTCCTCAACATACTTTTTCACTGCAGCAACCATTTCGTCCGGCCTTCATGGGCTTAACTTAGACCTTGTGGTCGCATCAGGAGTCCCTTTGGCTACCACACTGTAAACGGTGGTGCGGCTGCAGTTCAGAACCTTGGCAATTTCAGTGGGAGTTTTTCCCGCGGGGAAAGTTCCAAAATTGCGACTCGACGTCTCTCCATATTATCGGCTGTTGTTTCACTGTTGCTATTTAGATTTTGCTGGAGTTTTGTTTATAACTAGTCAAGACCCTTGCCTCGAAAGTATAAATCGGTTTCAACTCAATAAAATTACAAATATGTGCATGGCGTAAAATTTAAAGGAGTGTTCAGTTTTAGACGCACACACCTGTAGTAGATGAGTGGTTGCGTGCTTTGTCAACATCTGTTTTTCTTGCCAGCAGTTAGTACGATACATTAAATTGAAAATTCTAGCTATTGTGACGTCATAGACTAAACGTGGTTGTGTGTTTCGTCAAAATTTCCCTGTCTTGCCCAGCAGTCGTTACAATACATCAGATTGAAAATTCAAGCAAGCCCGATTATATGATGATCTAACCTTGTACTTCTATTAACATTGATCTGCCTATAATAGTGGTACATCCGTTTTGCAATACCCGGTATATTTAATATGGCTGTTGTTAATATAATGAATGTCCAATGCAATTTTTTTTTTTTTACACACAAAGTGTACTTCCATGTTAAAAAATTAAGTAGGTTGATAGTAATTTCCTAATATGACAGTATTTTTTTATGTTAAATGTATCTATTGTACATTTCTATTATCACAAATATGTACGTCTGATGATACATGACATTCCTGTAGTTGGACTGAAGGAATATTCGATGTAAATGTCTTGTTGCTGATCAATGGCATTGAAATCCACATTTTAAAAAGTGTAATACTTTGATTAATTATTAATCAAAGCACGTGTAGGTAGAATACACCCGATTATTATTGATTAGTAACTTTTTCTAATTTATAAGTCAATGGGAGTTCAAAAGCTTCATCCAAGTTCAAGTAGTTTATAAGTATTTATAAATTAACATTACGTCATTTTTCTCTTTTTTCTTTTTTATTCTTCTTCTTTTCTTTTCTTGTCATAACGTGAAACAATAAAATGACCATAAGAAACAAAAATATAGACGTGCAAAAGAAAAAATCGGATTTTCTATCGAAAAAATATAATTACTCTGTTCTTATGAAATAAAAATTCCAAGTAATGAAATCATCACTGAAATCCGAAGAAAAAGCTTCATCAAATAAAGTTAATTAATTACCTCTCTCGATCTAACGCTACTCATTTTAAAGTTTCACAATATATGTTTTGAAAATGACGAGTTTATAAACAGATCAATAATGAATAGTGATGTGCTGCGAGCTGCATTTTGTTGTTTGAGTACTTTCGAGCTAATAAAATAACCACTCGAGGAATTACGGGCTATACTCTATTCGCTTGAATACTCGTTACTAGCTGGAATACGCAGGCCTCACTTAAAAACTCGTGACATGTTTGAATACTCATTACTCCCTTGTGTATTAAACTTACAATTTTAGCCTAACAGATAATTTTGAGGTGAAACGACAATAATTCATTGATTTAGGGGACTATAGTGCCTCTAGTCCACTACTTGCGGACGCCCATGACACTCCCTAACATCTATTGCACACTAACAAATTCGTCAGTCAAAAAATCATATTTTATATAGGATTATTGAAAATTTGTTTTTCAATTATCTAATTATTAGTATTAAAATTCACATTCTTAACCGGCTCGAATGAAGCAGCTTTCTTCCTCTTTTGGATGCGAAACTTTTTGAATCCAAATAAAGAAATACGTTTCGAGGATTTACATGCTTTAATATTCTCAAATATTAATAAGGGGAGTAATCTAATTTTTTGACGAGTAAATACCACCGACCTAAATAATAACTGGATGCGCAACTTATATAATAAATTTTTTATGTATTACTAAGTTATTCATATCATGTGTTGCGTTTGGGTGCAAGAACAAATGTTTGGCTAAGAGTGAATTTTCATTTCATCGATCTCCGAAGGATTCAGAGACGTCCCGGCAATGGGTAAGGAACCTCAAGTTGAAAAACTTTACTCCGAAGGAGCATTCAAGAATTTGTTCCCAACATTTTGATCCTGAGTGTTTTAAGAGAACTTTAGATGTTCTAAGGTTAAGAGAAAACGCTGTGCCTACGATATTCAAAGCATTTCCGCCTCGTCTTGAAGAAAATATAGTTAAAACTGATTTAAAACGGATGTTCCCCATGAAGAGACATTCCTCATCCCCCAAAGTATTGAAAACGTCTCCTGAGCCAGTGCTAGATATTAGGTTCCTGTAAGCTCAAAATAATGTAGAGTTGGATCATCCCGACTGTCTTTCATCAGCTCAAAACATCAAGAAGAAACTCCAATAGCAGGGAGATATGACTTCCTACCTTTCATCGAGATCACAAAAAGCCAAATGGGAAAAAATAAGTTAGGTAAAAAGTTATCAACCTTAGTTGACGTAGTCAATGAATTCAAGTCCAAGAGATTGATGTCAAAAGAGGCGAATCTATTCTGAAAACAATGTCTGACGTACCTAAAAATCTTTTGAAGATGATACAACTCGGAAATAATGGAAAGAGAAGTCGTAGCAGCTACTCCCCTGAGCTTCGAGTGTTCGCTTTGATATTGTCATTTTACTCCACTAAACCCTATAATTATGTAAGGAAGATATTCGACTTTCGTTTAATAAGTCTCAGTGCAATTAGAAACTGGTATTCTAATGTAGATTGGGACCCGGGATTTACTCAATTTTCTTTTGATATCCTACAATCTAAGGGCAATAAAGCCCATGAATCTGAGGAAATTCTTGTTAATTTGACCTTAGATGAAATGTCAATATTCAAAAAAATTAAATGGAATGGGAAAGCCTTTAATGGATATGTCAACATGGAGTTTAACGAGGAAGAAATTTGTGAAACTGTTCCGGTATCTGAGGCTCTTGTATTCATGGTTGTTTCTTTAAACTCGAATGGGAAAGTTTCGGTGGCTCATTTTTTCATTCATAGTTTGACTGAGTCCACAAAAGCCAATCTTGTAAAAGAATGTCATAGAAGTCTAATAAAAGTAACTTCATCAACTATTGACGAACGTAGTAGTCACCAAGCAATGTTCAAAGAATTTGGAGATAATTTGGAACCAGGAAAGAGATTTCAGACCTATTTCTTTCACCCCAGTGATTGCTGCCAAAAAGTATTTATGGTACTAGACACATGCCATTGTATAAAGTTAGTTAAGAATACATTTGCATCTCTCAAAGTTATGGTGGATAAAGACGGTAGAAGAGCTGAATGGAAGAACCTACAAGAATTGGAAAAACTTCAAACGTCAGAAGGATTACTAGCTGCAAATAAACTAAAGAAAAAGTACATTAACTTCCATAATATGAAAGTGAAGGTATGTGAAAAATGTAAAAAATTTTAAGCGAAAAAAAAGGCTATTAATTAATTCGTTTATTTCAACCGGTAAACATGGCTACTCAACTCATTAGTTCATCTGTAGCAGATGGGATCGAGTTCTGTAATAAGGATATTCTATTACCGGAGTTTAGAAACTCTGAAGGAACAGTTGAGTTTCTTAGAAGATTTGATACACTTTTTGATTTCACCAACAGCAGAAATCCATTGGCAAAAGGATTTAAATCTCCTCTGAAAATAGGAAATGAAAACTATTGGAAACCAATCGTTCAAGATATGTTTTTGTATATTTCTGAATTGAAGGATGAATTGGTTAAACCTTCTAGTTAAATCTAAAAGGATGAAGTATCTTCTATTTTACAAACTATCTCAGGTAGATATTTATACATATTACCTAGTCTATGTGAATTCTACTTCAATATTATTTCAATTTTTAATTCTTTTTCAGAATCATAAAGAGTCGTTCTTTTGTGGCATAAGGTGACATTTGGGAAGGAATAATAATCCAACATGTCCCATGTTTTCCTCCATTTATAAGCGACTATTAGTTAGGCATCATGTCTCGGACAGAGGTGGTAATTGCACAAGGCTGGATGATACAGTGGGGCTCTTCACTACTTCAAACAACAAGAGGAAACCATCAGAAAGTTTTCCAATTCCTTGATGATGAAGATTTGTCATTGATCTAGAAGTATGGCCTAGAGGAAAAATATTTACTAATTAGTGATCATGACTCCTTCAATGTACCTCCTTTCGTTCCAAGCCTTTCTCAATTTAAAGAATGCGTTATTGCTTATATTGGTGGATATGTTATCAAATCATTATCCAAGCATTTAGTATATCCTGAGGGCTTGGAATCTCTTTACAACTATGTAACGGACAGCCATAATTATTCTTTGATAGCAAAAAAATCTAATAGTGAATTTCAAAAGTTTTATTTAAGTTCCTTTTCTCAAATGATACATAACAATATAATAAATATTTTCCATTTTGAAGAAAAACAAATTGTATCCTAACGAAATACGATTAAAACCCCTGTACTGACCTTTAAGTTATACATTCCTAGAATCTTATTTACACGTTTTAAATAGAAAAATATATTCCACGTTTGATACGTGGAATACGGAAATATGAACTAAGAATCAAGCCCAAAAACTCACACTTTACTTCTTTATGCGTCGGCTAAATTATTAATGATCAATAAAATGTTTCATATCACAACAAAAGCTCCATGTTTTAAATATTATATTTGTTTTTCATGGAGCATGAGATGTGACGTTGTAGATATATCATATTTTTAGGAAAATAGTTAGAGTGAAGAAAATTTGTATTGTAACATTTGCCGATTTTTTAAGTCTGCTCGCTGATAAGGAGAAGAACGGTCTAATAGACCATTCGTCTCTTTATCAATGCTTTCGTAATTTTAAAAGTTTAATTGACAGTATTTGTAGTCCAAAATTATAATTAAAATTATAAAGAAAGTGTCTTATTTGGCATAAATAAATAACTAAAGTATATTTAGTAATTTTATATTCCTAAATTTGGAATACATAAATGACATTTTAGTAATCCAAATAAAGATAAACATAAAAATACATGCACGTAACACGCGGTATCAAAATAGAATATACCGATAGTTGTATAAATACGCGGACTAATTTTTAAACGCTTATATCTCGAGGTTCCGTGACCGGAAATAAAAAATTCTAACACAAGTAACTCTGTAAATCTTTTGGCGTTGTTTTTGTTTTTCTTACTCGCATCAAACAAAGTCGTTTACGATGAATGACGAGGCCAAACGTCATATGGTTGCCACTCTCCTCCGCGCCGATAGGTCTGTCAAGGAGATAATCAAGGGCACTGGACTATCCAGGACTACTGTGTTCAAGGTCCAGAAGCTTGTCAAGGAGGGTAAAGATCTAAAGGAGGGTGTTCGGACCGGCATACCACGGAAAATTAATGTGGATGAGGTGATGGAGGCCTTCACAAAAACATTTGGCCACCTAAATCCCCAGATTTGAATCCCCTTGACTACAGTGTGTGGTGGCAAATAGAGAAGAAGGTCTGTGATACCCGCCACCCGAATTTGGACTCATTGAAGGCAAGTGTCAATGAGCAATGGGCAGCCATGGAAGACCATTACATCATCAATATGTGCAAGGCCTTCCGCGGGCACTTGGAGGGTGTCATAGCAGCTGATGGAGGTTATATTCAGTAATTATATTCAATTTTATACCAGAATAAATTCTCAATTATATAATTCTCAAAAAAAAAAAAAAAATACGTTATACGAATTTTATTACACATTTAATTATTTGCCACAAATAGTCCGTGTATTTATGCAACTACCGGTATATTCATTGGCAACATCTTTGGAACTAAAATACTCATACCATGAGGAAAGTTAGAGACGGATTGTTTTAATATTGTTGCAAAATATATTTTTCATCTATAATTCTTAATAAAATAAAAATCCTGTAACTAGATTCAAATCGAAAATTTTAATGAAACAAAACTAAAATTTTCTTTCATATAAGTTTTACAGATTTTCAAATCAAAATGCGTTTTTTTGGGATGTTGTATGGTTATTATTTTTTTTTTTTTTTGGAGAAATAAAATTCAAAATATATCAATATATAATATCAGAATATCAAATTCCCAACTTTTTTAATTTGGGTAAAGTCTACGGTCTATGCTTTAATTATAGGTTCATTTTAACAGTGGGAGACATTATATGAACAAAAAAAAGTTTGGAGGAAGAAAAATAATTAGTATAACCCCAAAACATCTGTCAAACATGGAGGTGGAAACATTATGTATTGTGGGTGTTTCTCTTATAAGGGAAAGTACTACTTTGCCGCATCAAAGGGAAGATGGACGGGCAGGGGCGTCAGCAGGATTATATTTGGAGGAGGGGTTTTTTTTTTTTTAAATTCAAAAATGTTTTTTTTTTTAAATAGTTTGAAAACCCACAAAAATTTGAAAATTAAACTTTGAAGAAAAATATTACCAAAATTCAAGGTTATTTACAAAAAATTCCAAAAAATTATAGTTTTTAACAAAAAAAATTTCAAACATCCATAGATGATAACAAAAAAATTTAAAATCCGCAGTTATACACAAAACATTAAATTTTTTGTAAGAAAATTGTAGCCCAATTTTAGCGTAAAATTTTTTCATCATGACGAAAAAAATGACTAGTAAAAATTAGAAATTCCTAAATATTTTTTTGGGGGCGGGGGACTTCAGCCCATACCAAGGGGACACCCCTTTCTCTCAGAGTAGGTCACTGAAAATGTATCGTGTAATGTTTCAAAACTTATTGCCAAGCAATAAAAGAGTGACCTTGAAGAAGCACATTAAGGTCATGGATTGGTCTAGCAAGTCTCTGGACCTCAATTGCATGTAAAGTCTTGATCAGTGGGCAAGCATACAAAAATGGCAAAAGATAAAATATTTATTTCATCCACTGTATATTATTTCTAGTGATGCAGTGTTGGCTTTTAGCCCAAGGACAGGTTTGTGTGTTTCACAATTATAAAACAGCTAGCTCCATCAAAAATTAAATTGTTCATCAATTAGGATTTGACAAGTCCCTTTGACTCTATCTAAAAAACCTGACACTTTTAGCAGGACATTTTTTAGGGGCGGCACTGGGGACACTTTCCTTAGCCTAGTTCAGGAATAGGTATCCCGTGCTGGATAGAATGTCATAAAATTTTTAATATATACACTAAAAAAAAAGTGAAATATGAATCTATGTACTGAAAAAGGTCATTAGAAAAAGGAGGGCCCCCTCGAGGCAGGTCAGCAGTCTTGTATATTGTTGCTGCACATTGAATAATGCTTCTTAATGGACTTCTAGATGGGGATGCCAACAGTATCTACAAACTTTTCGGCACTGACACCCGTGCGAAGGAGAGCGGGAGTAATAAAAATCGGTTGTATTTTGGTTCTTGACCGATTTTTTTGGAGTTGTCAAACTTAATATTCTATTTTCTTATTTAATTTTTGAGGAGTTAGTATCCTTTTGTATTATATTTTGTATTCAATAATTATATTCAAAACTTGATCGAACGTTTGTGTGGGCTCATAAAGGACGGAGAGTCCTCTTGAAGATTTGTTACAAAGTTATAATTGTTAGATACAGAGTAGAATTTGAGGATTGTCTATGATTCCTCCTTCCCCTTGTCACAGGTTCTTGAAGCTGATTTAATGAAACGTCCAGACAGCTAAGCTGCCCTCTTCTAAAACATTTTTCATATTGTCAGGCTTATAATTTTGATTTTCGGGTTCTTTACTAATCTGCCCTAAATACCCCATATTTTAATCACTAAAGTTTGCACATGTGCTAACTTTTCGGTTGTTGCTACGACATTTTTACACTTAGAGACATGGGATAAAACAAAACTTGTATATTTATGATTCATCTGCCGTGTTACGAATTATAACGTGGGTTTCCACTCTGTATATAATTATAATATGCTTATATAACGAAAAAATTAAATGCAAGAATCCCCGAGAAAAATAAATCTCTGGAGAGAACCCCTAGTATGTACTTATTTCTAAAAATAATAGAATATCCATTTACATGAAAAAATCCAGACTATATTTCGAAACGGTATGAAAATGCAACTGTAGATATAGTAAAAAACAGAACTCAAGCATTAATAACAATTTGAGAAAGCAAAAATTACATTAAGTATAAAGAAGAACAGGATATATAATGAGCACAAATGGACAGTCCGATCAATGGAGAAAAGGGTCGTGTTGCTATGAAGTAAAATAAATTTAAAGGATCATACTTTATGCCAAACCAGAAGCAGCAGAAGGAACATAGCACCATTTCTTGACAACGGGCTTTTGGACCTTTCTGGGGTTCTTTCTGGAACGGGAACAGACTTCTTTAGGTACATCAACACACTCTTCAACGGGTTTAAGGCTGGGAACCAATTTGGTGACTTGCTTGCAAGACTTTTGGGGTTCCAAATTACAGTTTTCCTCTGGGACTTCTTGGACGATGGTTTCTTTCTTATCAAAACACTCTTCGGGTCCAGGTTGGGGAACACAGCCGGAGGGACCGCACAATTCTCTAGGAACCTTCTTACATTCGGTTTGGGGACTGTATTTCAAGACATTCTTCTTTTCAGAGGTACAGACTTGTCTAGGCCATTTGGTACATTTTTGTTCCGTGGTGTAACCTTGGGTGACATCCTCACACTTCTCTTCTTGAATGGTCTCACAGTTGACAACATCATCCTCAACGTCATGTTCGTGATAACGAGTTTCACATTCAGATTCGTAAACAGTCTTGCATTCTTCGGGTCCTTCTCCTTCGCAGATAAATGGAGTGTGACAGAATCTAGAGGAACATGACAAATATGGAATGAGTATTTAAATAATTTTTATGTAAAATATTTATAAACATACTGAATAGTTTCCTCAACGGCGACCTTCTTGTATTCGATGAAACAACTCTTCTTGAAGTTTTCTTCACACTCTTCCTCTTGTTGAGGCTCGAAGTCGGTGGTATAGGTAGTGTGACATCTCTCGGAGTAGCTGTGGTGGCATTCGATATGATCATCGTATTCCGTCTCTTCTACAACGACTACCTTGTCAATGCAACGTTCTCCAGCAGCGGCAATGGATCCAATATCAAGGGGGACGTCATCACCACCTTGTCTGGCTAATCTATTCTCTGAAGCTTCAAATTCTTGAGATTCGTCATGGGCATGGCCGTGTTCTTCATGAGCATGGTGTTCATGAACATGTTCGTGATCCTCACTAGCAGCAGTACCTCTTTCACCGCTGTTAAATGGAAAGGTGTTTAAAAGAGACCTTTGTCCACGAATGGGCCTTAAATTCCGTCCTCCCATGACGCATCCGATTAAAGCAAAGAGACAGATTAACTAAGAAATAAAAGAGTATTTATAAGATCAAAAACTTCTTGTCACACTTTAAATAAGAAAATCACCTTCATTGTAGTCGCCATTGATTATTCCAAATATATGTTGTATTAGCCTGTGAAGGACTCAATCACACTGCTAATGGTTCAAGCTCGACTGTTGAAGTAAGTTCGCAAGTTGTAAGTCTTTTATAGGCGAATTTTCTAATAAAATTATTTAAAAAAATTGACATTATAAAAAAAACCTGCCCAATCCAGCATTTCATCCATTAAAAATCAAAGGATCTGCTTTAAAAATCTTTCATTTCCAGGATTATTTTGAGTTTTTTTTTTTTACATGAACGATGACAAACAGTTATTTACCTAAGTCTTAATTAAGTACATAATTAAAAAATTAACTATATCATAACTTGAGCATACATTTAAAAACTTAAGTTGCGAATTCCACCACAAATTTTATTTATTAAAAGCCACTTTTGGTTAACCTTTGGCATTTGTATATTTGTACATAGGAACAAAAGTGGAATCAAGTTTTATAACTGAAATGTTATCTTTAAAGACTTCATTGATGGGAATTTTAATAGGTTGCTATCTTACATTTAAAAAAAAAAAAAAGGAGGAAAATGAGTTCGTAATTTGCCAATTCCTTCTAACTGAGGAATTAGCTGACTCAAATTTAATCAATCAACTAATAAGAAAATGAACAAATTAAATATTTGCCCGTACCTTAGACAGTTTATTTTAATGAGCTTTTTGGTTTCAAGCCATAGAATATAATTGTAAATTTATATGAATTTAATCATGTGTAAAATTTTTAATAGTTAGTCATCTGAACAGTTTGTTTATTCATTGCTTAAAGCTGTTTTCATTATTTTTAATTTCTTGAAGAGAGAACATTTAAGTATAATATAGGTGTTATAAAAACGTAGAGGTCCCCACTTAAAACAATTGCAATTGAATTAAGTAGCTCTACCATACACGAGTCTTTTTCAAAGTAGTTATTCACTAAAAAAAAATCTTATTTAAAACATTGAGTATCATTGATTTGAATACTTAAACATATTCTTACAAATCTCACCTACATCACTGTTGAGGAAATTAATAAACTTCGTGAGTTATAACTACATTATTTTTTTAAATCTCTCTGGTTAATTTGAGGAATATTTGAATATATTTGAGAGAAACGATAGTCCTTTATCTATTCAGTTGTCAAATTAAATAATGCACTACTAAATGGCGATAGTCATAAATTCAATTGCAAGATGAATTATTAATATTAATAAGTATGGGTTGTTATGTTTTTTATGCGCCACCTAGTGTTCAAATAGACAAAGCAAACAATTACTTTAACAAAACAAAACAAACAGTTTAAAATTTTGCCAAGAAAAGTTGCAATTACTCCGTCTATATCCAACCAGGTAAGGTAATTTTTGCATCATTGCATTTCTTAGCTAAAATTAAATAATAGTTATTTTATAGAAATACAAAATTATGATTTTTTGTTATCATTCCTTATAAAATATTGATAATCGTTCAAAAAATCGTTCATTAACGATAAACAATGATCGAATTCGAAAAGAGAACGATAAACGATGAAAGATAAAAATACACTTTCAAATAATTCGTCGTTTAATCAGAAAAATTATCTCAGATCCCTATTTTCGTCAATATCTTCTATAATCAAATTGTTTATTAATTTTTTCTTGCAGTATTTCGATAAATATACTTTCTCAAAGACATAGAGGAGTATTTGTGATTTAATTTAAGATGTTCAGAAGTACTTTACACGTCTGAATATTTTAATAATTTGTATATTGTACGGACATGGTGCAAGCTTTGTACATAAAGGACGCATTTGAATAGGGGGAGGGGTTCATTTATGAAAATGAGCAAGCTCAATTTTGGCTCAACTTTCCCAATGATATTGATAGCATTTTGCATTTTGGTGAAAAGAGACAAAAAATCGACCAAAGATTGACTTCCGCACCTCTCATTCAAATTTTCATTCGCTCCGAGCTTCTGTCATGAAAGCATGGTACACCAGTGACAGGCCCATATATTGAATTAGCTGTATTATATAGATTCTCAAATTTTGGCCCGAAAGCTGGCATCTCGTAGCCGACTTTGCCCGTTATTTTCAAGCCCGATCCACCTCTACTCTGTATATCTGAGCTATGGGGAACCACTTTGATTTATCCATGTAATTTATATATTTAGCCAATAATTATTAGGCCATTTTGGCCGTGAGTGCCGGAGTTCCATCCTGCTGCAGATTATATTGCCACCATCAAGGAATATTTTGGTTGAGTTAATCTCAATGACGGTATTGAAGGTCATCGACATTGATAATGGAGGTTTTGCAACTGCCATTATTCCTTTCAATGTTTACTCCTTCTTTCACCTTCTATTTTACATTATAAACAGTCTTCCTGGCCACTCCAATCAGCATTGAATCTCTGTTGGCGAGTGACCTTCATAAATTAAAGTTAGCTCCTTGAGTTTGTGCCCATTCTGATTTCATTCTTGGTTCAATTATAATATAAATGTTTTCTAACGGCTGATACTTCATAAATGGTTGGTCTTACCAAGTATGAGGATTTAGGCCTCTCTTAATAACCAAGTATAATGAAATTAATGGACTGTATTACTTACTCTATAATAAAACACTAGATTACAATTATAGGTGTTTCGGTATAGAGTTATATATTCGGAATGAATAATATAATACAGAATAGAAAGAAAACCCTTCCTTTTTTAATGGAAAGAACAGTTGAATATAATCAGGGTTGCCAACAGGTGATTATATGGCCAGATATGCATAAGACTCAGATTCCAACAGACCCCCAGAAAATGACTGGTTTGTCAGAATACGACATTTTCTGTCTCTGTGTCGTTGCATATCCTACACAGTTTTGACTGGAATTGTTAGACTTCCAGGTTGTAAGGCTGTAGATCTTTCCAGGAAGTTTCACTAATTGAGCGAACAGTAACATGAGATATACAATAAGTTAATGTCTGTAACATCTACCTTGTATTGCTAAACTATGCCCAAGATAACTTTATAATTTGTGGGGTGTCTACTTTACTTTCTTTTTACAAGATTACTCTGTTCTTTAGTAAAAAAATTGATTGAAAAAGAGAAATACCCTACTTTTCTCCTCTACTAGTAACTCGGGTTTGGAATAGACAGACAAGTTCTAAGGTTATCCGACCCTCACAACAGTTTTACCATGTTGTATAATTTTATAATATCGTTATTTTTTAGATTTACATTAAATAATTGGTTTACTGTATCTTTCCATGAATGGTTTGAGATGTTTAATCGTTGCCTTTTAATAATTTTAGATAACTTCATTTACGTCATCTTTTCTTCCTCAATTCATGACGATGAGTATCAGCAACATTTCTATCTGATGTCTCTTCTGAATTGTAAGGAACTGGTTCTACAGGCATGGTAGCTGTTTCCCCATAATGACTATATCCTCCTTGACTTCTTCTTTGTGGCAGGGTCGATCTCGGACAGGAGATTAGCACTCCTGAGTCCATTGTACACTCAACTTAGGGACCGTGAACGTCTGCTCTTGATTTCTAGCACGTCCATATTGACTGGTCAATTTAGTTTCACCATTTTTTTCCCAGCAACATTAGGCTCTAATAGAGCAGTTTGTCTTATTGAGCGTAAATTTTTTCTGCCATTTGTTAAGCTTCGTGTTGCTGAAGGGACAACGTTGTCCTGGTTTTTATGGACTTCATTAATCCTAACTACCTTCCATGAATTTTTCTTTAATGATTCAGGTTTTAGGATCACTCTTTTTAATTGATTTGGTATTAGACTTCAACCATTTTTTGCTAATACTTAATTTATTTCAATATTCTTGTCTTCATCTTGTCCTAAAACCTTTCATGATTTTTTTCGTTGACAACCACATGTAACCGTAGGGTTACGTGGACAAGATTGATTCATTTGGAGTGTTTATTACTGTTTTTGGAGGTACAAAAAAACCAGTTGATATAATCAGTGTTGCCAATAGGTGATTATATGGCCAGATCTTTATAAGACTGAGATTCCAACACTTATTGTTACATATTTTATTATTTTTAATCTGGAATGACATTGGTGCAAAAACTGGAGGGAGGAGAACAACAAGACGTCTGACCTCTGAATCGAGCAAACTGAGACAGTTCGAAAGAGTAAAGCTGATTCTAAATGTTCTCAAGGCCAAACATAGTTTTGCTCTTTTCCGCTGAAAAGTTTTTCACCGTGTATGACACTGTGAATAAGCAAAACAGTCCCTACATCACAACCGAATATCCAGACAATGTCTCCGCTTCAATGAGACGAGCCTTCAGAATAAGAAATCCAATAGCCTGCACAGGCAAAGTCTTCCCTCCTGTTTTTGTTGAGAGGAAGAAACAGCTCAATACAGATGCTTATATGTAACTTCTGGATAAGAAAGTGCTACCTTAGGCCAGAGAAAAGCTCCGGGCAACTTTGTTTTCACTCAAGACAGAGCTCTGTGTCATCATGCCGCCAATCCCCAGCCCTTCCTCAGAGACAACTTTCCGTACTTTTGGGACCTCAACATGTGGACACCCTCCTCTCCAGATACAAACTCCTTGGGCTACTCTATCTAGGGGCGTTTGGAGAAGAGGGTATGTGCTACTCCTTGCAGGAGTATTCAATCTCTAGAGACTTCCATCAAAAAGGAGCACACCACGCTCGAGTCTTACTACATAGTCAAGGTCTGCAAGGGATTTAGGCCTCGTATTGAGGGCATTATTAGAGCTGAGGGCTCACATATTGGAATAAAGGGTTTCCAAGCAATATTTTCAGAGTATTATGTTAAATAAATGTCTTCAAAACCCCCATTTTTTAAATCTTACTCTTGAAAAAATGAAAATAATTAAATGAGTACAACTAAAAAAGATCAAGAAGTTACGTAGCACCATATTTTCTTTGAGTAGTCACTTACAACCTCATAGTTTCGAATAGGGCATAATCAAAATCTAAACATATATATAGTATCCACAATTGGGTGTAAGAGTCTGTAGCCCCATGTTTAAGAACTGGCCCAGGCTCAGAAGAATTTTGTCAGCGCCCTTTATGTGAGAAATATATATATATTATTTTTTATTAAATAAGATTATCATTCAGGGGGTTGTATTATTTTGCTGCCTGATGGCGCCACTCTCTGATTCTTTGTTTACAAACGAATATAAATAAACAACATAATATTCCACATTTTTAGTTTCCAATTTTTGTTTAAGTGATATTTATTGTAAAAAATTACTTCATATCATAAAATGATTAACTAAAGATTCAAGTTGGTTTGTATATAGGGAAAATAGTTTACTAATAAGAGACAAAGAGATATGATAATACTTCCGGGGAGTCAAATATAGAGAAGAGGTAAATGTTAGGAATGAAATAAAGGTTAATTATTGGGGTGGGCAAGAGGGGCTGAAGCCCCATCCCCAAATCAAAGAATTTTTACTAGAAATGTTTTTTCAAAAAAATAATCTTTGGGGAATATCTATAGATTTTGGAATCTTTTTTTAGAAAAAATGTTATATTTTAATCTTTTTGTCAATAGCTGTGGATTTTTGAAATATTTTCCAAAAATGTATTTTATCAACTTTTTTTGTCACAAATTTCAATATTTCAATTTTTCTCTACAAAATTTAATATTTGAATATGTTTGCAAGAAAATTTAATATATGAAATTTTTTTCCAAATAATTTATTTTTTTCAAAATTTAATTTCAATAAATTTAATTTTTGTAAATAGCTATGAATAAATATATAGAAAAATGTGTTCGTTGTTCACTTTTAAACTATTTTAAAACACTATTTCAAAAATAACCATATTTATTCAAAAAATCATGCAGGAAATATAACCAATTAAAAAGTTCAAAGGATCTTGACTAGACGTCATTTATGTCAAAAAAGAACATACTAATGTTCTTTTTTTTCAAGTCAAAGGAAACGGAAATTGGTACTACTTATTAAAGGTAACTTCTTTACCGGGTTTAGTCATTTGGAACAATTAAAAAGTGAAAATAGTGGATAAAAGATAACAATAGAGTATGAAATTCACGTTTGGACTTTAATAATGAGTCGAGTTGACATGTTTGTAACGAAAAAACTACCTATAAAAATAAGAAATGGAATAATGGTTGTTATTAACGTATTTCTCTCAAGTAAGCATTCTAACCTATTTTTGGTGTAATTATTTTTTAAAATGCATAATCAAGGAGTGTTCGAAAAGTAAAGTGACTTGGTATTTTTAGGGAGAATATTTATTTAGTCATCAATATTAATGTTGTCCCCTTCAATGTAATCTTTTTCAGATACAATACACAAGGGCCAACGCTTTTTCGAATCCTCAAAGCAATTTGGGGTATAGCTTTGAGCTCTTCCATCGACGCGGTATTTATTTCCTCAATAGTTGCAAATATCCATCTTTCCACATATTTCTTCAGTTTTGGCGAACAGAAATAGTGACAGGAGGTATAATTTGGTGAACATGGTAGCTGAGGCATGAATGCCCAATTTATGCCCAAAAAATCTCTAACATGCAAAGATGAGTGAGCAGGTGCATTATCGTAATGCAAAAGCCCTAAATTGTATTTCCACAAATCCAGACGTTTGCATCGTATTGCTTATTTAAGACAATAAACTTTATTGACTGTAAAACGAATTCTTGATGTCCTACGCCACAGTAGTAAAAAAAGAATATTGGGATTGTCATTGGCCTATTCTGGCCACCTGAAAGAGTTTATACCACTTGTAAACATTTTTTTTTGTTTACTCGGAACAGTTTCACCGAAAGTCCATGTTAAAATTTCCAGTGGTTTGGAGCATTTAATTTAATTTTTTCTTACATAAAATTTGATCTATGCTTTTCAATAGCAAAAAATTGACAAAGAGGCAAAATACTTATAACTGTTATGCCTCTCACAAAGAAACTAAACAAATATATAGCTGAAACTGTAAATATATGTTCCTGACGAGTGTACTAACACTCGAAAAAAAAAAAAAATCGAGAATACCAAATGTACGTTGCCTCCAAAGTTTGAAAAGCCACCTCACTTTTAGAACCGTGGCCAGTACTTTTGCCTTAAACTATTTTGCGTAAGGTCATTTTGCCTTAAACCACTTCGTTAAACCACAAACCATGTTCATTTATCCAGTAGCCTTTCTTTCCCTATATGAGTAATCCATAATGTCTAACGATAATTAATAGGTTAATAATAACAGAGCAGTGACTAACACTTCTTCCATTCAAACAGTTGTCGTCAGCTTTGTTTATTTTTCTCATTATATTAATAGTATTAGTTTTTTTTCTCTGGTTCTAACTCATTACATAGTGAAATTTTTGAACGTAAAACAACCATTTAATACTTTTTATAGTTGTAACACATTACATACTTTGATTAAAAAGTTCAAAGGAAGCATCAGTTGAAACTAAAAATAAACAATAAAAATTATAAAGCTAATTTATTTATATATGAAGGCGAAATATCCTTAAGGCGAAATACCCTGAGGTGAAGTGGTTTAAGGCTAAATTTCCTTAGGCAAAAGTACCTTATTCCTTTTTTAACACACCTCATTCATAATAGCTACTCTTCACCATTGTTATTTTAAATATAGAAGAGTCTCCTCATTATAGCAGGAATTCAGTAATACCAAATGTGTCGCTCCCACATTATCATCACGCTCTTTCTTTCCTTACAAACATGTCAACACTACTAATCAGGTAATATTCATTCCCAGATAGAGATGGAGGGAAAGACATAAATTTTATGGATTTTTTTAAATACAAATGATGAAAATACGGTGTAGAATGGATATGTAAAAAAAAAGACAACCAAAATCAATATGGTAACTCTGACAATTTGAAGAATGTTTTGGAGGAAAGACAACTGTGCATAAAGTTTCATTAGTTCAGCTACAATCAGCTTTGATAAGAGGGGAAGGAGAAAAACGTATATAAACAAGGATATTTGCAATAACTACTGTTTTGAATATAATTGAATCTATTTAGGAATGGATGTTTACTAACCCCAAAAATAAACGGGCCAGCTAAAAAATAAACCAGATGCATTAATGTGCTGACATACTTATTGCATTTATTAACTCGTAAAAAAATCCCCCATAACTAGAGATTGGTCTTGTGTTAGAGTGTGTAGAGAACGTCTGAGTGGTACATATGGTATTCAAGAGCGTTTGCAGGGGGCGGGCTGGAGGGGCTGTAGTCCCCCACCCCAATTTTAGAAAATTTGAATTTAAATATTTCAATTTGTTTTACAAAAAACTATAGGATTTAAGAAATATTTTTACAATAATTTAATATTTGAAATTTTTTGTGAATAGCATTAAATTTTAGAAATTTTCTTCAAAAATGTTTACTTTTTTATTATTTTTAACATTTAAAATTTACTTTTGAAATAATATTTGAAATTTAATTTTTTCCCCGAATTTTGTTTATTTTTAAAAAGCTGTGGATTTTTAAATTTTTAAAATAAGAGTTAATATTTGAAATTTAAAAAAAAGATTTAATATTTGAAATTTCAAAGCCATCTCATCAGTTGAAATGTTTTAAATTACTAAGATAACAATCTGACTGGGAATGACTATATGGAGATACTGAAATTAAGTAAATGCAGTGATAGAATTGAAGAAGATTTATCAAATGATTATATTATCCATGTTTCGTATTGGGTGACAAATACGGTTTCTTATTTTCCGGAAAATTTTCTTTGAGTGGGATCCTAAGTAAATATTTTGAGGCCTTTAGTAAATAATAATTACTATGAAATTTTAGTATTTCTTGATTTCATAATAAGAAGAAATAATTACATTTTAAGCTAGTTCTAACCATTTATTCTCAATTATAATATTCTTCATTTTTATTCTTTTGACATGTTTTTTTATAGACCGCGGATCCTGTTTTTTTAAATTTTGTTATCCGATCAGACGTCCAACAACAACAACAACAAAAAACATTAATTGTACGGAGAGAGAGATGGGTACGATATCGTGTGGCTAAATCTATAGTCTTCACCAACAAGTTGTAAAAAGATGAACCAGAGAGGTTTTGCTCCAACAACAAGGATCGCAATGATCCATCCTATCATTTTTTTAATGATTGTGGAAGATATAATTAAGGATGTACTTTAAATAGAGCTCAAAAAAGAAGATTGGTGTGTCGCTATGCCTCTGACGACTAGGGTTCATCTAAAAGCAGACGCAGATATCACTGTAGTTTTAAGTATTCTATACTTCAGTCGGAATATTTTATAAATAATAAAGACGTAAGGACAGTTGATAATGCTTCTACCATTTTAGACTTTAATGATTTCATACAATTGTTTATCAGAGGTGGTTTGAGACCCTCTCTTCTTGGCTATGTTGACTCACATACTAACTTGCTTATCAGTTAATTATTTATAATGAATAATTTTACTCAATTATAGAGTTATTTAAAGCATTAATAAAATAATTCGAAATGAAATATATATTACGGATACGTCCTAGTCTATTATTATATAATATCATACTCGATGTATTTCCCCTGATATAAACGCATAATGTAATATATTCATATCAAAAACGGAGACAGAAACAAACTTTAGACATATAAAAAATAGTTGTTCAGAATTCTGAGTTAAGTATCTAATGCCATGTTTGATTCTGATCAGACCAAATTCCTGGGTTCTTGAGGGCAATTTTATTTTTTTGCTTAGAAGTTGATTTTTTTCATAAAATAAGATCGATTCCCTGTGTCTCAAAGTTTTTTTCAAGGTTCGAGTTGCCGATTCGAAAATGCACAATTAAAAAAAGATTAAAAACCTAAAAAAGGAATGATTGTCCAACCGGAAAAAGGGAGAATGTATATTAAATACCAATTAAAAAGTTAGGCTTAATAAGTATCTTTATCATGGTTCGAGGAAGAACATATTTATAATTATTTTGTTGTCTATTGACAAGTTTTACTAAATTCCAGGGTTATTTAAAGCATTAATAAAATAATTCGAAATAAAATATATAATACGGTTACGTCCTGTATAAATATAATATACTATATTATAGAAGATCAAATATTCATATATATATGTAGTTCATTTTAAAAATTGCGGTGAAATAATGTGACAATCAAAGTAAGGGAATACTTAAGAGATAATTAGCAGTTTTTATTATTGACTTGTTTGGCTTACTACCACATGATTTCCCACCTCTTTCTGTTTCTTTTTGGAGGATGGTTGCGTGATACAATATAAGTAATGGCGCGATAATAATACATTCTAGATAAACACTTCCTACTTTTAACTTTAGGTATCTTGAATTGAGGAAAAGAGGTTATGAATTATGATGAAACTTGAGCGACGGAAATGACGTAGTTAGTAGTAGCTACGTCATTTCACCTATTTTAGTTTCCATAAAAGACCGATAAGGATCGGTCTAAGCACTGACAAACTTTATTAGGACCGTGCTTCTGTCTTTTTGAGTTTTTTTAGACCGATCCAACTTAATTGTCAAAAAGTAATATAAAAATCCTATGTATTACCTTTTTTTAGTTCATAATACGACGAGAACAGCTGCTTTAAATCATACAAAAGTCAACTTATGAAAATTAATGAAAACATCTCTAATGAAAAAAACACTACTAAATCTGTGTTAATTTAAAAATATGAGCCGTGCCAGCCCACTCCGTACAGCAGTACCAGAAGCATTTTCAGGGGCGGGCTGGATTTTGGAATTTTCGCTTATACCAAGAAAATTTAATATTTTATTTTATTTTTCAAAAATCTAATATTTATAGTTTAATTTTAGAATTTTTTTGAGAATAGCTTTGGATTTTTGAAATTTTTATCCAAAAAATTAGTTTTTTGGAAATAAATATAGATTTTTGAAATTAAAAAAAAAAAAAAATTGTGAACAGATTTGGATTTTTGAAAATTTTTAACAAAAAAAAATAATGTTTGAATGTTTTTTTTAAAATAATTTCTTATTTGAAATTTAATTTTTGATTATTTTTCGAACTTTTTTTTTTAAAAATAAATTAAATTTTATCCCGAAATTTTTTAATTTTTGGATCAAGAACCAAGCTCCAAAAAAAAAATATATAAATATAATCCTGCGGACGCCCCTGAGAACTAATCGTATAAAGTCACTAAATATCTACTTTAAAGAGGAAATGAATTGTTTAAGGATGAGTTTTGCAGGGAATGTATTTACTTAGGATCTAATTCAAGCTACTACCAACCGATTTAGGTCCTGATGGATGTTGATTATTTTTGAAACAGAGGTTATTTGATTCAATACAAGTAACGACGTGACTAATGTACAGTTATACATTTTTTTAAATCACATTTTAAAGGTTCATAACACTTTCATCAGGATGATGTGTACACCATTAACTTAAAGGTCAAAAAATGGCTAGTTAAAAATAGCAAAAAAACAAGTTCCATTTTCATTATCGCATCTTGTTGTTTGATATTTATATACCCTACATATGTATATAAATAAATTTTATACAGAATAACATCTTTTTACGATTGCTTTATGATACGAGTTCTAAAATTAGCCTAATTTTACCTCTAGGTATCATAAAGTATTAAATATACCGTGAAGGAATTAGTAGAAGTATTTGGACCCTTGCCGATTTTGTAAGTTTGCCATCTGAAAAATATTTTATATGAGATTGAGGTCCGGAGACTAGCTTGGCCACTCCATGACCTTTATGTCACTCCTTTGTTGTTTTCGCAGTATGTTTCGAGTCATCCTCCTGCTTCAAGACCGATTACAAGATCAATTTATCACACAAAATTTCCCTGTTTATCCTCCCTTAAATGTGGCGAAGTCGTCATTTCTCCTTGTTGAAGTGTCCTTGGACACATTTAGAGCATCATAAAAGCCCTCGATTAATCCTTTAATCCCCTGCTCGACTGTTTGACAGAACACATTTTGAATCACAATATCTTTGATATATGCGTATAAATAATTTTTCTTTTAGTTTAATTATAACAATCCATGCACGTTCTTTTAAATGCACTTTTATTATGAAGCGAAATCTGACCCGTTTGGTAGAGGCCTATAATAAAAAACCTGCGTAAAAGCCTTTAGGTAAAGGTGTGAGAAGACAGTCAGGAAATGATGCATCAGACAACTAATGTATACAAATTATCTTGTTGCCAGTATCCAAGAAAAAATAAAGAAAGACCCCACGATGTACATAAGACGGTCGGAGCCATTACACGATCCATTGTAATGTCTTGCTCTGAGGGACAAAGGTTGTCCATTCTTCCTTTGATGTGGTGAAGACGTCCTATTCCCTTAGCAGAGAATCATTCTTAAAACATAATGTGTCCACCTCCATACGTGACGTTAGGCATGATTTTTTTTAATGTATATACTAGGGCTGAGACGGTACGCTAAGCCCACAGTTCGGTACTAACCGCGGTACATTCTTCACGGTACACGGATTTGTACTGTAGGTATAATAGTAAAATATTTTTTTAATTATAATTAATGTAGTTTTTCAAGTTTTTTCGATATTTAATTTCTTAATAATATCTTTTCTGTACAAATATATTATTCCTAAATATACCTAACTTCTCTAAGAAATAAAGTTTGATTTAAAATATACACCTGCTATATAATATTATTATTCAAGACTTTATATATATATATATATATTTTTTTTTGCAAAAAGATAAATCAGTCACAATATCGCCAGCTGTTGAAAAAAATATTTTTCTTATTACAGATGTACTTGTAGTTACGAGGTATCGTGAAGATAACTTACAAGTATTAGGAAATTTTTTAATAATCCCTTCACCGTACTACTGGGTTTTTTGTCAACTGGGATGCATTAGATCATTTTGTAAGGATGCTAAAGTTGGTTTATTTAATTATATATCTATATACATTTTGGACCAATAGCAAAAACCTACCGAGTGAGTCCTAGTATATACTCATCATTTTTTTATCTAAATAACACTATCGTGTTGTTCACATAATATGTTTCACCTACCATTAAAATTAAAGACCGTTTTTTAAGTCAATGGTCAATCTTACAAAATTGGCAAGAGATTAATACTGCGTTTTGTTATGTTAGCATCTAGAGACTCCTGTCAACGATTTTGCTTTTAGGTACCTCAGTTTTACCATGCTGCAAAATCGATATACGAGTAGTTTTGAAATACAAAGACAGTTGTGGAACGAATTAAACTCGTAAATAAAGGTACGACTGTATTTCAAATGTTTGAGACATGATACCAAAAATTGTATGTACCCTATGTTTCTGAATGAGTGCTCATTTTCAATATACTGTGCACATTGATTTTGACACAGAATGAACCGAATATATATATATGTATATTGGAAACTTATTTATGGAAATATAAAATACAGCCGACTCATTTTCACTGTATTCAGATCCTTCAAAATTCGATATGGTGAGCTGCCCAAATTCATTCTATAAATGAACCGAGGGTATCCACAATGCGCCAGAGGTAATTATAGCGAACTCGGCAGGCTCTCCAAACATAATCCAGATTGATACCACTTTTCCAGCTTTAGCATTACTTTTCAGATCTTGCACTGAGTCTAACATATAATTTAGACTAATTCGTGTCACGTTACATTTGACCTATTTTTGTACAATACACTATAGCCCTTCAGTAATTGATTATCATCTTCTCCACAAAACCCTTCCTTATTATAAGATGGCCTGCACGGCTTCTAAGTGTCTCCAGATTACGAACATATCATATGCACTTTGACATTTTCTGCAATGCTTGCTGGTTTCAACCCGGACTACAAAAGCTCCTAGAATAAGATATATTGTTGCTTCATCTAGCAGTCATTTGACCCAGATTTTGTCGGATCTTAGTCAAACCAACCATTGGTAATCGGGGCGGCTAATCTTATTTTTCTTTGGGAAAATCGACAAATCTTTGATAATTTCAACTGAATGAAAAAAAAAAAAAAGACCAAATTTGACCAATTGTCTATAATAATGAATAATTAAAATGGAACAATAGGTTTTTTATTTTAAAAATTGTAATAAAATGACTTGCTAACATTTTTTACCATAATAATTTAGTCAAGGGGGGTCTAACGGTCGTGCAGTTTGAGTAGCAAAACTTTCTTATTTCTTATAAACAATGTTTATTTTCTTATTAAAAAAAAAGAAAGTTTAGTGATTATTTTTTGACATTCTAGTTCCGCAATAATTAGCGCATAAACAATTTGTCATCCCGTCATCATGAGTAAGCAAAAAGCCAAAAGGCAGTGCATCTCAGATTTCCTATATGCTGAAATTGAGGTTACGAGGATTATGTAAATTGTGAAGTGTTTTGCGCGTCTAGTTTTCAAGTTAGCCATTATAGAGATAACCTCTCCAGTAAGTAAGACGTCGAGTGTACAATTTCAAGTGGGACAAAGAATTTGTATCAAGTTTTGAGTAAAAAATGAAATAAACTGCTCTAAAACAATTGAAATATTGACTGTGCCATACGGTCGAACTGTTCTGGTTAAGAAAACTGAAAACAAGTGGTACAAGCTCTTCTAAGATGACTGGGAATATGCCAATGATGAGCCTCGTTCTGGAAGCCCAAGCACGTCAACAACAGATGAAAACGTTGAAGTAGTGAAGAAAATTATTTTTGAAAACCGTCAAATCAGTATCAAAGAAGTTGCTGAGGGTATTGACATATTGGTTGGCTCGTGCCATAATCTTTTTTTTTGAACATTTTGAGCATGAGACGAGTGTTAGTGAAGACTGTTCCGAAACTGCTTAATTTAGACCAAAAGAATCGTCACATTTTTTGGCCAAAAACAACAGCACAATAATGCGTCAGCCACCATATTCACTGGCCCCATTTTTTGTTTACAAAACTAAAGAGACCTATAAAAGGACTGAGATTTACAACGATTGAGGAGATAAAGACTGCAACGCAGGAAGAGCTCAAGGCTATACCGAAAAGTGCTTATGAGAAGTGATTCGATGCTTAGAAAAAACGTTGGCACAAGTGTATTGTTTCTGAGGGGGATTACTTTGAAGGGGACAAGATAAATATTGATGAATGAACAAAATCACTTTGATTTTTGAACACACCTCGTGTATTGCTATTTTTAGCCTGTAAGTTTACAAGGCCTTGTCATTCATTTATTTTTATTTAAGTAATAAATCCTTAATTAAATGCAAATCTTGCAAATTTCTTTAGTCATTACTTAGAAATAATAAATAGATATAAGAAAAACAACGGTTAACCAATATTTTGTATCTAATACTTTAAGCACTTTTGCTTATATTCTTAATACTTGGAAAATGGTTGAAAAGCTATAAAAAGTATTTGGAATATTAATTTTTAAAAAAAACTTTTATTTAAATATGATGTAATCATTCTTTATTCAGTTAATAAAATAGTTTACATACTACAAGAGCATCTGAAGGGGGTGGACTCGAGCCTAAATTTCTGTTATATCATTTTCTTGAGATATAAACCTGGTCTTGAGCTTGGATTTTTCACATATTATCATAATGTTTTCAGTCATCACTATCGTTTATAATCCGTTGAGATTTTTAACACGATATTAACGCCTTGCATCAGCTAACCTGACGTACCGGACATTAAATAGTTCCTATAGTAAAGATCAGTCATAAATCTGGTGTATTTTTTAGCTGGACCGTTTTTTTTTGGTATTGGTAGTCTGAAGAATGAATTTTCATTTCCTTAGCAGTTGTCTATATTATTTAATTCCTGAGTAGTGAACTTCTTTCCTACTACATTTAATTATATTCAAAACCTGATTGAACATTTGTGTGTGCTCTTAAAAGAGGGAGTGTAACTCGAGGATTTGTTGCGGACTTAAAATTTTAAGTCCTTTTTGGACTATGAGTAGAATTTGGGATAGACATCAGAGTAATTCTACCAAATGACCTTGTTTATATCCTTGTCTCCTTCCTTCCTTTTCACAAATGAAACTTGATGAAAAATTTTCTTTCTCTTCACCAAAAACATTCTTCAAATTTTCAGGGTCACCATGTTGATTTTCGGTGTTTTTTGACATACCAATTCTACACTGGATTTTAACTAATGATAAACAATTATCACCTTCAATTCTGATAGGTTTAAAATTGTGTGCCGTAATATATTCGTCATTTGAATTGCGTCATTGTTAGAGATGGGATTTTTGTATAGAAATATTACAGTTTTATAGATCGTCTTCACTTACGTCATGAATAGTATGTTAACTAAAGGTGATGTAATTATCGGGCATTATAGTTGATAGTTTTACTACACGAACTGCATAATTTGACTTTAAATCTTGACCAAGCTTCATTCTGATGGCTTAAAAAAAAAAAAAGACTAAACAGTTGCATTAACTACCACTTGATGACAATGATAAATACTGATATTTGAATTAAATCAAATTAATATTTACTAAAAGTCACTTCAAAATAATAATTTTCTTCAGATCGATTAATCTCGAAAAAAGTGTAATAGTAAGAAAAAGGAGATATTCTTTCCATTTAATGGTTTATTGTTAAAATTAGTTTGTATAACGATACAATCATATATTTTTAGCACATTTTAGGGTTCGATATATAATAAAATCAAGCAATAGATCTATCAAAATCTTAGATAGACAGTAAAATTAAAGTCATTTTATTGATTGGTCCTATTTCGACATTCTAATATATAGAAACAGTTGTTTTTTTTTCTTTCAAATTAATGAAAAAAAAGTATTTATTATTATAAAGCCTAGTTGATTAAGCCCTCAAAATGGTCAACATCAAGAATACTGACTTTCTTTGAGAGTGTTCTATTCTCCCGAAGCTCTACAAAAAAAACCTACCCTGGTCATTTTTTATCGAGCGTGCATGAATGTCGTATGATGCTGTCAGCTGTTGATGTTTCTAATTTGTTTCTCAACATCAGTACTTTGAACGTTGATTGGTTGAATTTAAAACAGCTCTTGATAAGCTAAGAGTAATTCCCAATAAATATTGTAGAATAATTCCATATTTGGGAAGAATTGGTTAACTATAACTGATTTAAAGCCTTTTTTGTATGAGAGGTTGCGATATTAAATAAAGGTAAGGACGTGTTAGAATCTCTTTAGAGTATTTCTATTATTGCATTTAAAAACATTCATTTTTATTAAATGTGGGAAAAAACTTGTTTGATTAAAATCCAATTATATCAAATTATGGTATTACAAAAATGAAAATCTTATTGTTATTGTTCATGACTGAAATAGATTTAAGTCCAATCATTATAAATTTGATGTTATCTTTACTGCAACCATTTCGTGTTTATAGCACACGCCATTTACCATGTTGTTTGACATAAAATGTATAACTTAATATGAACTTTAAAGCTTCTAATTGGATTAAAATAGAATTTGAATTGATTTTTTAAACTATTGACCTATTTCAGTATGAACATATGTATAAGAAATAACTTACTATACAACAAGTTGATCTCACAAAATGCAGAGGAATCTGCAAGTCAAACAGTCATTTCACGTACCTTGTGTTTTTATTAGTTATTTTAACTCAAATAGTTATCAACCGGTTCCACCCGACTTGATTCGATGGTTTTTAAACTCAACTCAAATGGTGAGTCAAAAAATCATCGATTATCACTGGATATAATAAGTATTATGTATACTTTAAGGAAATACATTAATTGCCCAATGACATTATGGGTATTAATAGGATTGGAAATCGTAAGCGTTTTCGGTATGTAAAAAAATTAATTAAAAACGAAATAGTAATAATGTACGTTAGGTAAATTTTCTGTTCGTTTCAGAATCCTTGGTATAAGTGAACACAATTACTCCACCTGACATAGGAGCTGTCCTTAATAATGTACAGGTTTGAGCAGCAAAAGGTAGACTATTAATTAGTGTTAATTTCCTGATTAAAATAGACAGGTTTAATTAATATTTTTTCACATTTTGGTTCATCCACCTTTATGCATAAACAAACTATTTAGACATTTTGTCATCTCGTCATCATGAGTGAGCAACAAGACAAAAGGCAGCGTATCTTAGATCTCCTAGAAGCTGAAATTTAGGTGACTAGGACAATGGATATTGTGAATTGATTCATGTGTCTGGTTTTTAAGGGGGACTAGATGAAGAATGGCGGGAAGACCTCTCCAAGAAAGCAAGGAAATCAATCTCAAGAGGGATCTGGAGTTCCTGTCTACATGAGAGAAGAAGATCAAGGAGGCCCCCATCAAATTGATTAAGCCCCTCGCAAACGACCTCTCCGTGACTCCTAGGATTATCAGGAGAGTCGTTTTTGGCTGACTTGGGATTTTCCTCATACACAAGGACCCAAAACCACCTTTTGACTGAGGTCATGAAGGCCAGAAACATCCCGAGTCCACGTTTTGCTACCCAACCCTGAATATGTCTTGTTCTTAATCGAAACTACACACATTGTTCGGAAGAGAATAACTTCTCTTAGTCTATGTAAGTTAACGTACGTAAAATCACGTCATAAGACGTTTGAAGTGTTTTGCATCTGTACAGTATATATAGCTGGAATGGGGATAAATTTGTCCATGTAATGAGACCGAAAAATTCGGTCCACGGTCTAAAACCGCAAACCCCAAAAACACCAAGCTTCATACATTATTCATACACTAAAAATAATTCAAATCATTCAATTCTCAAGCAACAAAGGCTAGGTTCCATTTGCAAAAGTAAAAAAAAAAAACATCTTACATGATTTGCAAAAAAAAAAAATATTACTGAATAATAAAAAGATTTTCTTAAAGTTACCTAATAGTATAACTCTTAATTTGACATTAATTATTTTCCAACAATACATTATAAAATACAAGGATCATATTTCGGCCCTATCATAAGAGTGTTATACCCCTTCCAACTGGCTATAACCTTGTTGTCAAATTTATCGAAAAAAAACCAGCTTTTTTGTCCAAAAATGAAAGTGTACAGGGTTTAAGATCAAATTATTACATTTTTTAAGAAAAATTTAAATTTTCATTGATACCACTTTCTTCTGTGAATTTACTTGAAAAGTGGCTTTAATTGTAAATTTTGAGAAAGAGCTTCCAGCATCAACCACGGCCTGAATCTGCAACACAATCAGAGAGTTATTGATGACATAAGATGTTCGATTTATTTCAGATTCAAGGTAGACCCAGAAAAAAACATTGATCGGATTAAGATCTGGACTGCAGGGGGCCATATTTACATCACCATGAACTCATAACAGTGCTCACTCAGCCACTTCAGCGAGCTCTCTGCGACATGACAGTGTACAGAGATGTCACCTGGCCAAGGCCGATCTCCAGCAATTTTCTGGATCCAAGGTAGCGTAATTTCCCCCAAAAAAATCTTAAATATGATCGTCACGTAGCAATGCCATTCCTTTTCCGTAAATTCAATCTTCTTACTAAATGGAGCAGCTGTTGCTATTATTCCCAAAACTTCACTAAAGTTTGTTGATACAACAATGTTTCTGCCAGTAAAAAAGATATCCTATCATACAGTTATATTATAACAAAATCGCCGTCGGATGCAAGCTCCGACTTGATCTTAACACCCTGTATATTGTCCAAAAGTGTGTGTTTTTTTTTTGCCACAACGTGAAATAAATATTAAAATTGTATTTTTTTTATAGATAAGGCCGTTCAAAAAATATGACTTCACCCTTTAATGACGTGTCACATATGTGATATCGTCTTAAATTGCATCAATTTCTAATATATATTGTATATGTACGTTTTTTTAAATTGCATCAACTTCTTGTATATATTGTATCTGTAAGTTTTTTTTTAAATTGCAGAATAATCTAGGAGTATATATTGTACTAAATATTTAATCCCTTTTTCAAAGACTTCACTTTCCTGTCCTTTGTTCGACTTCCTTTCAATCACAAAGAGACACTGAAATAGTGGTTTTTGATTATATCATATGTTTTATGGCCAATATAAGTACTATGGAGTCTATATACATACTTTAAATATAGGTTTAATTTATAGCTATAGGTAGTTATTAGTTATATGTAATAAGTAATTGTGCTATTTATAAAGAACTCATAAATTAGTTAACTTAATATTGATAAATTAAGAGTACTTAATACCTATAATTTATAGCAATTTAGAAAATAACTATACGAATATTCAATCTAAGCTTTAGATTATAAATAAGTTTTGTTTACATAAATTATAATAATTCAGTACAAATTTTCCGACTCTGGCTCCGAATCCGCAGTCTTGATTTGATCTAAATGATTTAATCATTCACATTGTGTATTGAGTCTCAATCATTGATTGATTGATGGACTCCTTATATTCTTGAAATATATTTTCTCTTTTTAATTTATTTATTAAGGAGATGTCTGTTGAAAGGGTTCTAATAGCAGTTTGGGTCAACTTTTAAAGAAATCCTCATTATGAAATGAATCTAACATTAATCAATCAACATTTAATCATTGCAATTTATGGCAAATTACTAATAATTTTTGGACTTTACAATTAGCTTAATATTATTGGTAATCATAATTTATCGACTTAAGATTTGTGAGCAATCACTTAATTGCTCAAAAAAATTGATCACTTTGACATTTTTGGGAGGAACTACTCATTGAGCCCTTTTTGTGTGAAAATTACTCATTTTTCATGTGATGGAAGCCAGATTCCGACAACAGCCAATTACAGGAAGGAGAAATTTGGCACAAAATTAACTGTCGAGTAATCCTCCTTTTATCCTACAACTAGGGAAAAGTACTTTTGTGCCAAGTTTCAAAAGCCGGACATTTTATTTTTGCAAAAGGTTGGACGTATAATCGGTTGTACGAGTGTTATGAGATGCCTGTATCTAAGAATACTCCTGAATATCTCGGCAAATTCAAATTTACTCAAACTATTAATGTGGATGTTGAACGTTGAAGTGCCCGCGCATCGGTTTTTTACCGAAAAAAATCCGGTGTATACTTTTATTTTTCCACCGACGTAATTAAAGATTCAAAAAACATTCAAAATTGTCTAAGTTTTTCCAAATAATCATCCCACACACTCCCTAAATCCAAAGAAAACTCTTAGTAACGGCCTTGGTCATAGTATTAAGACTGTAACTATAATTAATATACTTAAGTTTGTCGTTTGTTTATTTTTCCTAAGAAGTACACACTGCCTACAACCATGTCCATAATTTGATACATTAAAAATCCGTTTTGTAAAGCTTTTTTTTTCCTTTAAAATGTATGCAATGTCCATATTGACATATTGCATTAATCATACACATATTTTTGATGAATCACAAAGAGTCTATATGTGCATTTTTGCCAAGAACATGAAACTACATAATTATAGGTTTTTAAATACTAAACGTTGTGTCATGAGTTCTAATGAAAAAGTATACATGATCGATACATTTTCAATTATAATAATTTGTGGAGGATGCTTAGAATTTTAAAAAATATGACGTGCTCGTATGAAAAAAGGGAAAATTAATGTGGTAACCGGGAGAATTTGAAGAATGTTTGGGAGGAGAACAAAGTATTGAGACAAATAAGTTGCACAAATAAAATTAAAAATATTTTTTAATTTATTTTATTGTTTTTATTCATTATTAGGTCATTCTACATAAGAAATATTATTATTTTATTAAAATATAACCATCTACCTTTTGATTTGCAGACTTTCAAAAGGTTCTTGAGAGCGTTGCAGGAGTGACAAATATATTTTTCTGTAATTTTGTTCCATTCCCTTACAATGATACGTTTTAAAGAGCTGAAATCCTGATAGCCGGATTGATTAATCTTCCTCATCAGATATTCCTATGTAAAAACATTCATAGGATTTAAATCTGGTGAAAAAGGTGGTCAAATTTCCGTAGGACAAAATTGTATATTCAATACTAACCAATGTTGTGTGTGTCTGTATTTTTTTATTCCTTTTTGGAGGTATTACTGTGTGCTGAACCTTGTACAAAAATATACTTTTTATCCTTTGTTGTATTTTTTCCGAACCGAGGCTTCACTACCGACTCCAAGAAAGGGTCTATATGGGTTTGGGAATTGATTTTTACTCCATGATTGAGGAAAAACAGTGCAAGTATCTTTCCTTTGGATGAAGTTGTTCCCCTGACCGTGACAGACGAAGGTTTGACACATCTATTTATTATCTTCTTATTTTCTGGAACTTGGAGATATCTTTGTTTAGGATTCTATGTCCTTAACTATTGTTAATAGCCTCCACAGTAAAAAGGTTTTTGTCACAGAATACGAAATTTTTTAAGGAGGTTTGTTACTCTTTCTCTTCTTTTCCTTCTGGAATCGTGAGAAAGTTGATGTCGGTGTCTGTAGCTGTTCATTTAAGATCTTCGATCATTGACAATTTTCCTCATTGATTTGAGACTCATTCCTATTGAATAGTCAGTCCATTGACTGAACCCAGTTTCGAAAGATTATCATTCTTACGGATTTGACGACTTCCGGAGTTCTCATAAGCCAAATTTTCTTTTTACGAGGCTTAGGTTGATCACTTAGAGTGTCCCGATAAATTTTAGGATTTTATAAATTCACATTATGATTATCAGTCGATCTAAGATCGGAAAATTGAAAGGTTTATTTCCTCCTTTATAAAGGGGTTTTCATTAACAGCGCTCATATTTTTTTAATAAATAAAACGAAAACGGTTTGAGATATCAACAATTTCTTTATTTGCCGTTAAAATGCATTCAAGTTAATTTATGAATAAAATTCGATGTTGTTTGAATGACTACTACGTCCACGTTTTACGAAGTCCAATCGTTGAACCCAATTTTCGACTCCATTTCCGCATAAATTGGCTGAAACTGCAGCAATTTCACGTTGAATATTTGTTCTGAGCTCTTCTCACGTCGACAGATTATTGGTGTAGACCAGGGATTTTACGTGACCCCAAAGAAAATAGTCTAGAGGCGTTAAATCGCACGAGCGAGGCGGCCAATTGACTGTTCCATTTCTGGAGATAAGACGCTCACCAAACTTACTCTTCAATAAATCGATTGTAACATTTGCTGTGTGTGAAGTGGCACGGTCTGGTTGAAACTACATATCGTCCAAGTCCATATCTTCCAATTCAGGCAAAAAAAAAATCAGTTATCATGGCGCGGTAACGATTTCCATTCACAGTAACGTGGCGATTGTCATCGTCGACAAAAAAGTACGGCCCAATGACACCGCCAGCATGCAATCCACAACAAATAGTAATTTTTTGGGATGTAATGGTGCCTCATGAATCACGTGTGGATTTTTCCGGTCCAATAGTGCATATTTTGCTTGTTAACAAAGCCATTGAGCTGAAAATGTGCCTCACCGCTGAAGATGATTTTACGTTGAAAATCATTTTCGAATTTTCCTTCAGCCCATTTTACGAATTCCCGACGTTTGAAGTGGTCAAGCGGCTTCAGTTCTTGTGTCAACTTGATCTTATACGGGTGTAAGCCAAGATCTTTTCGCAAAATTCGCCAAAACGATGTCACTGAGATGCCCAACGATTGAGAACGGCGCGTAAGAGACAAATTTGGGTCATCTTGAATTGATGCACTTGCGGGAGCAATATTTTTTACACTTCGTGCATTTCTTTGTCTCACTGGTACATGCACATTATTTAGCATGTATGTGGACTCAAATTTTTTCACCAAACGTTGAATTGTTGATTTTGCAGGTCGATTACGTGGACAATAAATTGGCGTAAACGCTCTTAAAGTTTGGATCAAAGACTCACCACTTTTGTAATAAATTTGAAAGCGTTGCTCGAGTGTGTACTGCTCCATGATGAAACTACAATTATTTTTGAGCACAGCTGTCAAAGAAACAATAACAAATATGACGTTGGTTTCGAAACCTATCAACGTAAAATGTGAGCGTTCCTTTGATTTCCAAACATGATTTAAAAAGTTTGATCTGTGTACATACGTTTGCGCCCCGGTGATTCCTAGAGAAAGAAATATACTATATGTATATGGATTTCACCAAAAGATTCCTAGGTTAGATGGAGTAATTGTAATACTATAATGTTTACTTATACTTAATTAGTACAACTCCATCTAACCAATGAAAGGAACATTAAACAAAAGTGTTCTTAACAGTCAAATATTTTTATTCAATTTCAACAAGATTACTTGTCATCACTTACTTTTTGGGCCCAGATTTTGGGGCACTAGATCAAGATTTGCCGCCTATTTAGAATAATATTCACGTTTATTGTTCCAATGCTGTGAATTTGTTATCATAACGTTTTACATATATTGGCTGCAATCAGCTATACAAGGAAGAAAATAAACTCAAATTTCCTTTCCGAACATATCAAAGACATAAGAAGAAATGACTACAATGTGTTTTTTTTTTTTTTTTTTTTTTTTTTTTAACCATCGAATCATTATCAGAGAAATTGCTGAGGATATTGACATATCTGTTGGATTGACCCATAATTTTTTTCGAATATTTTCTGCATTAAACGAGTGTCAGCGAAGTTTGAAATGAAAACGAAGTGGACGATGGCGTTGTATGAATGTTTAAAAAACGAAATTTAGCTTCCCTATGTATTGACATCTCACCTAAATCAGTATTGCCTTGAAAACTTTTTTCTAGAATTATATATATTAGACGAACTAACTCTCATCCTTATGCTGTAGAATCAATAGATCGATTTCGTATTATTGAAATCATACGCTCTGAAAAGATTATTGTTGAAAATGCTCCAGTTAATTTTCAAAATATCGTTCACTCTCATTCCATCATTCAACAACTCACAGGGATGAAAAAGATTTAAGAGAAAATCATGAATCTATACCAAAGAAAACGTTCGAAGACATTGAAGATTTTAATTTTTACAACTTTTTTTTATTTTTTAAAGGGCCCAGAATCTGGCAGTGAAGATAAAAATAGGGATTACAATGTAGGAAATTATGAAAGTATTCTCAACAAAATCAACTGTCAGGAAATGGGATTTATATACGTTGTGGGGTATGTGGCCAAATAGCTCCTCCCCAAATTCCCAACATTAGGAACCCATACCTCATATTTTAATGTTCTGCCTAGTCCATTGCTACAAACTCTATCACGAGGGGATTAATTCAACCATCTACAGAAGTTATAAACATTTAATAGAAAATGGATGTCGAATTAAATCAATTCCACGGAAGCTATGTAGATACTTAACTATTTGTCATGGATAGACTGATAAAATTTATCCATAGTAAATACCCTCCTGAACCTTGTGAAGTTATCAAAAAATATGTCTATGTACTCGAACATTTATTCGACTATAATATATTCAATTTTTTGAAAAAAATGCATAAATAAAATAACAGTCGTAAATAAAATAAATTACCTAGGAAAAGAAGAAAGATGACTCATTTTGTCAGTTAACTTTTTAAGTAATCAAATATCACATTTTTATCTTACTCCTATTTATTTTTATTGCAAGTTTGGAAGTAATTTATGTATTTTTATATGTTTTCGAAATATACATAACTCCCACTCTAATGTTTTATTTTTAAGGTATATTTAGTTTTAAAAGCTGCAAAGCATTTATGTCTTAATTATTAAGATAAATCACATCAAAATTATGCGTGAGTTCAATTAATGAATTTTATAGTCTATCGACTATGACGTCACGCTCCATTGACAAAGGAAACCCCGTGTTGGAAGATACACATCAGTCAAATATGCATAATTGACATACCTTGTATTTCTAATTACCTTGATTTTCAGTATTTTCCGAAAGCAACACTTATGGAGTAAATCGAATCCAAGTTTCAACAACCCCTCCAGCATCAATTAATGCAACCATCATCGATGGTTCTTTCTTCCAACATCTTCATATGAACTCTGCTATTCCGTCCACATTTGTTGAAGTATCTCACTCTATTCTGAAGAAGATGTTTTCATCCGATGGAGACATTATTCACTTATTTTCTGACAAAGGGCTGTCTCCATCAATCAAGAATTGCGAGAGAGATTCAAGAGCTTCATTTTCTGTTGCATACCATACAACTGGACCATCACAGAAACACCAAAGTAACTGGATTCAATCCCTCAGAAATACCAACTTTAAAGAGCCTTTGATCAAGTTCTTTGTCGAGGATGATAGTATGGCTTGTGTGTATTAAAAGAAAACAATCTTGGCCATTTCAGAAGATACATGCTATAGCTGCAAAATTGTCAAAGTAAGAGTCGTTAGAAGCGTAGAAGCAGCGATCATGAAGAAGCTGATAGTCGTATGTTTTAATATCCTGCAAACATACCGTCTCCAAGCAACGTTGTTATCTGTACATCTGACACTGATTGCATTTTAATTGACCTAAGCTGTTGTTCCTCTTACGACCGTTTACTGAATATATGGGTAGAAGCCGGATAACAGACCAACAACAATCAGCGATATAAAAACATAAATAAGATGGACGCAGCTCTGAGCAATACATACTGCAAATCACTATCTGCCTTTCGTTCCTTCAAGGGTTATGACCCAGGTTGTTCCCTTATCGGTCTAGTGGTTCCGTTTCTTGGACTGAGACTGCAATATATTGCCTATTGGTCTCAATTCTTGTGATTTTGTTCCTATATAGAATATATAAAGAAAATACACTATATAACTTATATAAAAAAATTAACTATCTCAATAAGTCAATTTTCTGAGATTTTTTTTTTTGTTCAATTATAACGTTTTCCCATGATATTTTTACTTGTCATGGTGATACAGTTGTATTTGAGTTATAAATAGCTAAGGGCTTGTTATGAATCTGGAAAAGTGCAAATAAAAGGAGGAAGGAGGGGGGGGGGGTAGATTATGGATCCAGGTCCCCTACTAAGTTTGTCGGGACACTATAATATGATAACTACAGTATTTTTTAAGCCAGGGTTTCCCAAATTTTATTATGTCAAGGCTTCCTTATAGTTTAGATTATTTTTAGATGAGGCTTGCAACAACAAAAAAAAAAAGCTCTTAGGCCCCTTTATAAGGAATGTGTACTAACAAATGGGCGCCACAGTTACACTTACAGGACTGTGTCCTTACATGAAATTTTACATCTCCCAATCGCAAAGTAGCTGTTGTTTGTCCTCAACGGCTTCACGAATTCCATCTTTGAGATCTTGAATCGACGCTGGACTGTTGTTGTAGATCTTATCTTTCACCTGACCCCAAAGGAAGAAGTCGCAAGGAGTTAAATCACAAGATTTCGGAGGCCAATTGCGATCACGTCTTCGAGAGATAACACGGTCCGGAAACTTTTCCCGTAAAGTAACCATGGTTTCGTTGCTTGTGTGGCACGTAGCGTCATCTTATGGAAAGCAAACCTTATCCAAATGAATATAATTCATTTCCGGGCATAAAAAAGCCTTAATCATCTCTTGATAGTGCAATCCATTTACCGTAACTGTTACTCCACCCTCATTTTTGAAAAAGTAAGGTCCAATGAACCTGATGTACCATAAAGTTTCACTTTTTAACAATAAATCCTGGGTTTTCCGAGCCCTAGATGCAACAGTTTTGCTTGTTGACGTTTGAGGCCATACAATAGCCACTTTGCGATTTGATGATTGAAAATTTCATAAAAAGGATACGGTCCTGTACGCGTAGCTGTGGCAGCCATAAGGCTGATATTGTTTCCCATTACTAATGGCATAAATGACATTGGAATAAAAATCCGATCGTTTATCTTAAAAAGGGTTATTTTTCTTATAGTATTAAAATAACAACTCTGATTGGAAAACCCTTTCAATATTAATTATTTTTAAAAGCAAAAAACCATTTGATGGACTTTTGGCGGGGCTTATTGGAAATGTGTGAACTGTATGTAATAAAAATATCAACATTCAGCCCCAAAAAATGCCGTCTCCTTAAATTATGATGTAATTTATGACGTCCGTGAAAACGCTATACTGGGGGGGGTACATTGAAACCTGAACACTTACTAATTCAATAATTAATAAAGTTTCAGGGATTCAAATTAATTTGTATTTCGATATTTTAAATCATAAGCAATTTGTTACAAAACAAAACAAATCTGAGCTCTCTAGTTTACAAGTCGAGAAAATGACATTTGAGCGTGATCGATGAATTTCCATTGTCGCACTCCAAGCAGTTGGGCGCCTCCTGTACCACCGCCCACCGTCAACAAATCTGAAACCTTGGAGAGGAAGAAGGGCTCTGTCAAAAAGGCCAAACTAGATCCGAGGAAGTTAAGGAAAACAGCCCAGGCCAATCTCCTCAAGTCATTGAGGGACCATACAAAAGATCTCTGGTTTTCACACCATACTGTCCAAAGAGCTATCAAAAAAGTGGGTGGGAAGAGTCTTGTGAGGGTTGAAAGGGCACTTTTGAAACCAGCAATGACACTTTTGACAACTGCAATGAATGAAACCCGTCTCCTCCGTTGGAAGACATTTTTGAATGAGTCTTTTGAGTTGATTTTTTACCTACTTTTTGGACACTTTTGGCCCCCTTACACCCGTAATACCAACTCTCTTGACTACACCTTAGACGTGCATGTCGAGGGGAGGGCCTGTAGTGTCCGTCATCCAAGCACTGATGCCCTCAAAGGCACTGTCAACCAGCACTGGGACGACATACACAGAACTACATCTGTAGCGGGTGCATGTCCTTCCGCCGTCGCTAAGAAGCAATCATTACTGCTAAGGGCGGCTACATTGATGATTAAGAGATCTCAGACACCTATATATTTATGGTACTAATTTGTTTTAATTCTATTGTTAATTAATAAATTATATCTTGTTGAATTTTAAAATTCAAAGTGCTCAGATTTTAATGCACCAATCGGTATATTAGAGAAAAATATCTTATTATTTCGATTGTAAAGGTTAATTTATTCTCTTCACTCTCCAAATATATAGCAATAGTTTCTTATGTTCCTCAATATGAATGAAAAAGCAGTTTTTATTGTTATTAATATAACTTTATGGCTCGGGCTCCCAAAATGGCCGACAACAACAATGATGACGTCATACGAAAACGTTCTATTGATATGAAATATAAGGACATTTTTTCATATTTTTATCAGCGGAAGATTAGTTCCTACAGCACACAACCTCTCAGTCCACGATATTTCGTCTTTCGGTAATTCTGCCTATTATTAATTATTCTTGAATATTACCAACAAATGTATCATTGATAAAGGGTGTCTAGAATCTTTGTGTTACCTCTGAAAGTAAATGAAATATGTTTTATAGTGTACATACCTTTTATTCTACATAAATATATCATTATGAAAAACCGGTTTCCCTATTACTAGTAGGGCTGGTGACATATATTACATCTTCAATAGCAATTGTGAGTGAGGAGAATATCAAATAGGAGGGGGGGAGAAATGTTAAGACCATTATAAATGTTTTATGATAATTATTAATACATATTATTTAAAGCCTTGCATATTAATGAACAATGTAGTAAGATTAATTATTTTGTTTGTCATGGGAACAAGCTATTATGTTCACAGGTGCTTCTGCAGGGGTGGCTGGAGGGATTTAGCCCACAAAAAATGAAAGATTTTTTGTTTTTTACTAGAAAATTTAGTATTGTTTTTTTTTCAAAAAATAAATATTTGAAGTTTAATTTAACTTTTCAATTTCTTTTTTCCAAAAAATTTAATTTTCAGTCAATAACTATGGATTTTGGAAACTTTCAAAAGCCAAGCCTCCCGCCAAAAAAAGTAAAAAAGACCGGTCCAAGGACTGATATGCTCGGTCAAAGACTGGACTGAATAAATAAGGACAGGTACAACACTATTTATTATTGCCATGTGCCTATGTTGTTGACATTTGGTGTCTAATTTGTTTTAAAAAATGTCAACCAAATGTCCTTACGTAATGATGATGTAATCCTATAATCTTTTGGGGCGCGGAGTCATTACATTTGCAAACCTTCCAAAGAGGTACCACTCTTAGTTATTCATATTTATAAATATTTAAATAAATATCAAAGTTAGGAACGTCCATTGGTTAAAGTCATAGAAAAAGAAATATATAGAGGGGACTAGATTTTTTTATGACAGTTTGGGTAGTAGAGAGGAATAGTGGCTATAAAAATAGAATGGGTTGGAATGTTCTTGGTCTGAAAAATAACTTTGGACAATTTAACGTTAACTCTATTTACTGGCTAATTGAATTGATTTTATGATTGACCAAAGTAATATCCCAAAAAGAGGAAACAAAATTGACTCCTTATTTTGTTGATTAACACGTTAATAATGTGTTAGTCTTTTATTTTCCAACTCTTTTCTTTTTCTGAATTGACTATCCGGCCTATCTTCCTACAAAATTTTCATTTTCTATCCGTATTAAAAAAACAAAGTTTGTCTGTCAACGCATCAAATTTGAGGGTACGATTAATATCTTAGAACTGCGATACTACTTGATTTAAAAAAGACATTGTAGTAACGAACGTGTGTTTTTAAAGCTCAACACGTCATTTTAAATAAGAAAAGATAAGGGAGTACATATTTAGTGATGTAAATCGTGTAAAAAAAGTGATTGATAAAAAAATACAATTTAAATTGGTAAATTTAGAATGAAATATCTATTTTTTTCAATATCTTCTATAATCCGATTGTTTATTAATTTTTTAAATGAGGTGCTTTAATTTATCTCGATACATATTTTTCCTATTGTTAGGTTTCTGTCCGGAAAGTTTGTTGCAGACCGATTTTATAGAAAAATTCGGTCCAAAGGTAATATTAAGTGAGGTTTGGTGTGAAGGGAAAAAAATCTATCTTATATAAAATCGGTTTAGACTGAATTTACATATAACCCACTTTCTCATTACCTAAGAAATCCAGCTTCACCTGATATAAATGAAATAATCGATTGGAGCTTTACAAAAACTCTTAAAATGTCGTCATATAGATGGTCAAAGACAACGTCCGGTAGAATCCAAGTCAGAAATGTGATATTTTCTTCTAGATCCAATTATCAAAGGTTCATTTATTAATGCAAGACATCTACCAAACTGTAAGTGACTAAATCTTCTTTCTCGTCCCTTTCTCAATGATACATTCCAGATTTTAGCATGCAGCTAATCCTGTAACTGTTCGTCACATTTTCAATTAATTTTCTCAGATATAATTATCTTTCATATGCGATACAGGGGTATAAATGACATTTGAGATAATGTCTGAAGTTTTTCATTCCTTTTTAATGGGAAATGAGTGATTTTTACCTATATTTGTTAGAAAGCAAATTTAATATTATTTAATATAAACAACATGTTCGTATGTTTTTCCCATAGAAGGCACTGCCAAAATACGTCTGAGCATACACCATTATTTAAACAACAAGCTACAGACTGTCACATCACCTTGAGGATTTCTTTTTCTAGTTTACTCATGCCCAATTGTTTCCAAGGCATTGACTACCTCTCTTTATCTGATGACTTGGGATGAATATCTAAATGAATTTACCATTTTGAATTATTCTTTATGTCATTACCAACTTCTTATTCGCTTTTTTTGCTACTATACGTACAAATATTGAAAATTTAAGCTGTAAGACAGATATAACTATTTATTCAAGAGGATGATGTCTTTAAAAACATATTCTCATCTCTTATGTATTAATAGTGAAACAATCGACAATAAAATAACCATAAAAAGGATTCACACTAGAAATGAGTATTGATGAGGTAATCATTTTTTTAAACAATGATGGTTTCATTTGATGAAAATCCATAGAATAGCGAAAGAAAACGGTCCAGGAGAGCAAGTTTGTACAAGACTGACGCATTGAACTTCAATTGTAACCAAAGGGGCGAAAGTGAGATCACGTGACTACTTTTTTGTTCACTTGGCGTTTTGAGGTTTTGAATATTACGCCATAACTAACTCCACATACTTTATGAGTGACGTCATTTGTAGTATTACAAAATGTGACATTATCCTAGGTAAAAATGATACCAATATGTCAAGGAATCTACTCAAGCAAACAGATGCATTTTGCTATTTTCATTTTTATCTTTATTAAAATAAAAAATGGGTATGTTCTATGTAATTATGTTGAATTAATGACGTCACATTTGTTTTGAATTATATTCGTTTATTACCGTTTGTATACAGATTTACTCTGTGAGGGCAGGCGTACCGCTCCGAATTTTAGAATATCTCTGGATTCTCCTCTAACAAATCCAAGAATCAACACTAAAATGTTCCCCCCAACAAAAAAAATATATATATTAATTTACGGAATATCAATATAATTTGACACTTACCTTGAATATGTTTTTTACCTTCAAGAATACCTCATGATAAGCGTATAAAATCATTTTCTTTATGCGTTTCAAGCCTATCTTTGATGAGTAATCTCTCCCCTGTTCAAATTTCGTTATTCAGGCTATAAGAGACTCCCTCACTTCAACCAAATTCCACAGTTTTTTCTAATTAATTATTGAGCCGCGGTTAAAATCAGATGAAACAATTACAAATTTGACAAATGTTACGTAACAGTTGTTTGAATAAGCTGATATGAGTGTTTTTGTGAATTAAAATTCTAAATTTTTATTTTTTAAACATTATTCCGCCAACTCTATACACTTTTCCCACCAATGTGTAACGGAGTACATTCATAAGTGGATCACTAGTTTCATAAAAATGAAGTCACATACTGATCGTTCCCATATAGAAATAAATACATAAAGCCTCCAAATGTATTTTAATTGGCAGTTCGGGAATCTTCTGCTTCAATGAACATCAGCTATGGCATCCAGGCGTCCGAAGGGGGTGAGCTATAGGGATGTATCTCCTATAGCCCCCATTAAGGAATTTTTGCTTTTACTATTTTTTTTTTTTTGTGAACAGCTGTGGATTTTAAAAATATTTCCCAAAAAATGTAATATTTTGTGAACAGCTGTGGGAAATTGAATTTTTTTGTGAACAACAGTGGATAATTGATTTTTTTTTATCAAAAAATCTAATTTTTACAAAATATCTATAGATTTTTGAATTTCTTTTTGAATAGCTGTTGACTTTTGAAAAAAACAAATTCAAAAAAATTTATATTTGAAATATAACTTTTTAAATTTTTTTGAACAGCTGTACATCATCATTTTTGATTATATTATTGAGCTATATCCACTATAAGGGTCTGTACGAGTAGAGTGATTGAAGTCAAAAAACACAGATTAGTAATTACTGCTTCTCTGAATTACTGATAATCAGACAAAAAAAAATACAAAAATAAGGAGTTAAAGACTGGATAATTAAAAGGTAAGAATAAATCATGTTATTGTTTTACAAAAATTATATATTTTTATATCTGAATAGGTGAAGTATATTGGATGTTTATCGAAAGTGGACTTAAGGATATTATTGAAAAATTATGGATATATATTTTAAACATCTATCTTACTTTACATATTTAATTTAAATATTATGATATGAATAAAACTCTAATATATATATCAAAAATTGTTATTTTATTTATATCAGGATGGTAGAAGTGGTTGTTAAAAAATATCTTGGGTTTATATTGAAAACATTCTATCATTTGATCGACTAACAAAATCAAAGAATAGATAGAAAATTGGGAGAAGTGTCCATATACTGCAAGTCCAAGTAGATTCTCAAACCATTGCTCAAGAATCCAAGTCAATGAATATTTTTATCGAGTCCAGTTCAAGTCCTCAGAAAATAAAAGATACATTAAAAGAGTAACAAAGTTAATCGACCTAATTAATCCATATTTGTGAAGAATTGGCCAATAACTGATTTTGGTTAGGACTTATATTTCCTTTTGGAGGAAAGCTTGCAAGATACAATATAAGAAACTACATGCTCGTTCAAAATATTTGACAAAGCGTGGTATTATTTAAGTGAGAGATAAGGTACTTTGAACTATTTCAAAATGGGCGATCAGTTTCATAAAATAACGTCATATATAGATAGCAGTGTACTAATGCAATTTTTTATCGTTATCGATGATCGTCCTTCAAAAAGTGGGGGTCAACCAACGGCTTTATTCCCATTTGTTTCATCCCTATGGTCAGAGTTTATTTTTAATCATAGCCAATAGTTTAAATTTTGTGGAAAATGAATCTGTATGATTAACAGTTAAATTTATTATAAATATAAAAAATAATATTTGAGATTTTTAGAAGGTTTAATTTGATCTTACAATTTAATAATTATATGTTACAAATGATGAATAGGTCATAAAATATTACAAAATCCAACTTAATAAAGTTTAATTTGTTAATGACAACGTATATAAAGGTATAAAACAAAATATAATTTCAAAAACCATTTTATCTGTATATATAACATAAAAAAATAACATTATATTACAAAAGAAAATATATTGAAATATCGGTAACTTTCCTCAAATGGCCTGTCGATATATCAATGGGATCTTAAGTCCTAATCAACAAGCAAGCTAATTAGTTTATTACATGACAGTAATATGATAATTAACAAGGTACTATATTATATTACAAGTTGAAACAAACAGTTCATCATCTAGGAGAAGACCTAGATCTTGGCCTGATAATTTCACTCTTTTCTCTTTCCTCATTATTCAACTCATTAAAGGAATCAATATTTTCTCTATCAATATCCACATACTTTTGGAAATATTTTGCCAAACTTAGCTCAGGGATTCCATAGTATATATCAGCAATGAGAGTCATCATAATTAGTCCCAACAAAAGGTACACTGTAATATAAATGTGAACATGATTAATATTCTTTTTACAACTTATTTTCCTAATTGAAATGATTACCAACTATGCCGCATTTATAAATAGCTCTATACAAGCCATGAGCCTTATCCCCAGGAATATAATCCCCTAATCCAATTGTAGTTAAGGATATAAATGTATAATAAACTGCATCTAAAAAATTCCATCCAGGCTCTAAAATGGTAAATACTATTGCAGGCAACACATGAAAAAGTGTAACAATGATTATGAACATTAAAGTCATTTCCAGGGATTTAATGCGTAAATCACGAGGAATAGTGACCATCATTGAAAAAATAAATTGTAGAAATCTCATGATGGGGTGAGAGATTCGTTTGGCGATGATTGAAATAAACATGATTGTAAAAGGGATTCCGAATGAAGCATACAAAATGGTGAATATTTTTCCTGGGATTGTCAGTGGGGATATGTGGCCATATCCAATGGTTGTAATGACGGTTGAGGTGTAAAGGATACTTTGTCCTAAAGACCAGTTTTGTTCAAATTGATCTTTTGCTAGAGGACTTATACCTCTATGTCCAAGAATGGATTCTAAGAAATCCTCAAGATCTGATTCTAAGAATACCAAAAATATACTAATAGACTACGATAGAATACTGATTTTTAAATAAAAAGATTTTTGCAACTGATATTAAACAAAGTATAAGGAATTTTATGCCTAAACATTACAAACATAGGCTATTGTTCTGCTTAAAATATGCAAATATTACATGACCTTAAGCCATGATAAAGGACTTGCATTGAATGAATAACTATCGTAGCCTAGTTTGATAAACATTCATACTTCTTAATGTTGGATGTTTTTTCAAAAAATGTTGTTTTTCAATGACAATAGTCTCTTTTAACCTCTTCTCCAAATCCGTTTCTAAAAGGAACATGATATAAGCTCCACAAACAATATAAGAGATATATCCAATAATGTATAATACAAAGAGAATAGTACTACGCCTGATTCTACACCATAAGATTGCATTCCTGCCATTAGGCATTAATTCACTTCGTTCGTCCTGATCACTCCGTCCACTTATTCTGAAACAAAGAAGAGGTTCTTCTTCAAATAAGTATATTTTTATACATTTTTGATAACATTATCTGGAATAAATTCAATTTATTTAATATTTAGTTAAATGAATAAGAAATAACTCTATAATTAATTATTTCTAAAATGACGAAGAGCCTTCTCTAAAAAATTTTGAGTGGTGTAAAGTGATTGTAAAAAACGAAAAAAATTAGGGATAGAGAATAAGTATATTCACAACAAAGTAGGAAAGTTTCGTGTTCTTAATAATTTTTAGCATAAAACTCCTTCAAATTAATTAAATAAAGGGAAAGAAAGATATAATTATGCACTTGAGTATATGAACACCATGTATGAACAAGTTTAATTTAATTCTCAAATAAGGACAAGAGTCTAAATTGTTAATTAATTCAAACTGTTTCATTTGTTATCTAAATTATTCTTTGTATTTTTTATGACTTATGAGTGCACATCACAAATACATAAATATACGTCATGATACACGAAATAAAAGATGAAGTAATTTGATTGAGAATGTAGTTTGATTTTTGATAGAGCAACAGGAAAAGTAGAACTATGTCTTATTATCCAATGTATTCGTGGATTTGATTTAATAGTTAATTTGATCTCTTTGCCCGATACTCTACTAAAAATCGATCTAAAGACTCAACAACTAACGATATGGAAATTGGGAAGGTTACATAGGGAAATGAGTCAAGGTTCTACATCTGTTGCTCCACCCAAAATCGACCTTATATTTAATGGTCGCATTTAGTGGAAATTTTTATCAAATCGAGGTGAAAAAATGCTTAAGCACTTTTGAGTCAAATCCGCATTAAAGCAAAATTGGGATTAAATCCAATTTTTTCTCTAACAAATAATTATTTTTACTTGTATTAGTACAAATTATCTTGAGAAGGACAGTTTTTAATACTTCTGTTGATCCATTCCTCTTAGATCTATATATATATATATATCATCAAATTGACCAATATGTAATTTCTAGAATAAATATATCTTATGTAGATGATGCAGTACAAAGGATCCATGGACTCCCATAATTGTTTCAGATGAGAAGGAAACTCTGTCATTAAGCTTTATATGCAAAATCAATGAAAAATAATTGATTTCAGGGGCCAAATATGCCTCAAATTAAATGACAAACTTTGTAAATTATTTTGCCTCAAGGATATTTCGTCTTAGTATATAAATAAATGAGGTTTATACGTCGTTATCGTTTATTTTTGGTTGAAATTGATGTTGCCTTTAAATTTTTTAATCAAAATATGTTATGTTTATTACTACAAAAACACTAAATGTTGTTTTCTGTTGGAAAAATGATGTAATTATTTCCCAAAATTTCAATGCAAACTAACTATCGAAATCTCACTATGTAATTAATATTAATTATAGCCAGAGAAAAAATCGTTCATAAAATTAGTATATATAAAAAAAAAACAAATATTCGAATAGAAGAAGAATTAATCATTTTTTCGTTATCACTTAAGTGTCATTAGACATCATAATTCATATTAGAATATACTCATGGATTGACTAACAAGGATAATATGTGGTAAGAGCATAATTCAATCATTATTTCAACGGAAAATAACCATTTTATACTTTTGATAGTAATAAACATTAGATCTTTTAATATAAAAAAATAAAAGGAACATCAATTTTAACCAAAAATAAGCAATTAAGACGTATAAATCTTATTCATTTATTCACATATTACGGCAAAATATCATTGAGACAAAATTGCTTTAAGCGAAAATGTCCTAAGGCAAAATATTAAGGTGATAGTACCAGACACCAGAAGTGGTCCAGAATTAGATTACCAATCCCATGGAAGTAATTAAATTAAGATATAAATAAATCGACTTGTAGATGCACTTCAGGTAAGTTCTCAATACAAATAAGAGCAAAAATACTTAAGCTTGAATGAAAATACTACTGTACTCCGCATTTAATCTAATGGAGCGGTCCAGAATTTTATTCAAATTCACATAAACGTAATTAAATGAAGACTACAGTGATCAGAAAAAATATTACATTGCAAATGAAGTGCAGTAACCTGATTTTAACCCTCTTGACTTTGCATACTTTATGGTCAATGGGGGCAAAGGAGATTCCAGGCTAGAGCCGCATGGGTAAAAATCCCAGTGCATACTGCCTGGATGTCAGTGATTAGATGTCTTAGCCATATTGTTCAGAACTAGGATGATTACAGGGAATGAGATATTGTTCAATTGTAACAAGACAATATTCAACCTGTAAAAATGTATTAAAACATATTACGTTACAGTCCATAATCTGCGAGTCATTTAATTTTTGTAATCAACTGTAATTCAGGACCACACTGTACATATCAAATAATTTGTACTTAACCCATTAGTGGTCAACCATATTATATTTTATTAAAATGAGTAATGTCTTATATCTAACCCCAAAATAATACTTATGAGATTCGTTCATATGTCAAACCTTTTTTTTTTTTTTTTCGTACCGTATATATTTTATCACATATGACAATTTCCCAAATGAGGAAACCAATGGCCCCATGGAGTAAAATATATATGTTGTGAGCAAGATGTGACTTGTACAAGGAAATAGTTCATGTTGCAACCCAAAAATAAGATGAGTAGTTTTAAATGAAGGATTTACAGTACACTTGGGATGAAGATCATGCAATAATTTAATATTCCATGAATGATCGATATATTATTAATAGTCCTATTTTTGACTATTTTAAAACAAATTACTCAAAATTAATTACACAACATGGTCATTAAAAAAAAAAACATTGCTCAAATACGCGGACCCTTCTAGAATTTCAAAACTCCGGCTAGTATGTTGAATTAAAGGCTTAGGTTTTTAGAAAATCTAATTAGTTATAATTTAAAAAAATACCTCACTTACCCGGAGTTGTTGCTCCTACTTGTTTCCAATGACTCAATGCTCCGATAATTATTATTGTTGATCATTGTTATTAAAATGTCATCCAAGAATGAGTTGACCTATTATCGTAATCAAATTACAAAGCATTATTTTTTTACTTTTATGCAAAAATGAAGTGGAATAAATAGGATTTCTTTCTGTATAACATGAGGGCTTTTTACACTGGAGCATAGGAAGAGAAACTATTTAGTGTTTAGTTACTTACATTATATCGACATTTGCTACTATTTATGTTGTGAGTATGTCGTATGATATAATATAAAAATACACAAACATAATATTTGTTGCTGTCTAGGATAAATTGTTGATAAAGGAGTGGGTTGGAAGAGCAAATAATGATTATATTAATATGTTCAAAAAGATAAAAACGTACAAGTGTTGAGAAAGTATGCTTTACAAATAAAGGAACATCCTTTGTGCCATACAAATGCTGGAATTGGAATAGAATTAATAATATTAGGCAGTAATGTATGTCAATAGAACTTTACATATATTCGATATTATTATAAAGCGGGAAGAAGGAATGATTCAAATCTGGCAGCATACCTTAGTATTTATGTAGTTCAGAAACTTATTCCCGGAATATTATAACAAAATTGAATGAGACCCGTCCATGTGTGTCGTTATTTTACATAAATAATTATTCCAGCGCAGAAATTAGATCAAAATAGAAGACTAAAAGTGACGTCATGAGTTTCTTGATCATAATATTATGCTAAAATAATTAGTGTTGGATTGGTCTAAAAACACAACAGTTCTATCAGTCTGGTCTTAATAAAATGTGTCATTCATAAGTAGTGATGTAAATCCTGTGATTTTATTAGCTGGCCCGTTTTTTATGGAATTGTTAATCTGAAGAAGGAATTTTCTTTTCATCAGGAGTAATTATACTCTGTAACAAATCTTCAAGGTTTTTTATGTACATTCCCCAATGTTCAATCATATTTTGAATATAGAAGAAAAATAATTTCTCTAATCAGGAGTGAAATAATAATGGCAACTGCTAAGAAAGAGATAATTCATTCTTCGGATTACCAATTCCAAAAAATGGTTCATCTAAAAAATGCACACAATTTACAAAACATGTTATATCCTCTTTTAATGATACGAAATGCCTAAAGTTTAAAGTGGATTTTCTTCATTTTTATATTCTTTAATCCTTTCACTAGGAGAGAAAAAAAAGAAGATAAAAAAAAGACAACTAGGACCGTAGGACCGACTAACCGTATAGCCTGACATGAGATTGTAGAAATTATTTTTATTTGGATGTACCTAATTTATTTCATAACATGAAATATATCTATTCTTTTGGCTTTACACAACAGGAGGGGGAGGTGTCAAAAATAAATTCAATTTTAGCCCAACTTTTCGGATGCAAAAAGATCTTTTAAGGACTCTGGGGAAAAAAAATCTGGCCAAACCCTTCCCCCTCATCCCCTAAATTACATTTTTACCCATCAATGCGTAACATATTTTCTATGTAATAAGGCATTTTTATGCTGTACCAAATAGTTATATAACATTTTAAGTCTATAAAGTAAACTTATAAGGTCAAATAAAAGGCAGGGGCACCCGCAGGATTTTATTTGGGGAGGGGGAGCTAATTTTTCCCACAATTAACTACCTATATTTTAAATTTTGTTTTATTAAGGAAAATCGAAAAAAAAAAATCTGAATGACCTTTCTTTTTATAAAACAAATCCTAAAATTGATTTGATTGGGGGGGGGGTATTTTTTTTTCAAATTAAGTTATTTTTTAAAATTTCTCCAATTATGGGGGATCTACATCCCCTCTGGCCTCCCCTGTGGACTCCCCTGAAAGGTCACACAGGAGGTCAATTTCTTCTAAAATTTTACTTTAGCGTGTGCACAAGGATGTTCAATTTAATGAAAAAGTTTGTAAAGTTTCAGTGTTGAAAAGGCATTTTTTGACCTCTAAAGCCATTTAAAAATGACTTTTTTTTTTAATGACGTTCTCTATTTATAAAGGGATTCAAAAGTTTCAATTTTAAGGTTATGTTGGTGAACTTTGGAAGTTTTTTCTAAATCTAAATCAACAGTCACTGACGTTTTATTATTATTTACATTAAATAAAGGTCTTACATAAATTACATAACCTTGAAAATCTAAAAAGTGAACGATATATTCTAGAACAAATACAGTATACATAACAAAATATATCCCTCCATATATTAAAACATGAAATTATAACCCTCAAACTCAAATATTTCAAGATGTGGTTATGATGTTTAAAACTATTAATGGATTGACTAACATCAAACCTAAAGTATGTAGTAAGGTGTACAACACTAGGTTGTCTTCTGATTTTTACTTAGTTCAGCCATTGGCAAATACATACTTTTTTTAATCGAACAATACGGATATGGAACTGTTTCCCAGAAGGGGCGAGAAGAACGTCTTTACTTTACGGTTTTAAGATACCCTCAAGTAAAAGTAATCCTCATCTACTTTAATTCCAAACTAGAAATCCCACTTGTAATTTTTGTTTTGTTTTTCATTTATTCGTAAATTCTATCAAATAACTTTACTTATCTATTCTAAATCACAATTCCCCCTTATTATTACATCTAATTTTATTAATATTATTTAATTCTACCACATTTTATCATTTCATTTTACCAAATTATTTCATTAGATTTTATCATATTGTTTTAATATATTTTATCATGAGTTGACCATATTCGGCTAATTTTAGCCACTAGTGGAAACAAAAAAAATACAACAATTGAAAATTTAGATATGCTTTTAATTTGACAATTACAAAAGGTATAGAACACTAGGAAGATAAAAGAATCAAAGTTTTAGTTTTATCATCCATCTTAACAAACTTTCGAATTCGGAGTTACTTATTCCAGGAAAGACGTCGGGATGAAAATTTATCTGACTTATCCCTGTTTAAAAATAGTATGACTTAATTGTACCATGGTCACCATTTTGGAAAATATATATTACTTCATATACAATTTATATGTAAAATCGGTTTAGACCGATTTTTTCCCTCTAGAACGGTCCAAACCGAATATTACCTCTGGAACAAATTTTTCTATGAGGCTGGATTGGACCAAACTTTCCAGTTCAATTCGAAAATGCACACACAAAAAAAAAATTAAAATTACAAAAAACTAATTATTGTACGAATAGGAAAGGAAGAACGTATATTGAGTACGAAATAAAAAATGGAATTAGGAAGAGGATTAGCGAGTTAGTCTTAGTATGTATCTTCATTATGGTTGAAAGAGGAACATATTCTCGTCCTAGCATCATAAAAATTTAAACTATCAAGTCTTACTCATTATGAACAGGACCCTCACCTTCAGAGGCCCAGAACGCCGCAAATATATATTTTTTGAGGGACAACCTATAACAAGGGTTCTATCTTTACTTTTAATACTATCTCCACTAAAATTATGCAAAGTTGTCTTTCACTCTGATTGCAGAGAACACCTTTTAAGGAACGTATGTTGCTACAGCTCTGCGCCTCATATTAAAAAAGAATAGGGAATTAAAAATTTGGTGCGTCAACATAAAAATAATCTGGAACAAAAATCAAGAAAAGGAAAAATCCCACTTTATTTTTAACATCATGTATACACACAGCCCAATATTTCATGGACATATTTGAGTCAGTTAAAGTCTTTGCAGTCAAATTTGTGGGAGAAGTTAAAATACCTTTAATATATGCAATAACTTATATTTGTCCCTATATTGTTTTTTCAAATAAAATCTAATAATTTCTCATTTCTGTATTATGACTACAATTTGCGGCACACCCAAAGAGTTAAAAACACTAATTTGTTGATATAAATTGACAATAATTTGGTGGTGAATGCAAATGTAATCCGCATTCAATTTTGTAAGAAATCCTTCCAGCTTGCTTTTGTCTTGAATTAAAAAAGAATAATGAATTTGATTGGATATGAACTTTGGCAACGATTTTGTGTAGCTAACACACAGCATACATATCCTATTAAAATAAAAAGAACAGAGGAGGAGTGCATGTCTAAATTTTTAAAGCAAAGTTCATCGACACTTAATAACTTTGACCAAAACAGGTTGTAGTGTTGGGTCGGTCTGGACTGAATGAACTGGACCGACTTTCCGTAGGTGTAAACTGGGTGAGTCAATGGACAGGAGTCTGTACAGATAAAAATTAGAAAAGGAAAACATGTGACGTCACATATTAAAAAAAAATATATATATATGAATTATGATAGTTCATCAGGAATTAAATAATAATGACAACAGTATAGGAAAAGAAAATTCACTCTTCAGTTTCCAAACAACGTCAAATAACGGCGGAGCTAAGAAGTTCACCAGAGTTTCATCACTGCTTATAAGCGGGGCTCAATAATTGTTAAAATTAGTAACGAGTAATTGTCAAAAAAATAATTACTATCCCTCTGAAAAATTTACTAGCCCAGAATAACATAAACATCCGCAGAAATATATTTATATATATAAAAATATCCAGGGTTAGATATTTTGAAAATAATTTCAAAAATCCATTGGGAAGTTCAAATATTAAATTTTTTGGAACTTTTTTTGAAAAATCCACAGCTATTCACTCAATTTCAAATCCATGGCTTTTCTCAAAAAATTATATTTTTGGGGATTTTTCAAAAATCCGCAGTATTTCACAATAAATTATATTTTAGGTAAAAAAAGTTTCAAAAAATCTTAAATTTTTAGGAGAAAAATTAAAATTAAAAGTTATACTTAAAATTATTCCTCTGCAACAAATCTTCAGGTTTATTTTTTGTCTTTTATGAGCATATCCAAATGTTCCATCCGATTTTGAATATAATCTAGAAGAAAGTTAACTCATCAGGAATTAAGTAATAAAGACAACAGCTGTGAATTTTGGAAAAAAAGTTTCCAGAAAAATTAATTTTTTTGTGAATAGCAGTGGATTTTTCAATTTATTTTCCAAAAATTTGAAATTTGAAATGTTATTCTAAACCAATAAAATCTTAGTAATTCTTTGTAAATAACAATGCATTTTTTAAATTAAAAAAAACAAAATTTAATGTTTTTTTTTTTTTTTAAATATTCCCAAAACCAGAACAAATAAAATAATAACATTTTTGTGGACACCCCTGTTAAGGTACAGTATTACGTATCCAAAGGGAGTAGATACAAGCTACACCACACAAGCCCAACTGGTTTTTTACTAGCCACAGGGTGCCCGTCGAACCCAACAAATCCTCTGTATTTCTCTGCATTTTTCAATCACACTAGTGATTATTTTAAAAATAGGTGTTATCTCCTGAAGATATATAAAATAATGATAACAGTTTTAGAAAACACCAAAACAATCTTTAGACTGCTATCTAAAAAAAATTGTTGTATGTATTAAGATCACATATTATACAACTCTAATTCTTTATATGTTGGAAAATGTGTCATGTAATCTTTGGAAATTTGTAAAATATGGGAAAATATTCATTTATTTTTTTAAATGTATTTGAATGGAAACATGTGGCTGACGAGATTTATGTAATTTTGCGAAAACTTTTCCTTCCCTGTACTACTTCTATTTTGATTTTTAATGTTGGTGATTATAGCAAACTATCCTTTTTAACATTATGATACAAAGATGAAAAATTTAATAAAATAGGAAATCCTTAGTAGGTTGAAGCAGTGATCCCCAAACTTTTTTAAGTTTGACCCTTAAAATATATTGCTAAACAATGCTAGACCCCATCACCTTTCATTGAGAGATGCATACAAAATTTGGAGTGTATTTTTATGGAAACAAATTAGTCAAAGGTTTAAATTAAACTCTATAAATTTCAACCCAGAAGTAAATAATATGTTAGTTGACTATATTGATCAAAAATATAGATTTTAATTCTACATTTAATTAAAAAATAATAAGTACAACGAATGCATTCTAAATATAAAATCAGCAATATAATAAATGTACTATCTATGAATGCACATTATAAGCTTTGAAGATCTTCAAGACGACGCCCTGATAATATACTTTGGTATGTAATAATCGGAATCATTTCGATACTATCCATTCAGTTTTTTGCAGTAAACAAAGTCAAAATTGAGACTCGCCAAAAAATAACATTACAGGATGTGGATCTGCATATAGGTTTATAAATGAATCAAAGTCTTAATGTGACTGAACTGCACCATGCATTGAGCAAAACAGGTCTATATTAGGTAAAAATTTTACACCGCAAGTCGAAGATCATCTTCCATGTTAACCAGTAATCTGTATTTATTTGGGATATAAGTTAGTTTGGAAAAAGTCTTCTTACATAAATAAGATGAGGCAATAGACCTGTTCAAATTTTAACCTTTTCCCATTCTCCAAAGTCTATAGAAACTAAATATACCAGTCCCTTGAATTTTGGACCGCGGCTAGGCCTGCTGCATGGGCCTTGAAAATTTATTTTTGGTGTCTCTAAAAAAGGCAAACAAACGTTTTAGTTTGTATTCTTTTGACTATAACTTCGCTATAGCTTATTGTATAGCATTGATTTGGGTATCAAATCAAAGCCAATAAACTGTGCTTTAATTTGAATAAATATAAATATCATTTGTGCCCATGGGTAAATTTTACCTATGATATTAAAAAATGCTTGCTTTTTATTTTGTTCTTTTTTTAAGTAATTTCAAATCTTAAAAAAAATATAATTCCAAATCCTGTGTCTTTTATTTGGAAAAAAAATTTCGTGGGGCCTCTATTTTTGATAATCAGATTTGTGGCCGGAGCACGTATTGCAATACAACTTTATGTGTTTGTCAAACGAAATAGTATCAAATTTGGTTCACCATTCTACAGTTTTAGCTATATAAAATATAAATTATGTTTTTACTTATGCTTGCTTCAGTTGGGGGGGAGGCGGGACTGCCCCTAAATATACTTTGTAGTGGCGTCACTCCTCCCTCAGAGTAGAGACAAACAGATAACAACATCCGCATCATTGGTGTATCTACCACCACGTTTGAAGTAAGAAAACTAACGTTTAGTTGTTGTTTCTGAACGAACGTTTAATTGTTGTTTCTGATAGAGCAGAGTTCAGATTACAACAAGAAATTATTTTTTATCAATTGTTTCGGAAATAACCGAAGTAGCGTCAATGTTAGCATAATAACCCACAAACTATAATACAGATTGTCTTGAATTTGTAACAGTTGTCTTTTGAAGGCTTCTACAAACTCAAAATGAGTTGAACTAAAAAAAGATAGTGCCATCTATGTTTGAAGATGGGGACTTGTCAGCCCATGTGCTATATATCTGTAAATTAATTGTTTGCAGTTTGAGTAGAAAGAGTATGGATAAATCGCTATTTTTTATTATATTTTTTCTATGTTTAGCATGTCCTTAAAAAAGTTTTTTTGATGAACTCATATAAAACAAAAAAAAAAAAGTTTCTTTAGGTCCTAAGGGATATGTAAAAGTTAGAAACTTGATGAAAAAAGAGTTGTTTGTTTGAAGATATAGGCTTTAAAATATATCTTTTATTATAACATACACAAAAAGGTTGTCTAAGCCTTTGATTTTGGGGTATAAATATGTACCATAATCAGACACTTAATTCAAAGGATGAACAACTAACTTATCTAAACTAAAAATATTGGCTGCTACTTCAAATTACAGACTCAATGTATTTTATTTCTTAATTAATATTCTTGCCCCTGATAATTTAAGACTCGTCTAATTACTTTTAGTGTATATCATTTTGTGAATCTAAATTTTCTAAAATCCATAGGTATTTACAAAAAATCAAATTTTTATTTTGTTTAAAAAAAATCAAAAAACCAAGCTTCCCTCCAAAATAAAATCCTTCAGACACCCTTGTCACTGGAGTTAAAAATGTTTGTACTGATAATGGGTTACTTTGGCTAAATAAATATTTTACAAGTGGTACATCACTAAAAAAAAAAGGTTGAGAATCCCTTTTCTAGCATAACAGGAGGAAGTAAATTTGGTCATTCCCTTCATCTCGCATTTGTATGTTGTTTAATGATTTTTGTAATGATTAATATTATTTTTTCATTTATTTTGATTATTCTTCTATCGAAAGAAAACTTAATCAAAGGAGACTACATCAATATAAAGAAGTAGATTGTATATTAGGATGAGTCCTTTTGACGGGTTTGTACAACTTTTTCGAATTTTGAAGTAGTTGACTTTGTATGAAAGAAATTAACGTAAAATATGAGCTCTAAATGGTAAAATAAACATATATTTTATGGCTAAAACGGTCGGTAGCACAACTCAATTTGTTCAAAAGTTCGGAAAACGTATCGGTCAGGTTATTTAAGACCCACTGACGATGATTTTCACGAAGGCTTGTAACCTAGAAGCGGGCAAAATCGTCCGAATTCCTGCTTTTTTTAAAGGAAAATAAACAAAACAATTGAGAAGAATCATGGCCAATCGATGAATGCGATACCTGACATCATCCCGTTCAACTGTCTATCGTGTCATCAATAAAGAATTCCAGTATCACAGCTATGTACGTCACAAGGGTTTATAACCCTGTCAAACAGCCAAAAAAGGTCACATGAACAAGGGGTTTGATAAAGTAAAAAAAAAAAAAAAAAAAAAAAAAATCTTGGACGGTTCTTCTCAGATAAGAAAAATTTCTGTCAGATACAGAAGCATAACTAGACCAACAATAGATGATTGGAAAAAAGTCCTTATAATGTCTCTAGGATCATAAAAGCCAAGTACTTACAGCCAGTTATGGTTCTTGACGTTGTTTGCATTGAAGATCTACACATCAAAGTCTTCCATTGGATATAAAGGATCATGAAAGACCAAGCTTTGGTCTGGCAGCAAAACGGGGCACCTTGTCATATCAGTAAAAGAACAATCCATTTTCTTGAATCTGCGAATGTGATGTACGTCCTGTCAAGTTATTGGCTCCCAACTCACCAAACTTGAACCCTTTAGAATATTTTGTCTGGGTTAATGTTAAACCTCTCTCGAAGTTAGTATGTACTTTTCAAACGACCCTCGAATCAGGGTAAGGTTTATAAATGTGCAAGGTTATACCATAACATGTGTACCTCAGATGTTTGACTTCCACTACGCTTTTTAATATTGAGCCCCTTGACTATGATTGGTTGCATGTTTTGTAAAAATCTACCTGTCTTGCCCAGCAGTCGGTACAATACATCAAATTGAAAATTCTAGGAATCCTGATTACATTATGGTCTGACCTTGGCATCACGTTGATCGACTAAATTTGGGAATCTCCAAAATACGTTTAAATCACCTGAAATTTGGTATGAAAAGGTCTTAATAAGTTTTTTAATATTGCAAACTTTCCAATAAACCCCCATCATCGACTTCTAAAATTATGATTTCCGACCCACCCTAACGCACATACAATGTAGATACTAGGTACATAAAGTAACGAATAAAAAAAGATTTTAATGATTTAATCTCTTCACATTTTAAATTCTTTAACAACAATTACACAAGTGACAAAGGATTCTTCTTAACAAAAGTTGTTTTCTTCCGTCTATCGTCTTAAAACATAGAAAAGAAATGGCAAAACGCAAAGGTTGAGTAGTTTTGGGCTTGGGTCTGAAAATCCTAGACTTATCGGAGACTGGTATGATTTGTAGTAAAGTGGTCTATTGGGTATTTTAATCAAGGATGTGCCCTTATCGGTAAAGGAGTTCAAGCAGTTTCGGTTCTTGAACTGCTAGAACCGACAAAGTCGAACGGAGACCGTAATATATTGCTTGTTGGGCTCGATTCTTGTGTTTTTTTTTTCTATATAGAATAAATAAAGCAATTACAATATATATTTAAAAAAATGAATTAGCTTTAATCAATAAGTCCATTTCCTGAGTTTTTTTTGTACAATTACTGCGTTTTCTAATGATTTTTTTACGTCATTAGTATGATACAGTTATATTTTACTTCCAAATAGCTAAGGGCTTATTATGAATCTGTAAAAGGGGTTTTAGGCAGCAGACGGTGTACATAAAAGAGGGAACGGTTGGGGTATATTATGGATCTAGGTCTGCTACTAAGCTCCTATAATATTTCTTAATCCATGGTCACCCAAACTTTACTATGCCAAGACACTCCTAGACTAATATATTTTTTTGGAGGCCCCCTTTATACAAGACTTGTGTACAATGTATGTTTAAACTAAAAGCAATCCTCAATTTTTTCATCTTCCTGCGCCCCCCCACTAGCCTTCCCTCACGCCCCCATTTTGAAAACCATTGTATTTAGCACCCTAAGTTTTGGGGCCCTTGCTGAAACTCTAGGGCACTAGGCAATTAGCGTATAAAGTAGCTTGCGGTCCTGGTTGTATCTAATATCATTTCTTGGACCCAAAGTTTCTAGCGACATCTCTTGTTTTAATTGCATATTACCAAACTATAAGACAGAATCGAGACCGAAACGATTGAAATGAAAGAATCGAGACTGGGGCTAATATAACCGATGAACCTGAACCGAGCACAACTTTGCCCTTAGCCCTTTTGCGCAACGGGTGAAGCTGAGCAAAACAGTATAGATAAATAACTGTTTTGAGATTCAAAAAGGAAAAATGATTTTTGTTTGACCTTTTTTCCTAGTTTTCTTTTAATCTTTTCCGAATCATTGTTGTAATAACATTTACCGCTAATAAAGAATCTATAGAGCATTTTCACTCGACGTCACAATTTGTAAGTCGTCCATTTTGTTTGACTAAACAAACAAGTTTTATAATAATAAAACTACCTATGGCACATAGAGATTTATTCACCATGAAGAGAGCTTCTAAACATACCCAAAGAGACGAAAAAGATGTATTGGCTCGTAGTAGGGCCTGTTGAATAGGAGTGAACATCTTTAAAATAAATCAAGCAACACTGTAAATTTAAAAACATCTCTTGGATTAAAAATGATGGATGATGTTTTAAAAAATCGGAATACTCATCCTTGGATAATTAGGATCAAATATCCACTCTAAAATACGCACTCATACAAGGCAATTTACTTCAAATAACAACCCTAATATGAAGATGTGGTAATTTTTGCTAAATATGATTTCAGAAACAAGTTTATTGGTGCAGCATTGAAGTAGGGAAAAGTACTTCAATATCTCAAGACAATTTGGGATACAATCCTCAGTTCAATGGAAATCTATTTAAAATATCGGATATTGTCGGAGGTTTTCTTTATTGTAAGATATTTTAATATGGTTACATTGTAGGGATTGCATTGAATTGAAGACCATTTCTCACATATTCCAGGACTGCAGAACTTTGGAAAGCATCTCAAAGAACATTGAGAGTCGTGTGAGCGAGAAAATTGGAAGAAAACGTTATCCATATGAGCTTATATACGGCTTCGAAGGAACATGCCTACTTTATGTGTTGGTGAGGTAACGCCGTAATATCATCATTCAAGGAATTGGATAAAGTGTTGTTGCGTCTTGACGAGGGAGAGACGCAAGCTTATTTATAATAGGAGAGATCCAGGATGACCAAGAGACATGAGGAGAAGAATTCACGTGGAGGAATAATGTAACACTAGATCATGTGTATTCTAACTATACTCTGATATATTTACATAAGACGATACTATTTATAACACGTAAAACACAGTATAAGAAGATAAAAACCAGAAAGGACATATTAAATACATAACAAGTGTCTTTCAAGGAGCCGACAAATTGAGTAAAAAATTAGAAAAAAAAATTTCAGTGTTGGGTTTAAGTGTTGGGCAAATGTTAGACCAGTCTGGGAACATTATATTCTTGTAAGACCATACTAATTCGATCTATGGTCGGTCTGGTAAAATGGTCCAGCTAAAAATACACCGGATTTTCATCACTGCGCCTTTTGCTAAAGGAAATTTCTCACACTCTGATTTTCGACACACTCTATTGTAAACATGTAGAGTTAGATAGACAAACATTTTCTTAGTATTCAATGAGTTATATTTGTTTTGTTTTTTTGCTCTAGGCTATTATTTTAAATAGTTCGAACAATTAAAATTTGTATTTATTTAATATTGAAGGTATTTTTATGTACTGTTCAAACACAGGAGGATATATGTACAAAAAATATGCCCTTGAACCTTAAGTTAATCTATGCATATCCGATTCAAATTAAGACTATGGTGGATTTTCTTTAATTATTTTTACACACCAATTTGCTAAGTCGACATATTTTAAATGATTTTTTTTTTAATTTGACACTTTTTTATAAAACTTCTCCTACGCCAATGACCCTCAGACTCCGCCACTTTTTGAAGAGTAATAATAGATCAAATATTGTGTCATCTATTGACAACGTCATTTTTTTAAAACTGCCCCTCCTGACAATTTATGAATGCTGGGACGCCTTCAGGATTATATTGTTAGGAGGCTTGGATTTTAGATTTTTTTTGAAACACAAGTAAAATCTTTTGGAAAAAAATTTCAAATATTAATTTTGTCGATTTTTTTTTTCTAAAAATCCACAGTTATCCACAAAAAAAAAAAAAAAAAAGAATGAAAAAAAATTTGAAAATCCACCATTATTTACAAAAAATTTAAAATATTAAATTTTTTGAAAAAAAAATTTCAAAAATGCACATCTGTTAAATAAAATTAAATTTTAAACATAAAATTTTTTGAAGTCTATAGCTATTGTCAGAAAATTAAATTTTGTAGAAAAAAAAATTAAAAATTAAATGAAATTTTTGGAAAAAAAATTTAAATAATATCTTTTAAAGAAGAAAAAAATTCAAATACTCAATTTTCCTGTAAAAAGTAAAAATTACCCAAATTTTTTTAAGGGTGGGGAGGGCTAAAATACTAAAAAAAACGGCAAATAAACTTGGTAATCCTCATAATTTGAAAAAATAATTGGTAGGAAAGCAATTTAGCTTTATCATGACGTTTTATATTAAATTAGCTAAAAAGCAGCTGTGATAGGAAGAGAAAAACACACAAATCCCGCTCTGTATATTGTAAAAACATATAAGCTGGAAGTTCTCTGATGCCTATCTTCAATTCTACTCATGTGTATTCGGGAATGGTTAAAAAAAACAAAATATTAACATGGTATCCCTGACAATGTTTTTAATATTTTGGAGGCGAGCAGCGTAGCTGTCATGACGTTTCATTACATCACCTACAATTAGTGTTGGATCGGTCCTTATTTATTTGGTCCAGTCTAGAAAATAGTCTTGAAGAATTGTAATGTATTCGTGTTTCCTTCCCCCCTTGTTCTCTTCTCTTATTTTCTTGTATGTATTTATATGTGTAAAGTACAGTCTTTTACCTCGTTTTAAGTATAAATAGTCGTGTATTTTATGTATGTATCAGAGTAGCTTATTGTATTAGTAAAAATATAATTGTTCCTATTAGACAACCTTTGTTTTATTCCTCCATATCTTTCCTCTCCTCATTTCTCTCGGTCATTCTGGATTCCTTGGTTTAAATAGTTTGTGTCTCCTCAACCTCGTCAAGACACAACAAGAATGTTTTGGAGGAGAGAAATAATAATGCTCAAGACGTTTCATTAGATCCCCTAGAATCAGCTCTGACAAGGGAGGAAGGAGAAAAGGATATAAACAAGGACATTTGCTAGAATTACTCTGATGTTGATCCCCAATTATACTCCGAGTGCAAAAAGGACTTTGGACTGCCAATCATTGGTACCAGTCCGTGGAATTTTTCATAGAAGTATCGATGGTTTATTAAGCCAAATAAGACAAATGAAATATGTACTCAGATTATTGGACATATCTTGGAAAAAATACGATATTTTATAATATTATAATACGAACATATATATTATATTGTTACTTTGTTTTATAATTTACTAGCTAAGGATTGCCCGGCGTTGCTCCGGCTAAGGAGGGAGAGGAAAATCCACATTGAAAATGGTCAAATTAATTGAAAAATATTCAGAAAATACTTCTATATACTAATAATTATAATATGAATGTGTTTCATTGTTGTTAAATCTCATGAATTCTTCAGACTATATCAATCCGGTGAAGTAAGGTAATTTACAACCTCTCATCATAGCAACTCCCCCCGCCCCCCTCGAAAAAAAACACCTCTTATTATTGCGTCTTGTAACTTTAATATTATTGTTATGAATATTCAAAAAAAGTGTTATTAACTTCAAATAACATACCAATATATATGCATCTACTAAATGGTCTAAATGAGACGTCCATTTTCTATTTACTTCAAAAAATTCCAAAATCGAAATTCGCGAAATAAATTGCAAAAAACTGTTTTGTGCACTAATTTAAAAAAAAAAAATAGTTAATAGCATTTATTGGAATTGTAAAATAAACACAAACCTACCAATACTTTTTTCGTACTTGCAAAAACAAAAAAGTTATGAAAAATAATGTTGTCGAAAAAATAACACTCGATAACTGGTTCATTTGTGTAAATATAGCAAAAATTATGTAACAAAATGTTCCGAAAATTGAAAAAATTTGTTGTGCAATTGCAGTCTCAAATTTTATATCCAAAATGTATCGTTTTGTGGCATTTTTTTTTTTTTTTAATCTTGAAAATTGACGTTTGATGAAAAAATGGCGAAAAAAAAAAGATGAAAAGTTATTCAGAAATGACAGATATTTCAGTTAAACATCAATTTTTGTCTAGCAAATCCCATATTCCATTGGAGGTTCATTTTTTTGCACCTGAAATGAACGAAATTGCAATTTTCACCGCTTTCTTTTTTTGACCAATACTTCTTGACTTTCATTTTTTTGCACCTGAAATAAACGAAATTGCAATTTTCACCGCTTTCTTTTTTTGACCAATACTTCTTGTCTTTGAATAAATTTAGAAAACGTAGTTATTCGTATAGTTGTTGTTTAAAACGCCAATCTCTTTTTGATAAATAACTCAAATCCCTATCTAGTCTCCATCAGTTGCAAAAAACGGTTTTTGTATGTATTTTGGGCATAGCAAAAAAAAAAAAAAATTCAGCCCCCAAGGTTTAACGGTTCAAATACTCCGATGTGGATCCTCAATTCACCTCTGTGTCTAACACGGACTTAGCTCTGCAATAAACCTTCAAGGTTACTTTTCGTCTTTTATGAGCACACACGAATGTTCAATCAGGGGTTTGATTATAATTAAAGGAAGTGAACTAATCAGGAGTTCAATAATGATGACGAAAAGAAAATTCATTCTTCAGCCTACCAATTCCAAAAAACGGGTGAGCTAAAAAAGTACACCAAATTTTCATCACTACGTATAACTCCCCGGGAAAACCTTCATTGTTCCTCTCTGTCTTACCTGAGGACGCACAGTAGTGATTACTTTATATTTATATGTTCTGTCTTCAATAATCAATGCCATTTTCTCCTCCATCCCTTGTCACAGCTGATTTTAGCTGATCTTATGAAATGTCATGAGCATTATTATTTCTCTCATCCAAAACATTCTTCAATTTGTCAGGGTTACCATATTGATATTCGGTTTCTTTTTTTTAACATGCCCATTATACACTCAATTTTCATCACTGAGTATCAAAATAGTAGTAACTCCAGCCTATTTCTATATAAGAAGCGGGATTTTTGTATATTAATTCAAGTTAATCACGGTTTTACTTCACTGACATGAAGATGTAATTTAAATTTTCTTATCTACAGTGGATTTTTCTTTCATTTATCATTGTTTTGAACGTTGATTGATGGAATTCGAATTAACTCTTGTAAAGAACTGACCAATTATCAACAAATAATAAATAATAATTTCATAGATGATGTCCTTTTTCTCTCTCTCTCTTTTTAAGGAAAAGTTGCGAGATAAAATGAAGATAATGACGTGTAAAATAAACCTTTTGATCCAACAAATGAATAAATTTGAGACAACTCCCTTGATTAAGCAAATATGATTTGATGAGGAAATGAGGTCGTAATTATATAATAACATCATAATATATTTACTCTCAGTATCTGTGACATGTAAAAACATAAATGAACCGTTATTTTTCATACAATTATGTCTCTTCGGCCATATACGTGGTGGAAACTTGAAACTGACACACTTGAAAAGAAAAAAGAAGATAGTGTGACGGATGCTAAAGGCCCTCATCTCAAAGTGTGGCAAGAAATAAAAAGGGGTGGGGATTCACATCCGACATGTATGGTGGCCACATTCTCTTGTCCAAGGAAGCAAGAGTAATTTTCGGAGTGTGAGATACTGAAAGACGACGTTGTTGGTAGATAAATTTGCCTAGTACTATCAGCACCGGAACTAAATTAAAAAAAGTTGAGTAACGTCATCAATGCCGTAACTTTGTAAGTTTTGTGACTGAACTGGACCAGACAGAGACGGAACTGGAAGGGACTATGATTAACTATGATCGTCCAACGATAGTCACGTGGCTACATTGATTGTATCTTGCAACGTTTCTTCCAAAAAGAAACAAAATCAGTACTCTCACCCAAAGCAATGAACTTCCTTTTCGACTACAAACAACATTCAAGCTATAATTGATATATACGAAAAAGGATTCCACATTTGTGTGCGCGCATAATGGACGGAGAGTAGCCATAATGATTTATTGTAGAGTTATAATTGTAATTCCTTTTTCCACTCAGAGTAGAAGTGACGATTGACATCAGAATAATTCTTGTCTAGGTCCTTGATTATATCCTTCTCCTCCTGCCCCTCTTCACAACTGTTCACAGCTTATCTATAAAAAAATGACATGACAGCAAATTTGATCTTCTCTAAAACATTCTTTAAATTGTCAGGGATACCACGTTAATTTGATTATATTGGTCATTTTGTATAGGATTCTTTACATAGAGGTACCGTTTTATCCGTTACAACTTATAAAAGTAGAGAAAACATAATCACAATTATTTAGTAAGGAGCACACCCTGTATAGTTATGTAGATGCGTAATTTGCATGGACTTTGAACTGATATTCCTTCAAAAAAATGCCAAAAAGAGCCACGCCTAAAAATCAAGGCTCAAAGTGCATAGGTCAAAAGAGAGTAGTTATCTTTTAAATACAATATACGTGAATATGTTAATTTAATACTTTGAAAAGTTAAGGATCTTCTTTGTAATTAAAATGCAACGATAATAAGTTATATGATATAATTTATTGAATAATTTTACATTAGGGTGGTTTTTTTCAACTTTTTTAAAATTTGGATTAGGGGGTTTGCGGAAAAGTTGTCACGTGGAAAGAAAATAGTGAAATTTCATTGTTCGAGAATGGATTTTCTTTTGGAGGTGATTTTGAATATTTAATAAAAAATTAGTTAAATTGATATTTTATGACTTCTTTAAAATATATCAAGCCTTTTTCATGCTTTTTTTTCTTAACTGTCTCAATATTTAATTTAATGACGGTTTTTTTTTTTTAAAAAGAAGTATTTTTATTTCACCGACTCACATCCCATTTTTGATAAACATATATAATAGTATTGTGACTCAGTCCAGCACCAAAAAATTTTTCGGTTGGGTATTAAGTGGTTTAGAAAGTAGCCAAAATTCCCCACCACATTTATAGAATTAGGAAATTGATAAATTATATTTCTAAGACAATATTGGGCCAAATTAAGTCGAATAGATTAATCGTAGTTTTTAAACTACAGTTAATACTCTAGGGTATTTCAATTCATCCCAGAAATTTGAATTCAATGCCTTTAATTGACTGTAATATCTCTTTAAAATATTGCTTGCATTTTATAAATATAAATGATGAAACCTTTGTGTATAGGATTCGTGTATTTTTCATAAAACTAAATAGTTTTTTTTTTTTTAAAAACTAAACCATAACACGAAGGCAACATTGAAAAAATAGATTGCTGCCAAGATTAATAGAAATACTATTAACTTTGATTGCAACCAGTAACGTTAAATATAATATCTAACTCAACTGCTGAAGTACTTTAAATCTATACGAAAAATTACAGCCAAAAATAAAAAACAAAGAGCGTGAGAATGTGTTTTATTGAGTACAAGATACATGAAATTATTCCTACCTAAAAGGGACATAAATAATAGTTTTGTACTTTTTAGAGTGATTAATTCACATTTACATGACTATTAATATCATGGGCATCTGCAGGGGGTAGAGGCTTTAGGTCCCTCCTCAATTTCAAAAATTGCCTTTGAATGTGCATAGTCGTGTTTCTAGGATAATTATCCCGTGAACAACTACACCTGTTCTGAAGTCACTATCACCTATTGGAACGGAACACTAAAATCTCATTTCTAGCATTCAGCGTTAGAAAAAATAATTCAGTTTCCTTCATTGAACGTACATTCCATGGAACATTTTGTGTTCCGTTCACAAGCCTGGTTTGTTTTATTATTTTGCGACTGAAGTTCGAGTAGAATCTTGCTCAGGCATAAGATCATTCTTAATTCATTAATACCGAAAGAAGTGGACTTCTATGTTCTCCAAGAGTTAGGACAAAAGAAAGATAGAAGGAATCAAAGGAAGATGGGTGATTCCATGTCAAGTGTACACACTCTCACAGCATGACCATCACTTCATTCATTTATTCCCGAATTAGACCGATCTCGCTTGTATAGTGAGTCAGAGAAGGCATAAGTTGAATCTGTTATATAATTTAAGTTTAAAATGAAATGATTGACTCAATCATATTGTTATTTTATCAAATATATAAATTTTCAATCATATTATACTTAAATAAGAATCCTATTTAATTTCATTTATCAACAGAAAATATGTATATTATATATAATACGAGTTTAAATTATAGAACAATACTACCAATATGCTATAAAAGCGGCTCTATATACTCTAAATAATGCTCTTGTTGGAAGGGATTCCATTAAGATCCCACTCTGAATTTGGGATATGTTTGAAAACATAAACTGATACATGTTCTACAAAAATTAAAACAAAATTGGGTATGCTGCTTGGCAGGGGCGCCATTTTGAAGGCTGCACCAGAGCCCCAAACTTTTATTTTTTATTAAAATAAGATTATGATTGAATATACGTTAAAGTTTGTGTTCTTGTGCATCTTTTGACGTAATTAAAAATCGAGCCACTATGAGCGGAATTATGATCTTCTAAATAAAACAGGTCTAATGCAACAGGCTGTGCAGGCACAGGAATTACTTCCATGGCAATATTAAATTATATGCCATTCCAACAAGGAATTACACTTATAACTCTATAACAAATGGTTACTCTCCGTCTTTTATGAGTACACCCAAATGTTCAATCCGGTTTCGTATATACTGGGTGGTTCCTTTAAATCTGAACATTTAATAATTCAATTTTTAGTTAAGGTTGAATGATTAAAATTAACTCATATTTTAATATATTAAAACATAAATAATTAATTACAAGGCAAAGAAAATGACATTTGAGCGTGATCGACGAATTTCCATTTGCGCACTCCTTGACGTTGGAAATACTGCCTTGGTGGATTAACTTTTGCCGTGAGTGCAGGTATACTATTCTGGTGGAAATATATAGTTTTCGAGGAGGATGGTTCGCTTGTACATATCTCAAAAAAGGCACAGGAATGATAGCATACAACATTCCTTTCTGACCCAAACTCTGACGCAAACCTATTTGACAACCCCTTTGGTGTCCATGTGGAGGAGAAGGCCTACAGTGTCCGTCATTTAAACTCCGATGCCTTCAAACCCACTTTCATCTAGCTCTGGGACACAATTACAGAGGACTACATCTGAAGAGGGTGCCAGTTCTTCTACCTCCGTCTGGAAGCCATAATTGCCGCTAAGGACGGCTACATAATGATTAAGAGAGCCCAGACACACATATATTTATAATATTCATTTTGTTGAAATTCTATTGTTAATTAATTAATTATATCTAGTTGATGTTAAAATTCAAAGTGTTCAGATTTTAATGGACCACCTAGTGCAATGATTGCTTTTATGTTGTATATAGGAATTTTACATCTTAACAATTAAATAGTAGTATTGATAACAGCTTACGAAAAGAAAATCCATGTTTTAGTTTGAACACTTTAAAAAATGTGGGAACTACAAAATGCTACCGATTAGTCTCATTTGTCTTTTTACAACATGACAACTTTTCCGCAGTATGTGTAATCCAAATTCGAAAAAAGATGAAAAAAATTAGTCACATCGGACCATTCGATAAACTCTTGTATACTTCAAACACTTGTTGACAATATCGCACCTGACCGGTTCCCTCTTGAATTATCGTACGTCGAGTATCGAGGTTTCAAAGATAGAAATTCCCCATATTTCACATTTTTACTACCTAAAGGGGAAAAACGCGTGTCAAGGTAGCAATAAAATTTGCACAACAGCCGTTCGAACAATTCCCCTCCCCCCGCTCAATTCTGTCAAAACTTCTGTCAAAACCACTCGACCGTTTGAAGCTGGGGATCGAACAGAAGCGTACATCTGTTTCCAGTCTTTCTCTCGAGAGTTCCTTGTTTCATGCTATATTTTCTATGTACATATATAAATTAAAAGAATCTTTATTTGTTTATCCATTCGAATAATAACTAAAAAAAAAAAGTATTTACATAAAGTACATGCTAAAGCTAAAAAGGTACAAAATCAATCCCTATTTTTTTTTTGTCCAAAAATATGATTCAAAATATTTTATTCAAGCAAGGAAAGGATACAATATTAGCAAATTTCATAAATATACATTATATAAATAGTAGGAAATGTTCAATAGAGTGGTTTTTAAATTTGTGCTTTTATTCGAGTACGTGCCATTGCCCAGAGTTATTAAGCATCGTCTAACAGATAAACTTTGAATAAAAAAAAATAAAAAAATTCCCAATATTACTCACCATTTTTAATGAGCACATTCCCACGTTGTTAATCAACTCTTAATTGTTCTCTCCTCAAGAATAAACATACATTAATAAAAGGCTGATCATTTTTTTGTAATATTATGATGAGCCAGGGAGTATTTTAGTCTCTAGAGAGCTCAGTTGTTGTGATTTACATATTCACATTCGTGGCTCAACCTCTTATAAAGTAATATTCACTATTTTATATATTATACATGTACTTCCTTGTTCTTTCTTTTTTAAGCATTAATGACTGTACTAATTACATCTATAATTTTTTTACTTTATATCAGGTTTAGCAATGAGAGTGTGTAGGTAAAGCACAGCCTGTGAGCGTTCTAGATCAGGTATGTTCTACCTTTTAATTCTCAATTGAAATATTTTAATAAGCCACAAAACCTATAAAAATAAATTTAATGAAAAATTGCTTCATAAAACAAAACTATTAGATACCTATTTATTTACAATTTAGACCAATTATATAAAAAACTCATGATCTAATTTTTCAAAGCTAAACCGCTTACTAAAAGGAAAATATGGTACCCCTGTTCAGGGACTTGTTTTTTTTTCCATTTCTTTTTTTCAAGACCGATACTTTTTCAATAATTCCTTTATTTAAGGATAGTTACAGTCCGTCCACCCCCTGCAGACCCCTCTGCTAATAGAGAATTAGAAAATACGCGAGGACGTAAAATATTTTTCAATGTTTGTACGTATTAGGTGTGTTTTTCGCGTTTTGATGATATTGCGACAATTTTAATAAAAAATACTAATTGAAGTGATAATAAGTAGTGGGACGCACTTAAGCATTAAGTGACCCTCAATACAGACCACGGGCTACGGGTTTGACATCCATACTCTAGAGACTAAAGTACTCCTTAGGTCATCTTATCTTTCATTCTTGAGGATATATATTGATTAACTACATGTGAGTGTGCTCATGAAAAACAAAGAGTAACACTTGCATATTATTAAAGAAAAGTTTGTATGTTTGTCAAATAGTCTCTAAGTTCTATAATATTAAGCGCACACTCAAAAAATGTGACGTCGACAAAGAAACAGACAAACCTACTCCCCTTTTATCTCATTTTTTATAACTTGTTGAGCTTAAAATATACACGCTCGTTGCTACATTGATATTTGATATTATGAAGTAGTCTGCGTTCTAAGGTATTTAGCCCTCACTCAAAAATAAAGTTTCGACCGACAGATAGACACACATTGCTTTATAAATATAGATTATGATTAGATATGTATAGTGTACTTTAGTATCTAGGCTAAAGTAAGCCTTAATAAGAAAAGAAATTACAGCTGTTAATATTGATCTTTCATCCTTTAAAGAGAGAACACCAAAATATTGAGTATCTAGGCGTGAGTGTGCTTATGAAAAAGGGAAAAACACTTAGGTTTTGTTGGGGCGTTACCTTCTATATTATTAAAACAACTTTGTCTGTTAGTCGACACCTAATTACTCCGGGCAATGGCAGGTACTGTCGTTAGTTGAGAAGTATGGCTTTAACTTTATACATCCATGTTTTAACTCAATTAAAAAAACAAAAAAAAAGAACCCCTCTACTGTACCTTTTCTAAAAATCCATCCAAAACATATTTCTAATAATCAAAGTGTTAGCCAAAACTACAGACAAATGAAATTCTTTCCATTCATTACTTTTGACGTTTACTCTTCTTTCGTGAGGATCGATTATTGTGCTTGCGCCTTTCCTTTTCCGCTACAGAGGATAGTATTTCCCAAAGAAGAACCGAGCCAGACGCCGAATGAATGAACTCTTGCTTTGTTATAAGGCCATCCTTATTCTCATCCAACTCCCTGAAAATATCATTGATGAGCTCAGTGCCTTTGTCAGATCGTATGTGCTCTTGTTTGAGGATATTTGCAAGGATTTCTTCGAGTTCGGAACGGGTTAAACTCCCTGAATGATCCTAAAAGATGAAATAGGAACTCATTATAATATATTTTATGTAAAAGTACTGGGTTACAGGGGCTTCCGCAGGGGATTGGCTGGAGGGACAGTAGCCTCCCCCCTCAAATTAAATACATTTTTGTATTAACTAAAATATTTAAGATTTAATTTTTTTCAAAAATTTTAATATTATTTTTTCAATTTTTTTTGAAAAAAATTAAATATTCTGTGAGTAGCTTTTGATTTTTGAAATTTCTCTCAAAAAAATTAAATATAAGAGTTTTTTTCAAAAAGTTTTATATACACAACCTAGTCTTTCAATTTTTTTTTCCAATCTTTTACAAAAGAATTAAAATATTGCAATTTTCTTCCCAAAATATTAACTTTTCGATTTTTTTTCAAAAATATAAAAATCAAGCTCCCTTCCCCAAAAAAAAAAAAAAATATATATATAATCCTGCAGCAGATGCCCCTAGGTTGGGATTGGCTATCACTTGTTGAGTGAGATACAGGAATGTTTAAATTCAAGAGATTATGGCTTTAGGTAGGGGGGAGGGGGGGTTGTAAAAATCAAATTCAATTTTAGCCTAACTGTTTGGATGCAAAATGATCATTTAAGCACTCTAGAAAACAAAAAAATCCTGCCAAAAAATTACTTCTTCACCCATGAATACGTATTTCTTAAATCTATTTTCAAAGTAACAAGAAGAAACTTGCAAATTTTGTGATCATTAAAGTCTTTTTAGGCTTAAAGCAAGTGTTGCTTAACAATTTATGTTTACAAAGTAGATTTTTAAGGTCATATAAAAGGTCAAAGGTCACAAAAAAGGTCAAATTATTGGAGATTATTTTAATGCGTGTAATAGGGTTGCCAACTTTGAGGGCGACCTGTTGACTCGATTTTCGATCTTATAAGTAACTTGCTCTTCTCAAAAGAGAACATATGTCTTTGGATTTGAAGATTCCGTTATGATCAGAAGTTTTGTCATATCTAAGCAAAAAGAGTTCAGAAATGTATTAACTGATTTCTTAGACAAAGTAATAAGAGCATCAATAAATACCATTTCAAAAGTCCATGATGATGATCGCCATAGGAAGCTGTAATGAAATGGGGACTTTTGTTTGGGGTTATTATATTTCTCCTCGAAGTTGAAAGATAAATAAAAATCAACTGGAATCGATCAATCATTCGGAATTATAACTGAAGTGTAATATATTATTAAATTGTTAATATTGATTGAGTCATTTGAACTCTTTTATGATACTTTTGTCCACCTACAGCCGTAATTACAACTCTCTTGACTACACCTTTTGGGTGCATGTCGAGGGGAAGGCTTGTAGATTCCATCCTCCAACCACCGGGGCCCTCAAAGTGTTGTGTCTTGACGAGGTTGAGAAGACACAAACTATTTAAACCAAGGAATCCAGGATGACCGAGAGAAATGGGGAGAGGAAAGACGTGGAGGAATAAAACAAAGGTTGTCTAATAGGAACAATTATATTCTTATTAATACAATAACCTACTCTGATACATACATAAAATACACGACTATTTATACTTAAAACGAGGTAAAAGACTGTACTTTACACATATATATACATACAAGAAAATAAGAGAAGTAAGAGCACAAGGGGGAAGGAAACACGAATACATTACACAAAGCCACTGTTAGCCAGCACTGGGACGCCATGAAATAGGACTATATCCGCAGCCATCATTCCAGCTATGGGCGGCTACATTAATGAATAAGAGAGCTCAGACACACATCTATTTTCAGTATTCATTTTGTTGAAATTCTATTGTTAATTAATAAATTATATCTTGTTGAAGTTGAAAATACAAAGTGTTCAGATTTTAATGGGTCACTTGGTACAATCATAACTCCCGAACAAATCCAGAGTTTTACTCTCCATTACTCATGGACACACACACTTGTGACTACAATTTATGGTTAGATATCCTATCCTCAAGAATTAAAGAACAATGATAATAGCTTTAGGAAAAAAAAACACTGTTCAGTTTTCAATAACAAGAAAATTTACACATGATAAATGCTCAGGATTTATGGCCCTACTTACTGCACTTTAAAAAAAAAGAACTGTTCTATAAAAAAAAAAAACTAAACTTTAATACATTTAACGTATCGTAACTTAATATATTAAATACAACAGTTCCTTTATAGCACAATGAAAAAGTTTTTATGTAGACGTAAAACTTCCGTTCAAAACTAAAAGGATAAGTTGGGGGCTCTGGACAAATCTATTTTTGTAGAAGGTGTTGTTATTCGGCTAAAAGGCAACATTAAAGGTGCTTAACTCCGTGATTTCTCAAAATGTTGTATTTATGATACCTCGTGATGTACTTGGATAAATAAAATGAGTATGTGCCTACTATAATCAGGTATTTTTCTCAAGGTCATGACACTTCTTTAACAATAAAAAAAAAAAAAAGATGTAAATTATCATCAAATATAACAAAAAAGGGATTTGTTACTTGTTATATGGAAGGCAAAAACTACTTCACTGACTTATATAATTTTTTCTCTGTCTAGCATTTTAAAAAGATAACATCAACAATGAAACAGTTACTTATACGCAAGTCTTTTTTTTTTCTTTGATCCCAACTCATTTTCCTTGGGCAAAAATACTTTGTGTGTAATATATAAAATTAAGAAAGAAAATGATATCCAACAACATAAAAGTGATCAATATTTGGGAGTCTTAGCTACGTGTTGATTATAATAGATTATTACAAGAATTGTAGACAATATGATGTACCGGTATGCTAAACAAAAAAACCAATATATTTTGTGCTTACCCTGACAATTTGAATAATACTTTGGAGTAGAGAAGCTTCGATGTCATGACTTTTTATTATATCAGCTGCTGACACCTCTGTGCCAGTGGCAGAGCTGAGAAGGCTGCAAATATCGTTGGTATCTCCATCCAGACTACATACAACATCAAGAAATCCATTAAAGGGACCAAATGAATCCCTTAATTTTAACCCACCTTTCCGCTCGGGCGAAGAACTTTTTAAGGAATGCAATATTAGTCGGGAAGCTGCAGCCCTCTACATTTATCAAGAACTTTGTTCTCTTAAATGCAATTAAACGGATGCTTAGCTTTGAAGCTTCCCTTCTCTATTGCTCTGAGTAGCAAGCAAAATAAAGAACTCTACTCGTGAATGTCCGTGCGCTTCTTGTTGGAGGAAATAAAATCTGCAGACTGACTTCCGTCTGTTGGTTATAGTTAACTTCCAGGATGATAATGTGGTCCTGCAACAAGACATCCCTCCTTCCCACGCTGCCAAAGCTGCTCAAAGATGGTTGAGTAGTAACATCGATCTCTCGCCAAAATAAATATGGTCTCCGTATTCACGAGTTCAGGGCATGAACTTTAGGTACGAAAACCTCATTACTATGATGAAGCCGATATGTCAAAAAAAAAAAAAAAAAAATCATAATAAAGAGTTGAGAAGGTGTCTTGAGATCATAGTTGACACAAGAGGGGTTTACATTGAAGATTAGGGGAGACAATATAGTTTTACAGTTGGTAACCAAGTATTTTTTATACATGTCTAGTGGCTATGAACATATATTTCATTAAAGTTAAAAATATTGATTGTCTATATTTCAACGCTGCACCTGGTATAGGTGAATATGACTAGAATTGTCTAAAGAATGAGTTACCAGTAACAGAAAAAAAAAAGAAAACGAAAGTTAACGTGTTCATCTTTATAATTTGAAAAATGTTTGGGAGGTGAGAAGCTTCGATGTTATGACGTTAATTAGATTAGCTACCTTCAGCTGTGAGGGTAAGGGATTAAATTCCAGTCTTACACCATATGGAGCATGGGAATATGCAAGAATTACTCCGATGTCGATCCTCAATTCTACTCCGAGGTCCGACGAACACATATAACTCCCCAACAAGTCTTCAGTCTTACTCTCCGTCTCTCATGTGAACACGCTAAGTATAAAAAGGTCGGAGTAGCAGTAAACAAGGCAACGCGTGTGCGATTTCCTCGTTTGGTGTCATGATGTCAGCACCGAGAAGACTGAAGAGACCATTGATATCTCCTCCCAGACTGCCTATAACATCGAGAAGTCCATAACAGTTCCACATAATAGATATCTGTTCACTTCGTGATTGGTAAATTGAGAGGTTTTGCTGAGTTTTTTCAGAGACAAACATTCATAAGACGTTACATCAGAAATAAAATATGCATTTAAATACTAATGTTAAACGTTGTTAGGCATTTATATGCAAGATACTGATTTATTTTTTGAATTATTATTGCAATATTCGCCTTTTTTGTAATTTCGTGACCTGTAGACCCCCAAATTTGTATTTTGCTAACATATTCCCTTAAAAGGTCATTGTAATATAGACTACATTGGTACACCAGTCATTTAGCTTGAGCAAATTGATCTCTTTTTACGTCCGTCCAGTTTTTTTTTTTTGATAAATTATATTTTCATTCTACTTAAAATACAAGTCAATTTACAAATAAGAAAAAAAAACCTTAAATCAAAAATTATTTTTACAAAAAAATTAGAATATAAATCTCTTCATATTTCAGGTATTTTTAAACCATATTAAAAACTCAAAGTATTTACACATCCACTCTAAATCCATAAAACCCTCACTAACAAGAGCAATTATCCTCTTAAACTAGAGTGATGATTTCCATGTTGGATAAATAAAAAGATTGTTTGTATTAAACATCAATCTAGTAACATTTTTCTTATTTTTTTTTTTTCAATCAGAGTCTTCTTGTAGCTCTACACACTTCTTCCAACTATGCAACCCATCCAAATAGTTCTGGGAGTTGTTCTCTGTAAAATAATTACTCAGAAATCTTTGCAGTCCTCTGTTTGGTAAATATTTCTTTTTCGGGTTTGTAATGGTGTATATATGTGTTATCTACTGTAATTAATCCGGACCAAAACTTGGATTTATTGCGCCTAAACTGCACCAAAAGGGCGATACTGAATTTTATCCATTTTCATAAAAACCCTCCCATCAACTCAGTCAAACCATTGTCGGCCAAAATGGCTAAAACTTTGGTGAGTAACTGTAAACAGATGATAGGTAGACGTGACTAGCTTTTATTTTCGAGTCCTGCCATCTTCACTTTGAGGTAGGTAAAAATTTTCAGACTACCCTCAGATATATTCAGTAAATTGTAACTAACTGTTATTTACAAAGTGGAGACACAAAACTTGTAGTAGCGTTTTAATTCAGATTTTATCCTGTTTAATTTTTATTAACAAGGTTTCCCTACGGAACTTAACGGCAGCTGAAAAAAAAAAAAACAAGTTTTGCTTTTATCTCATGTCTCTAAATGTAAAAATATCGGAGTATCAAAGAAAAAAGGCAACGTTGTTGCAATCTCCTCTGCACAAGTGTCAGTGCTAAGAAAACTGAAAAGACCGTTAGAATCTCCGTCCGGACTGCTTGTTAACATTAAAAAGTCAATTATAGTCCCATATAGCCAAGAAGAACAAAAACTTTTCCGGATACAATATGGATTCCTTCTGGCCTGCTTGCATGTAGCCTTAACTCAGCCCTAACCTCAACTCCCTTGACTTTGTAGTTTGAGACGTCTTGGATAATAATGTCTGCCACACCTTTCTTCCCGATTCACTATGACCTGCCATCATGACAGCGTGTCACTCCATGGATACAAGCTGCTAATCTATTCACCGGGGTGTGTAGGCCCTTATTCCCTGTGAAAGAGGAAGTATTGAATAAAAAGTATAGCTTAATATAGTCTTTAAACATATCACAAACTGGTTTTGAGTTGTCTTCCCTTAACACTATGGAAATCTCGTTTTTCGTAATTTAGTCATACGACCTTCAAGTTTTGGGGCCTTTCTCTGTATATACTCATTTTGGAAATTATTACTTATTTGACTTAGAATCATGAGCACTGAAACCTCAAAGACAAATATAAACTTTGATTATTTACCATGAGATTCTTCTTATTTTACCTTTAGCAAACCTTCCTCCAAAAAGTTACATTTGTCAAAAAACTTTTTAAATTAAATCAAAAAGTACTTTCTTTTCTCACTATTTGAGTAAAAGCAAAAGTTTATTCCTTCTATTTGAAGTAGATACGTGTATACCAGATGAATCAAAAGATTTTATAAATATCTAATATAATCTGTATAAAGTTTTTGATCCAAGACAAGTATGCAGAGGGCTGGGTGTTTACATCAAATCAGCACATTTAAAAAAAATTAAATTGTTACTGAAGCCACATTTTTCTTTGGATTTACTTGAAAATTGGCTTGAATGGTACATATGAATGTTCAAAAGAGGTTATTGGATGTATTTGCTCCCAGCATCAATCAAGGCCTGTATTCGGGCCCAGAAGAATGAGGAGGCGTTGACAGTTCCTTGGTATGTTGGTAATTTTGTCCTTGACGGGGCGATCAGAGAGTCCTTGATGGCATTAGATATTCCATTTTTTTTTAGATGTAACGTGGCCCCAGACAAATTCATCCTTCGAATGAACATCTGGGCCATATTTCCTTCACAATTATGTAATAACTCTGCTCACTCAGCCCCTTCATTTGGGATCGGGGATCACCAGTCTCCAGAAGAGCCTTACAATATTTTGCACAGTCCAGATAGGGACGCCATGTTGTTGTGGATTAAAATCATAGTGACTGCGCTACGCAATTCTTCCTCTGTCGTGGCTGTCACTAAAAAAAGTTTCCAAAAATTGTTGATACAACAATGTTTCTGCCAGCAAAAAAGAAGGCGCCATCGAACATATACATGATAAAAATTGCTGGCGCATGTAAGTCCCGATTTGATCTTAATGCCATGTGTAAATAGTACATTAAAGAGTTTATTTATGTTAAGTACGTTCCATTATTTCTCAAAGTTATCTCTGAAGTGCCTTTATAGCACTACATGTTTTTATTATTAAGTTTGTTGGTAATTAGTTCCATAACTTGGCTATGACATGCTTCAGAGGTGAAAGTAAGACAAAACGGACAAAATGAATAATTGACCATAACTTTAGAAATTAATTTTGTTGGGCAATAACGAGTTCCCATTTTCTTTTCTTTAATTTTACTTGACCTTGTGGATCGGAAGTATTCCTGATCTTAGTTTATTAGCATATTAGTCGCTGAAGAAGCACTTGTAGCTTTGAATACTTTTTAAAAAGAGTTTTCATGTTCAGGAGAATTACATTGCCAATCCTTTGTGGTTTCATTGTACAAGTTGGAGCTTCTATAAGCAAATTGTACAAGTTGCAGCTTGTATAAGTAATTGTACAAAGTGCAATTTCTTCGTCTTTAAATGTATTATTTAATTAGAACATTGTAAAATATAAATTACAATTCAATTATTTAACAAATAAAATTATAAAGTTATAAGCTAAAAAGTGCAAGGTTAAATCGTTGACTTTTTGGGATTCGAACATATTAATTATATAATTATGTAGCTGCTGCAGGTAGAATGAAAATCTCACTTGACATTTCTCTAAAAAACAATTATTATGATAAACTTGCTATGTTTGAGTGATATTTTGTATTGTTTTTGTCGATTTTATATGCAATAACCTAGATATTAATCTTTGAAATGATCAACTCAAATGAATTTAAAGTTAAAGAACACAAAGTTAATATTAAAATCAATTAAGAGACTTAGTTATCTGCAGCATTCAATTAATTAGCTAAAGATTACACTTTAAACGGTCTTTTGAACCTCTTTAGTTAATTGTAATTTTGTCATTGTCAAAAGAAAGATTATAAATACATCTTTGTTGAGCTATTTTCATGTATTACAGCTTTTAAGTAATAAATAATAGGCATGGAAAATTGGTAACATCACTTACATTTTTAATAAATTTTATCGATACATAGTAAAATTACTAATGCTTTCCATTATAAAATAATCAAATAATATAAAAATATATTCATTACATTCCAAAAAAAAAAAAAAAAAAAACACACAAAAGGGGTCCATTTTATTATTAGTCATTCAATAGCTTAGATTAGGGGAAATCCCTCTTAAATAATCTATAAGATAATCTTTCTTATAATTTATAACAGGCCTTCTCAACTTCTCTGATTAACAATGTAAATTTTCCTTCCTTGATAAAGTTAATGGCCTCCAATGTAGTGTTCAATCTTTGTTCCTATTTAATACATTCTAAAAATTTCCAAATATTTAGATGAAAGGATGCCATTTGTTTTTTGTGAGATATTTGGAAGGACGTCGACTACATCGTCGGTTAGGCCTTCCAATCAAAGTGTCCTCAAAATAGTTGATCACGCCTTGAGCCTCATTTGGAAATATATCATTCTCACAAGGAGCTTCGAAAGTATTTTTAACCGGCTCAAATGCCAATGCGCCCAGCATTTTCAAATTTAATGCAAATGTAGAATCATTTTCGTAACGCTGATTAAGTCCAGTAGATTGAATCCTTCGTACAATACATTGAGAGAAATGCAAAGAACATCTCTGTTCCGTGTTTGGAAGTACGTATTTGATGGCATTCATCAATCACATTTCAAAATCTGTGGTGATGGTGATAGGGAATGAAGATGGATCAAATTTCTTTATTGCTTACAAAAAATTTATATAAGTAACTTCAGCTTTATAAGGGAGTAGAGCATATACAAGTGGCAGAGATATATTTTGTCCTTAAGCCATGAATAGTACATAATTGATAAAAAAGAGTGGGGCTTGTTTGAAAAGTTCCGTCCGTGTACCAGTGCTCCACTTCTTGAGAGTAGTTTTAAATTTCTTTGTGTACGCAAGATTAATACACGCAGATCTTCATTTCCTGAGTCAAAAAATAAAAAACTCTTCCCCACTAGACAGTTTTGTGATATCGTTGAGAAATACGATGTCTCGTCGATGTTGTGGTAGTGCCGGACAAAGACTACTTCTTTGTCTTATGGTGCGCATCGTCCTCTTGATATTTTTTTGGCTGGTAATTTATCTGCATCCTTCAAAAGCAGTATTATGCTGGGAGATTCTACAGATTCAACAGCCTTTGATCTGATGTTTTGGTAGATAGTTTCAACCTCTACCTCCGCTGCATCTCCAAGATGATTATGTTCTCCAACTATTTTGACGATTTTCTTTTTAGCTAAGTGAATCCAGGATCGACATTTTGTTTATTGGTACATTTCACATTTCCAAAAATACTAATTTGCATGTTGCCTAATCTTTAAAGTATCATTGTCCCTTGAAACACAGATTGATATAATCTTTGTCACTCTAAATATAAGTATATTCCATGGTTACTCCTCAGTCTTCACAAGCTCAAACAAAATTAAAAATAATAATTTTCAATTGACATCGTCATTTAAGTAATGTCCGTCTTAGCAAGTAAATCCAACATATTGGTAAAATGGGATGTGGCAATTGGCTGAACGTAATCCCTGTATAGACAATTTGCCCAAGATGAGTAGTGATGTGAAAATTATCTAAATTTTTGAGTCCAATTCAAAAAGAAAAATATATGTTGGCAAGTTTGATAGACAACATATCTCCTGTATCACTGTAAAACTATAGTGCTTCTTCCTCGCTAATAGGTTTGAATTTTCTAAATAGGGACATTTCTTAATTAATAAGAGCACTAATATGTTACTTATACTTTTTTCCAGATGTGTATTGACTAGGATTTCGACAATTTTCATATCTCTAATGGTGAAAAACTGAAAAAAAAATGACGAATGCCACAAATAGGGTTTGTCAACATAAAGGCAATCTTGAACAAAAGTCAAGTAAATGAGAAAATCCCAATTTATTTTATTACAATAGAAAACCCAATATTTCATAGACTTATTTGAGTAAATTATAGGCTCTGTATTCAAATTAGTGGGATGAGTTAAGATATGAATGAATTTTAGCTATAGTTAAGAAACTTTATTTGATTTAAAGACTTATGTTTGTCCTAATATACCCATTCAAATCAGATCGGCCAATCATTCATTCTTTCATTGTGACGATCAATTTTGGCTACTTTGACAGTAATTTGCAACGTACTTAAAAAGTTAATAAGAATATTTTGTTGATAGAAATTGAAGATAATTCGTCGAAGAATACAAAAGTAATCTATACTCAATTATGAAAAAAACATTCTAGCATCCTTTTGTGTTGACGGACCTATCGAAATCATAGCATCTCTTATTGAGGATAAAGTATCTCGGATCTCTTCTTTTGTCCTAATTCTTAGAGAACATCGACGTCGTTCCGTCTATAATTAATGAAGATCGATCTAATCAAATGAAAAACACTTTTATACTTAAAATTTGTTTCTACATTTACTCAAATGCTTATGTTTTTTTATTTATTAATATAATTAAATTTTATGATTATAGGTTATGTATCATATTAATGCTCTGTTTATAAGTAATATTTTACTTCATTGTATTAACATATTATTTTAATTGTAATGTCTTGAATAAACGTATGATATTGACTAATTCAACATATCTGTTTCATGTATTTATTCATAAATATAACATTTCACTTCGATTTGTAAATATACAATTATAAAAAATAGTGAAATAGGAAATTAATACGGGTAACCTTGTTTAATTTCTTCTATTTTTCACTCTGTAAATCTTCTTTAGCAACTATATTTTTAGTTAATGGCTCAGAAAAATATATCAAATGAACAAAATGATATATCAGACACACTAATAGCAACACAAAATATAGATATGAAAAGAGTATCGATATTCTTATATGTATATATATTTTTATTTAATTGTTTATGTTAAAAATGGTCTTTTATTGCATTTTTTTTTTGCATGCTCAACTTAAACGCAATCTCTTTTTATGCTCCAACAATAGTCTTGTCATCATATGACCATCCCATCCTCCTCCACTACGTTTTTCGATTACTATTAAATCTTGATGAAATCTTTTTTCCTATTCATCACTTACATGATCAAGGTTATCAGGAGAGCTTGCAAGATGGCTATGAAGAAAATGAAGTTTGATACTCATTTAACATTCAATTTCTCTAGTCCTCTATCTGTATATGCACTAACTCTTTGTAGTCAGTTACTTTATAATTCCTCAGTAAGTTATTCAAATATTTGGAAGAAAAACAAAACAAGCATTCCTTTCCAGATTTGTCGTTTTATTGATCAACTCTTCATCTCTGAAGAGTTTTTATATTTTCACCCCATCAAAAATACCATATTCTATATGGGACATTAACTTTGGTTAAAGGAATCTTTTCTGATTCAAGTGTGAAGCTAGGAGAAGATGTTTTTTTTCTTTGTAATCCCAAATCAAGTATCAAATCATTTAATTATAGCAGATCAAATTCTCTAAGGTAACAAGATATATCTTCTAAAATTTCAAAGTGTGGATCATTATCTTAGGTTTACTTGCTTATATTCGAACTTCTTGAAAATTAAAAAAATGGTTAGCCGTAATCAGACCGTCGCACATGTGCTAATTCTTGTACATCACACAGTCCCTATTACGCATTCATAGACAATTCAGGATACCAAAATAAGAGACATAAGAGATGGAAGGGATTTGGGAGATATCAGTCTACGGACATACTGTTCATCTAACCTCAATTGGGTTGCTATTCAATGATTAAAATCCAGGATTGGAACAACACCTCTAGACCTTTTATCACAGAAATCATTCTTTAAAGTCAACTCATTAGTTTTGTCCCTTCACCGCTTCGACTTCTCAAAATACTGTGCCACACGCAAAGTTGTTAACGTGCGGTAAAAGAAGCAATCATCGCTTCAGCTCAAATTTGTGGGCAGGAGACATGGGACAGATATATCGGAGCAGAATTAAAATTGCTTTTAATTTTGCATATTAATGAAACAAAAAAATAATTAGAAAATACTATTGATTCATATTTTTTTTTTTGAAAGCTTATCGAAAAAAAAGGAATTAAATATTCATAATAAATGAAAAATATCAAACTTATAGAATGTAAAATTAAAAAATGCTTAAATAAAAACAAATCAACAGTAGAAATTAAGGAATAATAATTAAAAGGAACATATTTTTAAGAGTTTAATTGATATTTTTCGTTGTACAAAATTATTAACTGTTACAATGGGGTGTTTTATTTGACATAAATGAACAACAAAGGTATATGTAGTAATAACATTTGACATTTGTTATCAAAAAATGAGATTTTATTATTAAAAATGAAGAGAAACATCAAAATGCATGCGTGTAACATGCGGTACGAAAAGATAATGTTTATTTATTGGAAGCTTTTTGCAAGTCAAATACTCATACCATGAGTAAAATATGTTTAATCTCTAATACTGAAAAAAAAATAAAAATTCTTTAACTGGATTTAAATCGATAATTTTAATGAAACAACACCCAAATCTCCTTTTTTTCGACAATTTACAAATTTTCAAATCAAAACTCGTCCATGAAAGAGCATTTTTTTTTGGACGTTTGATGGTTATTTTCTTGTTTAGAGGAATAAAAAGGAGAATGACAAATAACGGGCGCTAAATAATTCTCCATCAAATATATATTTATATGTAATTGGAGGTAAAATGTCTAACTATCATTTTTTTAATCTAACAAAATACATGTAACATATAATTATTTTGTAAAGTGTATTTCAATACCTTTGACTCACCTGCTTTGTTGATGCAAAAAAACAGAGTCATGGTTAGCAAGTCAACGTAATACCTACATATGTATGTGCTTTTCAAGCATCACCTGATTATTTCTGAATAGATTTCAAGTTACCTATGTTAAATTTGTATTCAATATTGAAAAAAAGTCTTTCACGCAGATCTTTTGCAATCTACAAACATATTTCATATATATTATATACAACACAAACTAAAATGTAAATATTCATAAATCATACATAAATATTTGAGATTAAAGAACGTAGATAGATTTTGTAGAATGTATTTGTGTTAGGGTGGAGTTTATTTGTTTAATTTACGAAATACGGAGTTCCACAGACTCCTGGTAAATGTTTTTTGGAATCGAATACAGCCTACATCAACAATATATTTTTTTATCCACAAGACAATAAAACAAAATTGACGAATCAAAAGAGTAATATTGTTTTTTTATTATGACATGTCAAATTTAGTATTTTGTTTAACACAGTTTTGATAATCATATCCGATTAATAATGATTTTTTCGGAAATGTTTATTAAAAGGCTTGGGAGGGATAATTGTCTTATACAACAATATGCACAATTAAATAATTAAGCTTTCTTATTTTATTTATTATAGATAATTAACGGATCAAATAATTAACAATTAGCAAATGTCTTAAAAATTTTGGGGTTTCCCGTCAAATCCGGTTCCAATTAACTAATATAAACAAATTGCCCATATTTGTAAGTCTTACATATTACCAGATCTAATTGGACCAGTTTTAGCTCTCTAGCATGAATATCTGTTGAGTTATTTGAATTCAAAGAATTTTGCAAATTTTAAATTATGAAAATGATTTGAAAAAATGTTTTTTTTTCATATTAGAAATTAGTGAATTGATAATTATAAATCGCATCAATCCAAACTCATGGGATAAATTACAATTAGTCTGATTTTATAAAATAATATACCAAACAATTTTTTGGGAATATATATTTGAGACGGAAACGTACGTTCCTCACTTCTTCAATGCATGATATCAACTTTGTACCAGGTGGTCCATTGAACTGAACAATTACTAAATTAATACATAAATAATTAATGTTGAGTGATTGACATTAATTCATACATATTTCGATAAATTAAAGCATTCAATTTGCTACAAAACTAATCAAACATGATCTCTCTAGCCTACGTAAAAGTTGAGAAAATGAAACTTGAACGTGATTTACGAATTTTGATACGTGTACTCCTTGACACTAGCCGTCTCCAGGACCATAGTCAGTCCCAAATGTTGGATAAGAAGAAGGACTGGTCCCAGAAGAGTTAAAGAAAACAGAAAAGGCTAAACTGGATCTGGATGATTGAAAGAAAACAGTCCAGTTTCACAGCAGAATGTAATAAATATATCATTAATTTGGTTGAAAGAACCTTGTGAGGGTGGGGATGCCACTTTTGACACAAGCAATGAAATAAATACATCCCTCCCGATATAAGACTCTTTTGAATGAGTGTAGTGAGTTCTTTTGAACTCCTTTTTAACACACTTTTGGTGTAGGCTTGTAGTATCTGTCATCCAAACACCGAGGCCCTCAAAGCCACTGTCAGCCAGCACTGGGACGCCTGGGCAGAGTACTACATCCGCATTGGGTGTCAGGCCTTTCGCCGCCGCCACCCTAGTAGCCATAATTACCATTAAGGGCGGCTAGATTAATTATTAAGAGAGCTCAGGTACACATCTATTTATAGTTGTAATTACGCTGTTGTTTAATAGATTATATCTTTTTGAAGTTTAAAATTCAAAATGTTCAGATTTTAATGGACAACTCAGTATTTTAGAATCTTTCCTCTTAAAGGAACCCAGGGCCACCCCCATAACTTATTCAGCGTGATTGCGACGCATGATAAAAAAGTAAGTTATCTTGCTGTACCCTCTATATCTTACATAAATCACAGGATGAGGCCAATAAGGCATTATCCCACTATAATTACATATTACGGTTGTAGTATTTGTCGGTCATATTATCGTTTAGACATCCATAGTAACTCCAATTAATAATTTTTTTTAGGTACTTTAGATATTTTCCCTTAATTACGTGAAATAAAAAAAGGTCATCATGTTAATCAAAATCAGTATTTTTTGCCTTACCTATGTTAAAAAAAATACAGATTTTCTAAATTTAATCACTTAAATCATTTGACTGTGATACAATAACGAACAACACAGATGGACGGAAGGGTACAATTTATTTAACTGCAATTATGTTCCTTTGGACAGCTGCATGCCAAATTCCCATATTATTTTATAAAATATGTATTATAGTAATTTTACTAAACTAAGTTTCTTATTTTGTTTACAAAAGCTGCAATGTGTAGTAATTAGATGATAAAAACTCTGTAACACGTTATCAAAATTAGAACTTTTGTTTTTTATTATAGACAAAAGATTTTTGTTTCTTTGAAAATCGATTAAAATCGAATTTTTTACTTATAAATTGAGGATTTTTATTTTTTAAAGATACCGACACGCTATTTTTGCTAATGTTTATCCAATAGAACAAAGGATATTTTCCATATAAAACGCAATAATATGTTTGTAACACTGTAAGGTTATATATTTATAAAATTATTTTTTTTTGTTTTCGCGTAAGAAACAAAATTGTCCAACTCCTTAAAATGACAATTCCGTTACTCATATAATAACATGGCGTGCTAAAACAATACAAAGAAAAAAATTCTAGAAAATTTAAAAACTTTAGAAACGTTGAACTACCTCTACCTAATTTTCAAAATTGTTCTAAATTTCATATGATACTTTTAGACTAATAAAAGAACATTTTAAAACTTTAATAACTCCACATTATTGAAAATTTAAAAAAGAAGGCCCACCTTAATGTTCATAAAAGTCTTGATGGAATGTAGTAACATAGTAGTGTTGAGACTCGGTCCGGGACCGAATTATTTCTTCATTTTGGTATAAAGTGATTTTTTCTAGACGGATTTGGACCGATATTTGAACATATATTCCATGAATTTTTTTCCTAGTTGTGATTACAGATTGTTCGCCTTTAAAAAAATATTATGCAGAGTAGTTTTACGGACGTCATAATTTGAACAGTAATTAAAGGAGACGGATATTTACAGCATCAAATCCTTATAATAGGACTTTAATTAAGATTATCAAATCATATTTCATAAATATAAAAATTACACTTGTAAACTCTAACAGTCATAGGGCAGGTGATGAAATTTAATTATTTTATTTTGAAAAAAGGGGTTTTATCAACATCAAGGATGTTTTTTAAGTCCTAATGCTCGCAAATAGGTCAAAATCATGACTCCCACTGGTTTAAATCCAATATAAGTCCTAGTCCTAATGCTCCAAAACAAGTCCATAAAATATATTATTTATTCATTATGAAATACACTATTAACAAAATATAACGAATCATCTTTAATTCATTGTACTTTTGAATGTTATAATCTTTAGTGGTTTAAAATACATATAGTATTCATGAATTTGTGACATTATTTCACTAGTACAAAAATATAAGCTGTATTTGGTTGTCAGCTGTGGATATTTCTTTTTCTATTCACCTAATCAGTGTACTGAATGTTAATTAGTTGATTTGGTTATTGTTCAACTAAACTTCTTATATAAAAATGACCCATAATTTAATTAACTTTTTTTTTTTGGTCAATTTTGAGTTTTATATTTTAATTTCTGGGATGGTTTGAGATACTTAAGTATACAAACTATAGTCTAGAGCCTTCATTTGATAAATGAATCTTTGTTTAGTTCCAATATGGCCTTTTAAATATATTCCATCAAATCAACTTTCGATATCTGAGGAATAATTTTGTCGATTTTTCAGTGAAATTTGCTGCGTAATTAGATTCACAAATACAAATATAGGCCAGTCGTAATTTTGATCAAAATAATATATTTTGACCCAAACCCTCAAGAGGATGACACAAGGTTTGCAAATATTTGTGCAATGCTAATTATGAAAATTAAAAGTAGTAGACATATTTAAGTACTACATTGGCAGCTTTGATGTGCTTATTAAAAATAATATAAGGATCCCTTCAATTTGTGTATCGTAGTACAAAGAAGCTTAATAAATCAGTTGAACATAATCTACTTAGTTATTTTTTTCAATGTCTAGTGTATTTTGCAGTGAATATGTTATATAACTACATAAATATCTATTTTTGGCTACTTTAATGAGCTCCCACTGAGATTGGAGATACCTCAAATAGATTTTTTATCTTATTAAATTGCTTTTTTTCGATAAACTACCAAACATATAGATTTTAATTATATACTCATTACTGGGTGATAAATAAAAAAAGATTTCAAAAAATTGATTCCATTTGAATGTTCCTACTAAATCTCGACTAAAGATGAAATAATTAAAAACTCTTGTGGATCTTAGCACATTATAGAAAACTTAAATGTGTTCAAATGAATATAACTGTGGATTTTACAATGAGATTTTTCTAATACTACTGCAAGTCTGCGTCTGCGAGATTATATATTGTTTTTTTTAGGCTTGGTATGAGGTATTTTTTTAAATTCAAAAATTATATTTTTTTTAAAAAAGAATTTCAATACTTTAGAGCTGTTCAGAAAAATTGAAATATGTGGAAAAACATTTCTAAACTTAAATCTTGAATAAATTTTTTTTTCAGAAAATTATTCCAAATATTATATTTTTTGGAGAACAGTTTCGTTAGTCTATAGCTACTCCCAAAAAATTAAATTTTTCTGAAAATAACTCCAAAAATTTAGAGTTGTCTAGAAAAAGCTGAATTTGTTTGGGGAAAAAAATTTCTAATATAAACTTTTTTTTTCTAAATTCAAATATTAAATTTTTCGAATATAAATTTCAACAATCCAAAGCTATTCAGAGATAACTAAATTTTTTGGAAAAAAATTTGAAAAATTTTATTTAAAATATTTAATTTTTAGTAAGAATAAAAATTACTTAATTTGGGGGGGGGGAGGGGATACAGCCCCTCTAGTCCTCCCTCTGCGGATGCCCCTGCTACCAGTCCATAGTTACTGATGAAAATCGTGTGTATTTTAGTACTTTCAGTACTAAAGTATGTCATTTCAAAACGTGAACGAATTTTCCAGGCTCAACTTTATCAAAATGAGCAAAAAGTTTACTCGTAGTAAGACAATGATACTTTCTTTCCTTACTATGATTTTTATAAGTTAAAGCTCAAAGTGGCCACTCTGAGCCTCCACCATGACCTTCATCCTACACCTGAAGTTCTAGTACGTATACTGAAGAACAGAAAATTAATTCTGCAGATTACCAATTCTGAAAAAAGGCCAGCTAAAAAATGCAGACGATTTATATCAACATCTATACAGGGGCGTCCGCATGATATATATATATATTTTTTTTTTTTGGGGGTTCTTGGTTTTTGGAATTTTTTTTGGAAAAAATTTCAACAATTTAGAAAGAGCTGTTCACAAAAAAGTTAAAAATAAATTAGAGGAAACACTTTCATAGAAAACATATTTAAAGAGCCTTTATACCTTTTTCAAGTGACAAATAAGCTTAGCTGGTGGTACTGGAAAGAATGTCTCAAGGGTGGTCAAAAACCTTTTTTCAAATTAGGAATATCCTAGGGCATGAAGAACCAATGAACTACCCCCCAAGACTGGATAAAAGGAATAAATACTATTTACCTAATAAAAAATTAACAAGTACACACGGATCTAGTAGGTAGGTAAAAAACCATAGCGAAAAAACTAGTTGGACATATTAGATCTCCCAAAGTCTGACATCAATAGTAAAACCCTTTTCAAAACACAGCAAAAATGGTTCAATTAATGAATCATTACCTAATCAAATTATACACATAGGTCGAATAATCAGGATGAGAGTAAATATAACTCCCTATGTGGTAAGAAAATATAAACGTCAGTAAACATTCTCTACGAGAATGATAAGATAAGTCCTTTGGTACGAATGCATGAACTAAAAATAGAAGACGATCTACGCAAATGAGTGCCGCGATCTGAACCCTCTTCTTGTACTGCGTGCTCATGGTGGTAACTAGGATAATGTTTTTCTTAGCAATTGGCAGCTAATTATGTAGTCTACAACATTGTTCTTCGGAACTTTGTAAAAAAAAAGACTCTTAATCTCTCAAAATTTGCATAATAGATATGAGTAAATAATAACGACTGGCCCGGAAAACTAGCCGGAGCACCTGGTTTTGCTCAGACTTATGATCAGTGATGAAAATCCTGTGAAACATGGGCGTGTTTAAAAAAACCGAAAAACGATATAGTGACTCTCATAATTTAAAGGTGTTTTGGAGGATATAAATTATAATACTCATGACGTTTATTTAGATCAGCTGTGACAAGGGAGGAAGGAGAGAATGAAATAAATAAGGGAATTTGCTAGAATTCTACTCTGAGTAACAAAATAAATTACAATTATAGTTATGCAAGAAATCCTCAGGGCTGCACTTTTATGAGGACACACGAATGTTACATCAGAGAAGCGATTATAATAATTAAGTCAAATTTTGTACAATTTTTTTAACCCTTCCATACATTTGCAGAAGAAAATATAAATTATAATACTTAGAATACTTGTATAAAAATAAAACATCGCAAAAAATTTGATCATTATTGTAAAATAATGGGGTTTCAAGTAGATATAACTTTTTTAATCGTATAGTAAAAAAATTGAATTTTTATTAGTAATTAAAATGGGGGGGAGGGGGAAATATTTCCAACTTTAACCGAATTGTTGGAATCAAATTAGAACACATCAGTTTTTGTTGAGGTTGAATGTAATTTATAAAATAAAAGCTACAACTATATAATTTTGTAGCTATCGTAGTACCAGAAATCTGTAAGCCTCGACTCAAGCGCCCCCACTACAAATGGGATAAAAGAACTATCAAATTTCTGCAATGATATAAAATTAGTTCATACGGATATTTGTCAACCGTTTGTCATATTTTTATGAAAAAAAAACAATTAATTAGATTCAAATAGTCAAATGTATATCTAGACCTAAATAAGAACCCTGTGATGGGCTTGATATAGAAATTAAATAGTTTCATAAAAACTGTAATTTATGGATTTCAGAGTCCTGAGTTTTGTTTATGAGTGTATGTTTGACTATTTAAAGCCAATAAATGCTTTATTTCCATAACAATATGAAAAATGTCCTTTTGAACTTGTGTTCTTTCATTGTTGTCATTTCTTAGTTCTACAACGCTATTTTTAGCGGCCACGTTCGAGTCTTCATTTACAGGCTTCTAGTATGATATGGTTCGTAGGTAGAAGTGAACGCCACGTACACCTATTAAATAATGAATGAAAAGAAGACAAAAGGCACACAAACTCCTGTTGTCCTTTTCTAATTTTTAAAGGTATTTTATAATTACAAACAATGCAATACTAGTTATACCTGAAGGACTCAAGAGAAAGGCTAAAAAGACAAAAAATCAACAACAACGACATAAATATAAAGTGATGAAATAAGTTTCTTATTTACTTATCTTACTATGTTTCTTACAACAATTTACACCAAAACTAGGCAATAATGCAGTATTCAGAGCGAGAAGTTAACACCATGACGACTCATTAAATAATGAAGAAAAAAGGAGCAAAAGCGCGCGCAACAACCATTTTTCATTTACTAACTTTTAAAAGTAGATTTTTCATTACAACGCATCTGATAAGTAGAGATGGTTTTTTTGTAAGAATGCAAGGAAAGGGCGGGAACAAGACATATGGTTCCCCTGAATTTAAAATATTTGTTAATATCAACTGCTTGTTTTATGAGTTGGGGGGGGAGGAAATGAATTGCTGCTTTAAAGAGGAGAACCTTCTTCATTTAAAGTATCCTACGTGCCGAGAAAATATTATAATTATATTCTAATTTATTTATATTTATTCCATTATTCATTTTTAAATCAATTTACACCAAAGATAGGCGAGAATTCTTCTTTCGGGCATAGATGTTATCAGACAGACAAATTATTACAAAAATGAACAAAAAAGAAAAAAGGTCAGACGCATCAATCCCCGTTTTTCCTTTGCTATTCCCTATACTTAGTTTTTCCTTTACACACATCCCCTACCTAGTTATAAGATATTAATCATTCACAAAAAATGAAGCTTTGATAGATACATTTTGTTTTATTAATTTACAATACATAGATTTAAAAAAATTATAAAATATCATAGATCAACTTGCCTTATCATATACATTATCAAAGAGCCATTGAAGTTTCTCCAATGGACCTGCGGATTCACTAACAGATGTGGCAATGGTAAATTCCTCAAAACTTAGTCGATTATCCTTATCTGAGTCAAAGAGATGAAACACATTCTCAGTAAATTTCCCAATTTCGTCTCTTGAAAGAACTTTGGCCGATATTCTATAAATAGTAGAAAATATCAAAGGTTAAAACTTCTTTTCATTAATAATGACACATATATAATTTATTCATCAATGACTTATTTCTTCAATATAGCTATATATATTTTATACAAGTCAGGGATAAAAATGTGCTTTATAAAATAAAGGATCCTTTCTTGTAGATTATTTATAGACGGTTCTAAGGAAAGAAATTTATAGGTGGTGGTGTGTTCAAAAAGTATGATGACTTTTCAAATTTTGTGGCAAGGGACCTTTGGTATCATCCATTTTTTTATTTTTTTTATGTTAGTACACTTGCCACAAACATATATTTACTGTTTCAGCTAAATAATATGATTAGTTTGTATGCAAGAGGCGGTTAAATATATTTGCGTGTTGTTGCGTGACTTGAAATGTTGACAGATGCAAACGGTGAAACTATTCTGAGTAAAAACAAATTTTTACAAGTGAAAAAAACTCTTTCAAGATGGCCGGGTATGTGCCAATGATGAGCCTTGCTCTATATGCCCAAGTACGTCAACAATAGATTCAAATGTTGAAGCAGGCAAGAAAATTTTGTTTGAAAACCGTAGAATCACTATCAGAGACGTTGCTGAGGATATTGACATATCGGTTGGCTCGTGCCATCAATTTTTTTGAATGTTTGTGGTTTGTGGTTTTGGACAAAAACAACACAACAATAATTCTTCAGCCACCGGATTGGGCCACATGAGACTTTTTCTTGTCTCCAAAGCTGGAAAGATCAATGAAAGGACGGAGATTTGCAACTAATGAGGAGATAAAGACTGCATCGCTGGAAAAGCTCAAGGCTATACGGAAAAGTGTTTCAAGGATTTGAAAAAGCCTTGGCACTTGAAGGGAATATTGATGAATAAATAAATATTTTTGCCTAAAAATACAAAGTCACCTTACTTTTTGAACACACCTCGTATACGTAGGAGAAGAAGAAAAAGGGACAATAATAATCAAATAATATTAAAGAAGGATTATTCAATGATCTCTATCTGGAGGAGTACAAGCTCCAATCACATAATCTGTTGTGGTGAAAAATATCATTTCTGTTGATAAATTCCTATTGGCAACTACTAGGTATTAACTTTTGTAAACTTATAAATCTATAATATTGGTCGTAATTGGAAATTTATATCAACATCACGTAGTATTTGAAGCAACTCTTCCATTTGAGGATAATATTTGAAATCCCAAAAAAATGATGGATCGACTGAATCTCATCAATTCAAAATCAAAGAAGAACAAGGCTTACTTAAAAATTCATATGTTAATCCTTTTGATGGTATTTTAGTTTTTTCTTGTTCTCCTAGCTATACAATTAATCAGATCGAGATACTAGAGTAAAGTTCGAACCGACACACACAAAAAAAGAGGGCAGAACATCACGATAAAAATAAGAAAAGTAAACAAAAAATTTGTACCCAAACAAAACAATAAAAAATTATAAAACTAACCTTTGAAACTCTCTTACAGTGACAAATCCCTCCGGAAACTGTTGATAAAACTCCTTTCTCCGAGACTTTATTTCATCATCACTGAGTCCAGTCAAATTTTGAAGTCGAATACGTGATTTGGAAGAGAGGGGGACTGCCCCTTGAATATCCTCTTCCTTCATCATTATTTTACGTTTCAATTGTTGAATCCAGTTTGTGAAGCGAGCGAGGAGTCCAATTGAATCTTCAGAACTTTCAAGTTCGCTTAGCTGAAAGGAAATAGCTGCATTAATAAATGCTATTCGTAGGTGCAGTATAAGTAAATCAATTTATATTTGCTTTCACGTAGAAGTGATTGATTACATGTCATGATTAAACTATCATGTTCAATAATAATTTAAAAAAAAAATAGATTTTTATAATTGATTGTGAATAATGCAATACAAATGACCCTATTCCAAAGAATGGCTTGTGAGTGAGTAACAAAATCGAAAATTATAGCTCTAAAGTAGGGATAACCAACCCGTAGCCCACGAGCTACATTGTTGTTTGGTAGTTTGGACATTTTTTTAAGCATAAAAATAATATGTTTTTTTTTCTTATATTATATGCCAAATTTTGGATTATATGCCTGATTTAGTTTGCAAATTCTTCCTTCGTTTAGGCTGTTAACCCCCCAGAAGATGTAGTCACAACCTCAAAAATAATTATTTTTAAAACGTTTCACAAACAAAAGAAGTGTTCCGTTACAAAATGGCTGCTTAACCGTTTTTATGAATAAACAGAGACTGATAGTGTCCCTTGGTCATTCCATGTTAAATAATTCAAAAAAAAAAAAACCCGGCCCTCTCAGATTTAAATGATTTTTCGGTACATAAGCTCAAATTCATGAGTTGATCAAATTTCCCAAATTTCAGGTGACAATTAAAAATTGTCACCTGAAATATAAATACTCGTCTTTTTCCCTATTTGGACCAAAAGTTTCAGCGTCTCTTTAATGTCTTATCACGGGATTCTGCTGTTTTTTGTATATTTATTGATCCAAAATGGATATCCTCTTGAAATTTGGTACTTGAGTACTTTGAAGTCTAAGGATCCCAAAAATAAAGTCAAAAGTGTCTTATCACCTCAATTTTGATGATGAGGATTTTTTTTTTTTTTTTGAAATACACTGCAAGTACTTGTTTAAGAATAAAAAAATTACATAACTTTAATGAAAATGAAAATTTGGCAACATATTTTAAATACATATGTAATAGTATCCCTGTGCTGCAAATCAGGTTGGCTATTTTATCATAGCTCCCAAAGTGGAATCTCAAATTTAGATTACTTTTCTACATAAATTTGTTCAATTTTATGGTCTAAATAGATATACAAAAGATAATTAAGCTACGATAATTCATAATACTGTATAGAAATTGACAGATTGAAAAGAAAAAAATGATACGTAACGATGAAAATACAGTGTAGAATAAAAAAAGAAAACGATAATCAAGGCTGACAATTATAAGAATATTTTAATGGAGAGAAAGAGGAATGCTTTTGACGTTTCATTAGATTAGCTACAATCAGCTGTTACAAGGGAGGAAGGAGAAAAAGATATAAACAAGGATATTTGCTAGAATTATTCTATGTTCGATCCCCAATTCTACTCTGAGTCCAAAAAGGACTTACAATTATAAATTCGCCACAAATCTTCAGGGTTACGCTCCATCTTTTATGAGGACACACACATGTTCAATCAGGTGTTGAATATATTTAAAGATGATGTTCACTTCTCAGGAGTGAATAAATAATGACAAGTGCTAAGGATCATAAATATATATACTAATTATAGTCACTTTTAAAGTTACGAAATACCTAATGTGTAAAGTAATTTCTAGTGAACAAAGAGTCACTCTGAGGAATAGTTGCAGATTTATAAATATAAGTCTTTCTTGGTCTCGTGATAGAATTGACGATCAACATGGGAGGAGTTCCTCCTTATGTCATTTCTAGACACAGAGTGGTCTATGTGCTTATTTTCTTTATATCATAGCATCTCACAGCTAATTTAATGAAACGTCATGGTCTTGCATCAAACATTATGCACGTTATTTTTTTTTTTTTATCGAGACTTTGAATTGTCGTCCTGTCACTCTTGTTGGTGCTGTTATCCCATATACACTATGACTGTTGGGAACCCAACAGCCATAACCTCTAGGAGGCCAAAGATAAGAGGGAAATGAAAAAAAAAAAAAAAAGGATAGAAGAACTGAATACTTTTGTCTTCGTTTTTGTTTTTCAGGCTTAATTTTGAGAAAAATCATTCTAGCTTGTTTTTGGGTAGACGGGCCACATGTATCATATTATTGTTTAATCCCAAAGTATGTAACATCACATGGGTTTGATTTGTGGGATTATGTGTATATTGATACACATAATAGGAAGGAATATAGGAACAAAAATTGTAAAGAGCTTTTCTCTGTTTTGTTTACGAATAAATTATGATTAGATGTTCACGATTTCTTATTATAATGACGTATGTACATACATACAACCAAACCCATAATTTAGAATAATTTATTATTATGCCCATGACGAAAAACCTTTCTCAAACTGCAAAAAAGAAATGGATTTGTTCATTACCGTATTAAAACTAGTGATGGGTCGATTAAAAAAAAATCCCTTTGCCGATTCTTTAATATTTTAAATGATAGTTACAAATAACATTTTACTATAAATTTCTAAGAATTACAATTGATAAAATAAATCGTCTTCCTTTATTTAATGTAAATAATATTTACATTCAATAAAGGAAGGAGATTTTTCTGCCCGACCAGCATTATCCACGGCGAATTTCTCCAAGGCTAGTAATCCCACGGCAAACATCCAGAAACTAATTTTGCAAAAGCGAGCTTTCCTACATCCCTTTACAAAACTTATTCGCCTTAAACAAAGATTTCCAATACATGACTCGTGGGCAGCATTGCCGCCCGCTTAATGCTAATTCTCAACTCATTCTCCCTTCAAGTAGTAATTTTTTGAAAAATGATTGCCCTGGGCAAAAAAAAAAATCTTAAAGATTCATTTCTGTTTAATTTTTTGAAAAAATCAAAAAAAAAAAAAAAATCCTGTGGACGCGCCAAAAAAAGATTGGCAAATTGGCCTTTTTTAAAGAGTTTGGCTCCAAAATATTAAATATGGCCTGAATTTGAAAAAAAAAAATAATAATATATATTGAATAGTTTGGTTTTATGAATGCATTTTTCAAGAAGTTTAATTAATAGGCTCTGTGGCCCATTGAAATATTTCATGTAGCAATGCAGCCCATTATATTGAAAAGTCGGACATCCTTGTCTTAAACTAACAATATTCGCACCAGCTACATGTATTTAGAAATTTTTTGTATACGTTTAGTTTGTGCTCAATTTGTTTCTTCTCAGTTTTCAAGCATTTTTTATCCAAAATTATAAAAATAGTATGATTAAAGTAAAAAATTCATGTGATCGTTTTTTCTATCTTGACGGAAATGTTTAATTATTGTTTTGTTTTTTCATGTTAAAGAAAAATAATAAGTAGTTAAATATCAGTAATGAATAATAATTATTAAGAATCGTAATCGTAAATTAAACATTTTTTTACAATTTTTTAATAATTAAAGCATAAATATATAATGCTTTTCAAAAAACGAGGAAGACGTATTAACCACTAAAGTTTGCAATTTCTGGAGGACTCCAAGACCTACAAGGCTAATTAATTCTTCATACAGTTATATTCAATGCAACCTTTCATTAATATTAAATACCATTATAAACGTGAAAAATAAAAATGACCTTTTTGGGTTCTAGTGTCGTCGGAGTAGGCCCCTATGGAGAATATTAGTACATTTAAAAGTATCGATAGTTTTATTTTTTAATCTTAAGGATAGCCAAAAGTCTGAACAAAGGGGTGTATTTTTTTAGATGTAACAACAATTGCACTGACAAAATACGAGGACGTCTGCCGGATTATATTTTAGTAGAGGATTGGTTTTTGCCATTTAAAAAAAAATAAAATCTGTAAATTTAAAAATTGGAAAAAAATTTAAAAGAATTCAATTTCAAATACTACATTTTTTTGGTGAATAATTGTTGTTTTTTGAAATTATTTAACTAAAAACTTTATACCTAAAACTTAGCTATTAAAATTTCTTTCCAAAAAATTTAATTTTTTTGAACAAGTCTGAATTTTTGAAATGATTTTCTAAAAAATCAGATACTTGAAATTAAATTTTTGGATTGTTTTTAGAATAGCTAAGATTTTTGGATTTTTTTTTCCAAAAATTTTTTTAGCAGCTGTGAATTTTCAAAAATAAAATTTTTTTTGTTAACAACTGTGAATTTTTTAAATTTTTTTCTATAAAATGGATACTTGAAATTGAATTTTATAAGAATAGGTAAGACTTTTTCAATTTTTTTTTCAAACAATTTTTTTAACAGCTGTGAATTTTGAAATTTTTTCTACAAAAAATTATTTTTTGGTGAACAGTTGTGAATTTTTGAAATTTTTTCCAAAAAAATTATTTTTTGAGTTTTTATGAATAGTGTTTCTAAAATTTTTCAAAAAAAAATTCAATTATTTAATTTTCTAGTAAAAAGCCAAAATTCCTCAATTTAGGGGGCTACCGCCCCTCAAACCTACCTCCTGCAGACGTCCCTCAACTATTTATGTTGGCCTCCATCTCAGATGTTCTTAATCTGATGACAAAATTTCTTTCACAAGAATTGTCAGTTGTTATTGCTATACCAGTTGATATTAGGTAAAAAAATGTTGTAATATTTAATTATTCCATTAAATCTTTTCAAAATGCTGTATTATAGAAAAAAAATCCCACAAAGTTTGTCATAAAAAAACTTTTTCCATATGTATAATATTCCCAAAGTTATACTCAAGTTAGATTCTTCATTTCGTTGTTTTTTTTGCATATATCTTGTATACGACATAATATACCTATGTATGAATATATATATATATTTTGTGACTGGGTTGTTAAAATATGGTGGTTTGTATAATTATGCATGTTTGTATTTAGGCCTATACAACTAATGAAGCCACATTAATTATAGAAGGATATCCTTAAATATATTTTTATTATGTTCCTTGAATTCAGCAAATAAATTCCAGTTTTATTTTACACACAGAGTAGGAGAAAAAAATCCAGGGTGCTCATTTACTGATCAAGGGACAACACTTTAGGTAAGACTCATTTAAAATTAATTGATTTGTATAGGTATTAAAAAATATATAATATAAAGTTTTTGTGTGTATAATTATGCATGCCCATACCATTGAACCAAAGAAGCTGTAATTTTGCATTGGTGCCTCTTTTTAGAACCGGGTCAGGCTATGACGGGGGTGCAGATAGGGGGCATATGAGGGGGAGGGGATTATCCTGTACCCGAAAAACAAAAACAGTTGTTTTAGTTCAAGGAGACGAGATAGGGGGTTGAGTTATAAATTAAAAAAGTGATTTCCGTCTCAAAAACAACTATAAACGTCTTCCAAATTTAGTCAATGTCAAAAGATATCCGCAAAAAAAGGAATCGATGAAAATTGGGATTTGTTTCTTTCAGGTGCAAAAAAAAAAGAACTTTTTTTGAATTATTGGATTTGTTTGTATATCAATTTGACACATAAAAAATGATGTTTAACTCAAGTATCTGTCATTTTCCGAATAATTTTTCTTTTTTCTCTATTTTATTTCATCATACGTCAATTTTCAATTTTTTAGCCAAAAAATGATGATGCAGTTTGTACGTATAATTTGACAATTTATTATTATAGTTTGTATACTTTCCAATTTCTGGAACATTTTAATTAATAATTTTTGTAACATATGCAAAAATTAGTCAGTTATTGCGGTTTTTTTTTTCGAAAACATTATTCTCTGACTGTTTTGTTTTTACAAGTACAAAAAAAATATTGGTGTTTGTGTACCAAAAAATAATATTAAACACTTTTTTCCAAAAAGTAATGAAAAACGTGATTAGAATTGTTTTTGCAAATTTTGATTTGACAGTTTTTTGACAAAAATAAATGATGGAATTCTCATATGGAATTCTTTTTTCGTGTATATATGTGGGTATGCAATTTTAAGGTTATTTGCGTTTTTTTTTTTTTTTGTATCTAATAGTACTTTAGGTTACAAAAGCCAAAAATAAGCTTATTGGTTGGGGTCATGTAAAAGGTTTATTAAATAGTATTTTTGTATCGAAGTCAACCTTCGGGAGACCTTGTCTGTCCAACCGTATGGTTACCAGCATTTCTATTGTCTCCAGAGCTGTTGTTGTTGGTCCAAAACGCCTAGCAGTCTCCCCTACTCTTCAATAGAACATGCAAAAATATGTGCAACATTGCACACAAGTTGAACTATTTGCAATATATTAGACATTCATTGAAGAATATATTGGGAAAAATAGTTCTTACTTTTTTTGTATCGTTCAATAACACAATATTGAGGAATGAGTTGCATGGAAGGAAAGTTTTTCCAAACGAGTAATTGGCACGTTATTATGAAAATAATATACCGATTTCATGTTGTTGTAAGGAAGAGGAAATGAAAATTATAAAAGGCAATTTATTTTTATTTTTAGGGAAATATTTATAAGGACCGTGTTAATAATCCTATGGGAATTAAGTGCTACTCAATAAAAACATGACTAAGGGTTATCATTTACCTGGAAATTGTATTTAAGCCAGACCCCGGGGAAAAAATTGTTAAATAGAGGACTGTCATTAGTAAATAACAAATTTTGTTCAATTTGAGTATTTTCTTTTTACAATTTATGAATAAATAGAAAAGGATTATCCGGCGTTACTCGGACAAAGGAGTGAGCAGAAATCGTATGACTTGACTATACTTTATACTACATATACTAATCAAATTATATCCATGCGTATCCGGGGGGAGGGCCCCTCCCAAATTAAAGAATTTTAGATTCTAACTAGGAAATATTTTCTGAATAGCTATAGATTTTTGAAAATTTTCACCAAAATTTTATTTTTTTGAACAGCTATAATGTTTTGAAAATTTTTCTCGCAAAAAGTTAAATTTTGAAATTTTTTTCCAAAAAATTTTATATTTAAAATTTAATTTTGGAAATTTTTTTTAGAAAATTAAATTTTTTTAGAAGGAATGTGAATTTTAGAAATTTATTTCCAACAATTTAATTTTTCAATTTTTTTTCAGAAAAATATAATTTTTCAAATGTTTTTCCAAAAAAAATGTAATTATTGTATTTTTTATCAAAAAAAATCCGATAAAATCCCCATCCCAAAAAAAATAAAATTCTGACGATGCCCCTGATATAAATCCCGTTTAGTAAGTTAGATAATCCACAAAATCTCATCACAGAGCCCTGTTTTATTTCTAGGAGTAGATGTAATGTTAAGCCATTTAGGATTATGGCAAGTATTATAATATTTGGTTGGATATAATTATCTTTTAGACACTTAATTTTCCTCTCTTTTCTCAAATTTTCATTATTTTTACCAGTAGGTAATTGAATTTTGAAGTCTTTTGGCTACTAGAATTTGCTGAAAATCAATTTCATTTGAATGATTGATGCTTTTGCTATTAATGGGGTATGATGATCTTTGCTTACTTACATTAATTTGTAAACAAAGCGACAAAGAGTTGCCTTGTCATGCAGAAAAATAATGCAACTCCATTTATTGATAGTCTTATTTAATAAGTGTATCTTACTCACATAGAGGGCGCTGTGAAAATATTAATTAGCAAATATTATTTATTTAAGCAGCAAACTACAGATTGCCATGCCACCTTGGTGATAGAATATTATTTTAAGTTCGACATAACTTTATCAAGATTAGATACTCTCTAACTTAGGATGAATTTGATATATTGTAATGCTTTCTATAAAAAGATCCGTTCCAATTATTCTCGTCTTGCTCATTCTTCCATACTATTTTATACATTCAAACTTAAATTACAGTAATCATCTTACTTAGTCTGTGGAGAGCTCTAGAAAGGGCTTTGAGAGTGAATTTCTTTGCTATATATTATTAATAATTAAGACTTGTGAGCAATTGCTCAAAATATGGCTCCTTTTGACGTTGTTTTTTTGTCAAAATTGCTCAATTTTCTAAATTGGTATGTAATAAATAGAAAATTCAATACTATTTAGTTAGATTAGACAACATCTTATACGGATTCTTTGATGACATTTTTTGAGGTAAAATACAACTTCAAAAACCTTCCTTCAATGGGCTATATGATAGAATCAGGGATATGATTTACGTCATGATTTTATATAAGTCTTTAATTCCTTTTCCATCTATTTTTCACGCTGTACCTCAATTTGTTCAATAAACACTGTTCTTTCTATCTCTTCATTATTTCTTTCGGCGAAAAGTATGGGATCCTAACCCCTTACATTGTATCCTATCTGGTATATCCTATTATTGGTTTATGAACACCTCAATATGTGGGGAACCAGACTATGAAAACAGGAGAAAGGATAAATTAGGCCCAAAATAGACTTTGAATAATCCCCCTTTCATCTTGCAACAAAGGAAAAAAACTAAATTGCAAAAATCCTGATCTTCCATTAATCCAAAAGCTTAGAGGTATAATTAATCATTGCTGGTCATGATGACATGGCTCCGTCTAACAAGACTCCTGAAGATCTGAACAACCTCAAATTTGCTTTGAATACTAATTTAGCCATTGAACGGTGTTTTAGTATATTTAAAACTACCAATACTGATTGCAGGCAAAAACTAACGGACTTTCTAAAATCTTAATTTATCAAAATTAATCAATATATCATGAAAAATATAAAACAAAGCTAATTAATTGAAATTATCATTATAAAGTTCTATTTTTATTTACAAACAAATTACTCAATTTTGATATTTGGAGTCTTCATTTTTACAAATATATCATGTTTTTTGTTCATGTTGAACAAAAAAACGCTGGAAAATCCAAAGTCTACTGATCAGTAAACAATAATTGCATAAACTATACTATTTCTATAATATCTGCTATAATACACTGAAGACTAATTATTCAACACTTAAAATATTTAACTTTTCATTCATCAAAACTCTCTTTTTTTAATCTAATTTTTCATTCATCAAAAATCTTATTTAATTTAATCTCTCATTCATAAAAACTATTAATTAATATAATTTTCTTACTTTGTTATCGATATTTCTATTACTAAGACTGAACAGTCCCGTCCACTTCAATCTCGGACCGGTACGGTTCAATCCTAAATATCAATTCTAAACGTTTTTAAGTTTGGTCCTTGATGACTTCAATCAACTTTTTTTTATTTTTTTAAATCAGTTCTAGTACTGAGAGTCCGAAGGACTGATAAGACCGGTCCTAAAACTGACCTGTCTAGACCGAATAAATAAGGACTGTCGAAAGACTAGTTGCAACTGTCTATGGCCATGGGGACAAATGCAACATTTGACAAGTCGAACTCAAGAGCCATTTATGAAAAAACTACTAAGTCATATAATTTCTAATTTGATTTAAATAAAAGTGTTCGTGTAAGGTCTGGAAATTCTGGAACAGTCTGAGACCGTTCTATTTTTTGTTGGACCAAACTAATTAGTTGCTACAAAAAGCTTGATTATTAGAAAAATTGGTTTGGATCTGTCAAAAAGAAAAAAATTGGTCTAGCTCGATCTCAAAATATCGGTAGAGACCGATTTTACAGATAAATTGTTTATTACATGACATTTTCAAGTAAAATGACGTTATACTAAGTTTAAATAGAGATAGATCGAATGAAATTAAATTTTGTAGTCTCGTGGATTACAGAATTCTGAATTCGAGCATCTCTTAAGATAGATATTCAAGTTAAAGGTATCTACTTTCGATTCCGTCTGTTTTCTTTTGGTTATAACTCTTGAAAAACATACAAGTTCACTTCTTCTTGTCTTAATTAATTAAGAAAGATCTTAGGCCTCAGCAATGGTCAAATTAAAAGGTTATAATTTCATATTGTAGTAGTTCATAATTAAGATATCTTTATTTCATATCCAGAGTCTTTTATCTGAATCATTGAATATATATTCATTGTTGTATATGGATATACCTTTTCCCAGTTCCCAGCCATGAAAGGAGTCGACTTCATTCTCTTATGAGGGTTAGTATGGATTGGTTTTCTTATTTGGTCCAAAGGGGTTGACTAAAAAAAATCGGTCCATAAATTGTGACAAAAAATCCCCAAAATATGGAAATACGGTCTTGACCGAAAAATTATTCCAAATCGGTCTATAAAAATCACTTAAGACCGAACCAAAAAAAACCAAACTGTGTTGGACCAAGTCTCAACACTAGTAACTATGTTGTGTTCATCTTTGGGGTGTCTAAGTAAACCCACCTCTGGATTGTTGCCACGGTCTCCCCCTAGTGGATATATTACTACTTATGTGAAGAAATTCCCCTCTTTTCGTTGCAAATCCCATTAGAAAATTATCTCTAGACTTCTTTTTATAATCCTATAATAACTAAAAAACATGCACTTGAAGGTAAATCAATAGTGAAGTCGATCCCTATATGCTGTCTGTCAACATAAGAACAAGCAATTATTATTTTGATCAAGATTGAGTGTGATTACATTTGCATTCTTCAAGGGGTTATCTTCAATTTCGATTAACAAGCTATTGTTCGAAACCCATTGGAGGTGCTGCCAATTGCACTTTAAGTCAATCAAATTTTTGGAAAAAATGAAAAAATTCCCAGTTGTATAAAAAATCCATAGCTATTCACAAAAATTAAAACCTGTTCAATAACAATTAAAGTTTTTCGAAAAAAATTCAAAAAATCCCCAGCTATTTAAAAAACTTATTAAAAATCCGTAGCAGTTCATCTACTATTTTTATTTTTTAAAGAAAACCAAATTCCTAGTTGCTCTCAAAAATTAAAATTTTCTGAAAAAATTTCAAAAATTAATTTTATAATTTCATAATTTTTGAAAAAATAAATTCAAATATCAAATTTTTTGGGGAAAAAATTTCAAAATAAAAATAAAATTGCTTAATTTGTTGGGGGTTACAGCCCCCTCCAGCCCACCTCCTGCAAACGCCCCTTACTACACATAGCAAATCAGGATATCATCTTTTTCTTTATTTTTATTGTAGATCATTTTTATGTTGACGCATCCAACCATCTTTTTTCATGCGTGAAGCACATTATTATTTTATTGCATTGACCAAAAGAACAGGTCTTTCAAATGATCTATTAAAAATTGGTGTCCCCAAACCTTAAAAAAATTAATTTTATGAACCTACTTACATACAAATGTTGAACACAAAGATGTGAAGTTCATCCTTTGTCTATTCACATCACATCTTATATACCCACTATGAAAACCCAATCAACCAAATATTGCATAATATGGCACTACACATTAATCAAAATATCGTTGCAAATAGAATTAGGAAATATATGTACAGTAGAGATAATAAGTATTTAATCCCTTTACCAATTGTGTAACAGATTCATTTATTTTAACAGTGAGATTTATTATTAATTGGTTCATTTTAAAAACGTAGAGGGCACCACTAAAAAAATTCATAAGGGGGTTAAGTAGATATACATTATGTTTTTTTTTTTTTTTTCAAACTACTTATTCAGCAATTTTTTTTGTTATTTAAGCCAATGCTTATAATTGATTTGAATACCATTAGCTTAGTAAATTTTCATCAAGTTTTGATAGATTTATCCCAGAAGATGAACATGGATCATAGAAGCGTTTTGAACCCTTTGCAGAGGCCTGGATACAAAAAGAAACCCGAATGAGAGAGGAATCGTGTTTCATCAAGACAACACCAGGGGGCACACATCTTTGATGAAGCTCCGTAAGTTCGGATGGAAAGTACTTATGAATACACCTTTTAGTACGGACCTGGGACCAAGTGACCACCACCTCTTCCTGTCTATTAACAATGGACTTGGGTGTACAAATATGCTGCAATAGAGTCCAAGTTTTTTACAAATATGACAAGGGCTTCTACGAGAAGGTAATTATAAAGTTGGTTTCTTTTGAACATTAAGTTATCGAACAACAGAACGGGGCTTATAAAGCATTGAAATAAAGCGAAAAATACGAAATTACTTTTTCCCAACCTAATACTAACAGAACAAATATGAACAAAAAATAACCATACAGACATCAATTTTCATACTTTATTCTTCGATGTCAGGTCGAAAAAAATTATCACCATAATTATATTAAAATGATTGTCCCCGATATCTTTCAAATTTAAACTAAAAAAACCAAACAAACATATACTCTAATGTATGATCTGTAGGGCCAAAGTTTCGGAACCTTCAAATAATAGACATATCCGGTCCAATGTGGGGCTCTAAAAGTGTATAAAGGACCAATTACAATTGCTGCCATTCCTTGATATTAGCAAATAAGTATGTACAACAGAATCAAAAGCTGTTGTATATATTAGCCATTTAGTTGAATGATAGACAACTGGAGTAGTCTATTATATTAGCTGCTCCAAGACCAACTTTAGAGCCCAATATGTTGGTCAAACAGGAAGAAGATTTAAGGAGAGAGTGAGAGAACGTGTGGATTACACTAGGAGAGGAGAAGAAGCTACTGAACCACACTTTTCGATACCACAAGATGCATTATATGAAAGGAAAAATCATTGAAAAAGTGACCCCAAACACATAAGTGATGTAGTTGGCTAGAAAAGAGGAGGGGGGGATTTTCTTATTTTTTGTACAATTATAACGTTTTCCCATGATTTTTTACGTGCCATGGTGATACAGTTGAGTTATCTGAGTTATAAATAGCTAAGGGCTTGTTATGGATGTGGAAAAGTTGTTTTAGGTACTAAATAAAAAAAGGAAACTTTACAATGCCAAGACCACCCTACAATAATACGTTTTTAGCTGATACCCCCTTTATAAAAAAACATGTTTACTATGTATGTGGAAGATTAAAAGCAATCCTCAATTCTCCATCTTCCTGCACCCGCCTCCCCCTCTAGCCTCCCCTCACGGCCCACTTAGAAAGCCACTGCCTTAAGCAATTTTAGGTTTTGCGTCCTCTGCTGGAACTTGGTGTACTACGCACTCTGTCTATAAGGTAGCTGTTGTCCTGGTTGTATCTAATATCATTTCCTTGGATTTTTTTTTCTTGCAACGCCACATATTTTAACTGCTTGTTACCAAGCTGAGCCTATATAGAAGAGAAAGGAGACCAAAGACTTTTTTGTCTACTCTGCTTAATTGGTAGATTGTGTACTTTTTTTCTCATTTATTCTAATCTGTTACGATTGAAAAGGCTCCTAAGAAAGAGTGAAATAAATTTTACAATTAGGAGAATTGTTGGTTGTCTTACTCGAAAAATAATCTTCAACTAATATAGGATCTCTGAATAAGTAACTGAGGACATTCTGAAAAAGTGTGTCTAATGGTAGTAGCTATCTTTATAATTTAAAATTATCTACATCTCTTAAAAATACAGTTAAAGATGTCGTGCATGTAGATATATAAATATATATTATATACTTCATTTTTCATGAGTCGTCATTAATAAATAAATATGTTCGTATGTAATTCATACAATAGACTCTTGGCAACACTTCGGCAATCAGACACACTTCATCATTTACATATTAAATGCATAGATCACACAGTGGATATGGTTGTAATTTGTATACATATATGTATATCTATAAAATCTGATTATATTTAAAAGGGGGTAAAAACGACTCTATGGAGTGTTGAGACTCAGTTCTTGTCAATTTGGGCTCTACGGTTAATCTTAGGTGATTTGTTTCTAGATCGATATTTTAGTTGAGATCATGGATCGAAATTTAATCATTTTTGATTCTTGGATCAATTATTTAGTGTCCGGAACTTTCACCTTTTTTATTATTTTACCTCACGACATTTTGCCCTTAAACCATTTCACCATAGGACATTTCGCCTTACATCTTGCCTCAAGAATATTTCTCATATATATGTAGTGTTCAGCTACACGAGCTGATCTCCTTTGAGAAATTGTACCTCTTAGTTTTTTATTTGGATACTGAAATAAGGAAGTGCTAGACTTCAATTACTGCGTTTAATTCCGTAAACACTAAACATGTTTAAATATAAGATATATACGTCGTTATTTTTAATTTTTATTGAAAACTATAAACCGCAGTTATTGGACGTTTTATTGTTATTATTTTTTGGAATAATGAGGGTATCATGCCCCTAAATTTCAAGCCATACTATGGAAATCTATCTATATAATCATTTCGAATCAGAGACAAAATATTTAATATAATTTATAATAGAATTATCGACCTATATAATAACTGCTCATCATTTCTACAGTTTCCGTTATCCAAAATCATTTGACGTTATGTATAATTGTTACAAATGAGGTAAGAGCAGGGATGATCCAGGATATGTCAGAAGATGGGGGAGCTAGAATTATGACTTGTATGATTATGATTATAAACTTGTAGTGTCTCACCGAATCCTCTTAATCGTTAGCGTCACTACATCCAATCACCTCTTTATCTGATACATTCTAGATCATAACAAAGTGTAAAGCACTGTCTCTTCCTTAAAACAACCATTCAATGTTTGTTAAAGTAAATAACATTACATATTTGGATTTAAAAATTCAAAGGGAACATCAATTTCAAACGAAAATAAACCATAACGACCTAAAAATGTCATTTATTTATATATTAAGGAGAAATATCCTTGAGACAAAATGGCTATAATGCAAAATAGTTAATGACGAAAGTACCTAACGCCAATTATTTCAAGTATAATTCTATGGACACATTTTCTCCCATTTGATGTTTGATTTTTACACAATATGAAAGACTTTAACAAAATTATTATTGTTATTTATGTAAGCCATAGAACATAAAAATAAACAGTATGATTTTAAATTGCAGTAGACTTGGCCATTAAAACCTTTTATTATTTAATTTTAGTATAATTTCGATTCAGAGCTCATATTCTGAAATGAAATAAATAAAGAGATAAAAATTTAAGGTAATAACAATTAATAAAAATATAACGTTACAGCATTCAAAAGTAAATGTATTTATTTAGTTATCCTGAATACAGTTCCTAGAAAATGTGTCTAATCTTACAAAAATAAAGGATTATATTTTGGGCATATAACTTTCAATTTCTTTATTTTAGGTATAGCCAAGGTTGATACAAATACAAGGTTATATTATAACGCGTGTACGACTGATGTTTGACTTACACCATGCTTTCAATATTGACGTCATAGTGTATGAGGGGTTGCGTGTTTTGTCAAGATCTGTTTTTCCTGCCCAGCAGTCTATACGATACATTAAATTGAAAATTCTAGCAGTAGTGGCGTCATAAACAATGAGTGGTTGAGTATTTTGTCAAAATCTGCCTGTCTTGTCCAGCAGTTGGTACAGTACATCAGATTGAAAATTACATCTGGTCTAACCTTGTATTACTATTAACCTTGAAGTATAGCTAAAACAAAAAGATAAACCTTATAATACAACTTCAAGAGATGTTCCTTGAAAAAAAAAAAATCAGATCTGATTGATTTTTCTAGTTTAACTTTTAAGATTTTAAAAGAATATTTAAAAAAATGTGTACTTGAAGATTGCGTGAAAAATGTTTCCTAATTAAATATATTTAAGTCGATTATTTAATTAATTTTGATAAGTAATCAATATTTTAGAGGCAGGAAGAGAAATCCCCATTTAAATATTTTCTTTGTTAAATATATTTAATTAGTATTTATTAATTAGATTTAAGTAATTATATCAAACAATTTTTATTTATTAACTGAACTTTTTCTGCCTCTAAAATATTCCTTAATTCTTACAATTGACTTAATTATATTTAATTTTCAAAGATTTTGACGCAATCTTAATTGTAAAAAAAAATCTAGAAAGTTTTAGTGCTCTATGACGTCAATCAGAATAATATATGTGGGTTTTAGCCTGTGGGCGTTCCAAGATGGGAATTTTGTTGCATAGTGTAATAACTCCATAATTTGAAACAACTGTCTCACTAAAAATTGTGAGTTTTTTTTTGGTAAGATAGGTTGTGAGGTTGATCTAGTCGGCTCCGAGGCGTCCAACGTTAGCCAATGAAACGATTACTTTTTTCATAATGATTTTCAGGACTAATACATATTTTATATATACATACTATATAAATGTTGTCACGATACAATTATTTCCGTATCCAGTCCGGTAAAAAAATTAATATCCGTATTTTAATACTTTTTTTGACTAAAGATACAAAACAATATAAACACTCAAACCCAAGCAATCCTCGTGTTGTAGTCGGGGTTTTGTTATGAGGGATATCTTTTTAATAATTTTGGGGATTACGTCATCAGCCGATCATAATCGTTATACCTTAATGAACCCCATGTACCGGTTCCAATACCAATTTAGTATAGTACAGTTTTAAACGCGTCTGTGGCCCGGTACCACTATAATATCAGTATACTGAACAAACACTGATGTAATGTAATATTAATTAATGTTTTTATTAATACCTACATTTCGTTTACAATTTATTTCACGAAATCATTTTATATAAGTATTAATAGGACATTATTGTAATTGAAATTATACATCTTGAAATTATCAATTAAATTAAAAGGTAAAATAATCTTTATAAATAACAGCAATTAATTATCCCATTATGGTTAATTTGATTATAATCAAAATGGTATTTGTTGTATGATAACGAAGATAGACAATCATGTTTAACATTGATTGTAGCAATAATTTATATCAGTTTACAATCAATGACGGTTTATATTCTCTAATCTATTGATGAAGAGTTATTTTTTAAAAGGAAAATGCCTGTTAATTCATGCAGAATGCAACAATTAGCTTTATTTGATTTAATTTAATTATAGTACGGCTCTTTTGTTAATTTTCTGCTGAAAATCTTTTTATTAGCTTCCCCCATCTTAATCATCAATGCAGCCTCTGCTGCCCCCGATAATGGCATCCAAGCGTTTCCTTAAATCCCTGCCAACTAAATAAAGTTGATGTTGCACAGGAAGACATCAATAGTGAGGATGAAACCGATTTAAATCTCAACAGTGTAGACTGTTTGTATGTTGATGAAGATCCTTTTGCTGAAAATAACCAACGGATTGTTGTTGGACAAGAGCAAAAAAGAACTCTAGCGCACTGGAACTGTCCTCACACAAAAGTGCAAAAGAATTCCCAATAGATAGAAATGTAATGTTTGATAAGTAAAAAGGCAGCTGGGGGTTGAATAGACCAATATCCAAGGAAAAATGGAAAATACAAGGTGAGTAAAAAACTAAGAAGGATTGTAATAAATTCAAGTTTAGATCTATTGCAAACATCATTGAAGAAGAGAGAGCGGATATATTTCACGAATTCTGGGGAATGTGTGACAATGAAAAATTGCACTTCTATGGCAAAACCACTTCACAGGAGTCAACAAAGAGCCCCACCTCTGGAAATAGCAGTATAAGCTAAGGGTTTCCTCTGGACACACATAATGTAAGAGTTTGTAGAGTTTTCTACAGAAGCAAACTATTAAGGATAATCCGAATGAAACCACAGGATTTCAAAGATTTTGCTAGTGTTGCAAAGCATGAAAAGTATGACAGGATGCCATTCACCGAAGTGAAGAACTTATTGTTTAAGCTAGATGCACCAAAAATGCTAAGCTACAAGACAGCATTCTCGGAAGATTGGATCGCCAAAAAAATCCTTGAAAGGAAATTAACTCGTCACCAAATACAAAATAGTCTACATTTTAAAGTAGCTGAACCTGCCATAGCAAAACCAAGTCAAGGTCTTAGTCCAGCAAAGAAAGCAGACATCCGTTCAAGTTTGAAATTCATGCCTACTGGAGATAAAGAGTTTATGTCAAACCTTGTCAGACATTAACTAAGGAGATTGACTTTTGAGACAAACATTATGTTGAATTTGTAATATTAAAACCAACCATCTTGGAACATTGTTCAATTTTTTTAAGTTAGTTGCTGCACACCTATATTATATTGTAACATTTTGGCAACAACTGTTTTACAAAAATGTGCTGTAGCCGATTATATTGTAGTTTCAATTAAGATAAATAGGAATTAAATAACTTTGTCATTAAGATGTAAAAATACAGAAAACCAATTAAAGGAACATTAAAAAAAAATACAGATGTATTCTTAAATATATATGAGAACAGCTTCTGGAATAGTAGTAGAAAGTATAGTAGCATGGAGTTTGTTTAAACCTATTTTTAAGTGCTTGGCATCAGGATACGTTGCATAAAATATAGTTAATGTTAAAATTTTTAATTTTTAAAAGAAAAAAAAATGTCAGATAGACCCTTGTAAGCCTTATTTTTCATCAATTTAGTTAACACAAAGGTCTATCTGCAAAAGTGGGCTTCTAGCAACTCGTAATACACAATAGATGCCCCAAATAGTTTCCCTTTCCCTACCCAGTGTTTAGTATGGGATATATCAAAATTGATTGGAATTGGTTTTTAGGGTATTCATGTTATGACTTTTGTATTTTCGATTGCAATTTTCTCAAAACTATTCAAAGTGCAAATGAAGGTCCTGTTAATTCTCAGTTGACGAAGTATCATAACCAATAGGTTTGCCATAAGTCTCAAGACGTCAGATTGGTTCATTGCTCTTATAATATGAGAAAAAAATGGCTTTAATGTAGGAACGAACGATCATAGAAAATAATCTCACGATAATATATACATGTAGATCATAAATGACTCCTCTTCCTGTAGGTATGAACAAAACAGAAGTGAGATATATGGACTCAATGAACTTTTAAACTACATTCTATTTCTTATTTTATTGTATAAAATAATAATTAATATTATATATTTATTATATATTTTCCTCATCTTTTATCAACTTTTAAGTATTTTATGGGTTTTTAAATGAGTGGAGAAAACATTCGTATTTATTTATTGGGATTTTAAACAAATTAAGAATTCGATGCAGTAAGTCGATTTGTTATTTAAAAAAAAAAAAAAACAATGTGGAAAAAGCTGGTCTAAAAAAGCTTCAAAACTAACTTTTTTGAGTTTTTGAATATTTTTTACTTTAAATATACATAAAACCCATTATTTTATATGTAAACTTGAATCAGTTATAAGCTAATTATACAAATTACTGGAATGAGTTCAAATACCAAATAATTTTAGCTACAGTTCAAAAATTTATTCGATTTGAGATATTTAATTTGGCTCACTTTCAACAATAAAATCATTTAATTATTCATTATTTTATGATGATCAATTTCAGCTACTTTAAATGCAATATATGCATTGGGTTAATAAGAATATTCGGCCAAGAGTACAAATGTCATACAAAATCAATTTCTATCTTGTTTTTGTGTTGACAGGACACAAACATTAATATACCATTTCTTTGTGTGTAGTTGAGATATCATTAGTCATGAAAATCGCGCGTGTTTTTTGGGAATTCAAAACAATGAAGCCGAAAATTAACATGGTAACTCTGACAATTTGAAGAATATTTTGAAGGAGTTCAGCTTATCTGTCATGACGTTTCATTAGATCAGCTTTAATCACCTGTGACAATGGAAAGTAGGCAGAAGAAAATAAACAAGGTCATTGACAAGAAGATGCACCAGGGGGTACATGGATATTGATTGGAACACTTACTAATCTAATAATTATGAAGGTTGAGTGATTGAAAATAACCCATATTTTGATGTGTTAAAGCAGAATCAATTATTACAAAAAAAAAAACAACTTAGCATTCTAGCTTACATACGAGTCGAAAAAATGACGCTTGAAAGTGATCGACGAATTTCTATTCGCATACTCCTTAATGATGTGCGTCTCCAGCAAGTCTACAGGGGTTAGAAACAAAACGTGGACTGAATGACTGATTTTAGAAATATGTCAATAATTTTATTTTTTGATAAACAATTTTGAAATTTTTTCAACAAAAGAGAGGAAGTCTTGCAGTGTCTGGAATTTAAACATCAAGGCCTCAAAGCCACTGTCAACCAGCATTAGTATACCATGACGGAATACAATATCCGTAGTGAGTGACTTACGCCACCACCTGGAAATCATCATTGCCGCTATGGGTGGCTAAATTAATGATTAAGACAGCCCAGATGCACATCTATTATTAGTATTAATTTTGTTAAAATTCTATTGTTGATTAATATATTATATCTTGTTGAAGTTTAAAATTCAAAGGGTTCAGATTTTAATGTTATATCTGAAGTGTTGAAATAAATTATTATTGATTGACAATTTAAGTATATTTTCCCATTGAAAATTAACATATTCAATTTTTGTAAAAAAATAAGAATGATAAAATAAGATCCTTGTTATGAATCACTTACATTCCTCTTTCGCTTAGGATCCTCTATACTTTTATTTCGACTCTTAGAAACACTCTTACTGCACTTATTGTCAACTGACATGGTAACTTTTTAATTTATATAAATATATATATATGTGTTTTTTTTATTATTATTGCAAAACTGACTTCTTCCTGTTTACCTCCCTTCTACCTTTTTGTATGCTTTAAAATGAAAGCTTCAACGGAAAAGAAAAACTTCCCCTCGAAAAAAAGGAAATCAAAATGTTCTTACTCAAATGTACGCTCACCCGTCATTTGTCTATGAAGGAAAAGAAGGCCAAATGTAGTACATCAGTAGTGATGTAAATTTTGTTTATTTTTTAGTCGTAAAACTTTTTTGGAATTGGTACTCTGAGGAATGGATTTTTCTATTTTTCAGCTGTTGTCATCATTATTTAACTCCTAGGTCTACATCTGTTGTTGACGCGGTTGGGCGTCCAGAGCGAGGCTCATCATTGCTATCTTCCCGTCCATCTTGGAAGATTTGTACCAATTGTACTTTTTTTTAATAGTCAGAACAGTTTAATCGTTTGCCATTGTCAATATTTCAAGTGTTTTGGTGTACTTAATTTCATTTCAAATTCTTTGATCCATGTTTTCAATAGCAAAAACTCATCGAAAGTGCACAATATTTTCACCAGTTATGCCTCTCATAAACAAAGTAAATATATTATATAGCTGAAACAGTAAATACATGTTCGTGGCGAGTTTACTAATATATAAAAAAAAAAAACGTGTCTACCAAATGTACCTTACCTGCAAAATTATAAAAGGCATCTTACTTTTTGAACACACCTCGTGTAGTAATGAATATCCTGTATATTTCGGGAATGTTTTAAACAACACGAAAATATACGTGGTAATCCTGACAATTTGAAAAATATTTTATAATTTGACGGATACATCTATCACATTTTTTATTGCTCTAGAGTAAATAACCTTGTCCAAAATCCAAAAGACGATCCATGGTGGCCCAATAAAAGCAACATACTAACATGATAAGGAATTGCTTCCTATACTTTGACTGGTCTCCAGTAGATGTTGTTTTAAGCACCCTGTCCTAACTTTTTAGGAATCCTTTTATGAACTTCAAAGAAAGATGGCTCCTCTATAGGATGGCCACATCATCACTTATGGTAAATACATCTCCCAGGGGAGGGATGAGAACATAAATTGTTCGTTCCCTGGCATGGCCTAGGAGACCTCACGACACCTACTTTACGACTGCTCTGTGGTGAAAAATATAGTAAAGTTAGTTGGAGGTTCCTTCAACGTCACTGTGTCCATGGCAGAGTGGCTTGTGATGACATCTCCTATACGATCAAACTATTTAAATAAAGATTTTATTATCAGAAAAGTACAGCTAGTAATAGATCCCCCCTGGGTCTCCAGAGACTCTTGGCGATGTTCGTCAAAAAAAGAGGAGAACTAAGACTATGATTTATTGATTATGATTCTATTCACTCTATAAGATCAATCAGAATTTTGTAAGGGAGGGATTAATTAGCACTCACTTATCCACTCTCTCTCATTTTTCTTTAATTGTTATTTTTTCTTTTCTTTTTAGAATAATTAATTCTCGTTTTACAAAAAAATAATTCATATAATCACTAAGTTTCTTAAATATTTTTTTTGTCATTATATGAAACATTCGAAAAGAAAGTCAAACAAAATAAATCTATTTTGGAAGAGAGCAGTTTAGCTGCCATGAAGCTCATTTTATCATCTACAATCAGCTGTGACAAGGGAGGAGTGGGAGATGAACAGATATAAGTAGTGAGTAGTTACGTGTGATTGTTCTTATGGAAAATGTAGAATCACATTGAGGAAATCTCGGGGAGTTATGTTCTGCATTATTAAAGCAAAATTTGTCTTTTAACTGTCGCGTAATTAATCAAAACAATGCAGGTTACTACCGCTACTATGAAATATGAATAGTGATGTAAATCGTGTGCATCTTTTGGCTGGCTCATTTAAAAAAAAATTGGTAATTTGAAAAATGAATTTTCTTTTCCTCAGCTGTTGTCATTTTTATTTACCTCTTCTGAGTAGTGAACTTCTTTTCCCCCTACATTGAATTATATTCAGACCCTGATTAAACATTCGTGTATGTCCATAAAGACGGAGAGTAATCTTGAGGATTTGTTGTGTAGTTATAATTCTAAGTCCTTGTTGGAGTCAAAGTAGAATTGAGGATCGACATTGGAGTTATTCTTGCCACTGACCTTGTTTATTTCCTTCTCCCCTCCTCCCTTGTCACAGCTGATTGAATCTGATGGAATGAAACGTCATAACAGCTAAGCTGTTCTCTTTGAAAACATTCTTCAAATTGTTAGAGTATCCATCTTGATTTTCGGGTTCCTTTTTGAACATGCCCAAAATACATTGGATTTTCTTTGTTATACATAAGTATTGGAAACTAATGAGTTTCTCATATACAAAGAACATGGAGAATAATTCGGCCTTAGCCCTTCGTTTGTAAACTTCCTTCTTTTAATGTGGTTTGAACTAGGAAAAAACAAAACAAAACAAAAAATAACGTATTAAATTACATCAGGGTATCCCAAACTTTTCCAGGCTGGCGCTCCCTTGGCTTCAATATAAATTTGTAGCCCTCCCACCACATATAAATTGTAATGGGATGGGTGTATTTGGTGTAGAGGGGTAATATTAGTTCCTCCATATCAGGTTCAAACTTTCTAAAAAGAAGACGTAGATCCCCACGTTCAGTCATTCTAAGATTGCTCATTAGATTGAAAAAAGCAAGATAATTACACTAAAGGCTCGTTCTTCCACATAGGATGATGAAAAATCAATAAATTATATTCTTACCTCTTTTTATAATGCTGAATAGAGGTCTGATACTTCTTTTTGTAGCCAAAAATCTTAGCATGTTCCTAAACTTTTGACTTAGCTCAATGTAGTATTTGGATGCATTGTATAAGTTTGTTTGCAGGTCATAATTTATTTTTCCTTCTGAAAATTGGAGACAACGACAGCGGATAGTCTAAAATCAATAATTGTGACCTTTCAATAATAATTAAATAACATTGAAACAAGGAAACCTAATCTTGGAGTAGAAGGAGAGGAATTTCGACTCAATCGATCATAATTGCTCAAATAAGTTTCCACGTAGAATTAGAGAATCATAAGAGTTTTTATTGTAGATTTCTATTTATGTATGTTTGTATTAATCTTCTGTTACATGCCATTATTGGATTTGATGACATAGAAATTCCTCATCATTATACCAATTATATTCATCATCTAATTATGCAGTAATTGCTTATCGTAGATACAAGAAAAACTTGTAGTGCTTTACTTAATTAGATGTGATCTACTACAGCCTCAACCCTCAGTCCACAGATAAACTTCTCCACATAATGTGACCTTCCATTTACTTTCAGGATCCTCCAAATTGCCAATTGTCTCAATATCTCGAAAAAGTCGAGATCTCTCTCCTCCTAATCCAATAATATATTATTTGCTTTACAAAATTATATCCTATTATTAAAAGGTTTTAATAATTAAATTTCAACTATCCATTCTGGTTGTCTCCAATTTCAAGATAGAAAGATAACGTATGGCTTGGGGACAAACTTATACAATGTACTCGTTGTTCTTGATAAAAAATAATTCTTACCCTACTTCTCTTGTTTACTCGATCAATGGACTTCTAAGAATGGATTGACAATCCGATCTGGTACTATTATACATAAAAGATCTTTATATCGTTCACACAGGTATCTTTCTTTGACACTCTTCCAGGTGAGGATAATACCCTTGAAGGTGATAATCTGATATGTTATTTTCTTAATCCAATTCAGAGCCCCTTGGAAACAAGTTTGAATAACTTACACATAGATAGGAGGGTGGTGATAACGGATCTAACTTAAAAATGATTTGTATAGTTTCCTTTCAACTGCAAAGTTAATTTCATTGGATTTAGCCAACAATGAACAATGTCATCCTTGATGCTTTATTTATTATCAAAATCCCTAGTTTTAGAGTCCAAAAAAGAATGAAAAAGTTTCAAGAAGTTTTCCTTTGATGCCCATCTAACTATTGTGTGTAGTAATAAACGTTAAAACTGTTATTCATTATCAATGCCATTCTGTCGAAACAGTCTGGAATTGAGGTAATGTGACTGGATCTTATCTTATCTTTTCAAGAAAATGATGAAGAAAGGATGAGGATCTTTCATGGATGGTACACCATCTATTGCAACGCATGAATGTTTAAGTTGGCTGTTTTTTTCTCGGACAAAATTATAAATTTTGGCCAAAAAAACGGAACCGTTAGTAGCATGAAGCTAATATAAGTAAATAACGCTCATGCACTTTATTAATGAGGTTTGCAAAAAAGGAAAAATACAGATATAGTGTATACATGTTATAAGAAATTGTAAAATGTTTCAAACCATATATAAATAAGCACTTAAAAGAAGCTTTTATCTTGAAGACACGTCATGATTTATTGCTTATTTCTAATCCTACCATATTTTTCAGATCAAAATACATATATTTTATGTACATATATGTTAATTTATTTTAATGTCGTTTAAAATGAAGTATAATTTGCCATATACACAACCTTGACAAGAAAATGTAATTTCGGATTCGAGTATAACTGGAATTTACCAAAGTTGACAATCTTAAGAAGAAAATAGTTAAACTTGTCTCAAATGTCTTTCAGACAATTTCACATGTATGAAACTCAAATTACAAGCAAAACAAATCGGATCATTTACAATTTGATTTGTATAATTTTATTATCACTCAAAAGGACAGTAAAAAACTACCTACAGCTGTTTTTTTCTGAATAAAAAAGTCGTTAAAAGTACGAGGGATGTATGGTTGAATATATGAAAGTTTTCACGGCTCCTTCATTTTTAAAGATATTGTAAAGATTTTTAAAAACAGATGAAAGTTTCATTTATACCGGTTCATACTTTTGATTTAAATAAACTGGATCAGAGGCAGTATTACTAGCAAAAAATGAGAATCTAAATGCCTTGTTGGCTTACCCCTCCTAAGTAATAACAATGACGAGAGTTCATGATTTTGTTTCTTACCTGGCTCGTGGAAATAAAATGTTTTCCAATATCCGAAAGTTGGTCAATGACTGCTTTGGAGTCTTTGCCATCTTAGATTCCCAGATTTATTGGATTAATACCAAAGTTTGAACAGAGGAGGACCCATCAGATACCTGTGTTGGATCATAAAAAAGAAAAGTACACCGGAAATGATTGAGTCAGTGCGTCTAGATGTGAAGATGAATCCACATGTCCCAGTCACGGAGCTTTTTTTGGAGAATGAACTTTCATTGTGGACCGTCAACCAAATCCTCACCAAAGATCGTGGTCTCACAAAACGTTATGCAAAATGTGTACCTCGAATTCTCAGATAGGAGCACTAAATGAGAAGGGTGGAATGTGTAAAAGTAATTTTTGAGGGCTTGTCAGACCCATCCAGGTTATATAGAATCAATTGTGACAGCTGACAAGTCTTGGGTATCCTTCACCATATCCGAAACCAAAGAATAATCAATACAATGGGTACCTAAAGGTGGTCAAGCTCCCATTAAAATCGAGGTCATTAATTCAAGCAAAAAAGTAATGATTATTCCATTCTTTAATTAGTCTGGCTTGATGATATACACTCATTATGTGCCAAAAAGCCAAACTGTTAATTGGATTACTCTATTCCTGTTATGAAAACTTTTCTACATTATTTTTGGGGGAAAAGACCAGAATTGAAGCTGGAAATTGGAGCCTTCACATGGGCAATGGCATTTCTCACACTTCCAAGCAAGTTAAAAGTTTTTGGATTCCCGTGGGCTCAAGCCTATATCCCACCCACCCTATTCTTCCGAAAAAATAACACAGGAAGATCATTTGGGACCGTGACAAAGGTTAAATCAGCTTGGGAAGGTGTCACAAACCTTAAGTTTGTAATTGACTTCGGAGCGGTATGGGCGGGTGGATTCGCCGATGGTAAAAATGTGTCAATATTGAAGGGGGATACTTCAAAAAATAATGTTTTCATGTTATCTTTTTAATTATTTAATTACCCCCCAAATAAAATAAATCCCACATTCAACCATACAATCCTCGTACAAAAAGATAAATTAAATTCCATATTTTGGAGAAATTCTCAAAACTTGAACTCAAAGAAATGGTGTGGTGTCCTAACACGAACTCGACTTGATTCAGAACTAAAAAACTAGAATTTGACTGAATTCAATTTTTTTTACTCGAATCAAACATATTAAAAAGAGATTTTTTTTTCACAATGCAACGTTTGTCATTCTAATTTTGTTTGTGTTCAATACTTAGGCCTTCTTTACGCAACAGCATTTATTCCTGGTTTTCGTCACCGTCCGAGGAGTTCTTCTATAATTTTTATAGAGTTTATTATTCTTAATACTGCAAAAAAACAAAAAAACTGTAAATGAGGGTTGCAAATGTGTATTCTTTAGCCTAGCATCAAAGTTGAAGAAATGCTGATTTATAAAAGCAAATTGAATCAAGATGCATTCATTCCTTGGAAGAGTTTACAAATGATTAAATATTCTAAGAAACTATAAAAGCTGGGATTCAAACTCTTCTTGATTCTTAACTAATTTCCTTTTAAGAAAACTATAGGAAAAACGAGAGTTTTCCCTTTAGTTTTCTGAAAACAGTTATTCAATACTTTTAGTTCCACCAAGGCTAATAGAAATACAAGGTTAAACCATATTTTAATCGGGCTTGCTAGAATTTTCAATTTGATGTATAGTACCAACTGTTGGGCAAGAAATACATATTTTGACAGAACACACAACCTCTCATACACTATGACGACAATATTAAGAAGCGTGGTAGAAGTCAATCATAGGTCATTTGATCTATAACGAACAGTTTTGATATTTTGAAACCATTTTTCTTTGAATGGATTTTTTCCTAAGCTAATCATCTTCTGAAATTCATTCCGAATCCTGGATATCAGTCGGATTTTGTGTTGCATTATAATTTATTGGTTGTTACTTAACTGCACCCCACAAAAAGAAGTCCATGGAGATGAGGTCCAGCGAGCTTGGAGGCCAAACACTGGTTCCAATATAGTGAAAAAATAAATAATTCTGATAACCGAATCAACATTTTCTTTGCAGTGTGGCATGGACCAGAGCCTTGTTGCGAAGAGAATGACCTCTCAGCTGCAACTTGATCAATCCAGGGCTTGACATTGACAAGATTGCAACAAAACATTGTCTCGTCTGGCGTGGACCGCAAGAAAGACACTCTGCCTTTTCCACAATTGTGGAAAAAATATTTATTTGATCAATGCTATTTTTTTACTGATGCCAAAACCGCCAAAACAACTCACAAAGTTCTATCTCCGCATTCACTCAAAGTTCGTAGTTAAATAACGACTGCACTTTCTATAATCTATATAAAAATCCAACAGCTTCTTTTAATTCAAGTATCAAGTGTTTAACATTATCAAGTATCGAGTCCCCTTCTAAAAAAAGTATCTCTTCCAAATACGCATCTTTACCAAAAAATAATGTTTTTCTATGTAAATAAAATACTTTTTGCATGTGTAATTTCCAAGTTTATTTTTTTAGAAGAAGTTATTTTTTTAGTTCTCACCATGTCAACGCTTATAAAGAACACTTCCAGATGTCGGAAATTGAATACATCTGGGCACATAAAATTTAAACTCATTGAATAGGGAGAAAATTGTGTTCTATATAAATAAAAGTCACTCAGATGTCAAGCCTTTAAAAAGAAATGTATAATATATAAAACAGAATATTAGATACAATTCGGTCTTTTATATTAAAGTCAAACTTCTTTTTGTAATGTTTCGTTTGTGTTACATTAAATATATCCACATATATCACGTCGTTGATTTTCCTGTGTTTTGCAACCTTTCCTTCAAAAATAAACTGCAAAAAAGGTTCAAAATCAAGTGATAATTAGTCAATTTTTCAAACTATAGAAGTATAATAAAAATTTTAACAGAAGCTCAGAGCTTAAAAAGAGGTAATCCCAGTTCAAATAATTAATATTCAAAACACTCAATCAGAAGCAGAAAAATTGACAATGGACAACAAATTATAATATTGATTTTGTGTTAATAGAGTAACTTAACTTATTAATATCAAATTGGATTGGTTAGAATAAAAGAAAAGTATCCTAAGTGGTTAATAATCCTACAGCTCTCCTTGAGAGATAAATAAAAAATTTAGAGTGTCTATTAAGTTATAAGTTATTTAACTATATTAATCAAAAGTAAAGATTTAAAGTCTTCATATTTTGAAAAAAATGGAGACTCACAAATTAACAATATTACAGGCTGTGGATGTGCAAATAGGTTTATCAACTAATCACCGTCCTAAGGTGACGAATTTGCCCTGTCCATTGAGAAAATCACGTATATTCTAGTCTTAATTTTGGACACAACAAATTTTTATTTTATTTTTGAGAGGCCTAACGGGTGAAAGTACTTTCCTTCTTCCGTGAGTTTTTGCTATTGAAAAACATGGATCAAAGAATTTGCATCAAATTTTGTGAAAAAATGAAATTAAGTGCTCCAAAACACTTGAAATGTTGCCAGTGGGATACTTTGAAATTGTTTTAAGTGAAAAAAATGATTAGGAGGAGTACATTCTCTTCCATGACCGGGGAAATGCCAATGCCGAACCTCGTTCTGGACGCCCAAGCACGTCAATAACAGATGAAAACGTTGAAATAATGAAGAAAACTACCATCAAAGAAGTTGTTGAGGATATTGAAATATCGGTTACCTTGTGTCATAATTTTTCTTTAACGTTTTGAGCGTGAGAGCAATGTTTGTTACGTAACTGTTTCATTTTTACAAAAATATTCGTCGTATGTGACAGCTGTCAATGATGATCCTAATTTGCTCATAGTTATGATATCGAAACTACAGCCCCAAAAACGGAGATATGCAACGATTGAGGTGATACTAGCTGCATCGCAAGAATAGATCAATGCTATACCAAAAAGTGCTTATGAGAAGTGCTTCGAGGACTGAAAAAAGCGTTGGTATCAGTGTATTGTATCTGTTGGGAATTTCTTTGAAGGGGACAATAGAAATATTGAGGAATAAATCAATATTTTTTCCTAAAATCCCTATATCCACCTTACTTTTTAAACTTTTTGAATATGGTACATATTTAAGGGGGGTAGATCCCCCCCAGGGAGCTAGGAACGCCCAGGAATGGATTTATAATGCATTGTATACAGTCAAGAACTACAAGAAAAAAGTCTACAGCTGACCACAAAATACAGAGTAAATATTTGTATTTTTTAAGTAACACTGGGTCAACAAAATCAAATTAAATGGCTTTATTTAAAAAAGAAAGTGTCCCTATTGATTCATAGCTTAGAATAAAAGGAGCTACATTAATTAATTTATTTATTGTACCTAGTGGAGGACTACTAGAGAAAAGTATACATTTGGCGACAACAAACTGTATAAACTTTAAGTATGCACGTGAGGATATGAATTTAACCAATCCACGTTCCAGGACATTGATAAAGTGGAAAATAGTCAGAAAAATTTACAGCTGACAACAAAATACGGAATAAACTTTTTCAACGTGTCTCAGCAAATCGTAAGACAAACTTAGGAAATGTTTCATTGACTTAGCAAATAATTTAACAATTTTTTCCCGAAATATCAACTGGTACTGTAATCAAAACAAAAAATTATTGTGCGATAAATTTCTTCATCTTACCAAGGACAACTGAGATGGAGGCCAAAAGAAGTCGTCTTCCAGCGCTTCTTGATGCAGGAATGAGTTATGACGAGATTTCTTGCATCGTCCTATGTTCCAAAGTTATCATTATCAAAAATAAACAGCTACAGAAAATAACAAGAGCCTTGAAAAATCGCCTAGAATGGTGAAGGGCAAGGATGGTCGCTTGATTGAATTGTATATATAAAGTAAAATAAATAAATAAAACAAAAAAATACTTCAGGTACTTTTTGTCTTTTTCCTTTAAGGACCGATCCTTGAGTCTGAAGGACTGAAGGCAGAGAGCAGAGAGACAAGATATTAACATTAACAACATAATTAAAAGGGAAATTCTAGCAAAATTTAAAGATAGAACATAAAACAAATTAATAATGACAGCTGATACGACATATAAGTTATTAGTATAAAATATTACAAATGGATTCAACAAATTATTACCAGGAAATGTAGATTGTATGTATATGGAATATAATGAAACATTTTACATAGAAATAAATAGACTGTTTATCAATATAAATAAAATAGTGAGCATTATTCAGATAATTTGTTAAAGTATTACAATTTATGTTTATAATAGTTAGTTATATTAGGATGAGTAAATAAAAAAAAAACCAATTATATTAATTATGAATTGTAATAGAAGTTATAAGCAGAGAATCAGACGGATATAAAATGAAAAATGATACGATTTCGAAGTTATTTTTATAAAATAAAACCAATAGATTCAACAAATTGTTACTTAAATTATACATATAAAAAATGGAATGATACTTTTTTCACATAAATAAATATACTTACCAGCAGAAAAGAATATGTATTGGCAATACAGACAAAACTATCGAGAAAAGAGAGGCACATTATCTTTAAGTGTCTAAAGTCCACTCGTTTTCCAATCACAAAAGAGGCACGCAAGTAATAAATAAATCAATGGTTCAGGTTATATGATATGGTTCCTTAGAGCAAGAGATGAAACAGAGTTGACTTAAGAAAAAAAGGACTTTAAAATTTCAATGAAGGAGCCGTAGATGGAGGATTATAACTCTTTCTGTTCCTCACTTAGGCTTTCAGTCGATTATTTTGTCTTTTTATGGAACTCATTAGTTCTTATAGCAGTTTACAATTATTCTGTAGAAAATTATGAGGAATTTCTGTATTTTTGAGTATAGCAGCAATGATTCACGATGGCAGAAGTCACTATCACAGACCTTTACAGGAAGGGCATCTACACAATCAGGGCTTCTTCCATTAAATCCACTGAGTGAGGCACACAGAGACGAGATTCCTTGAACTGAACATGAAGAGAGGATTAGAAGGTGTGTGGCTAGGATATCTAAACGGAAAAATATTAGCTTTTAGAGAAATTGATAGATGTAGATTTAATTAATTGCAATCCAGGCATTAAAATTAAGTATATCTAATATTGCAGAAAGCGGCAAACTATAATCTTTATAAGAGGGAAATATTACAAAAAAATTATTAACAAATAATGAATATAAAAATAAGAAAGAGGACACACAACAACTGCTTTTCCTTTTTAATCTCAAAAAATTAAAATTATTTGACCAAACACGCCTATGTAAAAAGATAACACTAGATAATAGTGTACTTTAGGACTGGATTCGTATAAATAGAAGCACGTTCAGTGCTCCCATTTATATTTACATGGTCCTTCTTAAAATCATTTTAGGTCGTTTTAAATTTTTATTCAATAATAATTTGGCATTCCTTCTAAATTAAGTTTTCATATTTTTGGCGGGAGATTGATAAAAATGTAAAGCTTCAAAATACTTACAATTATTCATGACTCCCATTCATTCGTTAGATCAACTTCGTTATATTCCACTACAGGACATTCTACTACCATTTTATATTCCAAATTACCTTGATTTTTTCTTCCTTCTTTAGGGAAACATAAAATACGTCTTACACCTCGAGGAAATATCTAGAACTGACTAAAAAAAAAAAGAAATATAGTTGAGTAACGTCATCCAGAACCAAACTTAATAAGTTTTTAGAAATGATAGGCAGGACTGAACCGGACTGTAACCAGACAGAACTTGCCAGCCCTACAGTCTTCAGTTCTAAATAAGAACCGACACACCACTAAACGAGTATACGCTATATAACAGCTAATGACACACATTCAACCAATCAACGTTTCTAACATTGATAAGCGAGAAAAAACCCCAAAAAAGACGATAGCTACTGACATATTACGTTTTAAATTTTTAGCAATTAGTTAAAATTCTGCTTAGGAACTTATTTAAATAAAACCAACCAATGTTTCAAAGACTAATAAATGGAGGAAAAGCCCACAAATCTACAGCTGACTACAAAATACAGTGTCCATTTTGGATAAGTGAGTAAAGTAATACAAGTTCAACCAATCAAAGTTAAGAAAACTAATAATAGGAAAAGAAACAGAAAAGTTTACGACTGATAACAAAATAACTTCTCCCGTGTGTGTATCCTTTATGCGTACTCACACCATTGAACTTAGGAGTCTGAAATTTTGCATGGGTGCATCTTTTGAAACTAGTCAAGCTAAAACGGGAGAGCCAAAGGTTATACTATACCCAAAACTGTTTTTTTTTCAGTTCAAGGAGACTCTATAGGAAGTTGAATTATAATTCAAGAATTAATTGGCGTCTCAAAAAATCACTATACAAATAATTACGTTTTTAAATTTATTCGAAATCAAAAAAGTTATGGGCAAAAAAATAAATCTGTGAAAATTACAAATATGTTTTTTTCAGGGGAAAAAAATGAGCTTCCAACGGAATATTGGATTAGTAAAAGCAATAAAATTTCAAAAATTTGTCTTGAGATTCGTTTGCATATAAATTTAACTTACAAAAGTTGATTTTGTATTGAAATATTTGTCCTTTTCTAAAAAAAAGTTCAATTTTTTTTCTTTTTTCATTTCACGTAATTTTTCAATTTATTTAAAGGACGATACAATTTGGAAATATAATTTTAGATTCTATCATTTAAACATATATGTGATTTTCAATTTTTGGAACATTTTATATGATAATTTTTGCAATATTTGTAAAAATGAACGAATTATTGAAGATTATTTTTTCGAAGACATTTTTCTTTTTCGTTTATGCAAGTACGAAAAAAAAATTGGTAGGTTTGTGTTCCTCTTTTAATTCCAATAAATGCTATTTTTAACTTTTTTTTACAAAATTTGTACATAAAAAGATTGGGCAATTTTTTTCGCAAATTTCAATATGGAATTTTTTGACATAAATCAAATTTTTAACTTCTCATCTAGAATTTTTTTTGATTCCTTTATGTAGGTATGTTATTTAAAGTTTATAACACAATACTTAAAAAAAAAAAATCTAATAATACGACTAAGTTTACAAGAGCGAATAGTATAAGTATTTGGTGGGCGGTTGCTATGATGAGACATTGTGGGGTACCTTACTTAACTGCATTGATATATAATTTCACACTCCTTCGTAGTTATCATAACAAAATAACTATAATTATCAGGATCTTTCTCAACAAAATCGAAACATTCATATAATAGTTATTAGTATTTGTAGTATATATAAGTATTTTATGAATATTTTTTTACTACTATCATTGTGATTTCCCGCTCCCTCCTTGGCCCGAACAACACCAGGTAACTATTTTCTTGTAATTATATAAAAATACATATATACAGGGTAGACAAGGTAAATCCGGAAGAACTTTAACAACGAATTTTGAGATTTGTACAGGACTTGTATTAATTGTGTCAGCTGCTAATTTGATTTACAGTTTTATTAGTATCTTATTGTCCGAGTATTGAAAAATTTGGAAAATTTTCACCTTTAGTGCCTTTAGTGATGTGGGAAAGACTGAGAGAGCATCACCTTCATCGTGGTCTTATAAAATACCGACGAAAAGGTTCATAGCAGTCTTGCCCTATCAATTGCCACCCATCCAGACATGCAAATCGCTACGCTGGCCAAGGACCAAAACGTGAGCAACAAATTGACCTGGGTTACTTGTCTAGGGTCAGAGATTCAATGCATCTGCTAACAGATTAGAATAAGGTAGACAGAATGCGCAAAGGCAACATTTTTATTAACCAAAGTAAAAACAAAGGTCGATACGTGCATTTTTCTATAGATGAGAAAATCTTCACAATTGACGCCTAGCATAACCATAGAAAGGATAGATGGATCTGTCTGGACTCTGATGAGGTCCAACCAGTTATGAAAACAAAGAATCTGACTTTGGTTATGGTCTTGGCGGTCATCAAAATGGAGGGAAATTTAATTGGGGCGGGGGGCCCCAATCAATTTTTCCAAAAGGGCCAGAAGTTGACCAAGAAGGTCTACAAGGACGTATTCAAGGATGTGGTCATCCCATGGATTAATGAAGTCACTGATGGGAAGCCAAATACATTCCAGAAGACTCAGTACCTGCTATTAAGGCCAAGATTGTCCCAGAGCTCTTAGGACAAAATAAACCACATTTTTGGGCCCCCATTCGATTGACCAGCCAACAGCCTGGACCTCAATCCGAGAGGGATTGTTTTACCTATAGAGAAGAGTTGAAAGGATAACCAGTACGAATAAGTTAAGGCTTTGAAGGATTTCCTTTTCAAGACAATGAAGGAACTGGATCTGTACAGGGTAGCATTGGCATGGCAGGCATTCAGCAGCCGTATACATATCGTGATCGAGAACAAAGGCTTTGATTACAAATAATTAGATTAAATATAATGTGGCTTAGTCAATGATAATAGAATACTCTTTTTATCGCTTATAAAAGTATCATAATTAGCAGTTAAAGTTATTCTGGATTTACATTGTCCACCCTGTAAATTTATTTTATGACAAATTAAAACAATTTGCACAAATGATAGACTTAATTTTTCTTTATCAGAGAGATGTTACTACCCCTAAGATCTATTAAAGAATGAACAGAAAAGTAAAAAGAGCACTCTCAGCATCCTTTTTTAATCACTAGACTGTGTTCTTCTCTTTAAAAACTCCATCCATTCTTAGATGTTCTCTCCTCAAGAATGAAATACAAATCATTAAGCTTTAGAAAATAAAAACAAAAACACTCTGGAAGTTGGTAACAAGCGAATATTGGGACGCTAATCAGCACTTTACAACATTCTTGAAAATAGAAAAAAAGAAGTTGACAAAATCCAGAACAAAATACATTTATTTTATAAACATATTAATATTATTGAAGAAAGTCCAATCTGAAGGATTTGGGGGTAACTTACATAAATATTAATTGCACACTAATAAAAGAAGAATAATAATAAAAAAACAAATAGGAGACAGCTACATAAATGTCCATAACCTAGCAGCAAACCTTCTGTCAGTTACTCTCAAAATATTATTCATTTTTTTGTTCTTTTAATTGTTCAAATATCACATGAACTATCATAGTAAATATATCCGTGTAGTCTCTTTATAAACCTGTCATACCACTAAAAAAAATAGTTTTAAATTCCACTCCCTAGAAATTGCTATCTGTCATTTATTTGTAAATAAAGTCTGTCTCGTTATTTGTGTCTCTTTGACCAATTTTTATTGCTGTACCAGTTAGATATGCAGCATTTTCCATTAAAATACTCTCTTTTGTGGAATAATTACACAGAACTTGGCTGGAGAAGGAATTAAGTACTTTCCATCTACTTCAATACACCATTTAAAGACTCTAAGATGGATTTTAAGACAATTTAAAATTTTAATTTGAGGGTATTTTTTTCCATCAATTATCTTAATTTTTTTTTACCTGCTGTAGTATTGATTTTATCAAATTTACAAACGTATTTTTGCGAATTTTTAGTAACATTGGGATTTAATCATACCTTGAAGCTTTAATTTTAAAGGAAATGTTTATTTATGTAAACATTTTGACACAACTACTTCGGTATTTAAGTGTAATAACCAAATAAATGAATAAATATATACCTGTTTTACAGTTAAAATTTTGGCTACAAGCTGATAATTTTTTGGTATAATGAACAAAAAAACAACAATTTGGGAGGGTTCAAGCTCCTCCAAATAATCCATGTGACCGCCCCTGTTTATAGCAAACAAGTTAAGATCAATCAAGTTAATATAATGATTAGAACTGAAAAGAAAGGAGAGCGAGAGGAGACATATGGTACAACTGAATTAATACCTTTGTTAATATCATCTGCCTGTTATATGATCTTAATAAGTAATACATTATCTCTCGCTCCTACCTTCTCCTTGTGCTCTTAAACAAAAATCCCATATCCTGTGGTACTATTAACTCCATTATGTAAGGGTATAATTTAAAAAAAGGAAAGCACACTGAATGACGTCACATGGATCGATTTTCCTTCTATAAGAACCGAAAAGTGAAACTGAACTGGCTTGGACCGTGGTCCTTGGTCCTAAATAAGCACCGACACAATATCATTTGTTAATATCACCTGTATGTTACATGATTTTGATGGGGAATACGAATGACTGGAATAAAGAGGAAAACCTTCTTTAATTTAGTGCTGGAAAAATATCCCTATTATATTTCAGTTTAGATATACGTTCAGGGTTCGTCAGCTATTTCTGCTGCAAAAAGGATTTTTTTACAAACGTTATTTTCTCGCCAATCAGTTATCAGATTTTAAAAAAATTAAAAAATTGAAAGCTTGATGGATTTTGATTTATTCTATTCAGCCTCGATTACAATCTTTATGCGAGGCTCAAAGTACAAGTTGACCATCGCAACTTTGTATCTTAGGAAATCATGGAATTCATTCTTGATCCTAATGATAAGTTCGTCTTCGATATTGAAATAATCCAGCACATCTAGATCTTGTGAGTTTAGGGACCAAAAGTCCGGTGAGATGAAGTCTTCGAAATATTCTTGGAGCCATTTGATACTATTTTTGCATTGCTCAATGTGTCTCAGAGTTTAAATCATTGTTACGTTGTCGCTCCCGGTGCGGATTACAAGGAGGGCTCCGTACCTTTTCCAAATTTTTGTGACAACCAAATTGTCAATTGATTCCATTTTTTTCCAATTGGTGCAAGTTTAAACAACCTATATAACAAAAAAAAAATCAGGTTCCTAAGTACCTGAGTTTGCCAAAGAGAGCGCACAGAAATGGTGGCATACTAAGCTTGCGCATCCTGCATATATTTTATTATGCATTTTAAAATAATTTACATCAAAAATAGAAGATAATTCCTCTTTTGTGAATGAAATTAACAGCATAACGACTTATTAATAAATCAACAAAAAAATAAAAAGAGAACAAAGATTAACCGTTTTTCCTTTTCCTTTTTTCATTATTTCATGATCTATTTGACAGTGTAAATATTTTCAATAAAGTTTGGTTTTTTTTTTGCTATATTAAATGTCATGAATATATTGAAAGTTAGTCGTGAACAGGAATTAGTTGAATTAGTATGACTGCAGTAAGATATAAGTTTTTTTAGGAGTACAGAGACGTTCAGCTTCTCGATGTAGGAACCACCACGAACAAGGACAAAGGCTTTACTAACAAGCCTTGACCAGTACAAACTCAAAGTTAAGCAGAGTTGCGCAAATTGGCATAGCAAATCAATTATAATATTTCGTCCATCTCTGCGTAAACTTTCAAAACGACTCATTAATAAGCAAATTGATTGTTTTTTTATTGTTAGTTTTCTTATTTTTGATTATCAAAATTAATGAGAACCCTTCTATTATAAATCCACAATTGAAAACGAATACATTAGACGGTTTCAAAATGCAGTTACAATATAATTTTGAAATAAGGAAAACATCTTTATATGTGTCAATTTAAGATGATATAGATAAATAATATTTCTAAGTCTTAATATATCCTGACTGTATTGTACTCAAAAATTTAGGAAATGTGAGATATGATGACGACACTTCAGGATTTTTAAATCATTTATATTTTCGTTATTTGTGAACGGATTATTGTAATTAAAAATCATGTAAAAGCCTTTACAGAAACTAAATAACTGTTATTTTATAACTCAATATAATTAAATAAGTATTTCGACCACTAAAATGCCTGTAAAGTTATGCTGTCGATATGTTTCAAAAATAATTATGAGGGTTGTTTGCTGCTAAATAAATTAATATTTCCTTTATTTATTGACCAATTATAAAAATTCGAAATTCAATAGATGCATTTACTAAAACTGAATTGTTGTTATTTAAAAAAAAAAACTAAATTAATCTCTACAACTACAGAGTTGGAATCCAAAACTGACAATAGAATGTTTTTACGATTTTATCCTCCTAATTTTTTAATGAGGTTTCATTACGCAACTAAATGACCGCTGACGCCATAATAAACAAGTTTAGTCTGTATCCCCAGTCTGCAAGTGTAAAAATATCAGAGAAACAACAGAAAAGGGAATAATACGTGTGTCTGCACCGGTGTTAAGGCTGAGAAGACTGGAGATACCATTGGGATCTCTATCCAGACTATCTACTCTACAATATCAAAAAGTGCATTACATCCCCATAACGCCAAGAAGAACCAAAATATCTACAGTACAATATGGCTGACTTCTGCCCTGCCTCCATGTGGCCGTCCTGACCTCGACTCCGAGAACTTTCCAGTCTAAGGCGTCGTGTAGAAGAATTTCTGTCACACCTTTCATCCAAATTTGGATATGCTCCGAGCTGCTATAATGACTGTCTGTTATACGCCATGGATACAGCCTTGGCTTCAATAGTTACCCATCTGGTCGCCGGCGTGTCAAGTCTGTTATTACTTCTAAAGGTGGGCATATTGAATAAAAAATAAAAATAAATGTAGTTTTTAACCATATCACAAATTGTTTTTGAGACGTCTTTTTTTATTGCGTATAAATCTAGTTTATCGTAACTTAGTTCTACTACTGCAAGTATTGGATCACCACTACTGTAAAATGTCCATGAAGGTCAATTGTCAGTACCTACTTTACAATCTTTCTATGCAATTTGCATTGATTAAGTATAATTAAACATTATGGTATACCAATAATCAAATATAATACATAAATTCTTTATTCATATTCATTTCAGTCATGTCGTCAAGTCAATTTGCAAAGATTACTTTTTCTTTGAATTAAACATGCAATCAATTTTTGAGAGAAAGATATATATATGTTACATGTGCTTTTCGAAACTTTGTTTTTTAGTATACTTTTAATGCATTTATACTTAGGTAGGGAAGACCCGTTAAGAGTTGCAATAATTTTCGTTTTTGCTCTCATTTCCAAGAGTTAGTTTGACTCATACATGCCAAAAATAAACACAAAACAACAACATGTATATGGTATTACTTGAAACTATTTAAAGTGTATACAAGACGCTCATTTTTCGAAAATTTTCATTTGAATTTTTCTTGTCTGTATCTGTTCATCTGTTTCAAAAAATCGAATTTGTGTTAGAAACTAAGAAAATTAGACCATTTAAGTAAAATTGAAACTCGTTGGTAAACGCTATTTAAAACGGCAAAAAAAAAAAAATATATATATATATATAATGCAATTATATATATTTCTTATATCATAATTATATACTTTTTTATAAAGAAGAAACATTATCTTGTACAATGTTTGATGAAACAGGGATCCAAAAAAGCATTGAACACATATTTGTACACTTATACCATTGCTAAAATTATGAAGGCCATGTAACCAAAGCAATTTATGTCTTTTAGCGTTGTTAGCAGCGAAAATCATGTTATGCCGCCATTCATCTTAAATCTGGCCCGGATGGTTAAAACCATGATTAAAATCAGTTTTCTGTGCTCCAAATTTTTTATGGGGATTTGGCAGAAATATAGTTTAGTGTAAATACTCAATTTCCCTTTACCTATCAAAAACTCTCATACTATTGTGAACTAAAAATAAAGTTCTCCAACAATATGCCTACATTTAGACTAAATGATCCATTGTCCTAATAAGAATTCTGGATCATTGTGAAAGACGTGGATCGCAACATGGGCACTGCCTTTTCCACTTCGTTGATCGATGCCATTTTTTTGAAACTGAGCTAAACATTTCTAGGTTACCGCCAAAACAACAAACAACGTCCTACCTGCGTCTGCGTTCAAAGTTTGTAGTTAAATAATGGTCGAACGTTGTTTGTCGACTAATGTTCCTGCACTACTAGCGAGTCTAACTGATACAGTAATATAATCATACACGTTTAGAAACATTAAATTTGGTCCAGAAATGAGACAACATACTACTACAGAGACTGCATTTGTTTATAATACGTTTTTTTACGTTCAGTTTATGCTCAATTTGTTTCATTTTTCAGCTTTTTCAGAGTATATTTTTTATCATAAATTAATTGCATTCGATATTTTATTAATATATAAAACTAACGTCATAATTCACGTTGTCATTTCCTAAATCTTGACAGAAATATGTATCTTATCTAGAAAAGTAATAAATAGTTACATACCAGTATTACATAATAATTGGAATAGGATAATTTCAAGTTACACCTTTTTCCGGATTATAGAAGAAACACCCGATGGTTCGATTCCGATTAATCTCTCCTATCATTAGTTATTTTTAAAAAAAATAAGTGATAAAAATGGGTATATTTTGTAGCTGGCCCGTTTTTTGGAGTTGGCAGACTGAAGAGTAAATTTTCTTATGCTCAACTGTTGTCATTATTATTCAATTCTGGATGAGTCAACCATTTTTTCTGCTGCATTCAATTAAATTCAAAAATTTATTCACAATTAGCAAGTGCTCATAAAATTGGACGAGTAATCTTGAGGAAGTGTTATAAAGTTATAATTGTAAGGCCTTATGAGACTCAAAGTAGAATTAAGGATCGACATCAAAGTAATAATTACCAATGTCTTATTATTTTCTTTTGTCTCTCCATCCACGTTGCAGATGTTTGTAGCTCCTTTAATGAAACGTCATGACAACCAAACAACTTTCCTCCAAAACATTTTTCAAGGGTTACCATGTTAATTTTGGGTTGTTTTTTAAAAATATGCTCATTATATACATGATTTTCATCAATAATTATATTCTATAGTTTGAATGTAAAATTTATTTGGCCTTAGTGGGGGCATGTTTCTTGGAATAAAAACAAACAACCTTGAAATTTTGCCTGGTTTTGTCACATTGCATTTCATTCCGTTTACGTCGAATTCAATCTCGTCTTCATTCGTCAACAATGCAAAATATTTGCTTTAGTCGGACATAGCATACAAAAAAAAAGTTTCTTTTTGTATTCGTCCAGAATTGCCGTGCAAAAATTAATAATGGACGAATACATTTTGTCTTGTTAATGAAAATAACATATTTGTCAGATACTATAGGTAGACAATTCAATCATTATTTATAATAGAAACCTTTACCTTGCTCTGTTTTGTCTTTAATTCCTGTTCAAACAAGAAAAAACAATACTTGGTTCGATCAAGTGAAATTATTTTTCCATCTAAGGATGTCAAGTTTCAGTCTTTATTTAGAACGGAAGACTACAGTCCCTTTGTGTTGAGTCCTAAAACTTATATAGTTCTATCCTGGATGACGTTGCTCAATTTTACAAGAAAGTGTATTCGGAATTAATTTAAATTAAAGCGTACTATCAAAAACGCTATGATTTGCTTATGCACACTGTAAAGGGCACTTTGAAATGAAAAAAATGTTGAATGTAATGAGTTTGTTTATTAAGCATTAAGTAAACTGTATTAACCCTTCCAAATACAGCATTGCTTATTTTTCAATGACGTTGGAAGTGAAGAATCATTTTAAAATTGATTTGGAGAAGAAAATCATGCTGTTTCGCTAGGATAAGGGCCGTGTCATAAGTGAATCAAAATAATGACAAAACTAAATTAATTAAACTTTGAATTGCTTCTGGATCTACCTTACTCCCCAGATTTGGCTCAGATTTGCCGTTCACAGATCTAAAAAAAAAAATACTTGCCGGTAAGAAATTTTGCTCCGATGAAGAGGTTATCGCTGAAACTGAGGAATATTTTGAGGCAGAAGATAAAGCCTTTAATAAAAGTGACACTCAAATGTTAGAACAGCGCTGAATTGATTTTATTGCTCTTAATAGAGATTACATTTATAAATACAGCCAATTTTGAAGAAAAAAACGTACGTTCTTTGTTTAAGCCCGGGACTTTTTAGTTCATGTGTTATATTTTATTTGATTTATTTAATAGATCAGTAGTTTCAAAATTTGAGTTCTATTATAAAATCATAACGTACATTAGAAGATGAATTTGATTTGTCAGGCTTTCAACTGGTTCCATAGATTCAATTAAGCAATGTTAAATATGATGAGCCAAATTAATGTTTAGCAAACAAATGTTACAGATGGAAAACAATTGCTTCTCATGGTTTTTTACTAGTTTTATTTAAAAACTTATTCAACTACCTACTTAAAAAAATAGTTTAACTATTTTGTTGGATTATTTTAGCACTTTTACTAATGTGTTAAGCAATTTTTTTTCCTACCCAAATGCCAAAGCATCTTTTGACCGTTTGTATTTACATAAAAATTTGTGAAGTACAAAAATGTTGACCTTTTAGGCTGATGGCAAAAAAATAATACTTTTATATAAATTACCCTTTATCTTACTCTGTTTTTCCTTTAGTTCCTGTCCAAAAAAAAAAAAATATATATAGGTTGGGGGATTTTTTTCCCGTCTTTCTCTATAGTATATCTTGTTCACTACTAATCACCTTGTATCATACGATACTTTGTTGTAAAGGTGTGAGTGTATACGACACACATTTTTTGGACATATTGCAAACGTGAGTTGTCGTGTGTCGAGTATACAGCCCTCAAAGGAAGAAATTTGATATATTATATTATATATATTTTTACAATCTAAAAGGGAAAAACGGGTAGAGAGTGACCAATAAAATTTATGATGTATACGGATCCGATACTGTTTCGGTTCGTGTTGCACAACAGTGGTTTGAGCGAGTAAAGTTGAATGATATCCCATACACTTGCAGGTCTGTATGTAGATAAAATCATGGAGAATATCAAGATAGCCCATCATGTTAACAATTGTAGCATTACCCAGGAGCCGAAACCGTTTTGAACCATTTGATGAAGGCTGCATACAAAAAAAAACTAGAATAGGAAAGGAATTGTGTTTCATGGGGACAACACCAGGCTGCAAACATCTTTGATGCCGCGCTAGAAGCTCCTGCAACACGGATTGGAAGTTCTTATGCATCCAACCTACATTCCAGACCTTTTACCAAGTGACTAACAACTGTTTGTGTCTATGGCCAACACGCTTAGGGGTACAAATTTGGCCTCTATAGAGACCTGTGAAAATTGGATGTCTAAATTGTTTGCCAATAAGGACAAGGGCTTCTACGAGATGGGCATTAAGAAGTTGGATTCTTGTTGGCAATAAGTTATCGAACATAACTGGGCATATTTGGCTTAAATCGTATGATTGTAACACTTCTTTTAAAGCATTGAAATAAAGCAAAAATACGAAATTACTTTTTCCCCAACCTAGTATACTGATTAAGTTCTGGTTAGGTTATTTTGTAGGCCAGGTTTAAAGTTTTAGGGAAGACCTGAATGCTATCAGAACAACATTTTTCTCTGAAATATGAAGTTATTCCATATGTGAGAAGAATTGGTGTACTACCAACTAGTTTGGGGTATTTCATCTACATGTTACTTTTTAGATGAAAAGCTGAAACATAAATTTTGCAACAACTTGTCGAATGACATTATATTTGAATTCATCAAAAAAATATTTCGAATAATTTAGTAAAATAAATAGTTTTTGACTATATATAATAATCCATTTCTTTTGATTTTCTAGTTTCTTTTCATAACGAGTTTAAATAATGTCCAAAGTATCTTTACTACAAGACCGGGTTATGTCCGAGTAAAAAAAAAGTTACGACTTAACCCATAATGTCTCAATTATTCTTTTAAAAAAAATTGATAAAAATAAGGTAGTTTTTTGACTATTTATCCATAGTATTTAAAAAATATATATATTATTTTTGAATTTTTTTGTCAGTCTGTTACAAATTTTGGTACACCAGGATTTTATTTAGAAACTTATACAGTGTTTCCTTGCTAATTTTGAACGAATTTTCCAGAGAAAAACTTAATCAATATCCTAAAAAAGTAAAAATAATGAAACATTAAGACTTAATATATTTATTTCACTCTCAATTCAATCTCCACAAAGGCCTCGATCATAGGCCTCAATACGTTGCAGGTCTTCTTCACTTATTCCTCTCACATGTAAGTCAACTCCTTCATCACGACACCTTTAGGGCATCCACATTCATATGGGAGGTGGTAAAGGCCTCCTTTCGATAATTTTTCTAGATCCCATAGTCAAGGGTGTTGAAGTCTGATGAGGACGGAGATCACATTGCCCAGGAATAGAAGTTTGTCAAGTTGTCTTCACGCAACTTTTGAGTTTACTCTTCCAGACATCCTCTCAAAGGGTCTTGTTGTCTTCTCCAGCTTTGTAATCTTTGTAGTGAGGCCCTTGGAGTAGGGAACAATTCAGAAGATCTCGTCATAAGTCCTTTCCGCATCAAAAAGCAATAACAAAGAATTTGTTTTGGCCTCCATCACAGTTGTCCTTGATCTAATTAAGAAATTTGTTTCACAAGAATTGTTTGTTTTTATTGATCTATCAGTTGATATATCGGAAAAAATTGTTAAATTATTTAATAAGTCAATTGGCCTTTTCAAAGTTTCATTCACAATTGACTGGGACACGCTGTAGTTTTTTTAATTTTATTATTTGTCTAATTCGGTATACTAGGAATGTAAAATATATTTATGAATTATAAAAGTTAAATTTTTTGGGGTAAGGTTTTATCTCACCTTACCCCTATATCATTGAAGAAAAAATTGAATAGTGCACCTAAAATAAATCTAGGATCACCAAATGAAGTATATGAAATTTAGGGGATGTTACATAAAAATGTACACGTTTCTAATTTTTTGTTATCATAAATTGTTACTCGTAATTTTGTTATAATAAAGCAAGATTTTTCTGTCTGGATGTATGTATTTTTAAGCATACTGCGTAGATTAAACCTATTAAACAAAAACACTTTTTTAAGTTTTGTTAGGTTTCCGTATTTTTTACCATGCCTTGACATGTGAAAAGAAAGAAAATCATTTTTTGGGGGGACTGAGTACACCCTAGACCCTCACACATTTTGCTTAAAGTTTCAAAAATTGTCGTGTTTTTTCGAAAAATAGTACTTCTTCATCAATTATTGGAAAAATGTTTGGTAGCACAGATTTTTATGTTTTAAACTTTTTAAAGACGAGACAATTTTTGGGTTAAAGTTTATTTATGTCTTGTTGCGAAAAAATTGTAGTAAATGGTATTTTTGGAAAGATATTAGCTAATTTGTTGAAAGCTTAAAATATCATTCATTTTGATTGGGACTCTTAAATCTACAAAAAAGAAGAAATCAAGGGGTTTGAGGTTTCAAACACTGTATTATTAAAGTATATATTAACCAACAAATTGATTTGTCAAGATAACTCTTCTGGGACTGTTCCGGATTTTCATGTTATGATATCCTAATGAATTAAAAGCTTTTTCTTATGAAGTAAAGTTTAATATCTATTTTTTAAATTAAGGGTGGCCAACAAAAGATGGGATTCCAGGGCCAATCAATGAATCAAGTGTAGTCTTTGATATTACTTCTCGAACAATAGGTTTGTCAAATAAACTATCCAACTCCAACATAAATTCAGCTTTATTTCTATTGGATTCCCCTGTTCTTCCTTTGCACTTCCTAAGAAGTGATATTTATCATGTAATTTTGTAAAATGTTAAATCCAATGCTGTAAATGTCATTGTTTATGCGAGCCATCTGCCAAAACGGCAAAATTGCTTAAATTATAATTTTGGCAAGATCTTTCACTGAAGATTTTCCTTTATGTTCAGGCAAACTTTGAAGATACAAAAAGTACTGAATGGCTTGTTTATTAGTTGGAAGCTGTGAGTCACTGATAGAAGATGAAGGATATCCAATGGAGTCCTTACAAATGTGAGATTGAGTAAAGGGTTTATTCACAGAATTTATATTGTTAGCCGAACAAAAACTTTCCTAACATTTATCCATATCGAAATATTATATTATACTTAATATTAATTCACAAATTGATATTCAACGTAACACTGACGAAGAAACTTTGTTATTTTTTTTTTTTTTTACAATGGCTCCAAAAAACAATACAAAGTCCGTGGGAAGTGTTTCTCATATGTTGATGCGTAATTTATCATGTTTTTGTTTAATGTGACACAATTTTTACTATAATTTGATTTCAAGGTTAAATAGCTTCTTCTTTTTTTTCTTTGTGTGTCATTTTTATTTCTCTAAACAAGCTAAAGAGCTTGTGTTTAAGGTACTTTGAGGATCTGGAGCCCGTATAAGTGTATTTAAATAATATATTTGTAACATTTTATACGTTTATATTGTAAAATGGTAGTAGCTCCATAAAATCCTGCTTAACTAACTGACAACTTTTTTTATAAAATAATATATTACTGTCTTAGCAGAAACAAAATTAGCCATGGTTAGTGTTGTATGGGTCCTTTTTTTATTCGGCCCAATCCAGTCTTAGTACCAGTCCTTAGGACGAATTCTTAGGATTCTGAGGAACAAAAATGAGCAGCACTAAGTGTTTTTTTGAATAGGTCTAGCGTAGATACTTGATCCATGAACTAGTAATACAGTTTGTTAATTATATATTTATATATGTGTAAGATGAGTTAAGATACCTAAGATACTTATATCGGCCTTGATATGGACCCTTCAAACCATAAAATCAATCAAATTCTCATTTTTCTTCTATGACGATCAATTTTGGCTAATTTAAGCACAATTTACATCGACTCTAAAAGTTTTTTTTAGAATAATTTGTCAATAGAAATTGATAATAATTTATCGACGAAAAACAAAGGTTTTCCACACTCAATTTAATAGAAAAATCCTTCGTACATGCTTTTTTGTTGACCGACCATATATATATATATATATTGTCAAGTAAACAATGTCTCAATTTCCCTAAAACAAACCAACTCTTGTTAAATAAATAAAATAACCTGCATTATTTACCAAATAAAAACATGAAAAACAAGTACAGTATTTAACAAAAAATAAATTCACTTGAACTTTGACAATGAATTTTTGTGGCTTTATACGTTGAGGTTAAATTGCAGTTTATTTTATGCATTATAACTTTTTTGAGCAACGACCATTAATGATTTATAACTCTGCATAAACATGGTTTGCTGCAAAAATAACTTTAAGTACTTTCTTAAAATAGTTTTTTTCATACAATAGTTTAGCTTAATTTAAAAAATAATGTCTTCCATTCAATTAATATTTGTATACATATTAAAAAATGTGAAGTAGATTTTCTTGGTAAATTGTCTATGAATGAGGGTAACAGAGCAAAAAAAATACACAAAAAACGGTGGACAATATCCCACGAGGACTTAACATTTCTCAACATCATACAAGTTGCATCTATATATTACTATAAATCATATAAAAACAAACAATTAGTACGGAAAAAGTAAAAATAGCTTTAAATTGTTGTGCCTTTGGTATATTTTGCCAGTCAGGTCTCCTACTCCAGCCCGTCCTGAAAGTATTCTAGAGATTTTACATTATTCAGACAGCGCCCGACATCAGAATTTATTAAGGCACTGAAAGGGCTGGAGAGATTATGTCCTTGAAAAGGTCGAAAATTGGCCAAAACTGCGTCTGCTCATTTATAAATTTAGGACATTCATAAACCAGATGAAGTGGGTTTTCATCTCTAAAATCACACCCACGACATAGTGGACTAATTTCATACTGCATAAGATGACACTGTCGGCGTAGGAGACAATAGCTAGTGGTAAACTGAACCAAGGAGCTCAGTTTTCCTTTCGAAAAATCCAATAGATGCTTCCATCACTTGGGAGTATTGCACGGCATTGACAGCAATAGAGAATGTTGACCAAAATATCTGCCGATTGTCTATGTAAGGGCGGATCCCTTCTTCCTAAGAGATGAACAAATAAAATCCAAGAGCACCACAGATTTTAATATTCATGCGTTCTAACATTTGGATAAATATGGGCTAGTTAGTTTGAATTTTAATAAGTATTGATATTTTTCAACAAGTTTTTACATATTAGGTGTCGAGGAACATGAACATATAAACAGAAGATAACTCCCTCCCCCTTCCCCCGTGTTACTCTCCTTTTTTATGAGTAGACTCATACGTAGATACTTAATACTTAGATGTGACCTCCTTTAGAATAAAAAAAACAAGTATAAGTTTAAAAAAAGAAAGAAAAGGAGTTGATGATAAATGGAGTAGCTCGTTGCTAAAGCTCATTAAAGACTCATTCTTTGTTTCCTCCCTTTTTTTTCCTTCACGACCGGCTGCCTTATAATCTTATTGTTGCTTTTTTTTTTGTCTTTTCTTTAATGTATATTTCGTAAAAATGTGTGAATGTATGTAAAGGAGTACTTTAAAAAAGATATTTTAATGACCATGATTAGTGTTGTGTTGGTCCTTATTTAGGATCAAGGATCACCTTCCAGCCCAGTCCAGTTCCATTCAGTCCCACTTATCTGTCCTTAAAGTAGGTAAAGTGGATCCCTCATAACGTCAATGTGGGGGTTTTTCCTCTTTTTAATTATTCTGTTATTTAATAAAATAAATTATGTAATTAAGTTAAAATATAATTTGTTTGTCTTATATTATATACTATAATGACAATTGTGTAATAATTTTATTACATATTTCATATATCTTATTTACCTTAACAAACCATATATAGTTTTATGAAAAGTTCAAAGGACCGACAGTCCTAAGGATTGGCCATAAGACTGGACTGGACCTATTAAATAGGGACTGACAAAACACTAGCCATGTTTAATATTTGGAAATTAGTTTAAAAAAAAAAAAAATATATCGGAATAAGATTTATTTAATGTATGTGACGTGAACGTAATAAATTATTGAAAAAAAATAGATATATATATATCCTTCATTTTTTTATAGTGACTCCCTTTTTGTCATTTTTAATAATATGTGTTGAATGAAATAGCTGCAGAATTCATTGGTTTTTACGGTTTCTACATACCAGTCATTCATGATTTTAATAACTCTGAATATATACTGTAAATGTATGGGATCAGGCAGCAATACGTTGACTCCAGAGGTTGTTTAGAAAATATATCAATATTTTATGTTTTCAAATATAAAAAATAAAAATAAATGCTAGGCTAGGCTTTTGCAAACTTCGTCACTCAATATGGGAACATTCAGCATAAATCACATACTTTACACGTCACTGGAAGGCCTTATGGAGTTGATGATCAACCTTTTTGATCAGCTGTCCCAGGCAGCCACTATAGCGGCCTACAGTGAGTTCACATCTGGGTGTGGAGGTTTTTTTTGGGATTCCTCTCCAAAGTGCCCAACAGATCAAATTCCAGCGAAATTCAAATGTAGCGGGGAAGGGGGGCAAATCTCTTTCTCTCTCGAGCCTCCTGGTCTTCATGAGCTCTGTCAGAAGGTGGTGTGGAATCTTCGTGTATGAGGGCAATCCCAAGTTGCCCTTTATGGCCCTCCTAATGGTCCTAGGGTCCACAAAGATGTCATTGCTGGGGTCCTCTTGACCTTCTTCCCTAAGCTGTTTATAATGTATTATAATATTCCCTTGTAATAAGTTATTAAATGCATAGCTATATCAGGGTTAATAGAAATACAGGGTTATACCAAAATGTGTTTCCGACTGATGTTTGACTCCACAGCGCTTTTTAATCCTCAGTGACATCAAATAGTATAACTTTTACCTAGAGTAACTATATATTACCTTCCTTCACTGTCACATGATAGAGTACCGCTGTTATACCTTATGACGTCTTATCTGTCTGTCTTGCCCAAGAGGTACATCCAATTGAAGGTTCTGGTAAGCCTGATTACATGGTGGCATAACCTTGTATTTCTATTAACCTTGAGCTATACATTTGTATTTGTAAATGATGGACAATATTTTTTCTCATAAATGATAAAATGGCCATATATATATATATATGTATATACGACGATGTATCAACAAGAAACCTCGTTTTTTGTTGCCGTTTAGAAACAGAGGATAAGTAGTGATGAAAGTCACGTGTATATTGGGTATGTTATAAAAAAAGAAAACAAAAAATAACATGGAAACCCTGACAATTTGAAGAATATTTCGGAAGAAAACAGCTCAGCTGTTATTACGTTTAATTAGATCAGCTACACTCAGCTATGACGAAAGATGAGGAGATGTAGAAAAAAACAAGGACATTTGAAATAAATACTCGGATGTCTATCCGCAATTTCATTTTTTTTTTACATGCTCACACGATTTTCATGACTACTTATAACTCCTCAACGAATCATGAGTCTCTCCCCTTCCTCAGGGCTGAAATAATATGGATAACAGCTCTTTAAAGTATAGTATGACTAGTATAATGAGTATAACTGCTAAGTATTGCTACAAGAGTCATAATCAATATTATTTATTATATTATTTCGTTAAAATATCCAAACCCACATTAAACTAACTTTAATGTACAGTGAACATGCTAAATTGAGCTTAATGGTTAAGATTGCTTCAAAAAGTAATATAAATCAAAGTGATAGCTCATTTCAACAGTAGAAAATGAACAATAAATTTGTAGGAAAATTTATGGGGGAAATGAAAAAGATCAAATGATTTATGATGGAGCCTCCTAATCATATATTACATTAACTTATACCATCAAATAAAACCATTACTTTTTGTAGAGTATGTCAACCCAGCCATTATGTTGGTTAGCTAAACACATCACAATGATAACATACATGCAGTCCATGAGCATATAAGCAAGCTAGAATGAATTGTTAAGAAATGAGATTAACTGGATGCTCTGTTAATTCATGTTGGCATTAACAGTAAAAAGTAATCAAAAAAGAGCAAAACTTTGCCCGATTTTTCATTATCCTTGAAAAGATTAAAAATCTTCTTTGTTTTGTTCAGAGATAAGATGTTCCCTGTCCTTCTCCATGATTTAGTATCAATGCCATTCCAGATTGAAAATAATAAAATGTGTACGACTAAATAAGATCAATCCTGTATAGGGCATAGGTATTTGGTAAATTAATTTTTTTTTTTTTCTGAAAATTATTATTTTTTGTTAATTATATTCATAAATGATCATTATATAAGCACAACATTGTGGTTCAAATTTAGTTTGAATCTTTAAAGTTGTAGTACTTTGAATAAATAAGAAACACAACAGCAAATCGAATGGAAGACGTGCTAATCACAACGCCGTTATCCATTAATTATCATTTGACATGATGGATTATTTATATTGTAAAATAACCATGGATTGACACACAAAAATAATATCAGGCATGATCAATGACCTTCCCTTAGAGTTGACCCAACCATACGTACTGCAATGAACCAAATAAGATTATTAATAGAAGTGTGGAAGAATTTTTTTGGAGCTATTGAATAATACATTTACTTCAATAAATATATTTATTGATATATAGTGAAACATTGAAAAGATACATAATACATAAATATTTGTTTTACATGTAAATGAAATTGAAACCGTATTCTCATTTTAAATTAGATTGAATGAATGAATGGAGTTGTAATGTTTATATTCTTTCATAGATACTAATTAAGATATTACTAAGAACAAAGTTACATATTTAAATGACATTATATCGTATTAGCGAAATAAATTTAAAAATTCTTTGGGCTCAGGGCTGTAGGGAGGGGGGGGGGGCTGCAAAATTGTCAAAAAGCGTTCAAAATTCTTATTCAAAATAATGTCGCAACGGAGAATATGGGTTTCATTCATTGCTGGTGTCAAAAGTGGCCTCTCCTATCTCTAGCCTCACGGATCTCTTTCCACCCACTTTTTTGATAGCTCTTTTAACAGTCAGGTGCGAAGCCCTGAGATCTCTTGCATGGTCCTCATGAACTTGAGAAGATTGTCCTGAGCTATTTTCTTTAACACCCGTGGGTCCAGCTTGACATTATTGACAATGCCCATCTTCCTCTTCAACGTTTTGGACTTGCTGATGGCGTAGAAGGTGGGCCTTCTGTTTGGAATGTACGAATGGAAATTTGTCTATACCGTTCAAGTGTCATTTTCTGTACTTGTACGTAAGATAGAGGGCTCAAATTTTGTTTTTTTTAAACTAATTGTTTTTGCTTTAATATATCGAAATGTGAGTTAATTACAATCTCTCAACCTTCATTAATTATTGAATTAGTTAGTGTTCAGATTTCAATGGAGCACCCGCTATAAATAAATTAAGTATCATTATTTAGGCAAATGGTACTTTGACGAATTGTCCTTTGGCCAAATGCCATTCGCGTCTGTTGAAACACAAAACATATTGAACATTTCTTTTTTTTTCTTGATTTTTGTTCAAGTTTAATTCTTTTTTAATTTTTTGATCATACCAATTAAGTCTACAGTATTAAGTGTAGGTATTTACAGATAATTAATAACGAAGATTTGTAAACATATGTTTTGTCCGTCCTCATATTACAGATCTACCTATGTATAGGAATATTCCCTTGTGAACAAAACAAAGGAATATTAGCAGCACAGGTGGTCCTGGCGGTTATAGATGCTCGTACTACATACATAGAGTGTATGTTTTAATCTTCTTTATCATGGTTTTAAATAGGGTTCAAATGTCACTCCTTAAAAACAAAAACAACACAAAAATATTTCAATACCTTTTTGCTCCCTTCAGATTTTATTACCTAACAGAGTTTTTTTTTTACGAATAATGTAATTTTTTGAATGGATCACCTATTTGGATATAGTATTTACATTAGAGTGGGTTTGATTGACGTGACCAGTGGTTACATTCCCTTTAATGTATTCCAGTTTGTACCCTGTACTGGTTCAGCCATCCTTTCTGCATAAATAAACTATAATAAACATTTCGTGATCTCGTCGTCATGAGTGCGCAAAAAGACAAAAATGCAGCACCTATAAGATACACTAAATACTCAAATTGAAGTAGTGTGGATTATTGGCATTTTGAAGTACTCCAAGAGCCTTGGTTTCAAGGGGACTAGCAGAAGAATGCTTCAAAATACCTCTCCAGTAAGTAGTAGAGAGCATAATTCAAAGAGAGATCCAAACTTCCTGTCCAGTTTGGAAAAGAAGCCAATAAATAGATGAATCGTCTCGCCAATGACTTATACTTGGCTGCTAGGACCATTAGGAAGACCGTGAAAGGCGAATTGGTATTGTACAGAGATCATGAAGGCCAGGAGGCTCGGGAGGTAAAGAAATGTGGCCCCTTCCTCGCCATATTTCCACCTGATTGACTTTGCCATCCGGTACGTTTTGGAGAAGAAGACCAACATATCTCTACACCCAAATATGAACTCACTGAAGGCTGCAATAGTGGCTTTGTGAGGCAAAATGTCTGAAATGTTTGTCATCATTTCCTTCTAGGTCTCCCGGCGAAGTGTAACGGTTGTGATTGGTGCTCTAGGTGGCCATATTAAGTGACCAAGTTTGAAAAGGTATTGTTTACAAGTTTTGTTTATAATATTTTTTTGTTATTATTGAAAATAAAAAATATTGAAGTATTTCCTTCTAGAGCAACCTCTCGAGTCCACGTTTTGCTGCCAACCCTGTATGCCAATCGTATATATTTTTTTGAAAAGAGTGTTTTAAAACTGAAAGTGTGCATAATTTATTGAATTTTTTTGAATGGTATTAGTATTGCATAGTATTTATTCTTTTCATTATACGTCAGGAATTTCACATAACATAGTAATTGATGACATAAGACATGAAAGATAAAAAAAGTGATGTGTAGGCACGTGAAAATGTTTAAAATCCTCGTTTATACATATATATAAAGAGTATACGTTGTTGCCTTTGAGAGACGACAAATCTACGGAGAGATATTACACTATAAACTATAGCGCTCCTTGATCCCTGATACGTTTGAATTTTGAAGATGGAGAGAAACAAAGCTATACAACAATTTTTTTGTTTGCTTTAGTAGATTTATTGGCTTATTACGTATAATGGATCACTCAACCTTTCCTCCGAAAAGAAACAGGGAAAAGGCCCAAAAGTAATGAGCAGAAGTTACCCAATTCTTCCCATCTATGAAATTATTCTCCAATAATTGTTGAGAAATGATGACAACTGAACAAGAGTTAATTTAAATCCAACCAATCAACGTTCAGAATACTTATTCTATTAAAAGAAGCAAAAACATCGACAACTCACGAGAACAAGCACTTTATATTTTTGTGTTGGGGATGTAACCTCCGTGATGGAAATAAATTATTAATTAAAGCACCATTATCTTGTAGGATACCAACATATTTTTTTTATCTTTACACTCTCAAAGATTTCGACAGTTTTCACAACTTTAGTGTTTAGGTAAAGGGGGTTCTTTAGAAATTCTATATCTCTTAATATCCCTCTGAAACTTTTTGAAGCAACAATAACTTCTGTATGAAGTCATTTTTATAGAGTACAACAATGGAACATGTTTTGTTGACTCATAAGACTTTATAATTAGCTGTTATTGTTTAATGTGTTAATAAACGCCCAAATTATATAAAAAAGAAGAAAGTGTTCGTGCGGATTATGTTTTGTAAAGGAAATAAGCATTTGATCCCTTTGCGATTGTGAAAGTTTGACCACTGAGAAGGATTTTTATGGAATTGAGGTAGAAAGACAAGGTAGGCCACTTCCTAATCTCAATATGCTCCTTTTATGGGAACTCTTTTGTTGCTATGATCATATTTTTTGGGTAATTATTGAGGTGGAAGATATATATTAAGTGCCCTGCCCTGAGGGAATAGTTGGCCTAGACTTTCTGGACAATGGGGCACCTTCACTCTCTTTTGAGGCCAACACGGCATTGTCCATGAAGAAGCCATTATGTTCCTTGTTTTAAGTGCCTATTACCAAACGTAGCCTCTAAAAAAAAGAACCGAGACTAATAAAGCTCAACCGAAAAAGATGCCAAATCATTGAAGTAAAGAGCCAGGCCGGATAGAACCACCGAAACTGAACCGGGCACAACTTTGCTAGTCCATTTTCAAAGACTTAATCAAATAGTGTATGGCTATAGGAACCCCTTTACATTCATATATTCTACGTTAATAAGTATGTATTTAATGAAAAGGTTAGAGTTGAACCATTTGAAGTTTATTTAAATCATCTTTAGAAGAAGGTTTACATTGTACAAGTCATTTTTTCCTCCTTATGAATAATGTCAATTGGCTATGCTACAAGCATATCAAACATAAAGTCATTATTAAAACATGAAAGAAAAACAGAGAATTGACATCAAAAATTTAAAGTACATACATAAAAAAATAAATGTATTTTCTTTGTTTAAACTAGTGTTGCGTCAACTCGGATCCAAAATGATTAGTTGACTTTCAAATTTAGAGGGGATTCAATATTTTCCTTTCAGACGGTTTTGTTTTTTAATTTCTCTAAATAGTATTCCCTGCTCTAATTGAATAAATAATAATAGTACTTATTAATTACAAATTTAAGTAATATAGCTTTAACTTTCAAATCAGATGAATACTTTTTTTTATAATGCTTTAGAATTCGTTTAACATGATGATCATAACTAATAATATATTTGATTGAGTAAGAACTAATTTGCGCGTTACATAAAAACTCGAATTGTGATAAAAACCCTAAATAACTGACCAATCATATCAAATAGTCGCCATGGGATTTTTATTTTCTTGGATACGGAAAGGTTTGGATCTTTAGACGTAAATATTCAAGTAAATTACAAGCTCCGAAACAAAAATTAGAGGGATGCTTTTTATCTACACTGTATGTCCGAATTTTTTCACCGAGCTGGAACAGAAAAAAGTCCCAAACTCTGTTGGTAGTTAGCCAACTTTCAAACTATTATTCTATATTTGGCTAACTAGCAATTAATTTCATTTTCTTTTCTCTTTATTTTCGGAAGAAAGGTTGAGTTGTACAATAAAGATAACTCAAAGCACTAATCAAGATATATAGAGGCACTACGTTCAATATTGATAAAATCTTTTCTTTTTTTAAAACTTGGATTAAGCAATACTATTATGAAAATCAATTGGATCTTATTTAAGATCTGCAGAAAAAAGATATTTTTGGGTAATAAAAGTTTAATTACATAGTACCTGGGTACTTTGGGTCCGGGTCAACGACTCGTCCTACCTCTAACTGGGATGTTATTACGTCGTAGTCCCTTAATTTTTTAAGTTTGTCCAGGAGCTCATCACCTGTCACCTTCTTCATCGCCGCTTCACGCAGACATAACCTATTCTGGGCCGTCAAAATTGTCCTCTCTGAGTAAATATTTGAACTTCCTGAACAAAACAACCATTCAGGGTTAGCTCAGGAATGTAAGATGGTTGTTTTAAGCTCCGAATGCCTCTCCTGGCCAGAAACCCCTGTGTATCAATCTGTCTGTTATGTTCTTCTGCAACAATTTGTGGGGTATCTAGATACTCAAGACTCCTGATTGTACAATAGATCGTATGTTAGGATCCGATAAAGATTTTTTTTTGCAGTATATACAAGTCTGTTGCAATTTGTGGAATTCTCAGGGCAGGGTTTGAGTCAATTATATTACGAACACCGGGGTTGTTGTTCATTTTCCATCTTCTGTACGACCTTTTTCTTTTGAGTGAAAGTGTCCTTTTCCATGGCTTTTGTCCAGTTTAAATCAGTAGGGAGAGTTCTGACTCGGGTTGGAGAGTTTTTTGTGGATCTCTGTGGCTGATGTCCCCATCTAAAAGCGGAGGTAGATATAGCTGAGAAAACAAAGATTCTACATCGTGCACAAATATGACACACTTGTATTTTCACACTTACTACCGAAATAAATAAAAAATCCTATCTTACACTTAAGATTGTGAGAAAAATGAAGATGAAATTATTTTTTATAGAGTTAAAGGAAAAAAAGCTATGACTCCCGTAAATTATTTATGACTCAACCTAATACTTGATTAAAATGGTGACTATTTTACGACTCTAAACAATGCCATAAATGATTATATGCAGACTGGTTGTATTCGAGTTAATTTAAACTCTTTGAGAGCTACTTCAGCTATTGTTGGCGAAGGCTAAACATTGTTGAAGCTTGTCACATAGAAAAGTGTGTGGAGTTAACAAATAACCTTTGATGCCAAACATAATTTTTCATTGGTTCCCTTGAATAAGTGTAAAAGCTTCTCCTGATCAGGGGTTCTTCCAATCTTTTCTCTTATCCCATTCTCAATGGTGTTTAAAATACCTTGTATAGTCATATAGTCCCATAATATGTAAAAAAAAATCATCAATTGATTGCAATCCCTACAACGTGAGCAAGCATCATTAAAATGCCTCCTAGTAAGGAAAATACTTGACGATATCCTATATTTTATATTAATTTCCGTTGAATTAAGGAATAAATCTCAAATTGTCCTGAGATATTGAGGTAACTTCTCTTTTTTCAATGCTGTACCAACAACAAACTTGGTACTACTGAAATCATCTTTAGTCCAGATTAATCATGTTCATTCAATTAATATGGTTAATGACTATTCATTTGGGTATGATTAAAGTTTGTCACAAAATGAAAGCTTGTTGGAGAAAAGGTTATTCAAGCTGTGGTCTTTTGCCAAAGTGGTAAGAAAGATCCACCCATTGCTCTCTAAGAAAAACCAAAATAAAAGGACATTCACAGCCCAGGAGGTAACTTAGGCGAGTAGTTAAGCCCCAAACCACGTCTATCCTTCTGTTGAGAATTGTGGAGCTAAACTTAAAACTAAAAGATATGCCAGGATGACACAAATGACGTCATACAGAACAAAGAACAAAAATTTGAAAAATAGAAGAAAGATCGAACTTGTTTGGTTCTTCGTTCTTTAGCAAAGTCGAGTTTATTGTTATAGCTTGATTAATACTCGAATCCAACCCCCATATTTTCATTTTCTAATAGCTTGACTCGAATTCACATCTTACGACATGACTCGACTTAATTGACTCAAATAAACACATCACTAATTTTAACGCCATTAGAAAACATTTATTTTCTTCAGATTTTTTTTAGTAAACTACTCAAGCTTTTATTTACAAATCTCGTAACTAAATTTGTAAAGAATACAATTGTAATTTAGTGTGAATTTTTTAATGTACATTTAAATTGTGTTCATTTAAAAATAAAGTAGAATTCAATTGAATAATTTGATTTCCTTTTTGAATACATATGTACTCTGTGTAGTTCCTATTTTGTGTAGATATAAAGTTGAGTAAATCACCTGCAAAAGGAGAGGATAAAATACTAAAAATTAAAGCAATTAACCTTTTAGTGAACCGTATCTCTTATCTCAACTACATTTCTTGACAACGTAAAATATTTCTTTCTTGGATGATGTCACTTTTCATAATAGTACAAATGATATTACGTCATCATTTAATGATGAAGTATGAAACTTATTCTTCCCTTTGCAAAATTAACCCTGTTAATTCCCTTAAAATGGTTGAATTCATGGGGTTAGTGTAGTAAGTTATGAAGTAAATTCATCACACCTAGCGGACAAAAAAAAGTCTTGTATAGACGACTACTTGTACAAATACTGATCACATGGTCTTCATTTTACTTGCTTCATATGGAAGTTGAAACTAAATTTTTCAAACTATATTAAAAACTAGTTTAGGAAGACAGTGTGCACAAAATTATGTCTATTCCTCGTGAATTATAACTGAAATCCCCATTCTTTATTTAATGTGGCCGGCCTGTATCAGCCTCAATAACGGCCTCCATCCTCTTCCTGAAGGCTGCAAAAAATTTACAAATGTAGTCCTCTGATAAGTCGGACCTTACAGTCTTGATGGCGGATTCCAAAGATCTCACATACCAGTGAGGCTTGTTGCAGGTAGATGGAATATTCCAAAGGATAAAGATCGGGAGAATTGAAAGGCCGCACGTTCTTGGATAAATTCAAAGAATTGGACGTCGTAATGAGATATTTCTGCCTCTTTGCTATTGATTCTGCGCCCAGGTCATCTTTAATGATCCTTCGGGGAGTAACCTAGCTCACATTTATCGTCTTGTCCTTACCGCGAATCGTCCCAACTGGATTTCTAGCAAGGCATAATCACGGTATTTGTTCCTTGGATTTCAAATTGCTGATGTATGGCCATCCATCTGATCCATTGGCAATTTCGGTTGGAGTCTTCTGGTGCAGGCATTTATACCCCATTAATTCTTTTGGCTTCTATTTTTTCCTTTTTGAAAATACAGCAAATATTTATAGAAAAATACAAAACAATTGCAAAGGTTTATTAAAATATCACGCAACTTTCACTTTTAAAAATCCCCCCAAAAAAAAAAAAAAAAACAAAGACAGAAATAAGATGATAAATCATTGGTCAATTAATAATTTGGACCATCAGGGATTTTAATCAGTTTGGATACAAAGTTGAATGAACTACGTTATTCTTCTATACTTATACTCTTAATCTAAAGCTTATATATATAGCGACACCTCTTTGAATACGAGATTGGAATATTATGAATCTATGTCTCTATTTTGATCATTTCAGTTTTCAAATATGCTGTTGATATAATTTAAAGAAGATTTGCTATACCTTTATTTGATTGTAAATGTTAAAATAATACATATGTCACGGACAATATGGAAAATCGGGCATTTGCAAATTCCCGGACAATCAAAATCAATTTTGTAATCGGACAATCAAATAATTATTTAATACAAAATTGTCAGGAGAGACCCCATTTTATTTTGCAAACTATACACCGGCCAATGGGTTGTTTAGTTGGTCAGCTGGTCTCTGAGGGGAATCAAAATCTATCAACTCCACTATCCTGAATATCAAGTATTCTTTCTGCTATACCTTAATATACCCCAGCCCACGGGTTAAGCAATAAAACTGCTTCTCCAAAAGGGGATCAAACCACATCGCCGCCACTTCCTTTATCATAAAGGCCCCTTCTATTTTCCTAAAATACAAGCCGCTCACATGTTTGCAAATAAACTGTGCCTTTCGCCACCGCTTCCCTGAGCATCAAGGACCTCTTAATATCCTGTTATAAAATGGGGGGGGGTTATGACAATTTCTTAGCAATAAATAGTTGAATTGTCCATATACAATATAAATTTCAATGAAAATGCAAAAGATCTTCAAATTTCTCTCAATGAATTGTTTTACAATCTGATTACTACGTCCATTGTCTTGTACAAAAACTGATCCCATGGCCTTTTTTTTGCCACTTGGTTTAAAGCTCTGAAGACCGCGTCATCCTTATTTGTGTATAGAGTAGTTGTGTTTTGTCGACTCGAACAATTATCAACTCAGTTCAAATTGATTTGAATGTTTTACATGTAATTTGAAGAAGAAAAAAAACCTAATATTTTATTGAGTTGGCTTAGTGATTTTTATCAAATGAACATGATCAAATGTTGTAAATTTCAAGGTGCTACTGTCCCTAAATGGTTTATTTTCTAATCAATCACAATTTCTAATAAGGTTATCTGAGTAGATAGACAATACATATTATACCACTATTTTTTAACAAATCAAGCACAAAAATAATGGCTTATATGTTCTCAGAATGTGAAGTAAATAAATGAAAAACAATCACTCAAATCAGGGGTTCGCAACAATTTTTGGGTGTTAACCAATATTAGATGAAGAGATCATCTAAAGCCAAACTTACAAAACAATGGCTTTAATTTTAATTTTTTCAGTGAACACCTGTATTGCGGAGAGAGGAGAATCTGTGGGACACATTCATACAAGCAACCTTTATTGAGGATGGACTTATCTGCTCCAGGAATCCCCATTGATTCTTATTCAGGCCTTTTATATTGAGTTCTATAAAGACAGAGCCTGCAGGCTTAGTTAAGAGACAACTGGAAAAGCAGGGTGACATTTCACAAAAAATATAGACTTAAATCATTCATGCCAACCCTTATACAACTTGGCAGCAAAAATGGTTACCATATTGATTTCCAACTTGGGGTGGGACGGTACGCTAAACTTACGACGCACCCTTAAAAATTTTAGGTTAATATATAATATAAACGGGTAATATTATTGAATTCATAAAAAAATTTCATACATATTCCATAAATAAACAAGACCAATTTGCAGTCACAACATTGCCGGCTGTCAAAAAAAATAAAAATTCGCAAATGAGCTGATATGTTTGATATACTTCCAATGTGACATAGGATTCGTATGGAGCAATACTTGCAGAATACTGCAGACTTGTAACTAACAGCTAATTCAACTCCATATAAATGGTCAAGGATGCTTCAATGAAAACTTTAAGAAAATAAAAATACAGATTGATTCGAAGTAACTACAACAAAAAATTGAATAATTCTTTAAAAGAGGTTGCCTAAATATTTAATATATTTATTTGGTTATGTAAAATATATCAACCAAATAAAAAAAGAGAAGAAATTTAACCTAATTCCTAACCTAACCTAAATACAACTCCGTATCGTACCAACCCTATTTGCAACCTTCTTCCTAGATACAAACGTATCAAAACAAAGGAAATATTCTCTGCTTCTTTTAAAAGACCTCAGTAGACAACTCATTTCATCTTTTCATCTTATTTTCTAAAAGTGAATCCGATAATAAAAACGGTGGATAATCTCATCTCAGGAAAGTATGGAAAGATACTCTTGCCTATAGACTGGCTTTTCACTCTGTCTATTCGAGAAAAATGTCCAATACAAAGTGGAGGCAAAACTTGTTAAAACTCTTTGTCCAATCAAACACTTGCACTTCTAAAAGAAATCCCAATTCAAATTGGAATTAAAGGATATGATTTTGAGTTTCAGGAACTCTATACATCAATAAATTTTGTTTTTATACCATTTGCATATGTCTTTTAAGATTATTTTCGTGGATTTTGTTCTAATAATGTTGATGTGAAAGTTGTATCACACTCTGAAAGGCCAATTGTTGAAAATGTGGATACAATATTGGAAATAGTCGAGTCTGTGTAAAAGGAAAACCAAAGAGAGTCCATTTCCACTTATCTAAAATTCCATGGCTGGGTCAACTTAGAAAAAAAAAAGGATAGGGTAGTAAAACGTGGACTCGAGAGATAGATTCAGAAATACGTCAATAATTTTAAATCTTCAATAATAGGCAAAAAAATAAATTTAAAAAAACATGTAAAAAAGTTTTTGTGCAAAACTTTTTTCAGTCAATACGGTCACCTTTAATATCAATCACAACCTTTGTACGTCACTCGAAGGCCATGCATAAAAGTTCAGTGGGTGCAAATCTAATAAGGAAGGGGGCCAAATCTCTTTGAACCAGAATTGAGCAGAGATTTCTGTGCAGGACTTTTGGCACTTGGTGTACGTTTGAGAGGGGGCGCCGTCCAGAGTCACCGTGTAGTTTTCTTCCAGGTAGTTAATCTTCAGCCATGACAAGATGGTGTACCTAAGTGCCTTATAGTAGACCTCCTGGATGATTTTCTGTCCACAACTCCGAGGACCATTGCTTTGGACAGATATTTGGTGCTGTAAACCCCTTGGAGCTCTTCTTCTGTTTCTGCAAACCAGCGGTACCTCTGGTGTTTGTGGAATTGATCAACTGTGAAAATCTTCTTGTGCGAGAAAATTTTCACAATTGACCCAATTGTCTTGATCCATGTGAGGATTTTCTTGCATCTCTCGATCCTCCTGCATTTGATGACCTCTATCAGAATGTGGTGTGACGTGGTTGTGGAAGAAAGTTATTCCAAGTTGTACTTTACATACCTCCTGATGGTCCTAGGAGCCACAGACAAGTCGTTGGCAAAGTGATTCATCCACATAGCGAGATCCTCCTTTATATTCTTCTACAAATTTAACAAGAACTTTGTACTCCTCTTTTTTAAATTATGCTCCCCACTTCTTGACTTCCTAGAGAAGTCTTCTCCATTTTTTTTAACAACTTGGCAAACTTAAAAACTAGGTTCCTAGAACACTTAACAATGCTCGTAATCTTCATCACTTCAACTCCAGCATCTAGGAGATCTAAGATTGCCTATTTGCTTGTTTCTCGTTCATGATGATGAAATGACTAAATAATTAGTATAGTTTGTTTATGTAAAAAGGACAGCTCAAACAGAATATTAAAAAATAATCATTAAACCTGTTCATAGTAATGAGAAAATAAACATTAATTAACAGTCCATGTATTACTGCCCTACCCTGTACAAAAGAATTAAGTTTCGCCACTGGTTTACAACCTTTCGTCAAAGGTGAATTTAATTTGCAAATACAACACATACATACTATTAAAATGAAATAATTTATTCATCTCCATCCACAATATTTATGAGCTCGCTCAATATGCTAACTCTAATTGAATTTGTTGGAGTAAGTAATGATACTCCAAGTTTTTTGTGTTCATTTATTTTCCCTGATGGAAGAAAAAGTTACATGGACTACAAAGCAACCTAAAATTTGATTATTTATATAGAGAATAAAGGTGATTTTGACAGATTAATTCTACAATTTATTTATTTTTATCTTACCTTTTACAATTTTTAGCCTTTGTAAATTTTACATCATGATGTAATTTGCTATGCCTGTCAAACATGCCTTACGGTCCCTAACGTATACATATACTTCAAAGTAATCATACTACTGGTAAATTTACATTCTATCATATAATACTAATTTTGGGGTAAGATTAACTTAATTTTTTAATTACACTACAAGGTGGGGACTCAAAAAATGCAGGAGTATTTGATTACGGTGTTAACCCGCAATTTTTAATTCCAAGGTTTCATTTCGCTGCCAAACGACAGCTCAGACAAAAATATACAATTTTATTGTCTATCCCATGTTTCTGACTTCAAAAATGTGGGAGCAACAAGGAAAAAAGGCAAAAACAACAACAAAAAATGTAATAAAAAAAACAAAAACAAAAAAACAGTCTCTATTGCACCTGTGTCAGTGCCGATAAGGCTGCAGAAACCATGATTAGCATCTCCATCCGGACTACTTATAACATCAGGAAGTCAATTACAGGTGTATACAGTTAAAAATAACTAAGTCTTTCCACCAATAATATGGCTGACTTTTGGCCAGACTTAATATGGTCCTCCTCCAGCCCTGACCTCCACCCCTTGGACTTTGTAGCTTTGGGCATCTTACAAAATAATATCAGCCGTTATTCTCAAAGAAATTGAATTTTAGAAAAATATTTCAAAAATCAACAGTTGTCCTCAAAAAATTAAATCTTTTAATACAAAACTTAGAATATTAATAATTTATAGATGTACAAAAATATTTTTATTTTAATGTGAATTCCTTTTTCGTGACTGGATTTTTTGTTATGTTTTATTTCCGAGTTTAACATCACATAACGTTTGGTTAATGATAAAATACTAATAAGAAAAAATTCGACCGATAAATTTAACTAAGGAAATATTTTTTCTTAGTTAAATTTATTTATTTATTATAAAGTCCTATGTTTTCATTTTACGACAAACCATAACTTTTGTTGAGTTTAGCCCACTCACAAACTGACTGGAAGTTCAATTAGTGGGGAAATTATCCAAAAACTATTAATTGAAGAGTCGTAAGCTCATGATGCACCAAATATGATAATTATAGTATTTATACATTCTCCAGTTCATCGTCTTATAAAACAAGTATTCATTGCAAAAAAAAAAACTATGGAAGTTTTTTTTTTTTTTTTTTGCAAATATCAATGCATGCTTAACAAAAAATTGCCAACTTTTGTAAGGTATTTTGGGAAGGAAAAAGATTGTTCTGGTGATGATTATTTGTGTGTCTTTTTTATGACTTTTTCATTACGTTTGTGCAAATAATCTTCTTTTTATTATTTCTGCAAAATCTGTTGCCTTAAAAAATAACTTTTAAAAAAATATTTTATTTGAAAGAAAATCTTTTTATTTAAATATAGAGAAAAGTCTACAAGTAAGACCATTAGATATTTATACAAAACGAAAAAAAAAACCATGGTCATAAAATGTTGTGGTTTTCAATGGTTATTATAATGAAAGAAAATCATTGTGCTACCTGAATAAGTTTCCACAAATACTCATATAATTAAAGATATTTGCTCTTTATCAGAATCGAACATCTTTTATAGGAAGTGAAACTGCCAAAGGGTTGACTTTACTATAAGGAAGAGGACCGGAGGTCTTTGAACTCAATATGTTTGTAGGATAGACGTGTGAGGTATAATGTGAATTAAATATCGTCACATGGATATGTGATGGAATGTTATGAGGAATTAGGGATAATTACCACAGTTTTGGCTTTTTTTCAATTATTTAGGAATTATTGGACACGAACGCAAAAATGTATCACAGAATATTAACATTTATTGTTCGAATCTACCGGACTAACCGTTAATATTAACTTACCTCCATAATGCAATTTTTTAGAGGTTAAAAGTTATTTTTTTTTACAATTTTCCTATGAGCAACGTTGTAGAACATATAAGTATGTGTCTATTGCTAAAAAGAGGACAAGAGGATTATTTAGGTAGAAGCGCTAATTTGAGCAGGATTTCCCGGAAGGCCATTCGGGAGTAGACTGGAGCCTCAAAGAAAAGGATTTACAATATCTCCCTTGCACATATGTAGAAAAATTGTGAAAAAATGACTCTTAAACTCTCAAAATTTGCATAATGGAGATGACTAAATAAAAAGGGTTTGTCCCGTATTTAAAGCAGTGTTTTCCAACATGCGGATCACCTGACAATTTCTGTGGGGTCGCCTAAAGCCTTTTAAAAAGTTTTTGAATGATATGAATGTTTTTTGTCTATTATTGTATAAATATAATAATAATCTAATCTTATCTCTTAAATTGATTCTCAGCGCCCCTAGCGATGAGTGAGATCGCTGGACATAAAAGATTGTGCACTACATTCTGAGAGGTCAAGAACAAAGATTCGGCATTCCATGTAAGATGTCAAGTGAGGCCTATCACTTGTGTACGATAGAGTAATGCAGTTACCTCTGGAATTAGAAATCATTATCAGAATCAGCAGAACCTAATTTTGGTACTGTGGCTGGGCAAGTAGAAGACAAATACAAAATTTGAGCAAATTGGTGTACCTTTAACTCTAGCACATTGCAATTTCTAAATAAGTATGAAGCAAAAAAAAAAAAAATTTTTTTTTGCTTTATTTTGAAAAAATTGATTTAAAAGAAAATATTTCAATGAACAATAAAAGATTACTGCTTTCCATAGTTTTTTTGTGACTCTATCTTCTTTGATTATAAAGAATAATAATTTATTGCACATAGACTGTTTATTAAATAAAGAAGACATTATTTAACTTCAGTATAGAAAATAAAAAAGACAACCTGTTTTCCTTTTTTGCTTACTAATTATCGTATTAAAATAATATTAATATAAATTTGCATTGTAAATATTGCATTTATATTCTAACATACACATATGCAGACACAGTAACAATTAAATCCGTCAAATTCTACTGCGTAGTTCATAAAAATATATTCCTTTGTTTCAAATATGTATTACTGCGTCACAAATTTGTATACTCGGTGCATACATTATTCATTAGTAGCATTGGTCAATATGTGAGTATTGGGTTAAACTAGTCTTTAGCCTTTCTCATTATTTTGTTGTGTATATCATTAATTACGTAAATGTGCACTAGAGGTTCAAATTCTCGTTTGGGTATTTTACTTGAGACGCAAGGGCCCGAACATATCAAGATAGTTGGATCTAGACTCCCAACATGGAATCAAGTTCTGCTATCTTATATCGGAAACTTGGAGAAATTAAGGAGGGAGGATGCACGAAAATTTACCAAAATATCGCAGATGGTTGCAAACTTTGTTGTCGAAGAAGGGATGCTACTTTACCAAAAGGCTCAAATTATTACAATCCCCAAGATAAAGATGGCTGAAAAGGTTGAAGCTTTCTAACAAAAATATGTTAATTTAAGAAAATTAAAAATCAAAACGAGAATTAACTCCCCAACAGTTGTTGTACCTAATTAAAGAACTAGTACCATTAGTCCTGTTTTTGTGATCAAGTTGGAAACGACATCAAAACAAAGATGCTTTATAAATGTCTGACTTTAGAAAAAGACTCTGGAGGCAGAAGCATGGCTCAATATATGAAAAACCGACGTTCCCACAGATTCCGAAAGGATACCGTAGATACCTTGGATTTATCCCGGTTTGTTGGGAAAGATTTCAGTTTTGTTTTTCACATCATGAGGCTTGACAAAAGCTTTTTGCAGAAACCAGTTGAAAAAAACCATTTGTGAGGTTTTGACTTTTTGCATAAGCAAATAGAAAATCGATAACTTGTCTGTGGTTAGCGATAGGTGTTTGAGAACGATAGTTATTCTTATCCAAATCAAAGAAACAGAAAGAAAGAAACAAGTATTGGTATTTAAAAATTGACGAAATTATCTATTTAAAGGTGTAAAGTAGTTACTAATTTAATTATAAATTTATATTATCATGTGAAGATGATAATGATTGAAAAAAACAAAAAAACTTTTTGTTTTCTTCTTTGATCAACTGAAATCTAATAATGTTTTCTAAATTAAATAAACGGTCTATGCGCGATAACTGATTACTCTCTACAATCAAAAAACCTAGAGCCACAATAATCTTTCATTTTTCATAAAAGATGTATTTTTTTAAAATACATCTTTTCAAAATAAAGCATACAAAAAAAAAAAAAAAATTGATTAATATGTCTTTAGAAATTGCAATTATGTTTGAGGTAAACGTTAATTAAATTTGTGAAAATTTTGTATTTGTGTTATACTTACCTAGTTGCAGTACTAAAATTAGGTTCCACTGATTTTGATAATGTTGGGACAACTACATCACAGTTAAAAACTGTTCCCAAGACCTGTACTATTTTAAAAATGGCCAAACTTTGTAATGTCTGTTTTAAAATGTGTAATTTTTAAAATGAAAATACTGAATTTGATTGAATAACTATTTTTTATCAAAAGTCATCACATTTTTGTGTCAAGACTTTTTTTTTTCTGCGATCAAAAATTCCCAAAAGGGTGGAGGGTAAATGTCCTCTTTGTTTCTGGTGTCATTATCCGGAGTCCTACCAACAAAGATCCCATTGAAAAATAATTAAAATTGCCTATAGCATTTTAAAACTGACTAAAGAGGTATCAAACTTTTTTAAATCTTGGGTTATTATTGTCCCTATCAAAAAACATCTTTGTTCAGGGGGTAAAAAATATTAACTCTAACCTGAGACAGTGTAATTACCATTAATATGTACTGATGTAGTACACATGTAAGTATTTGCAATCTTCAAAAAGACGAAGAAAAGAACATAAAAGCATCATTGTAATTGTAATTTTTAAGGTGTGTTTTTTCTTCTCATTGTGGTATGTGTATACCTATAACAGAAAAGTGAAGCTTGTGACTGAGTGAATGAGGGAAGAATGAGAAGAAGAATCCGTGAGTTATGTAACATTACGAAGAAGAAACACATCATTCAGATAAGAAAACATGATTTTCAACAATGATTTTATTTATTAAAAAAATAGTACTTAAAAATAAATAGAGATTTTGACGTTTTACATGAATTGAAAAAGGTAAATGTTAAAGTCTAGACTTTATTGTACATATTTCATGACTTTATTTATTTAGAGAAGTTACATACAAAAAAAAATATTTATAATTTCAAATTATTTCCCTATACCAAAGTCAGACATCCTGAAAAGTTCCTATATATGATGTGAGTTTTCAATCCACTTTCAAAAAAAAGTTACCTCTATAAAATTCGCCAGTAAATATATAAACAAAACAATGCCGCAAAATACCTAAAAATTTCATAAAAATAGAATAAAGATAAAATCAAACAGTTTAATCACTTTTAGAAATTGATGTGTGGGGATTTTCTGAAATGTGTACAACTTCGAATTACTATTTTACGCCAAATTTCAAGACGAATTAATTAACTTTGGAGTTTCCCTTTAGTTGAAATAGTGTCTGGAAGATTCGACCAAGGAATGTTCACCCACGAAAACTTTCATGGCGTTGTTTCGATAATACAAAAATACCCTATTAATTGTGTTGACAGCTGTTGAATCACTCATCTCACTTGATACATCAACGAATCAGTTAAAGTGTGAGTCATACTCTGCCCAAATCTCAGAAAACACTTTGAACATTTGAAGAAGAACTATGAAATGGTTGTAGGAGAATTGGCCTCAAATACTTTCACCTGGCACTCTTTTGCCCCGAATGCTCTCGCCGTCAAGCTTATTTGCAGTCATACATTCTTGCCTCCGACATATTTGCCGTCCTACATTTTTGACGCCCAGCACTTTCACCGTCAAAAATAAAAAATTGACCTTATACCGTAAATATGGACATGTCATTGGTATTTTTCAGACAAAAATACATACTTCTTAATATTGCACTGACAATAAGCTATATTGTCTCCACTATCTGTCAATTCGATAAATGTAGTTACATCCGTCTGCTAATTTTTGACCTCCACTAGCATTTTTGATTAATTAAACCATTTTCTGTAAGGGCTTTGAATCAACTACATTTGAATTATGTATTGATTAACTAGAAGATACATGGCATCCACGAATTAATTAGCACCTTGCAGAATGTTGCACATGCATAGTTTTAAGATTCATACTAATGATGTGAAATTTCGATCTATTTTATAACTTTTGAGGGCAAAAGTACTGGGCGGCAAGTATATAGCACGGCAAACATGTATGATAGCATAGGTGCTTGACGGCGATGGAGCTCGAGGCAACAGAGTGCTAGCCAAACATGTTTTAGGCAAAACTACCTATCAGCCCAGGAAGTATACCTCAACAAAGGCTTATCTGAAAAGATATTATATATGGGGTTATTATAAAAAAGAAAAATGATCCACTAGCAAATATATCACCAATTAAATTCCAAACGAGGGTGATTCAGGCAGTGTCAAACAAAATGTTCATAAACACTAGTCTTGTAAAACTGGCACTAACCAAGGTTAATAGAAATATCGGGTTAGACCATCATATAATCGGGATTGCTAGAATTTTCAATCTGATGTATTGTACCGTCTGCTGGGCAAGATAGGCAGACTTTGACAAACAAAACAACTACTCATACCCTATGACGTCACTATTGCTATAATTTTCAATTTGATATATAGTACCGACTATTGGGGAAGAAAAACATATTTTGAATAAACACGCAACCACTCATCTACTATGACGTCAATATTAAAAGTGTGGTGGAAGTCAAACACGCGTTATGGTATAACCTTGTATTCCTATTAACTTAGGCACTGACAAAATAAATAAAAAATCGAAACATAACCTGAAATCCTACGAGTATCTTGGAGTGATGGAACCCAATAATGTACGAATCCTGAGACAGGATTAGTATTTATTTGTTTATATGCTTAATAATTAGATTGGCATGTTTTTTGTGTTTAGGTAATTATTTGTTAATGAGCGCGTCGATTTCAATACTAAACCTGTTTTTAATACGATAACGGGTTTTTTTTACTAATAGTTAAAATTATGTAGTACACGTGTTGTTGTTTTTTGTAGTGATATATTTTCTCCCCCCAAGAAAGGAGAAAGAATAATTATTACCTCATTACTACATTCATAAAATGCATTCGATAGAGTATTATTTATACCTAATAGTATATTTATAGAAGGGGCGTACGCAGGCAATATATATATATATATATTTTTTTTGGGTGGGGGGGGGGGCTTTGTTTTTAGAGTTTGTTTGAAAAAAATTCGAAAAAGTAACTGATTTGGAAAAATATTTAAAAAATAAATTTCTAAATATTTACAGAAAATTAAATGCAAAAAGAAAAAAAGTAAAAAATCCACGGCTATTTGAAAAAAAATAAATTTTTCAGAAAAATATTTCAAACATAAATTTCCAAATATTAAATTAAAAAAAAAAAAATATTAAATGTCAAATATTAACATAAAATTAATTTTTTTTCGAAAAAAAATTAATAGTTACTTACACAAATAAATTTAATAGGAAAACAATTTAAAATTTTTATTTTTTAGTATAAAATGCCAAAAATCCACAGTTATTCACAGAAAATTTTAAAAATTAAATTTTTTGAAAAAATTTCAAATATCAATAGCTGTTCACAGTATATTATTCTTTTTTAGAAAAAAATTTTAAACTTATATTTAATTTCAAATATTAAATCCCAAAAAATAATTAATATGGGAGGAGTGACAGCCCCTCTAATCCACACCCTGCAGACCCCGTACCTATAATTACATTAATTTCAACAGGCTTAATCTTATGTAATGGTGACTGAGCGGAGAAGTGAATAAATAAATTCAAAAAATATATATATATATTACTATGCAATATAATGAGTTATAATACAGTTTCAAATAAAATACTATGTAGGATTTTATTTTTTTGAAGATATATTTTAAATAATGGGTCTAGGAGCACTTAAGAAATAAATAGCAGATGGTATGATTGACTTATTACTCTAACTACAAGAGGATTTATGGGCTTTTTCTGTTTCTTTTAGGATGAAAGATTGCGTGATACAATAAAGGTAACGACGTATCATATGCATAAATATTAAAGCATAAATATATCTTCGCGCTTCTTTTGGTTTTTTTACAAGGAATACATTGATTTGAAGGGATTTTTCATTTAATTTTTACATATTTTTAGATAAAAATATTAAACATGAATGTTACAACTTTTTAGAAAGAGTTCGAACCGACTTTTTATTAGAATTAAGCCTTATAAAATTTACTTATTGCTTCTTTTGGGGTTTTTAGACGGAATACAAGGATTTGAAGGGATTTTTCATTTAATTTTTACATATTTTTAGAGAAAAAATATTAAACATGAATGTTACAATTTTTTAGAATGATTTCGAACCGACTTTTTATTAGAATTAAGCCTTATAAAATTTACTTGTTGTTATTAACAAATTTTAAAAGGTCTTGATTGAGAAGAATAAATTACTTTCAAATTCAAGAGTTAATAACCGCTTTTTGGCAAAATGAGCAAAAAAACAAGGGGAATTTTTTGAAAAACGAGTACTGGAAATATCAAAATTGTGCAATTTGTATCGAAAGAAAAATACAGTTTCATGGGGATAATTTAAAGTAATGATTTCAGTTTTATATTTATTTATAAAATTTGCTATTTTATTTTAGCCAATCAAGGTTTCAGAAAGATTTTCTTCCTTCAATTTTGGCCTTTGATCAGTATTGGTAGTTTCAAACATGCTAAAAGAATGTTCAAAGTCCACACTAGTAATTGTTGGGATCTTCCGGATTCTTGTTAGATGGAGGCATTTCATCACCACCACTGATTATACATGAAATTTTTTCAGTATGTGTACTTCAAGAAGGATCGTTCAAGAGTAGTCAAGCAATCTGGAGAAGAGGTTGGTCACATGTTAAGGTCCCAAAAGTACAGAAAGTTGTCTTTCTGCAATGCCAGGGTCTTTGCACTGCTATGACACGGAACTCTGACTTTAGTGAAAACAAAGTTGTACACGAACTTTTCTCTGATCCATGTAAGCACTTTGGATATTCTGAAGTTCGATGTAAGCTTCTACCATGAGCTGCAGCTTCATCTACACAAAAATGGGAGGGCTACAGTGCTAGCCACTGGATTTTTTGTTTTGAAAACATGTCTCACTGAAGCTGAGATATTGTCTGGAACAAGACTATGACCAAATTTTAGTTGGCTTTAAGATAAGTTAGAATCTTCTTTACTCATTCCAACTGTCTCAGCTTATCTCTTTTGAGAGATAAGACGTCTTATTGTCCTCCTCTGTAAACTTGCACCAATGTATTTCCGGATTGAAATAATAAAATGGTGTACTACAAGTTAAGATCAATGCCTTATAGTGTACGGCAACATTATTTCTTTTTTCAAAAGGCAAATAAAACGAATTTTATAAATCAGAAAAGCTTTATTTTCATTTTGTAACAATAGTCAACATTAAAACTTTTGTTTACATAGTTTTGAAAATCATATGAGATAGATACCATGAGCTTGGGTACTTAAGTCAGGGATGCAGAGTCGGAACATGAAATCTGACTCTTTCTCGAACACATTTCTACAGTAATATATGTAGTATATAAGTATGATGGAACCATTTGAGCATACAGGGTGTCCAGGATAAATTGGAACTATCTTAAAATTCAACCTGCTTGATAAAAATGGAATTTGGAGTGTATTTGTTGATATTAAAAAGTTAGACATGATATTAAACAATAAATTTATTGTACATGTCCTCCCTCAGCAACCACCATCTTCTCCATCCTGCCCCTAAAGGATTTGCATGCCCTGATGACTTCCGCGGAATCGACAGCATTCCACTCCCTCGTAATGGATCACTTCAAGGCAGCGATGCTTTTGTGGCTGACCTTGCACACCTCCCTCTCCAACTTCCCCTACCAGTAGTAATCACACGGATTGAGGTAGAGTGAGTTGGAGGGCCAGGTGTTGCGATCCCAGAAAGTGATGTCGTGGGAGTTGAAGAGGTTAGTGGTCCTCATAGCGATGTGTGCGGCTGCGGAGTCTTTTCGAAATATGAACTCCCTCCCAGCGGCCGTATCTTTCATCCAGGGGATGACGAACTCCTCCATGACTTCGCAGTACCTTATCGTGTTAACCCTTTTCTTGGGATTCAAGAAGAAAGGAGGAATCACCTAACTGGTGCTGCAGATGACACTCAGGGTCATCACGGAGGCCGGGAACTTTGTTGTGAAGACCGCAGGGACCTCTTCTCTCTCCTTGGCAAACCACTTGTCGAGGAGACACTTACCGTTGGTGAGCCTGGTGGCCTTCATGGTTGCCGTGAAGATGTGTTGTTTGGCCATTCGGTATGACTTGTACCCGAGGTCCTCATTAACAGCCTTGGAGACCAGCTGCTTGCTCACTCCACGGTTCTTTGCCAACCTGGACAAGGAAGTCCCGGCGAAGCCTTGACGGACTTCCGGAGGCCTTCAAGGAAGCAGGGAGTGTGGATTCGGTCACTTCTCATCTTGTGGGCCTTGCAGCAGACCTTCCCCTCAACCTCCCAGGTATTGAAGACCCAGTACACCGTGGTTTTGGGGTAGTTAAGAAGCTTGTAGATAGCAGAGGGCTTGTGTCCCGCGCGAGCCAATTCGAGGATGGCGTCTCTCCTTGTTTGTTCCATGATGACTATTGTTTGTTGGCAAAACCATTGTGGGGGAAGTTATAGCGTATTGTTCAAGCAACCTTTTATATTAGTATGATTTAACCCCGAATATCCACATTATGGATCTGGATGAAGTTTAAAGGAGTTCCAATTTATCCTGGACACCCTGTATGTCGTAAATAATTCTGCTGGGTATAAAGAAAACCAATAATGAATAACAAAAAAAGTATATATTCCAAGTTATTAGGAATTATTTCCATTGATAGTTCATTTTCATATTTCGGAACATAATTTATAAATTTGTAACGAAGGAAGGAAAATACACGCAACCTCTCAATGCAACGTCTTACTTTACACTGATGACATTGATCATTCACAGAACTAAGTAATGGGCTAGCATGGCTAGTGGCTACGCTCTACACAACATAATAATTTAGACTTTAGAGATGTTCAAGAACTATGATTTTATACACTATAGAGCATGCATGGACCACTTTTTCAATTTGTGAAGTAAACTTATAATATAGTTTCAACTTTCAAGATGAATAAATTTATAGTACTTAATAATTATATAAGTAATTCATAATCATCAAAGAAAAACATTACAAACACTCAATGTAAGTCTTGACTATAAATAAGTTATATTTACCCAAATTATAATAAATTTCGTAGCTTGAATCAGATTTGGTACAAATTTTCCAACTCTTGTTTCCAATTCCAGCAAGAAAATCTCTGATTCCGACTCCCCAGTCTTGCTTTTGACACCTGGTGATTTTTTTTTCCTTTTTCTTTGAATTACTTTTCAATAGCAGTTTGTAGAGAGATAATTATTTTATAAAAAAAGATGCTAAATTTATTTATAAACATGTTTTATTTTTTAATTCAAGATTATAAGTTGATTGTGTAATTTGCAATGGGCGTTTTTCCAAAGATCATAATATATATTTTTTCACAATATATCTGGTTCTAACTACTCGATTTAGGCAAATGTGACCAATTTATAATTTTTGCATTTCACCAATTTGAGGACGCTAATTTTAGAATCTAGCATTATATATTAAATAAAAATATATTGAAAAATAAAAAAATATTTTTTGTACAGGGTGGTTCAGATAAATTGAGAACATTTATAGAGGCTTTATAAGAACGAACTAGATGGTGTAAAAATATAATTTTTATACTATTTGAAAGCTACATTCAATGATTATATATAATGAGATCAACTTTTCTTGATAACATCGAACACATGACGTCGGAAGTATTGGAAGGCCCAGGCGACTTCATGCGGATCCAGCTTTACCATTGTACGGGGTAATGGACTTGTTCAGGGCCCCAACAGAAGAATGATACTTGGCACAGGTATCATCCTCGACCCAGTGTTAGATCATACTTTGAATCAGTTATCAGACAAAATATAATCTAACTCCGAATCCTATTTTGTTTAATTCTGAATCTTGGTAAAATTACTCCTAAATTTCGAGACAAGTATCGGTCTAATTTTGGTTTCGAATCTGTAGCTGAAAGTTAGGATACCCAAAATGTATTTGAATATGTACTCTAAAGATTCAAGCCGATCCGGATCCGAGAAAATGTGGATCTGTTCTATCCTAAAACAAAAGTATTTACAGTCACGAAGAATTGGAACTTATGAAGCAAGACTCTGATCTACTTTTTACCTGCATCCATGTGGTCCTTCTCCAGCCCTAAGTTTAACAGCCTGGACTTTGCAGTTTATAGCTTCTTGGAGAAGAATGTCCGCCGACCCTCTCATTCAAATTTGGATTCACTCCTTACCTGCCATCATGACAGTTTTGAACGCCATTGATACAGCTTTGGCATTAATAGTTGCCAATTTGTTGGTCGGCGTGTCAAAACTGTTACTGCTTGGGAATCACTATGAAAAGATCCTGGAAATACTTTTTGTGAGAACCTATTCTGTAAAATTAACTTTTCTCAAAAGATACTGTTCTTTAAATTATATTAGTAATATTTTTCGAATAATTAATTGAGAGCCCGCTATTTAGGATTATATTTGAACATTAATAATAAATTATTAAGGCATTTTCTATCCGTCACTCTTGATTCTTTTATGGGAGAAGTTGGGATAGAAAAAGATTCACGGTCTACTCTCAATGTCTTATCACAAAATAAAAGAAGGAAGAAAATTCACATGGAATCGACGTAGCTCAATGAACAATGTGCTCAGGAGAAATTCTTCTTTTGAACTCAATGTGCGTAGGTTAAAAGATCCCCGATCATTCCTAGAGAAAGGAATAATGATCTTTATATAAATGGATTTCACACGATATTCCTAGTTCATATGGAGGTCCTATAATGCTATTATGCTTACTTATACTTAATCAGTGCAACTCCATCTAACCAATTAAAGGAATATTAAAAAAAGAAGAAAAAAAGAAGGAAGATACATTGGAGATTTACTTGTTTTAATTGAGTGGCCAAACTTAATTTTTAATCAAGTATTTAATGTGATGATGACTTAAACATCAAATTGCACGCCTTTGTATTGATAAAACTTATGGAAACATCCGCTTTCAAAAACTTTACACGTTATACAACATTATTATTTAACTTGAATAAAATATATTTCAAGCTTAAGTGGATTTTTGTATATATGAAAATTATCCGAGTCATTTCTTATTTAGTAAAAATGGCTATAAACGAAAAAAAATGAAGCTTTTTTCTTTAAAATTCCAGGTTTTTTTTATGCTGCTTCTACAAATGTGTAGTAAGAAATATAGCTAAATATAGTATTTAAACATATCATAGATTGGTTTTCAGTCTTTATCTTTTATTGATTCCTTACAAAATCACGTTTTTCTGACTTTAGGCATGTTACTGCAAGTTTTGGTTGCCCACAATGCTCAGGTAAGCCTGTTATGCTTTTATAGACAGATAAATATAACCATGGTTATATAATGTTTTGGTTTTAAATATCTTAATGAAAGAAAATCATATATATATTATAGAGATTTATAAGTAAAACAGCCAGAGTGTTGACTCAATTACAGGATGAAGACAAGAGGCCTTTGAATTCAAAGTATAAGATCTAGATTCAATCAAATTTAGTCGCATGGATCGAATAAAACAATATGATAGACTAGGATGAGTGATGTATAGAGTAACTGGCGTCATTTGCAACTTTTGGACTCAGGCACGGAAAAATGTGTCACAAACAATTAACATCTATTGTTTAAATATATTTAAATATTATATAAGTACGTTTTTTCCCCCTACAAATTGCAAATAAATACCAACTGTATACTGTTGCAACTCCCCCCACTTCAACAAGTTGAGATTGAGCTAGAAATGATGAAAATGAACAAATAATTTTTTACGCAGACTTTTCCTTCAGGATTCTCTGAACATTGATAAGTTTTTTGCACAATGGCATTGGTCATGTAAGTTCTACTTCAGTCTTAAATGTTTAATAAGTCGATACCAGATAATGAAAACAAGAGAATTGAATATAGTTTTTTTTTCTTTGTCTGTTTTAATTATATTATTTTATTTTGGTAAATTAAAGGTGGTTCATCTAAACGATTGCAAACCGAGAAAAAAAAAAAATGAAAACAACGTTCTAAAAATTACAAAAACAACAAGATTGTAACATAAATTTGGCATTCAATCAATAAAATATCCGTTAGCCCAAACCACACGCTCTCACCGTCTCCAGAACCTTCCACTGGGTAAAGTCCAGAATCTTCTCCTTATAACAGCTCTCAGGGACCTTGTGGGGCTGTGTGGACCTTCATTGGAAGCATGCTCAACATTGCCCTATACAAAATAGTATTAAGGGTTCGATTCCGTCGAGTATGTAGGCCAAGAACTAGGCAGGACGTACATCACATTATCAGAATCAAGGAAATCAAGTGTTCCTTTGCTGGTGTGTCAGATGCCTCTTTTAACTACCAGATCCAAGGTCTTTTTTTATGATGCTGCGGACCAAGGGAAAAATTGATGCACAGAAAACTCATGAAGACCTTATTGTTGACCTTCAGGCCCTACTTGAAGATGAAAGGCGGCCTAATATGACCTTTGCTGCCAACAACGCCAAGAATAATAACATTCTCTGAGTACTTTGCCTTTATCCTCTTATGGATATTTTTGTCAAACACTTATTGTTCCTCGAGTTATTCTTCTGGGTTTTATAGATTTTTTTTTCATCTGAGAAACACCAGACAAGATATTTCACAGGATGCTTCGTTTTAGCTTGATCCCAACCTTGGTTCGGGTGACCCTTTTCTCCATGTTGGTCGGGGTTAAAAGCTGTCTCTTATGACGTGCATAGCTGTGGTACCTTAAGTCTTTGTTGATGATCCAATGGATAGTCAAACGGTACGCTAGTTCAATACTATCATCGGTTGGCCGGGATTTTCTCAATTTTTTTGTTTATTTTCCTCAATAAATCAGGACTTCCGACGATTTTGGCCACTGTGTAACAAAGCTTATAGAAATTAATCCAGAGTAGTTCTTCACTGTACTGCTTGACAAGTTTACTCTCCATTAGTGCGTTTTTCCATTACAACTGGTTTGTAGGAGGGTGGGATGAGGCCAGATAATACCCTTTATGCATTCATGCTCTGTAGTGGTGGACTTTAATTGATAATCTACATAGCCTATAATACCCAAGTGATAATATTGAAGTGTTGGGCTTTGATTGGGAGGGTTAATTTTAAACTATAATATTAATTTAATCGCAATCCCTCTTAATGTATATTATTTTGATTTTATAATCATTTTGGTTAGATCTACATATATTGCACCCATCCTTGTGTAAATGTAAATTCTTCAGGCCCCCGTATAATTTGAGCATGAAGTAGTTTCGAGTACCAAGATGTTAATTGATTTATAGAAATAATCAACATCTAATTCATTATTAATGTTGTGGTACCTGACAATAATAGTCTCATTAGTTATTTCGTTTTTGTACATAAATTTGTAGTAAATGACTTCTGATTAGTGTGTATGAGGGAGATAGTCAGAGACAGAAAGATGTCATGTGACACTACAAACTTCCTTTCATAAGTTGTATTTGTACTTTCTCAAACAAAATTGAATAAAGGCAATGTTTTTGCTCTTGTTTTTGTTAGTTAGTTTGTTTGTTAGTCACCAGGATTACAGCAAAAGTTACCCATCAATTTCGATCAAACTTAGTATGAAGATTATAAATGGTCAAAGTAAAAAGTGATAAAATTTTGAAATGTCACAGGATCAGAAAATCAACCATAAATTTGGAACAAATTAAGATATATCACTCAATTCTATTTTAGACAAAGATTTTGCTCCCTATCGAGTGCTCATTCTTCTTAGTTGCAGACAATGTTGTGATGAGTAAGTTATTTTCTAATGGGGGATAAATATGGCTATTAATCATAACTATTTTACATATATAAAATAAAAAGAAGCCAAAAATGAACGTGGTAACCCTGACAACTTAAAAAATGAGCGGCTTATCTGTCATGTCGTTTCATTAAATTATCTGCAAGCACCTGTGAGATGAAATAAATACACACATAGCTCACTCCGTTTCGAACAAGATATAGGCAGCCACTACTCCGTTGTCGATCCTCGATTCTACTCTGAGTGAGCACCTGAGGGACTTACACTTATAACTACTGATCTAAATCGTGTGTATTTTTGGCTGGTCCATTTAAAAAAAAATAATGCTATAATATATTGATCAAAAATTTCCATTGGTCTATGAGTTTTGGGAACTTCTTTTCCTATTCCATTCAATTATGTTCAAAACCTAATTGAACATTGGTGTATGCCCTTAAAAGGCGGAGAAAAACCTTGAGGATGTATTGTGGAGTTATAGGACTTGTTGCACATAGAGTATAATTGATGATCTACATCGGGGTAATTCTTGCCAATGTCCATATTTATGTCATTTTCCTCCCTTTCCTTGTCAGAAGTGATTGTAGCTGATCTAATGAAACGTCATAACAGCTGAACTGCTCTCCATTAATACATTCTAAAAATTGTTAGGGTGAACTTATTGACTTTTGTATTTCAACATGCCCAAAATACACAAGAGTTTCATTACTATATATAACTCTCCAAACAATCCTCTTGTTATTCTCCATCAAACTCGTGGTTACACTTTATACATAGATGTTTTCTCTTCAATAATGAAACAGTAATGATAATTGTTTTGGAAGATAAAAGAAACATCCTTTAGATTACGAACTAGAAAAAAAAGTTCAAGTGCTTGTACATGGTGTGGCAGAATAACTTCCTTTTTCCAAGAGACAAGAAAACAAGTTATATAATTTTGAAAAGTTTTGTTTTTCTTTCCTAATGATAGAGCACCTTTAAAGTTAGAGTTAGAGACAGGTTTTGACGTCCCCAAATGCCCATACACTCATTTAACCGAACTTAAGTATTTTACTACACGGTGATTCTTTCATTTTTTTGTTTCTATTTGAAAAACTGTTCATTTTGAGGTTTCAGAGGGATAAATATAATTTTACAAAAAGATGCAAAATTTAATGAACAACATATCTTAGACTTGTAGCGGGTGCGGCAAAAAATAATTATACTTTGCTTTAGCTACATAACTCAAGGTTTGTGTGAATGCAGTCAAATTTATCTTGTGAAATACTAAAAAACACAAGATCTTCCTAATTGTCATAGAAGCCGAGAAAAAGGAAACTGAACGTGACTAACGAATTTTGATCTGCGCACTTTTGGACGCTGGCTTCGCAACCAACGGAGGAGAAATTGTTATCATGGGTCCGGACCAATTATCTTGATATGAATGTGGTGCTCCAGCAGGAGCACACACTTCCAAAAGTGCCAAGAAGTGGTTGGAGGACAATGGCCTTTCTGGCAAAATAAAATGTGGCCCCCTACTCAGCAGATGCCAACCTATTGGACTTCACTTTTTGGGTGCATGTTGAGTCCAAGGCCTGCACCGTCTGTCATCCAAATCTCAAAAACCTGATAGACACTGTCGTCCAGCAGGGGTGTGCCATGTGTCGGGACTATATGCGTATTGAGTGAAGGCCTTCTGTGGCCGCGTGGAACCCATCATTGCTGCCAAGGAACATAAATTGATGATTAGGGTAGCGAAGACGTCATGTTATTTATCTTCATTTTATTGACTTACCCTATTACAGCTGGGCTGAAATACATCTACATAAAGATCTAGATTAAAAGTGTAAAGATTTTTTTACTACACTCGGTACATGATATATGACCAAATGATTTTCTATTGGCAATTCCACAAAGATTTCAAAATTGTTGGTTTTTCGGGATAAAAATCCAGTTTCAATTACGTAACTTAAACAAACCGTAAACCCGAAATTTTAGCCCTCTATCATCGTTATATGTGAAGTTATTCATGTTTAAAGAATTTTGCAAATTTTAAATCATGGAAATAAATTGAAAAAATCGTTTTTAGCATATTAGAAATGGAAATAATTAGCTGAGTTTTATAAATCGTAACAAAAAAACTCAAGAGCTAAATTACAATTATTTTAATTTCGAAATATATTCTGTCAAACCAGCCTTTGGCAATATTTATTTTCAACGGCAAACATACCTTTTCCCCATCTCCAACGCATCATAACGACTGATTGTACATTAAAAAAAATAACTTTTGAGTCTGGCCTCTAGAATGAAACCACGCTTACTCAGCTAATATTTCAACAGCCTCATTTCCATGCATAATAAAAAAATGTTGTGGCACCCTATATATGTACATACCGGATGGTCCATTGAAATCTGGAACACTTACATATTAATTGAATAATTAATAAAGGTTGAGTGATTGAAATTTATTAATATTTCGATATATTATAGTATCGACAATTAATTACAAAACAAAACAAACCTCAGCTCCCTATGTTACGTTCAAGTCGAGAAAAGGACACTTGAACATTATTGACGAATTTCCATTCGTTCACTCCAAGCAGTTGGACGTATCCAGAACCACCGTGTACCCATCAGCAAGTCTGAAAAGTCAAAAAAGGCCAAACTGGAACCTGAGGAGTTAAAGAAAACAGCTCAGGCCAAGGCCCTTAAAGCCACTGTCAGGCAGCACTGGGACGCCATGACAGAGAAATATATGAAATTGAGTTCCAGGCTTTCTGCCGGCCCAAAGAAGCCGCCATTGCTGCTAAAGGTGGCTATATTAACGATTAAGGCAGCTCAGACTCATATATATTTATACTATTAAGTTTCTTGAAATTTTATTGCTAATTAATAAATTATACCCTGTTGAAGTTTAAAATTCAAAGTGTTCAGATTTTAATGAACCACTCGGTATAATATGCCCTTTTTGAAAAGGTAGGTGAGATCTGGCGTTTGTAATATTTTTTTATGGAATTCAATATAAAATAGATTTGGAGTCCAAACTATTCTCCTGTGAGGAGAATTTACCTTGTTTTTCAGTAAAAAGGGTGAATTCATAGAGATTGTAGAATTTTTTTTCAATTATATTCGACGTTCCTAGCGAACAAAAAAAAACTTATCTACGTTTAAAAAAATATTTATGATATGGGTTTTGTTTCGCCAGTTTGTTTTAAAGCTGGGGCGAGGCTTTGCTTAACGAGATCAAGTCGAGTTGCAATAAGCTCAACTCTGCTTATTAGTTTGTCCATCCAGTGTTTCCTTTGAAAAAAGACGGCATAACATTACTTAAATGTAAAAGGTTCTCATTGTTTACATAATTAGTTTTATTGACGAGTTAATTAGTAAGTGAAGAAAAGAAAAACTGTATTTGTTTATTTGTATTTTGTACCTAAGATAAACTTCTTCTTAATTATACAGGATTAGGAAGGAAAGTGTAGACTCGAGAAGTTGGGATGGAAATACTTTAAATATTTTTATTTTTAAAAATAATAGAGATGTGCCATGAACAAAACTCTTAAATTTGTACTCGAGTTTTATAAAGTAAATAATAAAAGACTAAAAAAATCGGCTCGTGCACATAATTAGCAGAGTATTACTCGAAACTCGTCAAAACTTGGGATTCGTTTTTTTTCTTTTTCGAGCCCATGATAATATGTAAATCTTCCTTGACTTATTTCCTTTCTTAGCAAAAATTAAAAATCTATTTTTTCCAACACATAGAAGTGTGTACTCATAATCTCAGTTCTTTTTAAAAATAATCTTTGTTTAATTTTTTAAGACATTCGGAAGATAGCTTGGAATTACTTAGTCGTCTATTTTTCTATATATTATCACTAACAAGTATTCAAATTAATAAGCATCAGTACCATTTAAATTATGTACATTAAATGTTATAACCAGATTATAGTAAAATATTGATTTATTGACTATATAAACTGTTGAATTACACTTATGACCACGATGCAAATAAGTTATATTATTTTTTAGATTAATTTTTGGAACATAAATTGCAAAAACAATTTTGTGTGGTCATCAGTACCTTATATTAAATGTATTATAGTCCTTCTGGTATTATTGTTATAATAAGATCCTTTCATAAGTACCTATTTAATTTATTCAATTACAAAAACAGAGTTCTCTAGAGAACTACAAAAAATTTTACAGGTCAAGTTTCAATAATTCATTAAAAAATATGATTTTTTTGACTGACAAGGTTTTTAAGGAGCAAAAAATGTAAAGGTAAGTATTTATGTTGAGGCAAGTCATGAGTATTCATGCAAGTAACGAGTAAAGCTCATTATTCTTCGAATATTTTTTTAGAAACTCGAAAATACTCATGAGGTAAAATTTAGCACACAGCGCATCACAAAAAAATAACAAAACAAAAAAATAATACAACTTGTAAACAAGGTCTTTGAAAACTTGAGCACTCAATATAGACACTTTCAGCATCAATTACAGCATTTACAGACAAAAGGCCTTGCAGGAGTTGTAGACACACTCCTGAAATATGTAGTCCTGAGAAGCAGCCACAAGGGGGGCTTTCAGTGAGTCCACTTTTGATGTCGGGTTTTCTTGGTCTTTCTTATCCAAGAAGTTCGATGTAAGCATCTACATGGAGCAGCTACTTTTGTCTCTACAGACTTCTTCTGTGATGTCAACTGGATTTTTTTCTTATAAATATATGTCTCAGATAAGCTGAGATATTTTCTGGTTGTTTGGTTGTAATATAATGTAAGTTCTGCTTCTTTACAGTGACATCAACGCCGAAAAAAAATTTATCAGAAAAAAGTAAAACTTTTCCCAAATTTTTGTTGTGCCTTGAGAAAATTTAGAATCTTGTTTGCTCTTTCCAACCGTCTCACTTAGCTCTGTTCAGAAATTAGATGTCTTCTTGTCCTCTATGATTTTGTGCCAACGCCACTCCGGAATGAAAATAATAAAATGTGTATCACTAGATAAGATAAACTTTCTATATTATATGTAATATCCATTGATATATAATTATCTTATGATAATAATAATATTAAGAAAACATTTTTGTTATGAATTAGAAAAATAAAAAAAAGCTAAATACTAGTGATAGAACGAATAATCGGAATAGTAATTTATTCTTCTGGAATCTGCATCTAGAAAATTAGGTCTAGTTTCCGAGTCTTAGGTATTACTATTTGTTACTCGTATTTAAATATTTATTACTTTTCAATGTCCTGAAAATTAAATCATGAAGCTTTTATGTCAACATACAGTAAACGACAATGTGAATTCATAACTTTAATCTTATAATTATATAAAATAGGAAAATAACATAAGGTAGGATATATATATGCTTGAAAACTCAGAAAAAACAAATTGAAAATAAAATAAATCTAAACAAGCGTGTTCTTAACCCATGGGATCGGTGTAAGGCGTTTTTGCATATTGGCTCATATCTGAGACCAAATTTAACTTTTCTAAAAAAATAGTGCGAGGAGAAGGCGAGAGCGAGATGTATCTACACCTGATTAAACCCTTGTTAATGACATATGTGATTATTTATTTGGAGGTGGGAGCCAATAAATTACTGTTTCAAAGATCAGAACATTTTGCATTTAAAATAGCATTAGTGCAGAGAAAATAGGTATTTTATTCGTATTTAAATTCATATACCGGGCCGTGCAGAATTATTTACCGATTTTTGTTCAGAACATATCGCGGACAATAATGATATTTCGAATGACTTGAGAAACAATTTATTCATACATTTTTAGAATAATAAAATAGTTTGTGATCAAATTTAATCAATGTAGCCACCATTTGACTCAATGACACTGGTCAGGCGACGTCTGAAGCTGCCACAGACTTGCTGGATGTAATCGGCGTCCATGGAGGCCCAGGCCTTGTTGACAGCAGCCTTTAAGGCATTTATGTTCTTGTGTCGTTTTTTGCAGGCCTTGGTCTCCACGTGCGCCTAGATAGAGAAGTCTAGCGGTTCAGATCTGGGCTCTGAGGGGGCCAGTAGTCCTTGGCCAAAAGTTCGTGTTGTCCTTGAGCCACTCCTGAGCTTCCTTGGAAGCGTGGGCGGGTGCTCTATCTTGTTGGAAAACCCAAGGAGAGTTGCCGACTATGGATTTGATCCATGGAAAGACCTTGGACGCCAGAATCTTCACATAATCCTCCGCTGTTAATCTGAGCCAGTGGGGAACCATACCGGCTTCATAGCCTTCCCGTTGAATTTCCAAACATCTCCAAAGCTCACAACATGGTCATTTTGCCTGTTGAAAACAGGATCGACCGTAAAAGTTTTCTCATCTGAAAAAATGATGATGCGTCCAGATGAGCTCTTGATATCATTCAAGATTTTCTTGGCACGCTCAAGTCTGACTTCTCGCTGACGTTCAGTTAGCAGAGGGCGTTCAGTACGCATCAGGGACTTTCCTCCAGCCCTTTTCAATGCCCTTGAAACAGTTGATCTCGACGTTCCCATCTTTCTGGCCATGTCGGCAATGGACCTGTTGGGAGTCCTCTTGAACACTGCTTTTACTTGCCTTGTTGAGACAGTGGGCTTCCTGCCAGCCCCAGGGGAATGCTTGAGATCACCCCCAGCCTCCAAGGGCTTGGAAACGTTGTAAATTGTCTTCAACGAGGCCCCAACCTGTTCCTTAATGTTGTTATGAGGCACTCCCGCTCGGAGGAGGGCTGCAATTTCGATCCTCTTTGTTTCTGATTGGATATGGTCTCACGTATGGAAGTTGTTACACTCTCACAGGAAGGATCTTTGTTTATTTTAACAGTAAAAATACGAAACAATAAGATTGGTTGCCACAAAACTTCTTAAAAAGTATATTTACATCATCGGTAAATAATTTTGCACGGCCCGGTATATATATATATTTTAAACAATTTAAACCAAATATAGACGATAATTTTTCTTTCGGAAGGATATTCTTACACCACGACGACCTTACGAAATAATGAACAAAAGAGAAGAAAATGCAGTGGCAAAAACTGTTATTCCTTTTTTAGAATTTAAAGCCTGTTTTGACTTCATTATAAACTGCTCAACTCTACCTATAAATACAGGTGTGCGCGTCTAAAACTGAATACTCTTTTAAATTTTACGGCTTGAAGGCTTGACGAGGGGTTCTCTTGTAGACCTTAAGGCCAAGAGATTTCTTAACTAGCCAGTCCATGGTCCATTTGCTGACGTTGAACTCCCTGGAGAGGCCGCTGACGGTGACCTTGCCTCTCTTGTCCTCGACAAACTATTTTACGGCAGCAACCGACCTTCGAGGCCTTGACTTAGATCTTGTGGTCGCCTCAGGAGTCCCTTTGGCCACCACGCTGTAAACGGTGGTGCGGCTGCAGTTCAGAACCTTGGCAATTGCAGTAGGAGTTTTTCCCCGCGAAGAAAGTTCCAAAATTGCGACTCGACGTCTCTCCATATTATCGGCTGTTGTTTCACTGTTGCTATTTAGACTTTGCTGGAGTTTCGTTTATAACTAGTCAAGACCCTTGCCTCGAAGTATAAACTGGTTTCAACTCAATAAAATCATGAATATGTGCATGGTGTAAAATTTAAATGAGTGTCCAGTTTTAGACGGGCACACCTGTATAGCTTTTTTCTACTTATCATGCTCTAACCATTCATTATTGTGACAAAGTAAATATGTGATAAAATATAAAATAGTCTAAATCTCATTAAATTGAATTATTAATCAATTTGATTATAAATGTCAGTATTTATTTGTTGTCAATTATAATTCTAAGATAATTTACATCAAAATGGTATTTTTTACTATTATTTAAAATATTTAAGAAACGCTAAGGTAAAGTCACAGCAGTTTAAAAAAAACTAAACAGTCATTGGGATGCTATGAATAGATCCTGAAACAATTTTGCATCACATTTTACCACTCCTCCAGCCTGATGAACTTATTAATTGCAATTGTGGCTCTAATAGTTTATATGAAGTTTTCAAATCAAGTGTGCATACTCCAGTAGGAATAATAGAATGGAGAGACGTAGAACCAGATGGGTCTAATTTTCGGACACTCAAACGAAGATAAAGTCATATGCAGAGATAAGATTCCGATCCTTTACTCGCTTAATGATTGGACTGGAAACACTCCCAAATAAAGAGAAAACAAAGTAAGTGAGACAAGACTCATAGGGCCCGGTGGGTATAGGAAGGATGCTAATAACCATAATATACGGACTGAAATGCCAAAACCTTTTTCACACTCAAAATAAAAATGGTTTCGCTGTAGGATGGCGACTTAGAGCCTCCTCACTAAAAAAACAAGGTTTGGCCGTATTGTTCTTGTGGTTCAAGCGGTTGCTGTTCTTGAACCACTCGAAACAGAACCGACAAAGTACAACCAATACAGATACCGAGAAAGCATTAAATTGCTGATCAGTTTTGGTTCTTATATAAAATATATATGAAGAAAATACAATTTATATTATGAAAAATAAATTAGCTTTAATTAATAAGTCAATTTTCGGATTTTTTTTCTGCAATTGCAGCGTTCTCCAATATTTCTTTTTACTTGCAAGGGTGATACAGTTGTATATAAGTTCCAAATACCTGAGACCTTCTTATGGATCTGGAAAAGGGTTTTTGGCACCTGACGGTGTAAATAAAAGAGGGAAGGGGTGGGGTAGATTATAGATCTAGATCCGCTTCTAATCTTATTGGTAGCCGAGGTTATAATAAATATAACATTTCTTAAGCTAGGGGTTCCCAAACTTTACTATGCCAAGACCACCCTACACTAATAAATTTTTAGCTGAGACCCCTTTTATACGAAACATGCGTACTATCTATCTGTAGACTGATAGCAATCCTCTATCCTCCATATTCCTGCCCCCCCCCTCCTTCAGGGCCCCACATGGAAAACCAATGTCTTAAGCAACCTTAGTTTTCGAGACCCTGCATTTAGTATTGTCAGTTGTCGCTAATGCTTCTTTAATCCTAATCTTGCACTACGCACTCTGTGTGTAAGGCAGGCGCAGCCCTGGTTGTATCTAATATCATTTCCTGCGAACAAATTTTCTAGCGACGACACATGTTTTATGTCCCTGTTACTTGTTATCCATTTATACAAAAGAACCGAGACTGATAAAACTGAGCCGAGATCGAAACCACCGTTGAAATGAAATAACCGGGACCGATGGAACCCCTGAAATAGAACCGGGGACAACCTTGCAATCAAACCGAATCCAGAATAGGAGAGGCAGAATTGTTCTCTATCTAAAGAAGGAAAAGAAACGAGTCTACTTCTATTACTGCTCCATGATCCTCGGAGTAGGGGGTGAACGTGAGCATATTAGACTGGATGATCACTACAACTAATTTAAAATAGACTTTTTAATTACACGTGTCTTAAAAATAGTTTACATTGTTAGATGTCAGGCAGAGGTCTTCCTATAGGTTTAGAAACTTTTATTGAATGTAGTATTGTTTTGATGAGGAGGTTAGACAAAAGAGAGTCAAGGAAAATGGTTTGCTAATGTGTTTGCTTTAATAACAATGGCATCATAGGTAATGTAGAGTTGATAACAAATTAATATGGAAAAACGTAATACGATTTTTTTTAGTCCTCCCATCACTTACAGATACTAAATTTTTTCATTTCCCTTTTGTCAGTCGAGCTTGCAATTTGATTCAAAGTTGAACGAGGTAACAACACCTTGGCATATATCAAGGCATAAGATGATTGAATATATTCCAACCCCTTATCAAAGTAGTTATTACTCAGCCTTAGGACAAAATAAGCTATAAGTATTGACAGGCGAGTGTGTTGAAGTATCACATGTTACATCCTCTATTTATTTTACACTCTGTTATTATAAATAAATCTATTGTTAGACAGGCAACAGATGGTTGTAAATAAGGGGTATCATAAACGCATACGCAGAGCAAACAATGAAATACACGTCTTCTAAGTCTAGAAAGAGAAAAAAAAACCCTTCAAAATTGGTCAATCAACATTCATAAATTTAATAAGGAACATGCAGAGTAATTGACAGCTGAAAAGAGACGACTATATAGTAATACAAATATCAGGGATGTTCACAGGGTGTGGGCTAAAGGGCCAGTTGCTCCCCCAAAAAAAAAATAAAGAAATTTTTTACTTAGTAGTAGATTTTTATTCGCTCAAGATGTAAAAATATTATGCAAAAATAGGGAATATTCTTTTTCCAAAAAATTTAATATTTGAAATTCTATTTTTGAAATTTCTTGTGAACAGATGTAGATTTTTGAAATTTTTTTCAAAAAATTTAAATTTTTAAGAATAGTTTTGGATTTGAAAAACAAAAATACTAAAAAGTTAAATGTTTAAAGTTTCATTTTTTTCATTTTCTGTGAATAGTTCTAGAGTTTTGAAATTTTCACAAAAAAATTAATTTTTTTTTTAATAATTATGGGTTTTTGAAAAAAAAATTTGAAATTTGAAATTTTTTGTGAATAGTTCTGGATTTTATAATTTTTTTCAAAAAGATTTACTTTTTGAATTTTTTTTTTCCAAAAATATTCCAAAAATCAAGCCCCCCCTCTCAAAATATAATCTTGCAGACGTTGCTAAATAATCATAGTATCTCTCAACCTTTCCTTCTACAAAAAAGAAAGAAAACCCCCTCCAAAATTAGGCAATCAACATACAGAGCAACAATAAGGGACACACAGAATAGTAAACCAATCGTAAACAAATACTAAAACGTAATACAGTCTTTACACTGCCGTTATAAATTTCATCATAATTGAAAGAAGCGCTATCTTTAGGGCTCTAAGTTGACATTTTTAAAAGATAAAAAAAAACAAAAACGAATATATCTATATTAAACTCCATCAAATGACGTTTAGAATTAAAAAAAAAAGACTTACCTATTGCATTGAATACTACATGATGGTTAACATAAACATTTATGTTCGAATTAAATCAATGAAATATATATTTTAAAAAACACCAAGAAGTGACTGTATTTGTATGTATTTTTTTTAGAAACTCGAAAATACTCATGAGGTAAAATTTAGCACACAGCGCATCACAAAAATATTGAGAATCAAAAAATTCAAAAAATTGTAAACAAGGTCCTTGAAAACTTGAGCACTCAATATGAACACTTTCAGCATCAATCACAGCATTTACAGACAAAAACCCTGAAATAAGATCATACCATGATGTAATAACATACTTTAATAAATTTTAGGGACATATATATATTAAACTAGGAAATAAAGGAATACATTTTTTATAAACAGTTTTACACCATTCATTTTCAGTGCGGCTGCCCTGAGAGAAGGAAGTTCCTGTATAAGATTTACAGAGTACATGGCCTTGTTCATCTTCACTTCCACGCAGTGAAGTTGTATTTTCTCATTAGCAGATAAACACCCCCAAAATATAATGTTTCCATCCCCGCTCTTGACGGTGAGAATAATGTTATACTGAGTTAAATTACTCAGTATTTTAGTTAGTGCAAACACTATTTTGTCTGGACATATAGCAGGTGATTCGTTGAAATCTGAACACTTACTAATTCAATATTTAATTAACTTTGAGTGCTTGAAATTAATTCATATTACAATTACTTACAAAACCAAACAAATCTGAGCTCACTAGATTACATAAAACTTGAGAAAATGACCCTTGAACGTGGTCAAGTAACTTCCAGTCGCACACTCCAAGCAGTTGGGCATCTCCAAGACCACTGTCTACGCCTTCACAAAGTCCGAAACGTTGGAAGAAAAAGGGCTCTTCAAAAAGCCCAAATTGGACCTACAGGAGTTAAGGAAAACATCTCAGGATAATTCCTTCGTTCCATGCGGGCCCATGCAAGAGATCTCGAGGGTTTACATCAGACTGTACCAAAGAGCTGTTTAAAATGTGGGAGGACGGAAAGGCCTGCAGTATTTGTCATCCAAACATCGAGGCCCTCAAAGCCACTGTCAACCAGCACTGGGACACCTTGACAAAGAACTACATCTGACGCGAGTGCCAGGCCTTCCACCACCACTTTGAAGCCATTATTTCCGTTAAGGCCGTCTAAATTAATGATTGAAAAGCTCAGATACACTTCGATTTATTATACTATTTCTGCTCAAATTGTATTTTATTAATAAATTATATCTAGTGGAAGCTTAAAATTTAAATTGTTCTGATTTAAATGGACCACTCGGTAATGTCTCTCACTTTTAATATAGACCTTGGATTAAAACTATAGACTATTCTTTTTTGTTCTCCGTGGACAAACTTACAAAATCGGCAAGAGATCAAATACTTACTTTATCTCCTGTATATATAAAACAACTTTATCAATGTTGAGAGCTCATTAAGTTGGATAGAGATGTTGAGTAATTATAGTAGAACAGGAGATAATATTCTTGTATATTAAATAGTTACATAATTGCATGAAGAAATAAGTTCCCACATTCATTGAGGCCCTATTCAAAAAGTGTAGCTTTTATTCACACCAGTTTTAATATAAAATTTTAATGGACAAGTTAATAAAACTCTAATCAAAATAAATTATCCATTACTTTTAAGTTGAAAAACACTCTGGTCCTACTGCCTATATAATTATGCAATATTTATTATGCCATGTTATGCTTACAAATGTATATTAATGACATTAACAATTGTTATGTATACGTAAGTAGTTTATTTGGTTAGTTTTCAAATTGTACCTCATATAAGTGCTGGAATTATTGATCAGTTAAACTCAAATTATTTATTGTCAAGTAAAAATATTCCAAATATTCAAAGTAAAAAAGTCAGAAAATGAGTTTCCACATTTATTGGTTGTATAGAGAGTTTTTATGTGACATAAGTATTTTGTTGTCGGCCATTTCGGAGCCCTAAGCCACCAAGCCTATAACAAGAAAACTCTTTTTTCATTAATATAAAAAAAATATTGAACTATTTGTTGTCAAAATGGGAATAAAAATAAAATGACATTAACCCTACAGTCTATCAAAAATATACTCCTTTAATGCCTAGTTTGTTTATATATCTGATCCGAAATTCAAAATATGTTATTACATCGTTATACAATCATATTTCCATATTGTAGACTACTAATTAAGTATTCCAATGTAAATAATAATATACTTTTCGGCAATAATCCTAAGTTTCTCGAAAATACTTAATATATATATATTTTTTTACGAATTTAGACATTTCATAGAGATTTATAGTACATATTAGTTTGATTTGATTATAATATCACTATATTCAATGCAGCTGTTAAGTTTTATTTTATTTTTTAAGTCATTAAAATGAAGCTTGATCAAGATTTATTGGAGATTTTTCATTTTTATGCTGTAAGAATACAAAATATGATACTCAAAGGTGAATTCATCTTAAACTATGATGCAATTTATTAGATCAATAAAAAGGCTCTATATATGAAATTATTTTTTTATATGGATGTAGTTTTGTCACCATAACAAAACTTTCTTACCGGTTTTAATACCTCCATAGATATTGAATTTCGATTTTTTCATAGGTTTATAAATTTTGCTACTTTTCGAGTAAAAATGTAAAACCAAAAAATTGTTAGGGGCAATTTAGATCCACTAACCAAGTGATCCATAAAAATCAGCTCGCTTTCAATTGTAAATTTCCACAATATATAATTTATTAATTATGATAGAATCTGAACAAAATTGGTACTGTAAATACATGTGTGTCTGAGTTCTTTTAATCATTAATGTAGCCGCCCTAAGCGGCAATGATGGCATCCAGGGGGTGGCAGAAGACCTGCCACCCACTGGAAATGTAGTCGTCTGTCATGGCGTCCCAGTACCTTCTGAAAGCGGCTTTGAGTGTCTCAGTGTTTGGAGGACGGATACTGTAGTAGAAAGGGTTAGCATCAGGGCTCTATGGGACCAAAAGTGTCAAAAAGTAGTTCAAAAGTATTCAAAAGGCTCATTCAATATAGTATTGCAACTGAGGACATTGCAGGCGTCAAAAGTGGCCTCTCCATCATCACAAGACCTTTTCCACCAACTTTTTGATAGTTCTTTTGACAGTCTGGTGTGAAATCTCTAGATCTCTTGCAAAGGTACTCATGGACTTGAGGGGGTTGACCTGGGCAGTTTCCTTTCATTCCTGCAGGTCTAGTTTGGTGTTTTTTGACAGAGCTCTTCTTCATCTCCGACGTTTCAAACTTGCTGATGGTGTAGACGGTGGTTCTGGAGACGTTCAACTCCTTGGAGTGCACGTATGTAAATTCGTTGACCACGTTCAAGTGCCATTTTCTCGATTTGTGCATAACCTAAAAAGCTTAGGTTTGTTTCGTTTTGTAACTAATTGTTTGTGCTTCATTATATTGAAATATAAATTAATTTTAATAATTCAACCTTCATTAACTATTGAAGTATTAAGCGTTCAGATCTGGTATAATCTCTATTAATTTTGAGTCATGCATAGTATCTCCCATTGTCTTCATCTTACAATAAAAAAAACCGTAATAATGGCACTGTTAGTGATTCTATAATAATAACTTTTGTTGATCAAAAAGTTATAAGAATTGTTTCAATCTCTATTATATATCAGTCTGATCCTCTTTCTCTTAAATCCAATGGATAGTAATGATTAACAATATAAATCAGAGTAAGCCCACAAATAAGTTGGTAAGTACATCATCACAAGCTACCACCAACAGACGCTTTATATGTTATTAATATTTTTATGACTGCCTGCAGCCGTTCAATAGGCATTATTAAGACTGAAATGCTGAAGAAAGTATGTACATATATTTTAAGATCTATTTATATTACATGCTTTTATTTACAGACTCCAGTCAGAAAAGGTAGTAGATATGCTTAGAGTTTGGTCTGCCCTTATTTGTTCGGTCCAGTCTAGTCTTAGCATCAGTCCTCGGGACTGATATTCATAAGGACTATGAGTACTATAACTGATAAAAAAAAAAACAGAAAAAGAAAAAGGTTACAGACGTCTTTAAAGATTGAGCTTTATAAGTTGTTGAACTGAGATGCAATACGGAACGGTAGTCCTTATTTATACAATCTACTCCATTCCTGTCTTAGGAATGATCCTATCGGTTCTTAGGACTATCATTACTACAACTATTTAAAAAAAGAATAAATAAAGTTGATTTACGTAATCAAAAATGGAACTTTATAAAATTTTAAGACGGATATGCAGGACAGAACTGGAGATGAATAACACTGAACTGTAGTCTTCCGTCCAAAATAAAGCCCAATTCAATACTCCTCTTGATGATCCTAGGTACTTTCGCCTTAAACCACTTTGCTTCAGGACATTTTGCGTTAAACCATTTCACATTAGGATATTTTGCCTCAGAGCCATTGTCCCTCAAAGATATTTTGCCATAGCATATAAAGGATAAAGGTTTTCACGTCGTTATTTCTAATCTTTGGTTAAAGAGGATGTTACCTTTTAATTTTTAAATCAAAATATGTAATATGTAATAATGATCCGGAATGTATCCGAAGAAAGAAGAGGCGATAGGTTGTAGTGAGGTAAACCACTCAGAGGATTTGGGGAGACCTCTTCTTCTGACATATCCTAGATAATAACGAAGTGTAAATCACTGATATTACTTCATATTAGGTATGATTGTTCGTAATAATAATCCATCATATTGAATAATAATAGAACCCAGAGCCTCTATAAGTCAATAGTAATTCTCCCATTTGAATCGTTGTCCTTTTTGTTTACTTTTCGTATTCTATTATTAATTATATCACTTATTTTGTCTCTGGTCCGAACTCATTATATGGTGATGTTTTCATTGTATGGTTTGAAATGTTTGGGCACAAAACCATTAACTCCGTTTTTTAAAGTAGTTGTAGCGAATACGAATCAAGCAGGAAGATCAGTGTTGTTTTTGTATATTGATGAGCTACTGTATAATGAATCTCCAATAAAAGATATCAACTTAAATCAGTTCCAACTAAAGAGCTTGTGCTACGCCGATGATATAATAATAATCTATTCTGGAACAGCTTCTTGAACTTTGAAATCGATTAGGTAGACCCTGGATGTCTTATGTTTATCTCCACAAAAACATGATAAACAATCAATTCTTTTAAAAAAATAACCCGATTTGATAATTCCCTAACAAGACTTAATTGGAAAGCAGTGGGCAGACTTCAAAATGGCTCAGGAGGTCCGAATTTTGGTCCCTTGGATTTGAGACAGCAGTGTGGAAATGAATCTGTAGATATTTATACTAGAATGAAGAAAAAAAATAACTTATATTCATATTTTGATACAGAAAAGTAGTGGTTTTGTATATTACCAACGGTATGGTCTCTCAAAAATATTATCAATACTGTCAAAATTGTCAGTTTGCAGATTTTTTTTTTTTTGATGGATTTGTAAGTACTCTTGATATATATAAACTTTCATTGAAGTGGGATATATCGATTAGGGAAAGTTTAAATAACATGAACATAACGTCCATATACTCCAATATCGCAGGGGATGTCATGTCATCTAAATCCTTGATTAATCAAATTGCCTCTTAATGCCTATCTTTGATCTTCAGCTTTTATTTTAATCTCCAAAAAGCAATTGTGCATTTCAGATTGAAAATTTCCTCAATTTCAACGGCCTTCCTAAGCCTTTAAAAAGGCTTTTAAAAGACGAAATATGTCCCAAAGAAGCCCAGCAGGTTGTATAAATACTATAAAAATTAAGTTCCTAACTTATCTATAAAAATGGTTTAAATTTCATAATTAACAGGCACACTTTATGTCGCTGATAAGTTTTTCTAAGTCGAAATACATTTTCGCTTTTTCCGGAAAAAAACAACACCTGAAACGACAGATCAAATTATTTGGAAATACAGCCAACTACAATTGGTCTACATGGGTATTATAAGTACAACTTATTGAAGAGCAACATGATAAGAAACTTGGAAGGTTCGACTTTCTGACAACCACAAAAAATGCTTTGACAAATTGACGCCATGATCAACCAAGAAAAGTATATTTAATAAAATCTAAGGACTATAAAAGACAATATTTTAAATGGAATATTTCCTATTTTAACTTTGTATTCGAGTACTTTAACTTGTATTTAATTTGAAATTTTAATTTTATATCGCTTTTAACTTTCTACCTGATATGTTTTATTATGATATATTTGATGTGATTTCGTTGTTTTTGTTCTTCATATTGTTGATTAGTCATTAATTACATAAAGAATATATCCTAATAAAGGTCAAGAAAAAAAAATACAATCTTCAGACCCTTTGTTTCATGTTTACTTCATCGGGTTTTTATTTATATTGAAATGCGCTTATGTTAATTAAACAACACATAATACAATATCGACTAATTAATACCATTAATAAATTTACAAACTCCTGCCTACCTGATATTCAGTTAGATTTTCAACATCATAAATAGAAACTTTGCTTTTATGCATAAAAAGTAATTACAATTTACGGTGTTACTTCACGTACTCAAAATCGTACAATGTTTAGAGTACGACAGGGGAATTTTCCAGTATCAAGAAAAGGAAGTTGGAGCTTGGTGCAGATTGGCACAATATAATTGGCCCATTACTTCTTGATGCTGTCCTTGACCTCTTGCATATTTATGCATGATGTCTTTCCAACCTCGCCCTTTAAGACAATCTACATACTGAAGTTGAGGGGATTCAGATCATGACTGGAAGAGGGACGTAAGGTCTTGCCCAAAGTCAGCTAAATTATACTTGAAGAAGTTCTTTGTCTTCAAGGCCGTATAGCTGGGGCACCGTCTTGAGTTCACACTTAGTTGTTCGTAGGATAGTTAGACTTCATCCAGGGCAACATTTTCCACCTCTTCTTGTCTATGACGATCTTCACAGTCGAAGTATGACTCTTCAAGTAATTAAGGACTTCTCAAAAGCCTTAAGGCCTTTGAGAAGTCCCTGAGGAGATATGTTGGAGTCCTGACAAAGCTTTTAAGGGGGAGGCCATCAAGATCTGCCCTCCTGATGGTGATCTCGTTCACGTTGAACTCGTCAGGGTAAGCGGCTGATTGATGCTGTTGGATCTTCCTTGATCTTGGCCTCCAGTGACTTGAAAAATGTTTCATCTCGCTTCAAACCATTTCCTCCAATTCTTACCTTCCCTTTAGACTACTTCTCCATTCTCCTTGGCCACCCTGATGTTTCGGACTGCCAACAATGTCAAGCCGACAAACAATTTGCTTTTTTGATTCTTGTTTACTCATTTTTGTCCAATTTTGATCATATGAAAACAATGTGCAAGAAAAAACAACACGGGGATTTCTCCATTGCTTGAGATGTCATCTGAAACCTTAATTAGGGCCTTAAAAAAAATTGATGACGCAGAAACCTTTCCTGTCACACTCTGTATTATATTGTCAGCTGTCGATTTTTCTGCTTTCCCCCTCTGATCAATGTTTTGAACTTTGATTAGCTGCATTATAATTATCTTTTGTTCAGCTGTGAACAATTTCCAACAATATTTCAGTAATAATTCAATATCTGGGAAGAATTGGCTAATTCACACCACTAATTTTGGGCCCTTACAGTTTCTTTATTGAGGAAAGGTTGCAAGATAAAATAAAGGCTATAAAATTACATAAATCGTCAAAATGTTATTGATTGCATATTTGGAAAAATACAGTTGGTATTAGCATCTAAAAGGTTATTGATATGATTTAAACTTTTTTTATACATACATTTTTGAAAATTAAGTCTGGAAATATTGATAATTCCTGGGATTGTTAATTCCGTCCATTACGACTAGACGAAGCAAATCTGACAACAAAGGTTTTGTTTAATTTTTCTTGTCAATTATGAGACGAATAAAAAAAAGAAGATTGATTTAACTAAGTTAATTGAGGCTTTGTCCACACGGATACGTTTCTGGATTCAAACGAAAAATATTTATACGTTTTGGACATGCATTTACACAGCATTGGAGTTTCGTTGCATATAAAATAGTATTTTATGGAAATGGAAGAATATTTATGTGTCATATAACATCATTATTTTTACAAGTTATTACATACTTAGTTGTTGAACTCAGAGTAGAATTGGTGATCGACATCGGAGTATTTTGCTTTTGTCCTTGTAAATTTTCTTCTTCCTTTCCCACTGCGTGTAGCTGACCTAATGAAACGGCATGACAGCTAAGTTACTCGCCTTGATAACATTCTTCAAATGATGAGGGTTACCATGTATATTTTCGGTTACATTTTTAATGATGCCCAAAATGCTCTGGATTACCATCATAACTCCTTCGAATTAAAATTCTTAACTAGTTTGGATTAAGAATATTTATTTCTCTTTTTTTTTTTTGGTTTAACGGTAACAAGACAAAGACAATTTTTTGTAATGATTCATTTGACTGGATCAGTTAAGACTTTACCGCATGTAAAAGATTTTTTGTTGAACTGCAAAATATTTATCTGTTCTGGTCTTGCATTAACACAAAACCAGTGTTTCATTTTATGGTATTAATGATATTTTATTCAAACAGTTTCTTGAGAGGAAGAACTTGACAACGTGTTATATAACTTGTAAAATAGACTGGAGTTTATCATTTTAATGGTCAAAATATGAGGTCCTTAGGCTGTCAAAATGTTCCTTGATGTCTATAGATATAATTGTCAAATCCTGAACTTTTTGAAAAATATTAAGAAGTGAAATTTTACGCTTAAAAAATATGTTTTTGTTTAGATATCATTTAAATAGTACACATTACAGACTTTTGTACAAAATAAAAAATTTATATAAAAAAAAATTCTATCAACAATAGTTATTATATTTTATGAAAATTCCATATTTGCGTTTCCAAAAGAACGATGAGTGTAAATTGCTCTCCGTCAATCAGTCTGTTCATTAGCATATTTCTTCCAAACAATTCAACTGATACATACCTAAATGTGCAAAAAAACATATTGTTTGCTTAGATGAACAAAAAAGAACCAATTTGGATGAAGTTGACCAAAGTACCTATTTTTATGACCTTTCTTCAGGAAAAAAACAACTATTAAACTCAATGTTAAGAAATAAATAAGAAATTTTGGTAAAAAAAAAAAAAATCAATCTCTCAACTTTACTCATTAGATACATTAATATTCTTAACAAGTTCGGATTAAGAAAATTCATACCTCGTATGAACGCGAAACTTTTTGAATTCGAATAAAATGAATACCGAGTGGTCTGTTAAAATCCATACACTTTTCATCAGGATATAATTTTTCTATTAAAATTAGAATTAGAAAAAACAAAAAAACAACAACTGACATTAGCATCGAGGCTCTTGGTGTTTGTATGACTGACACCGCAGACCTTTCCATCCACATGAACCTAAAAGGTGTTGTCAAGGGGGTTGGCATCATGCTGTAGAAGGACCAAAAGTGTCAAAAAAGAGTTCGAAAGAACTCAAAAGACCCTTTCAAAATAGTCTTACAACGGAGGAAATGGGGCTCTTTTATTGCTGAGGTCAAAAGTGGCCTCTCCACCATTATAAGGCTCTTACCATCCATTTTTTATAGCTGTCTTTACAGTCTTGTGTGAAACCCCAAGATCTCTTGCATGGGTCCTCATAAACTTGGGGGATTTGCCTAGGCCTTTTTTGTTAACTCCTTCGGGCCGTGTTTGGCCTTTTTGACCGTCCCCTTCTTCCTCTCTAACGTTTTGACCTAGCTGGCAGCGTAGTCAATGTCCTTGGAACTGCTTGGAGTGCAAGAATGGAAATTCATCGATCATGTTCAAGTGTCATCTTCTCGACTTGTACTTAAGCTAGAAAGCTCAAGTTTGATTTGATTTGTAACTAACTATTCATACTTTAATATATCGGAATAAGAATCAATTTCAATCTTTCGACCTTCAGTAATTGCTGAATGAGTAAGTATTCAGATATCAATGGACCACTCGGTAGGTACCTATGAGCTTTAATTATTATCTCAACTTTTTCCTGTATAAAGTGGAAACAAATCAATATTGCTGATGAGCCAAAACCTTTTCGAAGTAAATATCCTTAAGTAAAGGAAAAAAAAAGTTTTATTTACTTAAATATTAGGCTTATGCTTTTGCCTCCAATGAAAATTGGAGGCGTTATTCTTCTCATAAAATAATACAAAAAAGTTGGTTTTTTTAATATTTATATTATTTTTTCTAACTTTTAAATGATCCCATTTCAATATAAACGCCTTTTCTATGAGAAAAGACGTCTTTTCATTTAGGTTATTGATTTTTTCTTGATTAAAAGTTGGCACAAAGTAAAAAAAAAAAAAAACTCAAATGTTTTTAATCAAAAATTATCAATAACTATATATAATACCAAAAAAAAATCATTATTGATTGGTGAACGGTGTATCAATTGTTATTAGAAATGGGAATTAAACTAACAATATTTTTTTCTTGACTTATGTACCTCTCATTTATTTAAAAAAAAAAATTGAGTAGCGTTTAGGTTGTCCTATTTGTTATATTTTGATAATTAACCCATATAGATTCATTTTTAATCTAGTTACATTTTATGTATTATTTTTTAATGTTGAAGAAATAAACACAAATAGGAAAAAAATGGTTATTAAATTCGTTTTTGTTCATTTATATTAGAGTTGGTTTTGACATCCAAACCAAGAAAAAGTTTATGAAAAGGTTAAGCTGAAGACGACACAAGGGCTTAAGAAATTGTTATCAAGATCAACATTAATTTCAAAAACGATATTTTGCGCTGTCTTAACATAAAAACAATTTTTAACAAAAACGAAAAATATAAAATAGTAAAAATTTACTTTTTTATATCATATATATAGACAGTCCCATTATTCATGGACATATTTAGCCCTATTGTAGGCCTTGAATTAATTTTTTTGGGTTTTGAAACCTTCATTTGATTTATTAGACAAAATTTGACCCAGGCAATATGTTTCTATTCAAACCTATCAATTTTTAATTTTATGACGATGATTTTAGATGCTTAAAATACAGCTTACGGCTTCTCCAAAGAAGATTTTTTATTTGTAAGTTCAAAAAGGATTCACTGCCCAATATTGTTTGTACTTATTAAGAAACAAGAAGAACAGTAAAGGAATATTTTTACTCCTTTAATGGGTCAATGTAGAAAATAGGAGCAGATTCTATATTGTATAGTATTCCCTGCCTTAGTTCACAGATCGACTCCGAGACTCCCCTCCTCCATCTCAAATACTCATAAGAACTCAAAATTTTAGCAAAGTGTATTATTTTTTCTCAACCTCAAGGTCTTTGTTTATAAATATTTAGATGTGCAAAAAATCAAAATAAACACATAAAAGGAAATTTTCTACACTATAAAAAAACATTTAAAAAAAAATTATTTTACCAAATGTAATAATATCAAACTAATTAGCAATTTTATACATCAAGATACAGGTTGAATAACTTTTTTACAATTTTCCGTTAGTTATCCAATTAATTATTATTTATGTGGGGGAGGTTATGAGTATGTCTTTTATGAGGTGTTTCGAGGGATGGAATAGGAGTCGATCTGTCGACTGAGGGATGAGTCTAAAGGAGGTCACATTTCTGTAAGTGAAACACTACCATTTTTCCAATATCTACCATGAACCATTTGAGTTTCACTACAGTAAGGACGTAACATATATCATAGAGATAAACTTCTATGTTATCAAATCCATTCCCTCCTGTACCAGAAATTACTATTAATATACATGTATAAAATTACTGGGCTCGACGAATGAATTTGTTCCCTCTTTCTTATTTAAAAAAACCCCGATAAAATCTGTAATTTATAATAATTTTATTTCAAATAAGAATAAAGTCATTGTAGGTCATGTGTTTTGAAGCTTACTTTATATAATTGCCCTCAGCATCAATCATGGCCTCCATACAGGTTCTGAAGCGGGAGGGACCCTTGATGACAAGGTCCCCAGTCATGGATACAAAAACCTCCTTATTGGCAGCCAACCAAACTTGCCTTAGTTGTAGGGTGAGGTCTAAAGGTAGCCACTGACCAAATAATCCATAGGATTAAGTTCAGGGTCCTGGGGGGCACTGGTCCTTGGTGACTAGGTCGTAGAAGTTCTCCCAACGCTAGGAAATAAATTTGTTAGACACATGGCAGTGTGCAGATTCCTGCTGCCACACTCAAGTGGGTCCCAGACTACAATTTCCTTGCCAACGAGTTTGAAGGATCTCATCGGGGATCGGTCAATGATGGTGCTCACCTTCTTGATTAACTCTGCGTTCCTGACCTTCCTTGAGTCCTTTTGTGATCTCTGCAACCTTGAAATAGTCCTCCGAGGCTTCTTCAAATCCACGAGTTTCTTCCTGGTTTCCCAGATGTATAATGCCTTGTCAGCCCAATGGTGATTTGTCCTTGATTATTAATTAGATATATAACTATGACGCATTTTTATTTCTTTTCTCTGAACTGGATCTACAAGTGCTCCGTGTATAGCTCTTCAATTGTGAGGAAATGAGACTGAATAAAAGTGTTTTGCCTTTATATTTCGCGGGATTGATATACATAACTTGACATTAGGTCCCAGGGCGACCAAAACAGGTTGCAAATTTCTTCTTCGAGCCCTTTATATTTAACAAATATATTTGATGATCTAATTCTACGCAGAAACTCATTGCAACAATTGTGATCTATGGAGTTGAGATCTCTCTCCTTCAATAATTCTTGGTTTTTGCGAATTGTCGTTCCGCATCACTGAGCATAGTTATTTCTGTTTTATTATAAAGGTGGGAGAATTGATTTTGAACTATCTAACGTCTTCAATGTCTAGATAAAACATAGGGTATGACGTGCAAGCAAATTTATACATTCTTCTGAAGAAATTATTATAATTCTATATTGCTTTTGTGTCGACTGGCTACATTTATCAATAGTGATTGTATAACAGAGAAAAAATCCATAAATATACATATTTATATATATTCGATGACAATTTCCTATTCATTATATAATTTCCTCAATAAATAGGAAAAAAAAAGCCAAACAGATGCTAAAGAATGTCGTAACTATAATATTAAGTAGATAAAAGAAATGCCTCATTTTGAACTTAATAAATATATATAGTATTTTGTTGAATGCGAAGAATATAAAGTTCCATTGTACTTTGTGCACAAATCCTCTTTATTATAATGTATTAGTATTGTCAATACCAACCCACTTAATAAATAAATATGATAAATAAAAAATTCTCAGTAATGCAGGTTGCGACCTATATTTAACAGCCAACACTATGTTTAAAACAATAATGTTTCTCCCAAACTATGCACTCCTCCGATTTTAATAAAAATCAATGCCAAATGACAGTTGTTTAAAAACAATAATATTATTTTATATAATCGTCTTCCTCCCGGATCTTGGACATAACAAATTTGAAAATAACAATTTTATGTTATTCACGTGTAAAAAAATGAACTTGCAATGGAATATTGGATCATTAAGTAGAATAGAGCTTCTAGAAATGTCTTTGGAGGTTCGTTTGCTTATAAATTTGACAAATAAGTATGGATTTTTAGCTGAAATATCTGTCATTTTCTATATATTTTTTTCAACTTTTTTCAATTTTTGTCTCTTTTTTTCATCAAACGTCAATTTTCTTTATTTAGAAAAAATACCACAAAAAAAAAGCTTTTTTTTTATTTATTCATCCCAATGTATCAGCCATTTTTATAAAAAATATTTAAATATAGCAAAAGAAAAAAAACAAATGATTAATAATTAATAGGACATAAGATAGCCTCAAACAATAAAAGAGGCGTTCACACTTCCTCCTTGGGACGATTCTGTACTTCTTTTATAATTCTTTGAACCAAATTATTGGTCCTTTAAGAAGTTTTGTAAAATTGGGCTGTCAAGTTGGAAGTACATCCTGTCATTAAAAGATCCTATTGATATGAGGTAAAAAGCCAGGTGACATTTCAGCGGCTACAAAATTTTATTAATCATTATTGATTTTTTAATCAAAACTAATAAATTTGTTGCTTTGGCCTCCTTTTTTCCTCCTTGCATTTGTACAAAAAGGAAAGTTCATGTCCTTTCCCTTAATTTTAATTTTGCAAGGATCTTAGATGCAAGATGCCTTAAATCTTTGGTCATTTCACGAAAAATGTATAAATATGAAGTTGCATGTCGATTCAACCACATTTAAAATTGCAGAGCCTTTCTTCCCTAGATTTTCCAATAAAATTATTGCATAAAATTGTTTTGCAGTTTATATGTGCTTGTCAATTTCAACATACTATGTCTTAAAAACTTTTTAAAGATTGAAAAATGTTTAAGATTTTTTACTATCCATCTTTGTCCTCCAGTCTTGTGTAAAACAAAGCTGAAGTCCCATTATTACTTACTCTTTTCATATAAAATATATAAATTTCTAATTTTTTCAGTATGTCAATAAATTTTTAATAATTTTTGTCTAATTGAACTTCCTCCAAGGGGATTATAATAGCAATTTTTTCATACCAATTAAAAATTATAGGTCGAAGAACTCAAATGAAATCTCAGAGCCGTCCACATGGTGTGGGTTGGAGGGGTACAGCCCCCCCCCCTCCCAAAAAAAATAAAGGAATTATTGTGTTTTTACTAGAAAATTATATATGTGATTTTTTCTTATATATTTAATTATATCTCACAAATTTTTTTAACAAAAATTAAATTTTTTGAAAATAATAGATTTTGGGAATTGTTTTCCAAAAAAATTTATATCTTAAGTTGTTTTCTAAAACATATAATGTTATTTAATTTGTTATATTTTTTTTTTTTTTGAGAATATTAAATTTATTGAGATAATTATAATATCTAAAAATTAAATTTTTTAACTTTTTTATTTTTAATTTAATAATTGAACTTTTTTTTTTTAAACAAAATTGTCAAAATGTTTTTTTTCAAAAAATTTAATTTTCTATTAATAAGAATAAATTTTAAAATTTTTCTCCAAAAAAATACAATTTTATTAAATTTTTTTCTATAAAATTTAACTTTTTGTGAACAGCTATATATTTTTGCTGCAAAAAATGTAATATTTGAAATTTAATCTTTAGGAATCACTAAGGATTTTTGGAAAAATTTAATTTTTTGTGAATACCTGTGGATTTTTGAACTTTTTCACAAAAAAATTCTAAAATTGAATATCTAATGTTACATTATTTGAAAAAAAATTACCAAAAATTCATAATTATTCACAGAAAATTAAACTTTTTTGAATTTTTTATTTAGAAGTTAGGATATTTTTTCGAGGGGGGGGGGGCTGCAACAGCTCCAGCTGACATCCTGCAGACGACCCTGATACCCTTGTTATAGTTAGAAATGATATCAGAAAATGTTACGTTCATATAACTTTTTTCATCTCTAATCTACCTTTCTGCCATAGAAAATAAAATATCTCTGAAACTGTCTCTAAAACTTCATTGATAATAAGATATTTCCCATGAAAAAAAGGTATTTTTATAAATGACTAATTTTTAACCATCTAATTTTAAAGATGTAAAAATGAAGCAAGGATCAAGGATCACAAAAACATTTCTATTCAAAAATTAATATCTTAATAGTTTACTAGATATTCATCTTTTATCGGAAGCTATAATTTGGAATCATAGAATTCTCTCAATTCTAGCAAGTCTGTTAAATAATGCAGGATCCCAGTAAATGATTTATATTTTTCCTGTTATTAGTGATCTGCTGCTACCTAACTTTTACTTCAAGAGTATTTTCGAATTTCTAAAAGAAATACTCGACGAATTATGAGCTTTACTCGTTACTCGTTTGAATACTCGTTACTCGTTTGAATACTTGTTACTCGTTTGAATACTCGTTACTCGTTTGAATACTCGTTACTCGTTTGAATACTCGTTACTCGTTTGAATACTCGTTACTCGTTTGAATACTCGTTACTCGTTTGAATACTCGTTACTCGTTTGAATACTCGTTACTCGTTTGAATACTCGTTACTTGTTTGAATACTCATTACTCGTTTGAATACTTGTTACTCACTAAGTTACTTGCCCGAACACTCGATAATTACCCTAACACTTTTTGTAGCCAAAAAATTCATCAGTCAAAAAAATTATATTTTTTTAACAAATTATTGAAACTTGTCAGTTAAAAATGTGTGTAGTTCTTTAGAGGACTCTCTACTTACAATTGAATAAAATATATATTTACATATAAAAGGATCTTATTATAACAATAATACCTAAATGACTATAATACATTTAATATAAGGTACAGTTGTCCACACAAAATTGTTTTCGCAATTGATGTTCCAAAGATTAGTCTAAAAAATAATGTAACTTATTTGCATCGTGTTCATAAGTCTAATTCAACAGTTTATATAGTCAATAAATCAATATTTTACTATAATCTGGTTATAACATTTAATATACATAATTTAAATGGTACTGATGCTTATTAATTTGAATACTTGTTAGTGATAATATATAGAAAAATAGACGACTAAGTAATTCCAAGTGATGTCGAGTACTGTCGCTAGTCTTAATAAAAATCAAACCAATATTATTTTTAAAAGGAACTGGGATTATGTGTACACATTGCAGAAAAGTCAACAGATTTCTATCTGTGGGAAAACATAAACTCTAAATTTTGTAAAGAAAACAAGTAAATCTTGGAAAATTTACATGTTTTAATGGGCTCGAAAAAGAAAAAAGAAAATCCCAAGTTATGACGAGTTCCAAGTAATACTTGTTTTTTGTATAGCCATAGCCGATTTTTTTTAATCTTTTATTATATACTTCATAAAACTCGAGTAAAAATTTACGAGTTTGGCTCGTGGTACATCACTACTTATTCTAATAGTAAGTAAAGTATTTGAGACGACAGATAAGTAGAAATTAATTAATAAATTAAAGTTGAAAAATTTACTCTTATATATTTGTAAGGGTAAATTTATTAACCTATCGATTGTAAAGGGTGAATCCCAATGAACAAGAAAACGACGCATCTACTGATTTTATCAATACAGTGCTGATTTTGGTAATATGTACATTCAACTGTACCATAAAGACATAAATTGGAAATTAGGTAAGACCAGATATTTTTTATTTTATTACTGTAAATAAGAAGATAACCATCAAACGTCCTAAAAAATGGCCCTCCATGGACGCTTTTTGATATAAATATCTGTAAAATGTCGAAAAAAAAATGAAATTTTGATGTGTTTCTTTTTAAGTATCTATTTGAATCTAGTACCAGGACTTTTTTTATTAAGTATTTCAGATAAAACATGTATTTTGCTAAGATATTTTAACCATTTTTGTCTAACTTGTCTCATAGCATGAATATTATAGTTCCAAACATTCTGGTAAAAAATAAATATTATCTTTTGGAAGCACGTACAATGCGCATTTATTTTGTCATTTCTCTTCATTTTTATTACTCAAATATCATTATTTGATACCAAGTGTAATATAAAATTATAATAAAATATACTTTTGCACTTCATTTATGCCAAATAAGGCATCCTATTTTATCAATCAATCTATAATTTTGAACTACAAATAATTGTCAACTAAAATGTGACAAATACGACCTTTTTTTTTTATTCCTTAATTTTATAGAGTTGATTTGTTCTTATTTAAGCATATTTTTATTTTTAAAATCTAAAAATTTGATTTTTTTCATTTATTATAAATATTTAATTCCTTTTTCTTTCGATTAACTTTCAAAGGGTAATTGAATGAATAATTGCTTCTAATTAATTTTTTCATTGATATGGAAAATCTAACAGAATTTTAATTTAGCTCTGATATAGCTCTTGTTTATCAATTTGAGCTGAAGTGTTACTCACTTCTTTTACAGCTGGTATGTCTTTTCTCAAAACTAAACATTTGTATTCTGAATATATTTATCTTACATTTCTATTAATCTAACATTTTGATTAATCATTCCTAGGTTGAGCTGTCAATAACATGATATAAGGATCATAGAAAATTATCAATAATTTAAAATATATATATATACAATATGTATATATTATTTGAAGGGCCATATCGGAACTGAAAAAAGTTTTATATATCAAATGAAAACTCCAGACTATATTTAATATTTCTAACTTACACAAGTAATAATAGGAAGATTAATCAGAAATTGGAGAATAGGTTGTTGCTGCATCTGAAATCTGCATCGGGAAAATCAGTTGTAATTTCCGATTCTCTTATTTTAATTATTATAAATAACTATTCATCTTTGGTATTTAACTATTTATTATTCTTCTATGTTATAAAAAAAAAAATTATAACGAATTTTATTTGGTAAGATACAGGAAAAAACGATGTGATTTTTTGACTCAAGTCTTATAATTGTAAAAAAATCCTACATATTATTAAAAAAAATTATTTGTGAGTGTGTCTGACGTTTGTTCGTCCTGCTTGAAACTTGAAAAACAGAAACAGACTTTAGACATAAAGTAAAACTTGTTCTCAATGCTGAGTTACGTACCTATGTTTCATTCTGATCCGACCAGATTCCTGGGCTCTGCAGAAGATGTTTTTCTTTTCCTTAATAAATTGATTTTTTTCGTAGAACAACATCGATTCCCAGTGTCTCAATATTTTTTTAAGGCATGGGTACTCTATTTGAAAATGGAAAAAGAAAAAAGAATTATTGTACTAACGGAAAATGGGAGAACGTATATTAAATACGAATTCAAAAAGGGAATTTCTAAATGAAGGAAGAAAAGGATTAGCTACTTAGTAGTAGAATGTATTTTTATTATGGCTTAAAAAATAACATGACAAGTAAGAAGCAATGACAATAAATAAATCACATTTTCAAACATTTGCAAGAATTCCTTTATATTTACCAAAATCCGTATTTTCACATCTTCAATTATGTGTTGCATTTTTAAGAGTGCCAAATGGGGGTAGAGGTTTGATTATATTGACATTAAATGCACAGCAAACAATTTGTATGCAAGGAGGTTTTACAATGCAAATATACCTTTTATATAATTATGATAGATAATTTTAGTTTAGAATTTGAACATAAACAAACTAAATAGAAATAAAATTTATTTTATTTTTCATTGGTTATCTTTAAAATACTATCTCAGTGAAATAAATTATGATAAAAATGTTTGAAAACGGAGAAAAAATGAAGGGAACACAAAATAATGTAAAGTAAAACATAATCTTTTGAACCCATGAGGTTATTGTTATTTTAGTGCAGTGAGTTTTGTAAATATAATGCATGACTTGCTTTTTTAGCCACTCCTTTACTCCAACTATCAAAAGTGAAAAAGTTTTTTTTTTAAACATATGCTATATTAAAATTAAAACTGTGAATAATACCATTAAATTATGTGTTTCTACAATTTTTAATATATCTGTATTATTATATAGAGAATAGTTTTTTGATAGTTTATGCCTAAAACTATTATTTTTATCAAAATAAGTATCGATGACAGTGTATAAAATTAAATAAACTCTAAACGTAATCTCTTGATTAAAATATATTAATATAAAAAACTAAAACATGTTCTAAATCATACAAGAATATTGAAGGATTAATTACCATTCATCAGACTTTGAACTGATACCTTGGTCCTTCAGTCCTACAATACTAGTTAGAACATTAAAATAAAGTAGCCAAACACAACTGTTAGCTTAAGGATGGTGCAGCGTTTTAACATTTTTTCGAAAGATGTTGCTTTTCATATGACGTCGCTTTGCTATTTTTCTTACCAACATAGACTGCGATATAATAAAGTGGGATGATTCATGGTTATACCAAAACGCTTTCCTCACTGAGGAATGACTTTAACCATACTTTTAATAGTGACGTCATTGAGTATAACTGTTATCAAGAGTAGCTATATATCACTTGTCTTCACTGTCACTGTTAGAGTAGCACTGTTATATGATGTCAAATCTGTCTGTCTTGCCCAGCAGTCGGTACGGTATATCAAGTCCAAAATTCTAGTAAGCCCAATTACATGATGGCATAACCTTGTGTTTCTATTTATCTTGGGGCGACTTATGAGGCACGCCTCACTCTCAAAAATTGCTGTGGTGAAAGAAGAAACTATTTTATTCTTTGATTTTTCCTTTATTGAAAATTCTATCAAACAAAATAAAAGCAAACAAAATAATAATAATTAAAATGAAAAATAGTCAATTTTGAACAAAAACGTTGTTGTTTTTTTGTTAAGCTCGGAATTTTTTTGCCAATGTGTTCTATGCAGCTGTGGCTGGGTGTCGTAGCGTCTGATGACATACATCCTTAGTTGTATATAACACATTGGCTGGGTGTCGCAGCATCTAAGCACAATAAGATTGCCCCATATTTCTTCAAATAAAAGGAAAACGTGAATGCTGAGGCAAACTACAAATCTTTGAGGTGGACTACCTCGCTGAGGTTATTGGTCAATTAACGTAAATGAAATTATGTATGGACTCGATATGAGGCTCCATCTCCAAAGTACAAAAATTTGACCTTTTTCAAGAGAAAGTCATTTTGCCTCCAACTCTCCTGATCTCAATCTTCTGGACTACAGTGTGTGGAGTGCTTTTGAGATCCGTATTGTTGAGACCTCTCACTACAATATCGTTGATTGGAAGGCCGGTATCATGCAACATTTGAGACAGATGTCTAAGGAATACATCTAACAGATCTGTTCCAGATTTTGCTTTCGTGTCAAGAATGTGATTGTTTCCAAGGGTGGTCTCATTCATAGTTTTTTCTTAATTTTCCTTTAATTGGTCAAATGGAGTTGCACTGATTAATTTTAAGTAAAAATTATAGCAGTATATTTAGTCCATATGACCTATAAATTTTCTTTGAAGTCGGTCAATATACATAAAGTATATTTCCTTCTCTAGGAACGACGGGGCGCGCAAACCTACCCACATTGAGTTCAAGAGAATAAATTCTTTGGAGTTGTTGTCCGTTGAGCTACGATGTTCTATTATGATTTTTTAAAATTGTTTTGAATAAACGTATTTATATACTTATATAATGCTAACTGTTTTAAAATGATTAAATTTAGGGATCATTATCTTTCGCACCCTATAAAATAATACATATGTAAATTTATTAAAAGCCACAACCTAATCTTCCTCTTTATTCATATATTTCTTTTCTGCCTTTGTAATGACTCTCGAAAAACGTGAGAAATAATGGTACCTCTAGGGTTCAACATCTTCTGTTTCTCAATTGATTTTTATCATTACACAATGTTTTTGAGTCGTACTCGTAACCTTGAAATACCTACATCATAACTACAAAATATAAACGCATAAATCTGTATACTCATTGTAGGACCCACTAACAAGGTAAGAAACAGCAAAAAAAAAACACCCAAAAACTAATACATTAGTCGTCATATCAAACATATTAACGCACACTAAATTTATCGTATTATTTTTTTTGTATCTTTATTTATAACATACATGTAGATATATCAAACATAAGATATTATAATTTGAAATTGCTATAAGGAATTGTGTTATTGAAGATAAATAAGCATTTTTCTTTAAAATTAGAACTCCTAGCCAAAACCTACTGCTAAAAACAATTAAACATTCCAACGATCAAATAAGAACTCCCAACAAAATCGCACCTTTTTTTTTAATTCGCTAGAACAGCATGTTTCAATGTAATAGAGTTTGATCCCTTAATTCCAAATATGGCCTTAGTTTGATCTCTGCTAGACTCGTGGCCTTCGGAAAAAGGCTAAATATTTTTTTACATTTTTGGCTATTTTTCAGGCTCAAAGCTTTTATTCGTGCTTGATGTTGAAGATAAATATAAATTATGTGAATATATTTTAAGGCCAAATGTTGAAAAATTCTATTACCTTTTTTAAAATGTGTATGTTGCTTATAACTCGAATTTTCTTTGTTGAAATAGAAAATAAGTGCTTTTTATTCAGAGGTTGTAGCTTATAGACAAATATATTCAAAAAGTTTAAAGTATCTCAATGGATACCTAAAAAATATGAACTTAAATATATAAAAAAAACTTTCTATATCGTTGTAAATTTGAGATAAGGAATTTGAATTTATCTCATAGATAAAGTCCATATATTGGTACGCCAAGGACTAAAGAAAGAAAGAAACAAAGATAGAAACACAAAAAGAAGAGGATTTAAAGTGTGAAATGAAATCAATCTTGAGATCTCGGCTTAAATGGAATTACATATTGTAATATTCCTTGTAAGTATTGAAATAAAGCGCACAATACGAAATTACTTTTACCCCAGCCTAATATATATAAAATTTAATATGTCTGTGTATTTTATTGATGCGAACACCATTGGACCTAGGAGTCTAAAACTGCACATGGTTGTCTCTTTTGGGGCTGGTCAGGCTAAGACAGGGGTGTTGATTTTTGAGGAAGAGTCATATAAGGGTGCATATTTTATACCCAAAACACAAAAAAAAGTTTTTTGCTGCTCAAGTTAAGCCGGTACTTTTAAGCTTATAGTTATTGTTCTGAAGGTCCCCTAAGCTATTTTGCTATGGATTTGTCATTAGGGCAGTGTACAACCTGTTCCATAGTGAATATCTTCTAGTCTGACTATGTGATTCGTCCACAAGATCATGCCCCCTTGCCATTTTGCTTGTTGTTTATTCATTGCTCGTCTGATTCAAAATATCGAAATTATATGATGGAAAGAGAAGCTAACTTGTCATCTGGTTGTATTTTTTTTTTTTACCCACCAGATAATGCTGGAATCTATCAAAGTACGGTGTATCAATACTTATTGGTACCTGGGTAAAAAAATATATAAAACGTTATTTACAGAATTGAAATTGGAACTGGTATTTCCAGCTTGACTACATCCTGAAAATTTTGGCCCCTTAATGACATTATCCGTCAGTTTTTTCCCACTTTATTCATTTGTATCTTACATATATAAATATACATTTTAGTTTTAAATTACTTTCCTAGAAAAAAAGAACAATAAAATACAAAATACTACAATACACTCCAACCCACGCATTTAAAACGATGTCTAACCAAAAAGCCAAGAACAAGTTTCTTAAAGTTAAAACAAACCATAAAATTACTATAATAATAAAAAAAAAGCAAGAAAATGACATTTTCTACCTAAAAGATATGCCATTTTTAAAATTGCGAATAATATTATAGAAAACCGTCAAGTATCTTGCTGGGAATAAAGGATGAAATTTAATTAAATCACCAGCAAACTTCCAAGTTGAGATGTTCTCATCTGGAATTTTAATCGTAAAAGTAGTATGCAAGCAGCTGCAGCAATGAGAATCCCTCTAATTTTTTTACTTACCCCAAACTATGAACATTCCGAATCTCTGAAATTAAAGATGTCAGAAATGTTAAATTTTTTTGAAAAAAATATGAAAAATTAAATTAAATTTCAAATATTACATTTTTTCTAAATATATTCAAATATAATTTTTTTTTTGTAAAAAGCCAAAATTCTTTAACTTGGTGAGACTTCAACCTGTCCAACCACCCCCTGACGATGTCCCTGAACAACTCTGGGTAGTTCACATGAAAGCCTTGTCCAGGCATATGAATGCCAATGAGAAGACCCTCACAAACTGCATGAACAAGAACATCAGGAACATATCATACAAAATGTATAACAAACTACAAGATAGTCGCAAAAATGGATTGCTGACAATTTCTTTGACTTCAGACCCCTGACGTTTGGCCAGCTCACTCACGTGGTAAAATTATATAATGCACTCTGTAGATATAGATTTACAATATACATATATCATGACATATGCACAGTCATGCATATATTAGTGGTTTGACAATACACGCACGAATTGTTGTAGATTTATGACATGATAGGCTCTATGTATATATCACTTCGCTCTTGTGTGTATGATGATTAAATTTGACTAGACAGGAATGGTATTTAGGCATAAAGTACTATGAGCATTAAATAATAGTTATTTACAGGGTTTATGCATACATTATAATGCTTGTATGTGTAAATATAAGTGATAGGGGGGTCAATCGTCTTTTTATTGAAGGCATAGCGAACAATGTTTTATATTTAATAAGTTCATTTACTCAATAAGCATTAGCAAAGAAATGTCTTTTATAAAAAAAAGATTTTATTGTCTAAGGAATTCCTTCTAAGCCATTCTTTTTCAACTATTTGGTCCTGGAGAGATTAGTAATGGTACAAATCTGATATTGATCTAAATTTGGTAGGTTTGTGGACGCCTAATATATGAGAGTGAGTTTGGTATTTTAGAACAGCGTGACTATTTGATCTAAGAGTTAGCAATGTAGGAACGAGCGTGTGTAGCTAAGCTTAGCACGTCATTTTTAAGAAGAAAAGATAAGTGTACTAAGGTATGTGAAAATTGTCTTAATTGCGCTGAGTGTAAATACTGGGCTAGAGATAATGTGATCAAAAATATAATATTATGTCATATTAAGTGCTTTTAAGAAAAAGTTGCAAAAAAACTTTAAAAAAAAAAAAAAAAAAGGAAAAGTGTCTTAGTGGAAAAAATGGGAAGATTCTTTAAAAACTATTTTTACCTATCACCAATACAAATATAAAATAATATAAAAGAAAAATTAACAAATACGACAGCGGTTAGAATGGAAGAATTGCTAATCATTTAATTATCCGTTATCAATTATAGTTTCACTGTAAATATTGGGTTATTCAAATAAATAGGAAAATAATCTTGGATTGACGGTCCACAAAGTGAGTAAACGAACAAAAAAGAGTCTGGTGGAATAAAAAAGATGAGTATAACTTTATATTTTTCGGGATATTTATCTGCTAAGGAGAAAGGACATCTTCACTGCAACGAAATGAGGATGGACATTTATCCTGCAAATGTAAGACAACAAACTCTTTCCCTCAGAAGAGGTAGGTTATTACTTTTTTGACCCTTTCCAAATTACTGGCCTCCGTCTCATCTGTCAATAGGTGTTTTATTATTCTGGTTTATGATTTCATACACAAATATTCCCTGACAAGAACTCAAAATATCTTCTCCTGATAATCTTCCTGTCAACCTCGAAATGCAAGGCCAACATTCTAATGCACATACTGCATAGTGCTCGATCTTTGCTTGAATACTGGCAACAAGATAATTTTTAGATTTGTTACCTAATGTACCACTTCCTGACTGTTTTTCACACCTTTACTTTAATCCAGAGACTTTTTGATGTTGTAGACTATTGCCAAGGATACGGTAACAATGCCTGGAGGCATTTTTAGCTCAATTCTGTCCCGATAAAGTCAGATACTCGTTTTCTCTGTTTTCTTTTTATATTTACATACAGTACAGAAAACAAATATTGCCGATTTTGTACGTTTGCCCACTGTCAAGGAAAGGGGCAGGGTATAATTTATATGGTATGTTTATTTTAACAATGACATACATTATACAATTAAATAAAAAATGGATTGGAGGAAAAAAAAAAATTCTGAGAATCCATCCTCACCCAGGGAGTGAATCTCTGCCGAACGGAAATTACTACTTCACTGCATCGAAAAGAGGATGGATGGGGCAATGTACCCTGGAGATAACTCTTTTCCTCGGAGTAGGGAATCAAAGGAATGACGAAAGAAAAAACAAATAAACATTCTGGAATAGCCTAGCCAGATTTGTGACCTTCATCCCATAGAAAATCTTTATTAGTGGGCAAACTTACAAAATCGCCATAGGATCAAATATTATTTTCTTCTACTGTATATCGATCCATTAATGACGGTTTTTATTGAAGGGTCCTGATTGGGATGACTATGACCCATTGACTCCTTATCAATAAGGCCCATAAATACTTCTATTGAAACAACTATTTTGATACATCTATTTGACTTCTCAATACAAAAAACTGCTAGAAGGATGTATTTCAAAATGGAGTCTGGAGTACATACAGTAGAGAAAATAAGTATTTGAACTATAACCGATTATGTAAGTTTTCCTATTGTAAAAGAAATTTGGTTGTAAATGGGTCTTCCAGCACGACAATGACCTAAAAAATACGATAATGGCAATAAAATAGTACTTTTATAAGAAAAATATTAACCCAATCTCCAGACCGTTATCCTATAAAAATATTTATCAGTGGACAAACAAAAAAAATCAGCTTATGTCTTCTACTGTTGTACACAATCGATTATGATTAAATCATTAAATTATACCTTGTTAAAAAACGTATTACTCCAAATAATTATGGAATCTTTTTTTACAAAACACAGTGTAGATATTATGTAGTTAATTACTAAGGTACATAATACGTAAATATTTTGGTGGATCACTCTTATGTTTATATTTGTTTGTGTTCGAGACTTAAATAAATCATTATCATTTAATTATAATTTATGTCTTAATTTTATATAGAGAAAAAAAACAAAAACATTATACGGCTTTTTTGGACTCTAAGAACACAACAAAAAAGGCTCTTTGGTAATATTAATTTTTGTTCGTTCTAATACGTCGTTTTTATTTTTCAGAGATCAAAGTACCCTCCATATGTGTCTCGTCAGGACAAAAGCAACCTATCAGGATTTTAGTAAAAATAAAGGAGGGATTACATTTCTATTCTATTCAACTGGGCAAATTTAATGGCCTTTACATGGGCATATTCAGAGTTCAAATCTTCATCAAATGTGTATTATTTAACCATGGAATTCTCAACAAAAGGAATAATCAGGCATGTAGCTTAGCTTTTATGTCTTTATTTCCTCTCTTGAAGGGCTTGGAGTGAATAAATGATATTGACTCCAAGGTTAAGGGAAATACAAGGTTGTAATCGGGCACGCTGGAATGTTCAATTTGATGTGCCATACCAACTGCTGGGCAAGACAGACAGATTTTGACGTCAAATAGTATAACATCCCTATATTAACAATATATAATGCTTAAAATTATATTATTTATAGTATTATTATATACTCTTTGACGTCACTATAAAAAGCGTGGGGGAAGTCAAACATCAGTCTAGAAAGCGTTAACTTTGAATTTCTATTAACTTTGCTAACTCTTTGTTTCATTTTTTCAAGCCATCACTTCTTTTAAATTTCCCTCATGCAGAAATAAATATCCTGCATGATTATTTTTGGTCTCTAGAACTCCCTAACTTCACTTATCGAGATGTAATTGGTTTCATTAAATACTTTCTGTCATCATTAATTGCATTTCATTTAACGTACCCAATTTGGTATATCCGGCAGTAAAGGTTTAATTAAATTTTTTTTTGTTTTTTCTTTTGATTAATTGGATTCTTTTTTTTTAACTGAGGACTGAGGTGTGCAATGGTAGCCGCAAAATTATAATATTCTAGCAATAAATATATATCGTCAACGCAACCTCATCAAAAACTAATGGATACTACTTTGATTCCAAAAATTATATGCACAGAAAATTGCCATGGAAAAAAATAACAGTGGAAAATTGACATTGGGAAAAATTGCACTTGAGAAAATTATTATTGTGGAAAATTTCCCGTCATTTACTAACAAAATCACAATAGCTCGGCCCAAAACTTGGTTTGTGCAATGTCAAAGCCACTAAGGACGTTAACAACCACTGCTACTACTTCACAATGCCTTTAATGCCCTCACAATACTCCCTGGGTCATGGATTAATTAAGAATACAGAAACAAGTAATGTTTTTTAAAGTGTTGGTGGTAGTTTTATCTTGTTTGGTGGGCCTGTCGTAGTCTTAATCAACCCATGGGTTTGGGTTTTATTTTGTAAGGGGCATATATGCGTTTTGAAACATTTTTGTGTCTTTGTAGTAATCTTGATCGGCCCATGGATCTGGAGTTTATTTGGAGAGGGCCTTAATATTTTTGAAGTAGGAGTGGTTTTTAACCTGTTTGGTGGCCATACAATTGCACAAAACAAGTTTTGGCCAATATATTTTGATTTCGTTAGAAAATGACTTATAATTTTCACATTGGTAATTTTCCGCACTGAAAGTTTTTTCATGGGCAATTTTTTCTCAATGGAAATTTTACAATAGCAATTGTCTTTAGAGCAATTTTCCTAGAACCCCAAAATTTGTATAAAGTGATGCATATTTTATGGATATTTTTATTAAATGAACCACAAATTATATCTTTTTAAAACAAAGCAAACTCTCTAGCATACGTTAAATGTCATTTAGAAAATGACATTTAAACGTGATAGACGAATTTCCAAGAAGTTGGGCGTTTCGAGGACAACCTTCTACGCCGTGAGCAAGTCTGAAACGTTGAAGAGGATGAAGGGCTCTGTCAATAAGGCCTAACTGTACCCAGAGGAGTTAAAGAAAACCAATCACCTCAAGTCCATGAGGGCCCATTAAGCTCTTTAAAAAGTTTGCGGAGAGAGCCTCGTGAGGGTGGAGAGGCCACTTTTGACACCAGTAATAAAATAAAAAAACCATCCCTTCCGTTACAAGACTCTTTTGAATGAGTATTTAGATTTCATTTGAAATCTTTTTTGACACTTTTGGCCCCCCAGCTCTGATAACAATCCCCTCGATTACACCTTTTTTGTGCATGTCGAGAAAAAGGCCTACATTACCGCTAAGGACGGCTACATTAATGATTAAGAGAGCTCAGACAAACATTTATTTATGGTTTTAATTTTTTTGAAATTATATTCTTAATTAATAAAGTGAATCTTGTTGAAGTTTAAAATTCAAAGTGTTCACATTTTAATGGACCACTCGGTTTCTAACAAATTTGTTGTAATATATGTTTAACGATTAAATAAAGCTTATTTTTAAGCATAAGTTCATATTTAAATTAGGGAATTCTTAAATAGAATAATGATTCTATCTTTGTATTCAAGAATAGATTAAACGAGGTACTATTCATAGTTGATTTTTTTTATTAAGATATATTCCAAATATATGTTTTGTTTGGGATCTATTTACCTTTGGATGAACTTTCTTAACGATGAGCTTACCTCGGGATGAGTTTTTCTCGGGCAAAAATAAGGAAGTGAACATTATGTATACGTTTATTTTTTACCCACTTAACTAACATGTTATATAAAGGAAAATTATTCACGGGAGGCTAAGAATGTAACTATATTTATTCCTTACAAAAATCACATTCCTAATTATAACTTTGCTATGGGTAGACAAAAAATCCAACTAATTACTCATTTGCATAAGGTAAACAGGGAAAAAAAACTTTTTTTCAATTCCCTTGTCCTAAAAGTTTGTGGTTTTTGATCAATTTGTGGCAAAGATACAAATAATTTGCACAAAGTATATAAATTATTTTTACACAAGCACCTAAACTATGCAAAAAATAAATAAATAATAATAACAAAGAGAAGATTAGGCAATGTAGCAAAAGATGTTTATGCATATTTACAATAAGGACTAAGCATTCAAAACACAATTCCTTTGTTAAAGTTGTACCTCATGAAACAATTAATGGACTTGCAATTAATTATAATACTTACAAAATATCCTCAATGCTGTCATTATGAAGTTTTGTCCCCCTTGAATGTTATAATTAATAAAAAAAAAACTCAATTAAGTATCTATAATCAGGATTCGACTGTGGTTAGTAAAAACCAGTCGGCCTAGTGCAGGGTCGCCTGTATCTAGCTCGTTTGGAAACGTAGTGACTTACCTTAAATGCCTTATATACACAAATAAAGTTGGGTTCAAATCATAACTATTACCTTGTGTCAACGTCGAATATAACATACATGAAAAAAATATTACGGGTGATATTTAAGTAAAATATATTTTTAAAAGACTATTTATAAGTGAGGAACACACTGTAAATTTCAATTCCAGAACCAACCGATCTATTTAACAAATTATGTGAAGCGCTTTATGTCATAGTTTATGACTGGACAAAAGGGTATTGTTTAGGAATTTCTCTTCCCATCTATGACAAGATAATATCCCCGTACATATACGAAGTACATAGGTAGTTTATATTTTATGGTATTCTAGCCTAGTAAATATTTTATACGGCTAGTAAAAAAAATATTTGACTAACTGTGTTGGCTAGTTGCGAATTTTAACAATCGTTGAGTCCCGCCTATAATCCTTATTTTATATACTCCTTACAAAAGCTTAATGTATTTAAATAAATGCATTCTGTAGGTGGGACTGATGAGGAGAGAAATTGACAAAAACCAGAGTGACCACCTTCCGGTCCTCTTAGTCTCCAAACGTCCCCATGAGGTGAGCTGATCTAACACAGACATAGGCAAATTAGAATGGAAATCAGTCTTGAGAAACTCGTTCTCCGAATTGGTGCAGAAATGATTGAGATATCGTCTTGCAACGTCCACAAGCTTCACATACACATTTAATGAAGTTTAATGAAATTATGTTCATGTTCTGAAGGTTGGTTTGTTGCCATCTCTCCACAACTCTGGTCCACCTATAAGCAGACTCAATAATAAAAGTTTCATGTAAAATGTATATTAAACAAACAATAGGCTCAGTTATTTGATCGTCTGTCCCGCATGACTTATAAATAGAATAACATAAAGTTTTCGAGTGGAATATATTTTTTTTTTACTTCATAAGTCTAAAAAAATTATTAACAACTACAACAATTAGTTTACGAGAAAGAGGAAGAGTTTTAAAAAAAGTTGACTTATAGAGAAGATCAATTAGTTCAACAGATTTTGTTTTTGATTTTTTGAAAATGAAGTGAAACTATACGCTGAAAATTATTTTAGTGAGTAAAAAAAATAGTTTTTATAAGTAGCAACAGTTTTAAACAAAAATATCAAAAATAATTAATATAATACACTTCAACTGTGGTGTTGCTAGCTCTCATTTATGGGGGGCTTGGCCATAAATGTTATAAACACCGTTATATAATTAATGATACAAATATGTATATTTTATATGTATACTAGCGGAGGGTACCCGATTTGCAGGGCTGAATAGAGAGGAATATAAACAAAGAATGAAGGTGGAATAAAAGAGCCGGAGACAAGGATGTCAGTGGTATACTGGAATAGCTGTATCTCAACCCCCCTAACCCCCCCCCAAAACGAAAACTATCAAATTTTTGCATATTAAAAAAAAAAAAAATTCTAAACAAAATAAGAGAAGGATTTCAAATTTTTTGTCCGATAAATTTAAAATATGGAATTTAGTTTTTGCATTTTTTTCTCCAAAAAGTTAAATTTCCTGTGGATAGCTGTGAATGTTTTAAAAAATTTTCAAAATAAATAATATTGAAATTTCATTTTTCAATGTGTTTCTAAAATTAATTTAATTTTCTGCGAATAAATATAGATTTTGAAAATAAATTTCTAAAGAGTTAAATATTTAAAATTCAATTTTCGAAATTTTTTTCCCAAAAATATAATTTGTTGTAAATAGTTATAGAATTTTGTATTTTTTTGTAAAACCTTAATTTTTTTTTTTTTTTCAACAAAATCCAAAGGACCAACCCCTCCTAAAAAAATAATAATTCGGACGCCCTTAGATGTAGAATATCTATATTTTTTTGGTGGGGGAGCTACTCCAGACCCCCCTTCCCCCGCTGAAGATACTCAACGTCAATCTGAGAGCTGAATTGTAGCCGATCTAATGAAATGTCATACACATATAGTCAACGTTTTTTTATTATACAAAATACTTTGTGTAGAAGAAATATGGATTAAAAATCCATATAAGCTATAAGATCGATGTTCAATTTTATAGGAATTCAAGAGAATAAAATATTTTATTGAAGATTTTCCTTTCTAATGGTACAAATCGTATGCTGGTGTCAACATTTTTGATTTATATATTTGTTTTTAAATTTTTTTGACATTGATTTTTAGTCAATACGGATACATATTATGACTACTCCCCCCCTCCCCCTCTTCCCTGCCTAAAAAAACCTTTTCTTAAACATAGAATATACACTCTTCATTACCTATTTAAAACAGAATCTAATTAAAGGTAGTTTGCCTCGATGTTGGGATTTTTACAATTATTTTTTTACATAAGTTTAAAAAAAAAAATTTTTTTAGTATTCTTTGGATATAAGAAAAATCCAGATTGAACTTTTCATCTGAAAAAACACAGTTTTTTTATCCAGATTTGACTGTATTTTGCCAATCTAAGAGAGATACTCAACATATCTGTGCATCCTATAACAAATTATACCCCGACAAAGTGTTTGGTAAATAACTAGTTTTGACCCTAAAATATATTATTAAAATGAATAATTCAGTCAGCCAATCAGAGATCTGGACTGTAGCTGATCTAACGAAATGTCATACACATTTAGTCAACGTTCTCTTGAGAATAATTTTAACCAATATAACGTCAATGTTTCTTTTCCCCAACAAGTCCAAAATACACACCATTTTTATCCTAAATAATAGGGACACTTTTGTGTCACGACCCACCTCTTTTTAAACACTGTATATAAAATCTACATAATTCAAAGGATCAAGAACCCCCCTCCCTAAAAAAATAACCCTGTAGACACCCATGGATCTAGAAAGAAATTTCATTTAATATCCTTGGAGCCCCAATAAAATATCTTAAAAACATGCTGGGTTATTTTGGCCGTCTATTTGCTAAATTTCAGCCTGATCTTTTCTACAGTTTTTGATTCCACTTGTGATAACACGGAAAACAAATTTATAAAAGATGTAATAAAATTTTTGCAAATTTTAAGGGGTCAAACCCCCTTCCCCTAAACAGGGGTTATCGACGCCATTTCACTCCAATATTCAAAAGGCTTTATGTTGTACTAATAAATTGATTATTTTATTATCTTTGAAGGAGTTGAATTATATCATAGCTAAATTTAAGCTGAAATCGGCATCTATTATCTTAAATATATATACTTCATATTTATGTAGTTAGAGATCAAATAGAATATACATAAAAAAGTTATATGTTCTTTGTCTAAATACTTAGAAATAAAGAGAATATTTTTAAGCAACTGTACAATATATAAATTAAATTTGTCCTTGAGGATGTATATTTAGAGTATAGTAAAGGCTTAGGATAGTGAAAATATGCTAGGGGATTATAAATCTTATTACTTGAAGTATACTCATCAATATTGACTTGATTATCTACCAAAATAAACCCCGAAAATAAATATATATATTTTTTTGGGGGGGAAGGGGGTTATTTTTGGATTTAACAAAACCATATACGTTTGATCCACCTCTCTTCCCGCTAAAAACTTCCTAGGGTCATTGTCTATATGACGACATGCGTTGTACCACATGAGCAGAATTTCCTTCAGGTGCGTTTTGTTCTTCTTTAGACTGAAAAACAGTTTTTCCATCGTCTGCAGTTACTCTATCATCGTCTATTGGCTGGCAGGGATCCGGGAAGGCAGGTTTTGCACCGAAACTCACTTGAGTTTACATGTATATATTTATTACTTTATGCAAATTTCAGGAATCAAATGAGTACCCATCTATTTTGATGAGGTTGCGTGTATCATATAAATAATAAACTACAAATTATAATTTTGTAGCTGCCGTTCTACAGCACCCACAGTATTATCTCAATAGCACAAAATTACAGCTGTTTATTCACTCGTCTCACTTGATACGTCATAATATTATATATAAATGTTTTATTTCCAAAGGACAGGGAATAAAAAAAAAGAATAATCCATGAAATCAAATGCCTGACTTTTAAGCAAAACAGTTTTTAAATTCACTATGCTTTTATTAAAAATTACTGGATTTACTATATATAAATAGATTCGACACCATGCAATGTCAAAATAAATAAAGAATTGCATTCAATCATTTATTGTACTTCAAAAACTGACAAGAAATTATTGGGTTTTTAAACTAACATCAAATCAACTTTCAGTTTTCTTTGTTGGGTTTGCATCAATATCATGACTCCAACTGAAAAATGTGTTATCAGAAGCGTCCACAAGGATAGCCTGGTGGGGCAGTACCCTCCCAAATTAATAATTTGTGGTTTTTTATTGTAAAATAGAATATTTTTTCCCCAAAAATTTAATATTTGACTTATAATTTACTTTTAATTTTTTTTTATGACAAATAATATTAGAAATTTATTTCAATTTTCTAATTCTTCCCAAAAAAATTATTTTTCCCTGCATAATTATGGTTATGGTTGAAATTTTTCTCCTAAAAATTTAATATTTTAAATTTTTTGTGGCAATTTTAAATTAAGCTTGTAAAATTTTTTATTAAAAATTTAGTATTTGATATTTTTTTCATAATAATTTAATCTTTCGATTTTTTTGACTAAGATTTTAATTTTCATATTTAAAAAAAATATATATATTTTTTAGATTTTTTTTTCAATTTAATTCCAAAATAAATAGAATGTAACCCTGAAGCTTTGTTGCGGAGATATAATTGTAAGTCCTTGTTGGACTCAGAGTAGAATTGGGGATCCCCATCCGAGTAATACTAACAAATGCCATTGTTTATATACTTTGATCCTTCCTGTCTCGTCATAGCTGGTTCTAGCTGATCTAATGAAACGTCATGAGCATTATTCTTTATCTCCTCCAAAACATTTCTTAAATTGTTAGGTTTACCATGTCGATTTTCGGTTTCTTTTTTTTAACATGCCAATGTTACACTGGATTTTAAACCTTTGTATATAGTTTTATGGACGCCCCTGGTTAAATCATTTGACAGCTAAGAGTCTAGGAAATTCGTTGTTCCAATTACTTATGGAAATTTTTATAAAAAAGTGCTTGTTTAAATTAAAAAAACAAAAAACAAGAATCTGTTAAATATGTACTACCCCGTATTTACAAATATTTTCATATTCGCACTGCAGGTAAAGTTTCTCATTTATAAACTTGCTTGTAGCTTAATCAACATAATTACTACTCTTTGACATGAGTCCTTTCTTTACAAAAGTTACAAAGTATTAAATTTAATGTATTAGGATGGGCTGTTTTGATAGGTTAGATGAGTGGTTCTTAATCTGTGGAGAATTTCTCATTGGTGGGGAAATGGCGTAGTTGCCAATTGGGGAATAAACACTTATACAGATGAACCACAGCTTCAAAGTACCCCAATATCAATCAAATTTCTAATAGCCAACATATATAAACTGTTTTAATCACAATAACAAATTATGGTATCAGGAAAACTCCCACCTGGAGAACACCCCTTCTGTTCTCCCCGGTGAATTCACCCCCTTGTGAATTCCTATCTATATTAATAAACCGATTTGCATTAAAAATTCAAAAAAATAAATTAAGTCGATTTTTTCCATGTATATTTTCTATATATTTTCTAAATTAACAGCCAATATAAACATGAGATAAAGAAAAATATATGTATATAAACATATATGAATGTCAAAAGAAATAAATATTGAGAATGCAATATTATGAGCAATAACTTCTAAATAATCAAAGTTTTCACGATTCTCATAATCAATAAAATAGTCATAATACGTTGATTAAAATCACAATAGTGTCTTCTTTGAACAGGCGGAGGACGACTTGCAAGCTGGTGAATGATCTCTATGCAGATCAAGTGTTTTTCATTCTTTAAAATTTCGAGAAACTTCCAGAGAACTGGATGGTATAAAACAACTTTGTAGAAAAACCAATGGTGCCATCCCTCCATATTATTGTTTGTCTGTGGTAATCCCCCGTCCGTTCGATTGAACATATTCCGCAATTTGATGGAAAATCTAGAACTACCACTATACACCCATGTCTACGAGAAGGATGTGACTACTGGTTTGAATGTAAATTGCGACGAAAAGGCTACTAATGTAAGGCAACAATCAAAATCACGAAAACTATGAATTTATTGAAGAAATACTTCACAGCAAATTATATTCACAGAATTAAGAAACGTAAAGGATAATGCTGCTACTAATCTTCCTACAATTGAAACGATGAAAAGAAATATCCAAAAAGTTTGGGAAAGAAATAATCTACCGCCAAAACCATTGAATAAGCAAGATGTGATATTTGAAATTGGTTTATTAATATAGATGGGAATTCACCAGGGGGTAATTCATTCAGGGGAATTCACAGGGGGTGAGGGAATTCACCAGGTGGAATTGTCAGGGAATCCAAATTATATATGATATATTGTAAGTCAGGTTTGGGTAAAAGAGAGAACAATACTGTTTGGTTAAAAATGTCAACAGTGGCTCCCCGCAAACTCAATCCTATTACGTCACTCCTTGGTGTAACAGGTGGGTAGCAGAGCTCCCATTATTAAGTAATTACTCATACGTGCATAGATTTTTACGTTTATTTTGTATTTTGATATTGTAGCTTAAGAGTTCGAGACTGGCCAGAGTACTACTGCTTCTGGCAAAAATAAGTTACATTGTTGATGGCGTCAGTGATGTTGTCAAGAACTAAGCCTTTATCAGATTCAACAAGCTGTTGCCGGGCGAGTTTCATCACCTTTTTCCGGACTTCAAAAGAGACAACCCAATGACAAAGTTTAGCTTTCGAGTTGACAACTTCCCAAAGGAAGCAAAAAAAAAAAATCGAAGACCAGTTTATTGAGCTGGTGCATCCCTCTGCAGCAGAGGCTGTTTTTGCAGAGAAAGGCTTTAAAGCCTGAAGGTATTCTAGGTCAGCAAGCATGGTTCGTATCCTCAAGTTGTTGTGGTGTAGATCAAACTACTGCTTGTATTCCCCCATATAAACCTGTGCAAGTCGGGGTTATTGAGGATGGTTGTAATCAAAATCCTGTCGCAAAACCGTCTGATTGAGCTTGAATCTGATTTTTTCTGCTCCTTTTCAAAAGAGCAACTGAGCATTGAGGTTCCTGTCAAGGCAAGACAAATGCAAAAGTGGCATTAACGTCTATTGCAGGATTTTGTATGTTTTTTATTATAAATTAATTGGGAAATACAAATTACGAATATTTCCATATACATTTTATTTCCATTTGACAAATGTTAGCAAAAAATATAATTTTATACAAACACAAATTAAGACCTGCAAAATGGCGCAAAAAAAACCCCAAAGTATATGTTTACGTAATAAATACTGCATGGGTTAAAATTGAATTTATCAAAGACATATGGTGCGATGGGAAATGGGGAGTTGGCTAACTAAAAAGTGGGGAATTGGAGAAAAAAAAGTCAAGAGGCCGTGGGTTAAATCAACTTATGCAGATTTTGAAATACGGGTGTGGGAAAAGTTGTTACTCGCCAAAAAAAATGAATGTTTAAAAAAAATATAAGCTCGAGGGAGTTGAGTTTAAAGGTTCACAAATAAATATGGCATACACTTTAAAAATGTATTTGGATCTCTTGGACATATATGTATTTTTGTACATCTTGATGATGGTGTAGAGGGTGCTTTTTGGGTACATCATAAGTCGGACGATGTAAAGGGCAGGGTGTCAAACGCAATGTAGTTAGATTAGAGTGCTTTTTTTATAGTCCATCTTCATGAAGTGGAATTTTGTTTTGTTTTTTCACAAAAAGTTCTAAATACACACTATATAACCTCTCCATATAAAAAAAGCTCTTTGTATATATCACTGCTGTTCCTCTTGACATTTTTAAAAATGATGGATAAATAATATGACAATGATAGTCTGAGAGTACTTAAGAGCTAAATACAGTGGGTATGATTGACACAATTGGGTAACTAACAAATGATTTGTGGCCTTTTTTCCGTTTTATTTAAAAGAAAGGTTGAGTGATAGAATAAAGATCATGGATCTCTAAAATTCTGATTTTCGACACACTCTAATATATTCCCCTGACAAAAGGAGCTTTTAACATACACGGCACACAACTTTAGCATGCATAATTTGATTCACCTCTTCGTCGTATATCATAATTAAGTCATTTTTAAAGCCATATTCTTCAAACAAAGTCCATAATTATAAAACAACATTTTCCTTACTTTTAATGCAGTAATCGTTTCTATCAAGATTTAATTATCATGTTTTATGCATCGTACTATCCAATAATATTTTTTGCGCATGCTGTGACAACGAGATCCATGTAATGCTTTAATTGCTTATTTTGTTTTTGATGCCGGTGTATTTACCTACCTATATAGAGCGTGTAGCATCATAAGACTCTTAATACATCAGAAAAGTTTTTAGTTTCATAATGATAACACAGAGGAACACTCACTTTTACAAATTAATTCCAGCCAAAAAGGAATTTATCTTTGATTGCAGAATCCAAAACTAATTGCAGTTTTTTTACAATAATCTAAATTCTGAAATATCTGGAATTATAGTAAGACTTTTATCCTTCAGATCCATTTTTTACCCTTAAAACAATCCCCAAATTAAAAGTAGGATGAATCAAACTTATATAAAAGTATTTTTCTATCATTTAAGTTATAATATCCTCATCACTATGTATTATGAATAAATCATAAGACTCTAAGTAAGAAAGTAGTTTTTCATAATGTTTTAGCCAAAAAATGGAAATATATTCAGTTCAGAACAAAATACATATTTAATCAAAACAATTTTGAACCATAAAATTTTTTTTTAAATGCCTTAGGCTCAAAAATTACTTTTAACGATAATAGTCCAAAATTTATATAATCCAAGATATTTCAGAATTCAGATGGTTGAGAGAAAAATTGTAATATTCAATTGATTTGTACAAAATTCCCATCCCAAAATTATTCACCTGTGTAATACAAATTAAATGGTTTTTTACACAGTTTTGAAAATCATATCAGATAGGTGACGTCCACCATTATTCATCAATGAATTCCGTAACCTCGTTTTAATTTCAACCCAGCATCCGGTCTAGAATTGGTTTTTACTGTCTGTGTGTTGTTTTTGCTCTAGAAAACAGTTTTCCAGTATGTATGAATTCGGTCCGTTGTACTGCTTCAAACAAACATAAGTAAAAAATAAATTCTGTTCAACATCTATACAGATGTAATAACAAACGAATACTAGAACGGGCACTCAGTAGAGCTCAAAACCTCCGCCTAAAGTCCAATTAAGTTATGTATCCCGATTTTATCAAAGTTAAAGTCGATTATGCATTTTTAACATTTTGTGTTACCTTGACCTTTTCAAATTTAATGGTACTTTACTGTGCCCCTCTATATGTAAAATCTTTGGTGCACAGTAATTTTGCCTAAGGATATTGTACCTTAAGCCATTTTGCCTTAGTAAATTTTGCATTAAAGCTATTTTGTCTTAGTATATAAATAAGTAAGATTTATACGTCATTACTCTTCATTTTTGTGTAGAAATTGATGTTTCCTTTGAATTTTCAAAATCAAAATATAAAATACTTATTAATATAAAATGCATGAAATCTTTGTTTTCTGTTGGAATAATTATGAGATTATGCCCTAGCCTAATATTTACTCAATCCATGAGTCTTTTCCAATATGAATAATTTATCCTCTCTAATGATAATTGGTAACTGATAAGTGATTATAACTTCTTCCATTCGAATCGTTGTTGTGTTTTTTCATTTTTGTTTTCCTTATTATACGAATTTTATTACCTACTTCGCTTCTGGTTTAAATTAATTAGATAGTGAGATTTTTTTGTGTATTCACTGAAATTTTGGGGCATGATTTCATCATTTTTCTATAAAAAAAACCCCTTTAATGTGTTTTTTGTAATGTGCATTATATATTTTGTTTAAAAAATTTCAAAGGATCATCTTTTTTACCAAAAATTTTATATATTTATAAATATATTAAGGCGAAATATCCTTGAGGCAAAATGTCTGAAGCGAAATGGTTTAAGACCAAATGTCCTAATGCGAAAAAGCTTAAGGCTTTAGAAGGGACATAATCTTCGTACCGAGTTAGATCTCCAACTTTTACTATAATTCTGGGGACTAAAACAAACTAAGCGTCGTTTAACTTCGTTGACCAAGGTAATAAATTATTCACATTACAAGGAAAATTGCAAAACATTTAATTAAGTGTTACATTAAAGTTTTGAATTTTGATCAAATTATATGAATTGATAGAAAAATAATGTGTAGTTCAAATGATATCATTTACAGGAAAAATATCGTTACAAAAAATTTTAACCCAGTAAATAATTAGGTTGTCTCTCAAAGTCAAGACAATATCTTATTGAAAAGTGGACATCAATGTTTATTTTTTGTGGATAAAACTGCGCAGTATATTATACAATTGCAATATAAATTTTGTGCCTGCAGCATTTTTTATGCATGAGTATGCTGCAACTGCCTTAATTTGTTTTGGACTAATTGAATCGTTGGAATAAGATGTCTTTTATGTGCGTAAAAGAGTTGCTATACTCTGATAAATACGTATATTTATGATAATGCTTTGTTCTAACCTTTAAAAGTAAATGTTTAAAAGAATGCCCTAGGCCTGACCTAATCTTGTAGAAGTAGATGATTGATAATCGTTTATGAAAGATATTTACTTACTTATGCATGAGTGATTCATCTTAATCATTTTTATTCCTCGAATATTTACTCAAATAAATGTTTTTGAGGGCATCTCTCAAAGTCTTGGACATGGAGTACATGTATTCAATATGAATCATGACAAGCTATCAAACTCCTTCCATTTGGTTCATGACGGAAAGGGATCAAACCAAATTGAATTTTTGAAATTGCTTTATTTTGAATGTTTTTGAAGATATCAATCTACTTTAAAAACTATTCAATAGATAATTGTTTACCCATAAAGTTACGAGGTCAATATTTTGACCTTACATGTCTATTTTCAATTTCCTTCAAATTTTTATATGTTCATTAATAATATATTATGAATATATATAATAAGTTTTTAGAGATGCATTCGACTCCACTTAATTACTACATGCTAAAGACCAAGTACAGGGTGCGTGGACAAAATATGTCACATCTTAAAGACGACATTACTCCATTAGCTGATGTCTGATTCGTCTGTTTTTGGTGTTAAAATTTTTCCCGGATCATAGGCTTTAGTTATTGTCCACCGTTTGTAGCGATAGCATCATTTTAAGTACCCAAGAAAAGTCATTATGTTCAATGACAGAGATCGTAGGTGCGTTGCTATTCAGATTATGCTTAGTGATCACATGAAATTAAGCAATGCTGACATCTCTGGCCTTCTGTCAATGCCAGTTAGAACGGTCAGAAGTATCAGGAAACAGCTGGAGGAGTCATTAGATCCGATGGACGTTGTTGACAGGAAGAAGAAGGAGGAGAAGAACACCAGGATTGTCTGGGACGTCACCAGGGTAATGAAGACCAAGTTTCCGGTAACTGGCATGGTCTTTGGGGCCGTATCAGTGAGGGTCATGTTATGCCACCCCACATCTTCGAGACTGACCTCTGGGTCAACACCAGCAGCAGAACTCGGCCCACAAAGCTAAGCAGACGCAAGAATGGCTGAAAAGCAATGCTTTTGCGTTCGTACCCTTCTCCTCTTGGCCTCCCTCATCACCAGATTTGAAGCCGTTGGACTACTTTGTCTGGTTTTACGTGGACAACATGACCAACTGCTCCTCCCATAACACCAAGCAGTCTCTCATCACCTGCATCAAGGAGAAATTCAAAATCCAAAATGCCTGTTCTCGGTTTCGTAGCAGCATTGAGCGAGTTTTGGCCGCAGACGGCGGCTACATTGAATAGATAGCTGCTCTATATCCTAATAAAGATATTCGTTTTTATTTTATCAAAATTTATTATAAAATAAGCTTGTAGTTGTTGTTTCTTGAAGCGCAGATTTTGTCCACGCACCCTGTATATATATTGAAAAAACTCGAGAATAATATTAAATAAACGAATATAATATAAATTAAGAAATTTGCTCTATCTCCCCACACATTTTCATCTGTAGTATTTCAGTGTAATCGAATCCAGAATGTTTCTCAAAATTGAGTATGTATTACATTTGTAGGCTTCAACGAACTGACAAATATTGCATTTACTATCCAAGAAATCCTTAGTGTTACCCTAGGTTTTTCATGTCCCCCCTCTTACGCAGTTACTCCTTACTTAAATGTTCTCTCCTTATGAAAGAATATTTGCCAGCAACTACAAAACTCAGACGCTTAAAAATGCTTAAGATTTACAACTAAATAAATATCTATTCACCTTTTCTTTTCTTTTTTTATTGTAGGGCGCTGAGTGTACACAAGTTCGTTGGTAAATATCGCCTCAATTCAAACTCGTTACTATTAATACTAGTGGGCGTACCATAATATAGATTTGCTTATTAAGATAGAAGATAACTCCACAAGAAAATATCAGGGTTAATCTACGTTTTTCAAGAAAAAATTCACGTCTAACTACTTAATACATAGATCTTATTTTCTCAAGAAAGAAATAACAATAATTACGTCAAGTGAAAATTTTGTCCTCCAATGTCACATTAATTATTATTTATAGTGTACTTCCATTTTCTTTTCTTCTTTATATGAGCTTTAGCTAAACACGCTCCTTGATAGGAAAGTAATTTACACAACTCGATACATATACGAAGTGTGTTCAAAAAGTTAGATGACTTTTCAAATTTCTCGCTCAAGGTACATTTAATATGCTCGATTTTATATTTTTTTATGTTAGTACACTTGCCACGAACATATATTTATTGTATATAATATATTTTGTTTGTTTGATAGCAGCAAAACGTTTAAAAGTATTTGTGTATATGTGTGTACCGATTTTTTGCTATTGAAAAAAATAGATCAAAGAATTTGCATCAAATTTCGTGTAAAAAGTGAAATTAAGTGCTTCAAAACACTTAAAATGTTGACAATAGCATACGGTGGAACTGTTCTGAGTAAATAAATATTTACAATTGTTATAAACTCTTCCATGATGGCCGGGAAGATGCTAGTGACAAGCTTCGCTCTGAACGTTTTTTCTCACTATTTTTTTCTTCGTATACAGTTGGTGTAGTGCATCAGGAGCTCTTACCATATTGTCTTACAATGAATAAAGAGTATTATCTTGAAGGTATGTGCCGCTTGCGAGAAGCAATATGAAGAAAACGTCCGGAATTGTGGAAAAACAATTCTTGGCTTTGGTATCACGACTATATCCCTGTTCATTCATCTTTGCTTGTGAAATATTTTCCGCTAAAAACACACCACAACCATGCATCAGCCACCATATTAGCAGCATTTGAAACCATGGGGCTATTTCTTGTTCCCAAAACTCAAGACACATTTGAAGGACAGAGATTTGCAACTATTGAGAAGATAAATACTGCATCGCTGGAAGAGCACAAATCTATACCGAAAAGTGCATATGACAAGTGCTTCAGGGTTTGGAAAAAGCGTTGGCACATGTGTATTGTATCTGAGGGGAATAATTTGAAAGGGGCAACATAAATATTGATGCATAAATAAATCTTTTTTCCTAAGAATACAAAATACTTTTTCGAACTTCTTAAGTACTTTACCCTTCTTAGTATAACGTTCACGCTCGATTGCATTGTATTAGATCATGTATCTCCATAGTCCTAAGATACACTCAAAGATGACTTTACTGAAATCACATAAACAAACTACGCTTTATACATATTGATCGATCTCTTTTCTTTTTTAATATGAATTTATGGTGAAAAAACTTGTTAGTGGTTAAAATTGAGTCTTTAACTAATATTTTAATCAGTTTTATATAGTAAAGTGTTGTATAAAATACCATCTAAAATGTATAAGCGACTTTTTTAGTCACAATCTAAACATGATTTCTTATTTTCTAATGCTGCTATAATTTTTATTTAATTCTTGAGGAGAGAAAATGTAAGTATAAAATAATAACTAGTGGGAGTTCTCAAGAAAAACTGATAGTAGCAAGACGGATTAGATTGGAAGTTACAAGTGTAAGTCTGCGTTGGAATCGGAGTAGAATTGAGGATCGACATCGCGGGTAATTCCTGCTTATATGTCCTTCCAATATACAGAGTGGGATTTGTGTTTTTTTCGTTCCTCACACAACTGCTTGCAGCTGATCTAACGAAATGTTTATTTTATTTTTGCATACCGGTAGGACATATTTTATGCAACTCTGCATATATATTCCCATTTATTTTAAAATATGACGCGCACGCTTGATGCTGTATGTTATTCTTATATCGAAAATAACTTTACGGCATCCAAGTATCTATCCAAACATCCATCTAGACAAACTTTTCTTATTAGTATACATATCCACAGTACATGATGTATATGTCTTAATAAAACGGAAATTAAGAAGGAAATGAGAAACATCTATAAATAAAGAAGATTATATGACATACAAACAAATGAAGTCAATGTTTAGTAATTAATTAAAGGACTGGTAATCCTCGTTGGTTTGAAGAGAATTGAAAAGATTAAATTGATTTATTGTTATTCTCTTTTTTCTCTATGTTGTAGGATTATAAAATAACTTTATAAACGTTTTTTGGATAGGTGAGGATAATGTCTATCTGAATACATTAAAATAAATAATGCAAAAATACAAAATGCAAAATAATGAGCCATAGGAAAAATAATCAGCCATAGGGAAAATTTCCTGTCATTGAATAACAAAATCAGAATACCTAGTCCGCAAACTTGTATTGTGAATGGCAGGCTCACCATGCAGGCTAAAAATTAGTACCGCAACTACACAAAACATTTAAATAATGCCCCTCCGAATACTGATAAATTATTCTGGGCCTCTGTATATTGTACATTTGTTAATTTTTATTCCGATTAGAGTATGTTTTTACGGTGAATGTCCCATTTAAAAACTAAGTTGATGTACTTTCAAGTTTTTGAACCCATGGGCTGGATGTTTATTTTGAAGTCTCAATGCTTTGTGGAGTGCTGGAAGTAGTTTTTAACCTGCTTGGTGGCCTTGCCCATTGCACAAAGCAAGTTTTATCTGATGTATACTGTTTTTGTTAGTACATGACGTTAAATTTTACCAATGGGAATTACTGGTAATTTTCTAAACGTCAATGTTCCACAATGGATATTTTCTCAATAGCATTTTCCTCCAGGACAATTTTCCGTGTATAAAAGTAATATTTCATGCCTTATTTTAATCTTTAATGAGTAAAATAAAGAACGTTTGTCTCTACTGTTAACTTTGAGCAAGATGTGCTACCTTCTACACGATCCGGTGAAGAGGGAAGGGGATCTGAGGCGATTTCGAGAAATAAAATGGAGCAATAGATCCGTATTATAGAATACTTCACAGATAGGGGAGCCCGGCTTGGATCGGGAGAATGGGGAGACGAATGTGTACAGGAATAGATGGTGTGAAAAAATAAATATTTTAAAAGTGTCTTGTATATGCTATATATGATCAACCGGAATTTCTAAAAGGAGTTGATGAGCGCTCGCTCATCAACTCTTCCTCCTTTTTCTTTCTTTCTTTGATCTCCTTCGTTTTTCTTACGTAAGTGGAAGGGGGAGGGAAATATAAATTGTGAGTATTCTATTTATATTCATCGTTATCAGTTGATGTTGTAATGATGGTAATAATAATAAAAGAAGATGTGCTACTAAATATAAACTCGTAAGATAATGAAATTTTGCAATTCTTTTCTTTTCACCATGTTGCAACTTTTCCAAACCAGCTGAAATCGAAATGCAAAGAAAGCTGACAAACAAACTTTCTTAATATACATATTTGTTCATTTAATGTTATTCATATGTTTGTATTTCATTAATACAGGAACATAAATAATATTATTTACAATAATAATACATAATATATAAGATGTGTCTCTTACAGAAGAACCAAAGTAAAAGTTGTTTTTCAATGTTTCGTATGGATATTTGTTTGTGTACTTAACTTACTTCACTCTTAGATAAGCAAAAAAATACTTTCTGTGCAGACATTATACGACTTATACGCAATTATCCCCCTTTCTTGTTGGTACCATTATATAACAAGAGATAGGAGGGTTCTTAGAACGGGATCCAAATTACTTGCGTACAGTAGCCCCCCAAACTTGATGATTTTTTTCTTTTAAACATAACGTTTTGTAAATAGTTATATACTTTTTTATCTCCCCGACCTCTAAAAAAATATATTTCTCTAATCCTGTGGACACCCCAGAGTATAAATGAACATTTGTTGCCCAAAAGCTCCTAGATCTGAGCAGGTTTGGAATACTCAAACTTTTACAGATAAAAAAAAATATCCGAGGGATTTTACAGATCTTAAAAAAATATTACTTTATACTAAGGGTGTACCAACGCATCAGAATCTGCTCAATAATGCTGATTCCACCAATACCTGTGCTTACTTACCTATTATTTACAGTATTAAGAAAAAAAAACCAATTATAATTATATTATTTTAATTGGCTAACCAATAAAAGGAACGGAGGACCATAGTATACAGTAATCTAGGTTTAAGACTTGAGTCTCTAACTTTCAAGGCCTGGATAAAATAATTTATTTCTTAAATTTATATTTTAAGATACAATAAGTTCAATAATAATAGAGCTCCATTAGCAAAATTCAGATCCATCCAATAAAAATAAAAGTCTATTCAGTAGTGTGGCAATATTTGTTTGCAAATAGAAACTATCTCATTCTATTCTAGTGATCCCATATAGAATCAAAAAATATTTTAAAATGAAGAAAACTTTAGAATCTAAATTATATATATATGTGGATCATTAACGTGTTCAATACAAAGATTAATACGCAACCATACTTTATTAGCTGAATTATAGTAGTTAAATTATTGAACATTTTAAAAATATTCTACCTACATCGGTCTAAATAATTTTTTTCAATTTTGAAAAGAAAAAAAAAATCGGAGAAAAAGGTTTTATTGACTCTTGGGGATGTAGAATAAATAACTTTAATTCCCAAATATTTCTAACAAATTATAATCATGATAAATTAAAATTTTTGTACAAACCTAATTAATTATTTGTTAGACATACAAAAAGTAAATCATTTTTTAATTTGTATATGCAGTTTCTTTTTACATAATATAAATATGGAATCGGAACTCGTAACAGTATCGAATATTTCTCGCCGAAATGGGTGAGTGGCGAACTTAATAAGCCACGTTCACTGTAGTACTGTGTTATATGCGTCTGTGCTTTGGTACCCCTGTAGTAATTGTATATCGAACAACCCTCGTGGGGGATGTAAAAACATAGGGACTCAAAAAATATCCACATTACGTACTTTTTGGTTTTTTTATGTAGCCTTTGTTAAGCCGATGATTGTTCTTACTATTGCTGCACCATAATGAACATGTATAGATCCGTAAGAAATTATATGAGATTAATTTATCCGTCTAATGTACCCCTCTGATAAAATTATCTCACTCTCATTCCGAATTCAATCCTCAAATTGATTTTTGGATTAATATGGTCCACATGTCCTTAAGATATCTTGACAGTATCAGCCATCTTGCAATGTGTGTTTGTTTTAGACATATAAAAAGATTAGACGTCTTTTAGGTGTACTCTGCAATGATCTAATATTCTATGTATACAGGGTGCACAAACTATCCGTAACACCAATATGGTGCTATCTCTGGGGAATAGGTAGGCCTTTCGAACCTGATTTTTTTTTGGAAGATAGTTTGTTTAGACCTACACCAATTGAAAAATAAAATGAATCAATTGACGAATACTTGGAAATAGTACGGAGCTTTACCGGAAATCTGCGCCAGGAGAGATATCATAATATTTTCTGAAACTGTGGGACTTGTTTGCTGGGTAAGGAGGGAATTTGAGGCCTTGAAGGTGAATTGAGACAAAACAATTACGGGGCGAGTTCAATTGGCTATAATTATTTTTTTTTGTCGACTTTATCTGATGGACTGTTGGTCTCCAAACTCGCCAGATCTGAATCTGATGGATTTTTTTGGGTGGGGGGGGTCGAATGACAAACCAACCGAAACCCTGCAAGGCCAGATACAAACTTATGGGTTGGATACAAAAGGAATTCTAGGATTTGCCGCCCAGGGGCCAAATGACAAAGGCCCATTCGTCCTTTCAGCCTCGTTTAGTGACTGCAATTGAGGCTGGAGGTAATTTTGTACAATAAAATAAATCAGAATTTATCAACTTTTCAGGATCTTTTTTTTTTTTAACCTAATATCTGGTTCGGAGAAAATTTCGTTTTAAAAAAATATCATTTTCTGGCAAAGATAGCTTGCACTCCCTGTTTGTAGATATTGTGTGGTTCGTGGACTCACATACGAAGTACCCGGATACGGCATAAGTAATCTATTTTATCTGAAAAAATCAAGAACCGAACCTGCTTCGGGTACTCAAACTATTACTTATCTTAAAAAGGATTTCAATGACTTTTTGGATCTTAAACAAGATCCAAGGGATAAGAAATCGGATCTTAAAGGCTTATATGTTAGTATTTGTTACTCTTATTTAAAAAAATAAGATATCGTCAATATTGAATATTCATACTCATTTATCTTTCATCGTACACCGTACACTTGGTTACTTTTATTGTATCACAAAACTATATACAAGAAAAAACACTGAAAATGCCAAAAATAAGTTGGTTGTTTCCCATTTTCCTTTATTCAATAATATTTAATAATTGTTCATAGATACAATTGATAAATATTAAGAACACTGAATAGAGGAAAGAGACAAAAAAGATATTCAGTCTTGACAGCTCCCAAAGAAAAATTCGGCTCAGATCGCCCATACAACAAATCTATTTCTTTTCAAATGTTATATACACTGATTATATGTATGAATTTTGATGACAACATAAATGCTTCAAAATTGTAAACATCGAGCCCAATAATATCATATAAAGTTAAATGTGTGGGATAAAGATTGATGAAAATCCAGTTAAGAATAAGGATTTAAATAAATAAAACCTGACAATTTGAAGATTTTTTCTGGAGAAGAGAAAGAATTATGCTCATGACGTTTCATTAGATCCACTGTGACAAGGGAGGAAGGAGAAAAGAATATAAACTACAACATTTGCGAGTTACTCCGATGTCGATCCCAAATTCTACTCTGACTCCAACTCAGACTATAACTCTGCAACAAATCTTCAGGGTTTCGTTTCTTCAATTGTTCGTCTTTTATAATCACACATTAATGTAATGTTCAATCAGGTTTTCTTTAAAATAATTAAATATATTTAGAAAAAGATGTTCGCAACTCAGTAATTAATAAGAATGACAACTGCTAAGGAAAAGAATATTCGTTCTTCAGATTAGTAACAAAAAAAAACAAAAAAAAAAAAAAAAAAAAAGGGACGGCTAGAAAAGACACTGGATTTTTATCACCATGTTTACATAACTTATATATTAGGTAAGGGTAGAAAATTAGTCCATAGGTTCAACTCGAAAAAAATCGATCCATACATTTCAGCCAAAAAAGTCGGTTCACCATTTGAAAAACGATTAAAATATGATATTTTCAGTCTAATATCGCCGTTTACACCGAAATATCGGTGTAAATAGTTCCCAAAAGAATCACTTAAGAATGAACCAGAATCACAACAATAATATGAATAGTCAGAAAATCGGGAAAATGATGGAAAATAACTATTCCAACTTATTACTCAAAATTAATTTAGTAATTCACATTGACATGTAGGGATCCATAGTGAAGTCAATCACTCAAACCACCAACCTCCAACTTCAACCACAGCTTCCAACCTGGCCCTGAAAAGGCCTTGATGAGGAACTCATTTTCGATTACCGCCGCTGCCTGTAGATTGGAAGCCCACAATGAGTCAAAAGTCTCATGTGCACGTTTATTAGATTCTATCTCCACCCCACCTCACACATAGTATTCCAAGGGCTTCAGATACAGCAAACCGGGAGGCCACATGTCAATTCATGAACCCTGAATGTGGAAAATGACTTGATGCGAAACTATTTCTCCATGTTGGCCACACCCTCAAAAATTGAAAGCCACAGTGTTATGTGCACGTTTATTAGACGCCCCACACATAGTATTCCAAGGGGTTCAGATACAGTTCCTTTTAGTTGTATATTCAGTTAATTTATTATCAGTTATTAGTCCAAAACGATCATGAGTATTCCTTCCATGCGTTTTGACCCACCAAACTCCTGGAAAGCCTTGACAAAATTGTAAATAATTGATTCGGCATCTTTAAAAACTCAATAATCTCCTTGGGCGTGTGCCTGTGTGGGATGCACTAAATAATGGCTGCAAGGGGTTTGTATTTGGAGGATTTAGTATAATTGTTATACGGTTTTGTCTGCTGTATCTGATGAGCTAACTTTCATAGGTATAAATCTCAGGGATGCAAGGTATTGAGGTCTAAACTTGTTCCGGATCTAAAATCTCCACCCTGTATAAATATGTATATAATAGTAAAAACTAAATTGACCATGGGTCAATGAACATTGAGTAAAAAAATACAATGGATGTATTAAGATAACTTAAAATTATTAGTCATGCAGTCAAAAGTCTATGTACATTGTAAGTATATTGTACGTAGAGGAGGTAAAGCAGGGGTATTTTATGAAATAGCAACAATGTCGGGGCACTCCTCAATAACAATAATAATAAAATAATTTTTGCATTGAAAAAATAAAGAACAGTTGCTTAACGTTTTTTTCTCTTCTTTTCTCTAGAGCATTTGCCTCTTGACAGAGAATTTACTGCGTACATATTCTTTGTGTAGCTCTTACTGGTTTATTTAACTCTTGGCAATGGTATGATTTAATAAGATATAAATCCTTTTCATGTGACGTCAGTAGTATTGTTGATGTCAGCCATTTTGATTGCTCAAACCATCAAGTTTTATAACAATAAAACCCCTTTTTTCATGAATATAGAGGAATATAACTTTTCATTTACTTTGTACCAGGTGGAAACTTGAAACTAACAAACATGGAAAGAAAATCCTTTTGCTTAAATAGTTGAAAGTGTTCCAGATGAAGTTCGGGACTATAAAAGGCTACTCTTCATCGATGGAGGCATAAGTTTGAGTGACGGATGCTAAAGGCCCTTCTTTCGATGTGGAGCCAGATAGAAAAGTCAAGGGAATGGACATATGGACTTAATGTTGGCCACATTATCATGCCCCAAAAAGTGTTGTTGTTACCTAGGAAGGTCATAGTAGTTTTTGCATTGTGAGCAGGGGTCATCTTGTTAAAAAACGACGTTACCGGTGGGGAAATTAGCTTGGACCCAGGGGAGAGGCTGGCAGTGAAAACGTGGATGCAGATGGGCGCTGTGAGTCTGTAACCCTTCAGAAACAAGGACAGGGACAACACAATGCTGTTAGTGGTAACAATGCCTGGCGGTATGGTGCTCCATTAGTGAACATCCTTTTTTATTCCTTTCGAAAAGCAACCCCTATAATATAAAATGTATTTAATCACAGGATAAACAGTTAAATGATTATAATCATTACACCATTTTTTTTTTTTTTAAATTAATCCATTTATTTTGGAGGCGTAAAAATCAATTAAAATGTTTAGAATACTTTTATGAGTGTAAGACTCTATAAATGATGTCCCAATTTTTTAAAACGAAATTAACAACATGAGTTTGGGGTTTCAGCCTATAATCATTTGTTTTTCTTATGGTAAAAACATTAAGTTTGATCTTTGTTAGAAATGTCTATGAAATATACATTAATTATGGGAAGTTTGTGAATCATATTAGTACCCATCAGTTTTTGATGAGATTGCATGTATTATATAAGATCATAGCTACAATGTCATACCATTAACTGAACCTCGATTGAAAATGCCTAAATATAAGAGTAAATTTTAAACAAGGTATTATCAAGATATCTACAAAGTTTTAAATAATCTAATTTAATGTTTTGGAAGTACACTCAAATGTATTGATGATAAAATGTTAATTCAAAGGAATAAGAAGCATTTTTGTAAATCTCGGAGTGTATAATATTCCATTTCACTAACAGAAGGTTAAATCCGGAATGACAGAGCTATTTACAAAGACCACGTGATCAATATGCAAAATAACGAGTTGTTGTTTATACAGGACAGATATTGGAAACAGACCCTAAGCACCCGGGTACGGTCTTAATGAAATCTTATTATATGTATAGGAATATATCTGAGAAATGAGCCGGGAACCTGCTTCAGTTACATCAACTGTTAGTGATCATAAAAAAATCCAGGACATTTTTCGGATTCAATTAAGCTTATGGAATTACTTTATAATTAATCCTAGTAACAAAAAAAGATAATATATATATCGAACGTACATTTTGTTTATCATGATTAAGGATTAAAGCAACATCTACATAAAGAGTTGTATTGCGTAGTTATTTGACAATTATTATACCTCGCTCACAAACACAAAAAAGTACACCATATTAAGTTGTCAGCTGTTGAAATTTCTTCTTCTTTCCTCTAATCAGTGTCCTTAACAATAATTGATTGGATACAAATGAGTTCTTACTATACTGTGAATAATTATAAACTATAACGGAATAATAATTATATAGATGGAAAAATTGTCAAACTATCAACTAATTTTGATCGTTTTTCTGTTTCTTTTCGGAGGAGAGGTAATAATTATATTATAATACCAGCTGGTCCATTGAAATTTAAAGAATGACTAATTCAATAATTAATGAAGGTTGAGTGATTGAAATTAATTCATATTCACATATTTTTAAGCATAAAAAATATCTACAAAACAAAACAAATCTCAGCTCATTGAGAAAATGACATTTGAGCCTGACTGACAAATTTCCATTCGCGCACTCCAAACGGTTGGGTGTCTTGAGGACCACCGTCTACGCCGTCAGCAAGTCCTAAGTGTTGGAATAAACTCGATTAATAAATACCCGGTTTATACTACGTAGGTACGTCTATAATCAAACTAGATATACATGTAAATCCAGTTTGTTTTTTAGCTGGACCCTTAATTTGTAATTTTCCTAAGCAGTGGTCCATATTATTATTTCATTGCTGAGTAGTGAACATCCTTCCTAAATAGCTTCAATTATATTCAAAACCTATTTGAACGTTCGTGTGTGCCCATAAAGTATGGAGTGCAATCCTGAGGCTTTGTTACGGAGATATAATTGTAAGTCCTTGTTGGACTCAGAGTAGAATTGGGGATCCACATCGGAGTAATACTAGCAAATGCCATTATTTATATCCTTTTCTCCTTCCTCTCTTGTCATAGTAGACTGTAGCTAATCTAATGAAACGTCAGGAGCATTATTATTTATATCTCCTAAACATTCTTCAAATTGTTAGGGTTACCATGTTGATTTTCGGTTTCTTTTTTTAACATGTCCATTCCACACTGAATTTTCACATTTGATAATAGATTTATTTTACAACTTAGTGTCTTATATATATATATATATGAACGACCTTTTAGAACTCTTCTTGTTTATACCAATAGTATGTCTCATAGAAAGGACTCTAATTAAGTTAGTTGAAGTAAGTTAACCAACCTGTTGTGTAGACTTCTTCATTAGTGACCCCAAACATTTGAACACATTGCCAATCACTAGGCCGAAGGAACTTCCTTCAGAGCTCTCTACTGTGGAGGAGGCAAATCCTTCAACGCGGCCCGTCCCAGATGTACCGGTTTCGGTACTATCTCGAATCACACAGGTACGCCTTCCTCAATTCGATCAAGAGGACGTGGAAATCTGGTTGGCTAGAGTGGATTCAACCTTAAGGACATACAGGATTATAGAGGATGAAGAGAAGGCAAATATAATGATAGCAACGCTACCCTGCCATATTCTCAGTAACTTTTCACCAGAAGATTTGGGGGTTCTTACGAGGAGATCAAGGATAGCTTTATTAAGAAGTAGGGAACTTCTCTCCAAGAACGGGTTCGGAGTGTCCTGGATCTTCTAAAGGACGAATTTCTTTCCCCAAGTAAGGTAATGGCGAACGTTCGCCGACTCCTCGACCCGGCATTCGTACCTGACTAGATGGATTCCTTATGCAGGGAAGTAATGATACGATAAATAGATCCAAATTAGTGCACTGCACTTCTATGAAATCATCTGAGCCGTAGCAACAGTGACGTCACTACGTCAGTTAAAGCCAACCAGACTGCCTTAGAAGATCCTTGTTTCCTCACCTTTTGTGAACAACTCCTACATGGCCTTCAGGCGACGTGTAAAGACTGTGATTGATAATGAAGGTGGCCATATTAATTGATTTTTTTTTGCAAAAACCTCGTGTACATATTTTGTTAACATTATTTTTTTTCCCTATTATTATTGAAAATATAAAATTATTAATGTATTTCTGAATCAATCTCTTGAGTCCACGAAAAAACTAAGACCAAAGCCAAAAGCGTCTTTGAGCATGTAGTAAGGGTCGAAGGTTTTTTTTGTCCCATACACCTAGCCGTAGACCCCAGGATAGTCCAACACATATAAAGACACAATTACTTGATCAGTAATAAGAAGATCGGTAAAACTTGTTTAGATGCAGCAATCAAGGCATTCTCGCCACATTTGTTATATCTAACTGAAGAACTCGTACCTTTATAATTATTTTGTGATCAAGTTGGAAATGACAGAAAAACAAAGATAGTATGAAAATTACTGACTTTAGAACATCATTTACAACATTTACGTCTTCTGCGATGGATTTTATATTAACATAGCTACTGTTCGATTTCCATTTAGATGCATATGTCTTTCAAAAATTAGAATTCATATTTAATATTCAAAATAATGCACAACTATCGGGTACAATGAATTCTGACAAATAAGACGTATTTTCTTTAGGTACGGGGGTAAATGTTTGTTTTCAAAACCAAGGCCCATGTCTTTTTAAGCATTTCAATGGGTTTTTATTTCGATAATTTTGCACGTAATCCTTATTTTTGCCACTTCATTTATTGACTCACTAAACAATGTTACTTTTTCTGGCAAACCTCACATATACAACCCACTGCCTTGAAAGTGATTCCTGACAAAGTAAGTTGCAGATTTTTATAACTTAGACTAGTATTAATTAGACTTAACTCATTTATAGGAGAAGAAATTGAAGATAGAACAGTCATTCAACAAAGAAAATAACACTATATAGTCTTGAGCATAACTTAAATTAATCTTTGTTACGTCAGCGTTGCTTGTTTTGATCAATTCTTACGTTATTTCTGTAAGACCTGTGACTGAAACATTATTCCTGACGGCAGGTTCAACAACAGTGCGATTTTTAAGAGCATAATGAGGCCAGAAGCCTTTAGCTCCATATAATAAAGAGAAAAAAAGATTTTTTTTTTTTGCGAAATACCACTAATTAGAAATATGAAAATGTGTCAACGCTGAATATTGGCCAATTTTTATGAAATTTTGTATTTAGCATCAGTATATCAAACCTCAAGACTATGGAAATGACCAGCAAGATCGAAGAGGTTAGAGAAGACCGATCCCCCTAGTACCCACACTCATAAATGACTTATTTTCAACAAAGAAACATACAGACTAACAGTCATACTTAACTTTATTAATATTGATTTATGTCCTTGATCACACGGACATAGATACAAATAACTGGATAGATAATGATTTAATCTAAAATTTGTAATAGGTGCAGTTTGTCCTAATTGGGTAATTTGAAGCGGATTTAATTTGGAAAAACAAATATTTGTAGGACCTTTATGTTCTGAGCTAAGAAAATGTGGCCTCTTGCCTATCTGTATCTGAACCCTCTGGAATAATATGTTGGAGGTGTATTGGAGAGAGTCCAATAAACGTACACATCAAACTTTTCACTCATTTCGGACTTTCATTCTCAAGGCAGTCCCCAACATGGACAAGTAGTTTCTTATCAAGCCCGGCGCCAGTTTCCTGAACATGTTGGAGGCTGTGGTTGAAGCTGGAGGTGGGTTGGCTCGGTGATTTACTTCACTATAATGCATCCCTACAACTTAGGGAAAAAGATTTATGAATAGCTTAATTAATTTTGGGAAATAAATTTTAACAATCATTAGTCTTCAATTTTCCGGATTTAAAATCCCCACCTCATATGATGACGTTATTTATGAAAGAAGGTTCTAGAGGACGGCTTATGCGTCCGCCTCTGAAAATATTGGAGGTCTCTAAATTTAAGGTCCGATACACCCTTTAATATTCAACGTTATAATTTAATGAATTTTATATCATTAAGTCAAATTATAGGAGATAATCCCTAGTACAAACCTTTAAACTGTGCTTTTATACAATATCAAATGAAAGCCTTTCCATAGACATTACGCAAACAACAAATTGTTTCTTTGCTTGTTTTTAACATAATGTATCGAAATATACATATATTCAGGAATATATTAAATTTCTTTGCAATGTAAGACATTAGATTCTAAATAAAATAAAATATGGAAGTGAATAGACACATAAAATTTAAATGTGAAAATAAGCATATTCTGAACACTTACTTTTCATTTTTTGTTTTTAGGTAAGACAAAGAAAAGTTGCCGCACTTTTTTTTTTCTGGCTTCATTATTTAGAGCTAGTTTGACTCAGACACGCCAAAATTTAACACAACTTAATTTGTTTGCTACCATATTATACAAAGGTGGGCACTTTGCCAAATACATTATTTCTGAACGAACGAACACTTTGAAAAAAAATATATATATATATCAATATTTAATGACAAATTATGGTTCAATAATATGTAATTACTATTTTCATTAATGTTATACCAATTTTAGATAATAAAATACTAATCTATTCCCCACAAACTGCAATGACTAAGTGTTGATTAGTTATTTATTTCATTATGGGGATGCTTCAAGAGTTGGCAATGACGACATAAATAAATAATTAGATAAGTAAAAAAATAATTATAATTCTGATAATTAACTTCACATGAAAGGTACCCAAGATGGGGGCATGCATATGTGGGCTTTGAAATGTATACTAGATTGTATGTAACAATTCCATTTTTGCACATATTAAGTAAAGAGTTGCAACCCAAAACTTGTTGTAGAATGATTCAATTACAAAAACGTGATTTTAAGGCAATCAAGAAAAGCTAACTCAAAAACTACTTTTGACACCCACAAATTTGGAAAGTGTAATCGATAAAGATCTCAACACTTTGGCAAATTTTTCTAACAATGGTCGTTCATTCGGACTTTTAGATATTTGTTTTAAAAAAATGAAAAAAAAAAATGTAATTTTTAGGGTCGTTTTCCTGCTTCCAGGAATAAAAAAAATAATTATTTTTTATTTGTACAAAGATGTCTAAGAAAAAATATCCATGAAGAAATAAAACATTATCTTGTGTTTACATCATACTCAGATCCAGAAAGTGATGATTTCGAATTGGGCAAAAGATAAAGAATATGTCAAAACCACTTTAATCAAGTTCTTCTGATTCTGAGGCCTATTTGATGTTTTCAAAATGTAATGTTTCACAAGTTTTGTCTGTTAGTAATTTTGTTGAGTAGCATTACTAGTCTTGCTAGATGCTATATGCATTCAGTTTCAACTAATTGGTATATTTAAGATTTGAAGAAATGCTGGGATGTAATAAAGTGACTCAATTCCCACCTTCTAAGAAACATAAACAAACCGACTTATTAGGAGAGTCAATGTATGTCATCAAAGATCATTCAATCTCGCACCAACAAATAGGAAATATAAAGAGTTCAGCTTGTTTGAGCCAAGAAATCATTTTGAAGGAAGTAAAAAGTCCATTATCATTTGAAAAACGTAACATCATAAAAGATTAAACATTTTCAGCTTTTGATCAATAACTATATTGTTTATCAAATTTTAAAATGTAGAATAGTTCAGACTAGTTCCTACCTTTAGAATGATGTATGGAAATACATCGAAATAATTGATATAATCTATGCCAAAGAAAGTTTAGCCAAGAGGCAGCCGAATGAAGTAATTGGTTAAGAAAATCAGGGATCTTTTGGGATACTATCCTTTCCGATATAAGGAATTATTTAGATTTATCTGCTTTGATGTTCGTTTTACAAGATCACAAAGACTCCAATAACGACAAAATATGTCATAATGTAACTAATGGAACAGTATTTGGGAAAAGGGATGGAATGTTACAACAAATAATTTTTATATGGTATTGTTTCTTGCAAATGAACTTAAAAAAAAAAAAAATAGGATGCGTATTTTAAGAAAAAAAATACCTCCTAAACGGATGTCTACTAAAAAATGCACTAAATTAAAATAATTTATTTTAAATAGTGGCAAAAATTGATTTTTATACAAAATAAAAAAAAGAACAAATATCATATAATTTTTAGCTCTTTTCACTAACGTGTCAAATTTTTAGATGGACAAAAAAGGTTCCACGAATCAATGTAGTATTATAATGAAACTATCTATGCAGTTGATATTCTATGTCAAATGGCAAGACTTAATCCACCAACATGTCTTCACGCCGATGGCATTTACACACCCTTTATAATATTTTGGATGTCACTGTTATAAATGTTTTTATCTTGTATAGATAAATTGTTTGGGTGCCTTGTTATTATATAATTTTAACGCATATTTTGTGACAGTAAGTTTTTAAAAGGTTTGAGAACAAAAGCTGGTTGCAACTCTCCCGCGTTTTAATTGTTCCGAATCTCCCCTGATGTATTTTGATAGAAGTATGTTTTAGTGGCTAACTTTTTTATTATTAATTCTACTTTGCAATGCTTTGCAGTAAAAAAGACAAAGATTAAAAAAATAACATAAAATCCTTTCATATTGACCTTACGGCCTATTATTTGTTTTATTAAAGAGTAGTGCAAAGCCTTTGAATATGCAAAGGCAAATTCAACAAAAGTCATTGAGATGTATTGTAAATTATGTTCAACTATAATATGTACATTATACAAATTTGATTCAACCTCATCCGTTTTTCAGAATCAAACCAATTATCCTACAACATAAGTTTGTATTGATAAATATTCACCTTTGATCTTCAATATATAATTTTTGTGTCTTTGTTGTGGTTTGATTGACATTAAAGTCAAGTCTACCATCACATCTTATTCAATTACATATCCAACAAAAATGGCCTCTCGGAAGAGTGCAAACCTCTCCCTAAAATCATTTTCCTTAAAAATCAACAACAAAATAACACTAATTTAAGAATATTTATCTAAAAAAAAAATTTCTGACCTTAAAATTTGAGCTCTAAAATTTGATTACATATGTACAACTCATATGCACGGGTTTTTGATAAAACTGATTCACCAAAAGCTTTTTCTAACATTTACAACGCGTCAGCAAATAATTTGTTTAATTTTAGACAAAATCTTTGTTGAATAATTTCATTCATTGTAAAAAATCGTGGAAAAAAACTAGTGAGATAGACTGATTTATCCAGCTTTTTTAAGCTAGCTTGTCGACAGATCGCACTCAAACTTGGCATCATAATTAAAGACAGTGCTGCCGACCTACAAAAAATGTTATTAACTCCCTTCAGCGATGGAAGTTTAAATTAACATTTCCCGGAATTTTTTTGACAGAATATGACTATATGGGCTTCAAGAAGATTTCTAAGTCAGATGGAGTAAATGTAATATTATAATATATTTAATCAGTGCAACTCCATCAGTCAAATTAAAGGAACATTAAAAAAAAAAATCAATAACATTGTCTTAAACAAAAATATATATTATTTATGACCTGTATCACACAAAATTTAATGGCCTCTTATTGTAACCATATAAAACATTCCTTCATAGTTTGATCAAAATCGATTACTAATTATCCGTATTCTTGTTTTAAAATTTAAAAAAAAATGTTTTATCTGACCCTTGAACTTTGATCTATTCCAAATTGAGTTGAGTCGTACTGTTAACACAAGTTATTTTCTTACAATGGTTTACCAAAATTTATATAACTTTTTTAATAATCCTGTTGTTTATAAACAAATAATTAATAACTAAACGGAGGTGTTATAATAACCTATGTTCTACTTCGTTAGTAGAGGTAAGTATCTCAAAAGATCCATCCTTCTCAGATGTGTCTGCAAGGGAAGGGCTGAGGGGAGGGTGGGGGTGCAGCCCCTCCCCTTAAGAATTTCTTGATTCGTACTAGAAAATCTTATGTTTGAAATTTTTCTCAAAAAATTTAAAATGTGAATTTGTTTAAAATTTTTCTCAGAAAACTTAACATTTGAATTTTTTTTTATTTTTTCGAAAAAATTAAATTTTCTTAGGATAGTTATTAAATTTTCAAACTTAAAATTTCATTTTTTTTAATTAACACTGTGAATTTTTTTTTTTTTAAATTAATATTCGAATTTTTTTTTTTTTTTTTAAATTAATATTCGACATGAAATTTTTGAAAGTTTTTTACTAAAAATGTCATTTTTTGTAAATAGTTCTAAATTTTTTATTATTTTTTCCAAAAAGTTTAATTTTTTGAGAATAACTATAGATTTTTGATTTCTTTTTTACAAAAAATTTAACTTTTTATAAGTAGTTTTGGATTTTTTTTCCAAAAAATTGCATATTTAAATTCTTTTTATAAACTTCTAAATTTATTTCAAAAAATTACAAAAACCAAACCTCCACACCCAATTTAATCCTGCGGACGGCTCTGCCTCTACATCTCCTAAGGGTACTGTGCATTTTTTATGGATTTTAGTTTGTTATGGCAAAACATAAAATATATATATATAAGAAAATACCTTTAAGCAATTATATAATCAACTTTTTCGTTAATAAAAGTCAATATAAACTATTGCAGTGATGGTGTAGCTTGAAGACAATTCACTTAATTATATATATATATGATACGGTAAGAGTTAATGAAAACAGTCCAGACCGATCCCCTCAAGTCCATGAGGCCCCATGCAAGAAACCTTGTGGCCTCACACCAAAGGAAAGTAAAGGAATTTATCAAAAAAGTGGAGGAAAAGACTCTTGTGAGAGTAGAAATGTCACTTTTGACACGAGAAATGAAGAAACCTATTTCCTCTGCTGCAATACTCATTTGAATTAATCTTTTAAAATCTTTTTTTTTTTGCCCCTTACAGCCCTGATACCAACTTTCTCAAATATACCTTTTGTTTGCATGTTTTGGGGAAGGCCTGAAGTGTCTGTCATCCAAACACTGAGCCCCTATAATGCACTATCCCCCAACACTGGGACGCTATGACTTAAAAATACATTACAGCGGGCGCCAGGTTTTAGATTTCTATAAATCGTATGAAGATTAATATAGTCTGTTGTTGCTGCTTTTATTAAGTAGTATGATAATTAATAATTTCTCTATGAATACTTAATTTGATCTTGTCTAAGAATAAATGTTGGTCACATTCCTCAGACTCTCCACGAAATGAGTTATCTTTGGCAAGGGAAAAAAACAAAAGAATAAGATGTTTTTTATGTGTATCAGATTTGTTTTTTTACGTTACAGATTTGGGAGTGTTTATCATTTAAATTTTCATGAAAATAGCGTGTTTAACAAACCTTGTCGAAAAAAAGAATCCAAAGTCGACAGTTGAATAGTAAAAATTTAAATTTTTTGGAAAAAATTTCAAAATCGACAGCTATTCACAAAAAATTAAAACCCCTATTTTCGCGTAATTTTTTATATCCTAAAACAAATTCTAGTAGAAAGTCAAAATTCCTTAATCCTTGTGGATCCTCCTGGAAAATGAGGTGAATTAAAAAAAAATATATTGCCATCTATATATGAAGATCTGGAATTTCATTTTACTTTTGAAGGAAAGAGATCGTCTCTCATGCTGCATGGTATGCATGAATTACATTTTGATTGTTGTATTTTGTACACTCCTTTACATGCTTATAAAATAATTATATCAATCATTCAAACATTTGTACATATGTAAATACAACTTTATGATTTGAGATATGTACAATTGTATGTTGTGAGTAACATTATTCATTGGTTAGTAGATTGGGTTTTTTTTTCCTGAATGTGGAGCTCAGCAATTTATATTCATGAGCTATTTAATGTACATTATAATAGTAAATAAATAAATACTACTTATTATATAAATTGCTTTAGAATAAACTGAATAGAATTATCTACTCAATCTGCCTCAGAAGAATGTGATTGATTCTTCATAGTATCTTTCCATAGAATCATTTGAATTCTCTTAACCCATGAACACCTATCGTGATTATAAAATGAACTGCAGACCATATAATAATTAAAAAAGTGGATTCCTGCCTTACCAATTACACATATTTTACTTGTTAACAAAGCAAACTCACGCAAGGTGATTTTGTAATGATAATCTGTTATTTTTTAGTTAATCAATTAGGTAAGTGTATATCCATGATAAAATGTATATTAATGAAGTTTCTAAATGTCAAAGGAAGAAAATAAAATATGGCGTAAAAAAATAATTGAAACCTTACTAATGATACTTAATTCTTATGTAAACACATAGTTCTCCTTGGAGAACGTGCTCTTCAAGCATGGCAGGAGACGGTACATGAGGACTTTGTTGTAGACTTCCGTGTAGAATTTCTCGTTGGCCGCTAAGAGTTAGAGATAAATCTTGCTTCTGTTGGACGCCACGACTCTAAGGACAGTGACATGAGATGGTTCTGTCGACCTGAGCCCTTGATTCAGCCAAGAAGCGATCAACTCTCTTGTTCAGAAAAACCGTTAAAGTAGCTCCTTAGGATTGTCTTGTACACAGATGAGATCACATACCTTCTGCTGTTTGCTTGTTTCTGGTTCAGTTATTGATCTCACAAAAAAAAAAAAAAAAAAAAACACATTAAATTTTAGCTTTTTTATCAGCTCTTTTGAATGGCACCGCCAAGAATAAAGTTTTTAGACTTTTATAACTGATGCTAGACGCCTTGAAGATTATTCAAATTCTTGAGTACTCACCTACTATAGGATTGATCTTATCTAGATTACACGTTTTATTATTTTCTATTCCGAATATCATTATTGTACAATCACTGAGTAGGACAACAAGACATCTTATCTCCGAACCAAGGAAGCTGAGACCGTTAGAAAAAGTAAAGAAGATTCTAAATTTCGGTCAAAGTTCTTATATTTTTTGATGAAATTTTTTTCATTGTTGATGCTATTATGAATAAGCAGAATAGCCACTACACCACAACAAAACATCCAGAAAATGTTTCAGCTTCAATTCGACATGACTTCTGCACAAAAAAAAAACCAAAAAAAAAACCAGGTGCCAGTACAAACGAAGTCTGCTCACCCATTTTTTTTTTTTTTTGCAGAAGAAGGTCCAGCTCAATGCAGATCCTTACATCGAACTTCTCGATAACAAAGTGCTACCTTGGGCCAGAGAAAATTACTGGGACAACTTTGTTTTTGCTCAAGACGGCGCTCTGTTTAATGACGCCGCTAAAAACCCGACTTTCCTGCGATACAACTTTCTGGACTTTTGGGGACTCAATATGTGGCCGCCCTTCTCTCCAGATGTAAGTAAACCCCTTGGACTATTTGCGTCTGGAAGAGAGTGTGTATATTATGTAGAGTGATGAAAATCGTGTGTATAATCAGCAAGCTAAAAAAAAAAAAAAGTAAACGGAAATTCCTCCATGTTACTCTGACAATTTGGAAGAATTTTGTGAAGTGTGGAGAGGGACAAGAGGGAGAAGACAATAAACAATCGATCCTCAATTCTACTCTGAGCCCAACAAGAAATTAGAATTACAGCTCTGCAATAAACCCTCAAGGTTACCGTCTTTTATGAGCTCACAAAAATGTTCAATCAGATTCTCACTGTAAAAGTATCTATTTACAAAAGGAAGTTCACTACTCAAGAATTAAATAATAACAACAATTGCTAGGGAAAAGGAAATGTATTTCTAATGTATAATTGATTCTAATCAATTATCTGAAAAACAGCTCAACTAAAAAAATCACTTACTATGTAGCACTGACAATGACCATAACAAAAATTGATTAAAAGTTTAAATTTAAATGTCGTGTGTCAACATAAAAACAATCTTGAAAAAAAAATCCAGAACATAATTTTTTTTACTCAAATAAACATACGGCCCAATATTTCATAGACATATTTGTGTATACAAATTTGTGGGATGAGTTAAGTAAAGAAAACGGAAATCCACAGGGTTACTCGAACATTTGAAAGGTCAAAAATAAGAATGTTTGATATCGTTTAGGCTCTTTATTTGATTGAAAATGTTTATATTGGCCCGGATTCACATAAAAAAAAATCAAATTATAAATCTTAAAATCCAACTATCCATTTTGTTAATTTAAGTATAACTTGGAACACGCCCCAAAGTGTTTATAAGAATAACTTGTTTATATAAATTGAGGATAATTCACTAAAAAATACAAATGTCATTCTAGCTTGCTATTTTGTTGACTGTTGACCTTTGTGGGTTTGAAATGATCCGTAGATGTTGTTAAGCGTTCAACAAATTTGAAGTAGTTTAACCGTTAAAATATTTTATTGGTTATTTTTTGTATATAATAGGTTGTGGAAAAAGTAACTTTATATTTTTCGTTTTGTTTCAATCCTTTATCAGAAGTGTTACAATCATCGGGTTTAAGCCAAGTATGTGCCCTGTTCTGCTCAATGACTTGTTACCAAAGATAATCCAACTTCATAAAGCCCTTGTCTTTATTGACAAAAAGCTCGAACAAACAATTTTCATAAGCATTTACCCAAAGCGCGTTGGCTATAGACAGGAACATGTGGTAGTCACTTGGTGCCAAGTCCAGACTGTAGGGTGGACGCATAAAAACTTCCCATACGAGATCAAAGAGCTTCTAGTGCGCCATCAAAGATGTGTGCGAAACATTATTCCTCTCCTATTCACCAATGCTGGCCACTTTTGTTCGATTGCCAGCTTCAAACGACCGAGTTGTTAATATTAAAGGGCAAAAATTGAGCGCTCGACCATAGAGGAGCAGCTCATAGTAGATTATTATCTGCCAAAGCAACTTAGCACGCAACAAATCCTTCGGCAGTTAATTCTTGCTGTGCCATAGTCTAAACCGCCTGGTTTGGGTTTTAACCACGATATATATTGCTTAATATTGATTTAAGTGATCCATTTTTCATTGCCAGTAACAATCTGCTTCAGAAATGAAGCATTTGTCCTTTCAAGCTGTAAAAATGTAAACTATGGCAAATTTCTTCCTTTACAACCTCCATACTCGACGTACGATAGTTCACGAACACCGTAAAAAAAAGGCGTTTGTAGTATACACTCACACCTTTACAATGTTATATTGTATGATTAAATGGTATCTATAATAAACAAGATATTCTAAGTTAGAAGAAGGCATATAAAATAAAAGAAATTACTTTTTCTCCAACATAATATGCCGGGTAAAATTACAATTTCCTGCAAGTTGAAATTTGTGTATAAGTAAATTGTAAAAGTTGCAATCAAAAAAGGAGATGAAGTATTTAAATTTCGAATTTCTGACTGTTTTATATTACAAATGAATTCATCATTTGTGGTCAATTGGAATGTACAAATGTTCATAGTTATATTATTTATTAATATATAATATAATGGTTTATCATGTACTAGTAAGGAGTTAGCCGGCGTTGCTTTGACCAATGGTCAAATTAATTGAAAAAGATAAAAAAATATTTTGAAAATACTTCCATTGTCTAACAGTTATAATATGAATGTTTCTTCCTAGTCGAAAAAGGTTCTGATAATTCTAATTCTCTTGGATTCTGCAGACGATATATATCCAGTTAAGGTAGGCAATTTACAAAGTATCTTCATCGCAACTCAACCCCCCTCCCCCCAAAAAAAGAATAATCTTATTATTACCTCTTGTAACCATAGTAGTATTATTATGAATATAGAAATAATAATGCGTCAAAAAATCAAATTACATACCCACATAAATACATCTAAAAATTGTGTAGATAAGAAATCCATTTTTTATTTACTTCAAGAAATTTCCTAATCGAAATTCGTAAGGAAAATTGCAAAAAAAAAATTTTTACTCTAATTTTGCAACAAATTGTTTATAGCATCTGTTAGAATTGTAAAAGAAACGCAAACCTACCAATATCTTTTTCGTACTTGCAAAAACAAAAAAGGGATGAAGAATAATATTGTTGAAAAAATAACACTCGATAACTTGTTTATTTATGCAAATATTGCAAAAATTATCTAATAAAATGTTCTGGAAATTGAAAATACCACAAAAGAGATGAGTTGTGTTGGCATTTTTTTTTGTTTTGGTAAAAGCATCCTCTTGTGGTATTTCTTCTTAAAGAACTAAATATTGACATTTGATGAAAAAATAGAAAATAAATGAAAGAAAATAAAAAATTAATCTGTAAGATATTTCAGTTAAAAATCAATTATTATTTGGGGAATTTATATCCAAACGAACCCCAAACCCATTTCTACAAACTTTATACAATTAAAAATCATTTTTTTGCACCTGAAATAAACGAAATTGCAATTTTCACCGGGTTCTTTTATTTAGCCCATTACCTTTTTTGATTTTGAATAAACATAGAAAACGTAATTATTTGTATAGTTGTTTTTCAAAACGGAAATCACTTATAAATAAATAATGCAAGGCCTTATCTAATCTCCTTGTATGACCTCCCTAAAAATTGACTCCCCCGTTTTAGCCTGTCCAAGCTCAAAAGTGGGACCCATGCAAAATTTCAGTCTTCTAGGCTCAATATTGTGGGAACGTATAAAGGACATCTACACACACAATCTTCCTTTTATATATTTATAGATTTAGAAATATTAAATCCTTAAGTTCAATAGATTCAAATTGAAAGGATAACAATAATTTAAAGTTGGTAATTAAAAAAAAAGTTGATGAAAGGTAATTAAATATAGAGTATGGAGATGTAGAAATGGTAACTTGTACAATCTGTTTAGATTGTACCCAACATATGCGTGGTGCATGAACATAAACATAATTGTATAACGACTCTCTTTCTATGGCAAATAATTCCTTTTCAACCATTACAGTTTTAACTGTAATTAGTCACTTAAGTGTCTTAGTACGAATTAATGGTTATGAAGTTGTGTTTAAATGTACAAACCGGTTTATGAGGATCTATATACGTATAACAATAAAGTTTATGAGAAAGTGGTTATGTGTTTTCATGTGATGTCAGCATTGTCTATGTCGTTCATTTTAAAAACCCAAACCAGGGGGTTTCGACAGTTTTGGGGTTTAGTCAAAATGGAATTAAGGAATAATCCTTTGGGTAAAGCAAAATAAAGATTGGTTTGGATTCTAAATAGATTGTAAAAAAAATCATCTCATTAAACATACCAAGCTACACAATGTGCCCGTTTCTTGTCGTTTGAAAATGAATTTTTCTAATTCAATAGAGGATTAGGAAATTAAGCTTGGTTGGTACTCTGTGTTCTTGGATGAAATTAAACTACAACTTCTAATAGTGATGAGACTGTAATTGAGGCTGGAGGTGAGTTTATCAAATATAATGACTCAAATTAAATCAAGATTTCAGAGTCTGAAGCTTTCAAATTGAAGATTTTTTATTGAGATATAATCTGTTAACTGGTTAGATTGAGAAAATAGCAGTTTAAACAAAAAAAATCCTTTTCAAGATTTCAGAATCTGTTTTTTTATCTAATCTGGACAGAAAATAATATGCTCACCCTGTATATATTTTAGTGAGTGAAGTAAATCCCTGTTATTTTTTTGTAAAAACTATGTTATTACATCCTTCCATACATCTTACTTCCATATTCTAGATAATTAACTAACAGTTCAATTGGAAAGAATATGATATAATTATCTATTATCTAATTATCCTATTTTTCCTTCTACTACGCAATCCTCAAATATTTGTACAAGTCTGTGGATTTCATAGGGATTTTAAATAAATATTACTTTGATTTAATATGTTTATCAACGTTGATCATTGGCATTAAATACCAGGGTGGTGCGAAAAGTTTGCGAGCTCAACCTGTAGATGGTAAAACTTGTAAATAAAAGCTGGTAAAGATCATATTAAGGCTTGTTGTGTTAAAATTTGACGCGTATAAGTCAATACAACTCGGAGTAATTTAGTTAAGAACTAAGAGTGTCTTGTGACGATTTATTTTTGTAAGGAAAAACGCCGAGTACTATTTGGACGTGTTACAGAGGCTAATAGGTAACCTCGTATAAAACATAAACATCGTGTAAAACCATTTCGTATTTAAATTTATGAGGAAATGGGGAATCAACTGTATGAATTGTCATTTTTACCCCGAATGTTGGGTGTGTTTATGGGTACCGGCGATACTGAAGTAACTTCTAAGAGCCCCTTACAACCCCCCAATTGTACCCCTAATGTTGAGGGTGTTTTTGGGTACCACTGGATCCCAAAATGGGATGCAACCCACCTTTGATACTTGAAGAAACTACTAAGAGTCATTTACCCCCCCATTTGTACCCTGAATGTTGGAGGCGTTTTCGGGTACCGCCTCATCCAAAAACCGTATGCAGCCCACCACCGATACTAACATATACCAGATTATAATTTTAAGTAAATAAGAACCAGAAAACACCTTCAAACATTCAAGGTACAATTTAGGGATTGTGAGGGGCTCTTAATTGTTTTTTAAGTATGGGCTGTAAATCGCATCCTGTTTTTGAACATGGTGGTACCCAAAAATACCACCAAATATTGTCAGTACAATTGGGGATTTTTGAGGGGCTCTTAATTGGTTTTTCATGTATTGGCGGTAAGTTGCATCCCGTTTGGGACCTGGTGGTACCCCAAAACACCACCAAACATTCGGGGTGCAACTGAGGGAGTTGTGAGGGCTCTTAATTGTGGTTTTTTTTCAAGTTTTCGCGGTAAGTTGCATCCCGTTTGTGGACCCGGCAGTACCCAAAAACACCCCCAACATTCGGAGCACAAAATGACAATTCATAATAAATTTAAACGAAAAATTTGTATAGGAAATTGTTTTTCCACGAAATGTCATTATACGTTAATGATTTATACAAAGTTACCGTACACTGTTAGGGAGATGGAAACATCACTGGGAGAAATATGTAGAGTTACAAAGAGACTATATTGAAAAATAAAATAAAAAGTCAGAAAAATTGTCTTGTTTCATCGGTAGTACCGCGATTCGGTTCGGTACGTATATATATATAATCACAAATAGAATATTTTTATATTTAAAAATTTTGACTATTTTTTATCATGTTTTATTTGGGTTATATATTATACATAACGTATATATATAAATAAACCTTCGTAATTATTTTTTACAAAATTCAACATATATTTTTTGTGTCTTGAATATCTATTATGCCTTAAGTATTAAAATGATACTTACAAATCTGAGTCAAAGGAAAGAAAACATTTTCTAAAACAAATAGAATTAGAGACAATGACTTATTAAATGATAAAATTGATCCAAGTCGATAAAAAACCCAGTGGTATTGTAGATGGATAATTTAGATAAATTTCCCACTGTTTCCATCTTAGATTCACAATACCTCGCAACTAAAGGTACATCTGTATGAAGTGTAATAATTTTATGGACAGCCAGAGATATTGTGACTGCTAAACGGTCTTGGCTATGACTAGAAAATGTAGGGAAACTTTTCAAACTACCCTCGTATGTCTTTTTCTCCTTTATTTATAGGAAATGTGTCAATTTTTTATGTAGTTTAAATATCAACTATGACCCTTTTAAGATGGTGTATGATTCAATTTATGACGCCGGTGAAAACGCTCTACATATATTCTATTAAAAGTCAAAAATAATGCAAGGATAGCTCATTCTAACAAATGAAATTTGCATTTATTTCTTACAGAGAGGTAAATATATTTTGTTTAAGGTTTTTTTATGGGGAAGGAACTCCTCGACATATTTCAGTCAAATTGGATTGAACTTAAAAAATGAGAAGTGTTCCTTCTCTACTTAATTAGGGCTTTGGTGGAAGTAAAGCAACAAAACAAAAATATGCACATACACAAGATCAGATAATGACTTTGAAAAGTGTTGGAATGAATGTATGTAGAATAATTACTACCACCAAAGAAAATGCGACGCGCACGGATGTAATTGTCTAACTCCGTTGATCCCACCATAGGCGCAAAGTAGAACAAAAATCATTTGAAGGTATATAAAGATCATTCAAAATCTTTACTTTATCAGTTTAATATTCTATATTGGCCAAAGTGTTCAGCAGTGTGATTTGATATCGTAGGCTCTACACGTTAAAAGAATGGCTTCTCAGATCAAGGTATGAAATATAAAGTTGAAGTACACCCATTATTCTATACGTGGCTCTAATTTAACTTCACTTATATCATAGTTTGTATGCTTATTTGCCTTAATCGGCTCAACCTTGGCCGCTGGTGGACCAAGAACCAGATTGAGCGACGATCGTAACGGAAGATCCCTTCTAAATACCTTCCCCTTCAACTCTGGAGCTCGTGGATCTGCCCGTGCTGCTCAACATCAAGAGCATGACCATAGCCATGCTCACGCTCATGCTGAACACCCAGCTATATCTGACAACAGATTGGCCCGTCAAGGAGGTGGTGATGATGTCCCACTTGATATTGGATCCATTGCCGCTGCTGGAGAGCGTTGTATTGACAAGGTTGTTATGGTAGAAGAAACTGAATACGATGATCACATCGAATGCCACCACAGCTACTCCGAGAGATGTCACACCACCTACTCCACCGACTTTGAGCCTCAGCAAGAGGAAGAGTGTGAAGAAAACTTCAAGAAGAGTTGTTTCATCGAATACAAGAAGGTCGCCATTGAAGAGCCTATCAAGTGAGCTGTCAAAAATGTACCCCCTTCTAATTGATTTAACTAATATTTCCTTTTTCATAGATTCTGTCACACCCCTTTGGTATGTGAAGGAGAAGGACCCGAAGAATGTAAGACTGTCTACGAATCCGAGTGTGAAACTCGTTACCACGAACACGAAGTTGAGGATGACATTGTCAACTGTGAGACCATCCAAGAAGAGAAGTGCGAGGATGTGACCCAAGGTTACACCACTGAGCAAAAATGTACCAAATGGCCCAAACAAGTCTGTAGTACAGACCGTAAAAGAGTCAAGAAATACAGTCCCATAACTGAATGTAAGAAGGTCCCCAGACAATTGTGCGGTCCCTCCGGCTGTGTTCCCCAACCTGGACCCGAAGAGTGCTTTGACAAGAAGGAAACCATCGTCCAAGAAGTCCCAGAGGAAAATTGTAACTTGGAACCCCAAAAGTCCTGCAAACAAGTCACCAAATTGGTTCCCAGCCTCAAACCTGTTGAGGAGTGCGTTGATATACCCAAAGAGGTCTGCTCCCGTTCCAGAAAGAACCCCAGAAAGGTCCAAAAGCCTGTTGTCAAGAAATGGTGTTACGTTCCATCTGCAGCTTCTGGTTTGGCTGCTTAAATATTTTAATGTATCTAAAAAAATTGAAAAATACTAATAAAAAAAAAATGAAAAATATGAGCAATATAATATTTTTTTAGTTTAAAAACTTTTCAAATTCGAAAACCCAGTCAAAAAATAATAATTTTTACTGCCACAACAATAACTATTCACCTAATTAAGCATTGTAAAACCATTTCAATTGTGATAAAAACATCCTCCACCTTGTAGACTTGTATTTAAAAAGAATAAATATTATTGGGAAGCAACTCATCCTGAATTTAATCCTTTTGGTACCAGGAATGGAAACATATTACAAATAAGATGTACCTCTCTCTTATTGATTGATACTTTAATTATATCAACATTTTATGTAAAATAATAGAACAACATCAGGCATAAAGTAATACACTTTATCGTGTACTTTCTTATACTTTGGACATTCTGTTACACAAACACACAAAAAATCCAGCTTTAATTTCGAGTCTATCATTTCAAAAATTACAAAGAGATACATATTCAACTATGAAATATTTACCTGCTAAAAATATAAGTTACAATTTCCTTATTTGTATAATTTAATGTCATTATTTTAAATATCGATTGAAGATGAAAAAAAGTTTAAGCAATTTCGACAAAAAGTTAGCAAATGCGCCAGTTAGCTGAAGAAAAAGATGTCAATTTGTATGAAGTGTCTACCAATGACACCACTATGTCATATTTTGTCATTTTAGATTATATTTTATGCAAACTCTTTGTCTTTTTGTAGAATTATCCCTGGAGATTTAGTTAATGGAGCTAGTACATAGTTATATTCAACACTCCTAGCGGATAGAAAAGAGTTTTACTAAAACCATTACCTTATACACACATATTGATGACGTGGTCTTCGTTTAGCGACTTTTTTCTAAAGTTTAAAAACAGTCAAAGGTAAATCTTAACTAGATTTTATAATCAAAAGTTGTCAGGGTTAGGAATGTTAAATTAATGGATGGAGTCTCATGTTCCCCACGTACACACAAGGTACTCATTACAAGCGGTTGAAGCACCTTATAACACTATTTTGAAGGGAAGAAGAGGAATATTGTAACAACACTCCTTATGTTGATATACATATCATAGAATTATAAACATGACCCTCAAAGTAGTTTGTTATATAACAGCCAAAGTCATTGACGAATTCCTTCTTTAACAAGAGGCCCCATTTGAAAAAATGCAATCATCTCCGCACCCATTTTGACAAAATAAAAGGATCAAGGATTAGAAGGTGGTAAGGGAAAAGAATCCATATTTGTCTTGTCAATTGCTTGAGGGCACATTCCTCCAGGATGTGATGTACGTAATTACAGGGGGGAAGGGGGTAACTTTATGATGTACATATATAATAAAACTGAATAATTATATAACGGATATTCCACTAGCAACAACTATATCGAAATCGTACGATAATATTGCATTCAGGTAAAACTTTGTCACTCTATATATTTTCAATGGTTGACATATAGTTTCTTATTATATTTTGTTACTGTCCCTCCATGAAATAAGATATAAAAAAAGGCCCAAAAGTAGAGTTGATTCCAAGACCGATTCCTTAAAAATATTATTCATAAAATAAATAACAAAATGATGTACAAATTTTATAAGTTAAACGTTTTATTAATTCGGACATGATACGAAAATATATAAGTATACTAATCATAATTAGCGCTAAATTAATTAGACTTTTAAATTATTTAAAAATGTACTTTTTCTTCCTGCTCAAAGTCAATTTATTCTTGGTTGTCTGGTATATATTGCCGCAACACTAATTATACTTTTATTTTTAATGGATCGACCTGTATTTTCTTATGCAGGTCTATAATGATTGCACTTGTTATATGCTAACATAAAAAGTAAAAAAAATATTGTTCTATCCGGGGCCTCTAAAGGTAGCAGCCCTAAGTCTTAGCCTAGGTTAGCTTATACTTGACGGGGGCCCCCCATACCCTCCCCCTTTATTTTATTGGTTGACCATTTGAAATAAGAAAATTAGTTTTTTTTTGCTAATTATGTATATAAAACAGTAATCACAAGTATCGGTGGAATCGGCAAAATTGAGCTAATACCGATTCTTCAAAAAGGCCTACCCGGCCAACTTTTATTATTTACACATTTTAACACACAAAGTAATGAAGTCCATCGCAGGATCCTGGGTGAATTAGGAAACAAGTTTATGAACGATTAATTATTTATTGACACCCCAAAAAAAAAAAACAGGTTTTAGTCCATGTATCCACCTTCCGAATTAATGGTGAGCTATTGCAGACCTTCCCCCATGTACTTCAACACTCATAGATGCCCAGGTCTTGTTGATGGAGGTCTTGGAATTGGACTCAACGTGTCCTAGATGGAATAGTCCAGGTGACTGAGGTCTGGCCTCTGCACTGCCCAAAAGTCATTTGCCTAGAAGTGCATATTAGCCTGAAGTAAATATTTGGTTTTCTTATCTTTGTTGTTATAGGTCCGAACTTTACTGTTCTATCTCCATCAGATTAACTTTATGTCTGGAAGAAAAAATAAAAATAATATGAGTGATTATTATTTTCCTTTATTCCTTTTCTCCTAGGTATACTCTTAATTATTCTGATCGAGATATAAGAGTAAAGCTCGAACCAATACGAATATGTCATGCGGCAAAATCTCCTTGAGGCAAATGTAGAGGCAAAATTACCTGCGGCAAAATTGCTGCTCTCGGAAATACACAATCTCCTGATTTCACAGATTGAAGAACTTACTTCTATTAAATGAGTATTGTAATTAACTGTTTCCAAATACAAGGTATGTATTTTAAACTTATGATCATCTTTACATAATAGTATAATGAAATAACTACAAAGATGTATATCGTGTCTTTATAATATACCATGAACGTTCCATTGTTTATGGCTTCAAGAAGACGGATTACTATAAAATAATAATGTATACCAATTTAAATTAGGGTGTTTGACAAGAGAGGGACAAAGTATCAAAGATTAAAAAAGTTTACCCCTCATTGATTAACGTATGTCATTGGCAAAAGTCTGCTGAAAAAGTTTCAACTTTTATAGAGTATATTTAATGACAGAATCTTCTCTAGGGTTTTTGTTTGAGGTGTGGTACAGTTATAAAACAAAGAGCATCTGATCAATATTTGTACAGAGTAGTGCGTCTTGTATATTTGAATATTACTGCATAACGAACTATACAACGTCTGTGAAGTTACCCTTTTTATTGAATTGAAAGGGTAAGTTCTGTGAAGGAAAGAAAAAGTTGCATACGATATCAGAGAAAATGACTACTAACTGTAAAATAAGGTCATCATCTATGGTATTATTAAAACCACCAGCGCCGAATTATTACATTTTCGAGTAGGGGGAGCAAAGTTATATAATGGTATATTATGGGTGTCTGTGGGTTTTTTTCCGTAGGCTGGGCCATTACTTTTTTGAAAGGTTTTACGTTTTTTTATAAATCCCAAATTTGACAAATAATTTATCTTAGAACAGAAACTATTTTCTAAATATTGGAGTTTATTTTTTTTTAAAGGAGACTTAATTTAAACGAACAATAACTTCTTTTTTTTAATAAGGGGAAATAAAAATTAGTTTTTTTTTTTCAAAGATTATTACTTTTAAATGAATCTGACTTCTCTGAGAATAACTATCATTTAGACGTAGAATCATGGGAAATATGTTAATCTTTAATTGAAAATTAAAAAGATATGTCCTATTTTTTAAATTGATTTATTGAAAATATGGATTGAACACTTTTACATTTCTAGACAAATTGATCGAGGAAATTCAATATGCATACTGAAATCATCGAAATTAAGCAAATATCAAAGCTAAAGAATACAATTGCATTACTTATGTAAGCAATCATCAACTTTTCTATGGATTCTAAACAATAACATTTGACGTTTGAAATAATGTTTCTACCTTGTGAGGCTGTGATTTTGACAATGTTTGATGTTAAATGCATGTTAAATATAGTATCTATTTTAATAGGAATTTTTTCTAAATATTAGTTATTGGCAGAACTAAGTAGATGATAATAAATGATTTATATTTAAATAGTGTTTTACAGACTCATATCACTCCAGCCCGGATTCATATCTGTGTAAGCTTGAATAGAGTTAACTGTTCCCGATTCTTATGTGAGAGATATGCCAGGCTGTAACTTGATATTGTAATCTGTCTTTCATAAATTATTAATTATAGGTACATATTTTGAAATCTCACTTCTTAGGAAATCAATTGACTAATCTTATTCCTCCGTTTAAGTGTCAGGAATTTAATACCGATGGCCTATATATGAAAAATAACTTCTCATATATAATAAAGATCACGGATTGAATTTGATTTGATTTGATTAATCTTTTTTTGGGGGTTAATATTTTGATAATTATTGAAGTTATAACATGGGGAAAAAAATATATGCGGAATGGTTGTAATTTCTGTATGATAATTAAAAAACCCCACAGTAACCAAGTTTAGTAAATATTAATCACTCAATAGAAATCCCTATGTAAAGTATTTTTACTCATAATAAAGTTTTTATTGACAAAATAAAAATAGTTGTAACGAATATAATCAAGGAAATATTCGTTTTATTACTTTGCTTTCACTTTAAACTGCCTCACTCCTCGTTTTCTCTCTTTTTATTCATTCATTTCAAATGACAAAAGAAGAACCTTTTAATATTGTAACTATAATATAAATTTTGGCATGGAACAGCACCTTTTAAATATACATTTTTAAATAAATATAATTAATAAAACATTAAAAAATCACTTGTCTAAAGTATAAAAGATAGGAATGAGGAACTGCATGTGTTTGAAATGATCATCAGTTAGAGTCCCTCCGACTAGGAGAGACTCCATAAATCATTTGGCTGGAGTTACAATTAGGAGGGAGGAATAAACTGTAGATGAGATATGGAAGGAATCCTAGGAATTAGCAATTATTACAAGGAACATTACATACGATTTTAACTCCCGTATGACACCTGATGCGGTCCATTCCTTCCCCAGGATAAAGGATAGGAATATAAGGATTTTTGTTCCAAGCTTATGAAAGAAGTTTTTCTTTCGAATTTATTTTCCTATTTTGTATTCGTAAATGTCAAAGGGGAGGTTGTTTACTTGAATACTGTAACGACACCTTGCGGATGAAATATATTTTTTGTTTGTTCATGGCCTATTGGAGACAGCGACAGCAGAAAGTTAAATTTCTATTATCTCAACTTTTTTTAAATAAGGAAAGCACATTGCAAGAAGAATATATTATTGGATATTATCGAGATATTTGGACAATTATCACTATCGAGAATTCGAGATGGGAAGGGGACTGGATCTTTGAACTGAAAGATAACTCTGGAAGAGATAATATAACATGATATTAGACAAGGTGAATAGAAATACAAGGTTAGACCATTATGTAATTGGGCTTGCTAGAATTTTCAATTTGATGTACCGTACCGACTCCTGGGCAAGACAGAAAGATTTGAAGTCAAACAGAATAAAAAGGATATATTTCCAGCATATAATACTAGAAATTATATGATCAATGTTGTAGTATAGTCTCTTTGACGTCACTATTAAAAAGCGTGGGTGAAGTCAAACATCAGTCGGAAAAGCGCTATGGTATAACCTAGTATTTCTATTAAACTACAGACACTACGACTTTTTCTTGTATTTAGCCCTCATCCCTTAGTCTACGGAACATATGGACTCCAACCCGGTTTTGTTAGCCCCTTCCCCACTCTAAATTATTCATATTAGACAAACTCACAATTTCCGTAGTTATTTCCATATTTTGAAGAGGTTGCGATATTTGAATATCAACTATCCGCCCCTGCGGTCTACAATTTCGAGATAGAAAATAAAAGTATGACGTACAAGAAAACTAATTAAGTGTACCCAATCGTTTTCATGTGGTAAGAAAATACCCTACGCAAAATTTTATTGATCTACGTGGCTATCTATATTGATGAAAGTTTGAAAGGAGACAAAAGTTATTTATTTTGTCAATAAGGATTCAAATACAGCATTAATAATTATTTTGCTTTTATTAATTATGATAGACATTAATGTAATATATAAAAAATATTAATAAAATTTTTTTCTGAAGCTACCCTATGGAACAAAAAAAAATTAAGAAGAATCTAAAAAAAAGGAGAAGTCAAAATTTTTTAAAAGTTTCATCGAGATGTGGAACCTAAAGATGACCTTTCAGGACAATTCAATTTTGCATAGGTATTTTATAACACATATAACAATTTTTCCAAACGAACTGTAATCTAAATTGGATAAAAGCAGAAAAACATTCCACCCTAATGTTCAATTATCATATATCAGCCCAAATATTTTTATTTTTTAATTACAGTAATTGTCCCCTCTACTTTAAAAAAACGGTGCGCGGAGCCTGTGAAATACACTAATTTACATACATATAAGAAGGCAATGAAGACTAATAGATTGCTATTTCCGTTACAAATCATACTCTAAGCAAACGTAATTACAAATAATAAATATCATCAAATTATTCGAATTCCATACTTTAATTAACGATTTAATTCGTCGTGACTGGATAAACACGTAAGACTTCATTTAAACCAATATATACAAACAATGTATTTACAAAATATGCCTTTTACGTTCCATCCTTTTAAAATAGGAACTACACAAACGGGCTGAGAATTAAAAATACAAAAGCTTCCATATCATTCAAAAAATTGTCTGGTGTGAAACACCAAGATCTCTTGCATGGGCCCTCATGTACTTGAGGGGATTGTCTTGGGCTGTTTTCTTTAAGTCCTATGGGTCCAGTTTGACCTTTTTTAGTAAGTGTTTAGATTGGAATATACAACCCAGTAGTTGATTATTATTTATTTTTGGTTGAAGTTAATGTTCTTTTTTGTTTTAATCAAAATATGTAATATTTATAACTATAAAAATCATTCAATATTTTTTTCTAATGGAATAATGTTTTTGCCTCATATTATGCTTTTTCGTCAATCAATGAGTCTTTTCTAGTATGAATAATCCATCATATCTAATGATAGTTACAAACGAAGAAGTGCTAAGCAAATCTTCGTTTCAAATAATTACCGAGTTTATTTATTTTTGTTATTTTATTATAGCATGTATTTATTACTTATTTTTTCTACAATACACATTACGTATTTTGATTCAAAAATTCCCTAAAAACATCAAAATCAACAAAACAACGTATTAATCTGATTTTTTTACATATTAAGGCAAAAGAGCTTTAAGGAAAAATGGTTTAAAGCAAAATATTTTAAAGTAAACTAATATAGGCATAAAAATATCGCCAATTTTTTTGTTTAATAATGATTGAGAAGGGTAGATCAGAAGTCTCACAGGCCAAAAAGAAGAAATAGAATTTTCATTTATGGGACAAGGTTGTCCTGAGGATTATATTTTTGGGGGAGGGGGTTTGGAATTTTTTTGAAAAATTATCAAAAAATTAAATTTTTGTAGATAACAATTTCAAAAATCAACCACTATTCATAAAAAATTAAATTTTTGAGAGATTTTTTTTAAATACTTATTTTTGGAAAAAAAATTTCGAAACCTAAATATAAAATTTATTGGAAAAAATTTCAAAAATACATAGGCTATTCACAAAAATTTGATTTTTTAGGAAAAAAATTTAAAATATTAAATTTTTTGCTCTGCTGTATAATTTGCGCCAATGATTAATTTTTTAAGAAAATAAAACATTTTAAAATATTTCTTATATGCAAATGTTTATTTTCTAAAGTTACCTGCATTATTTGATTGATTATTAGAGACATATATAAGAGCAACAACCCATTGATCGTAAAATAATAACATCTGTATTTTAAAAAATTGTAAGTATTTACTTTTTTTTATTAGCTTTTTTGTTTAGAAAATAATTATAAAATTACTTGGACGAACCTATTAATGACTATTTGTACTAAATTATTCATAGATTTGGGTTAATGACTTTTTTTTCTTTTTTTTGAATAATTATTCTTTTAAAATTATTATTTTGTTTTAATACAAAAATTAGCCACAATATTTGGAATGACGTGTTTTGAAAAGACTTAAAGTGAAGCCTGGACATCGGCCATTGGCAATTGGGGAATTGTAGATGGCTGTATATAATCTAAAAAATATATAAATAAATATGATAAAATATTTTTGATAAAAGACCATAAAATAGCCAAAGGATTTATCCTTATTTCAAATTAATAAAAGGTTAATAAATGAAATATTAGAGAAATTTTTCAGTCAGATGGTCAATTATGGGAATCCTCAGTTGTTATGGTTTTTGGGAAGAAAAAAAATCCGCGTTTTAGTGGACTTTTTTAGTACTAAAGTCCATAAAATGAGAAAAAATATTATACATAGTCCACTTTTGACTATTTTTCCGGTTATTTTGTATTGTTAGACGATAAAAACATTTAATTAATTGTAAATTATTTGAAATAATATATACTAGACAAGGATATTTGTAAAATAATAGTAAAAATTTATCTTAATCGGGTACTTACTTGATTTTTAATCCGGTCATTTCAATACAGTAAAATTAAAACAATCGGAACTTAACCAATATTTATGTTATTCAGCAACCTTTTGAACTGCAAGTTTGTAGAATACATAATGACCAAAAGATTTAAGTCTATGTATCAAATAAAATATTGACGGGACACTCACATCCTATAAAAAATTATTTTGTTTTTTTATTTGAATATATAGGCATAATATGAGTCTATTCCTCTAAGGGTGCCTTTACTCTTGGAGAATATATTCAAAGCGTAAACGATGGATACCCAAAGATTGAGATGGTTTCTACTATTTGGACAAGACGCTATGGATAAAGTTAATTGTTTATAAAAAATGAAAAATCGAATGGTACATAATACATTAAAAACAGTAAAATACTTCTATTCATAAATATCAGAAGCACGAACAAAACCTCGGATGATTATGAAGCTTTATCACCTCTTTGTATCACGCAACCTTTTTTTCAAAAATAAACAGACAAAATGGATAAAATCATCTGGTAGTTAGTCGTTAATATCAACTGACATTTAACCCTTTCATACTCCTAGACTATCACTGCCATATTGTTTCTTTCTGATTTTAAAAATAAATTATATAATAATCAAATCGATTTAGTATTTTATTCGATACTCTATTATAATACTGCTTATTAATATTTTATTAAAATAATAGTTATTATATTATATTTAATTAGAAATACCCAAAATGTATTTATAGGAATAATAAAATGGCGAATATACATACATATGTATAATATAAACGGAACATAATTAAAGAATAACTTTTTACTTTCTTTATTTATTAAAAAGAATAAATGATGAAATAACCATGACGTATCAAGGGAGAAGAGGGAATCCACAGCTGACAATAAAATACACAAGGTATACCAGTAGTTGCATAAATACGCGAACTAATTTTTAAACGCTTATATCTCGAGGTTTCGTGACCGGAAATAAAAAATTTCAGCACAAGTAACTCGGTAAATTTTTTGGCTTTGTTTTTGTTTTTCTTACTCGCATCAAACAAAGTTGTTTAGGATGAATGACGAGGCCAAACGTCATATGGTTGCAACTCTCCTCCGCGCCGGTAGGTCTGTCAAGGAGATAATCAAGGGCATTAAACTATCCAGGACTACTGTGTTCAAGGTCCAGAAGCTTGTCAAGGAGGAAAAAGATCTCGAAGACCAACCCATACCTCTGGAATGACTCAGGATTGGCTCGCTGCCAACATGCCATTTTGGCAGAAAAACATTTGGCCACCTCAATCACCTGATTTGAATCCCCTTGACTACAGTGAGTTGTGGCAAATTGAGAAGAAGGTCTGTGCTACCCGCCACCCTAATTTGGACTCATTGAAGGTCAGCGTCAATGAGCAATGGGCAGCCATGGAAGGCCATTACATCATCAATGTGTGTAAGCCTTCCTCGGGCGCTTGAAAGATGTCATATCAGCTGATGGTGGTTATATTAAGTAATTATATTAAATTTTATACCAGAATAAATTCTCTATTATATAATTTTCAAAAAAAATACGTCATACGAATTTTATTACACATTTAATTATTTGCCACAAATAGTCCGCGTATTTATGCAACTACCGGTATATGTGTTAACGAGGTAATACCGTGTTATAAGAGTTAAATAGTATTACTTGAATATTTTTTTGGTCGAAGGAACTTGCATCAAATAATGGACTACATACTAATAACACTTACACTCTTTATAAAAATACCTAATTTACACCTATAAATGATTTGTTCTACTAATCTTACTAAAAGCGTCAACATACGACAAGTTTATACAAAAATCAAGAAAATAAAAACTCTCCAATATTATTTTTTATCTTCATATATACTTACAAGTAAAATAATTAGACTATATATCTGTTAATAACTATTTTTCTATTTGAAATTACAAAACATAATATGATGATTTGATTCTTCTATTTATGATATGATCCATCAATATAAAACAATCTTGAACAAAATCAAGAACAAGAGAAAATCCCAATATATTTATTTTATTTTATAAATACATACGACCCAATATTTCTCAGATACAACATTAAAGTTCGAACCGATAATTTAAGAAATTCTAAGGTGACGAATTTGTCATGCTGCAAAATTTCATAGAAGCAAAATGACCAGTGACAAAAATGTAGCGGAAAAATTACTGACGGTGAAAATGTTCGCAGTAAAGCTAACAAAAACCATTTATAGGGATATTTGAGTCAATTAAAGACTTTTCCTTTAAATTTCCAGTATGAATTAAGATGTCCAATAATGTTTAGCTATTGTTAAGATCCTCCATTTGATTAAATATATTTATATTGACCCAGATATTGCCTATCAAATAAAATCTATTAATGTATTATTATTTTATTGTGACAATCATTTTTGGCAATTGTAAGCAAAATTTGCATGACCCACAAATATTTAATGAGAATAATTTGTGGATAGAATTGGACGATAATTTGTCGAAGAATACAAATGTAATAATCAAAATACGCAAGATATATATTTTTTTTTTTTTGGAAGGGGGCTTGGTTAATAATTAATTTTTTTGGCAAACAATTTTAGAAATATCATTTCAAATTTATGAAATTTTTTCAAAACAAATCACAAAAATCTACAACTATTAACAAAAATGAATTTTTTTTGAAAAAATTTCAAAAATCTATTTCTCTTTTCAGCATATTAAGCTTTTTCAAAAAAAATTTAAAAATTCAAAACTGTTCTAACAATAACTTTAATTAAAATAAAAGTTCAAACATCAACAACTGTTATAAAAAAACTGATTTTTTTGGAAATAAATTTATAATTTAAAAATTTTCTGAAAAAAAAATTCTAACATTAGATTTTGTAGAAAATTTTTTGTAAATAAAATAAAAATTTCTTGTAAATACAAAACTTTATTGATCTGGGCTTGAGTGGCTGTATTCCCTCAATCCCACCCTCTGCAGACGCCCTCGCACAGTTAATTTTTGATAAAAAATTTCTAGCTGGCGTTCGTGTTTGCAGTTTCATCAATTATTAAATATCTCCTTTACAAAAATAATATGTCAAATCTACAAATTTATGCTTCATAGAAGCATAGAATATCCTTATTTCTCCTTCCTATGGTATTATGAATATTGTAGGTATATGTATAAAGTTTCATATACATTAAATTAAGCCGATTTATGCTTTAATTTTTATGAATATGTGTACGTATTTATACAACAATAAAACTTTTGAAAATCCACTCTCCAATAGAAAAAGGTTTATACTTAAAAATGGTTGAATTACATGTTATTACATACCCTTCAAAGTAAGACATATTTCAAAGAAATATATAAATTACATATATAAAAAAATGCTTATTTTCTTTAAGAATAAAATGAAATATATATGAAAAGAGAAATAAAAAATATGCCGTACAGGATGTGCCTGATTTTTGTTTGTTGGCTATACCACAATCTAAATTATCAATATCTACATTGTAGGAGGTAAAATCGTGGATTTGAATTTACATGAAGCTGGATTAATTTATAGTGAATATGTTAAAATAGTAGGTTGCGTTGTTAAAAGTAGATAATATTGCGGTTAGTAAATAAAAGTTATTAGTATAGGGTTAAAAAGACAACGGGTGTCTGATTTCCTCCACACCCAAGGGAGTGACCAGGAGAATTTGAAGGTCGTAGGGTACTCCTAGAGTCGAGTTTACAAGACTGAAATCATGGTAGCATCATGTCAGATACTTGAGATATCCCCTGGCAGTGGTGTACGCCAGAAATCATACTTTTTGGAGGACGTGGACACCTCAATCCCTATAAGAAGTCCGGCAAAATCGATGAGGCAGCACACCAATGCTAAATGTCTTTGATTGAACTATGAGAAGGTATATAAAGGATATAGGAAGGCATCTTATGTACGACGACATTGGCAACTCCTTTCAAGAGCAACCAAGGTTAACGGGGTCAAGAGAGTCCATAGATTGTTGACTTGTTTAAAATATAATGGCTAAACAGCCCACATTTTTCACCAGAACCCTTCGAATTTTCCAAATGTGCGTAGTCCAGAAGAGAGTTTGTCCACCCTTCAACAAAAATTGGGATTACTTTTAGGCCTTTTTCGAGCTGTTGGTGTTAATGTCTTAGGCTTCATCAAAAAGTAGTGTAGCGTCTTTAGGTCCAGCATGGAGGACATTGTAGCATCCAAAGAAAACCATTTTGAAAATTATAACGATATTTCAATACAGAATTGTATAATACAGCCTCCATGTTGTGCTCCATTTCAATTATTTAGAAAATTACTTATTTTATCGTTATGAAAAGTCCACGATTTTACTTTGCACACTCTAAAGCATTAATATTTCTTTCTTGAGGAGAAAACATATTAGTTGATAATGTGATTACAAGTATATGTGCTCTTAAATGATAGGGAGTAATACTGATGATTTTTTTATTATTTATACGTTGGGTTGTAAATCCTAAGCATAAAGTGTTATCATGAGTGTGTGCTCGGTAGATTGATCCAATTTGCACTTGTTTTGGAAATGTTGAGCCTTCTTAAAATATCCATTTGGGTAAAAATAGATGAATGACAAATTTTGAACAATTGAAGAATGTTTTTGGGGTCGCACAACGAGTTTAAAGTTCTGAAAATTGACAATTCTTTCGAAAATTTTGTCTTTTTCTTTTTTTATCTTCCAACCATTAGCAGATATGATTAAATCTTTTTTATAGTTTTTTTACATAATGAAATAACCTATTTAAAATATTTGTACTATTTTGTTCTTTAATTAGTTTTTTCGGATTTTAAACGGAACTTTGAACCTTTATTAAAGTTTGCATAAGATTATTAATAAATAACTATGTCATTGGTTGTAAGAGTACTATTATCCTGTTAATCACACAACTATTTCATTATTTTTTATGTGTCATATTACGACTCAAAATATTAATATCAGTTCAATTTAAATAAATAATTCTAAAGAAATGGCCGAATCGACAAGAAATCAAACCAAAGATTTTTGTGTTACTTGGACAGGAAGAGGCCCAAATAACTGGTGCAAACTTACCTTCAAGAAGGGAAGTTTGGTTGTTTTTTGTATCACCAAAGAACATTGAGAAAAATCATTCAGTAGTGTTTCAAAAGTGATATTGAATGTTATATTTCTTTGGAAAAAGCTGGAATTTCTGTTCGTCCTAGACCTCATGCTATTATACAACTCAAAAAGCTTCATTGTGTGAGGCAGAAGCTTCAAAAAGATAAAAACCGTACATCTAAAAATCATCAATCGTATATAATTACCTTTGAGAGTAAACTAGAAGATTTGTTTGACATTGCTCATAAAAATGCACTCATTCTCATCAAGAATCCACACGATAAAGAATTTCTTTTGTCAGAGAGAGAGAGATAAGGGGTCATATATAGACGTAGAAGATAAATACCATTTTTTTAAAAAGTAATGAAAACACCAAAGAGGTGAGATATAGAATCCAAATGGTTAAAAAAATCCGATAACATACACCCAGAAAAAGAATTTATTGTTTACCCTTATCAACGTTTTTACTTGCATGAACAGTTAAAAGTATTAGCAAAAGTATTTAGGATTTCAACATCAGCAGATCATCGGTACGGAGGGCAAGGATACATGAGAGAGATATAAAATACATTAACTAGAAAGACAATCGTTTTATCTGGATTCGTACTACTCGAATTTTTTGGGGTTTCCTAAGTGGGCCCAAGCCAACGCTATTTATCAGTTTATAAAGGATTATAATGTCAAACATTTGGCATGAGCCCTATGCTTTGATACAAGAGGAACACTGGGAAAATCAATGGTGTATGGGCATTACTTGAATCAAAATTGAAAAGAAATCTTACGTTTTCGACATCATGTATTTGAATTGGTTTTAGCACGTGTTTTCTCCGTTTGTATGGGCCCACATATTGGCCTGAGATTTAAGTTTTAAAAGGTGTAGAAGGAGTGGGAAAAAATCGACAAAACAGACTTTACGTCGGTCATGACTAATGATTTGAAAGTCATTTCAGATATGAATAATTGTATAATTGATGTTTGCTAAGAGACACCTCCATAGTTTTCAAGTAAGAAATGACTATAAAAAGTTGTTAGAACGTGTTATAATTTTTTTTGAAGGAGGTATACACTTTATTGCACCAGGAAATTAGAGGAATTTGCAATATTTCTGTTTTTATACTGCTGATCTTATATCTACTCCACGGCAAGATCTTGAATTTCTGTTAACCTTAAATTTTTTTGAAAATACAAATCTAGAGATTTCAAAAGTTGCAAAAAAAAAAAAAATAATAATTCAAGGGATCTCTGGTATTTGAACGATAATAAGATAGCCTTGGTATTTTTTGATACCAAATATATATATATATATGGCCAAAGCAATTAACAATTCGGAAAGGCATATTATTCAGTCAAATACACCAAAGCGAGCAATAATATGCATGAAAAATATTGGGAAATTATCCTTATCAAATATTATTTCAAAAATCACCATAAACTTTTTTACATGTTTGGATAAAACAAATAATTTCCTTCGAGCTGACCCGGAAACTTGGAATTCAAGAGAAGATTATAAGTCTGCGTGTTCAATCATTAACAACTTAATAAAATCAATACAAGTAATAGGATTGGAGGATTTTAACATTCTCATTAGAGTCTTTTTGGCATATTCTTTTTTTTTGTTATTTACCCCCACTAGCGTGTATCAACTTTCCCCATAGCTACATTTTGATATCAAACACTAATAGCTATCGAAACACTTAACGAATAAACTCTTAAATTCATCCAAAATAGTTATATTTTCATAAAATAAAAATCGTAATTGACAGCTGACCACTAAATCCACTGTATTTTTTTTTTGTGTCAGTGAGGTAACGCCGTGTAATGGGAAGGATGCATATACTAAGTATTTTTTGACCATTTTCGGTTTGATGTGGTTGGCAAGATAGAGAGTGTTTTATTTAATTTTAATTTTTGGAAGACAGGTCTTTTAAATATAAAATGTATCTACTAGGATTTGTGTTTATGGACGAATGAGAGTGTAATTACTTGATGGACTCAGAGTACAATTGAGGACCGACATCTCTGTAATTCCTGCATACGCCTTACTTGATATCGAGTTGGAGTTGTTTTTATTTCCTTCATCTTTCACATACCGGGCCGTACAAAATTATTTACCGATGATGCAAATATACTTTTTTAAGAGGTTTTGTGGCAACCAATCTGATTGTTTCGTATTTTTACTGTTGAAATAAACAAAATCCTTCCTGTGAGAGCGTAACAACTTCCACACGTGAGACCATGTCCAATCAAGAAACAAAGAGGATCGAAATTGCAGCCCTCCTCCGAGCGGGAGTGCCTCATAACGACATTAAGGAACAGGTTGGGGCCTCGTTGAAGACAATTTACAACGTTTCCAAGCACTTGGAGGCTGGGGGTGATCTCAAGCATTCCCCTGGGGCTGGAAAGGAAGCCCACTGTCTCAACAAGGCAAGTAAAAGGCAGTGTTCAAGAGGACTCCCAACAGGTCCATTGCCGACATGGCCAGAAAGATGGGAACGTCGAGATCAACTGTTTCAAGGGCATTGAAAAGGGCTTGAGGAAAGTCCCTGAGGCGTACTGAACGCCCTCTGCTAACTGAACGTCAGCGAGAAGTCAGACTTGAGCGTGCCAAGAAAATCTTGAATGATATCAAGAGCTCATCTGGACGCATCATCATTTTTTCAGATGAGAAAACTTTTACGGTCGATCCTGTTTTCAACAGGCAAAATGACCATGTTGTGAGCTTTGGAGATGTTTGGAAATTCAACAGGAAGGCTATGAAGCCGGTATGGTTCCCCACTGGCTCAGATTAACAGCGGAGGATTATGTGAAGATTCTGGCGTCCAAGGTCTTTCCATGGATCAAATCCATAGTCGGCAACTCTCCTTGGGTTTTTCAACAAGCTAGAGCAACAAGATAGAGCACCCGCCCACGCTTCCAAGGAAGCTCAGGAGTGGCTCAAGGACAACACGAACTTTTGGCCAAGGACTACTGGCCCCCTCAGAGCCCAGATCTGAACCGCTAGACTTCTCTATCTAGGCGCACGTGGAGACCAAGGCCTGCAAAAAACGACACAAGAACATAAATGCCTTAAAGGCTGCTGTCAGCAAGGCCTGGGCCTCCTTGGACGCCGATTACATCCAGCAAGTCTGTGGCAGCTTCAGACGTCGCCTGACCAGTGTCATTGAGTCAAATGGTGGCTACATTGATTAAATTTGATCACAAACTATTTTATTATTCTAAAAATGTATGAATAAATTGTTTCTCAAGTCATTCGAAATGTCATTATTGTCTGCAATATGTTCTGAACAAAAATCGGTAAATAACTCTGCACGGCCCGGTAATTCAATGAAACGTCATAAGAGCTGCTCTCCTTTCAAACTGTTGGGGTTATCATGTTCATTTTTGGGTATATTTTATTTATATGCCCAGAATGGTTACAATTTAAAACTCAACGATTTTATTTCCGTTATTTTTAATAACAAAGTTTCAAAACGCAAACAAAAGAGAGTTGAAAAACAAAACAAACAAGTTTAGATCTTATCCCACGTCTCTTATAGTAAAAATGTCGGAGCAAAAACAAAAAAGTCAATGCCAGTGCAAACTTCTACGTACCATTGTCAGTACCTAAAAGGCTGTAGAGACCGTTGGCATCTACATCCGTACTGCTTATAACATGAATAATTCCATTACAGTCCTATACAATCAAGAAGAACCAAACCTTCATGATGCAGTAATACGACTAACTTCTAGCCAAACTCCATGTGACCTTCCTAGGGTCATGGCCTCATCTTCCTGGAGTTTACAATTTGGGCTGTCTTGGAAAAAAATGTCTGCAGCACCTCTCGTCCAAATTTTGTCAACATGTCAGTGTGCTAAAATACAGACGCGCCCTGTATTGTCAAGAGAGGACAATTTTTTTCGCTGGTGTATCGAGGCAATGGTTGCTTGTGAAGGAGGACATATTGAATAACAAATATCTATAAAAATAGTATTTAAACATATCAGAATTTGGTTTTGAGTTGTCTTTGCTTGATTCCAAAAAAACATGCCCATTTTACACTGGATGTTCATCATTGTTCATTGTCATTGCTAGCATGTCATGTTCCTTCTTCAACGATAATGAAGATACGTAGATCTTCCATTATTTACCTTCTTTTAATTTGTATTTAATATACTCCTCCCTTTTTCGGCTAGCACAATAATTAGTTCTTTGGATTTTTAATATTTTGTTGCATTTTCGAATGAACAACCCATATCTTAAAAAATCTTTTGGGTAATCGATCTTGTTTAATGATAAAAATCAGCTTATCAGTGAAAAAACAAACTTGCCGTTCAGATCCCAGGAATCTGGTCTAATCAGAATAAAACATAGCCCTACTTACATAACTCAGAATTCTGAACAACTTTTATTGTATGTTTTTAAGCCTGTATTTGAAGTTTTCATCATTGTTTTTCCAAGCAGGTCGAACGAACATCAGACACACGCATATGTAAGTTATTATAATATAATCTAGGATAATACATTGAAATTTAATCATATAACGTCAGAAACAGTCTAGTTATTTATTATTCAAATTATGTATACTATTTTGTCTAACCTTTTAAATTTCAAACTTAAACGTGATATGTTTATACTGTTACAAACCTCAGTGGATTTGGGCTCAAATGTAGCGGGTGCAACGTTGAAATCTAAATATATATTGTATAAACACATCACAGTAGCATGTGATTTGAATTAGTATGAATTTTTACCTTAAATTGTTCAAGAAAGGTTATTTAATGACTAAATAAACGGTTTAAAAAAAAAAATAGACAATTCATATAATTATCTAATTTAGTTAATTGCACAGGGGCGTTCGTTGCTAGTGGTATAGATACCCCATCTATACCAAATTAGGAAATTTTGAATTTTACTCGAAAATGTAGTATTCCAAAAAATATATCAAATTTATTTTCAAAAAAATATTTTAAATTTATTTTCCAAAAAATTGAATTTTCACTGAACAAGAAATTTTTATCAAAAAATTTAATATTTTAAATTAAATTTCTGAAGTTAAAAAAAAAAATTATTTTGGTGTGAATTGCTATGGATTTTTGATATTTTTCTCAAAAAAAAAAATATTAAATCTTTTTTCCAAAAAATTTAATATTTGAAATTTAAGTTTTAAAATTTTTTTCCCCAAAAAATATTTTTTGTGTATAACTGCCCTTTTTAAAAAAATTCGTATATAGAAGTGTATTTTTTAGAAAAAAAATTCGAAAAATTTGAAATCTGAAACTATTTATAGCATAATTTAACCTTTGAAATTCGTTTCAATAAAATTTCATTTTCAATTTAATTTAAAAAATATATATAAATATATATATTCTTGCGGACGCCTCTGTTGTGATACGCATGATTGGTATCAACTCTTTGGAAAAGTTTCAAGCCCTCGACGATTATAGACTGGAACTATATTCAAATCACATTTCTCTGTATGTTGTTTATGTATTGCCCCTCAGATAATTGTCTTTCGGCAAAAATGTTTGCTGCAAATCATCCTTGAACCATTTCCCTTTGCCACTAGACATGTACAAAAAATATTTAAAGATCAAGTTGTATTCCTATATTGTCTACTCAATTTCCACAATGGCCTCAAAACGTCTCCTGAAGGCTTATTTTTCTACCCCATTTGACCATGGGGATCACGGCGCCATCGAGATTAAGACCCATGCCACCTAACTTGTGAATGTGGATTTACTAAAGACTGCCTTGGAGTGATCTGACATTTTAAGCAATGAAGCAATTTGCTACTTTTGTAAAAAAGATAACACATAGCGATATATATGAATATAAATTGCTATCCCCAATATAACATATACTTGTAGAAAATTAGGAATATTTCCTGGGAGGCAATTAAATAGTGAAGATTTTTTTATCCTCACATCAATATGTAAGATAAACCAGCCTGCAGTATACTTTCTATGCTATTAAGGCAAGGAAAGAAGAAATTAGTGCATCTATTTTAAACATAGCAAGAAATTATTTAGAAGTTTTAATAAACTAGATTTTTACAATTTTTTTAAATAATTGTATTTTGATATTTTTGGAGGCAGTTATTGTATTTTTGATGCCTTTAATGTTGATATATTTTTGATGCCTTTAATGTGGATATATTTTTGGAGTGTCAAAATATGTTATTACTTCTTAAAAAATAAAGTAAACACCCTCAATAACGTCAAAAGATATACAAGAAGTTGTTGTATAAAGAAAGGACTTTAATGTTATCCATTGTGAAAGGATCTGGAGATGCTCATAAAGGATAATTTGATACAATATCTAAAAAATTTCATTTTTTGTCTGGAAGACACCATTCGTGTCCATCTAAAATTTATCGGAGTTGGTAAGCTGACAAGGAAAAACATATAATTAAAAAACAGCAGAAGTAGCCGGTTTGGTAAATGAGTCATCAAAAGAATCTGTGGAGAGGTCAATAATATGATTCAAATGGAGGGTGAGCTTTTTGATAAAAAATGGAATGACCTTTTAACCTAGATATGTGTTTCCAATTGTTTAAACATGATGAATATAAATATAATATTATAGGGAATTTTCTTATATTTTTCGCTTTACTTGAATGCTTTAAGAAGTCTCACAATCATTCAATTTAAGCGATGCATGCCCTGTTTGGTTTGATAACTTATTATCAACGAGAATCCAATTTCACAATGCCCTTCTTATAGAAGCCTTTGTCAGTATGGGCAAAAAACTAACACAATTCTAAATCTGTACCCCCAAGTGCATTATGAATTGAGAGGAAGAGGGGGTAGTCACTTGGTGATACATCCAAACTGTAGGATGGGTGTATAAGAACTTCCCGGAGCTATTAGCACGTCATCAATTATGTGTGCGGCCTGTCGATGTCTTGATGATGTTTTTTGTCTACTATTTATCAATGATGACTGTTTGTTTTCAATCACCAGATTCAAACAATGCAAGATTAATAGAAATACAAGTTTACGCTTTTCCGACTGATATATGACTTCCACCACGCTTTTTAATAGTGACGTCATAGAGTATAACTGTTACCAAGAGTAGTTATCTATCATCTTCCTTGAGTGATACTGTTAAACTACTGCAGTTGTAATCCATGACATATATTTATATTTTGGATATATTATATTATTGGAGTCTTTGTAAACCCCAGGTTTTTCAAAAGGGACATTTTTGCCGAAGGACAAAATGCCGATCAGTCATTTTGCCAAAGGACAGATTGGCGAATGTACATTTTGCCGAAAGGACATTTCACCAAAAGACAATTTGGAATATTTGGGCAAAAAAGATATTTTATTTATTAATATATGCAATTGTATCCTTTAATTTAATTTATAATGATCGTATGATTAATTAGTATTGCTCCTACATTCATTCAAAAAAGTACGAGGAATTTATTACATAATTTGCTTGTGTATAAGGAATTAAAAAAAACACATCTATATCAGCAGCGCTATCTTTCATTATTACGACAAGTTTGAGTGCGATTTTGTAAAACAGTTTACGTGTAACAGCTGGATAATTCAGTCTACCTCAATAGTGCTCCACGATTTTTACAATAAACGAAATATTTTAAACAAAAAGTCGTCATACCACGTTAAGGGAGTTATCACATTGCCCTAACATCTTTCACGAGTTTCAGTTCGTACAATTCTGACTAAAAACTCGGGCATGAGACGCGTTGGTGTAGGACTATTTGAAAAGAGCTGAATTTTCTGCAAAAACAGTAGTGTGAGCAAGTCTCTTCGGACATGCTTGATCGTGCAGATTCCGACCGAACGTTCATGGAATACATCGTAACTTGTGATGAAACGAGGGTCTACGAGTTTGACATACAAACAAGGCAATAAATTAATTGTAAAAGTTGTGGAGGACTAGTGAAGTATAATTACTTATACAGCTGTTGCAAAAAAACGGATATACATATCGCTCTCCAACTTGGTATCATAATTAAAAACAGTGCTTTCGACGTAGAAAAAAAAAAGTTTTTAAATTCATTCAATGAGGGCATGTTAAAAAAACTAGTTCCCGGTACTTTTTTAAAAGAATGTTTGTAGAATAGTTATGGAGATATTTTCTCACTAATCAAATTCGTTAATCCTCATTATATTAACACAACAGATTTGTTCACAAGCGGTTCAAATGTAGTTCGAATCTTAACTGCTGTACTACTTTAAACAATACGACAGCAATTATAATAATAAAAGTGTGAGTAACTTCTGTGTTATCAATTAATTATCATTCGACATCATGGATATTATCATATAGGAAAATACTCAAAAATGTCCTTTGAAATTTTCAATCGTAATAGGTTAGGTCTCTGAAAACTTTTTTTAAATGATTTTTTATAGGATATAATTACAATTTAAAAACATATTTTGTAATGAAATAGTTATATGAATCAAAACTTAAGTTAAAAAAAATTGATAAAAACAGTCCATCATTCAAAGCAAATTATTTATTAATTTATATTTAATACAGTTCCTTTTAATTTATTTATTCAGCTTATCTTTTAATTTTGCATACAATATTGAATAAATAAGAAATAAACCATACACTTATGTCACAGTATTTGAAAATTAAGTATGATTAAGTTGATTATTTGACTAATTGTAATAAGTAATTAATATTTTAATGTTACTTCGATAGTAAAAAAATATACATTTAAAAATAGTTGAGAAAATATTTTTGTACCATGTATTTAACCGGAGGTGTCAAGATCTAAAAGCAAGTACTTCAGAGTCAAGGTATTCCACACCTTGAAGCATAAATACATCAACTGCAGTTTACCAGTATGTTTCCAAGAAGCTGGGGGTTTTCAGAGGGATTTTGTTCGAAAGAGATTTGGGATCCGTCTTCGCCAAACCGGAACGGCCTTGATTTCAGCAATTGGTGTGAAATTGAGAAGGTTGCCTCTGGTAAATCTAATCCGAGTTTTGGAGTCTCTAAAGGCCGCAGTTAATGCAACCTGGGCCGATATGTCTACCAGCTTTGTCAAAAAGGCCTTTGCTGCTTTGAGAACAAGAATTTACATGTGTATTCAAGTTAAAGGATCATTTTTTTGAGAAATAAATCATTCTTAAAGTGCCCTTAATAACCACCAAAAAGTTTTTTTGTTGTATGAATTTTATTTGCAGCATTTGCAGCTCCTTGAATGTTGTCCGCCTGGCGTGCACCAGATACTCGTCCACCCCATGCAAGCAATCCTTGAAAATTGTAATATCGTCACACCCTAAAGATTTTTGAAAAGGGCTGCAAGAATAACATTAAGGAAATAGTCAATGAAAACGAATTCCACGAATAATTAATTATTCAATAATAAGCCATTGGTTACAAGAGATGAATCAATGACACTATACAGCTCGAACAATTAATTAATAATATTACAACTGAATCAAAAAAAAAAATTGTATTCAAATGAATACAACTTATTTGTAATATGTAAATATAAATAAAAGCATAAATAATACTATGAACACATCAACAGACCAGAAGGAAAAATTGATCCTTCTGCAAAAAAAGTATACATACTTTAGTACACTTTCTGTATCGTTGTCCTAAAGCAGCGTCATAGTACAATTTAGCAGTTTAATAAGTAGAAAAAAAGCTTGACAGACAGGCTAGAATAAGTTGAATGGACCATCAAAACCATTCCCACTTCTCCAAATGATTTCATAAGCAAAATCGAAGGAATAATTTACTCCATCCGATGCTATCAGGTCCCTTTAGCAGTACATATAGAGATGGTGGAGATATGAATGATTGAAAAACTTTTAAGAAAAAGGACAACGTTCACTTTTAACATAAGATTCTCAACAACCAAGAATCAAGAAATAGATTGACGAATTCCAAAGTTATAATAACTACTGGAATCATAAAATTTGTAAATTAAAACCAAATTTTTTCCATCGGTCTCCATGTCTGGACATCAATGATTACATTTATAATATTTTTTTTAATACAAACATGTGATGTTACATTAATCATTTTAAGTTTTAATAAGTTTTATTTATAATTTGTTTTCTATATATGTAGTAGACCTTAGGCATATGGTTTATTTGAACAAACAAACAAGGAAAGGGAAAAATATAAGCTTTGTTCAACTTTGTCGGTGTAAGTAGGGTTATAGAAATCGTGTTTTGGTAAAGCGCGCCCGCAAATACGACTTCCCCTATCTGGTTCCTCTGTTTTCTTTTGGACATAAACAAACCTTTATTCATAAATCACACCTGATGGCCGATGGGTAATTACGAACATACTTAGAATATATCTCAATTAGGATTTTTTAACAATACAACTTATCTAAAAATTTACTATATATAGGAGCTTTCCTTTACCAAAATATAGCTTTACTTGGTACTATTTAATCAAAATAATATTATCAAGAAAATATCTTAATGTTAGATATAATTTATTGTATGATACTAATAGTATTAAATATTAATTCTCATAATATAAAACTTTGGTTACGAATATCAATATACAAGGCAGATATACCAAATCGTAAATAGCATGTGTGTAAATCAAATGCAAATTATAATAATTTTTGCAGGAGCCTGTAGATGTTCATGCCTTACATGGGGACGTAAAACCATTTGCAAAAATAACAATCTGCCAAAGCAATCTTAGTCTAAGGAAGAAATAGTCTTAAATTTGGTAAAAATACTCACACTTCACGAGGAAGAAGTTGAGTATCATATTATGCAATGATGCAATGGTAATATGTGAGCCCCTAGAATATAAATTATCCTAAGGGACGTCTTGTATATTATTAATACATAATTTTCGTATAAATAACTGCATATAAATGCATATTATATTCTGTAAAATTATGTTAAACATAATATATTGTACGAAAAATATATTATTCACCCAAAAATCAATACTGAGGAAAAGTTGTTTATAAGATGCAAGGATACTAACCTGTTTTATTCCTTTTTTTATATAATCTCTTTTAACCAATCCAATTTGTTCTCTTTCAACGATTCCAACAACACTAGGTGTAAGTAATAAGTGGAGATGGATTATTTGTAGGAGCGCGAGGAGAAGACGTGATCAAGACAAATGCTACACCTAAATAAGACCTTTGTTAATATCAAATGTTTGTTTATGGTTTTCTGCTATAAAATCAAGAAGATTCTACATTGAAAATACGATCAGTGCATTGAAAAATATTACAACTATATTCAATTCATAAATATTCATTTATTATACATTTTTAATACAATTTACTCAAAAGATAGACAAGAATTCTTCTTCTGGAGGGAGATGTTTGCGCACACCCGATTAATTAAATAATGTTAAAAAAAAAAAAAAAAGAGCACACACATCAACCGTTTTTCCTTTTCGAATGGCTAACTTAATTTTTTCTTTACACACATCTCTTCTTCCGTAAAAAGTAAAGAACGCCAATGTATCATTAGATACCTATCAGCTATCTTAATTAACACATCATATACCCATATCGTATCTCCTCTTGCACGCTTTTTAGTACTCATTGAATAAAATAATATAATTAAGTAGACAGACGTTAAAAGAATTATATTAACAATATACCTATATAGAAATTATTAGATTACAATAAAAAAAAATTAACATCAATTCACATGCTTTGCAGCATAAATAAATCATTAGTAATAAATGACGGCTAATTTAATGAATAAAATGATGATTGATGTCTTGACTACTAATCAAAGAAGAGTTTCTACAAAATATAACGTGGTTTGAATCTTTTCTTTTGTCCTACTTCTTAAAGAACATGTAAATATTTCCGTCTTAAATGAAAATCTTAACTAGATTTAAAATTAACCACTCCATTAATTCAAATGTTTTTTAAATGTTATATTTTAAATTTTCAGATTAGACTTCATGTATAGTGTTCATTTTCTGATATTACTGAATTATTATATTATTACATTGACATATGACACATCCAGTCTTTTATTAAATTCAATTAGATCAGTTAGTGTCATGAAGAACGTGCATTACTTAACATTTACCATATCAAAATGCCCCTAATATCATTAGTTACTAGATGTAACGTTTATATTTTGTAAACGGGCTTGACGGCATAAAATTGAAATGGTATAAAATATTATGATAATGTTGGCTATTTGCTTTTGAATAAGTTATAAGAATCTCGAGAAGAGTGTAGTTTACTATGATTGTTTACCATAAAAAAAAAGAAATATATCAAGTTCTAAACAAGATACAGAATCAATGCAAACAATTTTACATAAGCGTTATAAATCTGACTTTTAATTTGGTGGTTTTTTATAGGTAAAAAATGTCCCCGAACGATAATAGTTCCAACTTAGTATAATCTCAGATATTTCAAAATTCAGAGAAATGAGGGAAAAACTGAGATCATTTTTTGATCATATGGTCCAAAATACATTCATTTTTTGTCCTGAATTTCTATGTACAAAATTTCACCCTTTAATTGTTCCATTGTGATATCAAACAACCATTTGCAGTTATATAGTATTGATAAGAATACAAGTATCACAATAGGGATTTAAAAAAAAAGTCGGATTCATTGGTTAGATTGGGGTCTTTAGTTGTAAGCATCAGGTGCCTATTATATCATTTTGAGGTAAGAAAAAGAACTGCTCTAATGAAGAGAACCTTTTAATCTTAAAAAAACGATAGTTCATGGAAAATATTAAGAAACTACATTTAATGTTAATGTATTATCAGGGTGAAAGTGTTAATTATTTCTCTCTGGTGAAGAAAAAATAAAGTTAATAGTTTCTAAGTGATTTTAAATTGTAAGTGTATAGTATAGGCATCCTTCACCCGATCTTTCTTTTGATATTTAATTGGTCCAAGTGCTTCGTCAAGATCGTAGATTTGGAAACCTTTGAGCATCCTCCATCCCAACTATTGATTGAGAAGTAACGTAGTTAGTGACATAAAAAAGTACATGGGGATATAACAATAAATAAGACTGAGTAACTTTTTAAAAGGAAAATGAGCATGCTTTAGCCAGGAAAACAATATCTACAGGGTAAAAAGAAAAATATACACAAATTAAATGGAAATGAATGTGGAAAAATGAACATTTATGAACCAAATGCAATTAAAAAGGTAGATATTACTTATTCAAAAATGATTGGGTCTGGCTCTCGGAAGACGCAACAAATTTAGGTTGAACAAAAGTGAAATAAAGTATACATTGACTGGAAAAATAAAGAAAATAAAACGTTATATGGTTTCCTCACAAAAGTGAAAAATTTCAAAAAAGTTTTCGAACTACTATCACCTAAACAGGAGTACATCAGGCGGATTAACGACTGCAAGCGTGGAGCTGGATTTGTAATATTCTCTCTTAAAAAAACCATCAACGTAATATATAGATTCAAGAATATAGGCTAGAAGTCGATGAGGGGAGTATCCTCAATATAAGCGGATTGGAAATTCTTATAACAGCTCCCAGTCCAGTGGAGGTAATAATAAAAAATGGAGCTGAAAGAGCCATGGCGTTGCTAAGGGAAGTTATGACGTAGTTTGGTGAGATTACCACCGTGGTTGAAAAGGTTTTATACTCCTTAACCCCAGAAAATGAGGAAGAGTTGGAGTTCTTGAAAATATTAAACCAAATAAGTTCTGGAAGATTAAATTTTCCTATGACACCAAAAAGGTGATTGCCGCCGGTAATTCTTGTCAAAAGAAAAAAGGACGAATTAATATCTGCCATGAAACAGATACAATGTTTTTAGATTCCTGAAATTTGGTCATATTAAGTACAAATGTTGGCCTCAAAAAAGATCATCCTATACGGTTTTCCAAATATATTTTCGAGCTGAGCTAGGTTTGACCGAGAGAATTGAAGGTGATGAGGAAAGAAGCACTTTTGAACAAGCTGCCATGTTAGAGGAACATGAGAGTATTGGAGAAGTCAATAGTGAACACATTCAACAGGTCCCAATGTGTGGAACTCAAAGTTTATCTCTATCACTACATACGGATAATAAAATTGACACCAACACACCACATAATACTCCACTCAAAGACGATTGGAAAATAGTTTTTTTTTAAACCGTAAGTTCCTGCCAAGAAACCACAGTTAAATTAAAAAAAATGTAAAGTGGATATTTTCATCCCTACAGGGGAACTCTCTGGGGAAAAAATCACCGGAAAATAATCAAGAACAAATTCCCAGATGTCCAGAGGAAGACGGAAATAAAATTGTTGAAGAAATCGACCTCTTGTCCACAAGGCAAAACTTTTTTTTTTGTCTGCGGTTGTTTCAAATACATCCCATCCCTCCAGAGGAGTTCTCTTGCTTATAAGAAAGTGCCTTGCTCGGGTGCTAATTAATTCTGACAAAAGGGGTAATTTCGTATCTGTGGATATCAATATCTTTGGAGAGATGACAAGAATCCATGAAATATGTGGCCCTAACAAGAATTGTAATAACTTTTTCTCTCACTTAGCGTACGAAAGGTTAAATTCGAGTATTATTATTCTGGGGGATCTCAATACCAATAGAAATAAAGATAGAGACTCAATTAACAATGATGGTTCACACAACTCTAGAAATCTTTTTGACATCGGAAATATAGTAAGCAAGCTCAGTCTTGTAGATACGGGTCTTTTTGGACGCAAAATAATCTTGGAATTACTTTCTCAAAGAAAAACCATTCGAAAGGGACAATCAGGAGTAGAATGGACTATTTTTTTGTTTTACCCGACATTGGTAGAGACCTGGTTGATTTTAAGACTCTCCCGCCCTATATCTAAGATCCCTCTCCAATCCTTGCCAAGTTCAAATAGAAAAGATCAAGTTCTGATTCTACGATATGAAGACACAGGAAGAGCTATTGGATCCGAATAGGAGCTGATAGAAAATAATCTAAAGTGTTCTCTACCCTTTTCAGTCTTGGAAAAAAATGTACAAAGCTCGAGAAAAATATATGTGTTAAGATTTAAAAAAAGAATGATTATTAAAAATCATTCATTTATTTTGAGAGAAATATTTTAAAACTTATAATATATAAGAACAACTAGTTTAGATGAAATTTTTAATTATGTAATAATCACGATTTTGGACTGAATACATCAATGTTCACTCTAAAAAAAAATTAATTAAGAGGGAATGCAAAAAAAGAAACTATATTTAAGCGTATAAATTTTTATTTTTCTATTTTTAATACATCAAAGTCAAGCAATAATTATTTTTACAAAAATGTACAGAGGGGTATCAAATAAGTATGTCTTATAAAGCAGAAGTGGATTTTTCTATTTGACTGTTTGAACAAGTTTTTATATTTACCAAAGCTTTTATCATTATTATTTAATCACTGATGACTGAACATATTAATATCAAATGTTTGATCATGACGATTTTTATTTCTAATTGGTCCGGATGAAACAATTTAATGCGACAATTGGTGTAATTTTATTAAGGATTTTTTTCTTAAACTAAGGTCGTTCTAGGAAGTTTTGTAGCAGAACAAGAAATATGATATTTTAAATTCCAAAATTATTTTGAATAGTGATGGATTTTTGGAATTTTTTTCAAAAAATTCCTCAAACGAAGCACCTCTCCTAAAAATATAGTGTCAATAAGAGTGTCAAAAGTCTTAAACCTCTTAGATTTGGGGGGGGCAAAATTTTGGTGGTCAAGTATACTATCTGCAATCTGATTGGTTGATATGCAATCTGAGTACAATCCCTCTCTTCTGATATAAAAGAGGACTATTGAAGATATTTTTATTTGTCTAGATGCATCCTCTAAAAAAGCAGGAGAGAGTCTTCATCGTGCTGGCAAATCATCTAATCAAATTTATCAGATTTTGAGACCTTTAATAAGGTTCATTTCTGTTATATATAACGTTGAAAAGATTCGACAGACTGGAAACGTTGATAATAAACCAAGAAGTGGAGGCCAGGTGTCCACTTGGATCCTGAATAACGTTCGGAAAGTTAAATAAAAAATTTATAGAAACCTCAAAATATTCATTGCAAAAATGGCTAAGTGGATCAACGGGTCAAGAGCTTCGATGAATCGAATCATCCATAAAGACCTAGTGATAGTTTCTATGAAGTTTTGTCATGGTCAGAATCTCACGGAAGATGCACGGATGAAACGGATTCAAAAAAGTAAAACGTTATTATAACATGGCACGCGGAGAGGAATTATAATCTTTTCGGACGAGAAGAAATAGTACTTGAATCGAAAATTCAAACGTCAAAACGACTTCATCATCAAAAGATGTATTCTTTGACAAAATAACAATTCCGTAACGGGTTAATAGTTCGGACCCTGTTGGTTTGGGCAGGGATTTCAAGTAAAGGAAATAAGCTTCCTTTGGTTTTTATTCCCGAAGGCCTCCGTATCAAGACGAGGGACTACATTTCATATGTTTTGGAGCCTGTGGTGCTTGCATGGTTTAAAGCCAATTAATCTAAAACGATTAAGGTGACCTTTCAGCAATATGGACCTCCAATACATACCAGCGTTCGATGCCATGAGTCGCTTAAAGCAAATATTCCTTTTTGAGACAAATCCATGTGGCCCCTTTTGAGTTCAGATCTTAACCCCCTCAACTACTTTGTGCTGGGCTATCTCAAGTCGAAAGTATAAACTCGTCAATAGTTAAATTTGGAAGATCTCTGTGCATCAATTCAGATGGAATGGGCAAAACTTCCCAAATCTATGGTACGTGCACATCTAAGGGATGTAGTCGATAAAGGAGGCAGTTATATTGAATAATTTATATAATATGAAATAAAATTTTATAGTTTTTTATATATATTTATTTTGAGTGTTTCTCTCCAGGATCAATCTATCCCTCAATATATAAAATTTAAAAAGGTTTAGAACTTATGGTCACCTCTGTATATAAAATGATAATCCTGCAGACACCCCTGATTCCATTCATCTCACGGCTACTTGCAGCTGATCTCCTTTAAGGACATATTTGTGGTAATAACATAAAAGAAAGCTGGGATACTTTTTCTCAATATTGAGACAGTATGATAAAGGTTATAAGTAGTATAATTCATATTAGTTCAGAAAAGTTATACAGGCCTTAGAAGCTGCGGTTTTTAAGGTTAAATGAACCTGATAAAAATCGCTTATTAGGTAACACTGATCATAAAAGGTACTGAGACGTCATGACGTGAAAATTATTTTTTTAAGAAGAGTGTAGAACGACTCATGTTACAAGAATAATGAAAAGAAGAAAGGGGTCCGCTGGTTAAGAACATGTGTCACCAACTGAAATTGAATATATTGATAATATCAAAATGGAACTTAAAGTTCAAATACCACAAGATCAAATTGACGAAATTTGTATATAATTATTTCATGCAAAAATTTAAACACATATTATACATACCAATAACTTGTTAGACAGTTTTTCACTTGCTTAATATTGTATTTGACTATTTAAAAATTCCTCTTAGGTTTTTCATTGAAGTAAAAAACTTATAAAACTTGTTTCTCTTTATTGTCTTTTATATTATTGTCACACATATATTATATGAATAATATTTGCGTTTGCTCCCTCGTTGTTTGAAATGGGTAATCTGAAGAAAAAATTGAAAAGCTGGTCTTCTCTACAAAATTCTTCTACTTGTCAGGGATACCATCATCATGTTTTTCTGTTCCATTTCTTTTACACCCCCAAAATACAAACGATTTTTATTTCTTTTTATACAACACTGGAAATATATGCTAACACTGAGACAACCTGCATAACTCCAGCATAAAAAGAAAAAAAAGCACACACACCAGTCATTTTTCGTCTACCTAAAGAAAATGTTCCTGTCATCATTTTTATAGACAAAATTGAAAAAATCCGTTTTTCCTTTCTAATTGCTTAACGATGTTTTTTCTCTGCAAAAATCCCATCCTTGATTATATTTAAGAGCTATTTTGGAAAAATAAATTTTTGTTCGGTTGACACATTTAATTGCCAAATGCATCACAGAACTACTCACGTTATGAGTAGAAAGGAAATAACGGGTTGAGTAAGAAAAAGAGACCCTCCATACGACTTGTGTAACTCTATAAAATGCATAACATACCTGAAACAATATGTGAGGAAAGTTTTCTATCTCTATTTCACTCCTTAACCTATATGAGTTATACTAAAAAACTGTAAGCAAAGGCTCAAACGCGCCTGCTACAGAAATGGGGTAGAAGAATTGAGAAAATTAATAACAATGACATACCATAAGTTCAAATGGCCTTTTGTAATATTTTTAAGGAAAAAAGTTTTTATTAGATCTAAATAGTCAAACATATACTTTTACAAAAAAAAAAAAAAACAGGACTCTGAAGTTCATAAACCACAGTTTTTATGAAATTATTTAAATCCAATACCAAGCATTTCAAGGCCTTATTTTATGTATAAATTCGACTATTTCAATCTAAGAAAGGGGTGTTTTTTTTCTTCATAAAATATGACAGTTTGGCTTATATAGTCATGTTACGTCATTATAGTCATTTCTTTTTACTTCTATACCCTTTGGAATATAACCACGCCTGCTCAGACTTTAGGTCAAACTAAAGGTGCTAAACCACCAATTTCTAGTGGTTCACTAAAATAAAGATCATAGTATTATTTTTTCGATCAGTAGTACAAAAATGACACATTTATTCGAGCATCTGACACCATGAGAATACCGTAGTACATATACTTTGTCTTCAATATCAATTTATGGAGTTTAAGCACGTAGAACAATGTTTTTACTTTAAGTTCACCAAAAATTGAGTGAATATGATAAGTGGCTGCTGAAAAATAATGAACTTAACAAGACAGGTCAACTGTGAAAATACAGTTTTGAGAAAAACGAGCTTTTATGAATCAGTACCATCACAAAAGGATGGAAAGGTATAATATTGGTCGTAAATAGTTTTTTTTTAGCTAGAGAATCCATTTATATTATCATTTTAGATGTGAAAATTCGACATTTTAGACATAGATTTCGATTATGAGCTTTCAAATAACTAAAGATGATAAGTTGAAGTACGCAAGCATGGCAAAATCTGACAAATGAATTTTTGGAGAAAATACGACTTTTCCAAGGTCCAGTCTTGTTTTATTTCTAAACTTCAACTAATTTGTCTGATACTACTTTCGATTTTTTAAGTGAGGTTTCCCCGCCCCCCAACTTTCATTTTTTAAATTCATGGGTAGTGTCGACTTCTTGTATGTTTTTAATGCTGTGAGTGTCTTATTGTAAAATAAATTTAGTTTCATAAATCTTCTATTTAAATTCCCCATTTAAAAATGCTACTTCAGACTCCCTTAGAACATAATTCAAAGAAAATTTGACAAATATATATTGATGTTCTCAACCTGCCGCAAAAATGGAAAAATGTAATAATGGAGTCCCTCACTTTTGTCGAGGAGGATATTAAATTTTCTGCTCAGTTCCAAATTTCGACGGGCTGTATTTATTTCAACTCTCCCTGTAAGGACTCTGGATATAATTTTAGCTCAGTCATCCATGCATTTCCAAGATGCCCAGCATTATCTGCCCTTCGACTTGAATATTCATCTTTTTCATTTTAGTGACAACCTTCCGTAATACTTGTTTGCCTACATTCTTTTTGAATCCCAAAGGGCAGGGAAAAGGCGACCCCAGAAACTAGGGTTATCTGCTTTGCTGTAGTTAGCGCTAATGCATAGATGGCTAGTTGTCTCACTTCTGGGAATCCAATAAGATTTCACTCTCACAGGAAAATTTTCAAGGCATCTTCAGCAAGATATGCTGCTTTTCCCTTAAGAATCCCCCGTTACGAGGATGAAGAATAGAATTATGCTGCAGACATTGTTCGATTTTTACATCAATGGTCCTGTAAGTTCAATCAACCCTTAACTGTATAGTAAGAAGATACCTGATTTTGAGGACAAGAACATCGAAGACATAATTTTTGTTTGTTTGTCTGTTTTAATTTCATCATCTTCATATTTTGTAGTGGCATACATTTGTTTATTTTAATACAAGTCTATAACAAACGTAAGGTGTTAATATTGAAAGATTAGGTTTTGATCGAGGGGGTTAATTTTAGACTATAACTTTTATTTATGATTAATTTTATCTCAATCCCTCTCGATGTATTTTATTATTATTTTAATCCTTATATTTTTGTATTAAATTTGAATAAAAACCCAATTAAAAAAAAAAAAAATGTATGCCTGGTGGCTTGGTAAAAAAATAATATCCTTGTTGTTCCGGTACATTTCGACAGAGTATTTAAAGTAATTTTTCAAGCTACATATTGCCAAGATATATCAAAAAATAAAATAAAGGATTATGTAAAAAGTGAAAGATTTTAAAATTAAGAATCAAATAAAGTGAAATTCAGCATTTTCTCACAAAGTTTTTTTTTTTTATCATCACAACTTTAAAGTTGATGATGTGACAAAAAACCAATATACAAGCAAAAGTTGTAAATGGATTTCAAGTTTATCAATGTTTCAATAAAGTTATTGATATACAAAAGTTTATACGAAACCAACTACGATCTACTTGAACTTTATAGGCTAAAATGAAATCTATTATTTTTTCTAATAGATAGGGTATTAATGTGTATCTCAGGTTGTATAAGTGCGATTGGTTTACACCAGAGGGTGTTGGAATCATAAGATAAAAAACTTTTTGTTTTATTGTTTAACATAGTATTGTTTGAGGGGTCGTCAAATATGGACATCAGCAAAGTAAAAAGTCACCCTATTCTACAGTTTGTTTTTTTTTTAATAAGGAGAAAACGAATGTCAGGTGTTTGAACATGTGAATAATGGTAAACACGATAATAATAAGACATGAACCCTTTGGACTACTTTATCTAAACGTGTCTACTAGAGGACTGGACATGTGCTATTCCTCACAGGGGTGTCCAGTCTGTAAGGGCTTCCATCAAGTATGAGTGGACCAAGCTCATGCTTGATAATATAAACAAGGCCTCCAAGGGATTTAGGCCTTCTATTGAGAAAATTAATAGAACTGAGGGCCTCATATGGAATCAAAGTTGTGCCGAGCACTATTTCCAGATGATTTCATTAAAAAAATCTCCTCACAATGACAATCATAACAACATGGAACAGAATCTTGGGCTGGAGGCTGAAAACAGAATATTAGTGTTATTTAAGCCATAGAACATTAAAATATTAATCCGATATCAGTTTGGCCTTAAAGCATTTTTTAAAAAATCAAGTTTGTAGGGTATTGCTCCGATTCAGTGCAATATTTTGGCATGAAAATTCTATATAAATTTAAATAAAAGTAAATATAAATTGATACAAACATTTCATCAAATTAAAAATAAATGAATCATTACTTTATCTTGATTATAATTATTAAAAAATGTGCATAAACACCAAAAAAACGAATAAAACGAAGGACCTTACTTAGGAGCTAATATCTTTTTCTTTTTTCTGGTTGTGTATATCCGATGTGAACTTTTAGAATATACCTTATATTTTAATTCTTTTTTAAAAGTTGCTTTAAAATAGGTCAATTTTGATTCATTATTGGTAAATTAAGTTTTTAATATTTATTTAGAAATTGAAATATAATAAGTAGGTTAGGTTGTATAAATACAAAATATAATTCTGGAAATAAATTAATAGCTAATGAGCTCACTTAGTCAATTTTGTTGTGTATGAAGCATCTATAAACTTGGTTAAATCCTGGAAAAAAATCTCAGTAATTATTTATTATTTGAGTAAAAATCATAAACTATTCAATTTTTTTCCGGAAACATTGGACGATACATTGGAAAAACATTTTAATCTGTATTCACGTAACCTGACTGGCTTATTATATTTAAATATCTTAATAAATTTTAAAAACTAAACTGATCAAAAATCAATCGTAATTGACCTTTTTTAAAGGAAATATAAAGTACATTCTATAACTTCAGCTAAAATATAAATAACTTTTTTTTTAACATACGTTGTATCTTTAACATACATATGTATTAAAAACGTGAATAGTAAGTCAAAGTTAACTATATCACATTACTTTTTCATTATTCAGCATAGTCATAGTGGAGACGGGGAATATACATACATAAAAATTGATTTCTAGTGATTGAAAAAGGTTCTTTATACTAATTGTAATAATTGGTTTATTTTTCACTTTTTGAAATATTTGTATCAATTTATTATTTGCTTTGATTTTCATCTATATTCCTATTTCATTTCAAAATATGGCACTCAATCATATTTAACCTTAAAAACTTGGTTAAAAGAAGGCTTTAAAGGTCAAACCTCTAAAGTTTTAATGGTTATTTTTAGTGTTCTACGGCTTAATAAACAATAGTAAATGTGGGTTTTAGCCTGCAGACAAAAATGTTGTTGCATGGTGTTCATGGTTGATTCATTTAATATCCCCTCTCTTCTTTCAATATTTTGTATATTTATAATTTATTTATTTATGGGAGGTTGGTCATAATTTTGGTTAAAAACATAAAAGAAACAAAAATAGAAAAAACCATTAAAAAATTAACCATTTTTAAAGTCTTAAAAACCTTCTGAACTTGTAATTGTACTATCCAGGTTTTCTTCACTACATCTGTTTGTGTCAATGACTTAACTTATCCTTGTCACTGTTGTATTATTTTTCCTTCTATTCTAAGAAAATGCTAAAAAATCATCTTTTTCAGCATCATTATTAATTCTCATCGGGATAATTACAATAAACTCAATCGTTTATTGTATTTTGGACATTAACATACAATATAGTCTATCTTCTCTGGAGAAGCCTTCAACAAACCACACATTGTTAGGGTTAGAAATACACTGGACAATTCTATAGTAAGAGAAAGTACTTATACCTAAGCCATCTTTCGTTATAGTTTAAATATGAAAAAGAAAGAAAAAAGGGTTTAGAAAATGGATGTAGAACATGTTCAACCAGGTTCAGTTATCAAAGTATTACTCAGGAACTGTTTCATGTGATTATATACAATTCCATACATTTGGTTTATGTGATCAGTTGTACTAAATGCTCAAAGCAATATGTCGTCCAAAACAAAAGAAGATTGAAAGATCGGATGAGAGATCATATGGCATATGTCGATTAATGTTTGGAAGCCAATGGCGAACACTTAAATTCGACAGGACATTTCAAATCAAATATGGAAGTACTGTTGCTTGAACATGGCGGGTCTATTAGATCCGATGCAGATATATTGCAGTTACTTTTGGTTCCACAAAAGTTGTGTATCAATCAATTGCATTCTAAAACACCCACTGGAATGAATAGGATTGAATTAGCAACTCTTGAAGTTTAATAATAACAGTTTCGTCTTAAAAAAATCACTTCATTTATAATTTACTTATGAATTTATTTGAGGTTGCGATCCTGGATGTGGAAATACTCCGAGAATTTTATCATTAATGTGTATATTATTGAAAGAGTCGGAGTTATATATATATATACATTCTTTTTTGTGAAAGCTTGGGGATTCAAGATTTTCGATATTATTCTTTTGGAAAAGGTCTCCAATGGAGAGCAAATCAATTTAATGAGAGTGATCTTCTAAGCATTTTCGTTTTATTGTGTTGTTTGGGTCAAGTGCGTCTTTTACAAAGTTAAAATATGGTATCCTTAATTATTTTGATAAGTAAATCGGTAAAATATAGAACTTCACCCTAAAATCAGGTATCTTAATTTGTTCTAAAATTATGGTCGATTGTGCATTTTTTAAGTTTTGTGTTACCTTTAGCTCTCAAAATTTATTGACCTCTTACTGTGAACATATATAATTTTTGTACCAAGATCGATCTGTATCTATCTTGCCTTTATACTGTTTCCCAGAACAATCCAAAATATTCTGGATTAACTCAAGGTGGTGGTAAAGGGTATAAAGAATGGTTGAGGTGAAGAAAAGAGAGAGATAAAGTGTAGGTTGTAAAACTGAAAAAGTTTCAAATGAAATCCATTTTGAGAGTAGGGTTCCGGATTCGGGATCGATGTTAATCAATGGAGAAGTGTGTATGTGCGGGAAAGAGTACATGGGAACAAAATCCTTGCTGAAATGCTTTGATTTGATTTTGTGAGGTTTTGCTCCAACGATTGTTCTTCTGTTCCTAGCTATGGGGCACAAATACGTGGACTTTTCTGTTAAGATCAATTAAATGATGAGTCTTATCTTTGGAATATTATCGTGGTCTTATCTTAAATTGGAAATTATATCGAGTGATTTTTTAGGTAACTCCGTTTAAAAAAATAAAAATAATATTCCAACTTTCAGCAATCAAATGACAATAAATATTATAATTTTTCAATATATATTATTTTAGAATAAAAACACTTATTGTCAACTCAAGTTATAAACATAATAAAGATAGTTTAAAAATGTTTTTCGAGGAGTTTAATTTTAGTCTTTAATATATATCACATAATTTATCCCATCTTCAACACTTAAAAAAGCTTTGGATCTTAAAAACAGTCAAATATATTAAAAACTGTATGGCCTTTTTCTAAAGGCCATGAGCCAAATAGGGGGGGGGAGGGAAAGGGCATATTTGGAACCAGGAAATAAAATTCTAGTAAGTTCATCATGTGTGGTTCTTCTACAATTTTTGTTGTTGAAGAGTGTAATTATTAATCGACAGCTGTTCATAATTGTTTACCGTTGCTTAACATGAGAAAGTTCTAGTTCAACTAATAACGTTTAAAACACTGATGAGTTAAAAAGAACCATGCACAGATGGCAAGAAAATACACCATATATTTGTGTATTAGCAGGATAAAGCTGTTAACTATTGCGTAATTTAAATAATATTATAAATATATTTTTGAACTTCTTTTAAAAAAGATAAACTCACTCAATTTCCAAACTATCCTCGTATTGTGTTTAATACAAATATTGGATAAGATGAAGAAATAAATCCAATTTTTATACACTAGAAATGTAATAAATAGGCATTTTATCTATAGATATATAAGTATAGAGCGTGTATTATATAATAGATGCTTTTAAACTTGAATTTGTGCAAAAATAAAATAAAAACCTGCTTTCAAATTCATAAAAAAGAAGAAGATCTTATTGAAAAAAAAAATATATCTATGTAAAATCAATTGGTTTATATCAGAAGCTGTAGAAAAGTGATGTATCGATAAAAAAAATTATAAATTAAGACGTAATATTATATAATTTACTTGAACCATTTATCAATACTTTGTAAATTGTATGTATCCAGAGTAAGGAAAAAGATGTTGTTTTATCCTCCCTTGAATCAATATGCAAAGAAAATATGTAAGACATAAATTGATCTTCTTGATCTGCCGCAAACATGGGAAATGGTAGTAATGGAATTCCAAATTTTTGGACAGGAAAATATGAAATTTACAGCTCATTTCTTAATTTCAACGGACTGTATGTAAATTACCTTGCCCTGCGAGGACTGTGGAAAGATTTTTCAACTGACTCATTGACTATTTGTATGATGTCCTCCATTGTCTGCTCTTCGACACGTCTTCAAGTTAAACTTATACTTTTGAACATGACAAACTACGTTCCTAGGTTTACTTACATTCTTTTAGGAATCCCCAAAGGAAGAGAAAAGTCTGCCCAAAAAACTAAGGTTTTCTGCTTTGCTTTAGTTAGCAATGAAATATAAAAGGTACATTTTAAACATTTGAAAATTTATCTGGACTCATCCCTTCCCCTACAAACTGGTTTTAAATCAAACACACACAAATGGGAAGTAATTCCTCTACGAACGTCTCTCTATCATCGCAGTTACTCATTACATTTCCTTACAAAAACTTCTTTCTAAATCAATATTAAATACTAAATTGTCCCCTGCAACTGTCCATCGTGTTAACAATGAAGATCTACGGTACCACTGCATTGCACGTGTCAAGGGACAGTTTCTAACCCCCTTCAAAAGGGAGAAAGGGTCACCCAAACCAAGCCTTTGATTAAGATAAAACAGAGGCATCCCAGGAAAAATCATGGATGGTTCTTCTCAGAGGATAAAATTTAGATCTTGAGGGACAATTACTTACATCAAGTTACAATTATTGGTGTTGCAAGAACTGAGGGTCAAGTTACGCCACCTTTTATTTTCAAACTGAGCGTCAAGGACAGATCAAAGATCTATATCAGTGTTTTGTGCACCAAAGCCTCTCCCTGGATCTGTATCATCATGAAAGAATTACATTGAATCTCGCAGAAAGACAGAAAACTTTGTCACACCAGCAAAGTAACAATCAATTTTCTTTATGTTGGGAAAGTGATGTACGTCATTCTGAGTTTTGGGCCTCATAACTAGTTGGAATTGAACCATATACACTATTTCGTCTGGAGTAATGTGGAACGGGGTTCCAATCGCGATCACCAGTGCAACACAAAATGAATTAGAGAGCTGGTTATAAGGAAGGAGTTCCGGACTTTGCCATTGGGTTTGTCAAGAGATAATTAGTACGTTTTCGGGGACGCTGTAAAGGTGTGATTCGAAAAAGTTCAAATATCAACTGGGGATCTTTGCCATATACCTGCATTTACCTGCTCTATGAAGCTTCTAGCAAATTGCCAGAAACTTAAGGAGGGCAGAGAAGACTTTAACAGAAGGCCTTATACAGGTAAGAATAACAAAATACGTAATAAAATGCTCATGACTGGCTTATGAGCAAAAAAAATAAAAAATCGAAGCCAACCACAACCCTTTTTAATTAGTTCCCATTTCTAAAATTACCAAAATGGCTTCATTCATCACCTCACCTTTAGTATTTTGACAATGCTGTGTATGGGGAAATTAAGAGAAAGACCTGTGGGACACCTCACAAAAATACAGTTGATAAGAAGTTGGGTAAATATGGCAGAAAATATCATGAATGAGTCGTACAAAGCATTTAGGTAAATGTAAAATTGGCTGAAGAGGGAGTGCATTAAAAACCCTGTTACTACACTTAACTTTTTACAAAAAGAATTAATGACTTTACTTTGGTAGTTCTTGAGAATCAGCGTGTTAAAGTTAATATGGATAAAATTTTCCAATATGGTTTCCTACACTGTAAATAACGTTTTTACAAAAATAATGATGAAAGCCATAAATTCATGCTGAGAAAAATAGTATTAAAAAATCATTAATTATTACTGCATAAAAGTGATATTTATCTCAGTTTTTTGGCAAGGTTAAAGTACAACATTGGATACCTACTTATTATTTTCTTTTTTTGGCATCAAACCATGCAAAATAAAAAAAAAGTATTTTTCTTATGAATAAAAAAATAATAATGAATGCTAAGGATTTTATACAAATATAAACATCATTATTTGGGATTTAATTAAAAGTTATTCTTTTTCATGTGTGTGAAGTGTCAATAGAATACAATAAAACTATGTGATGAGAGATATAAAAAAGGTTGCAATCCCGGTGAGCAAAAATAACACACCTAAAATACACTGTGGGGATTTGTAATATGGGGAAAAAGTCAAGATTGCAATGTCTTGTCAACCCTGAGATATATATTTATAAAAGTATACTCATCAGATTCAGCTGACAAAAATTTATCCGAAAAATAAAAAATCCTTGAGATGTTCTTCGAGTACAAACGCTGTGCTGCCATTATTTTGTGCCTACGTGGCAGTTGCTTAAATAGAGCTTAGGGAGCTTAAATTGATGTTAACAGATCTGGAGTTACGCTAAAATTTTAAATTGTGGTAGATGGTCCAAATTGGGTAATTGGAACAAGATTTATTCAGGGAAAAAAATAATTTTGAAGGCTTTTTATGTTTTGGCAAAGGAAATATTACCTCCTTGTTCGCCAGGTCTGAACCCTTTGGACTACTATGTGTGGGGCGTCTTGGAGAAATAGTTCAATAAATGTGTACACAAAACTCTTGACTCATTGGATCTTCCATTCTCGAGTTAGTTGCCAACATGGTCAAAGACTTCCTCATCAAGGCCTGTGCAAGGTTCATTGCAGGTTGGAGGCTATGATTGGAGCTGGAGATGGTTGGTTTGAGTGATTCACTTCCCTATGAATACCCTCATGTAAGGTCAAAATATTTGTGAATAGGTGAATTAACTTTCGGAAATAAATCTTAAAGACATTATCCTTAAATATATTGGACATACAATCCCAAGCCCTGTATATTATAACTAAAAGAAACAATGTGCGAAACGTGCTTATGGAGATTTCCTTGGCTTCTTAAAAACGTTCTTCTTCGTAGGATGTAGCTTTTGTGAATACATTACGAGCACGAACTAATATGGCATTATTCCGGGACTAATATCCCCGAATAACCCTTTAAAATTATTTCATTAAAATAATAAAAATAAAACTTTTAATCATTTAAAAAAAACAGCGTGGTCGATAAAAAAATATTAAGCCTTTGGGGGTAGGACTTGAAGTTGGTTTGACAGAAAGAAGACGCTATAAAATAAGAGTGAATCAGCCTAAATCCCCTCTACCCAATGGCAATCCTTGGCTGTTTGGGGCAATAGGAAAATTTAAAATATACTATATTAAAGTACACAAAAATAAGCAATTACCTCATTTGTAAATATTTCCCCCCCCCCTTGTAGGCCAACTGCCTAACTCTCGTATAAAAAAGCACGGATAGTAAAGAAAATCGTATGTATTTTGGGGATGTTAAAGTAAGAGACATAAAATCGAGATGGACATTAGGGGTGGACGTTTAAGGTAGATAAAACCATTTTTTTGGAAATTGATCAAGGGGTAGTGAGAAAAAGTTGATACGTACTGTTGAAAATCAATTAGTTGTAGTAGCTGTCATAAAAGACCAATACGGACCGGTACTAGGACTGATACATTTTAAATTATGCAATAATGAAACAAATTGAAGGCATTGAATGAATCATTATTCTATGTAGGCAAGGATAGATATCAGTAGATATAAATTAAAGTTTTAAGGTGTTCAAAAAATATTGATAATATATATGAGTAAATGTTCTTTTTTTTTTTTTTTTTAGAGAGGCTGTGATTTTGTTTAAGTTTTTATTTTTTTGGCATCCGAAAAATATTTTACTTTAAATTTGAAGATGATTAATGATCAGTTTTGATCTTGGGATTTAAGAAAAGTATTTACCAATATATACTTTTTTTGAATTGAGGTCATGGAAAGTTACATACGGCATGCATGGATGTTTTATCGAACTAACTTATTGACGAAAAAAAAAAAAAAAAACAATCATTAAAAATTTGCAGATATATTTTATTTAAACCTTATAATATTAATTATTTTAAGTATAAGATATTTATCCCTTCTCTATTTTCTTTTAACCACTCCCCTTTTATCCATTTGCAAATGAGGATTTGGGTGGCGAGCCCCAAAAAAATACAAAACATCGAGAGGTGGGCGGTTTGAATCAACTCAAGGAGGTGAGAGAGGATACAATGGTGGCCAATTCCATTTGCACTGTTTCCAACAGTTAGGCGCCCCAGGATCCTCTTCTATGCCGACATGTCAGCAAGTCCAAAACGTTGTAGAGGCAGAAGGGCTCTCCCATAAATGCCCAACTGAACCAGAGGAATTAAAGAAAGCCGCCCTCTGGTTTGGTTTCCGATTATTTAAAGGCTCACAAGGTCCGACTATGTGACTGCCTAGGAGGAGAAACTTTTTTCGAGGGTGCAGGAAAACTATCCTTATGGAAATGTAGTTTTCAAGGCGGTTGGTGCACCAACGCACACCTCAAAATAGGCACAGGAATGGTTGATCAACAACATTCCCTTCTGACCCAATAATTCTGCCCCTACCACCTTAATGTCAAACTCCTCGACTGCACCTTTTGACAGTATGTCGATGGCTTGTAGGGGCTGTCATCCAAATACAGGACCCTCAGAGACAGTATCATCCAGCAGTGGGACTCCATATCAGAGAACTGCAATCATATAAGGGATGTAGCAGGACAAAAGTGTCAAACAAGAGTTTAAAAGAACTTAAAAGACTCATACAAAAGAGTTTTGCAACGAAGGAGATGGGTTTCTTTTATTGCTGGTGTCAAAAATGGCCTCTCTAACCACAAAAGGCTTTTCCACCCACTTTTTGATAGCTGTCTTGACAGTCTGGTGTGAAAGCCCAAGATCTCTTGCATGGGCCCTCATGGACATGGTTAATATTTGCTTGGAATGTTTCTTTAACTCTTCCAGGCCCAGTTTTGCCTTCTGATAAAGTCCTTCTTCCTTTCGTACGTTTTGGACTTGATGACTTGATCACGTTCAAGTGTCATATTTTCAATTTGTACATAAGCTAGAGAGATCAAATTTGTTTGGTTTTGTAACTATTTATTTATACTTAAATATATTTAATGTAATAATTTCAATCAGTCAACCTTCCTTTATTACTGAATTTGTAAGTGTTCACATTTCAATGGACTACGTTGTATATTTATGAAATTAATTAATTATGATTGCATTATAATACTGAGTTGACTATTTTTTATTTTTTTTGTAAAAAAAGTGTAATTATTTTTACATCAAAAATAGTAATCCGATACTTATTAAATTTCATCAATTTTTTGTGGGTGTTTCCCCTATTGTTCTTTAAAATAATTTGGAGTGAAATCCAGTGGTCCTTTATTACTATCCATTCGGTTCAACTCTACTTAGTTATGTTTACTAACACTGTTTCAGATTTAAGCAGGGTTAAACTCAGCAAAGAATCTCGAGATTATCCGTGCGGAATGCTGAAAAAGTCTATGTGGGAAAAACTCATCTTCCGGGCCTTTCTTCTACCAAAAATTTAGACCCCCACACGAAGGACCAAACTCACTTTGGAGAACAAGAGACCTATGGGCTCTCCGTAGATAACGCTGATGAAGTACCTCCAGGAATAACCCCTCTTCAAGACCTTTCTTACGCGAATGATTTCGACAACCCTGCAAAAGATCAGACCCGTTGTATTCGATGACAAAATATACCCTTCCCCCCTAACTCTAGCGTGGACCCAAAGGGACATTCGCCATCTCCAAGTTTCCTGGTGTCCCCTCTACATCAATGAACTCGACCCAAGGTGGTTCAAGGTATCCATATCAACCTCGCTCCATGACAGAAGTCTTAATGAACCCTCTGAGGCAATCTAAGGATAAACATAGAAAAAACTCAACACTATCGAGAAGAGCTCAACATCAGTCATTGAGACAGGGTACAAATAGAATAAAAAAACAACCTTCAATAAAATGCATAGCTTCAAATATTTATTATGTCTAGTCTATTGACCTATCATGTAAACTCAATTTCAACAATTGAAAGAGCAAAAAAAGATTTTTAGTTATTTAAAAGTCATTTCAATTCCAGATGTAATCATTTTAACAGATACAAGAATTGATGATATTAATGCCATTATTTATGGCATATCACACATCCGTCCCCAATGACATGCATGCTTCTATGCCAAAACTTCAAGAGTGCAGTCCATCCAGCCAGAGGTGTTACAGTGTTAATAAAACTTTGTTGGCGTCTGATCCAGACGTAAATTATGTTGTTGTGAGTTTTGACTTTCTTGGGATAAGAACAATTTTGTACGCTATTTACGGAATTAGTTATGATTATCAGGGCTGGTTCTCGAATTCTTAAAAAAATACATACCGGCTCACGTTAGTACATGTCTAGTGGGTGGAGATGGGAATATTACACACAGACCAGAGAGTGATGCAAGCGGATACAGAGGGTCAAATAATAAAATCAATGTAGAAGAAATGGAAGACGTTATCAGTGAAAAAAAAAACCCAATGTGATTTAGGCCTAAAATCAAACAAAATACTCCCTAAAAGGACATTTAAAAGAAGTATAAAGTCAGGTAGAGAGATTCATGGTCGACTGGACTACATTCTTGCTAATCTTCGGGTGTTTAATCTTTTGGAAGAATTCTATGTTATACCTTCATTCATCTCTGATCATTGTCCATTAATTTCTGCTTTCAGGAACCCATTTAAACCAAGAAGTTCGTTCTGGAAACTAAATGTATCGCTCTTACCTCCAGGAAAGCTCTAGATGAAATATCTAAAACTATAAACGAAAATAAATTAAAGTAAGAAATGTAAGTATTTCACTGTAGGAAACCTTAAAAAACATGGAGTTAAGTGCTAAAAAGTTATTTATCTGACACAGTAGAGAAGCTGCCTTAGAAAGGAAAAGAGTGAGGATATGGTTAGAAAAAATGGTTGGCAAATACCTAGATACGGACTCAATGTTGGAGGAAATAACCGAATACAAAAGTAAAGGAGCTGTGGTTAGATTAAGAAGGAAAATAGTGGACTTTGAAATAAAGGGGAAGGTATCTTTCAAAAGCTTAGAAAATTTGCTGAGGAGAAAAAAATCTTGCTTAAGTTTGATCTCTGGTGAGATTTCTCAGAATTCTGCTGAGGTATTGAAGGAAGTATGTAGTTTCTACTCTAAACTGTATGCTGGCCTGACTGTACCACTGATAAAAATGTGCGACTTTTACTACTTCTGGAGAATTGTCACAGACCCCACCAATTGGAAACCCCACCTATCCAAATTATCGAAGCCAATAAGGACTGAAAGAGATTACCTTGTTAGTAAAGCCATAAAATAACGTAAAATAACCTTGGGATATAATTGATGTTTACACACTTTGCTGAAACGTAACAAAAATCGATTAATTTATCCATTGTGTTTGGTAGGATTGGAAAGGAATCAGCGGCTTACAACTTTAAAAAATTGCCCTTAGTCAAAATATTGCGATATTCATTAGTTTTTAAAATTTAAATTTTAATAAAATATGAAATGTATGGCTGTGTGAAAATATTTTCAAAATTAAATATAATTTAGTCAACTATTTGACTAATTCTAAAAAGTAATGAATATTTTAGGGGCAGAAAAATTCAAAAATTATATATCAATAAGTGGATTAGATGACTTTAACTTTAATAACCCCGGTGATATGGCGCAAGAAGTTTTGGCAGGCTGGGCGATCTGGTGCAGATCTAGTTTTACTCTTGTACTTGCTCAGGTTTTTCACTTTTAATTTACATTCCCTCTATGGATGAAGTAGAGAAATAAAGAAATTACACCTTCCAACAAGACAGTTCACCAGCCCACAAGGCCAAAAAATTGCAGGATATATTGGCCCCATAATTTCCTCACTTTTGGAGACCGTATTTTTGACCTGCAAACTGCCAAACCTGAACTTATACGATTTTTGTAGCTTTCAAATAATAAAAAATATGTTTCTACCCCATCTAGTTTGTTCGCTATAAATCTTTCAATTTCTTCCCAATGTATCAGCGCCGCCATGTATATGTAGTATTTAAATTGTGCTTAATCTGACGGTAGTAGGTCATAACGTCAAAAGACATAACGTCAACCGACAAAACGTCGACCGGAAAATATTACATTTCAAAATATGAAAAACAGTTTCCACGACATTTCACTCCAGACATTTCCAGCCTGAGAAATTTACACCACCCCCCTTACTAACAGTAAGAACCCCTCTCAAAACCCTATTTATAGCTCGAAATGTGGGGCTATTATGGATGCTGGTGGCCCTTTAAATGAGATGAAACACAAAACGGTCTCATATTTCGGGAGGTCTGTCAGGGTGTTAATGGAGGTGGGGTAAATTTAAATAGTGTCGGTGGGTTTCCTCACATTTGGGGGCCAATCCGTACCCGAAAACAGCTAAAACATTTGGTGGCACACATGGGTTGTTAGGGGCTCTTAGTGGATGCTTAAATAGTGGTGGTGGGTTTTATCCCATTTTGGGACATGGCAGTGACTGAAAACAGCCAGATTAAGTATAAGGGGGTTGGGGAGGGCCCATACTGGTAGTTTATATAGGAATGGTACTGCTGGTCTAAATTTCAGGCAGAAAATGTCTGAATGGGATATATTGCAACACCATCGGGAGTAGCCCTTTATTTTATATTCTTCGGTCGACTCTCTGTCAGTCGACGTTTTGTCTATTTGAAGTTTCGTCCATTCGACGTTTTGTCGGTCGATGTTCTGTCTGTCTACGTTTTGACGGTCGACGTTTTGCGAAAGCACCTAATCTACCTGCCTCTAAAATATAAAATACTTTTAACAATTTTTTAAATAATCGACTTTATTATATATAATTTTGAAACATTTTCACTTCACCTTACACTGATTATGTATTAAATATCATTTTATAAAAGTTAATGATAAAGGGAAAAAATCAACCAAATTAAAGCTATATTTTTTTTTTACAGTTAATCTTTTGAAGCTTTCTTCTTTAGTTTTAACTATAATTTCAAGCAAAACAAGATAAATAATTATTTCCAAAAATTACCTTTCTCTTTACTGGATTTTTGCCTGATCAGACCTACTTTGTAGGAACTATATTTAAGATAACTAAGTAAATTATATATTTTTTGAATGCTGCAATGCTATTTATCAATTCTTATTATCTTTAATATTCATATAAATAGTTACTTCATTTTGAAGAAAATGGCTCTGAATCGAAGTTATACCGAAGAACGGGATTTTTAAAAATAAGGCTTTAGAGGCCAAACCTACTTCAAATCAAAATTTTCAAAGTCATTTTCGTGTTCCATGCCTTAATTAACAATAACGAACATCGGTTTTTAGCTAGCCAGACAAAGGTCTGTTGTTTAGTTTAGTAATGAATTATTCATTATCAAGAATTTAATCTTTCCATTTCCTTTTAGTCTTTATGGTCACAAATATCTATTTACTCCAGATGTACTTATAAGTAATTTATCGTCAAGTAAACATAATATAAGAAAGCTTTTAGAATAATTATATTACAAATAATTTGATTACATATAAAAATATTTCTTCTTCTCTCCTTCACATATCAAATCCTTTTTAGATACCTAACTTTTAATTCATAAATTGGATATATGCTATTTTTTTTCAAATAATATTTTATCCTTACTTAAAATTATCTAACATTAAACTAGGTTCGACACTTTAATCCAAACAAAAGGTTATTAGCCAATAGAGAGTTTCTGAGGAGTTTTTCTGGGACGTGCGTTATTAAAGTTAGACATGTTGAACATTTCATAAAACTGAGTAGAAATATATATATTTCTCTTTTTTTAAGTTTAGAAGAATGTCAACGAGCCAGTGAAAACTATTACGACTACAAACCACCCTGCTATGTCCTTAGGATTTGTGGCCTCCAACGGAATGGTTGCCCCACTCATCTGGTTTCTTTTAGGATTCAGGCTCACAGCGGAAGAATATGCTAAAGACATTAAAGCTTACTTCCTCCTATGGGCTCAGTGTGCCATCCAGGAGGATGATGTGGCTCTTAAACAAGACGACGCGCTGGCCCATAAACCCAAAGCTGCTCATTGATTTTTTTAGCGATAAAATCAATTTCCAGCGAAAATAAATATGACTCTCGTATTTACTCGACCACAACCCTTTAGAGTACAAGTTATGGTAGCATGTACAGTAAGGTGGAGCTTATTTTTTTAATTTGAGAAATTTTAAGTTGAGAGGGTTGCAAATTTTTCCTTTTGTGCGAAAGACATCATATATAAATTTTAAACAGTTATGAAAAATATATAGAAGTAGGTACAAGGAAAGCTGCCCTGGGGAAAATTGCCCGTAGAAGATTACCCCGGAGACAAATTGACAGTTAGGAAAATTACCCAGGAGAAGACTGTCTGTATTTTGATCAAGCTTCATGATGAATAATAACACTTTATAAATGAAATTAATATTATTTATGATAAATATATAAGCATATTTGTTTGTTCCATCCCCCCAGGGAACTTTCAAGTGTAAGTAAATTCAATCCAATCTTCTATGGACTGCATCGAGAGGATTGGTAAGGAGGAGGGAAATAAATAGCTTAGGTTCTTTTTAAAAATGGTTGAATACCCTTCGCCCTGGGATTGACCCAGGGGTAGAGTGGGATTACTAAAAAGCACCGCCAACACATACAAGGAACCCTCTTAAAACAAAAAATAGTTCCTAGGCCTCGGATTTTGTGAGATACTCCGGGGGTACCCCTAAATCCTTAAACAACCCCCTAGCATTAAATACATTCAAAGAACCCCTATAAAACCAAAAAAAAAGTTGAAGCCCTGGGTTTGCAAATTGAAAACTGCATTTATTCCGTCTTTTTGCGACATTTAACTCTTTTTTCTTATAGATGCTACGTTACTTGCAAATAACAATATTTGTAATTGAATATTCATAGTAATGATTGTTTTTTCTTTAATTTTTGTAATTTATAAAGTGTTTATTATTCATCATTAATTTTGAACAAAGTACGGACAATTTTCTCTCATAAAATTTTCCTCCACGGCAGTTTTCTCCAGGGTAATCTTCCACGGGCAATTTTCTCCAAACTAGTTTTCCGTGCACGATGAAGGCAGTTCAACGGGTCCACAGATTTGCAATTTTACGATTTTTTCCAAAAAAAAAAAAAAGTATTTTGATCTGAATATCAACTAACCCTTTGGTATTACAACAAACTTTAAATAAAAAAAACTTAGTAAAATAAATTTTCAATGGAAAATAATTTATAATTTTTTTACCAACGTATGTTTCTATTTGGCCAAAAAGAGCAAGGAGTCCCATTACATGCATTTTTTATATATATATATCTATCTGTCTGTAAAAAAAAATTACATACACATTTGCAGTTATTTTTTTTTCCAAAATCTTTAGTAATGGTTAATTTATTATTTGAAGTAGGTAGAGCCCGTAAAATGATCATAAATTTGACAATTTTCTGACCTGGATAAAACATCCTTTATAACCGAAATTCAACTTAATTTTTACAAAATCTGCATCGTAGTCGTAGTTAAAAACTTTTATGGGGTAGTTTGAGTTGAAAATTATCATTTTAAAGTAAGATTATTATGGGGTAAGTTTAAAAAATATAACAACCTAAAGAATAAATATATATTTTTTTTTCAATGATAAAACTTTAATATATTTTCCTAATTTATTATTCATCTAAACTTTGAATATAACGATATAAAGTTCTAGTAATTTCAATTTGACATATGTTTTAAATTCAAACTTTAATAGATTATTTTTGCTTGAATCAGGAACATATAAGCTTCGATGATGATCTTTGACCACTTGGAGTACGAATAGGAGTTGCGATTCTTTAGATGTTAGTAGACTATGATATTCTTTAATGAGAGACCAAAGTTAGCAGGATCATTATCCACTTTTAAACGAATGATGGTATCAATAGCTTCTGGGTAGTCATCTCAATCATTTCATAAGTCAGGATCGTCTAAAAGAAATTTCTCTTTGAGGTGCAGACTTCGAAAAATTACTTTGATTTTTCAGTAGCGAAATCTTCATAGTTTTTGTATATGTATTAATTCATTTGAGAGAAAATAATGGTCTTTCTTGAGTTTCATTACTCAAATTACAGTATCATACTTATATATATTAATGGATTGCCATTTTTCTTGAAATCTTTTGAGCATTTGAACATCAGGAGAAGACGTAGGTCTCAAACATGACTGGAATCCTGTGCTTATGATCAATTTAATAATATGGTGCCTACATGCGAGAGATAAAATATATTTTCGTGTTTTTTTGTTTTGTTTTTTCAAAAAAAGAACACAAGCTCTAGCAGTCCTTCCCGTTCTTGAATTTGTTTTATCAAACCACATGCCTAGAATTTGATCACGTATTTTCCATCATGAAAAATTTGAACTGAATAACAGTACTCATAAATATTATTTCAGTTTAAAATAATATAAGGCTTAATAAATTTACTTATTGATTATAATTTAGCAATTTGGTACGAAAACGTGAGGGCCATGAATGGTACCGTACACGAACTCATGGCGGATATGTCCAAAGAAACACGAGAAAGAAATTTCAAATATTCAGGAGGAGTCTTGGACCATTGTGGATACCATACGGGGTACATCGAAGATTAAATAGTTTTACGTTGGTCTCTAAATATTTTTTGATTCTGTATAGTGGCTACGGAAATATGTCTCGTTAAAATTAAAAGTATTTCTTGCTCGGATTTCAACATCGAACCTGGTATTAGATGTGTAATATTTCTTAAATAGCGGGTGCAACCTTTTCTACTTGAATCCTGGACCTTTTTTTAAAATTTGGAATGCATGCTATGATTATTATATAATTCTTGAGAAGGGATCATCTTAGTACATATAAAATGGGGGAGGGGGGTGTTAAAATCAAATTCAATTTAGCCCAACTTTTCGAATGTAAGAACATCTTTTCACCTCTTCCAAATTTTTATTTTATCATGTGTACTAGGGTGTCCAATTTTTAAGCTGACCTCTTAATTTGATCTTTTATTATATTTTAATGAAAAAGTGTTATTGGTAAATCAATTGGCGTTTTTTGACCTCCATAGCTATTTGAAAATGATTTTTTTTTTAACGACATTCTATGTTTCGTAGGGATTCAGAAGTTTCTATTTGACTTATTTTGTCCCAAACAGCGTCTTTATCCATCCACGTCTACAAAGATAAATAAAATAAAAAAGAAATTTGCACTGGTATACAACATAAGCAAGCATTATTTCACATTTTCAGACCTCTAATATAAACAGTTCATCAGCGATATGAATTGACAACAATAAAACACACATCAATCACGCCGAAAATCCAGCTGATTATATATTATCAGGTTAAAAGGTAGTATCAAGTTGAGACAACAACTAAAATCGAAGACATGCAGTACATATAATTACAATTATATAATAAAGAAAGCAAGCCAGGAGCACTAAACGATAGTATGGTAAAAAAATGATAAAAAAGTAAACCTATAGAAAAAGGATGTGTCTTCAATCCCTACTGTGATGTTTTTTGTATTACCTGATAATGAACTTGACGGTTTAATAGTGTATTTTTGAGACAGAAGGAAAATATTTAATTAGGTCACAGGCATATTCCCACCTTGAGCCCTGCAAACGCAGAATCTTTAATAAGAGTACAATTTATCTTGATGCAGCATATGAAATAACCTTCCTCAATTCTAGACCACAAATGGTCGATCCCTCAGCTAGCGTTTGGGCTTTGAGACCCTTCCAATTACTTAACACCGATTTTAAAGCCGGCCCCTCATTGGAGCAACAGTTACGAATGATGGGAACACCAAACAACACCATGGCCTTGAAGCTGCCTTTTTTCTGTTATCTTTATGCTTCACCTTATCAGTTCTTCAGTATTGCGATTACAGGGCACTCTATTCATTCCATCATAGGTACCATTTAATAACCAAATATCCTTATTTTCCATTCTTGTGGTACTCCTATTTTTCAGATATTATAGCTGCAAATCATTGTTGCATCAACCGATCCTAATGTCTTACATTAAAGGGGGGGATGTAATATTTCCTGTAGATTGACGTAAAAAAACGCAGTATCGATTCTGATTCAGAAAGCACTTTCTTGGCTGCGATAATGTTTAACTCTCTTGGAGTAAAAGTCTCTTGTAAAAAAAGATCCCAGAACCTATGAGAGAGGTTATAAATATGAGTCAATTTTTTTATACATTTCTTCGTCGGAAGCTTCGGCGATGCCAAAAGCGTTCCATGAACCACAAGTGAATGTATGTACGAATAAAGATCCTCCCATCATTATCTCTTCAATATCCTTTTTGCCTCTATATTTTCTTCTTCTTTTATTGGTATAAGAAATATTTATATCTCGAATGATATGCAACAGTTTACTAAAGAGTTTTTCACAAGAAAAGTTTGAATTATATGAGTTAGGTAGTTTACTTTTAAGAAAAGTAATATCATCATCCAAAGGCAACAACCATTTGGGGAGTTTCAAAGAACGAAGAAGATTTCTCATTCGGCCCATATGTATTGATAATAGAAAATTTATAGGTATCAGTTGATAATTTTATCTTGCGCCAATCACTTTTATCAGAGTATTCCCATGGCACACTGCATAGTCAACAGATTTGGAAATAAGGTTAAGAACTCCTATCAGAGGTTAGATCCAGTAAAGAAGAAAATACATTTTTTGAGACAACATAAGAAACACGATTCTAAGGAAGTTGAAGATACTTCGGAACATATATTATCTGTAGACATACGATGTCAGGAGCATCTAAAATGATACTCCTCATCAAAGCATGCATGCTTCTTCTCTCTCTTCCACCTCTCGTATTTAAAGAAATAAGTTGCCCATTGTAATTTTATAATGAGATCTTTTGATCAAATTTCTAAATACATTTATGTTCTTTATCTGTCATTTGATTCTCAGTCATTTAATGTTTTGAATCGTTTCTCGTCTTCTTCTTTGGTTCGAAGTATTGAGGTTTGAAATTGGATTGCTGTTTGAATCATGTCTTTTCATTTTGTTAAATGATTGAGATCTGGTTCGAGCCAAGGAAACCACATGCTCCTATAAAGAAAGTTTTTAAAGTTTAATGCGGTCTTGAATGATAGTAGCAATATTTTAGCCCATCAACATATTCTGATTCCCCTTTACCCCAAACATTTGAAATATAGGGTAATGCTTCGTTTATAAGCGAGTTGTCTTTTGTTATTTTTGTCCACAAAGATTTCATATTATCATCAATAATGTAACTTTATTGAGTCTCATTATCAACTAAATGTAACGGCGAAGTAACACTATCAGCCTTTTGATCAGAGTCTTTGGTGAATCAGATTTTATCTCCTTATTTGAGTCTTGCGAGTCTTCAAAATCATTCACGACTTATAGTAGCCAACAGACTTTGTCTTTCCCCTTAGAAGCAGACCTAAAATGCCCGAACATAAAACAATTTACGCATTGCAGCGTGGGTCCGAGGAATTATACTGATTACATCTCCGCTCCTAAAGGAATAAAAAAAAGGGATGTTGTTTGGATTTCCCTCTACAAACTTTTCCTGAACTTTTAAAATTTTAATGCTGAAATCCTGAATCATTATAAAATAGAGAATTTCTCAAATATTACTTTTCAGTACTGGTTGAATTTCCAATGTGAAATGAGTTGATCTCTCAAAAAGGTTCAAGCATAGTCGCACTGTCTTCTCACAAACTTTTCCATAGCTCTACTTGAGTTTTATGTCAAATGCATGGTCTTCATCTCTAGCGAGGATGAGTTTGAGGCAATCCAACAAAACTTTGAACGGATAGTCATTTTCGTCTTAAATGTAAAACCTGCGCCCTTAATGGGTTAAGATCGATCTCAACTGTTAATATAATCTCGTTCGTTATTCTCTCCATATGTCTTGGGTTATAATGAGAGGACAATATTTTCTATCCCAATTAATGTTGTGCACTTCACTCGGGTTAAATATAAAAACTTCCCTTGCAATTAAAGCAAAATTGCCTCGATGCATTTGGCTTTTACTTAACGAACATATTTTATCAAATCCCTGAGCAAATAGACTTAAGTTTTTTTATTCTTTAGATTAATTAACTTTAGCATCCGAAATATATTTAAAAGAAATCGTAAGTCATTTATGAAATTTGAGTTGAAAGGTCCACTATATGACATTATTTTCATCATTTACATTAGCTTTCTTCAGATTTGTGTTTACAACACTACTTTAGGACATTGTTTTCAATTACCTTATTGTCAATAGGTATTCTAATAAAGGAATCAAGAAAAATTGTGTCCTTGTCTATATCCTAAAGAAGGTGTTATTTTCTCCAAGAACAACTGCTTTCTTAGGAGCCACATAGAAAATGTTTCCATCCATAACAGATGACAAGGTAATCAAAGGAGAATCCTACAACGATTGCCCTTTAAAATCACTAAATGTCATTCATATAGAAATATAGGATAGACAACGATAAAGAGGAAGACAAAAAAAAGGTGATTGTTACTATATATATATATATTACCTATTCACCTATGAAGAGTAGCACCCAAGACATTTAAGGTCCCAAGTGATAAACTGGAATTAAATAGAATAGGAAGATTGAAGGAAAGAAAATTTCTTCACATGATCCTTAATGATTCCGAAAAGGATTTTCGAATCGAAAGACAATGATCTGTCCCAATAATGTAGCTTTCAGATAATTTGGATAGGTCTTTAGCACACTAAGATGTATTGTTACACAATAAGTCAGTCTTAAAGCCACTTTAATAAGTAAAAACAAAGGATTAGCAAAAAACAAGTCTGCACTAGTCAAACACATATTTTAAAGTTACGTTGTAGAATAACAAAAGTTTGAATTGGATATTTTCCGGGCCGTCACAAAGTTTTGGAACATAAATTTAATTGTCTTTTGAGATGTGTTGATTAATTTTATGCCAAAGTTGGAATAACACAAAAGAACAACTAACTTTTTACTATTTACTCAACATTTATTTACCAACTCCTTACGATAAATATTGACGAAAATGGAGCAAAATGGCATAAGTAGCTCGTTTAGTCTACGTCGGATTTAGCCATTCTTATATTTTAAAGACTCTTAATGTCTGCAAAACCCCCGTCTGGAGGGTCAGGGTTAAGGTCAAAAAAGGTGAAGACAACAGTGATCGTCACATAAAAGGAAGGTCGATCAAATTAAATCCTGAAATGGCAAAACATACTATTTGAAAAATCCGTGGATGATGATAACTGACTTGGTGAAGAAGCAGTCGGTCAGCCATTGCACGGTATCCAATGCCGTAAAAAAACTAATGAAAAGACTCTCCAACATATTGATCGACCCTCTTTCACTCAACAACAGCAAAAAATTACGATTGAATTGGTGCAAAAAGCTTTACAATGAGTTTAGGTTTCATGGAAACCGAATTTTGTTCTTCTCAGAAGAAAAAAAACATTGACAGTAGATCCCGGGTACAATAGGCAAAATCATAGGATCGTATGTTTTGGAGAAGTCAGCTTCAACCTCTGTGAAGTGTCCACCACCAAACATCTGACCCTAGTAATGATATTTTGCATTATTTTTTCTGAAGGTCACAAAATGAAGCCAATTTTGTTCCACGTTGAATACAAGTTGACTAACCAGGATTACTTGATTATTTTACAAACAAAAATGCTTACCTAGGTTCGCAAGATCACAAAGCAATCAAAGAAAGCCGATTATTGCTTTCAACAGGACGGGGCTCCTGCACATACGGTAAAAATCGTACAGGATTGGACAGTCAAAAAAATAAGTTCAGGCAGAAAGACTTCTAGCCACCGCAGAGACTCGACCTGAATCTCCTTGATTACATACATTATGTGGTGGTGGGGGGGATTTTAAAAGCAAGACATGTAGACAATGTCGCAGTAGTATTGAGTCCTTAAATCAATCGGTTGGGAAAGAGTGGTGATCAAAGTTGAAGCGCTACTTTGTCAATTTGTCCAAAGCGTTCCGGAGTTGTGTGGAGTGTCTCATTGAAACCAAAGGACCAGAAATCCCTAAATATTATTCTCTAATGAGTAATAAATAAATTCTAATTAAAACATATTCTCTAGAATTTCATTAAGAGCCAATAGGTGTAATCAAGTGTTCAACGTTCATTAGTTCCAAGACATTCTGATAGTTCGGTATGTTGCTCAATTTCAAAAGTTACAGGGTGCATAAAAGATGCTCTTGACCCCGAAAACTTGTGCTAAAATTAAAGTGTCGCATTTTGATGAATGTACACCATTCCTATAGTATAAAGTGCGTGTGCTCATGAAAGAGGAGGAGTCGAGAGTTTGTTCGGGAGTTTTGAGCAGTGATGCTAATTGGGGGTATTTTAGGGATGTTAAAAAAATAAACCGAAAATCAACATGGTAAACCAGACGATATGAAGAATGTTTTGGATATGAGCAAGTAAGCTGTTATGATGTTTCATTAGATCAGCTACAAGCAGCTGTGCCAATGTGGAGGGATAAGGAGACGGAAATAAGCAAAGACATAGGAAGGAACAACTCCAATATCAATCCTCAATTAAACTCTGAGTCCAACAAGGACATACAAATATACTCTGCAAAAAATCTACAATGTTACTTTTCGTCTGTTATAAGCATCCACAAATATTCAATTAGGTTTTGAACATAATTGAATGTAGTAGAAAAAAAGTTCCCTTCTCAAGAATTAAATTATAATGCAAAAATATTTAGAGAAGAATTTCATTTTTCAGTTTGCCAACTCAAAAAAAAAAAAAAACGGGCTAGCTAAAAAAATAACAAAATTATTATCATGACTTATAATTAAAAGTACTTGTTGAACACAGAGTAGAATTGGGCATCGACATTGGAGTAATTCAGACAAATCTCCTTTTGTTTATTTCCTTCTCTCCTTCCACCCTTGCCAGAGCTGATTGTAGTTGATCAAATGAAACTTCAAAACATTCTGGAAAAAAATATTTTTTAACTATAAAATTTGGGCCAACTATTTTCAAGGGGGATACCTACAATTTTTTTTTAGAACAATTGCAAATTAAATTAATGTATAGTGTGCAAACTTATACTGAACAAATAGCTTAACTTTGCAAAATAACAAGGCTTTATCACAGACATTGGATATTTTTTATTTATACATTCTTCTATATTTCAATATGATTTCCTTTGACTTCCAACCTGTGCATAAAGGTACCATCACTTCTTTATGAGGGCCTCTGACATACCCCGTCACTGCTCTTCAATGGAGACCTTGAGGTCCTCAAATTAATGTGAGAGGTAGCATGGGCTCTTTTCGCCACTACACCCCAAATTGCATATTATAGGGGGGAAAAGTCTGAGAAGTAGTACACTGTAACCAAGTTAATAATTTATGGTTTCTCTTGAAACAGTTGTCCTTGGTTGATGTTGAAAGCACTTGTCGATGTCGTCGTACATATGAAGCCTTCCCTAAATCTTTCAATTACCTCATCATCATACAATCACTGATATTGAGAGCCTTGGCTTGCTTCCTCATCGACTTGGCAGGACTTTTGGTAATCGCAGTGTCCAGATTCTCCATGATCTTGATTTTCAGTAGTGTATGACTCCTAGGGGATCTTTCAAGGCTCTGACTTGAAGCCATCATGCTTTTAATTATGTAAACAAGACTATGAAAGCACCCTACGATCGTCATGATCTCCTGGGCACAAATTTGGGCGTGGAGAATATCAGACACCCGTTGTCTGTTCGCCTTTATGCTTACACCTGTTGATATTTGAAAGTTTGTATTTTATTATTTATTAAGTGGAATAGTCCTTAATTTCAATAACACAACCTAGTATTTTAAAATATTCACCCTAAAGTAATCCAGATTGATTTTAAGTCAAGTCCACGATTTTATCTTGCACAATGTATTTCAGAAAAAAATCGTTCTTCAGTATATGTTTCCCTTTAGTTACAGAAAAACTGAAAAAATATTTTTGACCGTGTTTGAAGTAATTTTACCATAGTGTACACGAGTTACAATAGGATATATAGTGTAGTTTATGACTTTTAAATGCAAAATTCCTAGAAAAAACAATGTAGGAAAAAAAAAAAAAAATCCTTATTTTTTTTTCCAATAAATATATTTCTTTATCATTTATGTGATGTTCCGTCTCAGCTTTGACATATTATTTTCAAATATAAATAATTTTCATAATATGTTAAATTTATGGTTGTATAGTTTTTCAAATTAATCTATTCCTTGAATGTTTATTTCTGCATTTGAAGAAGTTTTTAAAGAAGATTAAATATTAACAGAAATGAAACACTCTTATTGATAAAGTTTTAAGTTAATTTTATTTGTAATTTGAACACGAATAGTCAAAATTCAAAAGGATGCAACGATAACTTTAATAAAAATCTTTATTTTTAAGATAAAGTAGTATTTTGGAAATAAATAATACAAACATAAGATTCATGGTCATTTTTTAGCAAGTACGTAGGATTACAAGCAAGAAAATTACCCTTGGAAAAATTTGATCATCTCCAAGGGGCAACAATATGAAAACCATAATTTAACAAATTTCAGCCCAGGCAGATGTGATTGGCGTAGGATAGCAGGATAACCATGGGCCCTCATTGGAGGTTAAAAACTGCAATGACTAACTTTAATAACCCCTTTCATAATCGGCTATGCTTCAGGTCAATGGTTTGTGGGGTATATACTTGGAGCCTCAAGGCAGATTAAAAATCACCAACACTGCTTCAAGAAGCAATAGTGTAGAATCCCTTTTAACTTCCTAAATCTTAACTTATTAGGGTAACCGTTGGACCTCATGACATGTTAAAAACCACTGTTACCCCCCTTAAAGAACCCCTTACATAAAGTATATTATATACTTTAGGACAACAGATTATGCAATGTAAACTTGTGCCCTCAACGCAAAAACCACCATCGTCGCTTGGAGAACTCAGATACCTTGTAATTACGTAATATTTTTTTTACAAGGGCATTTGATACGACAGCTTTCTACAGTGGAGGAATTTTAAATCCGGAAAATTTAAGGGTAATGTATACTTCAATTTATTTCCCAAAATTGATTCAGCAATTAACAAATCTTATGTTCTTATATGACGGGGTTCATAGTGAAGTCAATCCCTCAATACAACCACCTTTAAAAACTACCTTTTCTGATGTTCAAAGGGCTAAAATAGTGATGTTACCCGAAGAGTGGTATTCTAAGCGCAAAATGGTCCAAAATATGTGATGTAAAAAGACAGCTGTTTAGGCTGTCATCTGTAATTTTGAAAAAATTATACGGACAAATAGAAAACAGTGTACCCAAGGAAAACTTCGAAAAGAGATAACGCCATGATGAAGTTGACTGTTTCATATCTCCCACTAGTACCTGAAAAAAATTCCGTTTAATGTGTATTCGAAAAGGGTGCAAAGTAAGCACAAGATCGATTTTTAAACATTATAACTGTATTTCTTTTATAGACAATACAAAAATCGAAAAGTCATACACTACAGCAAAACTGAGGCCATTCTTTGAGGATTTACACGCAAAATATAATAAATATTTCAAGTGTTAAGTAAAATAAGTTACCTGACAAGTATACCTCTATTGTTTAAGAACTTTTTTGTACAGGGTAATAGAATAATAAATTTAGATATAGTGTAGGAGTAAAAAAATAAAAATATTATTATGAAAAATTGTACACTTGGGCATTGAAAACCTTATAGTTCTATAAAACCAATTATAACAAGGGTTACTTTTTGGACAAGAATATTTTTATACGTTTTAAAAAAGTCGTATAAAATCTAAAAATATAATTTTTTGATTTTTAGAGTTTTCATGTCCATAAAAAAAAAAACCCAAAAAAATATTATGTAAATTTATAATATCTTAAAAACATTTTTAACTTCTTTAAAAAATAACTGAGATACCCTTTTTTCCAAATGATCTTTTTTATGAAGGTAATTAAATAATTATGCCTTTGGGGAAAAATATTTATAATAATATTTTCTAATTAATTTTAATAATTACTTACTTTTTTGTAAAATGGGACAAATTTTTCTTTGCCTTTTTTAAAATATCTTTTTGGTTTAACTAAAATAGGTGAATTATTATATTTTCTTATACAAATTGATTCTATAAAACATAAAATTTTTATGAGGGATGCTGTAGGCAACTGGGATTTAAGGTCATCTTGTTTATATTGTCTGATTAACCCTGGTAATCTTTGTCATTTTTGCCCAACATATTTAGACGATTCTAAATCATATAATGTACTAGGATTTTGAATGGGCTCTTCAAATTGATCATAAGTAGAATCGTTGCTAATGCTGGGCTCCATTCAATTAAGGCTCTCCAATACGTGCCTAACCAGAAGCAGAAAAACATAAATATTGCTGATAATAACTAGAACACAAGTAATTTCGCTTGCTTATTGAAGAATATATAAGGCGTCTTCAATTGAATTGTTACGAATTACGAGCAGAAGAGCATTGATTAAATTATTTCAATAATCTAAACTGATTGTTTATATTTCTCCAAATGGAAGCCTTGTTAAAGTTTTTCTTCGAGGACGACTCCACTCTGCCCAAATGCAAATAAACAAGGAGTAGACACCGTCTTTTCGTTCACAATTTTCTTGATTCAACAACATAATAATTACTTTAACAGCAAGTATATAATCATTTTCAACAAGATATGAGTTGATTAGTTGATATAAGACTTACCTTTCCCTTTGAATTTCCTCCGGAAAAAATAGATAATAAAGATCTTGTTTATCACCATCATGTTGAAAAGACTCATATTTAGCTTAGACTGGTATTAATAACTTTCACTGTTATAATTGTCAGCATGAATAATATATTTTTTTTTCCCCCTTTTTCTATGTCAATTATTTATTTATAAGGCTCAAAGCAAGTTCAAATAATCTTATGGGGTACTTTTTCAATATTGGACGAATTATCGACAATATTTAGCAGCATATTATAATCATATTCTCTTTGGGTGTGGCAAAAATTGTATATAAAGTAGCCAAAATAAAATAAATTGACAAATTTAAATTAAAACACCATTTCTGGGCCAAATTAAGAATCTAAAATCAAATAAAGGTTTTTAAATATAGCAAAATGTCTTGGGTATATGAATTCAACCCACAAATTGGAATAGTATACTTATATTTGACACAATATGTCCATGAAATGTTAGGTTAAGATCTTAAATGAAGTAAGATTTTCTCCTCCTTCCCTTGGTTTTTGTTGAAAATTGTTTTTAACTTTGATTTATATTTCGACATATTAAAGCATAAGCAATTAGTTACATAACTCCCTAGATAAGGTACAAGTCGAGAAAATGGCACTTCAACGTGATTGACAAATTTCCATTCGCACACTACAAACAGTTGGGCGTCTACAGGACCACCTTCTACCCCAGTAGCAAGTTCTAAACGTTGGAGAGGTTGAAGGGCTCTGTCAAAAACGTCAAACTAGATTGGGAGGAGTTAAAGAAAACAGCTCCAGCCAATTCCCTCAAGTCCACGAGGACCCATGCAAGAGATTTCGGAGTTTCACACCCCACTTTTCAGAGAACTATCACAAAAGTAGTGGGAAAGAGCCTTCTGAGTGCGGAGAAGCCCTTTTTGACACCAACAATAAATGAAACCAATCTCTTTTGTTGTAAGACTTTTGAATGAGTCTTTTGCGTTATTTTGAACTCTTTTTGCCCCTTTGACTCCCCTACAACCCTGATGCTAACCCTCTCAACCTCACCCTTTTGGATTCATGTTGAGGGGAAGGACTGCAGTGTCTGTCATCCAAACACCACGGCCCTCAAAGCCAATGTCATCCAGCACTTGGATACATGATAGATAACTACATCTGCAACGGTTGCCAAGCCTTCTGGAGCCACCTGGAAGCCATAATTCCCGCTAAGGCGCCTACATTAAATACGGGAACTCAAATACAATTCTATATATATTATTAATTTTGTTGAATTTATATTGTTAATTAATAAATTATATCTTGTTGAAGTTTAAAACTCAAAGTGTTTACATTTTAATTACCACTCAAAACGTGCATTGCAAATATTAATTTGCATCAAATATTTTGTGTATGCTTTAATAATTTACAATGGCATAATTAGTTACTATTTAATAGTTATTTTATTAGATTTTAGCAAATAATATAACGAAATTTTAATGTGTAATGTACCAAAGGAAACATATACTCTTAATGGCATCACAAATCATCCATTTTATATTTTTAAAAGCATGGATAAGTGTTACTGAACTACTCGATGTTAATATAACAAGTTTATTCGGAAACAATTTTCAGTTATGAATGAAATTCAACACAGAAAGTGTTTATGGAAAACAATATTTGTCCTCTTAAATATGTAAAATTTAAGTATATATTAGACATGATTAGTTTAAAAATGACAACAGAACAAATATGCAAGATATTAACTCTATATCAAAAAGCTTCTTTTTTTCAAAAAGGATGGGATCAACTTAAAAGGATAATTTTAACATCTTAAAAGAAATATTTAAATAAAAATATATAAGATAATTAATGGAACCATAAAGTTTTGAAGTTCATAAAAAAAATATGCTCATTAATAAAATGATTTCAAAAAATGCAAGGTCAAGTTATAGGAAACAAATTCAGGAACGTGTATATTTGAATTCAAAGATCTTATTAAATTACAAAATGGGTATTTTTTGCATTAGAATTTAAAAAAAATATATAATATAATTCATATAAACAATATGAATTTTTTTAAATGGGTTTTCTTCTATACTAATTATTTGATTTTATTGATATTCTTTTTTAAATCAAATAATTGTCAATAACGACCTCGACTTGACCTCAGAAAACAAATATATGAGTATATATCATAATATTAAAAGTAAACATGTATTTTAACATTTGATTCATTGAAATAATAAGATGGGCATATATATATATATACAAATCAATTGTATTTTTGTACTTTTTGGAAACGGAGCTTAAATGTAGTGTAACGTATTACTTTGTTTATTAAGCAAAAAAAAAAATATGATATAGCCATTACGTATCAACTGAGATGAGGGAATTGATTGCAGACTACAAAATACAAAGGGTATTTTTGTGTTAGCGAAATAACACCGTGATAAAATATCGATAACAAATAAAATATATTTTTAAGAAATCGTAAATATATGGGTTTGGGTGTTGTACAAGTATTTTTAGCATTCTTATTGACAAGTTTACGAATGCAAAATAAATGAAATAGTTAAAAAATCATAAAAAAATTAAACGATGTAATTATTATAATAGTTAAACTGTTTATCATTATATTAAATACGTTTTATTTTGGTGTTTAATTATCACCCAGTTTACTAACCGTGTTATATGAAGAATGCTCATTAACAGAAGGCTTATAACATTGTGATCACTTTCATAAATAGAAATCAACACAAAACTAATCAAAACCAGCTCTTTATAAAATCTATTATTAAGTATTTATTTTAAAATTTTTTATTGAAAATACTAAGTAGTTATAGCATCGATTTTGTAGTTTTCTACTCACAAAACCTATTTTAAATGATGAAATAAGTTACTTTGTTACTGAAAAGAGTAACAGTGTTAGTCACACCGTTATTTACAACTCTGTTTATAAATCAGGGATATATAACATATAAGTAATTAAATGAATTAACTGCATAACTAAAATGGATGGTAATTAAAATTAATTGCTCTAATAAATAGAATAATAGACAACTTTGAGACATTATTAAATATCGATCGTTTTTACAGACGTCAAAAATTGCATCATAATGGAAGAAAACACATTTTTGGGGCTTAAAGTTTTTTTTAAATAAAATGGACAATTTTTAATAAATTCTTATGAAACTTCATCAAATACCTGTAAAATACAATAGACCTGCAATGAACAATATTTGATGCCAATGAAAAAAAAAAGTAAGTTAGAAATATATTTAAGAAATATGTACAAAAACTCCATAATATTGCTTGAATTGTACAATATTTTTGTTTGATTAATGAAGATAATTAGAAAAAAATATCTAATTATTTCCATTGCAATAGCTAATTTTTAACTACAATATGGAAATAATAATTTATAACGATCTAATAACATATTCATCAAATAATTAGGTAATTATACGGATATATTTTGGATAGACAATAAGGATTAAGTTCTTTTATTTGTGGGTACCACTTTGACATACAATAGTTCACCTTTTTTTTTGCTTAATATTAAGGAAAAAAGAGTTACCTTTGTTATAACACTTCGATGTTAGTTCTTCAAAATGGGCGACATAAACATCCTGACATCATATAAAGATCACAACAAACTTTTTTATCTACTTTTGACCTGGACTGACAAAAGGGGGGGACTGTTGTGCCGGCGAATTTTGTGAAGACCAACTATAAAATTATATAGTGAAATATATATTAACTACAGAACAACATTTATTTTATCTCTTAACCTTTTTTCCCAAAAGAGAAAATGGAGTTTCAAATTTGTAGATAGTCTGCCATTGACGTCACACTGTATAACTGAAGTACTATTTAGTGTTTTTCATTTAATATTAGGTCAGAGGTTTCAGATATGTTTTTAAGGATAGGCAAAGTTTATCTTTTTTTAAATAACGTTATGTACATTTTTGGGATTAAAATACAATATGGAAATAATCCCTTACCGTAACCATAGGCTGGGACAGTGGTTCTCAAATGAGGGTACACATACCCCTTAGGGTACTTGGAGGCACTCCAGGGGGTACTTCATATTTTGAAAGAATATTTAACAAGTGGTACATAACTCAGAGGCGTCCGGAGAGGGTGGACTGTAGCCACCAAATTTAGATTTTTTGTTTTTCACTGGAAAATGTCATATTTGATTTTTTTTAAAACTTAGTATTGAAATTTAAGTTAACTTTCTGCAAATAACTATGGATTTTTTTTTTTTTTCCAAAAAATTTAGTATTTGTAATTTATCTTAAAAAAATTGATATTCATTTTTTTTTTCAAAAAAAAATCCTAAAAATAAGCCCCCTTCCAAAATATAATCCTGTGGACTGCATTTGTCACTGAAACTAAAAACACTTTGTGCTGGTAAGGGGGTAATTGGGTTCAATAAATATTTTACAAGTGGTACATAACTATTAAAAGGGTAAGACTCCCCTGGCATGGGTAGAGGAACCAACCAAATTTAGCAAATTCGAAAAATTAAAAAGCTAAATCTCCTCATTTAATTTTGTTCGAAATTGTATTTCCCTGTTCCACATTGAAGTACCTTCCTGATAGGTATTGACCGTAACAAGAAAAAATAAATTCCTGGGTTGTTGTGCTAATCCCTTTTCGAATGACAGCAAATCTAATATAACTTTTGACGTTATCTGTTACACAAACATCATGAAAAATTCATAAGTACTCATTTCGTACTAAAAAATAATAAATATTAATAAATTAAATTCGAATATTTTAACTATCATAATAGGAAATTATAACTTGTTGAGATTCCATACCGGTACTTTTAAAAATAACCTTTTAAACAATGACTACTTTTTACGAGTATTTTTGGCATCTTGCTAGATTTAACGAAATTTAAAAAAAAATGTGGAATGATTAAAAAGTGTTACATTGTGCAAATATCGACTGTGTATAGTTTATTAAAAAAAAAATTTATTTTTGGGTTAATATTTTTAACCAGTTTAATAATTCTGTGAAAAAAAGAATATTCCTTCTCCGTTAAAAAAAAATATTTCAAAAAAAGTATTTTATTTTAAAAATATTTTACAATTTTTATTTAAAAAAAAGAAAAAAAAAGTGTTTTTATTATTAAAAAGATTATCAAAGAAATATCTTTTATTTTTAAAAAGGTCATCAAATAAATTAATTTTATTATAAAATAGGCTATTCAATAAATTTAATTTTTAATTTAAAAAAATACTATAAATCTTAAAAATTGTCAACAGAGCAAAGAAAAAATTGAAAAACATATGGTAGCCAAGTATTCTGTATTTTTCTTTCTACCAACTGTAAACTAGTATTTCGAGAATAGTCATTAATAATTATATACAATAAAATGATAATGTCGTTCAATAACTATGAACGACATTTTATGAATTAGAAACGAAGGCTTCTATAAATTAAAATCATCTGTAATACAATTTTTGAGGCCATAATAAGTAGAGTCAGCTGCTTTAAATCATACACGAGTCAACTTATGAAAATTAATTAAAACGCTAAATAAGAATATATGTACACTACATTTCTGATAATTTCATAAAATGAGCCTTTTATAAAAAAGTATTATTTAAACTCATTGTATAAATTCCAATTAGCAGGTTGCGTGAGAAAAAAGGTTGCAATTTTATTAAGATATCAAATTTAATTGTTAGTCTTGAAATTTTTTTTTAAAGTGTACAATAAAAATTAAGTTTGTTTGATTACAGACTTACCTTTAGTATTAAAATTCTGAAATTAAGTTGCATCTCAATTATTAAATTTCCCAACTTATGTTCCGAAGGACAGTTTCCAACTAAAACTTTTTTTATACTTTTTATATGTTGAAAAATTGTCAATCAAAATTATTCAATGCAAAATAATAAAAAAGGTCTTCTTAGTATATTTACTCGCTAAGTGAAGAGATTTAATTTTATTCAGAATTTGATAAAGACGTTTGACCTAAAGATGACTTCGTGGACAATGCCATTTTGCATATAAATGTTCATGCCATATGAAAACTTTTCGGTACATACCATAATCGAAACTTGAAAAATGTTAAAAATCAAACTGTCACTGAACAACACTTCCAGAATGAGCTATAGACCTTCCGAAAGGATGGCGTCCCGTCCCACACATACATAGAGATGTGATGCCAATTTGAGTGGTTTCTTGGACAAAAAAAGTCCGACCCCCTCGGGCCCGACCTATACTTCATGGATTATTCCATATGGTCCATTCCTTATAGCAGATCCTGTGTTACCCCCAGCAAGAATTTGGTCGACCTGAAGGCCAAATTAGTGGCTGCATGAGACTTTATCCTTGTGGACATGGTACATGCATCATGCAAGTCCTTTCTAGAGAGACTTTGCGCTGTGGTCTAGGCTAAGTGTGATAATTTCAATTGAAAGTTACGTCATATGTTTTTGAAACTTGTGTGGACCTATGTCTATAATTATCTGCAAATTATTTAATTATTTTATTTCAGTAGTACTTTTATAAACAGTTAATAGAACTTTCTATGGAACGTGTATGTCTTTTTTCGACTCAGAGTAGAATAGGGGATTGATATTGGAGTAATCAATGTCAATGTGATTGTTTATGTCTTTCTTCCCCTCGTGACAGCTGTTAGTAGCTAATCGAATAAAAAATTTTCTTCTATTATTTGACTCCTGAATAATGAGTTTCGTTATTTACTATATTCAATTAAATAAAAAACCTGATTAAACATTCGTGATTGCTCATAAAAGACGGAGATTTATCTCGATCATTTGTTGAGGAATTATAATTGTGATTCTTTTTTGGGCACAGAGTAGAATTGGGGATCTACATCGGAGTAATTCCTGGCAATGCCCTCATTTATTCCCTTCTCCCTTGTCATAGGTGAATATAGCTGAATTCCTCCAAGGCATTTTTCAAATGTTCAACTTCTATTTTTTTAACATGCCCATTGTAGAAATGATTTTCATCACTAAATATAAAACTATGCAACTTCTTTCGGTTACGGGCTAACTTTTATTACTTAATAGTTATCTAAACTATAAACACGAAAATGACGATTAAATGTGTCAATCTCAGTTGCCTTTAAAACTTCTTTTCTTTTACTTCGTTTTTTTTAGTCTAATTTTGACTCAGAGGCATATTCGGACTATAATAACTACATATATAGATAAAAATTTAAGGTAATAGATATTGATAAAAAATATTCAATCATTCAAAAAAGAAAAATAATTTATAAAGTAGTCTGGACTAGAGTTTTGACAAAAATGTAATCATACAAAAACTAATTGTAATAAGTAATTAATACTATTTTGGTAGGCAGATTAACCCTAGTTTAATTATGTATCATATCTAATGTATTTGATTACTATTTATAGATGAGATGTAAGTAATCTACTAGACATATATATCATTTAATTTCTAAGCTATTTCTACCACTAAAATATTCATTACTGTTATTAATGTCATCTAATCTACAAATCAACTACTGGGTGCGACATCTATTTAAGAGCCAACACGATTTATTGATGTTGGACTTTATTATAAATTATTATCTTATTTTAATAATAAAAAATGCTAAATGAAAGCTTAATAAAAAAACATTATGATTCAATATAATTGTCTATGGCACCTCTACTCGACCTCAGAAAATGGGAGCAGATTTTGATGACTGTCCCAATTGGTAGAATTCCTCGCAGGTCCTACGAATCAGCACAGATTTTGTGTTGCTAGAGGATCTGTTGGTATGGAGGCAAACACTGGGTCAGAATATCTTTTTTTTTGTGTGTGTTGCATGGCGCAGTGTCATAATCACTTTCAGACTCTTTCAGTTCCTTTCTGACCCACGAGACAAAGGACCTTTACAGGCTTAAGAAATTTGCAATCTCAACATTTTTTTGTCCGGTGAAGATCACAAAAAGGAAACTCTGTTCTTTCTACGATTGTGGAATAAAATTTTTGTTTGATCCATGATATATTTTTCTGTTTGATTGACGCCATATAGTTTTGTCTAATCGTCAAAACAACAAACAATCTTCTACTTGTGCATGCGCACAATGTTCGTTTAAAACAATTGCCGCACGATGTATGATATTCTATATAATTAAAATAATATATGTGTGTGTCTCAACTCTGATGTTCGTCCCTCTTAGAAAAACAATCCTAAAAATGCATTTATTTCAAAAATGGAGATAGATACAGACTATAGACATAAAAAAGTTGTCCAGAATTTTGAGTTTTGTGCGTAAGACTACGTTCTATTCTGATCAAACCAGATTACCAGACTCTGGAGAGCGAGTTTATTTTTTTGCAAATAAGTTTATTTTTTTCATAAAACATGATCAATTCTCCCTGTCTCACAGTTTTTTTTAAGGGTAGGGTTCTCGATTTGGAAATTTACCAAAAAAATAAATGTCCAAAGTACGAATTAATTTACTATTAGAGAAAGGGAGAACGAATAACAAATAGGAAATAAAAAGGAAGAATAAGATTAGCGAGTTAGTCTTAGTATGTATCTTCATTATCGTTGAAGAAGGGCTTTCTTATTTAATAATTGTATTTATTCCAAGAATTAGCCTTACTTTTGGTAGCGATGAGTTTCCATTTTCACTTACAAGAAAACAGTTCCCAATTAAATTAGCAATGAAAGGACAATAAATAAAGTACAAGGTCAAACATTCGAAAAAATTGCTTTATTTTTAACAAAATCAGTATTTTCACATGGTCAATTATAAAAAAATCAAGACAAAATTTTGTATACAAGAATGTTTTTACAATAGAAATTTACCTATTATATATTTATAGTAGATCCTTTTAGTTTTGTAATTTAACATAAATAAATTGAATATAAATAAAATCTTTTTACACTTAAATACATTCTACACCAGCAGTTCCCAACCTGTGGGTCTTTATCCAACCTTTCCTAGGCTAAGGGCTTCTAAAAAGTTGTTGTTTTATACCGTATATCCTTTGTATTGGATTTTTGGCTTAATATCAATATGATTTCTATATAATATGTAGTCAACTAAAGTAAAATTAATTTTGTCAAATTTTAAATTGCCTCTATGATGATTTAAGGGACAAGAATTATGAAAAGAAAAAAATTGCAAGGAATTTTTATAGTAGGGATTTACTTTTGTATATGAAGTTGAAATTGAAAAGCCATAATGTGTGTTTGAAAACGAAATCCCGTCAGCCAAATCAATGAAACCTAACAAATTGAAACGTCATTTTTTACCTTACTTTGGGAGCACAGATATCCTGTACTCTTAGAACAAAGCTGATTGTGTCAAAAAATAGTATCCACTCCAAAATATCTCAGCCATAAAGGCTTCATGTTTGATAGTTCTCAGAATTACCAAACCAAAGAAACCTCCCACCATTGCCAATGTGTAGCTGCTGCTAGCAACCAAGGATATCGTTGAAGTTATTCTTGGAGTTGACTATGTTAACAAATTGAATGCGATATCCTTATCAAATAACACGGTCAGTAGGGAAGATACACCAAATGACTGCTGTGATTATAGATCATGTTATCCAGGGAATGAAATTGCCTTGATTGGAATATTTAGAGTCCAGCTTACAAAAGATGTGTCAAATTGTTTTTAGATATTGATTTTCTTGAGGTATATATATTAAGTAGATCAAATTTGGTGAGAAAACAGTCCTTTTACTGACACTTTTTGGTTTTTGCAATTCGATTTTTTTTTAATGTACCTTTAATGGATTAGATGTTCATTCCACAATGTTTTTGAAGTTTAAATACAACAAATTATTATTTAAATTACAAATATAACTCTATTCAATTATTGGAAATTTTTAAATAAAAAACATTGCTAGAATACATTGTCTGATATTTAGATGTCTAATTTAATATATAGTATTGTACAAGTTAGCTCCAAAAATAGAGTGAAGGAGGATCAAACCAACTAATTTTATCCTTTGGGATTTTGCGCAGCTTGGCAAATGTTTTGAAGGGGTTACGACACTCTAAAGATTGGAAACCACTCCTCTAAACTAATTTTTTTAATAGAAGGATTAGTTGTTTATGAATCAAACGAATGTATTTGTGTGTGAGTCAAATACAAAAACAAACAAACATGTATTTCAAAAAAAAAAAAAAGGAAACCTTGGTATTTCCCTTTAAACACATTGTTGTTTAGATGTTTGAGTTGAAAGATTACTAAATTATAAAAGAAAGGAAGGCATGCTAAAGTCAGTAGAATTTTAAATTTTAGTAGGTTTGTCATTTTTTTTTTTGTTTTTCACGTGCTATTTTTTCAGGAAGATAATTGTAAAATTAAACCTCTGAATTCTTATACGAATAGTCAATTTTGTAAAAAAAAAATCATTTGAAAATGCCAATAGAAATCACAAAAACGGCATTTGAAGTAGAAAATTCTTAAAAGTATCTTTTTTTTTATAAAAATACAACAGAAGATTGGAATAACATATCAATCTAAAAATGGGCCACCCTAGTACACCCCCAAAAATAAAAATAATTAAGATATTGCTTCAAGTATAATTATCACATTATAAGTACGTTTTTTCTTATAAGAGGTTTCAATTTTTTTGGAATAGCCATATGGGCGAAACTGAGACACTAAACGATCTATTGAGGTTTTTACTCCAGGAATAATTGATATAATCTATGATATGGTAATGGATGACAGAAGAGTGAAGGTGCATGAGATTCCTAGTGCTGTGGATATCTCAAATTGTAACCATATTTCCATTAATTTTGCCACCACAACCTCCGAGCTGTGAGCTGGTGCATTGTCGCGATCGAAAAAAACATTTTGTGGGCCAATCATGGGAGTTTTGATTGCAAGCTCGATTTCCAAACGGTCCAATAATGATGTATAATATGCACCTATAATAGTTTTACTCTTTTCCAGATACTCAATAAGGATTATTCCTTGTGAATCCAAAAGACAGTCACCATAATCTTTCCAACAGATTCCTCGAATTAAACGAATGCGAAACAGAAAGAAAATGACCGATCTGCCTGAATGTTGGTGTGTGTTTTTCCAAGAGATACTACTAAATGAACATAACCTCAATACACACCAGTAGTGCCACTTCTATGACTTTTCAAACGACCTTCATAAGACTAATTCCCTCGGATTGGGTCATTGTAAAAGGATGGCTGGAATAGTGAGTGACTTCTCCCCAAAGTATAAAGTATGCAGTGAAGCAGAAGATCTCCCTTTGTGGCGCCATTATTAGTATCGATGAATAGTTATCGATATTTTTGGGATTCCTGGGAATCAATAATATCGATAATGCTTATATAAAATTATCAGAAATTATTGGGATAGTTATCACAAGAAATAAGTTTAATACATCAGTTATACAGAAATATTAAACAGTTTATAATGTAAATCAATAAAGTTAAATATAGTTTATACCGTTAGGGGAATAGTTAGTTTACCCCTTTTAAATTAATCCTAGCAATTTTTTCCTGAAAAACTTTATTTTAGGGCTTTTATTTGATTAAAATATTTTGCAATAACGTTTGTTTTCTTCTGAGATTTTTAGCCTTCATCTATGTGGATTTCATGTTTTATCTTAACATGTTTACGAAGTCCAGTTGTATTGGGATTTTACTCTTTCAAATTTTGCCATAATGATTGTATTAACCCTGTGGTGTTCCTCCATTTTGTGTAAAACTATCCAAAACTTTGCTAGAAAGAGTATTGTTCACATCCAAAGAGTCTCACATTTTGTTTATATCTGAAACTCAATTAGATGGAAAAAAAAACAAAAAAACAAGATTAAATTGGTTGAGTTAGCATGTTATGTGTATTAGATTATAATAAAAACTTATTAGTTATTACAGATTCAAGATAACTACAATACTAATGTCGATAAGTTAGCCCAGAAATTTGCCAAAAATCATCGGAAATGATCAAAGAATCAAAATTAACACGAATGATTATGTCTCTAAAGCAATTATGGTCCTCAACTCACTATCCATTGATGGGAAATATTAATGCCAAATATAGTGTGTTTACCAACGATTATTTGTCTCTTCTGAATCTGATTTAAATATCAGAGCACAGGATCCGCCGGTTTATTTTTTCTGTTTTCCCCGTCGTATTCTTAACCTTCTTTTATTAAATTTGAAAGTATGATGTCATGACAATTAAGATGCTCTCTTCTCAAACTTTCGTCACGTCAAATTGTTAGGTTTATAATAAAATTTCGTGCTTTTTTTTTAAATTTCAAAAACTTATTTAAAAAAATATTTTTCCTTGTTGTTTTACCTTTCTGAGACGCTGCAACGAGCTGAGATGCAACATATAAAATATTGAGAAATAAAGACAGAGATCTATTGAAGAATGTAATAGAGAATAAAGTCATACACAGGGGTGTGTCTCCCCCATAAATAAAGGAATTTTTCCTGATTACTTAAAAATGCAAAATTTGATTTTTTTTCCACAAAATTACATTTTCTGTCAACAGCTGTGGATTTTTGAAATTTTTTCGTAAAATATTTAATTTTTGAGAATATCTATGGACTTTTGGAACAATTTAATATTCAAAATTTTTTTGGAAAAAGTTTGATTTTTTATAAATAAGTTTGATTTTTTTTTCTACAAAATTATATATTTGAAATTTTTTTGAAAAAATGTAATTTTTTGTGTAAGTGCTGTTGATTTTTGATTTTTTTTTTCCAGAAAAATTGATATTTAACATTTCTATTCAAAAAATTTAATTTGTCAATTTATTTAATATTCTTTCATTAAATTCCAAAAAATTATTTTCATCAGCTGTTATAATTATTATGAGCAACTATGTAGTGAACTTTTTTTTCTATTACGTTCAATTATACTCAAAACCAGATTGAACATTTGTTTATGCTCATAAAAGGCAGAGTAACCTGGAGGTTTTGTTACGGAATTTTAATTTTGAAAGTCCTAGTCGGACTCAGAATGGAATTGAGGATCGACATCGTAGAAATTTTTGCCAATGCCCTTGTTTATTTCCTTCCCCCCTCCTCCCTTGTCACAACCGATTATAGCTGATTCAATGAAACGGTATGATATCTAAACAGCTCCACTCCAAAACATGTTTCAAATTGTCAGGGTTATCATTTTAATTTTCGGATTTTTTTTTCTTTTTTAATATGTCCAAAATATACACTATTTTAATCACAAGTGATACACCTTTAATAAAACGTCATGACAGCTTAGCTACTCTTCTTCAAAATATTTCTAAAATTGTCAGAGATATGTTGTCAATTTTCGGTTTATTTTCATAATTTAAACTACATATTTAACACAACTGTTAGAGCTTTTTTCGCCTTCGGAGACGCTGGATGAGCTGTGATACAACATTAAAATATTGACAAATAAAGAAATAAAGATATTGCAAAATGTAATTGGTAACAAAAGAAGTTGCCTTGTTTATAAATTTAACAAAATATACGTAAGACAAATAAAAGTCTCGCAACATGTACACACACATATATATGTATAAGTTTCACGACGATTCCAAAGATGGATGAGAGGAAAAAAAGGGGAAATGTAGTCGTGTTAGTTAATGTATACACACATACACTTGTATTTCTCTCTGTCAGGTAATTGTCAGTTAATGAAAAACATTTTTCCCACTAAGACACTTAAACGTAATGTCCTAAATATATATATTAAACTATCGTGTAAGAAAATTATGCATAAGTGTGAACCTGTAGTTAAAACAATGCCGTTCAGAAAATTAAGTACTGATTGTTTTCCTAATTAACAATTTTGGTGGAGCTAATTTTAAATCCATACAAAATATATATACGTAAAGTAAGTCATTTCTTTATTATACAAATACACACGCAAATCATTCACTGGGGTGTTAAGTTACCCCTACATTTAAAGGGGTATTTGAACAAAGCAATTCAATTATTTTTTAACTAAAAGTAGTCATTTTTAAGTTTAATATACCTATAAAAATTAAACCCCCAGCCCTCACTGAAGGTCAAATAGATTCTTCGACTAAGTTAAACGCGTGACGAGTATTTTTAGGCAAATACCTTTGAAGTAATCTCTGATTGATTATTTTGAAAAGCTATAAAACTTAAATCTCACTGTAACAAAAATTTGACTGATGTAGAAAGTTTGTCGATAAATATTTACTCTAACAATAATTTTAATGTAATTTAACTTTTGTCAACAATATAATATTTAAATAAACCACAAATCTAAATAGAATAATAGTAATTTAACCCCTTACAAAAAAAACAACAAAAAAAACACACTTTTAATTCGATGTTTAAAAGAAATTGCAAAAGAAACAGAGTGATGGACAGTTTTGAACTTGTTAATAATATAATCAACGTACTATAGCTTATTATTAAACACACTGTTTAATAGTTTAATGCAACCTATAAGTCATCAGAAATATAAAGCATTACTTGACATAATCATTTTTTTAAATGATTTTCGACACCTATACTTGTATTAAAAAAATATAAGGTATAATGAGTACATTAAATTAATACAGGCATCCTAATTTAAGAGCTTTTTTAAAAAAATTTGATCATTACTAACACTATGCAACAAAATGAAGGTCATGGAGTAATCGCCAGCTGACACCCACAATTATTATTGTAACTTAAGTTGTAGAACACGGATATGACCATTAAAACTTTTAACCTCAACCAATTTGGCCTTTAAAACCATTTTTTTAAACTTACGTTTTTAGGGTATAACTAAAGTTCCATATTTCGCCATGAAATAACTATTTAAATGAAACTCAGAGTAACTAACAAATTGATACAAATATTTTAGAATTTGAAAAATGGCTTATTAATTATTTTATCTTGAATACAATTAGTAAAAAATGTATATAATCACCAAAAAATCGAGTAAAATGAAGGACCTTAAATATAAGCTAATATATTTTTTATTTGTTCATGTACTTTATTTCTTCGCTGAAGGTAAAGAATAGATCTAAATTTAACAAAAGCGCATTTAATAAAGGTTAATTTTGATTGAATTTCGTGTGATATAGTTTTTAATATTTATTAAGAAATTTATCTTGAAATAATTGATACTTTAGATACAAGGGCATTAATAAAAGTTTATAGGTGCTTCATATTCTAAATAATTGATACTTATAAACTGATAAACGATTCAATTTTTTCCCCCAGAATATTATTCTAACCTATATTTTGGCATCCTAACTAGCTTATTATATTTAGATTTCTTAATAAATATGAAAAAATAAATGCACAAAAATCAATCAAAAATAACATTTTAAAAAGTTTATCTTTTTAATTGAAATATAGGGTATATTCTACTACTTATGGTAGGATGTAAAGCACCTGAAGTAAAAATAAAAAATATATTAGCTTTCATGTTAGATCCTTCATTTTACTCGATTTTTTAGTTTTTATACTAATTTTAATCAAGATAAAGTAACAAATAAGCCATTTTTGAAATCCCTAACTGTTTTGTATCAGTTTTTTAGTACCTTTGATTTTCATCTATATACCTATTTCATGTCGAAATATGGCAGTGAATCGTAGTTATACCCTAAAAACTTGAGTTAAAGACAAAGAAGGCCAAATAACCTATCTCTGGGTTGCTTAGCTATCTCACAGAATATTTTAGCATTGCAATAGTAATATTTAATAAAATATAGTCAAATGCATACAAAGAAATTCATTTCTTTGTGATGACATTTAAAGAATACGATTCAATTATTTTAAAATAATGTCTACATTTCTTGATGAACTTTAAAAAAAAAATAAGTTACTTCCTTTTAAAATTCTAAATATTTAAAATTGAATTATAGTCCTTTAAACATATTTTGAACCAACTCTGCGTGAATGACCCTTAGGCTACGCTGTAGACTGTAATTACAATCAGTAATACAATGTCGGTGGGGATATAAGTTCGTAGCACCTAAAAATGACTTGAATAATGGTAGAGAGACATCGTTCTCAGAACCAGAAGTCTCCAATTAAATGTCTCTAGACGATGGACTCGTAAAGTTCTGTCTTCTTAAAGAAGAAGATCAAGACTCATATCTTTAGCATCGACCAGTTATTTCTTTTTATGAAATGAAAAAGACTTCAATTCCTCCAACACATTACTACATGCCAACAAACAAGCTGATATATTGCAAAAACTCAGGAATAGTATTAAGTATATATGTATATATTCAGAAATTTGCTTTACATACTATCAAATTTTCATCTGTAGTATATAAATGGAATCGAATGATCTCTAAAAACTTATTGTATCTATTTATGATATCTTACCAATTAACATTTCTAATTTGAGTGAAACTGGAAATAGACATGCTTGACTTTTCTAGGTCAAAATACTGATATCGTGACCTTATGGTAAAAACTAATTTTGCTGGGCTTGAATAATAAAATACAACAAAAGAATAAATTAATTATCTATTAAACTTTGTTTTAAAGTAGATCAATATCTTTAAAAAACATTCAAAATACAGTGATTTAAAAATAGAGTAGGTGGCGTCAAGTTCAAAATTTTAGAAGCCTCTAAATCCTGAACCGGAGGATAAAAAAGAACAAAATTTTAGATTGTTGAGTTTTTAACTAATATTAAAATATGGGTCAAATTTGAAAAAAAAATCCAAGGTACTGTTGTTTTTGATTGATGGATTGGGCATGGAATGACCCTTTCCTTAAATTGATGTTAATAAAATTAGTGTCAAATTGGTGTCATTCTAGAATTTTAAATTGGTGCAGTTTGTACAAATCAAGTAATTAGAACCGGATTTTTTACGGAAAAATCAACATTTTTAAAAACTTTATGTTACGGTCAAGTTATAATGTTACTTCCTAGCTACACCAACGTGTTTCTCATTTTTTATTTATCGAAATTTCCAGTTTGCAGGGGCAAAATACATTCCTTTTTATAATAAATACAATTAGAAAAGTTTGAGGGAAATTGAATATTATTTAGAGGTAGCCAAGTACCACAAAGTTTTGGAAATTGCCAATTAGTTTTCAAAATAAGTAATTTCTTTCTCGATTATCATACAAACGCTTCACAATACAGCTTTTTATGTTTAATAGTTTTTCAAGATTACTTTATTTACTAAAAGAAACAATAATGGTTTCAGAGAATTTTTTTAAATTGAATTACAATGCAAAACAGTTGAAAAAAACCTATACATTTAGAAGTGTTGCTTGTATGCTTTTTGTATTTCCCCAATGTTCCTTCTCAAAACAAAATACCTTTTTTTTCGTTATGTAGGTTCTTAATTTAGGATGCAAAATCAGTCCCATTTATTGGTCTTTCAAACGTCCTCTAAGAAGCTCATATACACATCTTTTGTTTAGAATTTAAATCCATTTGGTACTACAATTATTAATTATAATAGTTGAATCATATTTGATAACAAATAATACATGCAATACTTTGAAGTTTCCTTTCAAATTAATTACCATGGATGCTAATTTGTACAAAAATAGAAAGTAGTTATATTATTGCAATATTTGTTATAAAAGAAAAGCTAAGTAGTATCATAATTTATTCAAACAAACCAGTGTAAATATCAAAGTGCAAAGACAAACACTATAGAAAAATCGAAATTATCTCAAAGTAAGTTATAAATATCATAATTGAGTATTTGTTACCAAATTGAATGGAACTAAATTGCCTTTGGCAAATGGCTCTGTGAGATTTCCTGTATCATCATTTTGAATTAAAGAAGAGTATTCATGAATCATCAAATGTTACTATTAAATAAATCTCTAGTTTACGGGAAAGCACATGCGAGGAAGCTATCTCTTCTAACGAGGTGCCACTCCTTAAATATTCCAAAAATTATCAATCTTGAAGTGTAAATAGTGAAATTGCATGTCATATTGTTGATAAACGACACTAAATTATCAATTTTGCCAACAAACACCATGAATGAATTTTTCCCAGAGATGATTATTTTGAATTCTAGGAACTTGCAATAATAATTTTTGCTAGTTTTACAAACCGCGGAAATAAGTTTATGACACTCATTCCTATGAACCACACTCGTTGGTTGTCTAGAATGTTTCATACTTTGAAAATTTGATTATTAAAGTAGGGTTTTAACTGAACTTGAAAAGAGGAACGAAGATTGTAGAAAATATGTATCTGTATTGCGAAAATATATTTGAAAGCCTGGATCACTGTTCCTACATCCTCAGATGTTCCATTTAATTATTTGAATTTGATGAAATCACTACATAATTATTCCGAAATCAATAGTCTAATTTCAACAACGGTATCTCAAAATCTTTTTAAGTACTTATGGTATTTATCTGAAGAGCTTGTTGGTTTGATTATATTTGATAGCCAAGTTATTTTGGTATCCAAAAAGAAAATATTATTGGAAATGAAAAATATGAAAAAATAAGACCAAAATGCAAAAAAAAAGTGAATGCCTTAAAAATTTGAAGACTTTGTTACAAAGAATACAAACCATATCATTGAGATGCTGAAACTCCCAGAAGGGTTATGAAATGTCAATTCAAAATTATGGCAATGCAACTATGATTATAAGAAATCCCGTGAAAATATTTATGCTTTTTATGTTATTAATGACCAAACAGAACGAGCCGTGACACTCGCTATATAATACAGTGGATCGTTATCGAACAACTATTTTAAAAGTTATATAGTAATCAAATATGCGTAGCACAAAACAATACAAAAAATTATTGAAGATAGTTGAGTATATTTTTTACTAATTTTTAAAGCCGTTGAATTACTTCTAAACATAGCTCGATTTGACATATATTTTACTAATTTTATTTTTTTAAATTAAAAAGAACTAATTGCCATTCTAAAACTTTAACAATTCATTAAAATTAAAATATTTCATGAAAAATCTTTATTTTTTAGTCTAAAAAAAGGGAAAATATTGTACGCAACACGTTATATATGTATAAGTTTTTTTTCAAACTATTTTGCATAGGAATCCACATTATTTACATTAACAATAACAAAAATGTTTTTTGGAGTAAATTAAATTATCTTGAAAAAAGTTGAAAAACATAATAAGCTGTATCGTCAACTATTTTCCAAATTATTGACAAACAAATCACTTTGTATAAAAAATTAAAAAACATAAAAAGTTGTATTGGGTACCGGTTTAAAAAATTATTTAAAAATAAATTACTTTTTATAAAAAAATTTACAATTTTTAAAATTTTGCTTTCGTAGAGCTACCTTTAAACATTTTTCAATTGTTACTCAAACTTTGCCAACTATATTTTTTTATCATAAAGAACGGATTTCAACAGAGCAAACTGGACATTAAAAAAAATTATAGTAAGAGACACTGTAATCTACACGGATCTGAAGAACTTGGACCACTATCTATGGAACGTATTGGAGAGAGAGTACCATTAACTTGCATATAACACTCAATGCGGGCTTCCAATTTCAAGACAGTGGCCAACATGGACAAAAAGTTCATCATCAATTTATGTGCCAGATTGGAGGATGTGGTTGAAGTTGGAGGTGTTTGGTTAGAATAATTGAATTTACTATAGAAAGTTACATGCAAATACACAATATTTGTGAATTGATTAATTAATTGTGGAAATAAATTGTAATATACACTATTCTTAAATTATCCAGATTTAAAATTCACACCCTGTATATAATTAAAGTAAGCAATATCTTTGTTTTAAGGTCTTTTAAAACCTTCTTAAATTCCTTCAAATCCCAACACAAAACCTTCCCTGGGGTGTTAAACAATCCCAATATTAAATTAGGTACTTTGGAACATATCATACATTTAGATTCCTTACAAAATCTTTATAAATGTAAAAAGTCAATCTATCACTTCCTTTCAAATCTGAACAAAAGTATTTCCCTGATGTGTTTAGCTTTCCCACATAAAAAGGGATATTTTACCAAAAAAAATTTAGCAAACTGTGTTATGCAATTTTTTTCTTTAAACGTCCGTTAGTAAAATGGTATATTATACATCAAGTAACTTAAAGAATTACTTCTAATTCTTTTGAATCGACATTATATCACCAATACTTTTTTGTTTGATCCAAAAATATTCAATCAGTTTGTATACAATTATTGATTTATCTCGATAATTCATGCTTAGGATTTATTTGTTTGTTCTGAAATTTTCAGTTTACCAACTCCGAATAAACAGACAAGCTCAAAAAAAAAAAAAAATCATATTACTTAGCAGCTTTCAATATTATTCAATTCCTGAGTACCAAACTTATTTTTTTACTAATTGAACTTTATTCGGAGAAACTTAATTCTTGATAAAGTCATTGATAATTTATTTATCACCTTCTTTTGTCACAGCTGATTGTAGTTGATCTAATAAAACGTCATTAGCATTATTCTTTATCTCTTCAAATACATTCTTGAAATTGTGAAAGTTATCATGTTTAAATTCGGTTTCTTTTTTCAACATGTCCATTACCGGGTGATCCATTGAAATCTGAACCCTGTATAATTCAATAATTAATTAAGGTTGAGGGATTGTAATTAATTGATGTTTCGATAAATGAAAGCATAAACAATTAGTTACAAAACAAAATAAACTTGTGTTCCCTAAATAATGTACTTGTCGAGAAAATGACACATGAACGTGATCACCGAATTTCCATTCCTGCACTTTAAGCCATTGGGCGTCTCTAGGACCACCATTCACGCTGTCATCAAGTACGAAACTTTGAAGAGGAAGAAAGGCTTTATCAAAAAGGTCAAACTGGACGTAGAGGAGTTAAAGAAAATAGCCCTGGCCAATCCTATCAAGTCCATGAGGGCCCATGCAAGAGATCTCAGAGTTTCACACCAAATTATCCAGAGAACAACAACAAAAAAGGATTGAAAGAGCCTTGTGAGGGTGAAGAGGTAACTTTTAGAACCAGCAATGAATGAAATCCGTCTCATTCGTTGGGAGGTTAATTTTGACTCTTTTTTTGTACCCCATGGAGTGTCTGCATCCAAACACCGAGGCCATCAATGCCACTGTCGCCCAGCATTGGGCCGCTTTGACAAAGGAATTGCACGCCAGGCCTTCCATGACTGCCTGGAAACAATCATTGCCGCAAAGGGAGGCCACAATAATGATTTAGAAAGCTCAGACACACATCTATTTATTGTATTATTTTTGTTGAAATTCTACCTTGAATTAATAAATTAAATCTTGTTGAATTTTAAAATTCAAAGTATTCAGATTTAGTGTAATGTTGCTCCTTGTTATTCACGATCATACGAATTTTATAAAAATATGTTTTTTCTCATAAAGAATAATCACAATAACATTAGAATGTATTAAAACAATGTTTCAATTGCCCATTACAAAAAAACAACAAAAAAACTCGCACAGTAAAAAAGCTTAGGTTTTACAAGCCTAAACATGGGTTAATTAGATTCTTATTTACTCCTCATTATATTTTTAAGTCTTCATCACGAAATAAGGGGCTCATAACGAGGTATACTTCTTTACAAAACATAATAAATTATAAAGTCGATAAACAGATTCATCTCCCATACGAACAAATGGATACAATGTCATTAATTGAATATTCCTTTGTTTCTTTTTAGGAGAAAACTTCTTATTGGAGAAACAACAGAGAAATTAGATTTTATAGCTTAGTTGTACAAAAGTTTGAATTTGTTATCCTTCATTCTTTGTCAATATTGGAAGTTCTAATAGTTTTTTTTATTCTATAATAGGTTTTGTAAATAAGTATATGGACTATTAATTGGTCCATTGGGCCCGTTGGTGTTAAATGCAGTGTTGATCTTGTAATTGATGTTGTAAGAATATTAGACGGAGAATATATACAAAACTCTGTTTCATTTCATATTTATTGGTATATGCAAGGTTAGCAAACTACGATTTGCAGAGACCAATAAAAGAAGTATCACAATCAAATGTTTAAAATGGATGTAAATAACTTCAATTTTATTTGTTACAAATAAATTTCATTCGATTTTGTTGCTTTATTTTTCCCCTGCTGTTTATGTTATAATCTACAGCAAAATCTGTGATCAAAGATGATATTTCAATACAACAGCACAACATTCTTAAACTTAAAGAGAATTGAATGAAATTTTCAGGAATTAAAGAATGAAGTATTCTGCAAAATATTTTATCTTTAAATAACTACAATTGAAGAAAAAAAAGATAATAAGACAAAGTACTTTCATATTGCGTAGTTATAAAGATTTTAGATACTAATACCGGGTTTTAGTTGATCTATTTCGCATTAACAAATTATTTAAAAACTTTACATAATATTTAATAAATAAACGTTTTTTAATCCATTAAACTTAATTTTTGATTTTGGTTTTGATTTATTTAAATCAAATATAATTGACGTCAAATTGATTTTCCCTATTTAGTACTGAAAATCCAGCATTCCTATGAACTTCTGTGAACGCCTCCTGTAAGTAATTGTACAGAAACACAATCCCGAAAGCCACATTGTGGAATGCAATTTTACCCCAGAAACACTTTGCCCAAAAAAAAAAAATATATATATATAAATACATTTGATGATGATTCATGCTGCAATACTATGTAATTATGATTTATGTTCATATTACATTGTTCTATAAGATAAAACCAAGAAAATAGTAATGCGTATATTTCTTAAGTTGTTATTTTATATTTATTACGTTTTCTTCATCTCTATTTATTTTTATTAAATGCGAATGTCTTTGTGAGTGTGTGTCTCCGGGAATGAGGGACCAACCAATGAATGGTTTTGGTTATATTTTTTTTTTTGGTTTCAATTGAAGGTTCTGGTTACATTTTTTGGTTTCAATTGAAGGTTCTGGTTACATTTTTTGGTTTCAATTGAAGGTTCTGGTTACGTTTTTTGTTTTCAATTGAAGGTTCTGGTTACATTTTTTGGCATTCAAAGACATGACAGCCTCAAAATAGCATTTTTTCGAAAAAACAACAACATTTGACTAACAAACGACTACTTCACATAAAATAAAAAGTAAAATTCATATAATTCTAAGAATTATTTTCGAGGAATGTTGGTATGCATCTTTGCACACTTTTTTTAAAGTAGATTATAAGGCTTAGAAAAGAAAATAATAAAAAGAAATAAGACAAGAATTTTTAATTATAAGATGAAATGATGTCCATCCGGTGACCATTTTAGCTGGCTCATTTTCTTCCCCGTTAATACCTACTCTAATAATTGTGTTATTCAAATAATGTTAAATTTATCTTTTTGTAGAGTATTCACATCTTTTGTAATTAAATAAAATATTAATATAGGTCAATGAAGTGAGTTAGTTTTGATAGACTATATGATTAAAAAGGGAAAAATGTTGAATTTAGCATTATAAACTAGACTGGAAATATTAATAGCTTTAAATATTCATTTTTTATTTGATCCTGATTTTTGGTGAGAAACAACTATTTGTATGAAATGATACCAAATCTTTTAAATTTACTTTGTAGTAAAAAACAATAATTAATAAATATACCAAATTACATTTGATTTACATTATGTTCTCTGATAATTTTTATTCAATTGGCGCTCAGTTCAAAATACTCGTTGAAATTTATCTGTGGCAATAATAAAGAGCTTCCTGAAGATAAAAAAAAACATTTAGAAATTGCAATGAATAAAATAAAGAAAAGTTTGATCTGCTCTAGAATAAATTTAACTACTTGAAGAACTTTTGGAAAGCTTTGTTTGAATGAAAGAAGCAATTTAAACATTTTCTGCAGAGATTTCTATCTCTTAATATATGAGAAGGTGATTATTCACAGTAAAAATGAACCCATTAAACTAGACACGCCAATTAGCCAAAATTTGAGATATTTTTATGGAAAAAGTCCTTGAGATACATCAGTCTAACCTTATGCACCGTATTCAGGTTTTCATGAATTAAATATTTGATTAAAAAAATATGTTTTCATTAATAAAACAAAAGTTGTCAATCTTTCAATCCAGGTGATGGGAATACTTATTTGAAGTAAAAACGAGTCTCTTTTTCAATAAGTAATGGAAACTGTAGTTGACTTATCGAGTAAAGCTTACGTAAATCTTAAATTAAAAAATGCTGCTAAATTCATTTTGCACTGATAAAGTAGTTATTAAAAAAGCGATGGCATTGAATGACCAACATGGGGACATTAATGAAGCAAAAGTCCTTGTACATTTATAAAAATCACTCTTAACTTTTTCAACAATTTCTGCCAAATCCGAACGCAGTTTTCTAATTCTTAAGATTTTTTCTACTGGGTTTTTAACCCACCAAGGAGATGTTTATCTTCATGCATTGTTATTATTACGCACAAAGGTTAATTTAAAGGATCTAAAAACGAAAATATGAAACTTATTTGTATTTATAATTTATTCCAAGAATGTTTCTATCATTATCGATATTATCGATTCTCGGTAATCAAAAAAGATCGATAATTTGTTATCACAAACAAGTACATAGTAGCTACAACACATTCAATCCAAACAATTGATTCATTCACAATGTCAATTAAATCTCAATCGACAATCATTTATTGATCAACTCTGTGGCCTTTATTTTTTAAATATTGTTCCTCTTTTTAATTTATTTATAGGATGATTGCCATTATTTTTGCTTACACAGTTCCAATAGTGGTAAAGTATCCGTTTGGGAAAACAGCACTCTGCAATTTTGCCTACGGCAATAAGGTTTTTGGCAAAGTGTCATAGAAAGCCTAAAAAATAAATTGTATAGTATACTCTTCCAAATAAGATCCTTCATTTCCAGATTTTTTTAATGATATTTTAATTGGTCAAATAGAGTTACACTGCTTAAGTATTATATTTACTTCATCTGAGCTGGAAGTAGTCTTCTTTGATGTGTAACAATTTTGTGGTATGAATCCTATGAGCTATGTGGGCATGTAATCATTCTTTTTAGTATTGTCGACTATTGCATACATATTATGATATTTTACATTTGTATTCCCAATGTGACATACTTGACCAAATAAAAGTACATGTCGCTGCGCCTGATGTACCAAATTTGGGACATATCTATTTGATACACGTTTATTTGCAAATATTTTATTTTTATGCAAAATATGGCTTAGTTCTACAAAATATACTTTATATATGCGATAAAAAATTAAAAATCTTACTGTAACATAATTTGGGTAATAAAGGGCTAGGAACGACCAGTGCGCGAACATACGCATATTGAGTTACAGATAATAATTTCTCCTAGGCGTGTTGTCCATTGAGCTATGCCGTTCCATCACATTTTTGTAGAATTGTAAACAAAATAAACTAATATATAATCAATCTTTCAAAAGCTGCAATGTTTCTATCAATAGCCCAAATATTGAATTGAAATCAAATTTAGAGTTAGCCCTTACTTTAGGATGCAAGAGTATATTCTGCAGCCAACTGAATTTACAGTTTTTTAGACATATTTATAACGTCAATTTTAAATTTTATTTATTCCATAAATCAATAATTAATTTGTATACGCTTCCAATGGAGAACTGAGGCTATGCTCCATCCCTTATCATTAACTGATATTGTACGTTAATTTTTTTGATAATAGCTAATTGTTGTTTATTTAATTTATATTGGGTTAGACATAGTAATGGGGAAAAAAATTTTGTTTTTGACGACTGTCAGGAGCCATCATTAAATCATTACAAAACATTTTGTCGATTCTATCACCAATATTTTATAAATATTTTGGCAAAGAAAGTCCAGAGTCGAAATAATGAGAAGAATCATTTCAGAATAAGTAGGGAGTTTAAATATTTCAAATGTAATATTAATTACTTTATTTGAATTTGTACGAAGTTCAAGATTAGGATATTATTATTAACTATGGGTATGACGTCATTATCGAACAAAAATCCATGGATATGCATATTTTTTCAATAGGTTTTTGTTAAATAAAACATGGACATTTTTTCAATAATATAAGCTATGATATTCTTTATCACTATTAATGATGAATAAATTATAAGGGTTTAAATATGAATGTCGTTTTTCATCATTTTTCAACCTAAAAATGGAAATATGTCGAGTCTTGACCAAGATACAGAATCAATAAAAACATTTTGATAGTAATAAAAATCTTTTCACGTCAAGTTTATTAATCATACTTGAATATGGTGATTGTCTTAAGGGTGAAAAATTACTCTGAACAATAATAGTCTAAATTATAATAATCTGGAAAATTCATCCAAATAAAAGTTGAGATCATTTTTGGATTCTGGGCTACATGATAAATTATAATTTTGGCTTCATTTCATTGGCAGAAATGTTGGGCATATAATGTTTATTTATGTTTAATTCTAAACACAAATTTACTTTTATTCATTTTACAAATGTGTACATATTTTAATTTTTTTAGTGTGTGTGTTCATAAGTAAAGAACTATTTGAGGGAGAAAAACTAAAAAATAACTATGTAATAACATTTTTTTTACACATTGTTAGTGAACTGGGTCAGTATAAACTACAAAATTTATAAAAATTATTTTTGTTCCACTATTTTATTAAATCGAAACATAGTCAAGATAGACTCCAAATTAATTTATTTAAATATGTAATATTTTCCTGAATGTTTTATTCATTTTTGCACTCGAAAATATAGGTTCAAATGCTATTTATACTTGTTTGAGTTCAAGACAAGGGGAAAAAATCCTTATTTTTTTAAATTTATCTTAACAAGAGTGTATCACCAAAATATAATTTGTGATTATAACAGTTACTACTTTAGAAAAATATACTTGTGAATTTTGATGACGTTTAGTGTTATTTATAGAATAGTAGCTGATATTAAATTAGAACAATGTGTATACCTGAAAAAAAAAAAAAAAGGAAATAGGAAAAAAAAAAAAAAATCATTAAATTGATCAAACTCAACAAACCATTACTAAAAATTGCAAAATTTACGAATAATTCCCTGAAAACACATTTTTACAACAATAAATCTACATTATTCCTGAAACCTAAAAATCTAAACATATCCCCACCTCTAAATAGTATATATCTTTATATTGCCTTACTTAGGATTTATTAATATTTTAGTCATTTTTATCCAGGTTTAGTGTATTTAAATAATATGTTTTGCTTAAAAGTCTTTCCTATGTTTTTCCGTTTGATTATTTGGATTCTTCTTTTTTCAATGCGAAGAATAAGGTTATAGGGATAAAATATCCCTAGAAATAAATTGTGTGGGAGTAGTTGATGCTAATAAAAAATAAAAGAAATAGTTGACCAAAACATTCGAATTTAATAGTTGCATATGTTAAAAACATAAAGGCTACTTCATAAATATATATATTTTTTAAATTGTTTATTGAGATATTGAGGATTGCTTTTTGGAAAAAATTTTATGAAAAAATATACAAAGAGCTGTAGCAAGAGCTGAGAGATTTTTAAAGTTTAAAAGATTTTACCATAATAAGACTGTCTCTTGTCAGTTACTTAGATTGCACTGAAGAAGTACAGAATCAACCCATCGAGAAAGGTTGAACGCCTTTTTTATTGTTTGTAGCTATCTTATGTCCTATTAATTATTAATCATTTGTTTTTTTTCTTTTTGTTATATTTAAATATTTTTTTATAAAACGGCTGAAACATTAGAATGCAAAATAATAATTCATCAAAAAAATATTACTCAGCTGCTCTCAAAAAATTTAATTTTTGGAACAAAAAACTCCATAAATAACTATTCTCAAGAAACTAACAATCCAAAACTAATCACCGAAAATTAAATTTTTTTGACAAAAAGGGTCGAAAATTATATTTTCAAAGTTTTTGGGAATTTTTTTGAAAAAAATTCAATAATTTATTTTATATTCTCAAAAAATTATTTTTTTTGGAATAAAATTTCAAAAATAAAGAGCTATTACAAAAATTGATGTTTTTAAAAAAAAATCTAAAAAGAAATATCAAATATAAAATTTTTTGTAAAAAATATCAAAAATCCAAGACTAAAAGTTTAAAAATCTAGAGTTGTTTACAAAAAAGGAAAATTTTGGAAAAAAATGAAAACTTTGGAAAAAAAATTTAAAATTAAATTAAAATTTAAAATTTTTTAAAAAATTTGAAAATCAATTGAATTTCTACAAAATTTAATTAAAATTTAAAATTTTTGTAAAAAAATTTGAAAATCAATTGAATTTCTACAAAATTAAATTAAAATTTAAAATTTTTGTAAGAAAATTTGAAAATCAATTGAATTTCTAAAAAATTTAATTTTTGAAATTTTTTTTCAAAAATCAATAACTGTTCAGAAAAAACCCAAATTAAATGAAAAATATAAAATTCCTACCTATTCACAGAAAATAAAATTTATTGAGAAAATAAATTGAAAATTTAAATTAAATTTCAAATATTATTATATATATTTTTTTAATTCAAATATTGAACTTTTTAGTTAAAAGCAAAAACTCACTAGCACGTGCAAATTAGAACATATTCCCTTAGTTTTTATGTGTTTCTACCCTTATTGTTCATAGTGGCACACTCAATAATTGGAAATGTTGTCATTCAATGTCTCAAAGGATGGCTATCTCTGGTCTATACCCTTTTCAGACGCCTCAAATAAAGTATTTTTAAAACATATTATTTTATGAAGTATATTAATATTCTATTCTAATTTTTAGATTTACATATAATTTTATTTAGTCATTCATAATATTGGGAGATTAATCTACCTATATTTCAATTCAAAAATGAGTACGAATTGAAACTTCAATTGAATAAGATTTGTGTGCATACCCAAATTTTCTGTTGTCCCCTGAACCCTCTAACTTTCATGCTTTTCCAAATGATATCATTTTATAACTGAAAATATTTTAAATCGACTTAATTTGTGTGATAATATGGCTTGATTCAGGAGATTAATCAAAAACGTAATCATTAATAGATTAAAGAGCCAAATTATATTCCATAAATACTAATATTTTTGTAAGACTATTAAACTAATATTATAAAGTTCTTGGAGCTTATAGCGGGAAATACCATGTTTGGGACTTAAAGTGTCAGAAAAGAATTCAAAAGACTCATTATCAAGGGTCTTTCAATGGAAGAGATGGGTTTATTTAATTTTTGTTGTCAAAAGTGGCCTGGTTAACAGTCTTTTTTTGGCTCGTCTTACGACGCAACGTCAAAGAATTTCACGAATGCCCAGTATCATCACTCTACATATTTATTTTATCTTTATAACTAAGGTATACAATGATAGCTACAGAACTATAATAGTATTTAATTTAAATTTAAGGATTCCAAATTAATGAGAAAATATAAAATTAATACAAAATTTAAATGACTTAATTATTTTTATTGTTTGACTGTTTATCATATAATTATTATTTTTTGTTTTTTGGAGTTTCATCTTTAACCAGTTCACTAACCGTCTTATAAAACAAGGATTTTCACTAAGATAAGGCTAAGCTACACATACATATATTTAATAAAACCTTAAAGACATATTTATTCGTTAGAAGGTGAAAGTTTAAGTCCTTTTATTTGTCAATATCATTTTGAAATCCAATTCTACTCTAAATAATTTACTAATATCCTTACTTTAAATGACAAAATGACTTTTATTCTGTTAAAATTTGATTGGGTAGGCTTCCAATGTGACTAATAACAACAATTTTGGGGTCACTTAAAAACGCTCAATATTGAACATTTAATGAAATTCTATCAGTACAATCAATATCTTAATTACAAAATGTTTGTTACTCAAAGTTTCATAAGCTCCTTCCTGAAAAAAAAATCATATACATATTAAATAAACCTATTTTACAAGCAATTATATGGGAATCCAGAAAATTTAAGGATAATGTATATTAAAATTTATTTTCAAAAAATCTATTCTGCAATTCACAAATCTTTTACTTAAATATTAAGTCAATCCCTCAACCCAACCCCTTCCGGCTTAAAACACAGCCTCTAACATAGCACTGAATATGGCCATGCCTTGATGAAGAAATCCTTCTCCATTTTGGCCACTCCCTGAAAAATGGAATTCCAAAGAAGTCAACGATGTTATGTGTATGTTCATTGGACTCTCTTTCCATGATGATCAACACATAGTAATCCAAGGGGCTCAGATCCTGCAAGCTAGGAGGTCACATGTGTAATCATATAATCAATTAATTTATTAGCAGATATTAGCATAAAACGATTATAAGTATTACTTGCAGGCGTTCTCGACAAATCCTTAAAAGGCTTGCCGACAACTTCGTTATCAGTTGGTTTTTGGATTTTTGTCAACAAGATGATATCTTTGGTGTACACCCGTCACGAAGATACACAATTAGGCCCACATTGTGTTTGTATTTGGTTGACTTCTCAAGAATTTTGAATTTTTACCTTTATATTTTTGTTCGCTAACTCTGATCACATAGATGTCAGGGTTCTCAATATATTGAGGTCGAAATTGGTTCTGGATTTAAAATTCCTATCCTGTATAGCAGAGTTAATAATTTTTGAGGCTAAGCCCCTCATTGTTCCATCGTAGTGTATTTAAGAAATCAACATTTTCTTACCAGCTTCACTTCCCAAATTGATATCCATATTTAAATACTATTTTTTGACTGTAATTATAAAACAAAAAAGTGGTTTTGCCATAACCCACGCCATAATGTATTTCAAAATTGTGAACTATACATTGTGTTTTTTTTTTGTGAGGGGTTAGACTTACTTTTTTGACAATTTGTAAATAATATTTTTGGTTTTTTCTATAAATGACAAATTTTGATAAAAAAGGAGAAATTATAGATAATTTTTTTTGAAAGAGTAAGCGTTTTTTATCAAAGACAAATTAAACTCTTTTCTTAGAATTATATATCGCAATTATTCTTATTAAAGACAAACATGATTCCTCAAAAGTAGGGACCAATAACTCCTTTACGCCTGAGGTGCCAATACCACTAATTAACATGCACTCTCCGTTAAATGCCATATGTTTGTTTATTTTTGTTTAGTAGAAGTAGGCGTAAGTAAAAAATTTAAAGATTTTTATTAGAATAAAAGTTAAATTTCATTATCATATTTTTTATAAAGGATATGTTTTTGCATTTAAGTTCAGAAATTTAGGATTTACGTCATCACAGTTCCAATTTTATGCTGTCCTAATGACGTCTCAAGTAACCATTCTAAAATCGACTTTGAAAAGTGGTGTTTTAAAGGTTCTAAGTAATTTATCACGAACATTTTCCAGCAAGTAATTTTGCTGTGTACATTTTCACCTCTGGGAATTTTGCCTCATAGCATATTTACCCCCTTTTAGTACTTTTATATTGTAGGTTCGTATTTTAACTTTATCCTAAACTGTTGAAAGCTTTCTTTCTCTCCATCAATGGTGTTTGTGTTTGATACATTTTTTCAGGCTTTAACCAGGGATCGTGACTATGAGTGAAGTGTAGCGAGTAATTGAGTTCTTTTGAAACAGCCATGATGAGGATCTGTGACTCTTACATCTATTCCTTTTTTTCCCCTAAAAATGATGCCCCTGGTAAAGGGGCATCTGCAGGATTATAGTATAAATAAATATTGGAGGTGGGGAGAGGCATTGTTTTTGGAATTAAAAAAAACAAATCCAAATATATAAATTAAAAAAAAAAAAAAAAATTGAAAAATTAAATTGTTCAGAAAGAAAAATCGAAAAATGAAATTTTTTGGAATATATTATTGGCAAAATCTTCAGGAGGCGAAATTACCAAAGGTAAAAATTACCAGTGCCAAAAATATTCACTGCAAAAATTGTCTTGAATCTTTACACCAGTACTATTCTTAATTGATTTAAAAAATTTAACGTGGAAAAAAATTGTAATACAATAATTTTGTATCAGCGATGACGTAATCCTTAAATTTCTGAGCTAATAATGCAAAAAAAAAAAAACGCCCTCCATGAAAAAAACAATAATAAAAGTTATCTTTTAGGATAAAAATTTTAGTTAGCCACCATTTTAAATAATAATAAATAAAAAAACAACCAATACCAATGGACGTCCTTGGGAGTGCATGCAAATCAGTGGTATTGGAATCAGATTCTCGGTACTAAAAATAGAATTAGTGAATAACGTCCAACACGGAACGCAAAACTAGACTACAAAAAGAATGCACCCAACTCTTTTTTTGCGTTCCTCATTGTACATTGTTAGTACTGATATACTGATCAACACTATAATAAATTTACATTTTCTTTTTATGTCCATGCTAAGTGAATGATGAACAGATCAACTCCAAATGTGTCCTCCTTTTTGGAAGAAATGGAATTGAGTACCCGAGTCATTTGGGACTCACTCTTTATTAGTCTCATATTCGTTGCCATTCTGGGAAATCTCATCGTTTTGTGGATCGTTGTAGGTTAGTAATGTCTTTATTTAGGTTCATTTCATGTCTAATTCATCTTAATTTTTAAACTATAAAATTTTTATTACTATTAAAATTTGGCAACTTAATGACCCAATGAAACTAGGGATGTACCAATATCAAAATACTTTATTTATTGACAATTCAATTATTTATTATTTATAAAGGATTTACATTAACAAATAAAATAATAATTTTTTTTTAAGGTTTAACTTTCTACTGAAAAGTAATTAGGCGTAAATTTAATCATAAATTAAAATGATAAGTGGTTATAAATCATTTTAAATTGAAATTCAAAGAAGATGAATTCCACTCCTTCCTCAGGAGCCTTATGGCAATTTGTATTACACGCATTACTGAATGGAAATGCTGTATTGTTATTGATCAATCGTTATTAACTTTGATTTATGAATCTATGGTTATTTCAAACACAAAAATGTCTCTAAAAATAGACTTAAAACGTGAATTTTTTTATAAAGGGCCAAATATGGATCTTTTGAACGTTTTATTTGTCATTTTTGTTTTTTGAGACTAGTAATTACAATATTAAATGTGATTAAAAACCAAGAACAGGTCATATACTTGAATTTTGTTATAAAAGTAAATTATTATTGCACTTCTTATTTGCTAAAATAAAAATTAAAAAAGACATAGTTTTATCCGGGCCCCTAAAAGTAGGAGCCTCCAGTTCTAAATCTATGTTATTCTTTGCTTCATACTATATATATATAAAGAAGTATGCATATGCATCAGTGGAATCAGCAGATTTGAGTCAATTTCGATACTTCAAAAACCCATATTTATGCGGATTCCGATCCCTATGCATGAATGCACCCCTTGTAGATACGTAATACAAAAATTTTATCATATGAATTTTTCCTATATATGCTTCAAGAAACATTTTGTAATGCTTAAATTCGATATGAGTTAATAATCTGGGAAAAACTTTAATTTTATAACTGATGCGTCTATTATTTCGTCACATTCTTCAAAAATTAGTCTTCAATATAAATAATATAAAAGCAGTATTGTTTTCTGATGACTTTGATTAACTTTTTATTAAAGAAATTAGTTCAATAGTCTTTCAGTCTCTATGGTAAATGGAAAAGCAGGTTACTTGGCTTGGTTTCCAGTCTAAGCTACACATGACTGATTTCCATTTTTCAAAAATCTCTTAGACAAGACTCACCTTAACAATTGTCGTGTTTGTACATGCAGAACATACTGGGAATCGACATGGGTCTCAAAATCATGGTTTTTGCCAAATTTCTCTACTAAAATAGGATTAAGCATTCAAAAATGTGTTTGAAAGGATTTTACGTCTAAAATACCAGAGAAAAAGTTTTTGGATAGTTTATTTACTATAGAACCTGAGATATAAAAAATACTTTATGGGTAATAAAAATATTGAGTTGATTCCTGTATCCAATTCCGATACTTAAAAAAAAACCGTTCTGGCCAATTCTGATGCATCGCTAAACTCCTTCATTAAAATTTTATTTAGTTAAATTGATATTCTATTGCAAATAGTCAGATATATTTTTAATTATTGATTTTTTAAACTCTTTAATAGCTCATCGATCCATGTGGACAATTCCAAATATTTATATAGCCAACATGAGTCTATCCGACTTACTGATGGCCACACTCAACTGTGTATTCAACTATATATTTATGAGAGATCGCTATTGGAGCTTTGGATCCGCCTATTGTAGCATTAATAACTTCATGGCCATTGTTACGATATCTGCTAGTGTACTCAATTTAACTGCAATGTCATTGGATAGGTTAGTAATTATGTTATTCTTATATAAGTGTTACGAGGTGTTGATTTAATTATGACACACTTTTGATAAATGAAATATTTATGTATTTATGCTTACAAATTGGTAAAAAAACAGCTTCCACGGGAGGAGCAGATCTCACTTTTAGAGTTTTGTCAATTTTGTTCAATTATTTTTTTTTTTTTAATGAGGTAATTCAAAATTGGTGTATATTTAGCAAAGGCCCCAGCTTCAATACGAGTTCATATGTTGTTATCCAATTATGATTATCATATTAATTGTTGTGGTTTCTTTGGAAACATTTATTTAATTTAAAATGGAAAAAAGGTCTTCCTCTGAGAATAGATGGGACACAAGAAAGATATAAGACCGAGGAGGTGATACATCAGGGTTTGTTACATTAAAAGGTACATTAAGGATTGGAGAAAACGCTTCACCAGAAGATAAGACAATTGTCAAGGATACCAAGACGTCTAACCATATTGAAGAATCTTCTAATCCGTCGACATCGGATATTATTCCCTTATGCGACGATTTGAAAGTCTTTATGCAGAAGAAACCGTCCAAAACCAAAAAAAAAAAAAAACCCAAACAATTTGACTCCTAAAGAGAAAATAAGTAAAAGAGCTGTAAATAGTCAAGACTTGGAGGATAAATAGAGAGTGAGGGAATTTGATACCAAGTTCCAGAGGCCTATTATTCTGCTTAATAATATGTAAACTCGATTGCCTCATTACACAGGGCTTCGTCAGTCATCCATCATTTGAAAACAATAGGGTTCTCATATAATAAAGTTTTAGTGGACACACGCTTTACAGATCCTGGGACAATTGCTCATCTTGGATACTTCGCATCGCACACTGTTACAGAGCACTCACGGCCTATGAGAGGAGTCCTTATACTAGTGAATCGTTTTTTCGAGTTAACATCCTCAGCTTGTGGCCTCTGATCCTATAGGAAATTTTGTTGTCATTAATGTTTACTTTTTCTGAATGAAAACAATAATAATGTATGTCATGGTCAACCGAAGGCATCAATTTCATGCTTGGGGATCTGAATATAACAATGAACCCAAAAAGAGACACGGTGAACTATGAAGGATCTCGAAATCGGAAAAAATATGTCGGAGGTGCAGTGTTTGATGAAAAAATACCTACCTTGAGGATCTTGGTAGCAAGACTAACACAATTGAACCAAAGAAGAATTTTATCAGCTATCCAAATAAAAAGTCGACTCGATTACATTTTAGCTTCAGCCAAAATGGCTGAAATGCTCAACGAATTTAAGAACTTGCCATACTATATTTCTGACCACTCACAGATTTTTGCCTCCTTCATAAAAAAAGACAAAGAAAGTTGAGATTGTTCTGGAAACGGAATGTGTCTATACTAGAAGGCGATAAAATCTGCAATAAAATTGAAGGGATAATACATAATGCAATGGAATTAAAGGACAACAGTTTACTCAGCCCAACGACAGCTCTATTTAGGATTGAAGAACGATCCAGTTACCTTATGAAGAACAAGGGGAAGAATGAAGCAATAAGAAAGAAAAACCTGAGAATAAATTAGAAATACTATATGAAACTTGTGAAAATGGAACGGATATTTGTGAAGAACTAAACAAAATACTAGAATAATAAGAACTTGGAAGAATGATTCACTCAAAAAAAGACCTAGTGGAAAAAAAAATTGAAAGAGAAAACATCAATCAAGTATCTAGAAAGATGTCTCAGAAGCAGAAAAGAAATACGTTATTTAGACCTAATTAATGGGATAGTGTCAAACAAACTTGATGAAATATCAAAAGATCACAGCGTTCTACTCAAGCCTATATAAATGTCAAAAATGCTACAGTGGAAGAAAATGTTCCTCTTGTCGCGGAAATGAAATGCAAAAAATGGACAATCCGTACTGTAATGATTATCTTACTTCTGCGGAAGAAGTTGGCTCCAAATAGCAATTATATTTGGAAATTCAAAGTCCAAATTAAAGGTACATGGTTTAGAAGGAAAATTAGATATCTCAAAGGGTTGTAAACGAGGATCCGTGATTTCACCATCCTTGTTTATCATGGCATTAATGCGTTACGGGATTGGATCTTGGAAGATAAACATAATAGAGGCACTACAATCGATGGGACAAGGTTATCAATACTCTCTAATACACTGACGACCTTCCCATTATCTGCTCAGTTAATGAACAGGAAATCCCAAGGTCTATGAAAAGAATATTCCTTATCCTAAAAGGATTTGAGGCTGAATCTGGACTCCAAATAAACAGTAAAAAGAAATCCCAGTGATAATGATAGAATATCATCCAAACTCTTCTATGCATATATGTCTCCTAAAATGGTGAAGAATCCACTATAAATCTAAATACAAATAGATTATTATAGATTTTAAAAGGAAATTGTGACTACTTCGATATTTTGTTTCGATACTACTAAACATAGCTGAAAGGATCATTGCGTGGAACCAAAATATACTTCCTAAAACTACTCCATTCTCGTGTACTACTACTTCAGAGGTATACAAGATACTTGAAGTATTACTGTGCCACTCAAAGAGGTCCTATATTTATAATAACAGAATGGAAACTCCCATAGGAAAGTAGAGTCTTGGTCACTCGAATATTGAAAGGGTATGGAAAACCTTGAATCTCACATGGCTAACAATAATTAGAGTTAGTAAGGATTTCTGGGCAATGCGAATAAAAAACAAATATATTCAGAAGAATGGATACTTCTTTGAAAAAAGAATAGTTGGTGTACCAAATGAACATATTAAAATGTGGGAAAGCACAGAATATTTATATGGGAGAAATGTCAATCTCATGGGCTTCCACTCTAAATGTACTTCTTCCTATATTAGGACCAGATACACCAATAAATTTTAACTTCACGATATGTTTGGGGATGTACTATTTATAGAACATCATTTGACTACCATTGGACAAGCCCAGATTGCGAAGACATCGACCACAACTCAAAATTTAATTTATCTGAAAAGAATAGTATAAATAAAAATAGTAACACTTAATACAGTTTATGTACTACCAACTCCATTTTTCATACGTTTAGAAGCGTTAAAATCCCAATTAGTCTGTCAAACTTTGATGAAGACTTAACAAGAATTTTCTTCAAATATTTTGAAGAAGAACCGCTGCCAATGGTTCCAGCTTCTACCCAACGAATACTTACTAAATATTCCCAATGTCTTTATGGGAAACCCATTCATAAATCTGAAGGAGAAGTTGTTTCGATACCGAATGGTAACGTCGTCCCTATTTGTGGATAAATCCACAAAACCCCTCAGGAAAGACTCTGCTCATTTTCTAAATATGAGAGGGAAAATTCAGGACACATATTCTATTATTACAAGTAAATTACACAAGTAAGGACTGTGATTAATGTATTGATCCAGGATGTGTACAGTTTGAGCCAAAAAAATCCAATTGGTTGCTGGCCACCAATCCAAGGCCCAAGGACGGATTGAAGATTGAAACAATCACATCGAAGGTGCTCTTTATAACGCATGACGTGAGGTCTTCCGGGTCAGCTATGCCTAGAGGTTTGGAAGAGCTAATGAAGATGCACATAAGAATTTTTGATATTTTTGACGAAAAAGGAGCAATGGTGGTGTTTGAATTGTCAAGGAATAATAATGTTTAGGAGCATCTTTTTTTAGAACTAGCTCAAGATTATCTCTGGATCTATAGGTTCTTTTTTTTTTCCTCTTTTTTTTTTTTTTTTTTTTGCTTCGTTTCTCTTTTTTCTTTTATCTTATTCTTTGATGAGTATTGAGAAAGGTTTTGATTATTGTAAGTAATATATGAATAATCATTTTATGAAGCTTTAAGATATGTAGTCGTTGATTATATATGTATGGATATGATGATTGTGAATGGTTATTTTGTAATGAAATAAATAATAATATAATAAAATAAAAAAATAACAATAATAACGTAAATCAATCAGAAAATTTAAACTTATTGGACAGACTCTTAATCCTTGCTGAGAACTTATCATTGTTGTTTGTAATATAAAAACTACGACATAGAATCTTTGCTATATAGATATACATAAAATGGCTGCTGACAGTTGAAGGGTGAGACCTCTTTTTATTGTGCATCCAGTTAGTATATTGTTTAGTGACTCAGTAACATTAAAAGATAATAACAATAATTAATTATCCAGACCCTTAAGCCTATGTGTTAAAAACAATTAGATTATATGATTTAAAAAGACAATAAAATTGGCTAATGAAAAATTTAGACTCAGCCTTTTGTTTGGCTAAAATATATTTTGCAAAATTACTGTCTGCTCTTAGATGGAACAAAGTAAAGGGAGGCATGGCCACAACCCAATAATATTCGTACAGTATTTCTATATCATATTCTATTTCTATTTTTCCACAACATTTTTCTTCTCAGTCACAATCAACAAACTCCTTCACACCAGAAGTTTTGGGTAAAACTGAGGATTTGCATTATTCTTGGCGTAAAAGAAATCAGGAACACACCATTTCAATCAATGGGCGAAAAAGGTGACATTTTGTTGATTAGTATAATAAGACCCGTGGATTTGATTGCTACTTACTTCCTAGTTTTTTCAAAATCAAGCATGAGGTCAAATGACTGAAGGCTCTAACAGGACTCCTGGACAAAACAAAATGGTTAACAATAGTTAATCAGAGGATGTTTTAACGTGAGCGGGGCCTTGCTTATAATAAATAAACGAGGCATCCTTTTTTCAAAATGGAATAAAGGAAACTTATACTTTAAAAAAAAAGTTAGATGAACCTTTTTTAAAGATTAAGTCTTGTTATGGAACTTAAGTTATCATTTAATATTGTATTTTTAATAAATACTACTAGTTTATATTTTTATAATGCCCTTTTATTTAGAAAGCAATATTTATTTTTAAAATTACCTGTTTGAAAAAAAGTTCATTCTGTTTTTATTTTTATAGTCAATAGCAGAGGCGGGCTCCGCTACAGAGTGGAATAGAGGTTGATAGAAACAAAAAATAAAGGTAGAAGAAAAGAGACAGAGATGGATGTAGAAAGATATTTTGGGAGAAAAGGAGAGAGATATAGAAAGAGTCAAGTGAAGGAAGGTTTTATTTCGGTCAGAAACATCCTTTGAATGATCTCAGAGCCCCACAAAATATCAGAAAAACATCCAGGACTATTTTATGTTTACTTGCAAAATTTCAGACGGATCTGTTCGACCATTTTTTACTCAATGAATGATAACACCAAAAACTTACTTATAAATATAAATAATATTTATTTACAGGCCCTCAATCATGTTGCGCCACTCCAACTGGTAATGTTTAAGAACCCAAAACTAAATTTAAAAAAAAAAATTAATTAATTAAAAACTATTTATTTAAAAATAATAGAGCAAATGATTTATTTGAAGAATTCAAGTCTAATATTTATTTTGACAAGTGTAAGTTTAAAAATTTTAATTAAAAGTTTTTTTTAATGAATATAAATAAATATGGTAGAGGGGGGTTCAGAATTAAACACTATTAAATGAAGAAATTTTATACAAAAATTTCGTTATGCAAGTCAGGAATATTGCAACAGCATTTTGTCAGAGATTTTGATAGACAGTTTGGCATACTAATACTATAGTAGATAAAAATCTTTGGTATACAGAAATCATCAGGGAGAGACTATAAAACGAAGATAATTTGATTCGAATGTTTATTAACCCTCTGTTATTGAAATGGGACATATTAGACCCCAATATTTATAAAAATCCTTCCAATTCCTTTGAATATATATTATTAGCAAAGGGTTACGCGGTATTTCTTCGGTCAAGGAGGGAGTGAGAAATCAATATCATTTATTCTTAATATTTAGACATACAGATAAAATATCATTTATAACTTAGACCCCTTTAGTGACGGCGAACTTTAATAGAGCACTTTTATATTATATATTTACAGGCACGTTGATCAGAGTTTTTTTCTGATCAACAATCACTAGCGATATGGCGATATTATATCGCTGATTTCAGTACCGCAATCGGTCCTGATCTTTATATTGCAACATAAATAACAAAAAAATTGCAATCCGATCAAACAGATCCTGAGGAGGACTAGATAAAGAGTGAGAGACGACAACTTTGAGAAGCAGCTCTTGTTAATGTCAAATAAAGAGCTAGAAGAGAAATGATTTACATAGATTTTTTATTATTCGCCGGCAGACATTATCACAGATTTTTTTTACATTTATTATAATAAAATATTGTAAATAAATACATTGAAAAAGGTTTATAAGTCGTTTATTTAAGTTAAAGGTCAATATACTTATATAGGTTTAAAGAAATTGTATATTTGAATATGATCGTAATAAAATTGATCAAATCACTGATCACAAGTGGCCCTGATCCTTATATCGCTATATTGCAGTGAATTTCTAATCTCAATTTTTTTTCTTGATCGCTCACAAACCTGCATATTTGTATGAAATGTATTGCTATGAATTTAAAAAAATGTTTTCTAGACTTCAAATAACATACATGCATAAAAATTTTATTTTTCCAGAAAAATTGCCAAATCAAAATCTGTGAAAAAAATTCCCAAAATAAATATATTGCTCCAATTTTGTAAAAAACAACATAGAGAGAATAATGTCTCTGAAAAAATAATCATTAATAATTAGTTCATTTTTACAAATATTGGAAAAAGTATGAAATAAAATGTTCTCAGAATTAAAAATACTTGAGATTCATGTATAAGTCTAAAATTTTAAGTCCAAAATGCATCGTTTTGTGACATTTCTTCATAAAAATGGTAATTTTTTCAGTTTGTTTAAAAAAATTGAAAAGTTATTCATAAAATAATAGATATTTCAGTTAAACAATAATTTTCATGCAAACATGTTTCCAAACAAATTTGTTAACAATTTATTTTATCTAAGAATCCAATATTATGTATATGGGATTTCTATTTTTTTGCACCTGAAAAAAAAAAAAACTATTTTCACCGATTTCTTTTTTTTCCATACCTTTTTTGATTATGAAAAAATTTATAAAATATTTTTATTCTGTACACTTTTGGATTTATAACTCAAACAAATATTTAGTCTCCTTGAGCACTTAAAAGCAGTTTTTGTGTTTTGGGTATATAATAAGTCTCCCTTATATTACCCCCCTCCCTAAAAAAAGGTCCTAAGTTCAACCCATAAATCACACACACAAAAATTCTACTTTAATTAGGCACTATCAAAGGGTTACCGGCGTTGTTTGGGACTATGAGGGAGTGGAAATTCACTTTCACATTGGTCAAAAAAAAAATGAAAAATGATTTAGAAAATACTTCTATATACTACATCAGACCTATTCAAAAATATAATTTCTCAGAATTTCGATATGTATAGATAAAACAGGCCATTGAATATCAAAAAAGACATAAAACTAAAATATAACCCTTTGTGACTACGTTATTACTCATAGAAGTCTAAGAAAATATCCAAAATAATATAAAAGGTATATCATTCTGATTTTCAAATTGGTATTAAAAAATTATTATGAAATAAGAAATTGATGTAAGTGTAAAATCTTTCAAAATTATTAATATGTTTTTAAAAAAATGGCTGAATATAAGAGAAAATAACATTGACAGATGGGAGTTAACAATTTTAGTCATGTGGTCAGCACACCTAAATGTTTTTCTTTACCTTCATTGCCCTGGGCAATTTGGATACTTACATAATAAAATATATAAAAAGTATTATTCAAAAATGGTTACATTTTAGTTTAATGTATTTTTTGGCATTCAATGGTGTGTTTTATATGGTTATTTTTTTGTCCAACAACTACGCCAAATCATAAAAAAAAGGGATTTTGAAAAAACGATAATGCCGATGAGGCAGGTTATAGGGCATACTTAGATCTCTAAAAACTTATTTTCGAGCTTCTCATATCTTAAAGCATGAGAAAAAATGGGGAAATACATCAAAATTCAAAAAAGTATATTTTAGAATATGTTTAATACTACTTACTTCTATACTACTAATTATAGTATGAATGTTTTCTTACTGTCCGGAAAGATTCAGAAGAATCTTATTCCAACTCGTTCACTATTATAATAAGGATGAAACGAAAAATTGACTATATGTTATACTACATAATATACTAATCACACAATATCCATCAGGTATAGGAAGGTAAGTCAGGCTTCTCCAGAACATCTTTTTGAATATTTCCTATCTAACTAAAGGTAATATAAATTAAATTATAAATTTCATATAAAAGAAACTTATTTTTTTGCGAAAACTATAAAAAAGTGTGGGACCAATGGCACTTTGGCCCCAATAGTTTTTTTCGCTAATTCTGGTACCCCTTTATTACCGGCATTAGATCAGACACATTTCGAATAAAATTTAATACAATGTATGACCACTTGGGATGTAATCTTTTTTATGCTGTGATTTTTTTAATAAGATATTACTCCTTATAATTTGAAAATGTGGTTTTTATCTTTTTTCAAAATTCCTGATATAATCCGTTTGAAATAAACCAATAAATAAAAGATAAAATGTATATTTTGCTAATTCGACATTTTGTTCTTTCCTTTTATATTGAATTATCAATAATCCTCCAGGCTTTTCTTATATTCTTAGATAACTTTTTTTTTCCAATTTTTTTAAACATATAATTTATAACCACCTTTGAAACTTGAAATATTTTGTTGTAACACTTAATTTAAATTTTGTTTCACATTCATACATGTCTCTTAAAAATAATAAAATTTAAATGACATGGATATCTTCCTTCATTTTGCATCTTGTGGAGTCAAAACTCCTCCATAAAAAGTAAAGTTGTATTGGTCCATAATATTAGGGTTAAAATCGGACCAGATCTCCTCTAGTCCTGTCCCGAACTTACTTACAAAAAACCTTCCAAATTTTATAGTGCTCAATACTTCAGATCATTTTCTTTTATACTATTATAGAATAGTATTTTAGGTTACCACTTGAAGTATTTAAAAAAAGATTTAAGTATGTTTCAGGCACAATATTAGTTTTTTTGATTTTCTTTAATTAGGGAAAATTAACGAATTATTTATTAACATAATTTATTTTGTGATGATTTTTCTCTCGTCGTTACCTTTATTCGAACCAAAATAAAAAAGGCAAAATTAGTTGTTGTTTTTTTTAAATTCTGGGCCAAGTTTCCTCAACTTTGGGACTATAATTCAATTGTTTATTGTTATTATTTACAGCTAAACCTGAAGCCTAATCGAATTTAAGCAATCAATCTTGTCTCACTTAAACGTAAATTTAAATAGCATTTTGTTGTCGGCGGTTTACGTCTCTGTTTCTACCTCCTAACCTGTGTTCTGAACGTTGATTGGTTGAATTAAAATTAATTATGTTTAAGTGGCAAAGAATTCTCAAGAATGATTGTTTTGCAAAGAATTCTCAAGAATGATTGTTTTGCAAAGAATTCTCAAGAATGATTGTTTTGCAAAAAATTATCAAGAATGATTGTTTTGCAAAAAATTCTCTAGAATGATTGTTTTTTCGAATTCGATTCTAATTCAATTCTTATTTTTTTATTACTATATTGACACCACACATGCCCAAAAAAGTATATTGACAATATCAGGCACTATTTATTCCTAGTTTATTTTTGAGAAATAAAAAAATTACAAGTTTTTTTGGTCTGGGATTCTCTACTATCTAAAAAAAATTGACAGAAAAAATTGCTTTAGCGAAAATTTAAAAAATTGTTTGTAATATCTTTTATTCTTCTAAAATAGTTATTTTGTACCAAATGCTACATTTAGAAGAGTAAAAAATCCTTCAAACGTTTTTAAAGAATTTCCCTCTATTTTTTTTTAATATTGTGGAACAACGTAGCTTCATGGACAACGCGCTTGTGAGGGATTATTCATTGAACTCGCTAGTTTGCATCACCATTGTTCTTAGAGAAGTCAAGGTTCTTAATGTATATTGACTTCAAAGACAATTTCTAAGTCAGACAGAGTAATTGTTAGAGTTGAGTAGTCAGTAAGCAAAAAAAAAAGCGATGAGGCGAAGGCAAAAGTGAGGCATTTGGTGCACTGTAATCACGAAACTTATTTATATCATCTACCTGTTACATGATTTTGAGAGGAGAAAAGGAAAGAGAAGAACCTTCTACCACGACAGAGTTACCTTGCTAACACAAAAATTCCCTATGCATTTTGTTGTCAGTTGCCTATACTCTCGTCTCACTTGATCCGCCAAGACTATTTCATATATTTATTTATTTCTTGATAGACAAACGAAGTTATAAGTATGGAATCGACGTAGCTCTACGGAAAAAGTGCTCGGGAGAAATTATTATCTTGAACTCAATGTGCGTAGGTTCGCGCCAAGGTCACTTCTAGAGAAAGAAGTATATCAATTTCACACCCACACAAGATTCCTAGGCCAGATGTAATAAATGTAATATTATAATGTTTAAGTATGCTTAATCAGTACAACGCCATCTGACTAATTAAAGGAGTATTAAAGAGAGAAAAAAGTTACATATTATACTATACAAATGCTCCGTTTCTATAAGGACTAGACTACAATTTCTTGTTGATCCCTTCGTTATTTATATAAATTGGCCATCCCATTATTCTATGAATACATTTATGCTATAATACATAAATACAAAGGTATAAATACGCTTATAATAAAATGTTACAAAGCAATATTATGTTATGTTACCAAATAAATACTTTGAAAGATGATAATATTTGGAAATATAAATATATAATTCATTTTAAAAATTGTTGAGAAATAATATTTTATTCCCTAATAGATAAATAGCAGTTGCTATGATTGACTTATTTGGCAAACTACCATGTGATTTCAGGCCTTTTGCCACTCCCTTTTTCAGGGGAGGGGTGATACAATAAAGGTAACGACCTGTTACATTTAAAAGAACATTAGTGTAGTAAAACTATTGCTAGTATAATTTAATTCGTATCATATATATTTATTTTATGTATAAGTATTTTTAAAACAATTTACATCAAAGATAGGGGAGAATGTATACTTCAGAGGGAAAAGTTCACATCATGAAGACTGATTAAGTAATGAACGAACAAAAAAAAAAAAAAAGAGCACACGCAACAATCTTTTTTCCTTTTCTATTTTTTGAAGGTAAATTTTTCATTACAAACTACCATATAGATATAGAGATATGTAACAATCACGCATTCAGCTTAGCTGGTTCTTTTGTTGTTTTCCCAAAACGTGGTCAAAAATGATCCCACAAATACTAATTTCATTATTTCACCAAGCTATTATTATTATTTTTTTTTTTTTGATTTGGTCTGTTATTTTTCTAACTTGACATATTGTTGACACTTTGATGTCGTAGTTTCTATGTTTTTTTTTTTTCATTTATCCTTATGAAAAGAGAACTATAATTAAGGATAGGTCCAGTTTATACCCATTCTAATATTTTCTACCCTGATGGACTCTGCACTAGTTAATTTTTAGCAATGAAGCAACTGCATTTGGAAAGAATTTTCCCAATCATTTCATTTAGGAACCAATAGTTTAAGGCTCAGTACATCCCTTGGCTCTTATTAGTACATTATAGTTGCCCATATCATTGTCAAACAAGTATACTCCTCTCATATATCTTGAATAATTGATTATGGAATTTGGGTCAGTCCCTAGAAAGCTTGAGCCAACAAATACCCCCTCAGAGTCCTTGCCTTTATATATGTTTTTCATATATCCTTTCTTCTTTTTGGACAGTGCTGATTTGCTGGGTAAATCAAGTCATTCAAGTTTGTCCCTTGCAATGTTCCACAGGGACTACTCCCCTTAATTCCTATTTTATTAATTAGGTCGAAAGAATTAAATAAATTAGAAAACTATAATGATTTTCTTATTATGATTGCCCAGACGTACCTTGAAGAAATTTTTACATATTTGTTCAGAAAAAAAAAGTTTATTTCGGCCTAAGTATTAGTATGTAAAATGTCCATCAGTTATTGTACGTAATATTAGAACAAACTTTTAAAAATAAAACCTATTTCAAGTAATTGAAATTTGTAAACTGACAATTATTCATCAATATGATTTGACATTATTAACAATAACGAAAGTTATGGAGTGATTGTACAAAAACTACAGAATTAAAATATAATTTTTTTTGCTACTTTAAGTGAAACTTGCTGCAAATTTTACAAAGGATTCATCAGAATAATTTTTTGATAGAAATTGAGGATATTTTGTCGAAGAAAAGAAATTGATTCTATGCTCTATTTTTAGAAAAATCAGTTTAGTATGCTTTTGTGTTGACTGACCACAAATGAGGTTGTATATAGTGTACAAAGGTTCCATTGGATGACTTAAAATAATTTAGTTATGTAATATAGCTAAATGAATTTGCATAACGCCTCCTAATGCCTACACTACATCAAAAGAATTGACTCAAAACTGTTTTGAGAACTGATGTAGTAAACATTTCAAACGATATTAGCATAATATATTCATATACTAGATGATATAATAGTACATTGAGTGAAAAGAGCTTTTCATATACCTACATCCAGAAAACTTGAAATATGAAGTCAATGCTTATCACAATATCTTCATTGTTATTCATTTTCTAACATCTTTGTAACATTCATATATTGAAGATGGCAGCAATCCTAAATAAAAGCTTAGCACATCTATCGAGCATATGTCGACCGTTACTCAGCAAAGTTTCAGCCATTTTGGAAGTACAGTTGTTATGTAACAGTCGTTTGAGTCAGTTGGTGTGAGTATTTTTCTTTCTTAAAAAAATTCTGACTTTTTATTTATACTTTTGCCTGATGATCTATCGATCCAGTGATAAATAAGTAGAAAGATGGAGTAATTTGCTTCAACAAGGCCGACTATAACGTCAAGAAGTAACAAGCACATGTGATAATTTTAAGAGTTGTGGTATCAATTAGGATAAGATGTCATCAGTGTTGTTCTCGAAGGGCTACAGGATAACTGACGCAGACTACTTGGAGATTTTGGAAATAAATATCAAACCTTCGGTCTTGAAGATCACGAAAGAGTCTCTATACTTCTTCCAAAAAGATGAGGAGTCTTTCCACACAACCAAGAAGCTACAGTTCTAGTTGAGGGAGAATATGCCTATTGGCCCACAAAATTAGTGGTTCACCAGACCATAACCCTCTGGATTATATCATCTGTGGGTATGTGATGTCCAATCCCTGTATACACAACAATATTTATGATCTCAGAATATATGTGAACAAACTCAGGATGTCTATGAGGATTATGTAAATCAACGACGTGTGCAAGGCCTTCAGAGACCGCATGGAGCGTGTCATTGAAGCCAATGGCCATGAAAATGATAAAATTGCATTAATATATGTTCCCTTTCAATAATTAATTGCTATAAATCTTCATTAAGATCACATAAGCATGATTTGTTAATTCACAAAAAATGCAAATACTTTTAAAAAGCCTGGTAATGTATAGCTAAACGGACTCTAGTCCTTTTGTGTCTACATAGTTACTCTAGTGCACATATCTAACTTGTGTAAATTACGACTTGTACAAAATCTATGCCTATAGATAGAATGAAAAATAGACTATATAAGTATTTGAAATGTACCGTTTCAAATGCGGTAGAAGCCTAGAGATTTTAATGAAAGTACAAAATATTTTCTCATTTAGAAATTTTTTTATATGTATCCCTACAATAGTTTTTACATATATGCATACATATCTAAATGTATTCTCAAGCCTTTTGCCAAATTCTTTTCAAACTTGATACATTTAATTTTTTTATTCTGAATAGTTTGCTGCACAATATTCTTAACCTTAATGAAATATGTATATTAATCCATTTTTAAAATGTATTTTCAGATATAAAGCCGTCGTATGGCCCTTGAAAGGTCGAACAAATCGAGTGTGCGTGACTTTTACTATTATATTTATTTGGGCAACTAGTTCCTTGTTGGCGCTACCTACATTATTATACTCCAAATTGTAAGTAACATACAATTATATCTATATATTTGAAAGTAGGAAGATGTACAGGGTGCACGAAATGTGTGGAGGAAAATTGGAATTACTCGAATTTATTTAAGCTTTTCCCTTTTCAATAAATTTTACTAATAAAATAGACTTTAAGCCTTGTGCAATTTTTTGAGGGTATTGGCCACCTAACCCGTTCTTCGTTATTTTTCAAAGCTGCTATCTTATTTTTTTAATCATTGAGGAAATATCATCTAAGAATCAAGTGAGTATGTTCATAAAAGACTGAAAGGACACAAGTTAAAAGTGTAAATCCTTGATGAGCTTGGAGTACAATTGAATATAGACATGCAGTGAGATTTGTATGTATTTAATTCCCATCATAGTTACTCATAGATAAAACAGCATGACAGCTAAGCTTCTCTCCTCCAACAACATTTTTTTAATGTTCCTTCAATTGGTCAGATTGAGTTGCACTGATTGATTATAAGTTAACTTTATACTATTACATTTACTACATCTGACTTTGGAATCTTCTTTGAAGTCCATATACATAAGGTATATTTCTTTCTCTAGGCATCACTTGGGTGCAAACCGAGGCACATTGAGTTCTAGAGAAAAAATTATCCTTTGCACAATGTCCATTGCGGACTGTCGTTCGATAAACATTTTTTAAATTGTGAGGGTTACCTAGTTATTTTTCAGTTTCTTTTTTTAGAATAGTAATATGTTACATTTATACAACTCTAATAATCCACCGCTAAAAAAACTCAGATGATAATCGTGACAATTGAAAGACTAATTTAGGAAAGAGCAGCTTAGCTGTCATGATTTTTTTTATAAAGGTTAGCTGCAAGCACCTATGAAAGGAAACCGTCAGTTGTTGTTGTTGGCAACTTAAACCGTTTATTTTTATTTTTGAAAGTTGTTAGCATTACTTTTTTTATTGTTGAGGAGATAACATTGGAGTATAGAATGCGTTTGTTCATGAAATGACTGAAAGTAGCTTTAATGCACAAGTATTTTATAGAAAATCCAATTGACAACTTTAGTAGAATAGTGTTCAAGGAAAAAATGGAAAATTTTGTATGGTCCAAGAGGGAGGAGTTTATGTTTGCTTCAAAACGACCATTTGTAAGTACTTTGTAAGTTTATATACAGGTTGGAGCAACATAACTTCATTTTTATAAAACGTGGCAGTTGTAGAAGTGATAGTCTCCTGTAACTCTGCACACTTCTCCCTAGGATGTTCCTATCTCTGTAAACTGTCCAAATACTACTCGGCGTTTTTCTCTGGAAAATAATTGTTCAGAAATCTTTGAAGTCCACATCTTGAATAGCATTTTTGTTTCAGGGGTATAATTGTGAATCCAAGTTTTATCTAAAGTAATTAACCTGCGCCAAAACTCGTATTTATTACGCTTAAACTGCGCCTATAGGGCAATACTCAATTTTATCCATTTTCACAAAAACATTCACAACAACTCACTTAAACGACACTTACATAATAACTGCTGTCCAAAATGGCTGAAATTTTGGTAACTAACTGTGAACAGATACTAGATAGATGTGACTAATATATTTAATCCTATCTTAATACGTGATTGTATTCGTTTCCTCAAAACAACTAACACAATTAACACACTCAAACGACTGTTACAACACGTCCAAAATGCTTGAAAATGTAATGGTAAATAGTTTTTATCTAAAAGTGTTGTTATCTTCACGTTATGGTTGGAAACTTATCAGACCACGTTCGTATATGGCAGTTTCTTGTACAAAAAATGTGTTTATATATAATATATTTTAAGATTTGGGGGCGTTTCCAAATTACTTCTTGTAAAATGGGTCAGTATATTTGTAAAGCTTGGGAACCCCCTATCTAAACAGATGACCTGAGGTCTTAGCTCCTATTACGTTTCATTAGATTAGTTAAAATCAGATGTAAAGAGGAAAAAGAAGAAGAAGAAGAAAAATTTTAATATATTACGAAAGGAAGTTCATTACTCAGGAGTTAAATAATGATGACGACAGTTAAGGAAAAGAAAGTTCTAATTGACTTTCCATAGTTGGGGCAGTTTGAGTCATGGAGGGTCGAGATTTTACATCCAGAATAAGTTTAGATCTCAATATCTTGGCAATCCTGAGATCTAAGTATATGAACGTGTTCTCATTAGATTTAGCTGACAAAACTGTATAAGAAAAAATACAAAAATCCTTAAGATATTCTCCAAATACAAAGACTGTGAAGCAATTATATATACCTGCGTGCCAAGCGCTCGCTTTAAGAGATTATTGAATTTACGAAACTCGCCAAATTAATTGTTTACAATATTGCCAAGTCTTGCAAGGGGTAGGATGGGTTAGAAAAACCTACAAGGAAGACTCATGAACGTTTGAGAGTTAAAAAAAATGCATTCCAGACTTCCTGCAGAATATGCACTATATGGCCTGCTAGCTAACCGGATCTGAACCCTTTGGACTTCTATGTGTTAGTTGTCTTGGAGATAGTCCATTAAATGTGCCCATGACATTCTTGACTCCTTGCAGGCTTCCATACTCGAGGTAGTGGTCAACATTGACAAAGAGTTACTCATAAAAGCCTGTGCCATGCTCAAGTTTAGGAAAAATTAACATTTGTAATACTTTTATGTATTGGGCTAAGGAAATGTAGGCTCCTAGCTCGCTGGATCTGACTCCCTTGGATGACTAAGTGTGGGCTTCTTGGAGAGATAGTGCAATAAATATTGTATCCTGATAAGCTTCTATTCTCGAGAACGTGCCCCACATTGACAAGGAGTTCTTCGTCAAGGCGTGTGCCAGGCTGGAGGCTGTAGCTGAAGATGTAATGACCTTCCCTATGGAACCCTCCGTGTAAGAGCAAAAGATTACTGAATTGCTAAATTAATTTTGGAAAATATATTCTAATATATATATTCCTGAAATTTTCGTGATTTAATTATCCCCATCATGTAGGTATATAAAAAAGTAAGGAAGAAGTATTTTATATTTTGTGATGAGTAGAGACGAAAACTTGAAACTTTGATGTTAAGATGATTTAAAATTGGTAAAGAGAAATATGAATGAAATTATATTTTTTTTTTTTTTTTTTTTGTAAATTAAATTTGCTTTTGACTATACAGAAGAAGCAGCTACATTTAAATGTATTGATAATCAATATTTTCTTAGCATACTGTTTAAACTTTTCCCATCCATGAGACAACTTGAAAAACTAAGATATATGTAATTAACTTTGACATTAAGAAAAACAGTTTTGTGTATTTTTAACTTAGTGCAGTTGGTTGAAACTATCCCTTTTTGCTCTTACTAAAATAAGATACATGAAAGTGTCTGTATATAAAGGTTTTTTTGTTTGTTTTTTAAACAGTCTTCTATTTTCAATTACAAATATTGATTCTTGTACAAGCTTTGATCACTGTTGATGTTTAAGAATGATCTACTGACTTAACATTGGTGTCAGCCAATGCTACATACAGTGGGCTTTTGTGTGACATTTTCATATGCGGGGTATCTAGGAATGACGGCATATAGCAGGCAAAGAGAGGAGCCATAATAAATAGCTTCCGCTAGGAAAAGACCAACTCAGGCTTCGAAGAATATAACATTATCTCTTCTGATACCGTCAAGAGTTACAAACAAGTTTGGAGGATGTACCTTGAGAGTGTTGGGGATTCTAATGAGATTGTGAGTACAATGTGATTATACAAGTTGCAACTTGTACACACTATATACAACAAAATAAGTTTTGTTATAAGTTTAAAAAGTTTATGTTCAATACCTCAAGGGCACATATACTTGGATGTTTCTACCTTGTTTGTTGTAAAACAAACAAGGTACAAACAATTGACTCTCTTCCCTCATGAGGTATCTGATCAAAACGGTTGTTTGTCACAATTAATGTCACATGCGGGAGATATCCTGTTTACTTGTATGTACATTCCTAGAACATGGATATAATATTTGTATTACAAGTACATAAATAACAACCTTTTTAAAAGGTTTGATATCTGAGTCTAATAATACGGCATATTTGAAGTGCATACTATTTAGGTTGTATGTCAATTTAAAATCATACTATGAAGAAAAAGTGATTTCTTCATACTATTTTTAGCTCCGAAATGCCCTTTCAAATATTTTATATTTTTAGCACAATTTGTGACACATCCGAATGATTTATGATATTAATTTAATTTTATCATTATAAGATGACTAGCTGAAACAGTGAATGTAATCCAGATACACTGATTAAAAAAAATAGTCTCGACATTACTTACTAACCATTATATTCCCACATATAGTCCAATATTTATTGAACTTATTTTGGGCAATTAGGAGGTGAAGTACAGAGCGTTTTTCACTCTATTTTGACAATAAAATTAGCTTAGTTACGATTATCCAATTTAGATGGTTCCAAATGGTGTCTTGTCTAATCTTCAATTCCTGGCCAATTGAATAAGTGATCATATGCCGGTCCAACTCGACGATTTCCTTTGTTTTATCGACATTTTCGACGTTCATATTACCTGAAGGGAATCGTAGGGACCACTGTTTCTCTGGTGCATTCGATACTGTATTAATTCCATAAGCAGCACAAAAAAAATGGCCGCCTCCTCCGCCGTTTCACCTTTTTTGTAGTAATACTGAAGAATGTATCGAATTTGTTCTATTTTACTTCCATTTTGGAATGTTGTAACACACGACAGGCTCCATCAAACACAAAACTGTAAATAATTTTTTTTTAAGTTTTTCCTTAATCTTTAACCATACTTTAAGGTGCTTTTTTAATGCAATGTATTAACTGTGAGATATAGCTCAGTATATACATCTTGTGAACAAAGCTCAGAACTTTTTAAATAACTTAATAGTTATCACAATAAAATAAAAAAATCATAATTTTCAATAGAGAAAAAATCAATTTCAATTCCTTTTATAAAAAAATATTGTTCGTTTAAATTTAATCTATTCCCAAAAAAGTAATTCTAAAATTTTTAAAAGAAGTGTTTTTCTTGACAATTTTTAATAAAAATTTATCAACCCAACCCCCCCCCTCTTCAAAAAACAAAACATGTGTACATCCCCACCATTATATCATTTGAAAATACATTCCTGAGCCGGTGTGGTGCGTCATCCAAAGTTACTCCAAACATGTTCCCCTTAACAAAAAAAAAACTGTCATTTCTGTGCTGTTTCGCTTAGAACCTTTATTTGAGTTGGGAATAATTCAAACATTTTTGCTTTTGGTTCCATTACTAGGCGATTGTTCGCCTCAAAAGCAATAAATTTAACGCATCATAAACGTGCTATTGTTTTATTTATTAAGTCTTGTATAGTCCTAGAGACGGTTTAAGGACTGTAAGTACTAGAACTGATCTTACAAAAATATAGATTAAGTTTAATGATGTCATTCAGGACGGAAATTTATCAGTTTTTACGACTAAAATGCAGCACTGAATTAGACCCGAGCGAGACTGAACTGCACCCTCTTTGAGTCGCCCTGGAACCAAATTTCGTCGTCATATCAATGTTCTTTTAAAATTAAGCACTACATACAGACAACACAAATCCAGTCAGTCTAATTTTGTCACTATGGAAGAAATATACATGGACCTGCCAGAGATTCAGTTCATAGAAGAGTAAACAGAGATGCGTCGTAGTTATTTGTATAGTTAATAATTAAAGACAAGTCATCATCTGTGAGATCTGGAGGACGAATGGGCTGACAATGTGCCACACCTAGTTCTCTGCAACATGCTATGTGTCCACAAATCCCTTGCCTGTCTTGAGGAGAACTGCTACGACCTAGTGACCAAGGATCAGTAGACTCACAGAGCCCCGATCTTAGTCCGCTGTATTATTTTGTTGGGGCTACCTTGAAGAACAGAATAATAGATGTCCTCATACTACTAAGACAAGTCTGGTGGCTGCTATTACTTTGCATCTATGGCCAAGGACTTTGTTATCAAGGCCTTCTCCAACTTCAGAGGTCGTATCGAGATGTGAGCGTACTAAAGACAATAATATTGCAAAAGCCTCAAGACACATAATCTACAATAACTTTGGTTTTTATTGGAAATAAAAACATTTAAATAAAGGAGTTATGTTGTTTTTTGTAAATATAAGAGAGGGTGCGAATTTAATCTTCAAGCCCTGTATATAACATTCATTGGAAAAATAAGTATTTGATCCCCGCTGAGTTCGTAAGTTTGCCCACTTATAAAGAAAAGGATGGCCAATAATGTTAATGGTAGTTTAATTCACATTTATAGACATTCAATGAAAAAAAAGTGCTAGGAAAGGAACTCCAGCCCTGAAATCTGTGCAGTTAATTTTGCATTAGTATGCTCAAAAGTACTTTTAGCAAGTCGATAGCAAGTTATAGTAGTAATAATTACTGTGTTTACTTAAATTATTTGTTTGTGTTTTTTCTTCCTCTTTTTTTAAGCTTAAGTGTGTACACTGTTTAAAAAACGGTTCGAATTCATCATAATAAAAAAAAAACACGCTTTGAATATCAATGCTATACTTCCAAATTGAATTAAAATGTACTCATTACAAATTATCGCATGAAAAAAAAAAAAAAATTAGAAAGGACTTCAATTTAATGAAGACCCAAAAAAATTAAGTGGCAAGATATATATACATATATGAGGACGAAACATCCTAGACTTCAAACCCGAAACTTCAGCAGGGCGAATCTCCCATTCACGGCTTTGTCATATATTCCTGTCTAAAAAGATCAGAATACAAATAATCATATAGATATTATTGACTTATTTTTGAAGTTAAGTACTTAAAATGCCAAGGGAGGGGGCAAGACTATAAAACTAGTATTTTTGTATAAAAAAAGTTTTGACAAAAATACCAAAGTTTAAAAAAGATTGCTATTATTGAGCAGATTGTGTTAAGGGACCTACATAAAAAAATCAAATCAATCAATTGATCCATTTTTGGAGGCTCTATATCAAAAGTAGACAAGTAGGCAGAAATTTACAAATACACATACAGGATGTAACAAAGAAATCAGGGCCCTTCACTGTCATGGAGTTATTAACAGAAGATCTTAACCCCATTATATTTTAGAGGGAGAACAAAAATGGAATGTTTCGATTATTTTGGTTATAAATGATCGGAATATTAGCAATGCTGAGGTATCAAAGATAACAAGAATCAAAAGAAGCAGTTTCTGAAGGCCCTGGTGGAGACCAAAGACATCAGGGGAGTTGTCAAAAGTAAAGACGACTGGGTATCCAAGGATATTTCGGCACATATCTCCCTCAACCTGAAGTTGATGGATTGTTTTGTCTGGACCTACATTGAGTTAAAGGCTAGTCCAAAAGTCGTATTCTAAAGTTTTGAAATGTCCCACGGACAATACACAATGTGTCCTTATTAACCTGGCCGGACCAAACTCACGTTTGAAGCTAACTACCTGCAGATACCAATAGGCATCCTAATAGGCTCTCTACTAACCTTACCCAAGCTCAAGGACCAGCAAGGCCCTGTCTGCTTATTTCAAAGTAAGATTAGGTAAGGTCAGAATTGAAAATATAAAATATTCACCTAAGGGCGGAAGCACACATGTATACAGTTAAACATACCACCGGCATGAAAATACAATTTGCCAAATGACTATTTGAGACATTTGGGTGAAAAATTATATTAAATATAGGGTAAAGACGATTGTATATTTTAATTCAACTTAAAATGATAAAGAAGGATTCTTCATTCCATGTCAAGTCATTCTATGAAATATATAAATTTTGATTTTATAATGTACTTGAATAAGAATTCCAATTGATTTTATTAATCAACAGAAAATATGTAAGTATATTATATGAGTACGACTTTAAATATGGAACGATAATACTCATATTTAAAAAATCGGCTCTCGTTAGAAGATCTCACTCAGAATTTTGGATATGTTTGAAAACATATTCATTGAAGACATGTTCTACCAAAATTAAAACAAAATCGGTTTTGCTGCTTGGCAGGGGCACCATTTTGAAAGCTACACCAGAGTCCCAAACTTTTTTTATTTTTGATTAAAATATACTTATTATTGAATATTGGTTATTTATGTATTTTGACCAGTGGTGATAAACAAAGTCAATAAAATATAATGCTTATAAAATACAAAAATTATCATTCTTAATAAAAGTGAATTATCTAAAATAATAATATTATTATTTTTTTTTTTTAAACAACGTGACTTGCAAGAAAATGAGAATATTATTTTTTTTAATAACATGACTTGCAAAAAAAAAAAAAAACCAACATAATAAACTAAACCAAAAATGTAAATTATTTTACATACGTGTCACACAGAAAAAGAATTAATTAAAAATCGATTGAGGTCAGCCTCACTTTGCTGGCGAAAGCAAAAAGGTATTGAATTCCAAAGACTTGTTAATCTATAAAAGAAACTATGCTTAATGATGCTTGAGAGTTGATAGTCTCGTTTTGTGGAATAGATAGCCTTTATTTAGTATCTAGGGTGAGGTGATAGGTCTTTTTTTTTGTTTAAAATTCGATGGAGCGTTAAAGTTTGTGTTCTTGTGCATCATTTGACGTATTTTTTTAAAATTGAGGCACTACGAGTGAAATAATTGTCTCCGGAGAAACAGTGGCCCAATTCATTATGCCCAACTTTGAGCAGACCTAGAAAGGCCCAGGTGAGGCACAGAACCAGGATATTTCACACACTCTCTTACTTCATATAAAAGAGCCAGCTCACAAAAAATCATCAAAATCTGTGATGGTTATACGAGACTCTTGACGTGGAATGGCATATATGTCGTATAAGTAAATCAAAGAGTGCTCTTTTGAAGAATTTTATATTTATTATTAATATTCAATAATAATCATTATATAAGCACAACAGAGTAGTATGTGGTTTGAATATTTACTGTTGTAGTAAACAAATATGACAGAGATTCTAATAGCATATGAACAATACCTATTCATCATAGTACTAATTAAACAGAATTTTAAAAAAATATAAACAATCGTATATATCAATGAATCATTTCGGCTATATGTCTGTTGGGCAAATTGTATTTCGGCGAAATGTACATGGTCTTTTAGCGAAATATCCTTTTGCAACATTGTCCTTTGGCAAAATGTGCTTCAGCAAAATGTAAATTCGGTATATTGCCCTATGATGAAATTGTTAACGGCTAATTGTCTTTTTTCGAGAAATGTTATCGGCCAATTGTCCCAGAATCATATTTAGCAACACTTTTTAAACTGTAAAAATTTGATTACAAACGTAAATGTTTTTTATTTACTAAAATATAATTCACTAACAAAGTATTTGCAGGGTTTTAAAAAAGACTTATTAGATAAAAAAAACCTTAGGAGTTTTTAGTTAATCGAATATTAAAGTTGTTTTTTTATATTATGACCTTGTATGAGACTAATTTTCCAAGCCTTGTGTACATTTAGTATAAAAACTTTTATAATTAATTTATATCAAATCCATGTAGCATAAAGTTTATACTAGTCAGAGATACTTTAATGGAAAACTTTTCTACTGACCGTGAAGAAAAGGTGTAGTTGAATTAGTAAGAATTTAATATAAAGTACAAATGTGGCCCTCAAGGCAGAAGTAAATCTTTAATGATCTTTCTCCTAAATTGAGTATGGATTAAATCTGTATTCTCCGACAAATAATTTGCAATTTCTTTCAAAAAATTAGCCTTTTGACCCTTTGTGTGTGTTCTAAATTTTACTTACAGGAAAAAAATAAAAATGGATATATTTTATATGAATGGGGCTAAATCGGACTCTTCAGTCAAATACAAATTATAAACTATATTTGAAATTTTTAGGTATATTGCAAAAAAAATGAATAATAAGGCTGTAATTGACTCAAATATGGAGCTAAAAGATGAAATCCGCACTCTCTCTCGTATTTACAAAAAAAAAATGTGTCCTGAGACTTATTCTACATAATAGCCCTGTCCTCTTTACAGCCCCTGAATTGGGATCAGTGCTTGATGAATAGGTCCTTGAGCATGAATGGGAAGTGCTCCTTTATGACGGTCACTAGACTTGCCGTACTTGTTTGTAGAGATCTATTAGTGTGTGCCTCAAGGTATTCCCAGATAAAATTATCCATGGGATTAAGATTGGGGTTGTTTGACACATAGAAGGGATGCAAAACATTGTCTGCATAGTGGTGTTCCAAATGTGACAGTTGCTAATTTGCCCTTGATTATCAATTGAACAGACAACTATTGCGTATATCTGTTCCTCTTCTGTGAACTAAAACTCCGGCAGCTCAAAGTATGGTTCTACCTTTGTGACAAAATTAGATTAAATAAATGTGTTTTGTTTGTATATTACACATAATTTAAAAATAAAAAAAATGATATGATGACGAACTTTGATTCCGTGTGACTCAGAGGTTTCATCTTTGAGCCCTGTATGCCTATGAAATATTGGGTTGTATGTATAAAAGAAGTATAAAAATCAATTGGGATTTTCACCTTTTTTTATTATTGTTCAAGGTTGTTTTTATGCTATTGTACTTTATACTTTATCACGTGGTATATGTATTCCGAACAAAAAAATAGGATAGATTTTTCAAATAGCGTGCGCGGGAAACTGCCCTGGAGGAAAATCCGAGGTAGGAAAATTGCCCATATTTTGATAAAAACTTCATGATGAATAATAAAATATAATAAATTTTATTTATTGAATTACAAATAATGTTATTTGTATGTAACGTAGCAGCAGTGAATTGAAAAAAGAGTTCAATGGCGTAAAAACACAGAGAAAATGCCGTTTTCATTTTGCAAACCAAGAGCTTAAACTATTTTTTTGGTATTAGAGGGGTTCCTTAAATGTATTGGTGGTGGTTTTTAGCAGTATTCAACCATATTCTAAGAAGGCCTAGGCTAAATAAACCCCCTCCTCCTTACCAATCCTCTTGATCGATTTCTTCGATGATTTGATTGAATTTTAAAAAAATCGAGGAAATGGTATTGCAATTATATTACTTACACTTTAATGTACTCCCTTTGGGATGGAACAAACAAATATGTTTAGATATTTGCCATAAAAGATATTAAGGAAATTTATATTGTAATTGTTCATCATTAAGTTTGAACAAAACACGGGCAATTTTCGTAACTGCCAATTTTTGGGAGTCCCTGACTAATGAAAGGAGGGAAAATACATAAAGAAGAAAATATTCCTCTCGAAAAAAAAGTTGAGAGGGGCTATCTTCTAGGGTAGGGCTAGACAATCTTTCAGACATGGAGTGTCAACATCAGCATTTGTAATCAATGAGCGTTCCACTATCAACAATAACGGTAAAAAACACGCCCAAACTACGGAAATATGTTATAAATTGCGCGTGCCAGTAAATATGTATCTATGTGCCAGCAGTGGCACACCTGCGATAGGTTGTTTCATACCCCTGATCTAGGGGTAGGGAATTATATTTTGATAAATCAACGTCATACGAAACTTTAAAAACACATAATCGACCATAATTTAGAAGAAATTGATATACAGGGTGGGGATTTTTAACCAGGAACAAGTTTAGACATCAATATCTTGACAAATATGCTATCTATTTTTATGAAAGTGTACCAATCATATTTAGCTGGTAACACTGTATGGGGAATATTACAAAAAAAGTGCTAAAAGCATAGCAAAAGACACTATTAACTCAATAGATAATAAGGTTAGATAACTTAAATTGATGTTAACAGATCTGGGTTCATCCTCAAATTTTAAATGGGCGCAGTTTGTTCAAATCTGGCAATTGGAACCGGATTTATTTAGGAAAAACGTACATTCATATTTTACGTACATTTATGTTATGGGTAAAGGAAATGTGGTCTCCTAGCTCGCTGGATCTGAACCTTGTGGACTACTATGTGTGCTCGTCTTTGAGAAAAAGTCAATAAACGTGCACATTACACTGTTGACTCCTTGCAGGCTTCTATTCTTGAGGCAGTGGGAGTTATGGACATGGAGTTTTTCATCAAGACCTGTGCTAGGCTAAGGATCTCATTCGAAGCTGTAGTTGAAGCTGAAGGGGGTTGGTTTAAGCGATTGACTTAAATATCGATCTCGAAATCAAAGACCTAAAGATTTGTGAATTTCTCACTTAATTCTGGGAAATAAATTTATATATATATATAGTGTGGTACAGATTATATGGGAATTTTTTCAAAGTCTTTAAAACAAAGGAACTAGATGGGGTAAAACAATACAATTTATTATTTGAAAACTACTTTTAATGACATTCAATGATTCATAAAAATATTCGCCTCACTTGATAACCTAAAGCCACATGAAGCCAGAAGCTTTGGCTGTCCCGAGTGACCTCGTGCGGATCCAGCTTTATCAATGTACGGGCAATGAACTTCTTCAGGGCCTTCATCGACGAATGATACTTGTCATATGCCTCCTGCTCGACCTTTTCCAGAGATAGAAATGACATTGCTTCAAGTCTTCACTGTTTACAAGCTAAAAATCTAGGCTCCAAAAGTGAGGACATTTTGTGGCCCAAGACGTGCCCGTGTAATTTCTTCATTGGTCAACCCCATCCATCCTGGGAATGTAAATTAAAAGTAAAAAATCAGAACCAGTATAATGGCAATACTGGCTATGCACTAGGTCGCCTGGGACTGCCAAAGCTTCCAACATCGTGTAGGCGACGTAATCAAGAGAGGGGGGGGGGTCTCATTATGGATAATTGAATGGCATTATATCTAGTTTTAAAATAAATAATATCTGGTTTTACCTCAGCTAGTTCGTTCGTTATAAGCCTTTAAATATTTTCCCAATTTTGCTTGACCACCCTGTACATTATCATTCAATTTCCTAATTTAAAATCCCTACCCTCTATATAATTGATATTAATGTCATTTTGTATGTATAATATAGGTCAAGGTCATACAAAATATCAAAAAATAGCATTAAGGGAAAATGATTTAAGGAGGAAGTTATCACTCTACCGAGTGCACATTTTATTATCAAATTTAATCTGCCTAGCCAGCTTTTTAATGTAAAAGATATGTTATCTTTATATCCTTATATTTGTTGGTTCCTTTTTGACATCCAAATACACGGTAGTATTTAACAATTTTTCTTCATCTTATTCATCTTGAGAAAAATAGAGTATTTATTTTTATAAGATGGCCGACATCAACAATGATTTTCATTTTTTATAATTATTGTACGTCAAATCTTTTTTAACTCTCCCGTTTAATTTTTAATAGAAACCAAAAAGTTTCCTACAAAAAATAACAAACATAATTTGTGATTCAGCAGGGCAGGAGGCCAAATTTTCTGAGGATGACTTGGACCGGTGCTGGAAACCTGACCCTTTCTATGATTTGGACATCCTCAAGATTGCACAATCAACCACGGCATCAATACAAAAGATCTTTTCCATGGAGAAGAACCAAATCCTGCCAGCTCCCCTCCAACATCATTCAACTATCTTGAGCCTCATAGTCTCGGACTGTATCTGTCTGACCTTCAACACGTGGATTATGCACATAACGTCACAGTAGACGGGTGTCTTGATGGTGGGCGGGTACACGTTAATTCTACCTGACATGTTCGTAATGAATATGCTTGAGTCGTCGATGATTTTGTTCTTCAGGGCATTCAGGCAGTACATTTTTTCCCCTCATAACGAATTTGAATCTTCCTTGTAGGTGTGCAAAAAAAAACATGCAGAATAATTTCCTAGAGCGTGCAGCTAGCACGGAGGCACACGGTGTTTGTATTTGGAGGACATCAGAGAGATTTTATATTTTTTTATTATACAGTTTTGTCGGTTAAATCTAATTAAATCACTGTCATAAACATAGATTAAAGGGTTACCAAGATATTGATGTTTAAACATGTTCCGGATTTAAAATCCCTACCCAGAACATACATCCCAATATTTTATAGACATATTTGATTCAAATTAATATTTTTATTTTTCCACTTTCTGGAATGAATTAGGATTTCCAAGTATTTAAGTTATAGTTCATATCCATTATTTGATTTAATAGAGCTATATTGGCCCCAATATAGTCACTTTTAAATAAAAATTTCAATTTTGCATTTGTTTACTGTGACAATCAACGTTTGATACTTTAAATGCAATTTACGAAACACTCAGAGGGTTTACAGATAAAAATAATATGTTTGATGGAAACAAACGAACGATTATTTGTCGAAAAAGATAGTAATCAGTTTTGAGAAAAATCATTCTAGCTTGCGTTTGTATTGACGGCACACATGTATTAAACAGATTTACATAAATAAAGTTATTTTTCTTTTTTAAATACACATACTCTATGATAATTAATTTCAGCTTTTAAATTTTTATATTCAAAAGAAAGAATATATAACGTACGAGTATTCAATGGAATATTCATCTAAACTTTTCCATATTAGGGTGGTTTGTAAATAATGTTTTTGCAAATTTCGATTATGGTCCATTCAGAGGAGTAGCCAGTAAAACGCATGCAAAATGTCAGTGTTTTATAAGCACAAACTATGACAAATTTTAGGCAATAGCCGTAATCGAAAGTTGAAATACAACCGTCCTAAAATATATTGTTTCTTGAATAAATGTGAGTTAAGTCATTAATAAACTGATGAATAAGATTTATGGTTGAAGTTTTTTTTTTTATGGTTAATACGCAAAATTCTTTAGAAATTTAGTTTACCTTTTCCTTTCATTTGGAATTTTTTTTTCTTTAATTATGTTAGGTTGGAGGAAAAAGTAATTTTCTATTTTCTGCTTTATTAGAAAATATATCAAAAAAAAAAAAAATACCGCAATGTTCTCATAAAAAAATTTCGTCAAAATTTTTGGCAAAAGTAAAAATTCCTTCATTAGCCCCTCCACATTCACATAGAAGCCCTGTCCAAATTGCCAAAAACTTGGATAAACAATTTTCAAATGCTTCTATTGAGGCTAAATGTGTTCCCCCAAGCACGTAAGCCATGGACAGTATCAGGTGGTAGTCACTTGGTGCTAATTAAGTACTTTAGGGTGGATGGATAAGAACTTCCCATCTGAGCTCCCAGCGTTTTTGGTGAGTCATAAAAGATGTGTGCAGCATTGTGTTGACTTGATGAAATACGATTCTTCTCCTAATCGAGTTTATTTTTGTATCCAGCCTTCTAAATATACTTCAAAACAGTTTTATGATCCATGTTGAGGTACAAAGGGATGATACAGCTGCTAACATGACGATTTTCCATGATTCTAAATATATTTTTGACAACAGACCTGTTGTTGCGTGGAGCATCATTCATCTCCATTACACCAGAACAAAAGCGATGAACCCCTATTGTGCAACACAAACTGCAAGACCCGTTTTTTTCCTTTCACGTAGATTCACCCAAATCAAAAAAGATTTTACGATAACCATTGGACAGGTTCTTACAGATAAATCTGGACAAAGTTGGACTTCACCAAGAAGAATAATGAGGGTATAGCAGTCAAGTTGACGGCTGTCCTTGGCATTGTGGTCTGATCGATATCCCAAGAACATGCCATTAAAGAGAATTATGAAAAAATTGTGGAGACAGTGGCAAAGGAAGTCAACAGATATATTTTGCTGAATATTACAAAATAAGAAAAACTCCGAAGCTGGGACAAATCGGTCGTTCCCATCATTGTCCATCTCTTGAGATATACACCATGTTCCAAAAAAAAAAAAAAAAAACACATGCAAAATAATAAACTACTCAAAGAAATTGCTCTTAAATTGAGAGGAGAGAGTGACTATCTACGCTTGTAGAACACAAAAAGGCTCCTCTTCCTGTAGGTTTAAACAAAACAATCGCAATATATGTACATTGAAACAATGGACTTTTAAAGCGGTCAAATTTTATATTTTAGTTTACAAAGGGGATTGTTACCCAATCCTTTTAATAACCTTGGAATCTTTGATGTTTTTTAATATAATTTTAGATAACTCTGTTGTATATTGATTTGTTTTTATAATTTAAATTATTCATCTCCAGTTGGATTGTTACTACATGTGAAAGGATAATGATAATAATTTAAAAAAAGTTGACGGGCATATATGAGGAGAGGTAGAGAGTCTTACTACTATTTTGTTTCCAATTATGCAGCTAAATTATCAACAACAACCATGGGGGCACCGCGAAGAGCGACAATTTTTGAATTAGCTCTAGTATGAATTGGTATCAGGACTATCATCGACTAAACCAGATACCACAAGACGACCATCCGCGATGGTTTAAAGCAACTGAACGAGTCGAGGAACGTCATCAGTAGCGCCAAAATTCCAAAGTGGCAATAAGAGAACAAAACATTACTGCCCAGCCTGTATGGATCATTCCTGCCCAGCCTGAATAGATCATTCTTCCACCATACTGGATACTAAACAAAGGGTACTTCTTCCACAAAACCACTCTTTAATTACAACATCATTTAACAAAAAAGAGCTTTATACATAGCTCTTATTATAGATCAGCTTGTCTCTAGAATAAGAATCTCTATACTTTCGTCGGGTGACTCAGACTGACCTCAAGCAATTTCTATTTAATTCTTTTTTATAAGACATAGGAAATGGACGATTTTGTACGTACTTTGTGCACAACTTAAACCATACCAGTTCTTAACTCAGGTGTCTAACCATTTTTTTTTTTTTCATATAAATGTCGAATTAACATTAAAGAGCACATTGTACTCAATATTGCCGTCATCAGCCGCAATGATGGCCTCCAACTCTTCCTGAAAGCTCTGCAATACTTTTTGATTCTCATTGACAGAGCTATTTTGAGCATTTATGTTGGAGGATGTGCCAAATTTTGCCCTCAATTTGATCCCAAAGGTGTAATCGAAAGGATCTGCATATGTCATGTATTATTGCCACAAGTTATTATTTTGAAGTTCCTACAGAGTGTAACTGATAAATATGGACGAAGTTTGATTTCATCAAGATGAATAACGAGGGCATTGCAGTCGAGTTCACACACATATGTGAGAGTTTGAGAGCCTTAGAAACCATTTGGTTCTCATTTTGAAGCGAAAATATATCAATGAACCCCATGGAGGGTACGCGAAGAGCGACTATGATTGAATTAGCTCTAGCAGGATTAGGTGTGAGGACTATCAATGACTCCAACAGGTCCACCAGGTAGACTCTTTATTATACTTCAAAGCAACTGAATTGTCAAGTGACGTCACGAGGAGACCCCAAAAGCCTTAAAGCGACAAGAAGAGGAGCCAAACATTCCTGTTCATGTCAGAAACGCCTGTGCCAGCTTCAGGTACAGAATCATGTGTGTGGAAGTGGCTAAGGACGGTTGAATAAAATAAAATGATATTGTTAACATATGTTTAAAAAAAAAAAAAAAAAAGGAGCATGTTAAGAAGATGATCCATGAGTCTTTGGAATGTCTGCGCCGAAAAGCATTTGTAAGAATTCGAGGAGACCAAAAGGGTTACTGATTGCTGTTTTAGTAAATCAGCAGGATGTACTAGAATTTGATGATATCTTTTGACTATAAAAAATATTTTAGGTTGTAAAATTTTTACAGTTCGTAAGAGAATATTAATATGGAATTGTGACGTTATTGTATGAACAAAAATCGCAACAGGTTCTCCATTTGTTAATCAAAATGACCTAAAACTTTTTTAAGAAAAAAACAATTTCACCAAAAAATAATATACTTCAAAGTACTCATGGTTAATTTATTTAAAGTATTCGTTCAGAATAAAAAATTAAAATAAAAAAATGTTATACTCTGGGTTATTGACATTGATAAAGCCTATTTCGACAGACATTTTATTTTTTCCGACTCTCATATGAGATACCTTTTTTTAAAGTACTGAACCCTATTAATGTTTTTTTTTTTTTTTTTAAATGTGAATAGCTCTTGTCGATAAATTAATTTCTTTTATTTTTCCTCGATTGTCTTTCCTTTCTGAATTTCTTTTATGGGTACCTTTTCAAAGACTTTATAATAAATAATATATTATCTATTTCTAAAGAATAATTTTTCTAAAAAAATATTTCAAGTGACTGCTTAAATTATTAAAAATTCCAAATCGCACTTCATTTTTCAAAATCCAGTACTCTATTGACGGGGTGGAGGGGGACAAGAATTACTCGATGTCGATCCCCAATTCTACTCTGTGTCCAACAAAAGATAGACTTAAAACAATGCCTCAGTGTAACTTTTTCTCACTCATTAGCACACACCGTGGTGGTTACACATCATGCTTCGATGTTATTTTCTTGAGATTAAAATAATATTGATAACATATTTAGAGAAAAAAAAACCTATTTTAGATTATCGGCCAGAAAAATTATTGCACACGTTTAGGTAAAAAATTTACACAACTCTAATTATATACAGGTTGATCTTATTACACATTTTATTATTTTGCATTTGTATGAATATGTTTATAATTTGTAATGAAAAATTTTACTCTTAAAAATTGAAATAATAATAGTATTTTGTTCAAGATACTTGTAAAATTATTGTAAAATTTTATCTTAATCGGTAATAAACTTGATTTTTAATCCGGTCATTTCAATACTGTAAAATTTAAATAATCAGAACCGAACCCATTTAGCAACCTTATAATCGCATGTTTGTATAATAAATTAAACAAAAGTTGAAAGTCTTAGTATGAAATTAAAAACTCACGGGGACGTCAGAATAATTCCAAATACCGTGTTATGCAAAATTTACAATGTTTCAAAACGTGTAATGCGAGTGCCTCCAGTAATTTGTTATTTTCTTAGCAAAAACATTAAATTTGTATCATTGAAAAAAATATTTTTTGAAATATGCATTACTTTATTCAAATTTTGAGGGAATAAAATTAATAAAAATATTACATTTGTATTATTGATAAAAAAGTCTATAAATTATTTTATTATTTTATACGAATTTGGGAGGAATCAAATTAGTAGTAATTAACACTTTTGATGACGTTGCATGTATTATACATTTAAAATTTATTCCAACTATAAATACTACTTTTCCTGATATAAAAAAAATAATCTTATAAGTAACCAAAAAAAAAGGAATAAGGTTTAACAAAATAGTAAATTAAATTTATTAACCTTTATTAAAAATTGCTAAATATACGGATAAATCCTCAATAAGGCATTATCACGATAAATTAAGATTTAAGTAAAATTTGACTAAATATTTCAGAAGCATGAATAAAATTACTGCTCATAAAATATTGATTTATAGGAATATGAAGCCATTTTTTTAAAAATTTCAGCGTGCATGATATCCATTTGACAAGTGAAGAGTTAAATATATTAAATTAAATTTTGCATTGGTTGCCATTCATTTTACTACTCATCAGGAATGTTTGCCATTAGTTATAATAGACCATTACTCCGTATATTATGGTTGATTGAAAATGTTAAGGCATTCTCATATATTCTACACTTAGGATCACATCTTTTGGACTCCTAGTAATCTATATGGTGTTCATGGATTTATAGATACAGTAAATACCTATTTAAATTTTTGACTCACAAACGAATACTTCATATAAAACAAAACAAAAAAAGACCTTAAAATTCTACGAATTATTCTCCCTGCATACTGGTATGTATCTTTGCGCGCTTTTTTTCAAGGAGATTATAAAGGTTAATATATTTTTCATTTAAAAGATAGAAAAAGACAAATAATTTTTGAGAATCATTTGAAAGATGAGCAAACAACAGATGAACTTGAATATTTTTTCTTCTATAAACCTTATAAATCTTAAAATCTTAAAAATAAAGTATGAAAAAACAAATAAAATTTGACGGTCTATATTTTTTTGATTAAAATAAAGCAAAAGAGATCATAATTAATTTTTAATTACTTAATCTACCCGGCAAACCTACTTTAGTAGAGTATAAATCAAGGACTTATTTTGACCAAGAATTTTGTGTAGCTACAACACAGTCAGGTAGCTCTCTAGGTACTCAAGTATTCTCGGCTCAACACGTCATATCAGTTTTTGTTTATCAAACTGTTATTATTATTATTCCACCATTTTTGAGGAGAGAACTTCTAGGTATTGAGTAGCTACGTGTGAGAAGGATCATAGAAAACGAAGAGTAACACTCATGGTTTTTTTGGGAGTAATCTTTTTTATTCGTGTTTTGTAAAGTTTGTCTGTGGAACGACGCTTAATAACTGTCGGTAACTACTGCTGGCTATAAATAAATGAAAGATTAAAGTAACTTCATATTTTCTTGAAAAAGAGTAAGCAATTTTGAGACATACTATATGTAGAATGCCGTATCACAAATAAAGCAATATGAACTTAAAAAATATTTTCCCAGATGAACAAAGTTTTTTAATCATGTATTTGACATCTTGGATTATTTATATACTTTATTTAGTATTGATTTGACACTACATGATAAATTATACTTATTCGTAGGGATATGACTAACTGTCAAAATTGAACATTTTCAAAAGTATTTTAAAATATGTATTTAATTCTAGTTGTTCTTGACAGGTTAATCACGGACAAATAAAGAGTTTTTTCTTATAAATTATGCTTTTCGTCAATATTCTATTTATAATTTTTATTCGAGCCATCTTTTGTCTATGAAAAAAATCAATAATTGATAAAAAAAATTAAATTGATTATTGCAAAATGTTATGGTGATTTGAAATATATGCTTATATTTATTATGTGATCATTCAATCTAGAGAAAATAATAGTTAAGAGAATTCATAAGCAAACATATTTAAAGGTTGAAAAGTCGCCACATTTTATTAATTTCAAAGCAATACGAATATTGTTTTGTTTTTTCAATTGTTTTGATGGCAAAAATTATTTAAAGCCTACAAAATTAGGGTATCTTAATTCTGTTGTTATTTTTCTTAAATCTCTATGTAAATTAAAAAAATGTGTATATATTTGATTTACAATCGTCTCATCTTGAGCAAATGCAATTTAAAGGTTAAAAGTCTCCATATTTTAAGAATTTTGTTTGATTAACAATATTTGTCCTGCTTTTTCAATTTTTTTAATGCCAAGAATTCGTTAAAGCTTAAATAATTAGAACATCAAAAGTTGAGCTTGTTTTTCTTAGCAATATTTTATTTTTTATTTCAAAAATGTGAGTTTATTTGATATTCAACCATCCGATCTTTAAAAAAATAGACTTTTGGGGTTCAAAAACCAACTTTATTTTAAAAGTTTTGTTTGAAAAAGAAAATTATCACGTATTTTATCTTTTTAGAGCTAGAGAATTGGTTAAAGCGTAAAAATAAAAAGTTATTATTTGTTTATTTTTTTGAAAAATATTATGTTATTTCAAAAATGTGATTATACACATATATTATGCAATTTAGAGGTTTTAAAACCAACCATCTCTGAAGAATTTTGTCTGAATAAGTAAATTTTTTTACACCAAATGGATTAGTTCAAGTGTTATTAATTAGGGCATCAAGCACTATTTTTTTTGCAATATTGTATGTTAATTTCCAATTTGTGCATATATAATTGATATGCAATCATTTAGTCTCGAGAAAATTACAGTTTAGAGGTTTAAAAACCAGCCATATTTTGAGAGTTTTGACGGGGGAAAAAATAAGCTTATTATTTTTTTTTTTTTAAATGTCTCAGACTTGATTATTTTCCAAGATGTATTCAATTGACTTTGATTTTCTTTTAAAATATTTGATTCACTTTTCCATCTTTTGAATAAAAATATTTCACAAATTTTTGATGCAATAAAGATCTCATCAATTCCAAGACCATATTCTGTTGTTCGAAATATGAAATTTTCTAAAAAAGGACATAAATATATATATCTGAAAAATAATTGGTAAATAAATAATGAAGTTATATACTTGTATAATATGTAGATGTAGTCAAAAGAAATTATTATTATTTTTTTTTTTTCGTTCATCAGTAAGATCTTTATTCATAAATATTTTATATATATATATAAAAATGAACAATAAATAAATAAAAGAAAAATTGTGTTTCTAAAAACATAATTTAACATTATATTTAAAAATTAAAAATCAAATTCACCCATACATTATTAGAATATAAAAACCGATTAAGAAAAAAAATAAAGGTTTACGCTAGATAATATTGAGCGCAACTGTTATGCTTTTATTGCCAAAGAATTAAGTATTAAGGGATTTTTATTTCAACCCATGAAAAATGATGAATATTATTTTTGATTTATTTTTACTTAACCTAATGTTATAATTTTTTCAGTTATAATTATTGATTTTTTGATACTCAAAAATTTCCTCAGATGTCCTACATATAAAAACAGTAAACATGTTCCGAGTGCGTTACGGAAATTTCCAGCAATGCAAGAAGCCAAACGTTGTTAAAAAATTTTTACCAATAAATCTTGGCAAGAATTATTCAATATGCCTGCCTCCATCACCTATCACAGCCTTCAAATGAGATTGGAACTTGGCCTAAGTCGCCTCAATATAATGGGTGGACATGTTAGCCCATTGCTTCATGATGCTGGTTTTAATCTCCCCCACATGTCTCGGTGATGTCCTCCCATCTTTGCCCCCTAATACTATCCAAAAACTTAAGTCGAGGGGATTAAGATCAGGAATAGAAGAGGACCAGAAGTTCTTGTCCCAGAAGTCAGCAAAATGCTCCTTGCATAAGTACTGTGTCTTCAAGGCCATATGGCTGGGGCATCGTCTTGGATCCCCACATAGTTGTTCTCAGGATATTTAGCCTTCAGCCGGGCAAGATTGTCCATCTCAAGACCTTATTGTAGGCCTCAAGGCCGATTTTCTCAATGGTCATAAAAAAGAAGGGAGCCTCACTCTCTTCAAACAATTTCCTCTACTTCCGGCCTTTATTTTGACTCAATTCCCATTCTCCTTGGCCACCCTGATGTTCCGGACTGTCCTTGGAGTCACACCGACAATGTACGAAATTCTTTTTGGATCAACATCCGCGTTGAGAACATCCCAAATCATTTGCCTTAATTTTTTTGTTCACTCTCTTTTGGTCCGATTTTGATCAAATCATAACAATTTGCAAAAAAACAACAACACATGTATTGGAACATTGCATGAGATATCACCTGAAGCCTTAATTAGTGCAAAAAAAAATATTTTTATGATTTTAATTTCCCTGTCGTAATCTGTATAATCAAAAATTCTCGAACCCCAAACTTTATACAAGAAAATTACATGCAGATTAGTAATTATCAAGTACAATTAGAATTGTACTTGAAAGTTATTTTGTTTTTCTTTCATGTCTTGTGTAATTAATTTATGATTTGTAAATTAGACATATAATTGATGGTTAATATAGTCTGTATATAGTAACAAAACAACCTAATTCCTCTAATTAAAAAGCTTTATTTATTAATTATTCAAATAATTACAATTAATATATATTTTACATATCCATATTAACAATTCAAGCCGACAGTTATTCGATTAAATTATATGTTTTTTTATTAAATTAAGAATCTTTTAAATATCAGCTGCCTTTTACGTGATTTTGGGTAGAGAAAATGAAATACTGCTCTAAAAAAGAAATATTTCTTCATTTAAAATATCATTCGTGCAGGGGAAATATTATTTTTATAATTACATTCAAATATATTTATCTAACTATACATTTGAAAAACAATTTTCACCAAAGATAAAGAGAATGCTTCCTTCAGAGGGATAATTTAACACATCGAGAACCAATTAAATAATGAATAAAAAGAAGAATGAGCACGCGCAACCACTGCTTATCCTTTTTTTAGTTCTAAACTAAGTTGTTTCTTCAGAAAAATGTCATCTCTAGCAAGACACTTGTTATTATCAGCTGACTTTTATATGATTTCAAAGGTAAGGGAATAAATAACTGCTATAAAGAGCAGACCCGTTAATATTGAAATGGTATTAGTAAAGAAAATTTACTAGAACTATAGTGAATTATATTCCAAACCTGATTGAACATTTTTTGTGTGTTCATAAAAGACGGAGAATGACCTTGAGGATTTGTTGCAGAGTTAGGATTCAAAGTCCTTCTTTGACTCAGAGTATAATTGAGGATTGAAGTAGTTTTCTCAATGAGAGTGCAAATGAACTTAACTTAATTTTATGAAGTGTCATGACATTTAAGTTGCTCTCCTTCAATGCATTCTTCAAATTGTCAAGCTTGATTTTCGGTTTTTTTTTTTAACATGACACAAAAACACCAGATTAACATCTCTGTTATTGAGATGTTTCTGTCTTGGTTCTTTTTTAAGAAAAGGTAGATAGATACATAGAAGAATGTTATTTGCTACTCCACTTAAATAATATTATAAGAGGTCTCCCTATCCGATATTGATATTGAATATCTGTCCAAAATCAATCAAAAAAAATGAATATTGCTATTTTTAGAATATACTAGTTATTCACCTATCATCTCTTCCCTGGAAGATTTTTCTCTTTTCATCTCTTATGGAGTGTCTAAGGTTTTTTTATAAATATTAGATTGGGGAAAATGTCATTTCAAATTTCCCACCTTTTTTTTTCCTTTTTTTTTTGAAGACTAAGTATATCTTGTCCCTTATTGGTCATATCAGATAAGATGTAAAGATGTGCATGTCTACTAAAAAACATTTTTGAACAGTATTACGCTATGCCAGCTCAGTCGTTAATTATCGTGCGTCGAATATGGAGGTTGTAAAGGAAGGAGTCTGCCATATTTTACTCCCTGCAGGAGAAAAAACGTGTAGATACTGTACAATAAATTTTGCAATGTATACAGTGCCGATACACTTTCGGTACATGTTGCACAACAGTGGTTCGAGCGATTTTTTCCACTCCTCATTTCTGCAATCAAAACAAAGCTAGGCTGTACACAGCTTTGATGACGCATCAGAAGCTCTGGGAGCTCAGATGGGAAGTATTGATGAATTTACCCTACAGACAATGATGGTTTCATTTGATGGAAATCCATAGAACAGAGAAAGAAAAAGTTTAGGTGACCAAGTTTGCATACGACTGAATCATTGACAACAATGACGATCAATTTAAGATTGAACAAAAATAGGAAAAGGAGTAAACGCGAGAACCGGTTTTTTTTTTTCCTACACTCTGAGCTGTGTTTTTCTCTACAAAAATCCATGTCTACTTTGAAACAAACGGGATCATTATAAGACATATATATAAACAACTGTTAAGAGAAAAAATTCAACACAATTTAGTTTGTAGTATACTTACGTACAATTATTTATGGTTGACATGTCGCATTATTCATTGTTATCCTTAAAGTTTCAAACATAAAATAGAAACAAAGGCCATTTATTTTACGTTTTTAAACATTATGTCACTCGTATAATCTATTGGAGGATTATTCATTCACTTTTAAGTAGCTCATGGTATTGAAACTAGGTTCGAGGTCAAGTTTGGCTTTGTTCAGCTTGGTCTTATGGGATTATTGTAGACAGATTTAGACCAATTTTTCAGTAGAGACCGCAGTCTTCAACTGTGGACCAAAATCTAATCGTTTCTAAACCTACGAGTAATTTGCTCTCCATCCAAGTAATATGAGTTGTACAATTAGTAAATAGCATTTATTGGAACCATAAAGATAATGTTTCACCCATAACTTTTTGAAATTTGAATTTAGAGAAAATCTTTTTTTCTATTTTGAGATGCCAGTCCGTTTTTGGTTTTAAACTCAACTCAAGAGATTTTGTATTTTGGATAAAGAATAAGCCACCCTTATATGAAACCCACTACCAGATTCAAAAGAGGCACCAAGGCTAAATTTTAGCCTCCTTTGTTTAATGGTGGGAGCACCCATAAAGGAAACAAACAAACTCTATTTTATATATATATACAGATAACAATTTTTGTATATAGAGGGTTTATGGAAATTCAGGAGACTAACTTGTAGCTAAAGTCCTCCTTCATCAACTCCCTCATGATCTAATCAATAATTTCCAAGTCCATTGAGATGCTCCTGGTTAACGTAGAAGGGTTAGCTTCAATCAGAGCTAGGACCGTCTCTAGTTTGGGTGGTGGTCCCGTTGTTCTTGGCCTCCCTCATCTTTTTTTATCTGTGAAACTCGTATCTACCCTCCTCAACATGTGGTGAGCCTTTTACACGGTTTTGACTTCACAGAGAACCTCTCAGTGATGTCTTTGAGCTTATCGTCTACCTGAATCTGCTCTGCGATTTTTCAATTTTCAATTGTTTCAGCTTAGGGGTTGCAATTGTTGTTTACCTAACGATAAAATTTGAACGCAAAAATCTTTAAAATAAATTCACGTGACTTTTGTGAAAAAATTAATTCAGTATTTTTACTCAAAATTGAGCTGTGAGTTTGTAAATTAACATTCACGGTATTTCCAAGCATCTGGTACATTAAATTACCATAAATGATCATTTTTTAAGATTCATTCAAAAATAAAAAATTTAGCAGCAAATACAACCATAGGGAATATTTCTCAGTTGCTTCAATAACAGTCTCGATTAGGGTCCTGAACTGCGTACATCCCCTAGAAACTGGAGCTCAAACTAACTTTTTGCATGCCAATGGAGTCGATCACGGATTTCTTGATGGTATGATAACCTTTGTTATTTTTTTTTTTAATTCTTGGCCCAGAGTTCAGGCGGTTAACTATCCTCAAAATAAGCACATAAAGGTAACATCAACATAATTACCTTCTTTACCAAACTACCAAAAAAACACTTAAAATTACCAACATACAAATGTTTAAAATAAAATAAATTTTAAAATACCAAAATAAACATAGTCAATAAAACTTCAATCCAGAGAATTTGGTTTCTTAATCAATAATAGTATATAAATTGTAGACACGAATTTATGTAATAATATTAGTTCTAATTAAGTCTGATGACAAGTAGATATAGGCCTACTAATCCTCTTCTTTCTCCAAAGACAGCCTGCAAATAATTCTACTGTTATTTTTCTCCCATTTAGTTGTAGGCAGCAAATTTGTAATAAGCCTATAATTTAGCAGTGATGTGTCAGGGGAAATAAAAGGGCTTTGAATGGCTTCTAAAATTACCTTGGCACATTTGTTCATTCCCCATCTTTTCCTGAATTTTTCAATAAGCCTCAAGCCTGATGAGATAGGTAGAGTTATGTGGTTCATGATCCACTCCTTCGAAATACAATTTAGTGAATGGAAAAAGACATTCAGAGGTATTTTGTGACAAAATAAGGACTCTTTTTTTTTTTTTAACCGTATACATGTATAAAAATGGGACTATCATTATGTAAGTCGTCCAATTTCCCATACACACCCCTCTCCATCCTCGTTGGATTAGTTTTCTTTGATGGTGAGCAACCTTTTGATCCTTCCAATATAATTCTTCGGGATCAGGTCACTTGAGCAAGCAGTTCAAATATTCTTTGACGTCCAGTCGTAGCAATGCTGAAGGAGCCAATCCTGAGTCCTTGGTATTATTAGGGTCTTCCTTAATTAGCAAATCTTATTCTGTGGATCCTTGTCATCTTTGAAATATCAGCAGTCCTAATTTCCAAATTGTTATTCACCAAAATTAACATAACTGCGTACTTGCACTCTGCCTCTCAAAATGTAATAGGCTTAAAGGAAAAATCTGGAAAATTGAATCACTGGATTTTGATGTTACACACTGTATGTGAAGAATTGGTATGGAGCGAATATTAAATCAAACTGTATCTGACCTATTTTTTTCTATGTCACCTGTCAAGATCTGAGTTCTTTCAAGGACTGAATTAGTTCAGTCCAAACAAAAAATTATATTTGTCACGGGTCCCATTTGATTTCCAGAGGAATATCCAACACTATTAGGTAACTCTTCAAATTAGAACTGAACTGATTCTTTGGTACTTTGATTCCAAATCAGCATAAACGTTCTGTATTTAGAGTATAATAATAATTTGGATGAATGACTCATTTTTCTATAAAATGAATTAATAAATGGGCTGAAAAGTCCCAGGGTTAACAAAGAAAACACTTTTTTTTTAGTTCAAAATTTGTTTTTGTTTTTTAAATTATTAAGAGAGACAAAACATTATAAATTATTATTATTTATTGATTTTTTATTTACATATTTTTGATTCACTTGATGGTGTGGAGTCCCCATAAAACGTTTCATGCCATTGCTTAACTTCATTGTTCTTTTTCCCCATCAAGAAGCAGTGTAAAATCAAAACACAAAACTATTTTAGATGCATTGTTTTGGAAATTACGAAAGTAGCATCACACTTAGAACAATAAACCACAAACTAATAGATTGTCATGAAATTTTGTCAGCTGTCTTTTGAAGGGTGCTACTAACTGAAAATAAGGTGAATCATTTAATACAAATAGCATCATCTATGATTCAAGCTCGGACTTTTCAACCCATGTGTTACATAGTTTCGAACGATGCACATGTTGATTTTTTACCCCATGTGTTGAGTTGTGTATTTCACAACTTGATAGAGTTTATCAATAACTAGCCCGTTCATATTTAATATTTCATGTTATAGGTCGGCTCGGGTAAAAGAGTTTGAAAAATTATTTTCTTAAACTATAAAAATATGGTTCTAGGGATTCCTTTCAAGGAAATGATTATTCCTTATTTAGTCACCTTCCTTTGTTCTTTTCTTTTCATGGAAACTCCGAGGCAAGTCCCTCAAAAGATAAAACATGCACATACTTTATTTGCCTTAACAATAACCCTCTTTTTGTGAACTGGGATGTCGAACGGCCGTTTATCCTTTTAAAATCCACATTCTATTGTCAATACAATCAGTATACTGTTGAAACATTGAATAAAATAATATGGAATTCCCAAATTATCAGTATATTAATGCATTTTTAGTCAAGGTTTCATGAATTTAATTAACTATTTCCTTTAAAGTTGTTCTACTTATTTTTTTAATATGAGAACTATAGTGTACACACTTTTATTTTATATAATACGCGCAACCTCATCAAAGCTGATGGGTACTCATTTGCATAAACTGACGGATATTTAATAAAAATAATATTATTTTTGAGGATCTGAATAACAAATGATATCTTGTTGAAATCCAAAACTTAGGCTGTTAAAATTACTTTATAATTATTTTATCACAATTTTTACGAATTCTTAAGGGTATTTTTAGTATTATAATTGATATTTAATAGTTTTTTATAAGAAGACTCGATTTATAATCAATAGACTTCCATGTATCTAGAATTCCATGCTTTGGCTATGTAAACAAACTACCAAATAAGTAAAAAAAGCTAATACTCCATTTTGTAGAACCACGTAGTATTAGGTTTATTTATCCATTTATTTAATTATGTATATTTAGAAGAGAAGCGTTTCAAGATTTTATATTGTACTATAATTTAATATTTATGTATGTGAATCTAAAATTTTAAGTAGGGCCGTAAAAAATTACATTCTTTGTTCGTTAACGAATAATTATATTAATAAAATGCTTATCATCTGCTCTTCCAGAACTAAAGATCCGTCAAAAGGACTCTCCGTGTGTCATTTACAGTGGCCTGATGGGAACCCCGGATATTCATATTTTGATCATGTGTAAGTATTTTCATTTCATTTTAGTTATATAATAATATTGCCAATCTTTTTTACTTTCGTTTATGCAGTTACAACGTCACGATTTTCATAATAACTTACGTCATTCCCACGTTGATTTTGGTCATGTGCACATCTCATATGAGCATTGCACTTTGGTGCAAGCCCACGATTGGATTTATGACTCCTCAATTGGAACGTGCTAAGCGTAAAAAACAAAAGGTAACATTAAATATATATGTATATATATATATTAGGAGTGGGACGGTACGCTGAGCCAACAAGTAGGTACGAACCGCCGTGCACCCTACACCGTACGCAGTTCGGTATATTATAAGAATAAAATGATTTTTAATAGAATTAATGTTCTTTTTCAAGTTTTTCGATATTAAACTCTATAATAATTTATTTTCTGTACAAATAAATTATACCTAAATATACTTAACTTCTCTAAAAAGTCAAAGGTGGACATAAATTATACACAGTTATATAATAGGTGACTTAAAAAATTCTGAGCTTTTATTCGCTTTATTTTGAGAATAAAATTAACGTATTTAGATTGTTCCAAACAGTTGTCTGACTTTCTTCAGTTCCTGAGAAAGGAAGAAAGTGCTCAAATCCACCTCCACAATTTTCATTATTTTATCCACATTTTCGACGTCCATATTACCAGAATAGAATCGTAGGAACCACCGTTTTGCGATTGCATTAGATAGAAGAAGGTGAAGTAAGTTGATACACGTTTTGGTTTTTACGTCGTCAAAAAGTTCAGAGCCCTCTATTTTGGCTAATATTCCTCAAACTAGGTAGCCATAAGAGTTACATAACAAAATGTAAGTATGCATATATGTATATGATATTCTTTCTTATTTTTTCAATAATATAAAAATTGGCAAAGGTATCAACTTATTCCATAATTGCTATACAGCACACCCTGCTCAATAAATACACTGTCATGGTTAATATTAACTTTGTTCATATTACTTTCGAAATACACAAATATTTCACTTAGCTAATAGATAATTGTCATAATTTAAATAATAAATAATCCATTTTATTCACATTTTGGTGGGTTTTTTGTGGGAATAGGACATGATACTTTGCAAACGTCTATTTTTGGATGGTCTCTGTGGGGCTATAAGTATTGGGTATAATACTTTAGGAGAGACTTCACTTATTGTTGAGGATTTGTCATTTTGTATTGAACTACAAGAATTTTCTGAAGAGATGGACGGCAAAGATATTTTGCTCTTGTTTGGCATTTCACATTCAGTAAAAGTACAAAGTGTATCAACTTGCCCCAACCCTATGTCATTCAGTTCATAAGTAAACGCCAAAAAATATGCTCAAATTTAATTATTCAAATCATTCACAAATGGTTATTGAACAATTCCAAAAGGTGAAAATTAACAAAATAACCATTTAAGATATAGATATTAATGTAAACTGTAACTGTAAACCCCTCCGAAAATATTTAGGAATTTTTGCTTTGTACTAGATAATTTGATATTTAAATTTTGCCAATTTTTTTTTTCCAAAGACATGAATTTTTCAAATTTTTTTTCCAAAAATATATATTTTCTGTGAATAGGACTATATTTTTGTATTTTTTCTACTAAAATTTAATATTTGAAATTTTTTTGAACAGCTGAATAAATTTATGAAACTTTTCTCCAAATTTTCGAATTTTCTTTTTTTTGTTTAAATTAGAAATTTAATATTTAAAAAATATATATTTTTTTTTTGAACAACTGTGAATTTTTCAACTTTTTTTACAAAAAAAAAATACTATTTGAACTTTAATTTTTGAAATTTTTCTCCAATAAAAATTAATTTTTCAAATTTTTTTCAAAAAATTCCAACAACGAATTTAAAAAAAAAAAAAAGTATATATATAATATTGTAGACACCCCTGAATATCAAAAAAAAAAATTCCCAAAGTGTCAGTTCGGCAAAATTCCATTTGGTAAAGAGGAAATCAGCAATAAGGTGTACTGAAACCTATGCTTGCAACCAAATGTATTCAAATCTATAAATGAGTTGCAAAATAACTCTAAACTTTCTCTAATATTTCCTTGACATTACTTTGTTCACAATGTACCTAAGTCAAAAGGTTGTATTTTGATTAAGAGAAATAACTGAAAGCATTCTGTATGTTGTTAATTAGACTTTTCATACATAGAATATTGATTGTGTGTACTTCTAATCAAGAGGTAGAATATTAACAATCTAATTAAGAATCATTAATTCTCATTACAAGCAAATATATTAAACCCATAATATGATGAGAAATTAGGTATTCCACAAAAAGTTTTAATAATTTATGACATGGTTTGAGGTTTTCAAAATTTGGAAAATATCAAGTTAAGTTTCAAATTCTTATAAGTCATATATGTTTTCTGAACCAAAATTTTATGTAAACTTCAAATCTGAAGACAGATATAGAAAATATGCAATGGTTTTTTAGATATACTCATTTTTGTAAAGGTATGTCTAATCTGACGGGAAAAAAATAACTCTTCTTCATTTTCAAGTTTTACAAATTATCAATTAGTCAAATACCTGTGGCTCTGAGAACGTGCAGTTGTTTTATGATAAATTGGTCCTCGACTGATTCAATACCAAGTAGCTGTTGGTCATATGATTTGGCAGTATCACGCGTTCCAAAATATGGATATTTAACTCAAAAATCGAGTTTCTCTTGCTTCGTAAAAAGAAAAATCCAGAGGTTTAAGTAGAGGGTATCATATTCATAAAGAAGGATATCTAGGGCATAATTGACTAAGTTTTGACGAATATCGCTTATTTTGTATTTTAGTTGAGGCCTCATGAAATACAATTTTTTTTTCATAATATTTTAAATATATAAAATGTTAAAAGAAATTCGGCAATACTACACCTGGTAGGAAAAAAATAAAAAGATCAGCATAAAATATACTATTACAGGTACAAATGATCAGATTTTCAAGTATCTAGCTCCAAATTTTTTTATGTACAATACATTTTAAAAGTACGTTGTAGATTCTATAGGTCTACAAAATTGGGATTTCAAAAAATTTGTAACACAGAAACTCTCATTTTTGGAGAAAATTGTTCACAAATTCAATATTTTTTCCTAAACAACACAAAATACAGGATTGAAACTTACAAAATCATAATCTACATACATTTTTACCCTAGAAAAGACTTATTAAACAGTTCTTTGGCAGTGAAACCGGGTCACATCTTCAACCATGTCATTATGACGAATTCTTACGGAAATGTGGTCCATTTGAATGATATTTGCAGCTGCACTATAAGACTTTGAATGATTTATGTCAATTTTGTCGGTCAAATGTGCGAGATGTTTTTTTTTTTGGCATAAAGATTCCTATAAACTATTTTAAATTTACACTGATAAACAGTTTTAATTACTTTACTTCATTATTTTATAGTTTTCAAGGACTACTACGCTGAAAAAAATGGGTAACTTTTTCATGTCCCTATCATTGTTTTTTGAACGGCTGTGGAATTTAGAATTTTTTTCTTCTCTGATGATTGGCTACACAAGCTTGTTGCTAGTTGGATTCACTTAAATGAGTAAAATTTTAACACAACAAGCCCTTATATGTCTGTTATTGTTTGAATATATTTAAGGGCTACACTTTCAAAAACAAATGTTTAATGACAGCTCGAAGCTCCATTATGTCCATTTTCAAAATAACACTCACATCAACTCACCCAAAGGACTGTTACGTAACAACTGGGCGTCCAAAATGGCGGAAACTTTAGCGAGTAACTGTCAAAATATGTGATGTGACTCGCTTTTATTTATGAGTACTGCCTTTTCAAATGTTCCAAGGGGAATATTCTAGAACAATGTAAATAATTTTGAAAGTTGTGAGGAAATAATATGATAATGATGGTGTGGCTGGACTTAATAGATAAATAGCAGTTGGTATGGTTGACTTATTTGTCTAACTACCAAATGATTTTGTGCATTTTTTCCGGTTTCTTCTTGGATGAAAGGTTGCGTGGTACAATAAAGGTAACTACGTGTGAGAAACAATCCCAAAACATAATGTTTCCACCCCCATGATTGACGCTGGGAATAGTGTTCTTAGGATTATATTTAGCATTTGTCTTCCTCCAAACAAGTTATGTTTCGTCCATTTAATAACTAATAATCACTGTTAAAATAAGATTATCATTAAAATCATCATATTATTCTTTTGTTTGACAGTGGGCAAATATACAAAATCTTATTTCCTACACTGAATGTAAGTTTTTTTATTTGCATTTCCAAGGATTTCGAGAATAATTACATTTTTTGATAAATTTATTTATTAAATGTTTGGCATAAACACCTGCTTTTAACAAAAAAAAATATAGAAATTTGGAGTAAATGAATTGTCAGAGTGATACACTTCTCCACAGTACCGTAGTCAGAAGCATAAGTTCTTCTATTCACTTGAGAAAAGGCTTGGGTATTTTATTATTAATCCATCATTAGAAATGAGTTCATTTCCAACGAGTTCTAATTCACGATCCAAAACATGATTTAAAATGTTTCATGGTATATTTACCGAACTTTTGAAAGTGATTCTTTTGGTTTTTATATTCTAAGTAATAATTACGGCTGATTGAGTTATAAGACGTTTATTAATCATAATCATTTTTATTTATTGATCAATTATATAATTACGAGCATATACATACGTTTAATTTAAAAAGAATCATTATAAAATGAATTTATCTCACTAATTATATTGGATTTTTTAGGAAGATTAACCCCAATTAAAATATGCCTTATATCCAATGTATTTGATTAGTATATATTGATTTGAAGTGAGTAATCTAATTGAATTATTTATATTTATTTTTTAAACTTTTCCTGCCTCCATATTATTCATTACTTCTTACAGTTGTCAAATAATTTATTTCATTTACTATATTTAATTTCAAAACATTTTCATGCAACTAACTATTCATTGCATATTTATTAAATATTCTATAAGAAAATCAAAAATTAAACTAATAAAAATCAATCATTATCAAATAATAAATGTAGGTTTTAACCTCCAGAGGTTTCAAGACCTGAATTTTCTTGCAGAGAGTTATCATAGAATGTTGAAAAATATAATTGCCTCTTATATAATCAAATGTAATTTTTTTCTAACCCATGTAAAAATTATTTTTTTTTGGGTATGGAGGTTTGAAAGGAAGAAATTTGCAATATCTTACATTTTTAATACCTGACAAGGAAGAACGTGTCGAAAGGGAACAAGAACATTTCGAATGTACGCGGAGCCGATACTCTTTCGGTCTCTGTTGTACGACATTGCTTCGAGCAATTGTGATATTTCTCTGCTAAATTCCACCCTCTACTGAACAACTCAACCGTTTAAAACTGACGATAGAATAGAAGTGGACATATTAGTGAATAGGAGTGAACAAGACATCATCTAGACAACGCCGCGACTCACATGATGCGCCATTAGCTCCAGGAGCTCAGATGGGAAGTTATTATGCATCCACCTTACAGTCCGGGTCTGTTAGCAAGTGACTACCATCTATTCCTGTAGTTGGTCAACGCGCTTGGGGCACAAATTCGGGCTCAATTGAGGGCTGGAAAAATTTGTTGTCTGAGTTTTTTGCCAAAGAGGACAAGGGCTTCTACAAAAACGGAGCTATGAAGTTTGATTCTCGTTGACAACAATTTATCGAACCAAACGATTGGATTATTGCAACACTTCTTATAGAGCTTTGAAATAAAGCGAAAAATGAGGAACGAAGTTACTTTTAATCAAACCTATAATTTAATAAATATGCAATGTAAGGTTGCGTGGATATATTACAAAATTAAATTTATTTTAATCAATTATTTGACTAAAATATTAATCAGTTATTAATATTTTAGAGGCAAAGAGATTAAACCCAATTTAAATTTTGTTCAGATACAATGTATTTGATTAGTATTTATTAAATAACTATTCATCTTGTTTATATTTTATTACAAAACTTTTTCAAGCAGCCATTTTGATTGTTTATTAAGTAAATATCAGTGATGGGACGATGCCCTTAAAATCACGAATGCCGATTCTGATACGATTCCTGTAAAAAATCTCTATGTAGATCCCAATTCTTTCATATTTTAAATAATACTTAAAAATGTATTTTTGTTTTAAACTTCTAAGAATTACAATTGATAAAATAATTTGCCTGCCTATATTTAATACAAATTATATTTTTTTAAGATAATGACAGTTACTACAATAATACTTTAGTTCTGAAGTGTTAGATGAATGGGAATTATGTTTAAGCTTAAATCTTAAATGAATTAGTAGTTAGTAGATTGAGAATCAAATTTTACCATTCAGACTTATGTTTAGTAAAGAGTGGCCCACAATTTTTTTTTTTTTGATATTGCTATAAAAAAAGACAAATAGATATTTTTCAAAAAAAAAATTTATATTTGAAAGCCTCACTATTCCGGTTAATGATAAACACCATTTTATTCATATTGTCGCTGTGGGTGGCCTTAGAGTAGCCCATTCTGTCGACCCAATTTTTCAACACATTTTCGATTGTGTGAGCTTCAATAGCTACAATAGCGACTCCAATTTCGTGTTTCAAATCGTCAATCGTCTCTAGATGGTTGGCGTAACATTTATCCTTGACGGTTCCCCACAAAAAAATAGTCCAACAGAGTCAAATCACAGCTACAAGGTGGCCAGTTGATGTTGCCGTTTCGGCTTATGATGCGATTCTCGAAGACAGTGCGCAAAAGATCCACGGTAGCTTTGGCTGTGAGGCACGTAGCGCCATCTTGTTGGAATTAAATGTCGTCGATGTCTTCCTTTTCCATTTGGGGAAACAAAAAAATCCTCCAACATGGCTCGATAGCGCCCACCAATGACCGTAACGGCAGCTCCTTGCTCGTTTTTTTGCTTTCGGCAACAGCAGCAATGTATTCGATTGAGTGCACTGGACGAACACGGGAACGCATTGTTTTATCCATTAACGAATCAGTTTTGCGAAGACGCATCACAAATTTATCCACAAACTCCTTGGAATGCGCTTTATTTCACCCGACGTAATTTTCTTGTAGTTTCGTTTGAAGACTCTCCAATTTGGAAGTAAGTCTTCGGTATTTCCCAATTTTTTTCGAATGTAAACTTAACCATTTCGTAAACAGGAGACCTTTTACAAAATATTAGACACAATGAGAGTGTTACTATAGCTGTCAAACGTCAAAAAAGGAATAATTTAAAATGCAACCGCTAGATGGGCCACCCATTAGTACCCCTCCCTCATGCATTTACAAATATTCATTTATCAATTATCATTCATCTTTATTAATGCAGAGAAGTTTGTCGTATGTCTATTGGTCTGAGGAGGAGTTTTGAGCCTGTGTCTAATTAACTGCGTAATTCCAAGCAATCTCGGTTACTCCTGCTATTCAAATAAAAATCAAACAAAGATTACTTTTCAAACGAACTGGTATTAAGAGTACACTTTGCACAAAAGTCAAAAAGTATCTACTTAGTGTTGACTGTGAGGAAACATACATTCTAAATTTCACAGAGAAAGGAAGTAAATCTTGGAAGATTTACATGTTATAATCGGCTCGAAAAAGAAAAACAGAGAATCCCAAGTAATAAATAATAATACATTAGAATCAGAATCGCAAATTAACATTATTTTCCAGATGCCGATTCCTGAAAAAACACCTGTTCCCCGATTCCGATTAATCATCGTCCCACTACTAGTAAATATACCATAAGAAAGTTAAAAGTTAAAACAGGAAGAATAAAATCTAAAGTCACATTTTTTAATTATTTTTAAGTGGTGCATCAAAATAAAAATAATCTTGAACAGAAATCAAGATAAGAAGAAAATGCAATTTATGTTTTTTACTTCAGTATACATATAGCCTAATATTTCAATGACACCTTTGAGTCAGTGAAAGGCTCATTATTCAATTTTGTAAATTTGTCAATTTTTGTAAAAATTAAATTAATGATAATAAGTCAAAGAAAATAATCCACGGTCAATTTTAAGAAAAATCATTCAAGCTTGTTTTTGTGTTGTTGGGCCCCATACCAATGTGCTTCTCCTTTCTTATTTTGTTTAATATGACGCAGACAACTAAAGTTACACACACTCCTTGTTAAAAATAAGTCCTTTCAGACCAAAAAGATAATTAAATTACAGACAAACTTTGCTTCATTAATATAGAAGATTACCTTTTTCAAGAGATAATCTTATATAAATAAGAAGACTAATTATTATGTACGATCTATTTTGATTTTACTCTATATTAATAGATTATAAAATTACTTTCCAAGTCAACTTGTTCATAATTAAACATGTATATGTATAATGTATCAAAGTTAAGCCCTTACAATACCTTGTCAATCATGACAGGATTATCCCTAGAGATAAAAAACATTCGATACATGAACTCCAAAAAAGTTTTATTTTTAAAAGTCCAAAAGATATTACGCTTTAATATAAACAGTTAAGCTATTATCAATGAGTCTTAGTTCTAAAATCTTTTTATAATTAATTGTCGGTAGTGTCCAGTATTGCCCAGAGTAATTAGGCGTAAGCAAATACACTTTTTTCTTTCATAATATAGAATACAAATCCACCCAAAAATCATAATTGTTCATCTGAGGTTTTTTTAAATTATATCAGCTATAATCAGGACATTTTATAGAACTACTCCGATCTGGATTCCAAATTCTACTTTGAGCCCTCTAAGGACTCACAAATTTTACTCCGCAACAAATCCTTAGGATTACACTCCGCCTTTTATGGGCACATCGGAATGTTCAATTAGGTTTACAATATGATTAAATCTTTTTAAGAAAGAAAGCTCAATGCATAAGAATTAAAGGATAATCACAAATGCAATTGAAAATAAAATTCATTTTTCAGATTCCCAGCTCCAAAAAAATAGGGAAGCTAAAAGTTTGACAGAATTACATCAGTTTAAATACATATATAAACAGTAGTGATGAAAATTTTGAGTATTATTGGCATAAGAGTGCATCAAACTCCCTGAATGTTCTTTGATTTTCTTGTCTATTCTTCTAAATGTGTGACTAAGTGAAAAAAATACGCAGAATCAAAAATGGTCCTGTGTGCCCGCCGAGCACTTGACTTTTTCGAACTAAACTGCAGTGAATAAAAAAAATCCAAATCTCACTTTTACCTCCCATTATCTTGCTTTGTATCAAATCTATATTTTTCTATATAATTCTTCTATATTCTTGTAAAACACGTTGATGTAATGCCCGTTGATTTTCTTTGTTTGAAACAAAGTTTAAAAAGAAAAATTATATTTATATAAATAGTAAATACGAAAACGCTATTGAATTTTTTTTATTGATATTAAGCTGGTTTATGTCTAAATTATAAACTAAAACGATCTACTATAAATATATAATAGGTAAATTTATATTGTAAAACCTCCTTGTATACAACATTTGATGTTGTTTTTTGTTGATTTGACGTAAATATAATCAAACCTCCGGACCTTTTTGACACTCTTGAAAATGCAACATATAATTGACCATGTGTAAATAGTGTTTTTGGTCAAAATAAAGTAATTTTTTCAAATGCCATTTATTTATTGACATTACCATTTCAAGCTGAGCATATTCCTTCTTCAACCATAATGAAGGTTGAACATAGATACTAAGATAAACATGCCAATTTAATTTTGTTATTTAAATTTAAAATAATCCCCTTTTTTTAGTACGTTTGCTGACAAATTTTTGATGACGTCACAACGTAGACAAGTTCAGTATTAATTTGTATTATTGCAAGAATTATGCATTCTTCTAGATGAAGTAGGGGTATTTATGCTATGGCAACCTATACAAATCCATCAGATTTCCACTATTTTTGTATATTTATTTGAAAATTTATGTTCTGACCTATTTTTCATTAAAAACAACTTTTTTTAATCGTTTGAGGGTAAAAATTTACAGCAATAGTACTGTCAGATTAGAAAATAAAACACTACATTTTATCAAATTATTATTATTTTTTTTTTTAATTATCATTACCATTAACACGAATGATTAATATAAATATTATACATACAATTTATATTTCCGTCTTCCCCCTACGTAAGAAAAACGAAGAAGATAAAAGAAAGAAAAAAAGGAAAAAGGAGGGGGTGTTAATGAGCGTGCGCTCATTCCTTCCTTTTAAAAATTCCGGTTGATCGTAGATAGGCTATGTAAACATATGAATATATAACTATCATTTTAAAAACTAACAGTTAGTGTAGACTAGAAAACATTTATACACAAAACATTTTTATAATTTTTTCCCCGCCATCCTTTCCTATACACATTCCTCCGTATTTATCAAATTATTGAAGTTTTATGGAATTACTTACTAAATTGGCTTCTCTGTGACGTCACCAGTACATTATAAGCAATAGCAAAGAAATATCTATCGACACACCTTCTATATAGTCACTTTGGATATTTCTTAAATCATTATTTATATTTTGTTATACATCAGTGTGCACCTGGTGACTGTTTTTCAGACAGTCAAAACATACATGCAGACAAACTCTTCTTTATAAATATATATATATATTATGTACTAATAATTCTTTTAATATCTTTTTCAGATTGTCAAAATGTTAATCATATTAATTCTAATTTTTTCAATTTGTTGGTTTCCGTATCATGCCTACTTTATTTACACCTACTATCGTCCAGACGTTATCAAAATGAAAAATATTCAACATATATTCCTTCTATTTTACTGGTTCGCCATGACTCACTCAGGAGTAAATCCAGTCGTTTATTACCTCATGAACCCTAGGTACGTAAAAATAGGGATGAATCATTAATTACACTTTATTGTTCTTGTACAAGAATTTGATCCCTTCATTAAATATGGCCCTAGCTTTTCTCTATCACGTTCAAAAGTGTGCATTAAGTGTTTTGTATTCTTTGCTATTTTTAATAATCAAAACTTTAATCCCTCCGATGGTGTAATGGGATATTATTCAGTCTGAGACTTATAAAACTGATTCTTATTCCTATAAGGCTAAATTTTATCACCGAATACTATTGAGTATTCTCCTCAAGCATGAAATCTGAGTATATGCAGTTCTTTGTTTATCTTTATGGGGTGGGCTGGAGGAGCTTATATGTCACCCCCCCCCCATTTAAGGAATTTACTACAACTTTTTTTTTGGTCAGGATGAAAAAGTTATACACATCATGGATGTATTTTTTTCAAAAAGGTCATTTGGGGAAATTATGCGGTAGAGCAAAAAAAATTAATATTGAAATTTTGTCTGAATAGAAATCGACTTTTGAAATTTTGTTCAAATAAATTAAATGAACTTTGAATATCTATTGATTTAATAACTTTTTTTTCCAGAGAAATAAAAAATTCCCGTAAAAAATGGGATCACTACTAAATGGAAAAAAATCCTTGGAGATGCATATTTTTAGTATAAATATTTTTTTTAAATTTACATTGAACATTTTTCTATAATATAAGCTATGAAATCTTAAGGGTAAAAAATGACTCTGATGGATAATAGTCCCGAATCACTATCATCCCAGATATTTCAGGATTTTTTAAATTATTCATTGAATATTTTTCTAAAACATCAGCTATGATATTATCATCACTACGTATTATAAATAAGTTATAAGGGTCTAAAGAAGAGTGTCGTTTTTCATTATTTTTCAGCCTAAAAATGGAAAGATATCGAGTTCAGAACAAGACACAGAATCAATAAAACCACTTTTTAATCATAAAAACACTTTTACATACCTAAGCTTTATTAATCCTAGTTTTAATTTGAGGATTGTTTTAATGGTAAAAAATGACTCTGAACGATTATAGTCCCGAATTACTATAAACTCAGATATTTTGTATTTGTATGACTGAGAGAAAAACTGAGATTAGCTTTGTTTCTGCACTCAAAGATAAACTCCGTTTTTGGGTTGAATTTATTTTTACAAAATGAGGGTTACTCTATGTAATCTTAAATATAGTTTTTCTTTACGATAAAAGTAAAAATAATAACGAACTTTAGTTGCCGAAAACGTAGTTATTAACTTTGATAGAATAAAAGCTGATATTGCATTAGTACCAAGACGAGGGTAAACTTTAAATTAAGCAAAGATAAATAAAACAAGCAAAAGAACCACTTAAAAGCAAGCAAAATAATCAAATTTACCAAATATTGATTAAAAGTTACAAATAATTCTAAGAAATTGCATTTTTACAACAGGAAAATTTTACATTTTTAACAATGTTTCAGAACCATAATAAAATTTTTTGGCAATAAAATAATTTTAAACAGATTTAAATCAATTTTATAAAATTTGAGGCACAGAATTCCCAGAAAAATCCCATTTTTCTAAAGAAGGGTTAAGTTAAGCATAATATTTCTTGTGCATTCTTTCTGTTAATTTATAATTATACTTATCTATTTTTGTAGATTCCGCCGTTTTTATCGTCATTTTGTTACTCTTCGATTCCTCAAACGCTCTGCGCACAATACATCAACCGGCCTAATATTGGCATCATCATTTGGGTTTCAAGTTGCAGCTCAGCTGACCTATAATATTGAAGAAAGTACATGCAATTCAAAACAAAGTGTGGGAGTCAAAAATGTACGGAATTCGTCATCCATCGTGGACACAAAAAATAGAGATACACATCTATAATTAATATGTGGATTGGAATGGTTTGATAGTCAAGTTTTTTTGATTTTCGAATACAATTAGTGCGGTCATGTAGTATTAAAATAACTTAGGCAGAACTTAATGTTCTGCAATGTTGCGTATCCCCCTGAAAGTTTGAACAAAGGTAACAATTATGTATTATAACAATAAAGAATTTTTCGTTATTTTGCAAAAACGTTAATTTTGATTGACATTTTTCTGGAATATAAAAATAGAATTGAAAGTTATTTTCGTGAGTCCTCAGCAATGCACCAAAATGTGAAAATAAGATATTTTGATGATCCGTGTATAGTGGGCAGTTTCTTTTCCATTTTCAAACAGGTAAGATACAAAAGAATGTACAAAAATTCCTCATGTTATTCTCCCTTATTTGCTTTAAGGCAGAGGTAGGGTAACCTTGCGTACGATTCTTTGAACAAGCTTGGTTTTTGAAATTTTTATTAAAAAAAAAAATCCCCAACTAATTTTTTTTTTTAATATGAAAAATCTACAACTGTTAATAAGAAATTCAATTTTTTGGATAGAAAATTTCAAATATTAAATTTTTTGGGATTATTTTTCAAAAATCAATAGCTGTTTTTTGAAAAAAAAAAGAAAAATCCAAATTTATTCACAAAAATTAAATTTTGTAGAAAAAAATTTCAAAAATCCATATCCATTCTCAAAAAATAAACTTTTTTAATTTCAAATATTAAATTTTTTTGGGAAAAATTTCAAGAATTATCAGCTATTAACAGAAAATTAAATTTTAAATAATTTTTTGAAATGAAAATTAAAATATGAAATTTTCTAATAGAAAGCTAAATTTCTTATTGTATAGGGGGGGAAGTCTACAGCCCTATCAGCCCACCCCCTGTGGACGCCCCTGTAGTGGCATGGTGTCTATTTCATTTAACATTTAGAGAAAAAAAAACTTATTGATATTTTTTATAGGATAGAAAAATGGCAATTAAAGTTCCCTAATGCAAACTAACAACTTTATTACCTTAATACTTTTTTTTTTTTACTTTTTTCAAATTCTTACCGGGATGTGCACAGCCTATACATGACATCGTAAGACAATGAAATTGTCCAGAGAATATTTCCTTACCACACTTAAACGAAATTCGAAATAAGTTGAAAAATATACCATTCTAATTTGGAGTTTTGTTGTTAATATATCTACCTATTTTTTTAAAAATAAAAGAATTAATTAGTTGATGTTACACTGATTTGATACATTAAATATAATACATAATTAATTACATTAAATGAATGTTATGTTATACCGGTAATTATACATATTTATAGATATTTTGATAATGATTTAATTAGAAAAATAAAATAGATTTACTTTAGCTGAACCAAAGCCTTTGCCCGCCAGTTTTATTTATAACTGAACCAGACTCGTTATTTTTCACTTTATTTAATCGTCACATTAATTGTTCATTTCTTTTGAGTTCGTTTAGCTCACAAAATCGTTCATGTTGAATTAGTTTAATCGTTCATCTTGAATTAGTTTAATTGTTCATCATTCACTTTTTAAAAGACTTTAAACAGTAAATAGACACATTTCCAATATTTAATCATACAAGGGATGTCAGACTACGGCTCATGTGCCATATCTGGGCCGACCGGCCCTTCGTAGGGGCCTCCAGCTCCTCTTTCTACTACAGTCCTTTGGAGATTATGGATTGTTGAAATGATTTTTTATGGAACGAGTGAGTGTAGCTAATTTATTTACTCTCATAAAATATACCTATATTTTGGGACAAAGTTAAGATTGAGATTACATTAAAATTATATATTCCCTCTAATTTCAAATTATTATTTTCTCATAGTCCTCTTTTTTTCGTTATTCAATTGCTACTGTATGTACAAAATCTGTCAGGTCCTTACAATATACAAATATTTGAAATATTGCAACGTATAAAGTACTTCCGAACATCTCATATAGATCAATAGAAAATATATCTATGGAGATAAGTATTTTATGAAAAAATTAATTTGATTATAGAAGATATTACAAAAATAGGGATATCTGAGTAAAATTTATTCAAAATAAATTATGATCGATTTAGAAAGTGAGTTAATTTGTTGTTCATCGTTGAATAACAATGAACAATCATCAACGACCCTGAACTGAACACCATCCTAATAAAAGTATTTCCAAATGAAAGCAGGACTGGTCTTTTTTAGACAGTTTTAAGACAAAATATTGAAACGCACCTGTTAGCTTGAGTACATTATTTGTATAATTAATATAGGTTTAAAAAATATGACAATGGAATATCGTACTCTTTTTATAATTGTGGTTTGAATAGATTTTTTTTCCAAGGTTGTTAGGGTACCACGTTAATCTATATTTTTTAACATACTAGAAAGTATTATACTGATCAACTCACCTCATTCGGAAAACGAGAGGGTTAGAAGCCCTCCTCGACTTCCCAGAACTTCAAGGTGAATGTTCGTTCAACCAAGCAATGACGCGAAACCCATCGGGAATACCTAAAATTGGGACCCTTTACTATGGGTATTATAAATTGTTGATTAATGACCCTTCTTTGATCCACTTTGCTGTTGTTTTTTTCTTATTCATTTTATCCAAGAGTCAATTAAGTTTAAAATGTAAAGATAGATTAAATTGTTATTGCTAAGTCAAAATTAATAAAAGCACTAAATAAGCTAAAAACACCACTTAATTTCAACTTTTGTTATAAATGTAAGTCCACGTTGGAATCAAAGTAAAACTGAGGGTCGACATAGTTGTTATTCCTCCTTTCATTATTGTTAAACACGGAGTGGGATTTGTGTTAACTTTTCTTCCTCTCACGTCTTCTTGAAGTAATTCACATTCTGCAAGAAATTTCATTTCCAAGCAGTTCTACTGTTAATGGGTGCCCACAGGGGGTGGTCTGGGGTCTGTAGTCCCCCTCCTCCTCCCCCAAATAAAGAATTACCAGTGTTCATTAGAAAATTAAATATTTGAAACTATAAAAAAAAAAAAATAATTTAACGTTGCAAAAGAAAAGTCCAAATAAATAAATTTACCAAATTTAATTTAATTTTTGGAAAAAAAAATAAAAAGGTGTTAATATAATTTCGTAAAATAAATTCTAAAAAGTTTAATTTTTTGTTAATACCTATGAATTTGTTTAAAAAAATTCCCAAAAATATAATTTTTCAAATTATTTTCCAAAAAAATTGATTTTTGAATTTATTTTCAAAAAACCAAGCACCCCTACCCAAAAAGTAAATAAATAATCCTGCGGACGACTCTCACACAACAGAGAAAATTTTAGTATAAATCGTTTTCTTTTAAAAATTTATCAAAGAATATTTACCCATAGTAAGAAAAGAAAACAATTCGATAGTAAAACATAATAAATGTACAAAAAATACTTTATTTATTTAAGTTATAACTTTTCCTAATCACTTTACCATTCTACAAATTTTAAATAAAAGTTTTTAAGTTTTTTAATACACGTTTGACTCCATGATCTTTATATACATGGCCTAGTAGTCATTTTCAGGTAGCGTTTATTATCTGGGTAAGTTCTCTGAACGTGTTACACGACAGCTCATGGGAATGAGGGTTTCAGTTAAATTGATTTTTTGCAGCTGTTGATTTGTTTATTCGAAGGATTTCTTACTAGAAGTGAGCATATATCTAAATTTAATAAAGCAAAATCTGTCTACATGTATCTATATTGTAAGATAGTCATTTTTGAGTGTAGATACTTGATCTAAGACATATTAATTAGGAATGGGACGAATGGACAAAAAATTATGATGCCCATTCCTATCCGATTCTAGTAATCATCCATATTCTGATTCTTTAATATCTTAATTACTAATAAGAAAATAAAAAATTTCTATAAATTTATTTGATATAAATAATATTTACATTAAATAAAGGAAGGCGATTCCTCTGCCCGGCCAGCTTTATCCAAGGTGAATTTTCCCAAGGCAAGTAATCCCACGGCAAACTTTCCAAAGGCGAATATTCTTTGATCCATTTTTAAACCTTAATTTTTCTAAAATAACAATATCTGCACCGACCGTATGTGTTTAGAACTCTGTAGTTTAATTATTTTGTTCTCAGTTTTCGAGCATTCCTTATCATAAATTAAATATAATTAAGAAACTTAGGCTAATGTATCAGTGTCACATGGTCGTTTTTTATATCTTGACAGATGAATTTAATTAATTTTTTTCATAACTTAGAAAAGTAATAAATAGCTAAATACTACTAATAAATAATAATACAAAAGAATTAGAAAAGCAAATAAAACATTATTCTACTGATGTCCATACCAATTCCAGGAACAATACTCGATTCTCTGAGTCAGATTAATAGTCTCATCACTAATAATAATACAATTGAGCATGGTTGTCATATAAATAAAGTGAGTATTTGTATAGAATTGTATAAAAACGTTAAGTAAAAATGAAATAGATAACGCAGGCGTTTAGGTCAAACTCATATTAAAAAAAGAAAACCCTTTGTTAGTGAAGTGGTATTTTATGTACCCCAAATTTTATGAAATGGCTTGAAATCTGTTTAAAATAAACTGCTTGCTGAAAATTATTATTATGATCCTGAAACAAGTGTAAGAATAGATGAAACTTTTTGCTTAGGCAAAAATGTATTTTCTTCGAATGATTCGCAAATTATGCCATTTTTAATCAAGGTTTGGTGAATTTGATTAATTTGTTCACTTTTAAGTCGTTCTTTTACATTTTATATTTCATTTTTTTCAATTGACGGTATACACGTTTCTAAAAAATGTAAAATCAGCTTTTATTCCATATATCATACTCTTTATGATTAAAATTAAGTAGAACAATTTAGTAACAAAGTTGACTCAATGTAAAACTCATTATTGAAGTTTTTATTGAAAATGTAATGAAATTATAATGATTTAGCTATAATTATCAGAAAGGCATACTAGTTGATGACCAAATCAACGATGGACACCTGATAACTAGGGCAATACCGTCCACTACCGCTAGTCTACAATAATATATATATAGAAGACGCCAAAATTGCTTACAAAATAATATAACTATCAGTTAATTTAAGGGGATTTTCTAAGCTTTTATTTTAGTAGAGGAAAGGTTGAGATATACAAAGTGTTTGAAATAGTAGGAAATTTACTAGCATTGGAGAAGAAAACAGTTTTACAAAACAAAAATTCGAAAAAAATTAATATTAGGTTGAGTTAAAAGTTTTGAACGTTTTTCCCTAAATGTCTTTAGTAAGTTATATTTCACGAATAATACATTGCATCGAAAAAACTTAGAGTATGTTTAGAAGTTAAGCGTACACTTAAAAAAAATCATTTACAGTGTTGTCTTTGGTCAAGTGTGTGTCTTGTGTGCTAAAAAAAAGCGGTGGTTCTAACGACTTCATTCTGGTAATATAATTTTTTACTTCCCCTAATTTTTCGAATGGTGGAATGTTTTTCGTGTATTGTCTTTACTTTTATTATTCATATTAAATATGAATGGAAAGCAAAGTCTTAGGACAACTTTAACAGCCAAGAAAGTACATAATTATTTATATAGCGAAACATCTTTTTATACCATTGAAATTAGCATGAAATTTTCTTCGTAATGAGCCCCATTTCATTCCACATGGCCAGCATTTTCTGCAAATACCGCTCTAAGACGCTTTAGAACTGCTTAACACGCAGAACAGACGCTTTCCTCTGACAAGTTGTCCCATGCAGACACTATGGCGGCCTTCATGTTGTCGACACTACGGTATGGAGTCACATTACTATATTACAAATATCCCTCTCCAGAATGGACTATATAGAGAAGTCCATTAACTTAAGATCTGAGGAATAAGGGATCCACATACGATATTTATATATGTATATCTAAAGTATTAATTACTTATCACAATTACTCAAATAATCCACTTAATTATAAATAATTTTGGAACACTTTAAAATATTTATTATATACTTCTTTAGGAAATGAAAAGTTAAACTGAAAAAATATATCAATCTTCATCCTATTTTTTGTGACAGAAAATCTTTTTAAATGGAAATATAGGGTTTTTCTTTAGTTTTAGTGAGAATATTAAGCAATTGAAAAAAAAATATTAGCCTCTAAAAATGAGCCTTCATGTTTCTTGATTTTTGCACGATTAGACAAATTTTGTAGGAGCTGTATTTGAGACATTAATTAAATGATTTACCTATCGATTTCTCAAATGTTTTTAACAATTGGGATTATCCTTAATTTTAATCTATTTAGTTATTTCTCTCCGAAATCGGTATTAAGGATCTTTTTAAAGACTTGGATGGCCAAATCTATTACGTGTAAGGATTTTAATGGTTGTTTTCGTATTTTACGCCTCAAATAACAATAATAAATCTGGGTTTTAGACGTTGGGTCTTCCAAGACCTGAATTTTGTTGTATGGTGTAATAATTCATGTATAAATCGTGTCTCTACAAAATTTGAATTAAATCTCTTAATCGGGAAATTCAACATAGTATTCATACTAACTAAATACTTAGGGGTTCCCTTCTTTTCATTAACAGTGAAAAGTCGGCTTCAAGACCTTAAATAAAATACAACTTAGGATCACCTAAATAAACCATTACTTATTGAATACTTTGGCCCCTATAAACTGAGCTGCATACTATTATTCTTCAATGAACTACACCCCTCCGGGTGCTATAAAACCTATAATTGATTTTGACAACCATGGAATTTTTTTTTCGAAGATATAGGGAGAGGGGGTTAATTATCTAACAAATCATCATTATATTTACTCTATGAAACAACCTTTCATCAAAAAATAAATCGAAAAAAAATCCCAAAATAAGTTGGTAGTTAGCCAATTATGGCCATTTTCAACAAACTTGGAATTATAATTCAATAACTATTGATAAGTGTTAACAGATTAACAAGAGCTAATTGTAATTTAACAAATACACGTTCATAAAACTGATCAGTAGAAAAGAAGCATGTATATTAACGACTGACAACAAAATTTACTCTATATTTTTATGATAGTCAAGTAACACCCTGCAACCCTACAAAATATTTTACAACTTTAACAAGAATATAATATCTTTAAGTAGGAAAATATTTACTTCAAAATTTAAAAGGCAAATATCATTTTTCGATACAACGGTGTACTGAGTGGTACATTAAAATCTGAACACATTAAATTTTAAATTTCAACGAGATATATGTAATGTATTCATTAACAATAGAATTTGAACAAAATGAATATTATAAATGATGGCTTCCAGACGGTGGGGGAAGGTCTGACACCAGCTGTGGATGTAATGCTTAGGTGACAGACACTGAAAGCCTTCCCCTCGACATGCACCCAAAAGGTGTAGTCGAAGGGGTTGGCATCAGGCCTGTAGAGCAGGGGGTCGCGAGACACAGATGCGGGGTCGCGAAATGCATTCCAAAAAACAAATACAATTTTTTTTTTTTTTTTTTTTTATAAAAAAAAAAGAATTATAATTTTTTTTTTTTTGTATAACATATACATATGAGTTGATATTAGAGTTAAACCATGCAATTGTAGCCGAGCGTTTAGTTGTTGTATTGAATAAGGCCTCAGCCTAAAGAAGACACAGGAGACATAGCAGCCGTTTAGTACAGCACATCCTTCCGGTAAAACCCTCTTCAAAATAAGAGTCACTAAATAAAATAGCTTACACATTTCCCATCAGTTTTTTTTTTTTCTCCCCTTTTTTTCCTCCACAAAAAGAACATTTCCTTTTTTATCTTATGACACAGGTTAGCGACAGTTACATTTACAGCAGCACCAGTCACACGGTAGCTGGTCAAAACTCTTTTGGAAAGCAGCTGAAAATTATTGACAGTCACAATGAAACGTTGGTTAATACCAACCAAATCGAGGAGGCCACAGGAACAGGACAGGCTAGCGGAGAAGGAGAGGCTACCTGAGCTTGAGAAGCTAGCGGAGAAGGAGAGGCCAGCGGAGCTTGAGATGCCAGCGGAGGTAGAGATGCAAGCGGAGCAGGAGAGGTCAGCGGAGGTAGAGAATAGACAAGCATCCCCGTCCTCAAGTGCGTCGATCTTGGGCAGAGGTGGAGACCTCTGTGGCAATATACATCACCAGTCTGAGCAGCACACCAAGGATCGAAAATATCGAGAGGAATTTATCCAGTATGGATTTACATGTGTCATTATCAACGAACGACAACATCCCCAATGTGTGATATGCACTGAGGTACTTGCACATGAGAGCCTCAAGCCGGCAAAAATGCTCCGACACTTGAAAACCAAGCATCCCTCACTCGCTGCTAAACCATCCGAACCACCCGAAAGTGTCAAAAAGACTCATTTAAAAACTCATTCTATAGAGTTTTGCAGCGGAAGAGATGGGGTTCTTTCATTGTTTGTGTCAAAAGTGGCCTTTACACCCTCACAATGCCTTTTTGATGGCTCTTTGGATAGTCGGGTGCGAACCCCTGAGAACTCTTGCATGGGCAATACTAGATTTGAAGAGATTAGCCTGAGCTGTTTTCTTTAACTCCTCCGGATCTAGTTTGGCCTTTTTGAAAGAGCCTTTGTTCCCCTCCAACGTTTGGACTTTCTGACGGTGGTCTCAGAGATGCGGAACTGCTTCGAGTGCGCGAATGGAAATACATCAATCACATTCAGGTGTCATTCTCTCCAGTTGTACGTAAACTAGAGGGTTCAAGTTTGTTTTGTTTTGAAACTAATTGCTTTAAAATATTAAAATATGAAATAATTTCAATCCCCTAACTTGCAATAATTATTGAATTTGTAAGTGTTCAAATTTCAATGGACCACCCTGTTTTCCAGTTTCACCTTTCTTTAAATTAAATATTTATCTAATATGTATATACTAAGTTCTTCCAATATGCATAATAAAAACTTTTTGGGAACTAAGTTTTTTATCTATGAAGTAATCAATAATGAATATATTTCAATGTAACTTAGTAGAGTAAATATCGATTAACTTTTTAGAATTATAATACCGTTAACTAAAAAATATTCCTTCTAAAATGTGCCTTGATTGAGTCTAAACAGATATTTTCTTGTATCTAGGTAGCTTCGCGTCGAAATATATTGTCCTTTAAAACAAAACATGTCTATTCTATAATAATTTAATTGGTAAAAATTTGAATTTGCAGAATCCTTTAGACCCTTGCAATATTGAGCCAAATCTTCATCATAGTAAGGACCATTTGCTGGTGAGAGGTTGTAACAGACCTAACTAGAATGTCCTTACACAGAGTCTCCAAAAGGTTGGGAATAGAAGTTGATGTTGTCAACGATAATGTAAATTGTTTTTCTTGTCCGTTCTTGAATTGAGATGCCCCATTATTTCAGGAATCTCGATTTCAAAATTTGAAATAACAAATTAAAATTGGCTGGAGGTATATTTATCAGAATATGGTAAAGGATCACGGATATTACGATAATTCATCTTTGAGAGATGTAAACCTTACAAGTTTTATAAAACACAAGGGAAATGGCCCTGCGTCACATGGTACAAACTGTCATCACTTCATTGTGTCAGGTGGACCTCACTATGAGTCATTACATTTTCCATTCTTCCAAATTGTCATGAACATCTGAGGGAAATTTACAACTTCATAGTAAATACCTTGGTGCAGGTCTGGTATTTAAACCAACGCTACTTAGAAATAGTTTTGTAGTCAACAATGTCCCACCTTCAGTGGTCCAAAGCTAGGAAATACTTTCTTTACTTACTGGAAATATGAATAATCAGTACTCGATGTACCTCACTTTAACATCGTAGATGAGAAAGCTCTCAAATTGATAAAATATTTTCATGCAACTTGCAAAAATATCAAATATCTTGACTGCATATTTATTAACACTAATGAGCAACTATGAAGCACGGAGTCGTCCCATATTTAGAAAAAAAAAAAAAAAACACCCGTCCCGTATTGTACTGAAACAGGACGCACTTTGTGACGTAATACTGTGAGTTTTTAAAAAATGTCAGTACAATGTCATTGAAAAATGAATAACAAAGCGTTTTATATAAAATTGTACGGTAAACGTATTCCCAGGCCATGTCATGTTCTGACAGCATATTCACACAAATGTTCGATGACTCAGAATACGCTTTCCCATGAGCCTAGAAGGTACTGTTGTGTGTGTGTGGAATATAGCGGGGAAAACAAAGAGCATGACTGACAGTGACTCAGAACCCGACACTACGATATGCAGCTTAAAACAGCCATTCAACTTGCACTCTTCCGAAAAAATAATAAAATAATGCCAAAATACTGGAAGGAATCTTAGAAACCTGGATAGGTTTTTGAGGAGCAAATATGTTTAAAATGTTTCTACAAACGTTCTATTTGCACTTTTGTTATTGTTCTTTAAATATGCACTATTTGAGGATGGATGTTCTACTTTCTTTCTATTTTTTTGCATTAATGTATAGTATTATATAAACAAGACGGGTTTCTCTATAAGAAAGATTCTTATTTTATTCAGTTGATTAGGTTTACTTTTAAAGTGAATTGCTGAATAATATTTTATTTTCCATGTGTTCTTGTGACTCAAAAATATGCATCATATTCAGTTTAGGTTCAAATAGTTACAAAATTGGAAACTATTCACTACACAAGGAAAGGTGAAGGCAACAGGGTGGACCAACCCTGCCAATAAAGTGCCCTTTATTTATTTTTAAGGGAGTTGGCAACTCTAGAACCTATGCACGGAAGAAAAAGACAACATATCCATTAGGAATTATCCTAAGCAAACATGACGCGAATAACAAGGATAGAAACTGTATGGTAAACATACTTGAATGACGGATTAACAGTTTTAATATATCTAATTTGAATCTATATTGGAAATAGTTTAGGTTCTGAATTTGAAAATAAGAACGTAAATTCTTTAAAGTGACAAAATAACCGTACGGTAGGGCACAAATTTATAAAAAAATTCAAAGACGCTATAAAAAACATCATAATGACAGAATACAAACGGAAAAATATTTAAAAGGGCTCGGATTAATAAAAAGGGACCCTTATTTGATATTGAATAAAATCAGAGGTTGCGTGATGATAATTTAGAAGCATTGCGTTATAAAAAAAAGTGTTTTTATTAATGAGTCCATAATTAAAATAGTATTATCTCTTATAGACATTCTGGATTTTTAACATTTGCAAGTGTATCTATTTTAATTAGTTTAATTATTGTTATGTCCTTTTATATTTATTTTTTAGCAAAATCCTATATAAATATGATTTTTATTTAGATTTGAATGGCATGCTCACTGAAAAGAATAGACTAAGATAAGAGAGATCCTATGACAGAGATTACTGTAGGGGTACAGAAGTGTTTCTAAACATAATTGATGATCCTAGTCATAATCCTAAGTTCCATCAAAAATATAGACCTAGAGTGCGTTACTTACTCAAATTCGAAAATAAACAAAGCGATAGGTGTGCAAATTATTAGTGGAGTTCCAAATGTTGACAATCGCGGCTGTAGGGAAGAAGAAGTGGATATGACAAGGCTTTGTGATGGCAGCGTTGAAGATGTTCCAAAAACTAACAAACTGGTCCATGATATACAAAAGATATCGTTAGATTCAATGACTAATGCAGCAATTTGGCAAAATCCTTTCCTACGACCTGATTGAAAGAAGAAAAAGAAATAATTAATTAATTATCTAACATTTTATAACTACAATAATATACTTTTATCGAGAAAAAAAACCTAAAAATAAGTAACAAATAAATGGTATAAAACAAAGTTATGCGAAATTAATTGAAAATGTATCTGAATTTAGGTATATCATATATAATAATATTACTAGCAATGATTATCGAAAACCAGACCTCCTCCCACCGATATTCCTATCATCTTTGCACGTATTTTCCTTTCTCCAATTCCCAACAATAGGATTGGCATCTCCATTTTCAGGATTAATGAAGCCTGCAGGACAATAAATATTTTTTTTTTCTTGAACGTAAGTAATTGTACAGAGCCGTGACTGCTTCTGAGTAGGATACTATTCTTGCTGGAGTACCAATCATAGGACAGGCTACAAATAAGCCAATGGAATTATATGCTTTTACTTTGCCTCGATGTAGAATAAGACATTACAGAGTACTGTTGAATCGAATCCAAGAGCCATTGTTTGGTTACATTATTTTTTTTACATTCTTCTTCACATTTACCAATGATAAAATCGGCTGTCTAAATATTTGACAAAAATATATTTCCTGCAATGATATTGCTGAGATCTTTTGTAGAACAAACTGATGTTCGACTAACATGGATATTTCCCAAATGACATATCAGTCCATTGCTACAAAAACAAATTCATGTTAGGAGAAAATCACTTTTTTCCACAAAAGAAAAAAAATGTAGATTTGTGGAGTTTTGAAGATAAATAAAATAAGGAGATTATTACAAAAAATCTTATACTCTATATCAGGAGTCGGCAACTTATGGCACGCGTGCCACTGCTGACACTGTTGAAGTTGGCACTCCATGTCTCAAAGGTTGCCTACCCCTGCTCTACATGATTAGTAGTATAATGTTATTCATCAAGATAGATCCACATATAAACTTAAAGACAAGATACATTTAGAATAATGGTAACATTTAATCTAAATAGGATAATTACTTGATTTTTAATCTGGTCATATCAATACTGTAAAATTTAAACAGTCAGCAACCTTTTTAATTGCAAGTTTGTATAATTAATAATAAGTAAAAGTTTTAGGTCTAGATATCAAATCAAACCCTTACAGGACACAATTATACACTGGTATTACCTGAAATATTAGGCCTGGACAGTACGCTAAAACTAAGGTTCGGTACAAATTGCAGTACACACTTCATGGTACGTGATTTGGTAAAGTATAATTATAAAATGTTTTTTTAATAGAAGTAATGTAGTTTTTCTAGTTTTTTCGAAATTTTATTCTTTAATAATTTATTTTCTGTGCATATAAATTGTTCCAAAATATACATAACTTTTCTAAAAAAAAAACAAAGGTTTATATAAAATATACACGGATTTAAGCACTATTAAACACGAATTATACATTTGTTTTATAAAAAAAAGATGGGCTTGTCTACATTTTTTGGTAATAAACAAAACCGATTAGTAGTCACAATATCGTATTTTATCTCTTTTTTTATAAAAAAAAGTATCAAAATTAAATGTTTACATATACCTCTTGTATATCAATTTATAACTCATCAAACACTTATTATCTTTAAATCACGCAACATTACTAAAAAAACTGTTATCGTGAAACCTCTCATTCAATAAATATATGTTCTTGTCGTGGAGAAGTTGCGATTTTGTACAAGTTGCTACTAAAAATATCTATGGATGATCGATATTATCATTAATGGTGTAACTTTTGAACATCTTATTACAAATTGATAAAATAAAAGTATTATGTGGTACCGTATAAAGTTCAAATCCATACAGTTATATTACCCATAAATACATAATAACCATGAAATTTTAATAGATCAAAATGAAATGATAGTATCAATTAGTAGTTGGTAATTAGAATGATGAAAGTTATCATTAAATAAGACGAAAAAATTTCATCATGTACAATTGATTTATACAAGTTGCAACTTGTACAGGCAGCTCCAATTATATACAACATATATGAATAAACATATTCCAAACCTCCTATTATATATATGCTTATAGGTAGTTGACCTACTATATTAAATTACCAACATACATATATTCATTAAGGGAAAGATTGCTTATAGTTTTATTGCCTTGGATTTCATGAATTGACCAGGATTAACCCTTAAGGTCACGAAGTAAATAGTTTGACCTCAAAAATAAATCAAACATGTCCATTTTTCCTCAATTTTTTAAATGTTGATTTGTAATATATCATAAGCATATAAAATATAATTGTAGAGATGCATTCGATTCTAATTAAATACTACTGATGAAAATCTATGCGTAGGTAGAGCAAATTACTGAATATATATACTAAATATTATACTCAAGTTTTTGCAATATATATCCTTGGTTTTTAGAATGTAGTCATTTAGTGGAATATATAAATAATTAATAAAATTAAAATAGACACAAATTTGGGGGAAAAATTGAAAAAAGTGATGTTTAAGAGTGATTGATGTGGCTTGGAATGACCCATATATTCAGAAATTTCCTCTACCTACGCACACATTTTCATTTGTAGTATTAAATTGGATCGAATTCATTCCTAAAAACTTAATGTATTTGTTTATGATATATTTCAAATTAACAACTTAATATTTGAGTGAAATTGAAAATTTGATTTTTTAATTTTTAACTAATATTGAAATATGTGCCAAATTGGAAAAAATATTTATGATGGTACTCTGAAAAATGTCCTTACTTTGATTGATTTCACTTGGAATGCCCCTTACAGGTTTCTAGTATTATACGCCGCATAAGTGCACCATCATCTAGCAGACAATCATTAGCCATCGTCCCGTCCAGGAGGTAAACCAAGATATTGCTCAAAGGTACAAATTAATCCGGGAGTTGACTACGATTTATATTCCTGTCCAGGGGAGGGAAAGGACCATCCTCAACTTTTATACACTCACCATATCATAGGGTGAACGTGAGAGTAGGGGCATGGGTAAAGTATTGTGGATTAAAATCACAGCGATAGATGTGATCCCTCAACTGGATAAACACCTCAACCCTTGGCATTGATCATCAGGTTCATTGTGTCATTCATGAGGCACAACTAGTACTGCTCTATCTTCCGTAGACGGAGTGAGATTCTCCCTGTCAACGAATAAGGACTATCTACATCCAGTAGAACTGGTATTGCCGATGATCCCACTGCAGAGAGGTCACGTTGTACTGTTCCCATCTTCGTCGACATTAATGTGTCTGATGAGGTGAAGTATGATCTTTAGTGATGAAAATCCTGTGTACAATGGACATGTTTAAAAAAAAACGAAAATTTAAAAAAAATGGTAGCCCTGACAATTTGAAGAATGGTTTGAAAATATGCTCATGAAGATTAATTAGATCATCTACAATCCCCTGTGACAAGGGAGGAAAAAGAGAAGTAAATAAAAAAGAGCATTTGCTAGAGTTCTCTAGAATTACTCCGGAGTTAAATAATAGTGATAGGAGCTAAGGAAAATAAAATTCAATCTTCAGAATAATAATTTTTTTTCAAACCGGACTAGCTAAAAAATTAACCGGAATTACATCACTGATGATCTTGTTAGTCATATTTTATCGAGATGCTTTGTCTACGTCTTGAGTCAATCAGTAAAAACTACTACCTTTTTTACATTATATTACATATAACAGACCCATTTATAATTATTGATTAGACATATTTTTATATGAATTAATCTTATCATTGCATAATAGCATACATATAAAGGTATCATAATAATGAATGTAAACCAGTTTTTGCATTTTAAAATCAGGCCACAGCGAGTAATGAGGATTTAAGTGAATGACATTTTGTCGTCTAATTTGTGTTTTTTGGATATAGAGGTATCATTGAAAAAGACAGAAGAAGTAATTTGATAACTCTTTGGTATATAATACATCTTCAGGGGCATTAATTTTTTGGAAAAAAATTCCAAAAATTAAATTTCAAATTGTCAATTTTTTTAATTTTGTTTCAAATTTTACATTTTTTGTAGAAAAATTTCAAAAATCCACAGGCAATCACAAAAAAATACTAAAATTCAAAGTTCTTCTGTAAAAAAATATAAATACTTTTTTTAAATTTTTAATATCACAATTTTTCACAAAAATTAAAAAAATTCATAGCTATTCATAGAAAATTAAATTTATTGGGGAAAAAAATTGAAAAATTAAATTAAATTTTCTAGTAAAAGCAAAAATTCCTGTATTGTTTGGGGCTCTTTAAGTTACTTTTCATGGGGAGGATTTGCAGAAACTAAAAATTTGATTTTCGCAAACTATACTAATTTAGAATCCTTGCATAGCATGAAATCTGATAGCAGCAATTCTAGCTCTCTATCACAACTTTTTTGTTAAGTTATTAGCTTTCAAATAATTAGTACATTTCCAACTATGACAATGAATTTTTATAAATTGTTATTCGTACATTATAAATTGAGCAATTTACTGATTTTCAACAATCGCACCAATAATAACGCAAGAGCTAAATTTCAAGTAGTTCAATTTTATAATATACGAGCAAAGGATAATCCGGCGTTGCTCGGCCCAAAGAGGGAGCGTGAAATCACATTGACAATGAGAATGGGCATTGTCATACATGTAAATCGGTGTGTCTTTTATCTGGCCCGTTAATTTGTCATTGGTAGTATAAAGAATGGATTTTATTTTCCTTAGCAGTTGTCATTATTACTTAATTCCGGAGTTGTGAAAATCCTTTCCTAAATGGATACAATTATATTCAAAACATGTTTGAACGTTCCTGTATGCTCATAAAAGATGGAGCGTACCCCTGAGGATTTGTTGCAGAGATATAATTGTAAGTCCTTATTGGACTCAGAGTAGCATTGGGGATCGACATTGGAATAATTCTAGCAAATGTCATTGTTTATATCCTGTTTTCCTTCCTCTCTTGTCACAACTGATTGTCGCTGATTTAATGAAACGTCATGAGTATTATTCTTTATCTCCTTCAAAACATATTTCAAATTGTTACCATGTTGATTCTCGTTGTTGTTGTTTTTTAACATGCCCATTCGACACTGGATTTTCACCTTTGGTAATGGTTATTTCTTCTTAACGTTTTGCCCCATTTGATGCTGGCAACAATTATATTCATGATATAGATGTATTATTATGAATTTTTTTTAAAATGTGCTATACAGTTCAAATAACAGACCAACATATCTGCATGAAAAAACTTGTCTAGATGAGTAATCCATCTTTTACTTTTGTCAAAAAACTTCCAAATCTAAATTTGCGAAGAAAATTGTAAAATTATTTGCTCTAATTTTCCAAAAAAGGAGTATATATTGGCATATAAATAGAAACATAAACCTACTAAGATTTTTTTCGTGCTTGCAAAAATAAAAACAAAAAATGAAGTCAAAAAAATAACTCTCAATAACTTGTTCATTTTTGCAAATATTACAAAAATTATTTTATAAAATGCTCTGGAAAAAAATTCAACTTTTTGTGGCATTTCTTCAAAAAATAAAAATATTGAAAAAAGTTAAAAAAATTATTCGGAAAATGACAGATATGTCAATTTTTATGGGTCACATTTATATGCAAACTAATTTTCAGACAAATTTCTAGAATTTTACATTTATCTACGAATCCAATTTCCATTGGAAATCCTTCCTTTTTTTTTCATCTAAAAAAATAAACACTCCAATTTTCACTGATTTCTTATTTTGTCCATAACTTTTTTGATTTTAAATAAGTATAGATCACGTTTTTATAATAACAGCTGTTTTTTTGATACGCTAGTCACTTTTTGATTTTTTACGCAACCCCTTATCAAATCTCCTTCAGCTCCAAAAAAACAGTTTATGTTTTTAGGGTAAAAATAAGGATACATTAAATGACCCCCCCCAAAAAAAAAAAAAATGACAACCCTGTCTTAGCTTGAACATGTTGAATGAGGCAGTACAGATAGCTTGTACATCCTGTATATATTCTGCCTTGTTGCTGCCACACATTGCTATATAATCAAATGAAACATCTTCACGACACTGCTTACTTTCCAGTATGAACATACGTACTTCAATCCATGCATAATTTTAGTGAGGAGATTATTTATCGTAAGAATAATTATGCTAAATTGCAGGAGAAATATTGTTAAATTGATTTTAGGGTAAGTCATGACGGTTACTTCTGGGACAGCCCTCGTTTGCTTCATCTTATCTTTTAGTGAGGAAGGTGATCACAACTCTTTGGGCTTTTGACACTTAGCCAACATGTGAGAGGGATCAGTCCTAAGTCCACGCATAGTTACCTTCCGGTTACTTAAACATAATCTACGGCTAGATGGTATATTATAACTAAAATGATTATATAAATTATTAGTTTGTAGTAGACGTTCCGGCCTTGAAGAAGAACGTAGGCATCTTCATACAATTAGAGGCCGCAATCCCATAGTTTGGCACGGATGTTTAGTCAGTACACCCCTTAGACCTCTTCTCCATAATTATTAAGGTTGGCCATTTTGAAAACCAGGGTCATGGAGTACTTCAAAATGTCCATAATCATAACACCCTCAACTTTACCATCAAGGAGATATAAGATGCACTGCCTTTTGTTTCTCGTTCACTCGTGACGGCAAGATGACGAAAATTTTATGAGACTTTGTTAATGACCAAAGGATGACAGAACCAGAATATCAAAAAATAATCTCTAAACCTCTGTATATTAATGAAATATTAAGATTAATTAACAGTCCACGTTTTGTTGTCCAACTCTATACAATAAAGACAAAATGTAATGTACTAACCTATAACATAAAAATAGCGAAAATATTTATAATGCAGCAAAATCTCCAAGAGGTCAAATGACCAAAGGGGACAATATATCAAGAAAATGTAACCAAATTTGCGGCAAAATGGTTTACTGGCCGTAATTTTTTAAATATTTCCTTGATTTTTAATAACATATATAACCCCTAGTGTAAAGATTGACGCTTCAGTTGACAAGATAGCAAATATTTGTTAATTCAATATTGACAAAGTATATAACATCTAATTTTATTTTAAATGGACAAAAGAAGTGGTATTAAATGTTTCTACAGACATGTTTGGAGTATTTTGAAGGCAAACGTACTCCGATGGGTCACTTAACATTATCAAACAAAGATGACTGCGAAAATGTTCGCAGCTAAAGTACTTTGAGCCTAAAAAAACAAAACTATATATCCGTCCAGTCATTCATTTAACTTGTAAGAAAAAAATGATATTTATAGATGATTTAAAACTGAGAAATTATTGATTAATCACGCGCTTATATAGTTACATATGTCTAGGTCATGAGAATCCCCTTTAATATAATAAAACAACTCTCTCTTCATTTATTTTCCAGCGTAAGAGTTTCTTAAAAAAATTTAAATCACATTTTATTGCTGTTGGATTAGGGTGAATTCACAAATTACAATGGATGATTACATTGTCATAAATTCTTTGATTATAAGCCTTAATATATGTATATCACTTATATTTCCAGCAACTTATTTAACTATAAATTAAAGAAATTATATGTCACATGCAAATTTTCCCTAATTAACTATTTCATGGGAGAGAACCTCATATAATTATTTAAACTAGCAGTGAGGCAAACATATGGTTTGGAAATACTTTTTTGTGGGCTACCAAAGAGCTTCTACATTTATATGGTTTCAAAAAAAAATATTTTTATTAATAAAACAAAGATTATCTAAAAGTTTGAAAAATAGTCACAGAGTGTGCAATAGTGTTGTGTCCGTTTTTATTTAGGACCAAGGAAATATTAAAACAGTATAGTTATTAAATAGATTTACAATTCTAAAGAATTTGATTTTTCAATTTTTTTTTCAAAAAATTTAGTATTCTCAGAGTAGCTTTAGATTTTTTGAAATAATTTTTTTTTTAAAAAAACTTTATATTTGAAATTTAATTTTCGAATTTTTTTTCCATAAAATTTAATATTCTTACTTCCTTAAGAAAAAATTTCATTTGTGTTTTTTTTTCTATAAAATGTAATATTCTTAATTTCTTAAGAAAAATTTAATTTTTTGGGATAAGTATGGATTTTTAATAATAAATTCAAATTTAAGATATTTTTTGGAAAAAATTTCATATTTAAAATTTAATTTATGAATTTCTTTCTTATACAATTTAATATTTTCAATTTCTTAAGAAAAAATTTCATTTGTGTTTTTGTTTCCTATAAAATGTAATATTCTTAACTTCTTAAGAAAAAATTTAATTTTTTGGGAAAAGTATGGACTTCTTATAATAAATTCTAATTTAAGATATTTTTTTGGAAAAAACTTCATATTTAAAATTGAATTTTTGAATTTTTTTTCCATAAAATTTAATATTCTCACTTTCTTAATAAAAAATTTAATTTTGTAATTTTTTTTCAAAAAAATTTAATATTTTCAATTTCAAAGGAAAAAATTTCATTTTTGAATTTATTTTCTATAAAATGTAATATTCTTAATTTCTTAAGAAAAAATTTAATTTTTAGGTATAAGTATGGATTTTTAATAATAAATTCAAATTGAAGATATTTTTTGGAAAAAGTTTTATATTTAAAATTTAATTTTTGAATTTTTTTCCATAAAATTTAATATTCTTACTTTTTTAAGAAAAGTTTAATTTTTGACTTTTTTTCTTATAAAATTTAATATTTTCAATTTCTTGAGAAAAAATTTCATTTTTTTTTTCCTATAAAATGTATTATTCTTAACTTCTTAAGAAAAAAGTTAATTTTTTGGGAAAAGTATGGATTTTTTATATTAAATTCAAATTTAATATATTTTTTTGGAAAAAACTTCCTATTTAAAATTAAATTTTAGAATGTTTTTTCCATAAAATTTAATATTCTTACTTTCTTAATAAAAAATTTAATTTATGAAATTTTTTTTCAAATAAATTTAATATTTTCAATTTCTTAAGAAAAAATTTAATTTTTGAATTTATTTTCTATAAAATGTAATATTCTTAATTTCTTTAGAAAAAATTTAATTTTTAGGTATAAGTATGGATTTTTAATAATAAATTCAAATTTAAGATATTTTTTTGAAAAAGTTTCATGTTTAAAATTTAATTTTTGAATTTTTTTTTCCATAAAATTTAATATTCTTACTTTTTTAAGAAAAGTTTAATTTTTGAATTTTTTTTTTGAAATAAATTTAATATTTTCAATTTCTTAAGAAAAAATTTCATTTTTGAATTTATTTTCTATAAAATGTAATATTCTTAATTTCTTAAGAAAAAATTTAATTTTTAGGTATAAGTATGGATTTTTAATAATAAATTCAAATTTAATATATTTTTTTGGAAAAAATTTCAAATTTAATTTTTGATTTTTTTTTCCAAAAAATTACAAAAACCAAGTGCCTTCCCCCCAAATATAATCACACTGACGCTCTTCCTTAAGTATTGAGTAGTTACGATGAGTGTGCTCGCGAAAAACGAGAATAACACTGAGGAATTCTTTGGGTGTCTATTCGTTAATGCTTAATTATTCAGGGTAATGTCGGGTACAGCGGCTAGTAGATCAATAAAACACATTACAATCTTCATTGTATTTCATAACCTTCGTTCCCACAAAAAAGAAGTTGCCCAAAATCAGGTGGTAGTTAGCCGATTCTTCTCAGCCATTTTTCATCTAATAATAAAAAATTTCTTCAAGTTTAACTACAGCTAATTAATATTCAACTAATCTACCTTCAAAATACTAGTATGATGTAGAAATAAAATGAGAGAAAAAATCATTGTTCAGAGCTTAAGAGGAGCTCATTCTAATTCAAGCAGTCCACAACGTTCAAAACACTTGTTAGGGAAAAAGTAGCATAAAGATAAATGCCTCACTAACAGGGAGTACTTTAATCTACAGACTAACTAACTACTTTATAAATATTTACTTCCTTTTTTTCCTTTAATATTCCCTTCTCTTCTCTCTGTCTCTTCCTTCTTCTCTCTGTCTCTCCCCTCTTCTCTTCTCCTCCTGTCTCTTTCTTCATCCCTCTCCCTGTCTCTTATCTTCTATCCCCATCCATTCAGTCTTGCAACGTAAACAACTCCGTGAGTATACTAGTTATGTTAAAAGATGTCTAAAATATGAACTGGTCGTATGTAAAAATGAATGAAATATCGCAGTCCCTAAATCCATTGGTAGTGGTTAGTCATATCTTCTAACCATGGAATTATTGTTCAACGACCATTAGTACCCGGCATTTCCTAGAGTCATTAGGTGTCGACAAACAAACAAACTTAGCTTCAATAATATAGAAGATGACTTCCTGAAAAATCATCTCTGTTACTTTCCGTTATTCGTGGGTATACTCACGCATAGTTACTCAATACTTCCATATTCTCTCTTCAAGAGTAAAAGAATCAAAATAACAGCTTGATATATTTTTATAATATGACATGATGAGTAAGGAAGTACTCCTTGGTTGAGCTTTTGCTACTCACTTTTATGCTCACATATAATAATTATTTATTGTATATATGGTACTCCTTTTCTTTTTAATTTGAGCTATAGCTTATCATGCCCGTTGTTAAAAATGAGTCCTCAACTAATATTTTATATTATGATGTTGTATAAAATAAGAGTTGACTTAAACTCTCGCAAGATCTTATTCATATAACTAAACTTTCATTTCTCAGATCAAAAATGTCTAAAGGGAGGATAAACAGTGTGCCCCTATAAATCCTGAACGAATTTGTCCAAGCTCAGCTTTATAAATATTTTCGAAAATTAGAATAATTAAGACACTGATACTTTATATAAAAATTAAATCTAAAAGTGAACACCCTTGGTCTCCACAATGTCATCAATCCTAGGCATGAAGGTATTGCAGGTCTTCTTCACAGATTCCTCCAAGATGTCACCCCAATCCTTCTCCACAACCGCCTTTAGAGTATCCATATTGGCATGGACAATAGCATATGCCTTCCTCTCGATGGCACCATGGGTCCCATGGACTTAAGGGGTTTTATTTTGGTTAGAACGGAGGCCACATTGACCAGGGTAAGAAATTTGCCAAATTATTTTTCCATCACTTTTGAGTTTTTTCGCCCCTTTCACTTCCAGGCTTTTTCTCATGGTCTTGTTGTCGTTCTCCAGCTGTGGAAGATCTCCTCATAACTAATTCCAAAAGCTGTGAACAATTTGTTTTAGTCTCTAACTGAGTTGAACTTGATTTGATGAAAAAGTTTGTTTAACTAGAGTTTTTATTGCTCTGTTAGTTGATAATACAAAAAGAAAATTGATAAATTATTTAATAAGTCAATTAAACATTTCCAAAGTTGAATTCACGATTTGTTGGGACACACTGTACATATAGACTTTGTTTAAGGAATAAAGATGTGAAGATCGAATAGAATTTCTTGTGAAATCAAGCAAGAACTATTTGTGCCCTATTGACCATCAATAGGAATTTATGTATTATCAATTCAAGCAATGTAAATACCCTTCGGAATGTACATTGATACATTCTTTTATCGAAGAGTAGACTCAGTAAGGAGCATGATGTGATGTCCTCATGTAAAATATTGGATTACAATATTCCACATGTATAATGGACTTTATTCTAAATAATCCAATTTCTTAATTCAAGAACCTGTGTTTCTTCATCTGTATGGGTATGATTATAATATAATCATCAACAAAATAATTTTAAGATACATTCTAGACCAGTGGTTCCCAACCTTCCAAATAAAACTATCAATTCTTGATCAATTAAATCAGGAAAGGACCCCAAAAATATCTTATAAGCAGGAATCAAAAATTAAATCTGTACCATCTTGGGGCCCTAAGTCATCCCAAGTGATACGATTTATGGAACCAAATTTGTTCATCATATCCTTTTATTTTATTTTTGCGTAATATAGAGACAAAACACAGTATAGTTTTGTCACAATTAAAGAACTGTACTCCGAGCTGACGAGACACAACGTATTTATATACTACCTGCAATTAATAGAGCAGACTGTGCTCCCCTGGATCATCCAGGCGACCAGGGTCTGCCCTGTGTGTTGGAGCAAGACTCTGCACCCTGCCATACGGTCAACAAGTATCTTACCTGGTTTGAGGAGAACTGCAAGGACCTCATCACCAAGGACAAATGACCTAAACTAAGCCAATCTTAATCCTTATTTAGTCTGGGACAACCTTTAGACACACTAATAGATGTACACACACAACTAAGGCAAGTTTGGAGGCCCCCATCAGGGAGTACTTCGCTTCCATCCCCAGAGACCTAGTCATAAAGTCTTGATCTCGCTTCAGAGGCCATATTAAGGCTAACAGCAATTATATCGAGTAAGTAGTGTTGTTTTTTTGTAAATACGAAAGAGGTCGTGGACTTCATAATGGAGCCCTGTATACAGTCATTTTTGTACAAAAAACTGTCATATAATAGAATTATAAATTATAGATTATTTTTATCGTGAAGTAACTATTCATTCTGTAAATTTTTCCTCGGAAAATAAAATCACCCGGTCGCCATGATGTTTGAAGTCATTAAATAAACGCTTCTTCAACGCTTCATATTGAATTTGGGATGCTTTAGAGTTCAGAATGGCCTCTCTTCAAGCCTGCTGAGTGGCTTTGAGAACTGTTACATTTAGTTTCATAGTATGAATTTATAAAACGTTGTTAATATGTTTTATACCATGCCTTATAAATATAATATATAACATTCGGCTCAAAATCAATTAAAAACCCCTTGGCATTGGTATGCCGACCCTATTTGGGTTTGGGACCTACAGATTGGGAACCACTGTTGTAGACCATTAATGGACAACAACAAATCCTCCAGTATCTTCATTTCTTTAACTACTTTAATTTTATTTATCATCATATACATGTAAGTAAGTACATGAGTATCACTAATCCTAACTGTCAAGATGCATTAGACTAATGATGTTGGGATGTTAAATGCTACAAAATTATATAACACGTACGATCATATATTTTTAACTAGGTCAAGAGTTAGATAATTTATGGAATATTTCAATTTCCAAATCATTTATGTACATACAAAGTGCGATAACTTTTAAAATCAATTAAAGTTATATTACTATAAAATACATTCAATGTTTGTCTTCTGTTGGAATAATAATGGAATTATATTCTTACCTCATATTATAGTTGTTCGTCATTCTATGAGTCTTTTTAGTATAAATAATCCATCATGTCTAATGATAATTACTAACGTAGAAGTGATTTGCCATTATTTTATTCTAATTGTTGCCGTGTTTGTGTATATATACATATATATTTTCTTATTATACTAATTTCATTAACTATTTAAACTCTGCCTCGAATTCATTGCATAGTGAGATTTTGTTAGTGAAATTGAAATTTTAGGGCATAATTTCATCAATATTACCATAGAAAATAATCATTTAGTTATTTTTTTAATACACATTACATATTTAGATTCAAAAATTTCAAGTAATATCAATTTTCATAAAAAATGAGCTATGAATCTCATTCATTTATATTTTAAGACGAAATATCCTCAGGTGAAATGGTTTAAGGAAAAATGTCCTGAAGCAAAATTACTTAGCGTCAGTAATATTATAATATAACATCACCTGTATTGTATATCGTAATCTTTCCTGCCCATCAGATGGTATAAGTTAACTAATTCTTCCAAACCATGAAACTAATCTTGAACTAGCGCCAGTATGTGGCATTGCCCGGAGTATTCAATATTATAGATGATAACTCCTCAATATGCCCTCAGTGTTACTTGCCATTTTTTATAAGGATATTTACACATAGTTACTCAATACTTAGATGATATCTCCCCATGAATTAAAGTAATAGCTTTAAAAGATACAAAATAGTGTTTAGGTTGCTGACAACAACAAAACTGAAATCTTGGCATTTACAATCCTCAATGTAGGTTCTCCCCTTTTCTTTTTTATTATGACGTCATTAGCCAAGGAGTACTTTATTATCTAAAGCGTCCCCTGGCTAAGTTTTAGCTACACACGTTCGTTGCTAAACCTCATCCAAAGACACGGTCATTATTTTTTATAATAAACTTTTCTTTTTGAATATGAGCCTTAGCTACACACTCTCTTTGTCAAAAATGAAACATTAATTCATATTGAATACAACTCTATAGGGTATAGAGTTGTATTCAATATGAATTGACCTAAACGTCTACAATATTTTACTAATTTTTTACATACCGTTTTTTTATTGTACATTGTAATCTTTCCAGACCGCAGAAAACTAGGCTCAAAATCAGTTTGTAGTAGTTTTTTCAAGTATGACCAACTATGGAATTACTACTTAACTAGATGAGTAATTAAGCGTCGACGGGCATACAAACTTTGTTTTACTCATCTAGGGAATTTTCATTGTGGTAATAAATTGAATCATAGTTGAAGAAGACGCCATTTTGGTGGCTCTATGTGTATATTTTTACCATAAAAAATGGACAAAATTTCAATCATGATGAAACTTAATCAAATGGATTTATAAATATAAAAGGACTCAAAACCTGAATTGAATACTATTTGATGTCAATGATAAACACTGATATTTGAAAATAATCAAAGTAAAACGTACATAAAATGGTTATATATATATTTGCTTATAAATTGACGATAAAAATGGTATAATTAGATAAAAGAATCTTATTCTTTCCATTGTAATATTTAGTTTTTATTTACAATATGGAAATAAGATTTTATACTGGGTGCAACGTTAAAATCTGACCACTCAATACTTTTAAATTTTATGAAATATGTTTTTGTAGGCACTAGACATGTACAAAAAATATTTGGAGACCAGCTGTAACGCCATATTGTCTCATCAAATCTTAGATGTAGCACCTCTGTCTTCTAAGATGTCCTAAAGTCGATTTCTGAAGACTTGGCACGTTTTTTATGCATTCTGTTGGACTATCGGTCCAGTGGTCCATTAAAGTGACCTTGAAGGTCATCATATATTCGTGCCTAAGGCTACAGGACTGCAATCAAAAGACGTATTCCCAAAGGTTGGCGTCGGGTTAATAGGGGTGCATATTTATTTTGGTCATACAAAGTTGAAACTCTAATGAAATGGCAAATTTAAAGTTGAACATAAATAAACTGGAATCAAAAAACTATTCTAAATCCTGCCTCAAATTTTATATTTTGTGAAATACTTAATATTGAGCGATTTACTTCCAATGATAAATGTTGCTTCTTTCTAAAGAAAAGTATATGATAAATAAGTCCAAATTCATTGTATTATACTATGGAAGGAAATTTCTGACCGCCTATCGGTGTACATAGTACACTTTTTTTCATAATTAATTTGGATGTATCTGAATAATGAATTGATACATAGGAACATCAATCCTAAAATATATACCTTATAAATATAATAAATACCCAACTTGTGTTTACATGGATGTTTGACCCCTTCAGCAAAACATTGAAACATTTTTTTTTTTTTCTTCTCTTACTCATAAACAGTTTCCTTTACAATCTGTTGACCAACTATGTGTAAATTTGAATTGATTTTCAATCTCTACATAATAGCAATTTATAGCTAGATTTTTTTTTGTTTTTCAAAAAGAAAAAACAAGATTATATTCTTCTGTATCGAAGAAAAAAAAAAGTTTTATAACACTTGAAATTCAGCAACATCAATTGAAAATGAAAACCTCTGAATCTCTTTACAAATAGAGGTTAAATTTTGAAATGTCTATAAAGGTCAGAAAATTGGCTTTTAAAGACTAAAACTTATACAATATACAACAGAAGATCCAAATAATGGATTAATCTAAAAATGAAACAACTTGGTACACTCGCTTTTAAATAAAATTTGGAAAAAGTTGACCTTTTTGTGACCTTTGACCTGCAATATATTTTTTAGATTATGAGGTTTGTTCAAAAAGTAAGGGGACATTGTATTTTTTTTAGGGAAAAAAAATATTTATTCATGAATATTTACGTTGTCCTCTTCAAAGTAATCCCCTTCGGATACAATAGACTTGTGCCAACGCTTTTCCAACCTTCGAAGTAATAATCATAAGTACTTTTCGGTATAACCTCGAGTTCTTCCAGTGATAAAGACTTTATCTCCTCAATCGTTGTAAATCTCCGTCTTTTCATAGGTATCTTTTGTGATGCATGACTGTGGTGTTGTTTTTGGCCAAAAAATGAGACGATTCTTTTGGTCAAAATTATGCACACCCGGAACAAACTTCACTGACACTCGTCTCATGCCCAAAACGTAAGAAAATTGTATGTCACGAGCCAACCAAAATATCAATATCCACATCAACTTATCTTATAGTGATTCGACGGTTTTCAAAAACCGGTTTTTTCACTGCTTCAACGTTATCATCTGTTGTTGACGTGCGGTGGCGTCCATAGCAAGGCTCGTCATTGGCATCTTCCAGGCCATCTTGGAAGAGTTTGCCCTATTTGTAAATATTTTTTTATTACTCAGAAAAGTTTTAGTGTATGCCCCTGTCAATATTTTAATTGATTTTTAGCACTTAATTTTGTTTTTTTACGCAAAATATGATGCTAATTCTTTTATCCCTGTTTTTCAATAGTAAAAAAATCGCTAAACACTCAAAATATTTCTAACTTTTATGCCTCTCATAAACAAACTAAACATATTGTATAGCTGAAACTGTAAATGTTGTGATTACTAAAATACAAATATTGAGCATACTAAATGTACCTTGCCTGCAAAATGTGGAAAGCCACCTTACTTTTTGAAGACACTTCGTATACTTTATAAATTTAAATGTATTATAGAATGGCGTTAAAAAGTCATTTTTCATATTGCTATAAAGACCACAAAAACGATTTAATTTTGTCTCTCATCCAAATACTACCAAGATATGTGACCATTACAAAAGCTGCGGTAAAATTATAAACCCATTTTCATAAATAACATCACGATGACTTAGACAATATTCAAATCTCTCTAATTATAATCTCCATCAATTCAAGTACACAAATATACTGTCAAATCTGGATAATAGACATTTATATATAATTAAAAATAATGTTATAGTACTACTAATACTAATCTCATATACTAATTTTATAATACATAAAATACTCTGCTTAGAATAAACACCTCTTAAACAATCCAAAGAAGTCAACTTTTTTTTCCTTGTAGAACAGTTTTTTACAAAGTTCGGATCTAGTTTAGCTCAAAAAATTATCATGGAGACCTTCAATTGGTCTTTTGACGTGTATTTGAACTGCCAAAAACTTCCTTTTGTGGTGCCAAAAAACTATTAAAGTCATTTGGAGTAACCTGTGGGGAGACCAAGAGTCTTGCATTTAAAACTAGTTGAGGGGTATCTTACAACGGGTACAAAGTTTTCAAACCCGAACAAGGAGTTCTCTTGTAGGCATTAAGGTTTAATTATTGCTTCAGAAACGTACGTAGAGTGGTATGGAAATTCAAGAGGAAGGCCATTGACGATCACCTTGTCTCTTCTGCCTACAATTGTGCCTTTAACTGCCTCAAACAATTTTTTTTGACCTCTTTCTTCCCGATATGGACCTTCTGAAAGCTTTTGGTGTCTCTCTTGTAGTCACCCAGTATACATTTGAGCGGTTACAACCCAGCAGCTAAGAGATATCTTATGGTGATTTTCCGCGCTGATAGCGCCAGAATTGCAGCTATGCGTTTCTCCATATTTTTCGTTATGACACTCTTATTTCTCAGTAGACTTTCCTTATTTTTTGTTTACAGGTTTCTTAGACAATTGTTTACAATTAGTTATTAGTATTAAATATCGAAATATAAAAAATAGGACAAAGGAACGTCATTTAAAAAAGTGTTGCATTCTAGACTGAGGGGCCCGTACAACATTTTCTAATATCGATGCCATAATTGAGTATATTCATTTTTTTTTTTTTTTTTTCATGAGAGCAACTTCATCATGATCTTCTCATCGTCTTTTTCTATTCAAATTCCGAAGCTACCTGAGGTCACTTCTTAAAGAAGTTGAATAGAGGGAATAAAAATATGATTCATGGCAACTTCTTTATATTATAAAAAAATGAGTCAGCATATTGTATCTTCTGCCGTTCTGTTCCCCCACAAAACAAATGAAAATGTTTCATGTGCTTAATGACGTAATAAAGTACTACTGGGCTAATAAACACGTCTTCTTGGACATTTAATTAAAAATTATGAGGCATTGGTAGAAGGATATAAAAAGCATTGTTAGCAAAGGATTTATAGAACTTGTTTGATTTCATGATTGTAATCAAAGCAGAATGTAAAATTGCAAGATTAAATACATTCATAACAATACTAAAAATTTTATTAGAATAAGATTTAATGAATAATATGGGACGTCGTTTACATTTGGATTATGTACAATAGGTTGATAAATCGTACTTTTTCCCTGGGCATGACCTCCTTTAAATTTATGACAAGACCGCTTTGATAAGTTTTATCGAGATTCAATAGATGTATGTATTTAAACAAACAAAACAGGAATCAAACTTTTATTGGTAAAATTATGGCTATTTTTTTTATAGGGAAAGTATTCATTTTGTGTAATACACCGGGTGTAACATAGGGAAAAATTAGACTTACAACAATGATTTTTGGTATTTTTTGTCATTTTTTTCTTGAAGCATTGTAAAAATTAATTGAAGATGAGACATGTAATTTATTTTGTTAAAAAAAAAGGGTCTGATCAAAGATGTTGAAAGAACACAACCAATGAAAACTTATTGAATCCCTTATCCACGCGAGAACTTCTGCTTCAGAGATCACAACGTGGGTAGAGACAATTAGGGGGACCATTTTTGATGTCAAAAGGAATATATTAGTCAAAGAATGATGTCATATGAGTTTTAAAACTGACAACACGGTGCAGTGACGTAGTAAAAAAGAAAGCTCGGAGGAATTTTTATCTCGTTGTCCCTCCTTGAATAAGAAAATTTGAAATCGAGCATTTCTTGAGATGGATGATCAAGTGATATTTCTTTCATTCCCTTGATCTTCCTCTGATTCTAACTCTGAAAGAACACAGAAGTGCACTTATTCCGGTCTTAATAAATTAAGAATGATTATAGACATTAGTAATTATCAAATTAAAAGCCTTTCTAAATGTTCAATTATTGTATATTTCATTTTTAGGGTCATAATGTCATATTGTAATATATAGAATGGATATATTCTGAATTATTCTGAATGTTATATATATATATACAGCATTTGTTGGTATGACTTTTCCATTTTCAAGGTTGTTCAGAAATTTATAATCTATGTAAGATATTTGTAAAATATGAAGGCGGTCTAAAAAGTTTTCAACCTCGACGTGAAGATAGCAGAGCTTGACAATAAAAGCTAGTCACATCAATCTAGCATTTTTGTTGACTGTTACTCTTCAAAGATCCAGTCATTGTGGATGCGCAGTGGTTATGTAAACATCGTTTGAGTGAGTTGATGTGCGGGTTTTTGTGAAATGAACAAAATCGAATTTCAAACTGTCAATACATATTTGTTTTTGAAATTGTAACTTTGTAATAGATTTATACAATAACAGACTAGTAGCTTGCTGTGATACAATTTAAAGCATGTAATTCAATCCAACTCAGAGTTATTGAGCCAAAAACAAAAAGTGTTTTGTGAAGAATTATTTTGCTTAGAAAAAGGCCGAGTACTTTTTGAATGGGTTACAGAGATGACCTTTTTTCCTCAGTCAACTCTACTTCGTCTCTCTTACTCTATGAAAACTATTTCATTGATAAGAGTCATTCGTTTTCCTTGATAAAGATAACTCAGAATTAACTTATCTTAATCACATTAAATTCAATTTCATATAAAAAGTTAAGTTTGTGATGTATCATCTATATGGATAATTATATAAGAAGGACTTTTGATTTCTTTATTACTTGTGCACCTCTTTTGTCATTGGAAAACAAGTGAAAGATAATGATATACTCGTAAAGATAATGTGCCCCTCTTTTCTGAATAGTTTTGTCTGCAAGGATATTATATTCTGCTAATAAGTATATTTATTTCTATATAAAAACGTATCATTTCATTTTGTATATGTATAATGTTGGGAATAATTTATTGAATATATTTGTTTCATTTTAAGTTAATTACTTCTATATCGTATCATTTGTCATTTTAAATTTGTCTGATTCTCTGCATATCAATTTTATTACAATTTATAATTACTGTAATAGGATTTTTTTAGTTGTATTTTATTAAATTGACCAATGTTGAAATTCTGGTACAAACAATGAAACAACCCCTTTTTCAAATTTAGGATGAATATATTGCTAAACATTCATAATCTCCGAGATAAGGTGTTAAAAACTCCATTAATATGGACAAAAATAACTGTCTGAATGGTTTTGAAGGGAGTTCAAGCTTTAAATAGCGTGCAAGTAGTTTGTCAAACATCAGTTTCTTCGGGTAAGGACTTTGGTTACTCCAGGTCGATGTGCAATTTATTTAAGATAATTACTAATCGTTTTAAATATTTAACACATTAATTTGCTATTCCTTTTTAGCTTTACAAATGACTCGCAAGACGAACAATGAGGTTTCTACAACGGACTTGAAGTTTTTTATTTCTACTGATAATTAGTACATTAATTTCTGTATAAAATGTATCATTATACTTTGTATTTAGGTTTTTTAATTAACATATTTTAATCCATTTGTAATATTTAATACTAATAACTTCTATATCATATCGTTTGTCATCATTAATTTGTTTGATTTTTTTGTGTATAACTTGTATTAAAATTTCTTATTAATATTTATTGTAATGGTTATAATCGTTTTTTAGTTGTGTTTTTTATTTTACCCGGACTTTTTTAAATTAATGTCACAAATACACATCATAATACTTTAACTTATGTACGGCTAAAGTGATAATCATTAGTTTTTGATTACTCATTGTATAACGTATCATATTAACGATTTTAAGGGAATACATTTAAGAAATCTCAATGTTAATAGATCTATAATATAGAAAATGGACTGTTTTTTGTGAGTTTCACGAAGTAAATCAAGTAATCCGGAATTTGAAAATTTTATCGACTTTTTATATTAACTTACCACCAGTGTTATTTCAAATATAGAAGATTCCCATTTCTATATCAGATTCACATAATATTCTATCCTCCAAAACCATAACATCATAGGCATCTGATTTTTTTTAAATAAACTTTAATCAATAGTACCATATGTTTTACTCGTAAAATTTCATTCAAAATGAGTGCCAGCTCATTCCACATTCCAGCAACCATTTGTGGCAACTTCAGCTCTCAGACGATTCAGAACTGATTTACACGCTGTACGTATATTATTTTCTAGGTCAACAAGTTGTTCAATGCAAACACTAAGTCGGCCTTTAAGTCGTCGCCACTGCAATAGGAAGTCACACAAACCTTCCTCTCAATAATGGACTATATGGAGAAGTCCATTACGTTGATCTTGGTAAGAAGGGGCCACATGTCCTTGCTCCAAAAGTACTCGAAAGTGGTTTGGCACCCCTCTTACACAGCTTATAGATTATGTGACGGTGATCCGTGACGCTGGAAGCAGTAATACCCTTCCCAGTGATGTTCCTGTATCAAGATTAAGGGTGTCTTTATCCCACAGGGGATGAAACCCGCCCAGACAATCACAGAGGCTGGATTTTAGCCTCTGGACACATCTCTCTCGTTCAGAGGAAGGTCTCTGATGCTCCAACCCAGGATCTGGTCACTGTGGATGTTGTAATCCAGTTCCACGGTGAAGATCTTCTCATCAGTCCTAATTATTGAAACGTGGATACAAGAATTGACGATTTTCAAAACTACCTTCGCCTGGGTCAGCCCCTTGGCAATTGTGGCCTTGCTGGGAAGCAGCTGTTTTAGTAGACGATACGGCTTCATCCTCAGGTCCTCACTGACTACCCTACCCAGACACAACAGCTCATGAACCATCTTTTTCATGGAGCGCTTCTTTTTGTCGTTACTCTGGTATATCATTGCCTCGCTCAACCTGGGCGTCCTCTATGTCTTCGAACGACCACTCCTGGGCCTGTCATGTGCACTGCCGTCTCCTTATACCACTTGATTATTTAGTACGCCGATGATTTGGACACATTGAGGTCTTTTAGGGCCTTGGTAATGGCCCTACAGCTCTTTCCTTCCAAATGATGTGAAATGATTGTGCACTTCGGGTCCATGATGTCGTCTTTAGAAGGAGAAGAACACGTTTTATAAAAAGTTTGTTTTACAAAAAAACAAAGATGCACGTTCCGTGAATCATATGCAACCAACATAATTCAGAAAATATATAATCATCTAAGAGAAATATTCAGTCGAAGTTGTCGTCCTAAGACTTATAGCCTATGGGTCACACTATATATGGAATGCATTAGATGGCGTGTTTATCATGAACAGCAACTCATTCACTATAAACATGTTAGCAACTCACACCATTCCCATTTAAGAATTGCAAATGGTCCCTTTTAATGACCAAATAATTGTCAAATTTTAAATGAATAGACCTTACTCGAACTAATGGTCCACTTATTAGGGATTTTAATAGATAGTTATAAATCGCCTTTCTTCAAATTTTAATTTATGTGACTAGATAATTGATCAAATCGCTTACATATCATTTGCTTATCACTTTTTATCAGATAAGGAAATGAAACATTCTTGAGTATAAAACTACATGTTTCATAATATTTAGTACTAAAGCTGAGTTCTAACTCAGCTGGAGTGTTTTGTTTTTGTTTTTTTCTGAAGGAATGTATCAACTGCAGATCCAAAAAGGTATCAGTGTAATTATTCCATTTTAAATGAAATGTTTAATTCGTGGTGGGTTACATCCAGCTTTTTTGTTCAATCCCAGCCTCGACTATCCAAAGAGAAAATAAAAATGAGGAAAAAAAACATACAATCAAGGCCATTGATGTATGAAACATGTCTTGTGGGTACGTAAACATAAGAAATGAATGCAGTAATCTTCAAAATCTGTAGAATGCTTGCGAGGAAGGCTGATTGTCTATCATGACGTTATATTAGACTAGCTGCAAGTAGCTATTGGAGAAAAAAAATAAACATAAATCTCAATCCTTATATAGCGGGTGGTCCATTGAAATCTGAACACTTACTATTTTTATAATTAATTCAGGTTGAGTGATTGAAATTACTTCATATATCCATATATTTAAGCATAAACAATTAGTTCCAAACACAAAACTTGAGCTCTTTAGCCTATGTACAAGTCGACAAAATAACATTTGAACGTGATCGACAAGTTTCCATTCGTGCACTCTAATCATTGGGCGTCTACAGGATCCCTGTCTACACCGTTAGCAAGTCCGAAACGTTGGAGAGGAAGAAAGGGTCTGTTGAAAATGCCAAACTTTATCCTGTGGAGTTAAAGAAAGTAGTCCCGACTAATCCCCTCAAGTCCATGAGAGCCCATGCAAAAGATCTAGAGCTTATACACCATACTGTCCAGAGCACCATCAAAAAAGTGGGTGGAAAGAGCCTTGTGAGGATGGAGAGGCCACTTTGACAACATCAATGAAAGAAACCTATTTATTCTTTTAAATGAGTTTTGAAGGAGTCTTTTGAACTCTTTTTTGACACCTTTGGCTCTCTTCAGGCTTGATGCAAACCCCCTCAACTACACTTTTGCCTCCAGTGTCGGTTATCCAAATATCGACGCCCCCAAAGCCACTGTCAACCAGCACTGGTACACAATAACAGAAGACTACATCTGCAGCGAGTACCAGGCCTTCCACCGCCGACTAGAAGCCATAATTGCCGTTAAGGGGGCTACATTAAGAATGAAGAGAGCTCAGGCGAACTTCTATTTATATAATTTTTTTTTTTTTTTTAATTTTATTGTTAATTTATAAATTATATCTTGTTGAAGTTTAAACTTCAAAGTGTTCAGATTTGAATGGAACATTCGGTAGCAAGGACATCCATAAGTTGGAATTACTCCGATGCCGATCCTCAATTCAATGCTGAGTCAAGGAAGGACCTATACTGTGAACTTCCGAGCAAATGTTTATTGTTATTTGCCGTAATAGTGATTACTTTATATTGAGATGTTCCCTTCTCAAAAATTGAATGATTATGATAACAGCGTAAGAAGATACAAATCCTGTTTAAAAAAAAAACTACAAAAGTATTGCTCTCGTCTAAGATCATGTTTTCTACAACTTTATCTACAATGTATATGAAATTTTAATTTGCATTGAGGCAGATCGAAAAAGAATTAAAAGGTATTGTCCTTGTAGTGAGGAGTTATGGTTTGTCGACATACAAATGATATCATTACATATAAAAGAAAAATTTGAAATAAAACAGATTTACAGATCAGGGAAGGATATTAATTAATGAAAACTTAATAACTGGAATTTGAGGCAAATAATTAAACATTTAATATTTTAGCAATGATGTAACATGATTGGAAAATTCAGCAATTTGTCTCTTTGGTAAAGTGATCATTCGTTAAAGTGTCCGTTCCGCAAAATAGGATTAAGAAAACAGTGCAAGAATTGCTTTTTTGAATATTTAAATAGGTAACAAAATATTCAAAATAACAGCTCCAAGTCCTTGATTTACATAATAATAGGTGTTATAAAAAGAAATCCACTATTTTTCTAATAGGTGGCTTTAGTCATGTGTATCTCGTGTTGTCTAAGTATAATCGGTTTATGCTTAATGTTGTTAGAAAGAAAAGACTTCTTACAATAAAATACAGTTGGGACAGTTTTTTTTAATGTCTCACTCAGGTATTGTTTGAGCACTCCTCAATGATGGACAAGAGGAAAGAGAAAATAGGTCATATTTGACAGTTTTTCTTCAACCAAGGCGAAAACACAAGCCAGGCAGCGTAAAATGTGAATAAAGTTTATATTCCTGATACTTTAACATCCAATCAAGTGGTATTTTGGTTGTGTCGATTACTTTCCTGTAGTTTTGATGTTAAAAATGTGAAGCCAGTTGTCAACAATGTAGATAAAATAATAGAAATAGTCGAGCCCAACTGTCATGTAATCCCTTAGCACCGTTTTGATTTCCAATAAGATGAAGAATAATGGAAAACAAGTTATTTTTCTAAAATCCATTCAAAATAATGGATTTCTTTTGACTGTATGTTATATAAAAATATAAATCCCTTCCACAAAATTACATTTTCATAATTGATTTAAAGAAGCTAAATTTTAAGAGAACTGGAGTTTGTTGTTTTTTATCTCGGAGTAATTGATAAAAAACTTCTTATTTGATCTATCTATATGGATATATATATATAGTCTGTGTAATTATTCCTTTGTAAAATGAAAATAAATTTAATTCGCCGCGTGTCCATCACACAAATTGATGGTTTGAGCACTTAACTACTTGCGTGTTAAGGCATTATTTCATAACCCTTTTAACCAAGTTTATCGCAATATAAAGTTACTTATAAATTAAGTAACGGGAGTGTTTTCAAACAAACCTACTTCAGCTATAACACAAGGGGCATTCCTTTATAACTCTAAATCTTATCAGACTACAGATAAGATGGAGAGAAAAAGGGGGAAAAAATATCTGTCTTCACTCTCTTCTTGACAAGCAACTATCAGTTCACCATTGACCATTCATATTACAGGATATCTTTACATTGAATCTCCTAACATAACTTAAAATACATACAATATCACAATAAACTTTAGCCACAGTTTTATAACTTATTGTCTAGATTCCAAGAATCATAAAATGAACTCGTAAAAAATATTTCCTTATCATTTATAATTATATTTATATGTATGACCCGTCAACACAAAAGGCAGCTAGAATTTTTTTTTTTTTGAAAGTTGAGTGTGGATTATTCTTCGACAATTTCTATTAATAAATTTTTCGTATTTATCATTTAGATGTGCTGCAAATACCACTTTAAAAAGACAAAATTGATCGTCACAATAAAAAAAATGAGAAATTGATAGGTTTTATATAAAAGGGGGATATCGAGGCCAATATAACTCTAAAATCAAATAAAGGTTCTAGACTATAAATAAAATTCTTAGGGATCTTAAATATTCCAAACACAAATGAATACAATGTCTATAACTGAATTATATAAGGCATTGAAATATTGGATTTTATGTATATGTATATGAAGTAAAAAAATGGACTTATCTCCTTTTCTTGAATTCTATTAAAAATTGTTTTAACGTTGACGTACGACATATGTTATTCACAAGTTGAAACCGAAAATTGAGATGAAGTATTTTAAATGAAGATTTTTCAATAGACTGTAAAAAGATTATTAATAGAGTCATTTATGACTTTTACCCTTAACATCACAAATAAATTGAGAAGTATTACGTACTTATTTTATTTTATTCGAGTATAAATACCCAGACAACAGCTGAGGTCTTCTCAACTCAATATCAACTTCCTCAATAAGAACTTTGTCGCTTTATATAACTCTATTATTTTTATAACAGTCCTTAATGGTCAATTAGAATTATTAGATAAACTCAGGTTTGTAAGCGTTCCACTATTGGGACGTTCTTTTTTTCCGTTCAGGGTTCCAATCATTAGTTAATACCATACACACTCTACCACAGAAAAACGTGAGTTCCACTTTGATAGTGTCCGGTAGGCCTTATTTGAGAACGAGGTTTCAAAAAATTTTAACACAATAATCCGGTGAATATTAGTTTTCTAATGAGATACAACTGACTAAAAGTGGTTCATTCATTCTCGAGATGGAGGTCAAAAGTCAAAGACTAGACGATTTGATTCGTGCCCAGCACAGTAACAAGACAAAAAAAACTGGACTGAAGACTAGTCGAGAAACTCTAAGAACGATATCTACTTCGCTTACGCTGTCGATGAGGTTCCGCTAGTCAAGCATACTAAACTCCCAGGCTCTGCAATGATGCTAGGAATCGTGGAATCAGACGAAAAAAGGATACGTAGTGGTTCTCTAAAGGCCTGAAAATTGGTGCCAAGGAGTACCAGGATATCCTCAAGAAGGTGGTCTTGCCTGGGTGAAGCCCAACTATCCAGATGGAAACTATATGCTCCAATAGGACTCTGCTCCCATATTTTTAGTGGACCATTTTCCTACATTCATGGCTAAATATTGACTCTCGGCCCTATGATTCATAATTATTGAATTGGTCAAGTTAATATGTTCAAGTTAAGGTAGAGTACTTTAAACTTTCATGTGCCATAAGAGCCTCAAAAAAATACCTTCTCAGCCCTTTCCCCTATGCCATTGCCCCAAAATAGCTCTCTCAATCGTTCTTCTTAGCCTTATAAGCCTTTTAAGTCATATATACTTTGATTTCTTGAATTTTTTGTAAGGGCTATTGTAATGGAACGCTAAAATCTTATTTTTAGCGTTCAGCCTTCAACTTTCAAACAAAAATTATGTTCTGTTCATTGAAAGCACGTTTCATGGAACGCCGTTTAATTTTGCATTCGGTTTGCAAGCCTGGATAAACTATTATTTGATTTAGTCGGCTCTAAGATGTCTAACTAATTATAGCCGTCTACACGGTAATTATGTTCATGCATTTTTTGCACTGGTAGGTTTGTAAATAGGAAAATAAAAATTGAAATCCACCAATGGGACATTCATTCTTTTATTATTGAAAAAGAAGGACAAAATTGGCCAAAGGAGTAGTCAGTGTAGAGAAGGATTTGCTGAGACTCACACGTGGTAATTTGAGTGTTCTCCCTGGAAATAAATCCCCCAATAAAGGATGTAATAAATAAGATGTGTCCCTAAGGGACATGGAAAAAGAATTTATAGCCTTCTTTGTGAACACCGGAAAGAGTTTATTGAACGAACAGAGTCAAGATGAATGATGACTGATTAGGATCGTCAAACAACCCCAAGTGTGGTCATTTTTGAACCTGTATGCTCATGAATGGGGAGTTTTATAAAAGATTTTGTTACCTGCATGATATAGCGCAAAGCAATATTAATTGTATCTCTCAACCTTTACACTCCAAAAAGAGAATTACGTTCGTTGGTAGTTATCCAATCCGTCAATCTCTTCAATTGTTGGATTATTTGGATTTAGTTTGAAAAGTTTCCTACCTAACAAAGACACTAGACATATAAGTCTCTTTTTGTCAAGTGACACATTGGGATATAATCCTTATTTTCGTTTTGAAGAAAAACAAATAGTAGCCAAACAAAATATTTCGGATACTCGAACAATCAAACACGATTTGGAGAGATTTTTTTTTGAGTGCTTAATAGATGATTTTACATTCGAAAAGTTGGTCTAAAATTTAATAGAAACTTTTGTCAACAGATGTTGGATAGATGAGACTTGTTTTTATTTACTAGTACTGGCAACTTTATGTTGAGATCAGAAACTTTTCAGACCACTCTCGTATATTATTTTATTGGCAATAGGTTCTTTGGGAAAGTGGTTGTTTGGCAAAGGGTAGTACAAACATTCTATTTCAAATAATGAAATAGAAGTGATGACATAATTGTTTGAGTCCCCATATTTTTTTAATAGAAAAAGGAAATCTACAGCTGTTCACAAAAAAAAAAATCATCAAAAATCAACAGCTATTTAAAAAAATTTCAAAAATCAACAGCTATTTAAAAAAATTTCAAAAGTCCATAGTTATTCTCAAAAAATTAAATTTTTGGAAAAAAGTTTTAAAAATTCACACCAGTTCACAATTTTTTTTTTTTTTAAATTTAAGAAATTAACATTCAAATATTAAAAAATTTATACAAACTTTAGTTATTTATAAAAAAGTTCAATATTTTGGAAAAAATATTAAAATTTAACAACTATTTATTGAAAAATTAACTATTTTGGAAAAAAAATTCAAAATCCATGTTTGTTCACAAAAAAGAAATTTGTTTTGAAAACAAAATCAAAATTAAATTTCACATACAAAATTTTTCTCCGAAAAATTTTAAAAATCTGCAGATCCTCAAAAAAATTAAATTTTTGCATAAATTTTCTATTTTCTATGAAAAATACTTCCATTCCTTTATATGGGGGGGGACTACAGCCCCTATAACCACCCCCTGCGGACGCCCTTACATATATGATTGAAAATAAAGAGTCCCCACCACCTAGCCGTTGCTCCCCAGGAACATGAAATTTTTTGCATGTGATGTGTAGCTCTTTTGTGTTTATAGCCCACTCAACTAAGGTAGAACTGCATTTTTGTTATCCATGGGAACGCATGGAATTGATTTGATATTTCCCTATTGTGATGATATCCATACATTTCTTTATGTAGGTATGTACAATACGTACTTCATTAGGGTGGCCCTAAAAAAATATATTACATTTTTACAAGTCTCGCCCTATAATTCTATTCCCTTTAAAATTAAAACTCCAAGTGCATGGTTTTTTTTACTTAATTAGTATTTAATGCTAGCCCTCACGTTTTAATGTTCCGCCCTAATTGAAAAATTTACCGAAAAATTATTTTAAATATCCATTTTTTTAATAACATAAAGGTACAATACCAACCTTGTCTGTAAGGCTAAAAAAAATTATACCTACGGAGTGGAGACTCAAAACTTGCTATAGCATTTTGTAAGGTTTTAACTCCGTTATTTATCATTAAGAGGTTTTGTTACAAAATCGAATGACAGCAAAACAAAAAATAAACCAGTTTGATTATTAATCCCGCGTTGGAAGAATAAAAAACTAGAATGGGTACTCGGTAGAGTGCAAGACCTCCGCCTAAAAACAAATTGAGCTATGTACGTATTGTATTACCACAACTTCGACCTTTGATCATGACATCTCAAAATTTAATGTCCTCTTAATGTGGCTATATATAATCATTCTAATAAGTTTGATTAAAATCCATCAGTAACTTTCTCGTAATCTTTTTAACTAACAAATAAACCAACAAAAAAAGGCAAAAACATGAACATCGTCCAACTTTTTTTGCAAAGGTTAAAAGGCAAATCGTTAGACACCTCTTTCTTCTCAGTGTCATTCCAGACTGCCTACAACATCAAGAAGTCCATTATAGTCCCATACAGCCAAGAAGAACCCAACCCCAGACTTCTGGCCTTGACTCCATTTCGCCCTTCTTCAACTCTGACCTCAACCCCCTGGACTTAACAGTTTGGAACATCTTGGAGAAGAGTGTAAGCCGCAACTTTCATCAAAATTTGGAATCGTTTTGAGCAGCAATAAAAACAGCATGGTACGTAAGAAACACGGCCTTCATCGTCAATAATTTCCAATCTGTCCCCTGGTTTTTGTGAACAGCTGTCGATTTTTGATACATTTTTACACAAAAATTAATATTTTTATAATTGCTTCAGAGTTTTGAAATTTTTTTACGAAAAATTTAATATTTAAAATTTAATTTTGAATTATTTTCCAAAAAATTTAAGTTTTCGTGAATATCCGTGGATTTTAGATTTTTTATTCAAAAAATTATATTTTTCAATTTTTTTTTCAAAACCCAAGCCACAACCCCCCTCCCCAAAAAAAAAAAATAATATAAATATAAAATCCTGCGGACGCCCCTGTATTGCTTGTGAAGGAGGACATATTGAAAAATATAGAAAGATTTAAACCAATCACAAAGTAGTTTTAAGTTATATTTTCTTAAATCCATAAAATCAGATTTGTTGTAATAAAGTCTCAGGTTTTTTTAATTTTTATAGTTTCAATATTCTCTGTGCATTACGTATAATACAAAACAAACCATTAATTTAAATCACTCTTCTTTTCTGGATTGTGGATAAATTTACTTTCATTCTATGTTTCTTTGTATTAAAGGACAAAAACGTCATCAAATGTTGAAAAATTGGCAATTTCAGTCAAAATCCAAGAGCTTTCACATCTAAATATCTCTCAAATATTGCAACGTTCGGCAGAAGAGTATATTTTCATTCCTAGAAGGGATTGAGAGTGCCAAATAATGAAAATCAAAACATTGATTTTTTTTAAATAAACACAATTAATGTTTTGTCAGTCCTTGGAAGCGGTCCTAAACACCTTCGGTCCTTTGGGCTGACAGTAATATAATCAGGGGGTCCACAGTGGGTAGGCTGGAGGGGCTGTACCTCCAACCAAATTTCTAAAAAAATCATTATTCATTATTTTCTGTGAATAGCTATGAGTTTTTGAAATTTTTTTCATAAAAATTTTATATTCGAAATTTAAACTTTGATTTATTTTTCCAAAAAATATTTTTTTTTTCTGAATAGCTGGAGATTTTTGGAATCGACATCTATGTGATTAGCTATGGATATTTGATCATAGCAGCTGTTGATTTTTTAAATTTTGAAAAACCAATCTCAAAAAATATATTTGTAATTCTGCAGACGCTACTGATAATTTTTTTTTAAATATGTTAAGCTTTTAGGACTGAACTGGACTCCACCAAGACTGCAGTCTTCAATCCTAAAACACATAATAAGAGCCACCCTAATACTACATTCATAGGTAGAATTATGAAAGAAATACAACCTGTTGAAAGGAGTGATATGAGTCTTACAGGGGATCAAGTCTCTCATGTATTCAAGAAAAAATAAGAAATATGAGGTAAATAACCATTAGTAAATGTAAGTGGTTAATTTATCCAATTATTTTCGGTCAATTTGTGTAGTGCTAATTAGCCTTTACGAAGGATTAAAGAATTGATTCGTCATTGGTATTGTGTAAGTCAAAGCTTGTCCCGCTCGAAGACGAATGTGGGAAGCTAATTTACGAATTACATTGTTCAACAGTAAAGTCGTACACAAACAAAATACAAAATAATTGAATCCCCTAATTCAAAATATGGTCTTACTTTTACTCTGTTCGCTTTATGGCCTTCAGACATTAAACATTATTTTTTTGTTACTTCTGGCTATTTTTAAGATTCTAAGCTTTATTAAGCACCTCCAAACGAACTCAAAAAATGTCAAAGTAAATTGCTCTTGAAAGTATCCAAATTCCAAATTCAAGATAGGTGTTATTTAATGGAGAAATGTACATGTGTTGAAAGGAATTCTCGGCAACGAAATATGTACCTGCAGAACTAGAATCCCTCACTCGCTACAGGTCTGGAAAGTGGGATATTGTGTCTGAGTAGCTTGAGATGCATGGATGCACGAAATCAAATTATCATGAGTGCATTTTTCTTATTCAATATGACCAGATCTTCTTTCTATACTAATAAGCTATTACAAAATGAAGCTGTCCTCCTCAAAAAAAAATCTTCAAATTGCCAGGGTTACCAAATGAATTTAGGGTTAACTTTTCTCTTAAAATGCCCACAATACACAAGACTTTCATCATTAATTATAAAAACTTCAGTAATATTTTCCTTTTCCCTGCGTATGTTTGCTACAAAGCAGATCAGCTGAAGAAATTCTCTTTTTTTACATACCGAAAGTGCTGTGAATTGACAACTCTACTCAGCTGTGTTATAGGCATATACAGGGTTGTCCAGATAATTTTTTAAAGGCTTATAACGTACGAACTAGATGGTACAGGAAAATAACTTTTTTATTATTTGAAAGCTACATTTTATGACAGTCAGTTATTCCAAATGAGATCTGTTTTTCTTGATAACCTAAGCCAAATGGCGCCAGAAGCTTTGGCAGGCCCAGGAGACCTTGCCCAGATTCAGCATTGTCATTGTACAGATTTTTGTTTGGTACTTTTAATTTAAATTCCTCAGATAGATGGAGTAGCCCGAGAAAAAAAATATACCTTCCAACAGAACACCAGAAGGCCACAAAAGTACAGGATGTTTTGTACGTAAAATGTCCTCAGTTGCCTGTTTGTTTGGCTTGCAAACAGCCTGGACCTGAACCCATGCGATTTTTATCTTTGGGGGAGTATCGAGCATGAGGCTAGTGCCCTGAAGAAGTCCATACGTGCAATGGAAAAGCTGGATTCACACGAGGCCTGCCAAGGCTTCTGGTGCCGTGTGGACGAGGTCATCAAGAGCATCTGATCTCATTCTGAATAATTGAATGCCATTAAATGTTGCATTCAAATAACGAAAAAAATAGGGATCTAGTTAGTTCGTTATAAGCATTTAAATACTTTCCCGATTTATTTGTACCACCCTGTACAACTGTTATCAGCTTTTTCAATGTACCTAAATAAGTGGAGTAATACAATTTTTAAACTTATAGGATACGTTTTACTCTACCAAGAAAATATGTACATTAATTTCAAATATTATTTCGGCATATGTTTTATAATTAGATTGAGAACCTATTGTTGAAATTGTATAATTTTGCTAATTATTAGACTTTAATACTACGTATATCAGCAAATGGAAAAGGATTACAGCTTAAGATGGAGAAAATGATACCAGGTATGTTTAAATCAATATATAAATCGGTAAAAGACTGAGTGATATAACCAAATTGATTCTTAACTATAAAGTTTCTTTTATAGGTGTATATTTACACAATATACGAGTCCTTACCTACAGGTAGCCATAAAAACCTCTTCCAATTTGTTCTATTGCCGACAATATTTTATATTTTTTAGTAGTAGTATTTGTTCTTTCTGGACTGATTATATATACAGGGTGGGGATTTTTAATCTGTAAAATTTCAAGATAATGTAAATTATTATTTATTTCCCAAAATTAGTTCGGCAGTTCACATATCTTTTGTTCTTATATTAAGGGGTCCATAGTGAAGTCCATGGACTCAAACCAATCACGTACAGGTTCAACCACAGCCTCCAACCTGGCGCATGGCTTGATGAGGAACTTCTTGTCCATGTTTGCCACTCCCTCGAGAATTGAAGCCTGCGAGGGGACAACAGAGGTATGTGCCCGTTTATTGAACTATCTCTTCAAGACAACCCCAATAGTAGTACAGATCCAAATAACTAGGAGGTCACATTTACTTTGCCCAAAACATATATCTTTTGAAAATGTTGGTTTTTCCAAAATAAATCCGTTTCCAATTACTTTTATTTTTTTTAGAAAAGACAAATAATAGTTTAACAAGATTTGACAATTAACATTTTCTTATAAATTTGACAACATTTTTATAGGCCAGGAGGTGGTGTAGGACCTCCCTCCCCCCACCTCCCCTCCACTTCATACCTCCGTTGTCAAGGGACTGGCTGTGTATCTTTAACCCAAAGTTTCAACAAAAATAAGGTCGTCAATTGATTAATAGTTAATTTTTTAAACCCTTGAAATGATGTAGTCTTACTAAACAAATGTCCCCATTGTAGCCTCTAATGTCTCATATAATAGGACCAAAAATTCAAGCAAATACACCTTTTCTTTGTAAATTTGATGTAAGGACCTTTTTTTAAACTAACATTGAACGTTACGTTCTACAATTTCTGTGATAATTTGTTAACTAAAATGAAGACCCAAAACTCACAGTAGGGATAAATTACAATTTTATTACCGTTATTTTTAACCACAAGGTGTCATAGCACAGCCAAACGACAGCTGAAACAAAAATAAACAAGTTTTGTTAATATCCCATGTCTATAACTTTAAAAATGTTGAAGCAACAACAAAAAAAAGGAACGTGTCTGCAATCCTTTCCACCCCAGTGTCATTGTCGAGAAGGCTGTAAATACCAGTGGCATATCTATCTGGACTGCCCCCTACATCAAGAAGTATGGTACAGCCAAGAAGAACCATAACTTCTGCAGTAACAATATGGTTGACTTCTGGCTTGCCTTCATGTGGCTTTCCTCCAATTCTGACATCAACCATCTGGATTTTGCAGTTTGGCTTGTCATGGAGAAGAATATCTACCTCACTTTTCATACAAATTTATATAAGCTTCGAGCTGTCATCATGAAAGTGTGGTATGCCATGGATACAGCCTTCATCTTCAAAAGCTGTCAATCTGTTCGCCGCCACATATTGGTCAATATACCTTATTGAAGGAGAAGATATTGAATAAAAAAAAATAGTATTTTCACAAATGGGGTTTGAGTTGTCCTTTCTTTATTCCATAAGAATTTCGCCTGTGAGTTAAGCTGTGTATTCGACAATTACGTAACACCTATCTCCATCAAAAGTTTCCCTCCTTCATCACGTGCTATTTTTTGTATTGTGAAGGGTATGATCAGGTAATTGAATTTTATAAAAGTGGGATCCGTGAATAGCTAAATATAGTATTTAAACATATCACAAATGTGTTTTAAGTTTTCGTTTCTTGATTCTATAATAATCACGTTTTTCGTTATTTAGTCATGTTGTTGCAAGTTTTGCGTCCATTTAAAAGCGGTATGTCATATTAAAAAGAAAATTTAGAGAGTGAATTCATTATGACTGAAAAGGTTTATGGGCAATTTTGTTCATAAACAATAAATAATTATGTATTAAGTGTTATTGTCAAATCATGAAAACAAAAAGGAATTAAATATCCATAATGAATGAAAAATATCAAAGTTATAGAATGTTAAAATAAAAATATGCTCCAATAAAAACAAATCAACCCTTGAAATTAAGGAACAATAAAAAAAAAGTCGTATTTTCAAGAGTTTAATAGACAGTTTTCGTTGTCCAAAATTTGATTAAAAAATATTAGACGCTTAGTAACAAAAAAAAAAAAAAAAGATTTGAGTATTAAAAATGAAGCAAAACATCAAAATAAATGCGCGTAATACTCATTACCAAAGGAGAAAATTTATTTGTTAATTTCATGTTTGGAAATGAAATACTATCAGACAAGTTATATAAAAATTGTTAATTTATTGTTACAAAATAAAACTATCATATAAAATACTTAAAAAAATAAAAACCCTGTAACTGGATTCAGATGGAAAATTTTAAAGAAACAATATCAAAATTTCATTTTTTTTTAACATTTACAGATTTTGAAATCCAAACACATCTATGAATGACTTTTTTTTAAACTCTTGATGGTTACTTTCTTATTTAGATGAATAAAATGCAAAGAAATAAATGTCCGGCGATACTAAATTAACAACTTCTGTCATTGCGGTACAAATTAATATATACAGGGTACAATAATATAACTTTGTTTTTCCAAAAGAAATTAAACAATTTTTATAAATTAAAAAAGTTTTTTTATATTTATTTATAACAATAGTGCACATTTAAAGTTTAGTTCAACACAGTTTTTATAATTGTATCAGATGGGTAATGTAGTCCATTATTAAGTAAATATAACTTTGATATTTTAATACCAGGTGATATTGTTTTTTTTGTATTTTTTTCTCTTCTCTGTGAATAACTTTTCTTTTATAAGTTTTAGAGGTGTATATACCGAATGCAAAAAGATGTAAAATTTAATTAACAACATATCTTATTTTGCAATTGGGAATGATTAATTGATTGTAAAATTAGTTAATGGGTAATTTTGTAAAACCGTTATTAATGTTGTTAAACCAAAATAAATCCGGTTTCAATTATTTGATTTATAGAAACAGCTCCAATTCAAACCCGTTGTATGACAAATAATATGATGACACTCAATTTAGCACTCTAGTTCATTATCCGTGGAGTTAATTGCATGCAAAGTATTTTGTAAATTTCAAATAATGAAAATAAATCGAAAAAATGGTTTTTCGTATATTAGAAATTGAAGTAATGAACTGATTTTCATCAATCGTACCTATAAAAACACAGAAGCTAAATTGCAATTAGTTTAAATTATAAAATATTCTTTCATGCAATTTTATGTTCAAAAACACACGCACGTTGCCCAATAATCCAATATGGCAATTAACTATCTTTCCAAGAAAACATTAGAATTTCGCCTTTAGAAGCACATTACGCCCACTCCGCCACTACTTCCGCAGTCTGATTGTCACACATGGATAAAAAATGAATTTATTTTTCTGCACCCTGTATGTTGTTAATATTATTGTGTTTTGAATCACTTTGATGGTTTCTTACATGAGAGGGAATGAGGCGATAGAGGTAAATAGGTGTTAAAGATCCTTGAGGTTAGATTTATGACATGTTTAATGCTCTTATAGCTAGAGATTAGAAAACAATTTGTGGGGAGTAAAAAGTAAATCATATCAACAGACTTTTAGTGATTAAAGTATTTTTTTATGATCCTGATATCCATTTTGTATATTTTTTTAACTTGTCTTCACTTATTGTTAGTTAACATTTTTTTTTTTTTGGTATTTCATTTATATACATATTAGGTATAAGTCGGTTAAAAAAATGGATATTTTATCCGGGCTCGTCCTAAATCTTGAGGAAGTATACCAATGGGATATAAAAGGAGTCCCATATATAGGTGCGTCCACAGGGGTGGCTGGAGGGGCTGTAGCTCCCCTCATATATATATTTTTAATCGTCAACATAACATGAAATTATTGCTTCTCAGAAAAGATTTTAAACCTAAACGTCTTTGCAAATTCAAGTTAAAAAATGTCACTTGGTAAAACTTAGACTCATCCAAAAAAAATTAGAAAAGTTTTATGTCTCTTCTAAAAAACAAGCTTGCCCCAAAATAAAATTCTGCTGACGCCTGGACAGAAATGGACTTTGCTAAATGAAGTCATCATAGATAGCATCCAGTGACGTCGTCATAATTAAATCCCAACCATCAGGGATTCAATGTTCATTATAATCATAAGATGACCACAGTGTTATAAAATTGCATACGTCACGAAGAAAAAATGATAAAGTATGGATCTCGAAAGCGGGCTCTTGCAGGAGAAAATCTCTTCAAGCTAGTAGGCACATTAAATACCTTTAAATTTGTTTTATGGTTTGGGATTCTAGCAACTTGATGTAAATTAAAAATGTAACATGATGACGTCACTACATTTAGGCTGTCCTAAATTTAAGTTGATTTGGTAAAGCACAAAGCTATAAGCCAAGTGGCAAAACGAAGGCCATATTATAAATTTTTAAACACACAAGTGGTCGTAGGCCATAGCGACATATTTTTGTCCGCTGGGGGCTTTTAGCAGTGGCGTTAAGGCCCCTAAATGTTTTCGATAATAGATAATACTCAAATACAATAAATTTTTTAAATCAGGCAGACTATAAATTCTCAAATGGCTTAAAGAATGTAAAAATGACATTTGTACAGCTTAATATCAAAGAAAAACAGTGACATTTGAATTAAATTAAATAATATGTACGACTAAAAAAATCTATGTTTATTTTTTTCCCCTTAATATTATATTTTGATCGATGAGGGACGAGGAAAATGTAATAATTGGAGATAAAAATTGTGTCCCTCCTTATGTTATTTGTAGTTCATTTAATGTCTACATAAAATAATATATCTTTAATACATGTTAGGCCATTATATTTCTACATAAATCAATTAAAGTTTTTTATTATAATTATTACTATTTTGTGTTGCTTGAATTGGTAGAACTGCACTGATTGAAGTATAAGCAAACATTAAAGTTTATTCAACGTAGAAATCTTTTAGTGAAACCTATATACATTGAGTATATTTCTATCTTTAGGAATCACTTGGGCACGAACGTACACACATTAAGCTCAAGAATATAACTTCTCCCGAGCACGTTGAACATGACCTACGGCGATTCCATAGCTGTTTGTTTGTTTTTCAATGCCTCATTTTTGAGGGTATGCTTTACATTTGAGAAATGCAAGAGTATTTGATAAAGGAGATAAAAATTTTGCAACGAGCGTTTGTAACTAAAACTCAAACTTTCATATTAAAAAATAAAAGAGGAACATTATCATAAATGAAAATGATGTTATGGTGGAAGCGGGCCTGCTTTTTCGTTGTTGCTACCTAAACATGTTTTATTTGATATTCCGAAGCTGTTTTTCATTATAATTAATTTCTTGAAAAGGGAACAACATATTCATATCAGTAAAGAAAAAATTTGTGTATCATAAACATATTTCAAATTAAGAACTAACAATGAAGTCGTATTAATGAACCATTGCAGGCCTGTGCATATAGCAATGAACGTGTATACAAGGTGAAGAGTATATAATAGTCACTAATCAGGGGCGTTTGTTGGATATATTTATATTTTTTTTTTTTTTTGGGGGGGGCTTGGTGTATGGATTTTGTTTGAAAAAATAATCAAAGACTATATATTATTTGCAAAAAAATACTTTGCAAATTAAATTTATTTGATAAAAAAATTTAAATACTAACTTTTTTGGAAAAAAATTCAAAATCCATAGCTATTCAAAAAATTAAATTTTTGGGAATAACAACATCAAAAATTCCGTTTTCAATATTAAATTTTGAAAAAAATATCAAAAATTCATAGTTTTTCAGAAAAAAGTTATTTTTTTGGAAAAAAATACCAAAAATCCACAGCTATTCATAACAAAATGTTTATATAAAATGGTCAGAATTTGTCAAAGAATTTGATAAGAAAATATATCAAGAGAAAGAGGGCCAATATATCGATGAGAATAAAGGAATGGATAAACATGATAACTGTGAACTTTCAAAACCAAAAGGAATCGACCGAGGTTATAACTCAAAGGATGTGGGAAATCAAGAACGAAGTCAATTATCAGGGAAGGTTGTTAACAAAATCGTAGAAGGGGGATTGTTTGATACCGAAAATCAGACTAATAATGATGGATATCTTGAAAATAAGAGGGAAATATTGAGTTTAGACGAAGTTGATGCGTTGAACGAGGTATCTAATGCAGAAATAAGTCAAGGATCAGTGCTTTCATTTTCGATCGATGATGAATCAAGTAGTCGTGTAACTACGCCAATAAAAGGGAATGAAGCCAACAATTCTGATTCATTGGAAATTATTTCATTGGATTAAATTGAGAATTTAAGACCGATTAGGAAGAAGAAACCCCTTACTAACGTAGAACAAACTATAATCTCACGTACAAAGTCAGGATCAGTTACAAAAAGATCTGCTCCAGATACTAGTCCTTTCCTACAGAAAATTGAGAATCCCAGGAAAGTACGGAAGAATTAATATTTGCTAGTTTTTAATCATTGTTATTCATTTATATATATTCCTATGATAACTTCATCTTCCAGTATTAGATTGTCAGAAAAAAGATTGCAAATCCGTAGAACTGAAATTTTTCAGATGATATAAAATCAAATCTAGGTATGAATATGATTTTATCGCTTAATACTAGAGGAGGAAAGGATAAAAAACGTCTACATGCATTGATGAGTCGTATTCTATCCTTTAGTCCAGACATAATTTGGGCTGAGGTGTCTACTTCTTGTAATACTAATTGCCCAATCTGCCTGCCCAAAAGATTTCACTCCTTATTTAGGGGTTCTAAATCAAAGAGAGGAATTTTAACTCTAATTACAAATAAATTCAAGGATATATCTGGCCGGAAAGAATATTCACAAAAAAGTGACTGTATAAAATAGGCATAATGGCGAATGGCGTTAAATTTTCACTTATAAATGCATATGGTCCGAATGAGCTCCCTACTTCCTTCTTTCAAGCCATTATAAGCAATAAAAAAAAAATGATTTATCTCCTCTAATACTTTTAGGAGGTATTAACGTCAATTTAAACAATCAGTCCAAAAATTATCCCAATAGAGCAATTTTAAATGATTCAATTGTAAGATTTAACCTTATAGACTGCATAAATAAATTGAGTTCTCACCAAAATATTTCTTAGAGAAGAGGTAACCATTCTTCAAGAATAGACTTGGCGCAAATCTTCCCTTCTCTGTTCTCTCAAATGAAACAGGCTTTTTACAGACCTAAGCCATCTTCAGGCCATTATTTAGTGGAGCTTGAATTCCAAGTTTGCCGGAAACCAAGACATTTTATATTCCCCAGTACATTCTAAGTGACGGAAAAGTCTGAAAAGGAACTTGTTAGGTGGATTCAACCCTCTTCATTCATCTACCAAAGTAACGTCTGTGTAATGTCAAATTATTCAACAAACTGCTTAAGGGTACGTGAGGAATCAAAGGGAAATAAATAATACAAATCAAGAAAAAATTGATCGAATTCATCGGAAAACAGGAAAAGGAGGATATTAAATTCTCTGAAAGGAATAGAGGTTCCCAAAGATAGCTTGTGCCTCGTGCGCAAACATGAATGGCACCGTGTTACACCTCGAAAAAATCTCAAAAGTTCTGCCCTGAAAAATATAAAAACATTTGGGTAAACGAGATGTGTTTCCTTTCATCACCAGGCCTAAATCCTTTGGGGCGTCCTCATGAGGAAGACTTGCCACGTCCGCCATTCAAGTGTCAACACACTCAAAGACTTCATAGTCCGTGAGCTTGATGGAATTTTCACCATAGTCTCGAAAAATGAGTGGTAGCTGACGGCTCAAGATTTGAGTTTTAATTTAATAATGTATATATACTCCAAACTTTATAATGAAATTTAATTAAAATTTATATTCATTAATTAGTTATACGAACATATTTTATAAATTTTAAAAACGGATTTTTTTAGTCACCCTGTATATATGGGTCATCCTATAATTTAAATGAAGAATTTGTGGGTATCATATAGAAATACAAGTGTATAGCTATGCTTTTAATAAAATATTACTAAGTATTATTATAATACAGTATTCAATAAAATACTATGTAGGGTTTTTATATTATGAAATACATGTCATATTTTGTGTATATCTTATGATGTATGTACGAGTTGCAACTTGTATGAGCAACTTGTACATATAAAAATTTACTTGTCATAAAATGCAATATTGTTGCCAACTATTAATTGATACTATGACTTCATTTTGATCTATGAAAATTACAAGGTTATTGTGTATTTAGGAGTAATATAGCTGTGGGCATTGGAACATTATAATAGGGCACAGAATAGTTATATTTCAGTAATTTATATTAAAATAGTCAAAAATGACATTATTGATAAATGAATCATCCATAAAATATTCAATTATTTCATTATTCTCTTGTCAAGTACAGTAAATCCTTTATTTAAAATAATTCACCTCATTTTGGTTTCAACTTATAGACAACATGTACCAGGGTCGTTCATAAGGTCCGTGCAATGTCCAAGAGATGGTAGTATTGGTGTGCATTGAGGTTATGTTTAGTTAGTAGCATTTATTGGAAGACACACAACAACTTTCATCCAGATCGGTATATTTCTTTCTGTTTGGTATTCGTTTGATTCGAGGAAGTTGAAGGATTTTCAAAAACAGAATTTCGTGTGTTGATTAAACATTACTTTAATGAAAGGCAAAACGCCTCAGGAGACTAAAGAGAAGCTTAATAAACATTATTGCTACTCTGCACCTTCAATTAGAACAGTTTATAAGTGGTTTCAAAATTTTCGGACTGACCATATGGGTACTAGTGACGCTGAACGTTCTGGAAACCGGTTAAAGTTACTAATTCAGAAATCAAAGATAAATTCCATGATATGGTGATGGATGAAAAAAGAGTAAATGTGCATGAGATTTGATAGTGATGTGGGCCTCTCGTGTTGGATCCCTATATCCACTAATTTTAAGATCACTCCTGAGGTGTGAGCTGGTGCATTGACGTCATGTAAAAGTACTTTCTTGTGTGCTATTCGGGGGCATTTTTCTTGAAGCTCGGGTTTCAAACGGTCCAATAACGATGAATAATATGCACCTGTAATATTTTTACCCTTTGCCAGATAGTCGATGATGATTATTCCTTGCGAATCCAAATAAAAGTCTCCATAATCTTTCCGGCCGATTCCTCGATTCAAACAAACGCCAAATAAAAAGAAATAGACCAATCCGGCTGAAAATTGGTGAATGTTCTTTCAAGAAATGTTACAAACTTAACATAAGCTCGATACATCCCAGTCGTGCCATCTGTTGGACTTTGAACGGACTTTTCAGATGACCATCGTATATGTAATTTATTTTCAAAATTGCTGAATAATATGACAACGATAGTCTGGAAGTACTTAAAAAATAAATTGGAGTGAGTATTATTGACTGATTTGGCTAAATACCAACTGATTTTTGCCATTAGTCCATGTTTCTTTTTGGGGGAAAGGTTACGTGATATATTAAAGATAACGACGTGAACACAGAGGATTTTTAGTGAAAGGATGCATGGATTCCCTTGTGTGGTCATGCTTTTTGGAGGGATTCCACAGAAGAATGCTGTCGTCCATCTATGAAAGTACTATTTCTTAGATGTCTATACACCTAATTACAGTTTCATAACATAAAAAAGTAAAAAAATATATATTTGAAAAAGAGGATGAATAGGCTCCGATGATTACCTGGCAGCAATGTCATAAATCTTAACACGCCTCAACAACAGAGTACAAAAGTTGAGACGCTGCACACACAATAGTCAATACACTTACAGACTCGAACCACAAGCAAGCTAAGGAAGCAACAACCCCCAACTTCAATGAGTGACGCATTAAAGTAACAACAACCTGTAATAATCACGAATTTCTTTGACGCATTCGGTTTCACGCACACGCTTAAAAACTTAAGTATGATGTGAGGGGCTAGTTATAGTGATGTCCAGCCTGTGGGGAATTAATATAAAAACAATCTTGAACAAAAATCAAGGAAGAAAGAAATGTTTCATATATAAGGGGCGTCCGTAGGGGAGGGTGGGTAAGGCTTTATCCTCCAAAATTTACCAATTTTTTTTACTAAATTTTATTTTGGTTAGGATGAGAAAATTTTAAGCAGAAATTGGAAAAAAATTAAATTTTTGATTTTTTTTTTTCAAAAAAAAATTCATTTTTTACCAATAACTGCGGACTTAAAAAAAAAAGAGAATATTTGAAATTAAATTCTTCCTATTTTTGATAATAAATTTGGATTTTGGATTTTTTTTTTTCAAAAAAAATAATATTAGAGATTTTTTTTCTCAATTTCGTTGACAAAAAATTTAATTTTTTGTAAATAGCTATGGAATTTTGACCTTGTTCTTCAAAGAAAAATTTTTTTTGTCATTAACTGTGGGATTTTTTAAACACTTTTAAAAAAATGGAATATTGAAAATTTAGTTTAAGAAATTTTTTTCGAAAAAATTCATTTTTCGAATATTTTCCCAAAAAATATAATTTCTTTGGTATAGTTATGAATTTTTGGATTTTTTTTTTAAATCCAAAAATATTCGTGTATACGCCCCTGTATATATATATATATATATTATTTTTTTTCACACAGTATATTTTTAAAAAACTTTTCTTTTTGGGACAATCAAAAAAATAATTGTGCTTTCATACCGGGTATATTTAATTTTTTGAAAAAAATGTTAGCAAAATGCATCTATTTTTAGAAATGGCGATCACTTTTCGCAGATAAATACAAAAAATACTTGATTTGGTGGAGTGTGTCTCCAACCTCTCCAACCTACCCCTGGGCCAGTTCGACTTGGGACATAAGTTCATGATGTTGCTGTTATTCACCCAAGAGCTCATGTGTAGCGTTTGGCGTATATGCAGGATGTACAATCCCGCTAGACGATAACTGAACGGCAGAGGAAGGTGTAGAGTGTGTTCCAGGAGACCTACATTTGGTCAGAATGCTTTGTTTGAGTTATTCCTCCCCAGAATAGTGCAGAGATATACATCTGAACGTATCTTTCTGAGCTCTGATTTAGCGTGAGAGTGAAATGTGCGATGCAAGCAAACAAATCAGCAGTGTCTAACACAATTTCAAGCTTTGAAATTGATCCACAGAACCTCGAGTTATAAGACTAAACAGGAGTGTCCTAACTTACATGCAACACCCTGTGTATAAGGAGTTTAACCTATAATATATATAGATATAGATATGTTGCTTTGAAATAGAAGCAATCCCTCAAGATAACACCTTTTATAGGCTTTTGATAAATGCATTGATTTAAATCAGTTTTTTTTTTTTTTAAAGAATCATTTGAATCGTACTACAGTCACTACAAAAGCTATCCGTGTCCATCTTTTTTATTTCCACAACTACGTCCATTATTATGGGGTAAGAAGAATAGAAAAAAGCGCCCTCTTTTATACTATATAGAAACCATTTTTCACCTTAGGGCGTTCGTTATATTACGAGAGAATAAAGTATCAAAAACAGAAAAAATAAAGCGCCCTTTACTGATTTTTCTTCTTTTTTCTTTATTTTTTATTAATTCTACATCAGTTTGACGCTAGTGTTTGCGTTATTGGGACGTATCGTGGAGCCCATAGTGTTATATTTTTCTATTTGAGTGTGTTGTTAATAATTTGAATAAATATAAATTGGAATGAGCTAACTTTTTGTATAGAGGACATTATATAAAGGTAAGAATGAGGGTTTATTCCATTATTAGGGAGGTCCGCATAAGATGGGTTGGAGGGACTGGATCCCCAAAATATCTATCCTTCCAAAAAATTAATTCTCTATTTTTTTTTTTTTTTTTAAAATGTAACTTTTTGTGAATAGCTGTGGATTTTTGAATTTTCTTTTCAAAAAATATAATTCTTGAAATTATCTTCCAAAAAAATATTTATTGCGTGGACGGGTATTGATTTTAGATCTTTTTTTTTTTTCAAAAAATGCAATATTTGATGTTTTTTTCCATAACTGTTAATTTTTTGTCAACAGCTATGAATTTCTAAATTTTTTTTCCCCAAAAAAAAATTAATATTAAAAATTTAACTTTTTAAAATTTTCTTCCAAAAAAATAATTTTTTGAGAACAATTGTAAAATTTTGAATTATTTTTTTGAAAAAAAAATAATATTTGAAATTTAATTTTTTATATTTTTTATCCAAAAAATTTAATTTTTGAATATTTTTGCGAATAGCTTTTTTGAGATTTAAAGAGAAATTCAAAGCTATTTAAAGAAGACTAATTTTTGAGGGAAAAAAATTAAAATATAAAATTTTCTAATAAAAAGTAAAAAAAGGAAAGGGTTACAACTCGATTTTATATAAAAGACTATATCGAAGTCATATTCAGTCACATAAATCAAATATAAGCTTTAAACTATATTTAACATTTTTGGACATCTCCACTCATCCGAAAATGTGTGTACAAAGCCTATAGTTGGCTTTAATGCTTTGTCTATAAAATATTGGCCTGTATATATATGAGGTAAAAAAATGATTGGGGATTTATCCTTTTCCACTTTTTTCAGGACTGTTTTTGTGCTAACTTGCACCATATGCACAGTATAGAAGCTGCAATTTGGCACGAATTGTTACTTTGTTTTAACATATTTTACGAATAAGTTGCAATGTCTTCGTCTGAAAAGGCCTTTATTTAATTTCATTTATTTACTACTAAATATATTCATTTATGATACTTTATCTAATTTTTTGGTTACAACTTGTATCTTCTAAATACTTGCATAGTTAGGCCAAAAACGCAGTTAGAGCTATTCAACTGTCTACAAAGCCAGTAAATTAGACTAAAGATGAAATCCATTGATTGAATTATTTTCCTAATTATAGAACCGGATAGTATCGGGTGTTTTTTAAACAATTATTTGGGTAATTTGCGTGGTAATTTAAAAGTTATTTTTGACAGAGTACATGATTGTAGATTTTTCGGTTGTCGATGACAAACCGAGATAACTGAGAGAAAAGTAATATATTTATTATTATTCTCGGTTATATTCATAGGGGTTTCTTTACAAATTGAGTCGTGTTAAAGATCAGCAAATTGAGTAGCACTAAACTTGAGCATGTATTTTATAACTTGCAACTTGCCGTGGAAACTTTAGATTTATTCACCAATGGGGTTTTTTGAAATGCAATTTTTGCCATTTTTTGTGTTCATATCTGAATATTTCGTGTAATTTGAGTAAAAACCACGTATTGAACCGCAATTTTGGTCTTTTTACGGTCATTCTCTCTTATGTATGCTCAGAACCGAGTTTTGGGTTTTTCTATATATCCGAGATTCGTCACTACATTGCTGTATTGACTAAAGTGTAACTTGTACAAGATAAAATATTATTTACCTATATGTATTATAATCTAATTGATTGGTTATAATTCTTATAGAGCTCTTCCTTGTTGACATGAAATCCCTTTACAAAATAGAAAAATCAATTTAACTCACTTTTAAAAATAACTTCTATACAATAATACATAATAGATTGATATAAACCATTAAGATTAGAGGATTAATAGGAAAGATCCCCTTTTATGAGATCATATAAATAAAGAATCCATTATGACTTTAGCTTTTACTAGTTATGGTATATCCTCAAATTACATTTTTTTCTTGTTATTTATTACAGCATATATTCTACAAATTGGGCCTTAGAAACTAATTCAATAACCAAAATTGGTACATTCTCGTAATTTATAGTGATGTGGCTATCAATCTATCACATAAGATCCATGTTTGAAAGTTTTTGTCTATACTGTAGGTTACAGTCTTTGGTAGTTCACTAACACAAAAAAATACACTATTTTGGTTGTCAGCTGTGAATGTTTCTGCTTCTATGCCCCTTAATCAGTGTTTTGAACGTTGATTGGTTGAATTATCTCTTGTTACATCTCTGTGAACATCTCTTTTATTGAATGATAATTCCATAGCTGGAAAAAATGGCCTAATTATTACGAACTGATTTTGGGCCTCTTCCCCTGCTTCTTTTCGTGTGAAAAGTCACGTGATACGATAAATGTAACAATCTGTAGTTAGTTGTCCTGGCCAAGATCAAAGCAACTAAATTTACAATTGCCCTATCTACAAACAAACAAAGACCTGAAAACAGTTTCCTTCTTTTGGTATTATCCCTCAAAGTCTTGGTTCGTTGGTTTTAAAAAAAAGTTTCCTTTTTCTTGGTCATAAGTCTTTAAAGTAGTGGTCACAAATAAACAGTATTGGTTTTAGAATAAGTGGTACAAAGAAATGGTGCAAAGTATTACTATATTTTGAAGGAAATAAAATTTCTATTTATATATACCCCGGTTTTAAAATGCGGATCATATCAATTTTACATTTCAGCTCCAGGGTAGAGCACTTGTTTATATTAATATAAACTAAAACCTCCCCTATGTGCTCTCAAATTCTTGGTTTTGTCTAAGATATTCTAAAAAATAAGGCTATGCATTGCATACATGGTTGTGTTTATTTTGATTTTTTTAATATGTGGCCACTGGCCAGTCAACACAAAGAAAAGCTCGATTATTTTTTCCCCAAAATTGAGTTTGGATTACATATTCTGTAATCTTAGACGAATAATAATCGTCAATTTCTATCAACAAAATATAATGATTCATTTTTGGCCGTAAATTGTAGTTAAAATAGAAAAAAATCATTTTCACAATGAAAGAATTAAAAAACATGATAGATTTTATTTAAAAGGAACCATATTGGAGTCAAATGAACCTCCACATAAATCAAATAAACGTTCTTAAATATATTTAGCATTCTTCTTGGGTATCTCAACCTATCTCATCAATTTAAATAAAACGCCTATGGTTGACCCAAATATGTATGTACATGAAAGTATTTGGGTTATTTTTGTACGATGTAAAACAATTAGTTGGACATTTCTCCTAGTCTTCTTGATTTGTGATCAAGATTTTCATCATGTAATCATATTAGGTATTTGAATTCAAGGAAAATTTAAGAGGTTTTCGTCGATTTTTTGGTGGGATATTATTATAAGTGAGCTCAACTGATTAGGTTAATACTTTTTTTGTGTGGAAAATGGAAGCGAAAAGAAAGAACGTTTTACTTCTTGTCCGTCTCGGGTGCATCAACATCATAATCAGGATGTTAGTCAGCAACCAGACGGTCTGGAGGGTAGAAAAATGGGGTTCTCTCTCGGGAACCTGTTTCTACAGATTCATTAAGGAGCTTATATCGATCATTTTGTCTGATAATGACAGGATCCACACCAAAGGTGTTTTTATCGCCAGAGAAATGATCAGCGTTGGATACAAGTGTGTTTTATATATATATATAGATAGATTTGACTAAGTATTAGTCGTTGCTGAAGCCTTAAGGACTATACAATTGGAATTTTTATAAATTTTGACCCTGTGAACCTGCCAATGACTTTTCTTAACCACACCATTTTCATTGATGGATTGACCTCAAAGGTTTCCCGGGTAGCTTCTGGAGTAAGTTGGGCTGATTTACCACTTCAGAGTTTGTCTCCAACCAAACTGAATCAAGAAGCTGCCCGAGAGGCCTTTGATGCCAATCCAAGAATGAAAATGACTGAGATGTCCAATAAAAAAGTAATAGCAAAGTCAACAGGGTCAAGAGTTGCAAATATTGATGTTGGTTAGTCCCTAAGGATTAAGAAACGACATTTACTGAGTCAGGTCAAAAAAAAACCTTGCCTCCAATTGGTTAGTGGCCACGGATTCTAATCTTCTCAGGATTTTTAAGGTAGAGGCCATCATCAAGAAAGTTCAAGTGATAATTTATTCGCACTAATAAATCAAGAAACTCAATCCAACAAATTTGGAAGGTGTAATCAACAAAGAACTCGACGTTTTAGTAAATTTCTCTGACAATCGTCGTTAATTCGGATTTTAAGGTGTTTGCATTAAAAAAAATGAAAAAACCTGTGATATTTAGTGTTGTTAATCATAGTATTGTTTTTTATTTTACCCTTGTTAGATATGTGTTGGGATTGTATTACATTAAGTTGAAATATTTATTTTTGTCAGCATTAGAAATAAAGGTATGCCTATTGGGCTGTAAAAAAATTTATCTTCAATGTTATTTACACCTTCAAGTCGGTTCCTGGCCCTCTAGACCGTCTGGTTGCTGACCTCTCTTCTAAAATGATCTTGCCAAAAAGTTCAAACAGGATGTTTAAATAAAAAATGCATACTTAAATTTTCATTTTAATAAGGTTCCAAGACTTTTAGAACACACACAGTACATCTAGAAAATGAAGACGTTTGCCTACTAAGGGGCATAATTATTAACTTGCGTCTACTTTTTCTACTGTATAATGATCCTAGTATTGAGTATGTAATTTATATTACATCAATTCAAGGTGTAACAGTTTATTTTTTTTATTGTGAAAAAAAAAAAATTGAGCCATGCTTAATAAAATCTTACATCAATAAATTATTATATGCCATTGTTAATAACTAGACCTTATTTATGTTACTTGCATTAATAAATCACCCTTTTTTTTCCTTATATAAAATAAATTTGTTATACAAGATGGAGCCCAAATACTGTCAAATAAATAATGACATATAACTTTTATATTTCTATAATGAGTTTGCTAAAATTTTGAATGAATATCTCTTCATATCATATCAATAATTGGCTAAAAAATAGTCAAAGAGGTCCTTATTTGCAGAACATTGGCCTTGATTATGATAGGCAAGACATCATCGTAGGCCTTCTTCATAGGAATTTTACCCCATTCCCTAATTAGGGAAGCATTCAGTCCATTTATATTAAAATGGGGCTTCTTGTAGTCCCTGTCCTCCAAAATGAACCAGATTCTAAAATCCATCGTATTCAAATTCAAACTGAATGGAGGCTAAAAGTAATTGCTCCAAAAGCCAGGTAAATGAGTCTCATGCCGCCACTTTTCCTTCATATTAGACATGTTAGAGTGAAACCCATACTGTAGAATTGTTTAAATCTCTTACTTGAAGTAGGAATTGTCACATGGTTGGAGACTTTTCTCCAAGATGATACTCAATGCTGTTAATTTTGCCCCCCCCCCCTAGGGGACAAAGATAAGGTGCACCTTACTGGAACGGCTTGTGGCCAGCTATACCGTCACTGACTCAGGTTTTTGCTTTCGGTAGATCGTTCAGGGTAAATCAGACCTTTTATTGAGCAAAATCCGATAATTTTGCGTGGTTGAATAGAGTCTCAATAAATAAAAACCACTTTACTATCACTAAAACAATGTTAGAAGGCGTGGCAGACTACAATAAACGCATCTCTTTACTTTATTTTCTCTAGTACTTGAAAAATGATCAATGTTTCAAACAAACTTTGTTGCAAATGAATCAATAATTTATCACAAAATTACTTATTACTTCTGTATAGAAGTTGAATGGAAATTATGTATTTACCTCTGTTTGTTTGTTCGTTAATCACCAGGATTACCACAAAAGTTACAGATCGATTTTGATCAAACTTGAAACGAAGATTACAGTACGAGGCCATTAAATTTGGAGAGGTCAAGTTTAGTGTAATACAAAACCTAATAAGTGCATAATCGACCATAACTTTGAGATACACAACTTAATTTGATAATAGGCGTAGGTTTTTCGCTCTACCGAGTGTCCATTCTAGTTTTTTATATTTTGTCAGTTAGTGAGTTTTCGTGTTGGGTCAATGTTGCTCCAAATTTAATATTTTTTTAAATTTACTATTATTTTGAGACAAGGCTCACCCTACTAAACATGCATAAGTCATAAATCAAAATATTTGCTTCGATAATAACGGGGTGCTAATCATTCATTCGTCCACTCTATCAAATGATCTTGCTTTTATTTATTCATTCCAGAATGGCTTATTAGCTAATAGATTATTCGATTGATGGTTTGTACAAGGTAGGCATGTTATTAACTATGAACAAGTCCGCATAATATAATTTTATGGAACATGTGTGGATGAAAATCGTGCTTACATGAAAAAATACAATATATATTTGTTAATGTATCATTATTCATTTTGCGTATTAATAATTGATATTTCAATTCTTAAAGAACATATTATTATATATTAGGATGTCAGTTCATATTTTGTGATTCATTTTTGGCTAGGCTTACCCCTGAATTTGTTTATTGGATGTATAAGTCCGTGTACATGATGGCCCAGATAAATTGGGAAAATATTTAAATACTTATAACGAACTAACTAGATGGGGTAGAACAAAGGATCATTTGCAATTCTAGGTTACAAGATCATTACAAAAAAACAGTTTTCCACTAATCTTGCGAAAAGAAAGTAGTTTGTTGCATTTATTGGTATTGTAAAGAGGAACAAAAAATTACCAATATATATTCTGTACTTGCAAAAACAAAAAAAGTTATGGAGAATAATGTCGTCGAAAAAATAAGAATCAATCACTGGTTCATTTTTGTAAATAATGTAAAATATATGAACAAATCACTTTTTGGGTCAACAGTTTCAAGCCCAAAAGGCACTTTTTTTTTGTGGGTTTTCTTATTAAAAATTGACGTCTGGATAATTAGTTTCGGCAAAAATCAACTTTTTTAAATAATCATGTTGGTTGTTAAATAGAGCTTGCACCCTGTATAAGCTCTCAATACAAGCTTAATTGCTATTTGATTCTTCAAAGTTCGATTTTTGCCATGCATATCTACCCCTATATCATCTCTTTATTTATTTTTTGGTATGTAAGATTGAAGACTGCTGACCTTTGAGTAAATTATAATTTTCCATGAATATATTATTCAAATAATAGGTATATTTATTCATGGCATAAGCAAAGATTCTATTCGTTTTGTTCCTTTGGATTTATTTCCAAATAAATCCAATGATTTTTAATTGACATTATGTTGTTTTGTAACAAAGTTAGGTTTATTTTTATTTTGCAAGGAGTTCAAGTGGTTGTATTGACCTCTACATACAAAGTCCATAAATCTATTGATTCTTGATGATGGAGGAGGGAAGAGAAATATTCAGGTTTTTTTTTATTTTCTATATTATCGAATTTTGTATCTTTCAAAAGATGTCAAAAACTTTCATTAATTATGTACATAATATATCATGTCTTTTCTCATTGTTTGTGTAACTATCCTTTTCAAAAATGACCATAGCTTTGATTGAACGTAGATGAACCCCTGATAAAGAGTTGAGTCGATATCAAGTCTCCCCCATCACGTAGGAAGGAACATTTGTACCATATTAATATATTTAATAGTTGTGAGTTTTGGTGAAGAAATCCTTCTAGGCCGGTTTGAGACTCTTATAATATTTGTAAGATCGAGTTCATTCGGTTCAAGTTCGGTCCGTAGCGGTCTTGTAGTAAAATTTGATCTACAAAAAATAATCAGTCTCGATCGGTCTCATCAAAAATAAAGGTTTTTGTCATATTTTCGTCTACAGTTTCATTCTCCGTCCGTAATTTTGAATTTTTGGTGTGCAATTTCAATTTTCGGGGCCTACAGAGTGGGAAACCAAAACGTGCAGGGGCATTTATTTATGATTTTATCCCGTTATTATTAGTAACAATGTTTCATTACACAACCAAAAGACTACTGGAATAAGGAGTAAACATGTCAGTGTAATAATCGAAAAGGGCAACGCGTTTACGATCTCTGCCGCACCGGTGTTAGTCCTGACAAGGCTGCAGAGACCTTTGGCATCTCCATCTCGGCTACTTATAACATCAAACAGTCAATAACTTCCCGATACAGACAAGAAGAACTAAAACTTATGCAACAACTATATTGATGACTTCTGTACTTCCTCTATGTGTCCCTCCTACAGCTCTGACCTGAATTCGTTGGACTTTGCAATCTATGGTGACTAAGAGAAAAATCTCTAACTCACAATCCAAATAAATTTATATTCACTATGGGGTACCATTATGATAGCGTGGTAAACGCCTTGAACACGGCCTTTACCGTTAAGAGATGCCAATCTGTTCGCCGGCGTGTGTAGGGTGGTATTGCTTGTGTAGGACATATTAAATAAACACATCACGAATTGGTTTTGAGTTGTTTTTTCTTGATTTCATAAAAATCACTTTTTTCGTAATTTAGTTACACTACTAGAAATTTTGGGTCCCTGCTGAACTTTTAGTGATGTGTCAGTCCTTTTTTTGGACTGCAGTCCCGTCCAGTTCAGTATTTGTTCGTTCCAGTTTAGCCCCCAAACTTATAAAGATCGGTCTTGATGATAGTCCAATGGACCTACAGTTTTAAGGACGGATCCTAAGACGGGACGGAATAAATAAGGCCTGGAACAACACTAAGTACTATTGTACCGAACAATACCACAAATACGAACCCAACTGACCCAAAGCTGGGCCGAGTCTAACACTAATATAGAGGACATTTGTACAATGCCCATAATAAAGGGTCATTAATTTATACAGTGATGTTATTATTCATTATTTTATTGATATCAGACTTGAAATCTACAGTGATACTGGGTACATACATAAATATGTAGTATTATTTAATATAAAGCCATTTATCTTCAAGGCTTTATTTTTTTATGTGCCTATATTCATATAATATATTGTCATTCATACTTTTATTGTGGACCTGATTCAATCGACTCGCCCACTAAATATAATCATCCTGGGTTAACAGTTTCAAAAGAAAACTTTATTATTGTTTAGTTTCAATTGTCAAGAAGACATCTTTTAAAATAAAAAAAGTGCGTTCATTTTACAGCAGTGGTTATGAATTGAGGTCATTTCCACACATCCACATACCCTTAGATTGTCTGATTATCAATTTACAATATAAAAATACGCCTTCTATGTAAAAAAAAAAAAAAAAAAAAACGTTAAATAATATGAAGCCAGTTTTCCAAAAAAAAGTATAATGCAATTAATTCTATAAAAGAAGTGGGAATGACGTAAAATAGTATATGATTTTTTTTTCCTGGATCACGTCGTTTAATTTGATTTTATCTTGCAACCTTTCATTTAAAGAGAAGTAGGGGGGGAAAAGGCCCAAATCACTTTCGGAAGTAGTTAGTCAACTCTTCTCAACTGTCAAATTACTATTTATTCGGTCAAATCCAGTCTTACGACTGTCAATTACAAATAAACTCGTGAACTAAGAAAGGCTTAGGTTTTACATCTAAATGTACCAATGTATAATCCTTTTTTCTTTTCTTTTTTAATATGAAGCGGAAAACGACAGGAAAAATTATCATTCTTCCCAAGTATGGAACTATTATTCAATAACTCTTGGAACTTGTGCACAGCTTAACATGAGTTACTTCACAATCAACCAATTAACGTTCAGAACACTAATAAAGTGAAAAATAAGTAGACAAATCTACAGCTGACAACAAAGGTTGATAAACATACAAAATATAAATCACATCGAGTTTGTGGCTTTAGCCACAAAATACACACATGTCCACGTATATATTTGCATTCAAATCCCATACTTAATTAAGTATTTAATGTATAATTTTTTTTGACTGTAAATCGATGTAAATATATTTGATACTGCCAATGCATGATGACTCAATTATTCCTTTGTTTAAAAGAATAATTATATATATAATAGGTATTTTATGTTTTTAGCAAAGGGTTTAAATAATATAAGGAATTCCATAAAATGACACCTGGACACTCATTGACTTATTAATTTAATTTGTAGGATATTTTGTCTAATGAGTCATTGATTTTAGATAGAGAAATAACTGGACAGGGGTTATAATTTAAACTTGTATATATCATTAGCAGAGATGTATCAAATATATCCTAGAAAAAAGGAGCGGTTTTTTCTATTTGGCAATCTGAACATTGGGTTTTTCTTTTACTTTCCAACGCTTTTATCATTATTATTTAATTTTTGAGGAGTGAACATTTTAGTATAAAGTAATAACTAGTGGGGTTGCTCATCAATAGGGATAAAAAGCCTATGTATTTTGGATATCTTTAAAAAAAGGTATCGAAAATCAAGATGGTAACCCAGGCAATTCCAATAATTTTTGAAGGAGAGCAGCTTAATTGTCATGACGTTTCATTAGATCGTCTACAATTCATGAAAGACGCAGAGTAACAATGACGGTTTCTCTGCAAGTTATAAAAGTAAGTAGTCTGTGTTGAACTTGGAGTTGAATTGAGGATCGATATTATCGTAATTTCTGCCTAAGTATTTGCAAGTTGGATTTGTGTTATTTACTTTTCTCACAGCTACTGGCAGCTAATCTAATAAAACGTTGTGACAGCTAAGCTGTTTGCCTCCAAAAAAATGTTTCAAATACTCAGGAGTACCTTGTTGATATTCCATTTTCTTAGCATACGGTTAGGTCATATTTTATACAATTCTATAGACCAGTTGTTTTCTACTTTTTAAATAAAGTGACCCATTTTTAGAACAAGCAGTCAAGAAACAACCCCAATTTGTTAAAATATATTAAAAATACATTTTTTTTGTACAACAAATGGTCATATAACTATTGCGCTTATGAGTAATTATAGATGATTTATTCGTGAAGTAATTATAATTTTGTAAATTCTTCATCCGAGAAGAATATCGCCATAATGAATGTTGTAGGTCATTAAGAACATTCCACAACACTTCATACGGAATTTTAGATGGTTTTTAGTACAGAATGACCTCTTTTCAAACCTCTTTGACTTCTGCCCAGTAGCATTGACCGCCATTGACTCGGCATCTTTACTATTCTTACAAAAAATCTAGCTACTAAGTGAAAAAAATTCGGGCAGATGCTGCGAAATTTGTCAAAATCTAGTGGGAAATCGGCTAGTTAGATAGTTAGAATATATAAGTTGAAGAAGCATCAGCGGACCATAAAAAAAAAAACCAAAAATGTTCAATACTGGCACTGACGTTGTTCTGAGTGACTTAGAGGGATCCATTACATTTCGTGCCATAGTTGGAATAAATATAGCTATCTCAATATTATTGATCTGACAATTAATCAGCATCGGTAATCGGATAATCGGGCGTTTTTATTGGAATTGGAATAGCATCGGGAAAATAATGTTTAATTTACGATTCCGATTATTATGTATGATTACTTATTACTAGTATTAACTATCATTACTAAGTTATGGAACAAATAGACCCCAAATTAAGGTGTTGTTTTTTACAAGAAAATTTATTTTTTTAAATTAAAAATTTGATTTTTAAAATTTTTTTTGAGAACGGCTGGGGATTTTTGAAATTTTTTTACCCCAAAACTTTTAAAACCCCAGGCACCTCCCCCGCCTCCCCCTTAAAAAAATGAAATATTTCAAAATTGTATATTTTAACTATTATTCAAAAATATTAAAGAATCAAAATCGGCAGCAGGAATTTTTTTAAATCATCCCATCACTACAAAACTATATGTTTTTCAATAAGTTTTATAAAATAAAAATATTCGTTCAATAGACAATAAACGACTTCATTGCATATGGGTCGAGCCCCACAGGTCGGGAACTACTGTTATAGATGTCCTCATTTCAATCATTAAAGAATAAGGATACCATTTTGGGAAGAAATAACAACTGTTCAGACTGCGACTACAAAAATTCTTACTCTTGTCTTAGATCCTATTTTGTACAACTCTGCTCTTTACACAATATATTTACAAGTAGACAGGTCATTTTTGAATGAAATGGGTAAACGACTGCTACTTAAGAAAAGGGATTCTGCATTTTGATATTATGCTAATATACGTTTGCCTTGTAAAGTAATTAGCATTTACCTCCATGGAATTCTCCCCCCACCAACTTAATAATCAAAATATGATTCAGTTGAAAACAAAAATATTCATGAATCTAAGGAAAATTGTTTTTTAATGTATGTAAAATGCCCTTAAGTCAATTGAACCATTTACCAAGCATTTTTATACTTTTCCTTTTTTTTATGATGTTTTTTGATAGGGAGCATTAAGAAGTGAATTTGAATAAAAATGCGATTTATTCAAATCGCGGCAAGGGTGGCATATGTCTATAGGGAAGTCCGGTGAGAGTTGAGACACTTATTTTTTCCTGTTTAGCTTACTTTGAAGCTACGCAAAATTGATTACAACATGACAACAATTGTCTTCTATTGTTTGAATCTATTTAAAGGGGATATTACCAGTCAATAGTTTTTCCTCAAATTTCATTGCAATTCTATTTTATCAGAGGCAGTTGCAATTAGTGTTGTATCGTTTCTTATTTAAGACTGCGGTCCAGTCCGGTCCATTCAAACTTGCCGGTTCTCAAAGAAGGTAAAATCGATCGCTTGTAATATCATTGCGGGAGTTATAATAGAATAATTATATAAGAAAGTAAAAATATAATATATTCGTATTATAATGCATACTATTGAAAATAATGAAAAAATTTGCAAGATAAGTGCAATGCTCTTAATATACAGGGAGGGGATATAAAATCCGAAGCAAGTTTAGACCTCAATATTTTGACAACCCTCGGGTCTATGTTTATGAAAGTGTCCTTATCAGATTTATCTGACAAAACTTTCTAAAAAAAGTTCATATTTATATACATATCTTCTGAATACGAACGCCGTACGGTCCTTATTATGTACCTCCGTTCCGGGCGTATATCCAAGGATACTATTGAGTGTTTAAGCTGCCCAAATAAACTGTTTACGATGTTGTCAAGGCTTTCAATGAGTCTGATGGGCCGGGAATACCTGCAAAGAAAACTCAGGATCGTTCTCAGAACAAAAAAACACACTCCAGACTTCCTAAATATGGCCTCCAACCTCACCTGAACTGAACCCCTTGGCCTACTATGTGTGGGGCGTTTTGGAGAGATATCCCAATAAGCGTGCACACTTTTGACTCCTTGCGGACTTACATTCTCGGGACAGTGGGCAACATAGGTAAGGAGTTCTTCATCAAAGCCTGCGCCAGGTTCAGGGCCGGCAGCTAATAATATTATGTAAGCATATTACAAAATTGATTTTGAGCTGTCGGTTATTGATTCCATACAAATTACGTTTTTTTTGTGAATAAGTCATGCGGCTCTCCAGTTTTCGGGCCCCACTTTACATAAAAACAGGCCCGAAGATCAACTCAACGAAAATTTGCACCCAAGTTGCAACCGTTTCGTCTTTGGTCTCCCCTACAAATACTCTTTGTTACTGATGATGCTCTTTGAATTAATAACACTTACTTTCTTAAAAGCACTCAAAGGAGATTTTTGTTGCTGTTCAAATGGATGATTCAATGTGGACTTATTGCCCATTAATTTAAGAATCTAGGAATTTTTTTATCTTTTATTTTTTTCGTTCTTTCATGGGGTTATTTACATTCCTATCATTTCTTCCTCTTTCTTGCCTTGTTATTCTTTTCTTTTTTATCAAGACGATCTGGCAAGTCAAATACATTGTTGCTTTTTTTATGTTTTTTTTTTTTTTTTTTGTATTTTGCAGACAATGTTTTCGTCGTCTTCCTCTCAAAACCATATGGTTTTATAGTACATTTTACTAACTACCTAACTAACCGTTCTTGAGAGAAATAAAGTTAAGAATATGCTAACCATAATTCAACTTTGACTTCCGATCGAAAAATAAAGTATGTTCATGTATTGTATATAACCATGAACATCCTGTCAACACATTGTGTTGTGATGAGAGTTGAATAGTTCCAAATTTTTAACTCTCGCACACATTCACGCGTCCAAATTGAATGCAAAATTTGATCAATGTATCATTTATAATCCATCTTCGCTATATTGAAAGTATAACACGGAATGACCTCAAATATATAATTATACTTTGTTTTCAGCTGTCAATTTGTCACTTTCTTTGCTCTGTATCGAATAAGCTCTTGTTAGTTTAGCTGTGAGCCATTTTCAAGAGTGATTGAATAATTATTAATAAGAAATTTAAAGGGTCTTGCAAAGTAAGAGATCTATTTCTTTCATTACTGGTGTCAAAAGTGGCCTCTCCACCCTCACAAGGCTCTATCCATCCACTTTTGTTGTAGCTCTATGTACAGTCTGGTGTGAAATCCGACATCTCATGAACTTGAGGGGATATGCCTTGGCTGTTTTCTTTTACTCCTCTGAGTCCATTTAAGCTTAATTGATAGAGCCCTTCTTCCTTTCCAACGTTACGGACTTGATGACGGCGTAGACGTTGGTCCTAGAGACTCCGAATAGCTTGAAGTGCGTGAATGGAAATTATTCGCTCACGCTTAAGTTTCATTTTTTCGATTTGTACGTAGGCTAGACAACTCAGGTTTTTGTTTTGTTTTTGTTTTTAATTAATTGTTGATGCTTTGATATATTGAAATATTAATTAATTTCCTTTGCTCAATCTTCATTATTTATTAACTTAGTAAGTATTCGAATTTCAATGTACCGCCTGGTATGTAAAGTAAAACTTATAAGATTAAAGTAATCGCTAGTTCCAGAGTCATAAGTGTGAGTCCTTGTATGACTTGGAGTAATTCCTGGCTATACCATTGCTCGATACAGAGTGGGCTATATGTTTATTACTTAATCTCATCCCTGATCATAGCTAATTTAGTGGAAGGTCATGACAGCTAAGCTGATCGTCTCCCCAACATTCTTCAAATTGTCAGGGTGACCACGTTAATTTTCGGTTTCTTTTATTATTTTATCTCGGTAGATAATATTACAGTGTGCGGTAACGAATCATACAGTATGACCGCCGTCAAGCCCGGACCAGAACTCCATGGACTATGGTGTGTGGGGACCATTGAGAGGAAGGCTTGTGCAACTTCTCAGCCAAATGTGGAGTCCCTGAAGGATGTAGTGGAAAAGGAGTAGGAGGACATGAGCAAGGAGTTTGTGAGGAAGAAGTGCTTGGTCTTCCACTGCAAGATTGAGGCCATACTGGTGGCCAAAGGAGGCCATTTTGAGAAATGATATAGCTAAAGACATCCCTAAAAATTTCAATTCTCTGCCTCTTTTATTTTCGAAAATCTGTACGAAATTGTACACGGGAATCAATTACAGCACGATTTGCTGCCGCATACTGCATATTCATCTACCCCTGTTAAGGACTAACACAACTGCTTATGCAAACAATTGTATATTATACCAGTAAAACTTATTTTATAGACAGTGTCATGTTTAATTAATGTTTTTGTACAGTTACAGACTTTCCTCATGTAGCAAGAGGGTGTTTTTTTCTTTTATCTAATAATAATTAATTAGTCTACTTTCTCAACTGTTAATTAAATAACTACTCAATGAGCTGTGTATCAATATATATTCCTTATTTTTTATGTATGTATGTCGTTTATGTGGCTAGAGTCTAATGATGAGATCAGTCAGTTGTGACCGATGAATGAAGTGACCTTCGTCGTGAATAGTTGGAGGTAGAACCATGAACAAGTAACCTCATCCATAACTCAATGAAATATTTTTAGTCTCTTATTTTTGTATGCTCTAAACCTATAAAATAGAGTTGGATTTCCTCCCGGAAATCTTAAACCGGACTGAGAACGTTCTAATTTTAGTTACACAATACTAAATCTGTCTAGACTGATTTTATAGATATACTGTTGATGGCTTAATGTTGTGCGTTTTCACATAGGCACCCTTCTTATTTCCATTTTCATTAGTTAAGTTATAATCAGCTGTGAATCAGTATTAAGAATGATTCCCATATCGATCCTCAATTTTACTCGTCCAACAAGGACTTACAATTATAACTCCGCAACAAACCATGAATCCTCTTTTATGAGCACACACGAATGTTCAATCAGGTTTTGAATATAATCGAACGTAGTAGAAAAGGCAGTTCCCTAAACAGCCTAGAAAAAGGAAAATTAATTCATTATATCATCAATTCCAAAAAGCGGGCCAGCTAAAAAATACACACAATTTACATCACTAAATATACCTTTTCAGTCGTACTTATCATGCAGATTGATATTTTTAGCATGTACATTTTTTTAAAAACAATAATGGTGCCCTAAATACCCATATCAATTTACTATTGTAGTATTCGAAATGCGTCAGTATCTGGGTATATCAAACCAAACTATTCCCTTTTTGTTTTGTGATGTGCTAAAACGTAAGCAACCACACTTTTTACGTCATATTTTGTCATTTGTGGAGAAACCATTTGCTTCCTATCCGAAGAAGAGATCTTCCTTTTTGGTGATATTTTACTCGTATATATATATTACATATGTGTGTAATAAAAATAGTGTTGGATAATTATCAAAATTGTCGGGTTCGGTTGTGTCTAAGTTTTATAAATCTGCCTGGAGAAAAGTTCATGCTATGACAATTTAATAATATTTGAGTTATGAGAATGTTTACACATATTATGTGCATTGTGGTGTCTTCTTTTTAATGCATCAGCATCTATTCTTTTAATAAGAAAATGGGGTCTTTACTGTCATTTTGACTGTAAAATTTGACTCATATATCACATTAGTGATGGTTTGGATTATTTAGCTTGCAGTTTTCTTGAAATTGGTAATCTGAAAAATGAATTTTATTTTCCTTGCCTGTTTTTATTATTATTTAAATCTCGAGTATTGAACTTCCTTTCACTTTATATTTAATTATATTCAAAGCCCTGATTTAACATTCATGTGTGTACATAAAAGTGTGAGGATCTACTGCAGAGTTATAATGGAAAGTCCTTGTCAGGCTCAGAGTAGAATTGGAAGATCGACATCGGAGACGTTCTTGCCAATGTCCTTGCTTATTTCCGTCTCTCTCTTCTCCCTCGTCACAGCTGATTGTAGTTGATCTAATGAAACGTCATGATAGCTAAGCTACTCTCCTGCCAAATATGTTTCAAATTGTTGATTTTCAGGTTTTTTAACCTGCCCAAAATACACAGGATTTCCATCACTACGTATCATCATACACGAATGTTTCAATTTGTTTTGATTATTCGCTTTTAAGTGACGTCAAATTTCAATAAGAATTTTATGTTTTTACTATAAAAAATAACACATTTTATCTTCTTACCCCCCAAACTGAGGCTGTTAAAATAAGAGTGGATTTTTTCTCCCATTTCTTATATTCATACAATTATTTTTAACACTGGGTATAAATGGATATAATGCTCCAGGAATGGTGCAAAATTTTAATAACATAATTGTTCAATTGTTTATCATGTAAGGATATGTACGTTTAATTTCTGGGGTTTATTTTTTACCCAGTTCACTATCTGAGGGTGAACACAATATCAAATCTTCTTTTAACAAAAGAAAAAGAGCGCTTATATGTAGTTTTTTACTCCCTTTGAGTCTGATACTAGAAATTTGACTTGTCTTATATTCAAATGTTTCAATTATGGCGACTATTGACTTGAAAGTAAAGTCACATTTCCCACCAAAAAAATTACTGGATTGTTAAAATAATTTTCAGCAAATTGTCGACTTGTTTAAAATTGCATTATTATTCGAGTTTGATTAATATTGGAGTCTAACTCTAAATAAGAATAAAATACCTATTTCTAAGACGCGACTCATGAGATTAAAATCTCTTCCTCTTTTTAATAAAACTTACCTTTTTTTAAGGTCTACATAGGTAATATAACGTCTTTGTTAGCTCCTAACAAAACATTTTTTATTATTTTGTATGTATGTAGTTCACGTTATATGAGTTTAGTTTTTTTGTAAGAACAGGATCAATAGAGCACATATTCATGCAGTTTGTCCGCGTGATGATATGCAGATGTCAACATAAAATTGGTATATAAAAAAATGGAAATACTTTTTCTATTTTCTATCAATTTTATTGAATAACTCTTATAATCTCCTTTCTAAGATGCTATCTAATCTAAAGAGCTGTAAATTCAAAGCCATTTCGCTTTGTAAAAAACAAAACACACAAAAAATTAATATCGTAACCCTGATAATTTGAAAAGTGTTATGGAAGAGAGCAGTTTAGCTGTTCTGATGCTTCATTTGACTTTTTCAACTTGGAGTTTAGAAATAAGTTGCAATTTGACACATTTTCGTTGAATAAAATATAAAAACGCTTTTAATCATATAAGAGCTTTTTATGTTGTAAAAGTAAAAAATCCGAGTTACATTACTTATCATAAAACCTTTGGAGGCCATTGTTTCGGAATTCTCTGGATAGTGCACCCCTAGACTTTGATTTGAGAGTATCTTTGGTCTAAACTACTATTTTTACAAGTTTCATTGAGATATGAATTCTTTAAATTGGAGGGTATCCATCCTAGTTTGATGTTCTCTCCTCAAGAGGTAAAATAATAATGATTATAATACTTGGGGAAAGTAAAAAAAGCTGCTCATGTTGGCAACAACAGCAGAGCACTGCACACGATAAAATGCTAAGAATTTACATCTCTAGTGATCTTCTTCTTTTTTTTTTTTTTTTTGTACATTGATGGTTATTTCTATTAGGTATATATCTACGATCTGATAATTATTTGTTTGAACTTTCAAACATACATGCGGGTCCAGAAAACATCTTTTTGACTCCTGTGGATTATGTATGAAAGTACATTATATCTTCTACCTGAAATAAAATATACATATTTTAATTTTAGACAAAAGCCAATTTGGACATGTTCTTTGTTTGTGTTTAAGATACAAAGATAATGGCAAATTGCCACTTTACACAACATTTGTCTTATTAATCGGGTTCAAATAACAAGGGATTTAATTTATTCAGCAGTGTTCCTCAAACTTTAAAACAGTGTACCTTTTAAAAATACCCAGATGGGCCCTAAATGTATATATGTGTCATTCATATGTATGTTAATCAGGGCAAACGTCTTTCGAAAGGTATTCCCAGCAGTGTTCGTAATCTAAATAATCCAGGACCTTGAAGCCTCTTGCAATCGGTGTAAGACTTGCTTATGTCCATCTAATATCACGCTCTTAAACCACACATTCCATTTACCACGTATTTGTAAACCAACCATCATCAATCGAAATAGTTAAAATTGGATGATTTATAGTTTTTAAATAAAAGCCACACATCTCCGTCATAGAGTCTTTGAAACAAATCCAAATTTTTGTTTCCAGTCCTTTGTAAGAACGTATTCAAATTCATAAGAATTTGGATAAGTGACGATATTAAACTAGCCAATGACATCAAAAAGTCAAATTTAAAATTTCCCGCCGAACTTATTTCGAAGATGGAGGACTCGCGTTAATGGGCTCCAACATGCAAAATTTTAAGAAGTACTGGTGAAAAGAGAGCCACAGAAATAAGAGTGTTGAGCTTATCTAAAATATACTAAAACGACTGCAATCCAATCAGTACGGTCTTAATAAAATTACTCAGTCCTAGGACAAGTCCTTATCAGTATTTTATGCTGGGGCATGTCCTTTCAGCTGTTCAACATAACCTCTTTCAATAAACAAGAGAGTTGAAGTTTAAACTAGAATGTGTATGGCTAGAAATTATTCATATAGGCTCTAGCTTTTATATATTAAGAATAAATCGAAATCATTCTAAAGGGTAAATGTGACCTTTCCTGGGCTTCAAACCGGTTTTTGGCAGGATGGGGGCTCCATCTTAAAATTGGCCAATTAAAAGTTTTTTAACCTATTAGTGGTGGTTGTTAGATAACATTCATATTTGGAGGATAGACTGTATTTACGTGACTTTGATCTAACGTTTTAACACCTAAGGAAGATCATATCTATAGTCTCGTCATTTGAGCCCATGCAACCATTATCTTGGTGTTAAAAAAATAAATTAGAGTATAAGATGTGTATAAGAGTGCTACAAAGTTTCATTTATTAGAAGATTACTGAACAAGTTTTGCAAAAAAGCATAAGAGCTTGTTTGCAAATGAAAAAGATAACAACCGTTTCTCATAGTACCCAAATATGTAGAGTCTTATCTGACAATCCTGGTTCTCACAAAGTGCCTACTAGGGATGTAGCAAACTCAAAATTTTAATGTCTGGTACGGTTCAGCTCAAAAAAATTCGGATTAATTCGAAACATCTCATATATTACAATCTATCTTAAATGACGTTATCATAGATTTGATCCATTGACGTTCTCGTCAAGGACTAATAAGAATTATATGGAGTGGGCTCACAAAACTTGCAGTAGAGTAACTACACTATGCAAAACGTAATTTTTGTGGGGACGAGAAAAGAAAACTGAAAAAAAAAACAATTTGTGGTATGTTTGAATACTATATTTAGCTATATCTTTTATTCAGTATGTCTTCCTACACACTCAATAACAACCTCGATACGCCAACAAACAGATTAGTAGCTCTTGATGATGAAGGCCGTGTTCATGGAGTACCCCACTGTCAAGATGGCAGCTTGGAGTGACTCCCAATTTGGATGAGAGGTGCAGCATACATTCTTCTCCAAGACACCTTAAACTGCAAAGTCCAAAGTGTGGAGGTCAGGTATTGAGGAAGGCCAATTGTAAGCAGGCCAGAAGTCATCCATAATGCTGCCGCCGAAGTTTTGGTTTTTCCTGCCTACATGGAACTATAATGTACTTCTTGGTGTTGTAGGCAATGGAGATACCAATGGTCTTTACAGACTTCTCGACACTGACATCCGCGCGGAGGAGATAAGACACACATTGTTGTTTTTTTGCTGCTCCAACATTTTAACACTTAGAAACATGGGAGAAAAACAAAACGTGTTTATTTTTGTTTCAGCCTTCGTTTGATTGTGTAATCTAACCTCTTAATTAAAAATAACACCCCCCTTGCAGTATATAATAAATTACGAGTCTATTATAGTGAGATCACGTGGAGTTGTAAGTCTGTAAAATATGTACTCAGGTCGAAGTCCTTACCTCTGTAGTAATATTAATTTGAAACTTCTGTCAATGATGGAGATGGGACGGGACTTGGGATGGAATCCTATATAAGGTCCCATATTAAGAACGGATATGATTCTAGTCATTATTTTTTAATTTTTTGCAAAATAATCATTTTATAAATCCCTAGATGGAACATCATCAAAATATTCCAATTCAATGACCCACATTGATCCCCTTTTGTTCTACAAAATTATTTTCTTTATTAATTTAATATATCTATGTATATTTTTTGAGTTTTAATTAAATATTACGTTACGTCGTAGATAGATTTAATCTGTTTGAGAGAGAGAGAGAAGTTTGATTCTACCTTTCTATGTAAGTTCCTTATTTATGTAGCTATTCATTAAAGGTAGATCAGAAAATCTTTTGTGCTTTAAAAAATTACCAAGGAGTTCAGTTGGGGCTTTTATATTATGTTTCTAAAAAAATGGCTAAAAATAGATATTAATTACTCCTATTCAAAAGTTGAATCCTTATGTCTGGATGATCTTTTGTTGGTCAAATTCATTTTCGTTTTTCTAGAAGTTTACATATAATTAGGCATGATTAAGATCTTGCTCATAAAACAGAAAAAGTTTTTTACGAGGTGGTCAGGATTTTGTTCTACACACTCTGCTTAACAAGGAAAAAAATGAACTGTGTGCAGTGAGTAATTTAATTTCCCTTACTGTGTGTGCAGAGGAGATATAACTCATCATATCCCTTTTTATACCACACAACCTTTATTTCAAAAGGAAACATAAAAAAACTGAGATCATCTGGTATTTAGCCAAATAAGTAATTCATACCAACTGCTATTTACCTTGTAAGTACTTCTGGACTCGATTTTTAAAATGAATTACATATGTATATATAGGTATTTTATTAAAATTTTAAAATTGTTTTATTCGATTCTGTGTTATAAATTATAATATTGAATAATAATATTTCATTAAAAGAGTGGCTATAATTTTTTTTATAGAGTTAATAAAATGAACGTTGTTTGCTTCTATTATTTTGTAAACAGAGTGTCTTGTGCTAAAATAAAACAACTCTCTGATTGATATTTGTACTTTATCAATATTAATAATGTAAAGTGTCTCTGTAGGAATGTATGTATGAAAACGATTCACCGGGTGCACTGTGCTCCATGATTTATGGTATAAACATAATTTTATCTGGTCAATAACAATTTAGCCGTACTAATGAAATATTCCAGGCGTGTTCATATATAGAAAAAGTACAGTTTTTGTTTGTTTTTGTTATTAGTCTCTTATGTATTTCATAATTTATGTAACTGTGAAGATTTGAATTTAATAAAAGGGCGGGAATCTTCAAATGAATTTGTTTTGTTTTTATTAGTGAACGCTCTAAAGACTAAAGTATTCATCAGTCATTATAATATTCTATTATTATTATACATTTTTGAGGACAGTACACATATAATTTGAAATAAGTATTGAGTAGTTACCTGTGAGTGTGCACATGAGACACGGAGAGTAAGACTGATAATTTCTTGTGGAGATATCTGTTATATTGTTAAAAAAATTGTCTTTTATCGTAGGCCTAATTATTACGGGCAATACCGGGTACTACCGCCCGTAAAAAATATAAAGAGGGCTCAGTGGAAAAATTTATCTTCCAGAGCCACATTTCACTTGCACAAGACATAGAGATTTTAAAGATTGGATTATCAGCACCAATTTAAAATTCTAGCAGGACAAAAGGTCAGTTAACATCAATTGAACCTTTTTAACATCCTTAGCTATGGAGTTATTTGTGTTTTAAACATGCGCCCGTCCTGGAAGCACACAAATATGACCGCACAGCGTTCGTATTTGGAGTACATCCCAATAATTTTGTATTTTTTCATAAACATTTTTGTCAGTTGAAACTTGTTCCGGATTTAAAATCCTCACCCTGTTTTATTTTGTAAACAAAAAGTGACAGGGAGTGGCGCTGCTTTGCGGTTAAATAATACAACTTAATGAATTCGATTTAAAATATAGATGTATGTTACTCACAGTGAGAGCGCTGTGAAAATTCTTCTTGGCACGCGCCATTTTTTTAACCAACAAACTACAGACGGTCACTCCATCTTGCGGATAATATTTCAACTTTAGTTTAATCATGCCCTATTGTAATGTAAATTGTGTTCCTGACACTATTTTATACTCGAAAAGTAAGGTCTGTCCAACAAGGGGGGAAAGTATAATCACTCACCTTTTGAGAATTTACAATTATCATTTTTGCAGCCAATACCGGCCGTGTTGCAAATCTTACGGGTCTCCCCTACTTTTTGCACATCTCATTATTGGATTTCCGCGCTTCAAAAAGATCAATTGCGTCAGTGTCTTATTTTCTACGGTCATGACTTAAAACAAAACACAAACAAAACATTATTTTATCTAATTAAAATATTTGTAAAGCTTCTTGATTTTAAACAATGGTAGAGGAGGGTTCGCTCTAACAATGGAGAAGAGTTAATCACGGAGGATTTTGTACATACATTTTCTGTAGGGCTATACATCTATTTTATACTTAGACGCATAAGAAAATGATATAGTGATTACAATTTTTGAAACTCTCTCCCTGTTGTCAACCATTAATTAATAATAATTGCATTTATTTATGACACTTTAATTGTCACTAATACTTGTAGGAGTTTTACAGGCTAGTTGTTTGAGCCTATGCACACCCTTATCCCTCTATACATGGTGATACTATAGGGATAGCAGTGTACTGATTAGTGTCGAAACTCGGTCCGAGACCGTACAAACTTATCAGTACATTCCTAGTTTGTTTTGTCAGTTATAGAAACTGGTCCTCACTGAATTTTATGGTAACTATAACAGCTTAAATGACGTAATTATTAACTATGTCTTTTCAGCTTTATTTTTTGTTTTGTTTTTTCAACTAATAAAAATGTTTTTTGGATAACTATTTAAAAAGTTATAACGAAATCAAAAAAACAAAAACAAATTGACACACAAATTTCAATACATTTAATTAGTATCCCATTCTCATCAACACTCTCCACGATTTGATATTGATCTCTTGATCATCTTCTTCACCCCCCTTGAGGTATTGCCTTTTTAATAGTCCTTGCCGCATACATGACTGACTGTATTTTTGGTGTAATGCTTTTATTTTGAATTTTTCTAAATGATTTGAAGCCTTAATTGCTTCGTAGTTCTGCATTTTTTTGTTCCATCTCCTCTACTCTGTTAATTAATACTTACATGGACGGACATAGGAAGAAGAGATGTTCTGAATTTTCAATCGTCATGTGCAGTATTTGCTAACTACGGAGTTAAGAAAATAAAAAGATAGCCAGGGCCGTAAGACTAAAGAAAGACTAATTAATCCGTTTTTACTGTTGAATGGTAAAAACGGAACGACGTAGCTCAATGGACAACGTACTTGATATACATTATTCTCTTGAATTGAATGTGCGTAAGTTTTGACTGAATTTTTCTTGGGCCCCATCTATACCAAATTTTTAATTCAGGCTGAACTTCTTTTCTTGGCGAAATTAGTTTGATCTAAATGATCCATTATTTTCAGACCAAAACCTAATACAGATACTGTTGCATGTACAACTGTACTGATTTGATATTAGAACCAGTTAGCGCCTGTTAGTTTAAAAATATTTCCTTGGCTACGTCAAAAATTTTCTTCCGCAAGATGTCCCTTTAATGATACCAAAGATGACTCTATTTTACCTAGTGGCGTATGCAATATTTTTTTCTACCTCGAATAAAACTCGTTAATTCAATAGAACATGAGTAAACTCAAAAAAAATATATTATCCGCAAGGTGGCGTGACTTTTTTTGTATCCTTGACTAATATAAATATATATTGCTTGAGGGCGCTGGTGTCTGTTCTATGTGATTATGATAATCATCATTTAGGGAGTTGTATTGTTTTGTCGGAATACGACACCTCTCTCTGTCTCTTTGTTCAGGAACTAATATTAGTAGACAACGCTTTTGCCCAATCAAAAAGTGAACTTATGAAAACTGTACAGATAGTAATAGAGTTATACTCATGGTATCCAATTGGTTCATAGCTTTAAGCCCTTCTCCAAAAAATGTCCATAAAAAAACATTAATTAAAATTGTATTTTATAACAAAGTCTTGTAATTTGGGTGGAAGTCCTTCCTCTTCCCTAAACAAAAATCTACCAATGCTCCTGGAAGTGAATGTGAATTGCCCTTTTTACTAATATTTTATTTTTTTAGAAAAATCAAAAATTCTTTAATCAAAGCAAGGATTTTTGTGAGGCTCTTAATTTTGTAAAAGAAAATTTATAATTCATTTAATGTTTGTTCTTTACATATGAAAACCTATAATGATAATGAAGACATATTTTTTTCTCACAATGCAATTGGGAAGTAGAAATTACATATTTTAGACCTCAGGATGTTTATCCTGTTATTATGTATTTTTTGAAATATTTTTTATACAATCGATCCTTATCAGCAACGTCACAGATAATGATAATACAAGAAGAGCTACTCAATAAGGTAGTGATAGATCTTGGGTATTTAACAAACCCCCTAAACTATGTTTGGATTCGATATCATTGAGAATAACAGAGTTGGACAAGGACGATATGTTTGGATACGGATACAAAAAATTAGAGACGAGTAATAAAAGACAACCTCAAGTCTTATCCTAGTCCATTTGTTGATTTTTGACAGTATTTATTTTGATCACAAACCGAAAAATTTGCGCAAAAAAAATAATTTTTTATTGATAAAGTAAGTGATCTGGATCAAAATTTAGTAACTAAAATCTGTCAATACATATGAGACAACTGTAAGTCAGCCCCTAATCCTTTTGTTGATCTTTAAAAGTAGTCATTTTGACTGCAAACAGAAAAATTTACAATGGTCGGTTCTGGTACCACGAACTCAAAAATCTACTATGTTCGTTTCTCACAACGCGAATCGAAACATTATGCAAATGATTCGAATATTCTTTTTTAAAGATTAGAACCTAGCAGATCTAAATTTAGAATCCGAAATCCATCATTAGGATTTGCAAATTACGAAAAGAACCGAAGCTACTCGGATCTAAAATCAAGACCTGACTGAAATCCATCACTATAACAAATAAATATATTTTATTTTTTTACAATCGATCCTTATCATCGACTTCACTGATACTAATAACAGAAAGGGAGTGACTCAACATGGGTATATATTTTGAGGAATGTTAAAAAAGATATTATTAATGGTGATGCGTGAGGATTTCGGCAGGTGTTTCAGTCATTATTAAAGACAGGGTTATCTTTATTTACTTACCTATCTATAAATTGGGTTTATTGTTTTAACCTATTTTGAGTTAGACAAATATATTATTATATTTGATCAGTTTATATTTGACACATTCAGTCATATATCCTATATAACTATATACACAATCCGTCAGGCACTTTTTAACCATTGAAAAAACGATGTGAACATGGTGTGTCTGTAGTTAGTTGATTGAATAGTATTAGATTTGAAACAATTTAATCCGTGAAATGTTAAGCAAGGGAAGTGTATTTCAAGGGATATTGGCACATCAAAATCAAAGTGTTCTCAGAGTTGGGCAAGTTAATGCAGCTTAACTCAACTTAGATAAGTTCACAACTTGAGTTAATTAACTTTTACATTCAGTAATTAATTATTGAAACAGTGTTATTTTAATTAAAATAGTTAATTTTTTTTTATCAAAATTAACTTTTAACTTTGTAATTAATTTTTCAAACTTAACTTATCTTAACTTTAACTTAAATTGATTAAGTTAATTAGTTAATTTTTTTTTTTTTATTCTCAGTTGAAATACTACAAAAACTTTCTTGAAATAACCATTAGTTCTCCGATAATTGAGTTAACCACTGTGTCGACACTCTTTGTTTCATCAAACTTTGGAACTGGGTCATTCCACACCAAATCGTTTTTACATTATCTCCGATATTTTTATAATATTACATATAGTTGAAAGTTACATAAAAACTTAAAAATCTAAACTTTAGGTTTATTTTACCTCGTTTTAATTTGTTAATTTTTCTTGCATTGCCTTTTCGCTTAGAATAGTTTGAATCTGTTTTTTTTTTTTATATCGTTCAGTTGCAAGTAGAGAAAAACCGAGTGAAAGAGACCGACAGAATAATTTTTATTATAAGGCATTGATAAATCTCTCAATGGACTAACTTAAATAGTTATTTTTTTTTTTAATATTTAATTTAATTTTAACTGAACAAAGGTTGGGTAAGTTAATTTAACTTAAAGTACTCTAAACTTAACTAGTTACAAATTTATAATCGAAATTAACTTTTGCTTATTATTTATTAAAAAATAAAATAATAATTTACTTTAACTTAACTAGTTAAAAAGATAGGTTAATTTGCCCATCACTGGGTATTCTACACGTCTATTAGGGACATTACGATTAGTTTTGTGCCGTTCTTTACTTAGAAGCGCGGTCCAGTCCAATCCTGTCCCACTTGTTGGTTCTTAAAGAAGGTAAAATCGATTCGTGGTGACAATTTGAGGGTGTTTTTCCTTTCTTTAATTATTCCTTTAAATAAAAGTCAAATCTAAAACATGATATTATTGATTTATTATTACATGATTTATAAATATGATCAAAAAAAAGTTTAAATGACTATTTTTACCAGAGATATGTCGAATGTTGTGCAATGTTAAAACGAGCGTCAATAGCGATTGCATTCCTGTACATTTAAATCGTTTTCGTATGTGTAAAATACCAACAAAATCTAGAAAAATGGTATCCTGAGAGAGAAACCTTAGTATTTACGTACGTCATATAAGTAAACCATTGAAGCATAAAATTACATTTGAATGGATGAGGAACTTGATACCAATCCATCACTTCATTACAAATTACAACGACAAAACACATTACTTACATGGCTATTCATAAAACCACAATTTCATGTATAAATCTTTGTTTTTCATGTTTCAGGGATAATTCTTTACTCTACATAATGGATCATGAACTAAAAGACAAAGAAAATGTCCTCTTTACTTTGTGTAGAACCATTAAATGTAGCCAAAATATTATATATATATATGTATTTTGGAGGAAATATAGAAATTGTATCATGTGATAATGCAGGTTTCCTCCTTCGGTGTGTCAAGATATGAATATATCTATTACCTATACTGAGTATACAGGGTGCAGAAGCAAATTTTTCAAGTCTGTATAAGCAAAACTTTTGGGTGATTTAATAAAAGTACATTTGTAAACATTAATGGCAAATCACAGAGACTGCATCTTATTCGATATGCCCTCCATTAGAAGCAGTTACAGCCTCAATACCGTGTCTGAATCTGGTACAGGCTTTGACACTTTTTTCTCAGAGTTGTTGACCTAGATATTGGAGACGGTGGACTTTGGGTAATCAATTTTTCGGTGTGGGGTTGTATTTGTGATGCCATTGATGCCGCTCCACCAAAAGTAATCTACAGGGTTCAAGTAAGGGATGACAGAGACCACATTTCGTTGTTGGGTTACATTTGTGATACCCCCCTCGATGGAGCCCCACAAAAAGTAATCAAGGGAGTTCTAGTTGGTGCATGAGAGAATCATCATGTCCTTGGGTCAAAAATCAGTAAAGTTTCCTTGAGCTCTGGACGCCCCTTTTCCAACATTCTTGGCATGTCAGATATTGTGGAAGGTCTTCACATTCACTTTGACGATGGCAAGGATATCGTTTTTGGCTATAAAAATGTGCATCAAGCAAGTCAAATACACGACGGTTTTTTTGCCTCCTGTTCACTGATTTGATGACTGATTCTAAACAAAAACTAAATTCAACAAAGGTTATATATGATACAATCACATGGTCAAAAAAATCAAGCAAAATCTTACTGAAAAAATGCGATTAAATCAACCGGAAAAATTTTCTCCTGCACCCTGTGTACCAAAAACATTGATGGATGATGTTGATATTCTATATTATTGAAAATAACATCCTCTATCATGTATCTACACATACATTCCCTCTGGAAGGAACCCACCACTTGAAATAAAGAACATGGAACACACAACAGAAAGCGAAAACACCACACATGCACAACAGGAAATATTATAATCACATTTAGAGTGGAGTTATAGTATGGAATACCAAATATGTAATTTACGTTTCTAGGACACTTTACCCAAAAAAAATATTCAATATATTTCATAAGAATGATAATAGTCAAATTCAAAATGGGAACGGCCCAATTCAAAAAGGAAATAGTCTCATTCAAAATAGGAACAGTACAATTGAAAATGACAAAGTCAAATTTAAAAAGGGGAATAGTCCATTTCAAAATACAAAAAAATAACATACCTAAGGGCAATTTGTGTAAAAGAAAATAGAGCTGTAAATCCTAAGCATCTTTTAGTGTAAGAATTAAATACGGGTGTCCATTACGAAACCAAAGGACAGCAGATACTAAATAAACAATATTCAATATATTTGATGTAGAGTCAGGCTCTAATACCAATTTGTGGTTGTTTTTTATGGGTTTTTAGCTGCCAAACGGAAGAGTGAATATTCTTTTTGTAAGCTGTTGTCATTATTATTGAATTCCTTAGGAGTGACTTCCTTTCCTACTACATTCAATTACATTCAAAACCGGGTTGAATATTGATCTGTTTTCATAAAGGCAGAGAGTAATCCTTAGGATTTATTGCGTAGTTTTATTTGTTAGTCCTTGAAGGACTCAAATTGAGTATCCACATTGAAGCCATTCTTGTACCCTTTTTTATTTCCTTCTCCCCCTCTTCCCTTGCCACAGTTGCTTTCAGCTAATCTAGCTGGAATAATGTAAGTGCCCTTCATCGTCTAGAGCTGTCAATCTGTTTGTTGTCATCTGTGTAGGCTGGTATTGCTTGTAAAGGATGACATATGGAATCTAAAACATGGCTAAATATAGTATTTAAAGAATTCACAAATTTGTGAAAAGTTGTTCTTTTCTTGAATCACGTTTTTGTAGTTCAGTCATTCTACTGCAAGTTTTGAGTCCCCACTTTGTATAAAAAAAATTCTCAAGCTCTGCTTCATAACAATTTCCCGGAAAAAGAGAAACTGTCCCATGTTGAAACTGTCTCCCCTATATACACATATGTTTTGTGTCTTTAGTCTATATGTATATTATGATAATGAACTTTGTCTGTTTGTCAACACCAAATCCACTCCATGCTGCAATGATGGATACTCCCACTATGATCAAAATAAATCATTTCTACATAATAATATGTAATAGTGCTTTAATGCAAGGAGAGTTATTTTTTATGCATACCTATGTACTTGAGCTCAATTATGTGTAAGAGATAAAAAAGTTGGAACAGCAACAACAATGATGTACCTTTATAGTTTACATAGGTAAATAGGGGCAATTAGAAAAGTAATTATACATTTACCTATGTATACCTTGAGAGAGGGGGGAGGGAGGAAGATTAAAATATAAAGTCGTCTCCACCCAACCCACTTACTCATTCTTTAAAGCATCGTTGACCCCTTTTAACCTCTCTACCCTCTCCATACAAATGACAAACTCAAATTGAATAATAATCCTCTCTCCTTCAAGTACAAATTAATGGAATTTGAACAACATTAATAAATAATGTGTGTAAAGAGTACTCATTATTGACTCATGAGGTGGAGAGAGGCTGTGAGTCGCGTCGAATGAATGAATGATAACAAATAGATATTATTTGAAGAAAGGGTCGTCCCATAAATCCATGAACAAATATGTATTTAATAGTGTGGTAGTATGCTCTGGCTATCCCATATAGTTTGTGGAACTAATGATTCATGTTCGGCATGAGACGGTTACGTCTGTACAGCAAAAATAGATCAATTCTCTTGAACTATTTCTACAAATCACTGATGTACGGTGGGTTTGACTGCTCCACTCAGCATTCTCAAGAGTGGTGAAAGAGAAAGATGCTACGTACTTGAGCAGCTGACAAGGGTTAAAATATGTTTTAACACACAGGTAGTCCTACTGGTTTATTCTCCATAGATAATGGAAAACAGCCTTTTTTATATAAAAATGAGCTATTTGTAACTTCATTGATTTTACGTTGGGTTTGACTGATCCATTCAGCATCATTTTTATAGATGTTTAGACCCAATATTCTGAGGAATTAATTTGTGGGGTCCATGAAGAAAGAACACATTAGAGGAAACAAGCTATGCGTAAAACATCTTGAGCCGTTCTCTCATATGTGGGGTTATAAATCGTAATATTTTTCCTTATTTAAAAGAAAGAAACTGAAAATGAATGTGTTGCCCCTGACAATTTGAATAATGTTTTTGAAGAAAAACAGCTTAGCTATCATGACATTTTATTAGATCAAGCAAGCAGAAGGAAGAAGAAAGAAGAAGGAAATAAACACAGGGGCCCCACTCCTTGTATAGAAATGACTTATAGGGGTAAATTGCTCGGATGTTGAGGCTCAATTAAACTCCAAGTCAAACAAGGATTTACACTTATAATTCACCAACACATCCGTATTGTCACTATTCGTCTTTGACGACCAATGATTACTTTATAAGTATTGTTCTCTCTTCAAGGATCAAAAAAGAATAACTACAGCTTTGTAAAATAAAATACAAAGGGGCACTCCCTTCTGCATTATCATATTTTTGGCATCTCTACATATTCGCATCATTTTTTAACACCCCAGATATCGTTTTTTATGATACTTCAAATGACGTCACTTTATCATTTTTCCTTCATGCAACTTTTTCTTTACTTTGAAGAATTCACTCTGAAAATCCACTTAAAAACGTAGCTTCATGGAGGTTACCTTGTTAGTTATAGAATTATATTAATGTACACTCGACGCCCCTAGTGAACATAAAAGGATTTGTCTAGCCTACTATTCATAGACAACTATTGATCACGTGATCTTTGTTTCGCCAATTGACTTAGAGGAAAGGTAGTACCTACTTATAGCTCATCTAATAAAACGTCATGATAACTAAGCTGATCTCCTCCAACAAATGATTCAAATTGTCTATATTACCATGTTAATTTTCGGTTATCTTTTTTTAACATGTCGTAAATGCTTCCAGTTAGCATCACGAGGCAGCATGGAACGAAAGGTCGTTCCATAATTTAATTATTTTTTTCCTTTAATTAGTTGCAATGATTCAGTATAAGTTAACATTATAGTATAAGAGTTACTTCATCTGACCAATGAATTGTCTTTGAAGTCCATATAATTAGCAAATTTCCTTCTCTAGGAATGACCGGGGCGCTAACCTATGCATATTGAGTTCATGGGAATAATTTATCCCGAGCGCATTGTTGCACATTGAGCTACATAGTTCCATTAAAATCAATTAACAATAAGACCAAATCGAATTAAATTTCGATATCAGATGGAGTCTCAATACTAGTTAGTATACATGAAGATTCTATTACAATAATTAAAAACACATTTCTTTGAGGATGCGGTTTTTTTAGTAAAGTGGACTCAAGTACGTATTTATCGTCATTTATGACTAAATTTCATCCCCGTAGTTCTTACAATAATGAGCTGTTACAAAGCACTTATTATCATTACTCTTGAAATGGAATTTATGGTGTATGTGTGTGTGTGTGTTTGTTTGTTTGTTTATGCGTAGCAATCCACATAGGTTCAAGAGAGAACCAGTTGGAATGAACGGGGAAGGAAGAGAGTGTCTTATTTACTTACTTACTATGGACATATTATACTCTTTTGTCTAAGTGCTTGGTTTTAATCTCAAATTTATACAATTTATGCATATTTCAAGCCTTGGCACAATAATTATTATATGTGAGTTAGATATTTAAATATATATATATATGTTGAGTACAAGCTGTAAATTGTACAAGTTGAATCCAACTTAATGAAATGAATAATTTTAAATGAAGGATTTACATTACCTGGAATGAGAATAATGCAATTATTCTCCATACATTAATTATATCATTTTTGACTTTTTTAATATAAATTACACAAATATTATGTGGCACATTATAAGGCTCAAATACACACTTTTATATTAGTTATAAGTAAATTTTAACCATATACTTTTAATAGCTCAAGCTGAAATTATGTATAGTTGGTAATGAGACGCGTGAGCGTTGTTTCCTTACATTCATTTGTAAAGAAAGCAACAGAGAGTGGTGCCGTCTTGCGGAAAAATAACAACATTCAATTAATGATAATATTTTATAAATAAAAAAATATGTGTAGGTTACTAAAAAAAATGTATAATTCCTACAATATCATATTTTTTTCATGGATGTTGAAGATAACGATGGATTTTACGTCCGACTTTGACGTTTTCTTGAGATATGGGACGAAATAGGAGCAGTCATTTAAGTTTTGTGATTATGATAACCCTATGAATAATTGGATGAATAATTCCTGACTCAGCCTGTTGTAAAGGACTTTTTTTCGTACTTTGTATTGCTAAATACAAACTCATCCAGTCAGATCACGCATAAAATATGTTTGTAGCAAAGAAAAATAAACAGCTGACAAGGAAATATGTATTTACTGTCTGTGATTTTTATGTTAGTGGGAGGAATACTCATAGCTCTCAAGTCCCATAAAAAGTATGACTCTCAGAAGATTTTATTTATTTTTCCCCATTTTTTTTTTTTTTTAATTTAAAAACTAAATAAATAATAAAAAAAGAAAATTGGTAAATTATGATATTGTCTGATTTCCCACTGAGTGAGCCCAGGGATGGACATATAAGGCAACATCCCCTCCCTGTGTAATTGAAAATCAATAAATTCAAGGTGTATTTAATTTAAAAATCAATAGTAATTGAAATTTCCATAAAATAATTATTATTATAAAAAATTACTCTTTCATATATAGATAGATATATTGCGTTTTCACTGACGTCAGACATGGCGCCATGAACCATTTGCGACGCTCTGTTTGGAAATTTGAGTTCATATTTCTATTGGATAAAATAAACAAATTTCCTTCTCAAAAAATTAGGTTAAACTCAATCATATATTTAATATTGGGAGATTACTATTGAATACTATTTCGTGCCAAAAACAAAACCAGTAATATTTGAATTAAATAATATGAATACTGAAAATCCCTATGATATTAATAAGTTTTTTTAGTATTAATGTGATTTCGTATCGAAAAGGGATGAAAAAAGCTGGATATTTAGAGAAAATTATTCTTTAGACTGTAATTATTAATTTATTGTCTACCATATGAAAATCAGTTTGTATAACAATGTTATAACATATTTTAAATGCATATTAGGGTCTTATATATTATAAAAATAGGCATTAGAGTAGTGATTCCCTAGGGAACTCCAGGGTGCATCGTCTAGGACTACACAAAGATTATCAAGATCATAAAATAAAATAAAAAGTCATCATTGAATGTTGTTTATTCTAAAAAGAAGTCATGAAAACATGTGCCAAAAAATCCTTGGCTCAATCATTCGGGTAAAATGTATGGCTCCTCCTCTGCATAAGGATGAGAATCACTGCTTTAAAGGACATACTTCATTTACATTATCAGTCCCATTTTGACATCTAATGCAGTAATGCACCATTTTTCTTAGTCGAAATAAAAACGGATTTGATTCCATTAAAACTTCCAAAGATGGCCGACACCAACAATTCTTACGTTCCACATGAATATCCACTGTTATATGACACGGTATTATTTGACTAATACAAAAATACACATTGTATTTTGGGTTCTATGATACCTTAAATGTTAAATTTTTTAGTAAAAAGCAAAAATTCCTTAATTTGAGAGGTTTTTTTTGGGTTTTCCCCATAAGTTAGCAAAGTAAACAATTGCCCCAATACTACAATAAAATTAACAGCGAGACATATTATCATAAAAAATGAATTAAATGGGTATTTTTGTCGTCTTTTAAATGTTCTTTTTATATACTATATTATTTATTCAATATCAATAGGTCATTTAGGTTATTTTTTTTCTTATCATTCCGTATATATCAATAATAATGGTGTTATTAAATAAATAAAAAATATTTTTATTTGACTAAAAGTCGGCGGAATTGAATGGGGATTCTAATCTGACGATATATAAGGACAACTTATTAACATTTTTGTAGTTGTACAAATAATTATTATATTTTGAAAATATTATCATAGATATCAAAGGAATTCCGGGAGGTAAGATTATGTCTTTGTCGTTTTTGTATTTTTCTTTTTCTAAGGAGGAAAGGATTTTTCTTCGAGGAAATGGGAAAATGACAATAAATCGTTTCTTACAAAAAAAAAAACACAAAGAAAATACCATTTGGTTATTACACATCATGAATAAATGTTTGTTTCACAAAAAAAAATATTATATCCTCATTACGCCCATGTCAAAGGAATGTAGTTTTCATGAATAATACAACTGTTTTTGTTGATGAAGTCATGAAAATTTAGATTGTGATGCTAAATTCGGCGCTAGGTACTTTAACCATGAACTATTTCGCTTGAAGGACATTTTTCCTAAATATAAAAAGAGATTTATAAGTTGTTATTTTATATTTTTTGTTGAAATTAATGTAATGTGTATTACTATAAAATGTATTAAATAGTTGTTTTCTGTTGGGATAATGAATGAACTATGCCAAAAAATTTCTCTGTATATACTAACAAAATCTCACATGTAATGAATTCGAAAAACAGACAAAATAGGTTAAAAAAATTATGATAAGCAAGAAAGTTAATGATTCGAATAGAAGAAGTACTAATCACTACTCCGATCATTTTGACATGATTGGTTATTCATAGCAGCAAAGTCTCTCGGATTGATTAACAAGCATTAAAAGAGGCAAGAGTATATTCCCATTATTATACCATCAGAAAAACAAATATTTAATGCATTTTATAGTAATAAATATTGCATATTTTGAGTTAAAAATTCAAAGAAAACATCAATTTCAACCAAAAATAAACAATAACGACGTATAAATCTAACTCATATATAAAAAGGCGAAATATCCTTGAGGCAAAATTGCTATGAGGTAAAATAGTTTATGACAAAAGTACAGAGCACCGTTGTTAAATTCAAGTCCAAATGGTCGAGTTTTTGTGTTCTTTGTCGAGTTGACTTGTTCGTGTAATGACAAATATCAATTTTCGAGATGAGCTGTATTTGAGATTAAATTTTACTTATATATTCAAAATAGTTAATAACTAAAATAGTTTAAGGGTCTTTGGAATCAATAAGAGAACCCAAAAAATGAATTGAATCTACCCATGACTAGTGTTTTATTTAGGACTGAAAACTGATGTCCTTTCCACTTCAGTTTCGATCCGGTCCAGTTCAGTCCTGCATATCAGTCATAGAAACTGATAAAGTTCCCTCCTCGATGACGTCACGGAACTTTATTTCTTCCTTGTCTAATATTTCTAATCGGTTCTAGTAATGACAATCCTAAAGATTAGTCCCAAAGACCGATAGGACTGGCCTGAGACTCAGCTGAATTGGACTGAATAAATAAGTACTGAAAAAACACTACCCATTACTCAGTTTAAGACAGGTCGCTCAAAGTCTGGAGCGTTCCATTATGGGGGCCAGAAATAACAAGGACTTACACTTTTAATTCCTCAGCGTTACTCTTCGTCATTTACGAGAACTCACACTCGTGGTTACAGATTCATACTTAGATATTATCTCCTCCGGAATGATGTCAGCTTTAGAAAATAAAAAAATATGTTAATGTTGCCAATAACTACAAAACTAAAATGCTTAGTATTTACACTATACACAAAAGATGTAACATAACATTTATAATAATTGCTATCAACTGATGCATTATTATATGAATAAAACCTTTATTGAGTTGTTTTTTACAACTTTAATCATTTATGTCTTGAAGAGAGTAGATAATTCCTAAGGAGCTAGTAACGATCATTTTGTATTTAGTAGGTACTTATATATTAAAGGAGATTTCAGATACAGTTAAGTATGGCGATTTAAGGGATTGTCCATATCATCTACATTCATGTTTAAGAAATTTATTCAACACGTTCATCATATAAAACCCTACTCACATACCTAATACATATGCAATAATGAATATTTAAGTGAGGAACTACTTAGGTTTCTCCCTCGTTTTCCACTTACAGCAAAAAGAGTTACATAATATTAAATTGGGAGCATTTATTTATTATTTTATCCTCGTTAATTATATTAAAAGATTTCACTACGCATCCAAACGACAACTGAAGTAAAAACAATCAAGTTTAGTCTGTATCCCAAGTCTGTGAGTATAAAAATGTTGGAGCAACAACAAAAAAAGGCCTAGAAGACTCCAAAGATCGTTGGCATCCTCATACAGACTCCCAACTACATCAAGAACTTCAGGGGCAACAATATGGCTGACTTCTGGCCTCCCTCAAAGTGTCCCTCCTCCAGCCCTGACCTCAATCCTATGTACTTTGCAGTTTGGGATGTCTTAAAGAATAATGTCTGGCGTACCTCTCATCCAAATTTGTATTCGCTCCGAGCTGTCACCATAACAGCGTGGTGCGCCATAGGCACAGCTTTCATCGTCAGTAGCTGCCAATCTGTTCACCGGCGTGTGTAGCCAGTTATTGCTTGTGAAGGAGGAAATATTGTATAAAAAAACTTAGTGAATATATACTATTAAATATATATTACAAATTGGTTTTTAGCTGTTTTTTCTTGAATTCATATCAATCACGATTTTTATAATTTATTCACGCTACTCCCAAGTTTTGGGCCTCCCCTCTGTAGATTTTAGTGATTCGAAAGTAGACTTTTAACCTGTATAATACGTTGTGTATTTCATACTTATAATACACCCAGCTCCTCCAAAATAAATATATTTCAGTGACGTCATCAAGTAATAAACTTAGTAGTTATTAGAACTGAACCAGGCCGGATTGATACTGAACTGAATGGGTTTGCAGTCTTCAGTCCGACATAAGGACCGATATATCACTAATTTTAATTTTAAGAAATACTTAAATTTCTTAATATTTATTATTTACACACGTGATCCTCTTATTTACCGGGATCCTGCACAATGACAGAGTCCAAATAAATGAGAAAATCTAGTATATACTAACAACTTTGTATAGTGTTGAAGATACACACGCATGATTCCAGATAAACTCAAAATGCGAGTTGAGAACGTGGAAACCGAAAATATCAAAGACTCTAATTATACGCTTGTACGTATTAATCTGGAATAATAATCCTTTTAAGATCACATATTTATTACATTAACATTTAAATATGGAGCTCACAAAATTGCAAGAAACGATTGCTGAGATAGTATTATGAATCTATGACTTTTGGACTCCATAAAACTCCCACGATCCTCGAACTCTTGACCTAGAATACATTATTTTTATAACAATATAATACAATATCTAAAGATATCACTTTCAAGTTATTTTGTAATTATAAATTTGCAGTCTTTATATGGATATCCAATTCGCAAATGTTGAAGATCATGTAATCCAATACTCTTTCAACTACAGATTTGTAAGGTCAGTTATTGTAAGTTATATATGGAGCACTTTTTTGACAAATTAAAATATAATTGGATTTTATGGAGTGAAATATGCTATAGAAAAATCTGCAATCTTTTTTAGTATATTCTAACATGCCTACATGTAGGAATTTGTACGTTTATAGCTAGTAATGATTTATAACCAAAAAATATGTTAATAAAGATAGAAGGTTGCGTGAGCGGTAGATTTCCCGCAAATATACTACAATTATTGTAATTCATCAATTGATCTGTTCCATCTAAGAATCCGTTGATAATGTTCCCAACTGCAGATTGGCGACAATAAAAAAAAAACACTCTTTATTTCATAAATTGGACCCCTGACACGCCGGATTGTGTAACATAACCTTGGGACTTAGGGAAAGGTTCGAAATTACTTTCGACATTATAAAGAACACTATATAGAATTGTTTATTTACCAGGTCAACAGATATACTCGGGGCCGTAAGGCAAATTAAAAACCACTGCCACCGCTTTAGGAAATATAATGAACCTAGATGAGTCATTGCATTATATTATAATTGCAGGCAATTTTCCGATGACAATGTTCGGTAGGGCAATGTTTCTGAGAGTAATTTTCGTAGAACCATACGATTGCAATAAATAACACACTCTTCTTAAATGATTTTTGAGCATTTAATGACACCTATATCCTCAGAGGCAACTCTTTTTATGAATAAGAACTTCTAATTTGTCACCCAAAGTTGAAAAATTTGTGAACTGTTAATGTTGACCTTCATTATGTCCACTCTTTCACTCGATTTTTTTTTAATTACACCAGAAATTGAAGAACAGTATTCGAGTCCCATTCCTCATAATCTGAGTACATAAAGTCAGAGTACTCAATGTACTAGGCCTCACTCGATTCTAAGGTAGGATCGAATACAACAGCTCTCCCAAATAGACATATGTAGTAGCAGTGCTAGAGGGGGCATTTGCCTCTGGACCCGCGTACTTTATATACTTTTTTAAACTTAGAAACACAAGTGGAAGTAGTCAGTATTACTCGGAGTTATTAGGCGTCGGTGAACAGAAAAATCTTGATTTGATATAGGTAGAAGAAATCTCCCACCAAATCAGGAGTGTTATTCTCCATTTATCATATGCACACTCACGCGTAGTTACTCAATACTGTGAGATTCTCTCCTCAAAAAAGAAAGAGTTGTGATAACAGCTGGAGATAAAGAAAACTCAAAAATAACATGGTAATCCCGACAATTTGATGAATGTCATGGAGGAAACCAGCTTATCTATTATGACTTCTCATTAAATGAGCTGTAAGCAGTTATTATATGAAGGCTTAATAGACATAAACCCCACTCCGTATCGAGCAAAGATATAGACAAGAATTACAGAGATATGAGTCTTCAATTATATCCTGAGTCCAACAAGGACTTACACTTGGAACTCAACAAAAAATCCTCAGTATTACTCTTCATCTTTGATGCAGTAGTGCTTGCTTTATTCTTACATGTTTTCTCTTTCGAAAATTAATGATAGCAGCTCTGTCAAAATAACAAAACACCCACTCGTTCAATGTCATATTTTTTACAACAAAATTCATCATCCTTGCTCATTAAGTTCAACATCTCAAATCCAATTATCTATTATAACAAAAAAAAAATCAAACAAATGCACAAACATATTTTCCTAAATGAAGTTGATAAATGATGCTATTAAGAGCCGACGACACGCCTCCTCAGCCACATCCAAATGTGTTGCTGGCTGCTAACACCAAACACCCTCTAGTAATTACTTTGTGCAATTCAGTGTGTACACCACCATTTATTTTCTTCTTGGTACTTGTAGCATCATCCATTAGCGTCAAAGCTATTTGATTTTAGATGGTCTTTATTTACTTTCTTTTGAAAAGATGGATATTATTTGGCATTGCAGTAGTTGTTTTTTTACTTTTTTTGCAATCGTGAGATTATATATCTTCTCCCCCTCTCCATCTTTTCCTTAATTAAAATAAATTAATCTTGTCTGCCATATGAAGAAAACGTTGACTGTTGACGTGTATTAATTATAGTCAGTCAAGAAGGATCGTCTATGTATATTAGGGTGTTCCGTTATCTAAATAATATTTATCTCCACTTGCACAGATAAAAAAACTGCCTTTGGAAAAGTATAATGCATTTCAGGTCATTTACGGTGTTGAAAAGGCCATTTTAATTCCGGAAAGTTTGGTACTTTTGTGTCAAAATTAACAACTTTTAAACATCTTGTACCAATGTCCCATATTATTGGCGTAGTAAACAAATATCTACTATTTCTCCAATGTGAGTCTTGCGTTGTATAAGTGGTATCCGTTTACACTAGATGGTGTTAGAAAGATAATCGTTTGTAATCAAAAAGCTTATTTGGTAGTTTTGTGATTTTCTGACTGTGTATTGTTTGAGTGGGCGTCAAAAATGGACACTTGTAAAAATAAAAGTATTCATATTTGACAGTTTTTCTTTTATAAAGGCAAAAACGCAAGCAGGCTAAAAAAGTGAATAGTGTTTATTCTCCTAATACTGTAATAGTCAATCACGTGGTATTTTGGTTTCGGGGAGTTCGTTGCGATAATTTTTATCTAAAAGATGCACCGCGCTCTGGAAGGGCAATTGTTGAAAATGTGGATAAAATAATTGAAATCGTCGAGTCGGACCGTTATGTAAGCACTGTTTTGATTACCAAAGAAATGAACATTCATGGAGAAAAATAAATATTTGGGAAAAAATACTCTAAGAATAATGGATTTATTTTTTTACATTTTTTAATATTCGGTTTATCAGCGAAAAATATTATTCACTTTGTTATAAATCCTTTAATAAATAAAAGAAATATTGAAAAAGAATGACTTATGTTTTTGTTTTGGTTTACTCTTCCCACCAAATTAACCGATTTCTGACAAGATTTAGCCCAATTTGGCAGCATCAAGGCGATTATTTTATACTTTGTGGTTAGATTTAATAAGAATGCCGTCTCAATAGTGGTCAAGGCAGCTTGGTGGAAGTTCAAAAGGTTTGAGCAAAGGCCATTTGTGACTCAAAAGCGTCAACAGTTCTCTATGGATCATTTTAGGAGTTGCCTAATTACTTAAAAACATGTAATTAAGAGACTCCTACTGTAGTTTTAATGATTTTTCAACCTAAAATGGAAATATATCGAGTTTAGAACAAGATACAGAATCAAAAAAAAACTTTTTTTTAATCATAAAATATACTTTTATAAAAGTTATATAAATCCTAATTTTAATTTGGGGATGTTTTTAAGGGTAAAAAATAACTTTGAACGATAATACTATCGCCCCAGATATTTTAGAATTCAAATGACTGAGAGAAAAACTGAGATCAATTTTGGATTCAGCGCTTATAGATAAATTTGATTATTGTCTTCAATTTATTTGTAAAAATCCCGGCCCTAATTGTTCCCCTGGGTAGCTGTAATTCAATAATCGCAATAAATTGTAGTTTATTGAACCAAAAATTGAATTATATCCAAGACATTTTAAGAATTGGGGTCGTTTCTTGTTCGCTAGTTTTAAAATAGGTGGCTGTATTTGAAAGTTTGGGAACCACTGGTCAAATGTACCTATATATTATTTCAACGTTATTTAAACAATAATATGTTGTACATTAATGAACCAGGACCTTTGATATAATGAGAATGAAAATTAATCCTTCTTACAAGATTTGCGGCATTTCTATGTCTTCCAGATACATGAACAAACACTAATCGTCAACACACCACGAGTACATATTTAGACTCCACTGTCATCAACTACCCACAAAAATGAATGATAATACCCTTTGACAGAATAATAATTATATATACACAAAGGATAGGTCTAATCACTCCTTATGAAGCTTCCTATTTCCTGAAAGGTTGTAATCCAAAGAGGGTACTATACATATTCATACACCTGTCCCCACGGAGAGTAAGGTGGTTGATTTCTCTACTTTTTTCTAATTTCGATTAACGCTTATTTGGAAAAGTTGTGGAAAAGTTGTCAAGTGGTAAAAAAATAAACTATGCAAAATGTCCTTTACCTACGATATTATCTTTAGGTATCACATCTAGTTCAAAGCGTAGAAGGAGGCAAAAGTTCTTTATTTCGTTAAGAAATATTAAAATACAGCATTAATCATTATTTTGCATTAATTAATGATGATAGACATTATTCTATCCTATAAAAAATAATAGGATAAATTGTTTATACAACAGCTACCCTATGGGGCAAAACGAGAGAACAATATAGAAACAAATATTTTGATGTTTCATTTGTGATAATATATATGAATGTAGAATGTACGCTATATGCAGATCATCAAATTTTACTCACTTTTTTCTCTTTTTTTTTGTTGCATAAGACAAATTTAGAAATAAACTTTTGCAAAACTTTCTATTGGTAAGAAAAATGTCTATCAAAACTATTTTTATGGAAAATAAGTAAAAACGTATTTTCGCACTCTATTTTCACAAACTAAATAATTTTCATACCATGACACAACTTTTCCGCACTAGCCGTAATCGAAATACTATCTCTCTAATGGACATTCCTTTACAATCCTGATATTATTTCATGGGGGTTACCCCTATTTCATCTTGCTTAGAGGTCCAGAATTTTCGATTACTGGATTGACTGTGAGACGAAAGACTTAAAAGGAAAACATTTGTACGTTTTAAGACAAAGACAAAAAACATTCCTTCAACTTAATCTTCTTATGTTATTGTCTATGTCTTAAATTTCATTTTTTTTTTGTAAAGTAAAATGAAATCCGTTATAAGCTGAATGTTTACAGCGTTCAATTACAAAGATATCCAAATAAAGAAAATTGTCTCTGTCTATTCATTAGGGACACTTGAACAAAAAAAAAGTCCCTTTATCAAATTTAACTACAAGGTTGTTGCGCGGTTATAATATTTCTAATCTTGGAATCATTAGAATCTTTGTCTATTTCTAAGACTGTATTTAACCGTTTTTATTTCAATTGTATTTTACTTTAATTTAATAAAGTTCAATTATTAAATCAGATTCATTGTACTTAACTCATTGTAACTAATTACAGGATAGTAGAAAATATATGTACAAATATTGGTTTAGTATTTATGATTGTATTAGACATACTAAATGACATATCCTTATTAAAGGGGATAATGAGAGAGGCAGTGGTTGGTCAGCTTGACAGAACTACCATCTGTTTCCGCATTTTTTTCACAACACAAAGGGTGTCATAAGTTCATCAGCACTTTGGAATTAATTGTGGGTACAATTCCTCTTCAAACATTTATCACACTTTAGAAGATCTGTTTTAGTTCCTTTTATTTGAGCAAGCGGAAAGGTTTTGATCCCTTGTTTTACGAAATCTGATTTCTGTTTCTTCACCTCATTGAATGTAGTTTCATCATGGGCCATCATTGTGAATTTGGAAGGTTCTGTGCTATTGTAAGAACGTTCTCTCGAAGAACTTAAAAAAAGACATTACTTAATTTGATTCTAATAAGTGGCTGCTAGGTGGATTTAAGGTTGGAGTAAATAGCTTCTTGAATTATATACGTTAGCTCTTTAAGAGAATTACAATTGTCATCCTGAAAATCACTTCCTTCACATTTAGGGCATTAGTTAACAATTGAGGAAATCAAATTTGTTGTTGCAATAGGCGTCTTTGGGGGAAATCATTTGGATAGGTCATTGGACATTTTCATTGATATTTCAATCAATACAGTCATATTTTAAAGACTGACCTTATTTATTTCCTTCATCTGATTGAGGCTAATCTAATGAAACTTTATAACAGATGACCTGCTCTTCTCCCAAACATTCTCCAAATTGTCAGGGTTACCATATAAATTTTCCGGGATTGGTATCTACCCGTCGTTCCTAGGAGTTCATATTTTTTCATTTGAGTAATATCCTAGCCACACGGCTTCTGATCCTCTCTTCAACTTCATGTTCTGTTCAAGGGGCCTACCATCCTTGTCCCTCACTCGGTTGATCTCATATCGTTTAATAGAAGGATCCTTCATTGTAGATATCCCCTTTACATCAAGGTATGTGACCATATGAATCATTGTTTCTATGTTCAAGAATACTTGAATTGCTCCAGATCTTCTACAGAATCATTGTATACTTCTAAATGAACAAAGGAAATCTATGTATAAAAAGACAGAATAATTGTCTGAAAGACCCAGTGAGGAACAGAAAGAGAAAATTATCATATTCTATTTATAGCTCCTTCATTGAGATTCTTAAGACAATTCCTTCTTGAGTCCACTCTGCTTTTAGTTTCCTACTCTAAAAAAAATATTTCATTGATAAGTAACACTAAGGATTTGTTAAGGAATATTAAGTGTAAGTTTTTGTGGGACTCTGAGTAGAATTAAAGATGGACGTCATAGTCATTCCTCCCTATGCCCTGGGTAGATACGAAGTGGGATTTGTATTTATTGACTTCCTTTCCTTGACTGCTCTCATCCCAACTATGCTTTAAATTGTCATGTGTTTTTTCCCCATATGATTTACATCATCTAATAAAGAATTAATTATTATTAATGATTTTTGTTTTGTTTTCAGCCCATGTCTATTTGTTAAGTAATTAACTCTTTTAAAACATATTTTTTATGAGCTGTATTTCATAATTTAAAAGAGGTAGAAAAACTTGTTAAAAATTGTATTTATTTTTTTCATTGTTAGTATTATATTTCTTCGCATGTATCTAACCTTCTTCATAACCTTCGTTAGAAGAAGTAAAGAGAAAAGAAATATCCACTCAATAAATTGAGTATATTTTGTAGTCTTGTTAATAATAAAAAAAATAATAGCAGTCTCGCATCACTGTGATAATAAAAATATTATTATTTTCATGACTTAATAATAATATAGAAATAAACCAACCATATTACGAAGCAGCTGCAATTTCACGTAAATACGTAAATATTATTATTTATTTTTACTATCAAGAGGCGAGAAAAAAAGAGGCTATGTACATGACCAGCTGACCAGAGTTAAAAATATGTTTTCACACAAAGGTAGTCCCGCTGGTTTATTTTCTATAGATAATGGTTGACAGCCCTTTTTGGATACAAATGAGCTATTTGTAGGTTCATTGATTTGCGGTGGGTTTGACTGATTCATTCAGCATCCTCTTTACAGATATTTGTACCCTATTAATGTAAAATATTCTGTGGAATTGATTTGTGGGGGCCATTGAGAAGGAACAAATTAGAGGAAACAAGGTGTACGCAAGAAAACTGAGCCATTGACCCTCATTTGTGGGGTTATACAGGGTGGGCAAGCTATATATACCATCACTTTGGTGTTCTCTCTTGGGCAAACGCCGGCAATTAGGAAGCTATTTTTTTTTTTTTTGTTTGTTAGATAGCTTGTTCAAACCTGCACCAGTTGGAACAAAATGGAATCAATTGACGAATTCGTTGTCCCAAATATTTGGAAAAGGTATGGAACCTTCCTTGGAAACTGCGCTGTGAGCGACAGCATAAGAATTACTCGAACTCTGGGACTCAATGTTACGTTCGTTAGGAGGCAGTTTGATGCATCTAAAGGGGATTTTGAGGTAACAGTAATGCTGGCTGATGTCAAATGGCTGGAAAACTTCATCTCGCCGGACTCTGACTTCCAAATTCGCTGGATCTTAATCCGATAGATTTTTTGTGGGGGTACGATCGAACGACATACAAAACCGAAACCCCTACAACACCACACAAGAACTTAATAGTCGGATCAAGAAGAAATTCCAGGATTTTCCAAGGGACCAATTGGTGAAGACCTGCTCTCGAGTTTCATGTATAAAGACTGTAACTGAGGCTGTGGGTGATTTTATTGAATAAAATTTACCAGACTCAGGTCATTCATGAATCATGACCACAAATACTCATGGAGACATTTTAAACTTAGATTTTCTCTTTTCTAGAATGAAATTGTAATTAACAGCTACTAAAACACTCTGATTGACTTCCATTGTGTAATAAAAAGTTAATCAATTAACTTACTTCCCTTAGTTTACCAAAAAATTATAAAGTGTTTTCATATGACGTCAGTATATAGATGTATGCCGTTTTGGGGTTCTAAAAATTCAAGTTTTATAACAAGTAAACCATTTTTCTAATTAATATGTAGGAAAATATATAATTATTTAATGTCAAAATGAGACCAAGAAATCAAAGTACTTAAACCTTATAGTCCATAAATTTGTGTCTCTCAATTGCCTTGTTTCATGACATATTTGACCCTAAAACCTGTTAAAAATATGATGTTACACCATCAAATAACCTTATATCCTTATTATAGGTAATAAATTAACGATTAATTGGAAAAAAAAAAGATATTTTTAAAGATTTTTAGTACATAATACTTTGATGTTATAATATTTATCATTGGTATAAAGTAGTATTCAATGCCTTAAGTTAAGTTTCTTTTGTTTATAAGACCCAATTGATGGAGTTCAATCAGGATATAGAAGAAATTTGTGTATTTTACATGGTAAAAATATCAAATTTAAATAATGTTTTTTCTTATTTAAGTGACATTAATTAAATCTGAGGACATTTTTCTCAATTTTTTGTGCAAGAAACTTCATCATTGAGAATAGATTTATCTGTTTTCTCTTATATCTTATGAGGGAAATTGATCGATTTCATCCCTTCTCGGCGCTTCAACAAATTAGCGTTGAGTTTTGGGGTTTCACTGTACTTAATAAGCTATAATTATAAAGCAACATTTGACTTATTACGTAATATCATTAATTTACATATTTACTTTCCTTTACAGATTCATTTCCAATATGTCGAACAATCTGGACAATTGGATCCTATCAGCTTGCCTTAACGGCCTTAATCAGCAAATCGTTCAACTACTTCAACAGGAGGACTCTAAGAAACAAATACTTGAATTTAAAGACTCGGTAAGTTTTACATATATGACCTGTCAACATAAAAGCAAGCCTGAATGAATTTTCTGAAAATTGAAATTGGAAAACATTAGTATTAGTTCCAGCCAACTGTAGAACTTTTCACAGCAGTTTTTTTGCAAATATCGGCTCTAGTTTGACTCAAACAATGATGATGTTAACCTTAAGTTGGACCTTTGTTGTGTACCAGACTCCCTAAAGCATAGACTTGAGGTGTCCAAAAATACCAAAGTCCAGGGGGAAAAAGTCGTGGCTATGGAGAGTCCAAGAGATTTTTCCTTCAGCTTGTTGAGGAGAATTTTGCACTGGGTTACACCTTTACTAGATCCATAGGCTTCAAATCCTGACGTTGAGTTTTCTTGTAGACATCAAGACTTAAGTCTTGTTTCACCGAGCGATATATTGTGGTCTGGCTGCTTTGAAATGTAGGAGCAAGGCCATGGACAGACACCTTGCCTCTTTTACCTTCAATAGTGCCTTTAACTGCCTCAATCAACTTTTATGGCCTCTTTGATCTTGATCTGAACATTGTGGAAGCTTTTTTTTTTGTGCCTCTTACGGTCACTTGGTACACAGTAGAGCGGTTTCAGCCGATCACTTAAAAGATCTCTCATGGGGATTTTCCATGCACAAATAGCTCCAGAAGCTCTATGTTACTCCATGTTTTTGGTTATGGGTCTATTATTTCTGGGTTGACTTTGCTTATTTCTTGTTTACAGTTTCTTTAGATAATTGTTTACGAAAAGTTCTTAATATTAAACATAAAAATATAGCAAGTATAACGAAGGCTCCCCTTTTAAAAAAGTTTTGCATTTTAGATAGAGGGGGCTTTATACCACAGTAAAGAAAATCCGTTGAGGGTTTCTCTTTTACTTTATTTTTGTTTAAGATTGTTTTATTGTTGACGTAAATAAAACTCATGTGGATTGTGAGTATTTATAGCTTATATTTGTTTCTTTTATATTTTTGCAGAAAGGACAATCCCCAATACATTTAGGAGCCTCTAATGGACATATTGACGTTATAAAAACTTTATTGATGCTTGGAGTGCCTCTAAACGATAAAGATCTCGTAAGAATATTCATATTTATATATCTTTTTTTTTTTTTTTTACATCTCTTGAATATTAACTAGCCTAAGAAATCCATTAAAACACAAGATTAATGCGTAGAACTCAGTATTGAAAGATGTCTTTTTTAACGATACACGTATTTAACTTTTTCGCAAATAAAATTTAGGATTTTGTATTTGAAACACCCATTGTAGGAGTTAACGAGGAGATACTTGTCGTTCTTTATGCTCCTTTTGGCAGGGGATCTCACGTTTAATTTATTTATACGCATATATCTGGTGTCTTACATAATTAAGGTCAACAAAATTTTACTTTTTTCAATTTTTGATTTAAATTTTTTGAGTATTTTTAACCTTCTTACAGGTTTGAGACAACTTTTGAGAAAGAAAAAAAAATCAATATATGTACATATGATTTTGTTTTTTGCAAATATTTCAAATATGTGATCCTCCAATCCTGAGAAAATACGATTCAAAAATTAAAAAATCAAAATACTTTAATAGGTGTGTTTGAAAAGTTAATAATATATTGGTTTCCAATTGTTTTTACACCAAAGGGACTTATTTGAAGCATAATTAATCAAAATTTTATTAACAAAAGAGTATTGGATTCTAGAATCTATTACTACGCTGCAATATTGAATTGATTTTTTTAATCAAGATTTATCCAAAAAACTAGGTTTTGGAAGAATTCAATGTTATATTTCACATATTTATTATTTAGAATTGAATGTAGTCACTATCATCAATCTCCATAATGGCATCCAACCTGATCTTGAAGTCAATGCGGGTTTGATCTTATTCACGAGTATCATGTCCATCTATTTTCAACCTGCATTGATGGAGACACTCAGAACATTGGTATTGGTTTAGCATGTCCGACAGACCTTGCTCTAAAAATGCGCCTGTGAAATAGTAGTTTAGTGGGTTGGCATAAGGATAAAATGGTGTCTACATTTTACTAACTTGGGGATTAACTAGTCTTGGGTTGAAATGAGGGAGGTGAACTTTCTGGGGTGAAAAGAGATCGGTAAACATTCGGTACATGGACACTCGGTATATTCATATATTATTAATATTGAAATGGGCTGCACTTCAGTCTTGCTTATATTTATATATATTTGCATATTCACAGACATATATTATATGTATAAATACTTTGCTCATCATGTTTTTTTTTTTTGCAGTCCTGTTTCTATTTATATAAAAAACAGCTATGATTTATATCTTAGCTTGATCTGTTTTTATGTTGATTGCTTCTCTTGTTTTTTGTACTCCCATTAGAAGAAGTAAGGTGTACATATGTCTACACTATTATGGGTAACTTTTAGGCTAATGATGGATTTATAAAGGAGGTAACGGAAAACTAAAGTACTAATGATCATTCATCTTAATTTCCTACATGATGGACGTTTTATGGTCTAATTGATACCTATTTGAGATGTGCATGATATGACTTTGTTGTGTGTCTACCTATTAAAAGAATATAAGCATTTAATGCCTTTTGGTTCTACATAAAATACAGTGTTGGGATTTTAAATCAGGGAATTTTAAGGATAGTGTATTTTACAATTTATTTTTCAAAATTAAATCAGCAAATTCAAAAATCTTTTGCTCTTGAATACTTACACCTCCAGCTTCAACCACATCCTCCGACCGGAACCTGGTACAAGCCCTAGTGAGGAACTCCTTGTCGATATTGGGCACTCTCTTGAGAATGGAAGCCCACAAAGGGTTAACAGTGTCTTAGATGTAGATTCTAAGACACATAGTTGTACAAGGGATTCAGATCCAGAGAGTTAGGATGTCAAATTTCCTTTACCTTTTTGTTTCAGGAAGTATGGAGTACATTTTTTGCTCTCAGAACGATCAAAAGTCTTCTTTGCAAGTGTTCCCGACCCATTAGACTCTTTGAAAGCCTTGAAAACACCATAAACAGTTGATTTGGGCTTAGTAAAGGCAATCACATCCTTGGGAGTGCACCCGGAGACAAGCGATAATGATGGCAGAGCGTTCGTATTCAAAGAAAATCTCAAGGACTAAGCATTTAATCTTATACAGTGTTGTCATCAAATCTGATGAGTACACTTTTATCTCAGGATTGCCAAGATATGGAAGTCTAAACTTGTTCCGTTCCGAATTAAAAATCCCCACCCTCTCTGTATGTAGAGGAGCCCAAGGACAATTGCAACAGTCCCTTTTTTCAAACAGCTAAAAAGATATGGTCTCAAAATTTACATTACAGTTGTACATATGATTGGCTGGGACACGTTCTATTATGAAATAAATAAGAATTTATTTAGCTTATAGTCATTTATTATACGTGTTGGACTTCCATTAATCATTGGGAGTAATCTATAGACCATTTCAATAGATAATAGATACTCGTATATGAGTTTACAATATGAAAAGTATCAAATTTGTCATTCCCCAAAAATTCTTATGAATTGTATTTTTATAGATGTGTATAAAACCCTCCAAGATAGGTTATATACACATTTAACATATACAAGACTTTGGGTAAATACCTAATATTATCGTCAATAAACGTTTAAAAACAAAACACATAAAGCCTTATCGAATAACTACGTACTATTTGTCTTTTTCCCAAGTTGTCAAACTTATCGATAGGTTCTCTACGCTAAGTATGGATACTACTACATATTTGGCCTGCCTTCCATAGGTATTATCCACTACCACAAGTACTACTCAATGATGGCTTTATAAGTAGATATTATTTGGATAATCATGAAAATAAATAATGATAACAGACATATAAGAAAAAAAGAATTGTTTTCTGTCAATCAATCAGTGTATTTTTCAGCCAAAAAATATGGCAAAAATACCTATAGTAAATTTGCATTTAAATATGTTTGTTTATTAGACTGCTCCGTTTTTGAGACGATATTTTTTTACCCATCACATAGATATTTGCTACTAGGAATAAGTTTGAGGCCTTTTAGGTATTTTTAGGGATCGTAAAGACCATTTTAATTTGGAAAAAATGGATTTTTTGTGTTTGAAATTGACTATGGTGAAACCTTTTGTGCAAATGGGGGATTTGGCCCCTAATTGGAGATCTGAATACTTACGGTTCATTCTATAAATTACTAGTGGTAGTACCAGAACTTGTTCGTGGTTAGGTGCCAGGCATTGTCCGGAGTTACATACAAATTTTGCTTTAATAATATAGAAAAATAAAAAAGACACAACAAATCCTTGGTGTTACCCTCCGTTTTTTATGAGGACACTCAAAGGTAGCTATCTCCTCAATACTTAGAGATTCTCTCCTCAAGGATAAAAAAAAAATAATAACAGATTGATAAAACAAAAAATTGGGTTATTCATTGTTTCGGCATCAGTAATCAGTAAAAAAGTAGGCTTAATCCGGATCCTATTTTGCTTAAGTACGATTTTTTTTCCTATAATTCGAGACTAGTATTCGTTTTAGTTTTTTACTTTAGTTTAGATCTTCATTCGATAATTTGGGTATGGTAAACTTAGTCGAATTTCTACGTCTAAAGATCCCACCTGAGTGCGAGAAGATGTGGATGCATCCTATCTTTAGTTGCGACTCGACTCTGTCCTACCTCTGTCAGGAACTAACAAATGTAAAATTGACTCCAAAATCCTAATGAAATGGCCTGTACCATCCCAAAAATGACTTAAAAGGCTTCTCACTTTACCAAAGGGATCTTTTTGACTGTCACCATCTGAAAAATTCTTTATGCAGAGGGAAAAAATATCCACCCGAAAAAAGGGGCTGTCTAATGTATTTATATTTAGAAGAATCAGCAAAATATGAATACTATTTATGCAATATTTTCTTGTTGTTTTACGAATAATATAATTTATTATTTTGGTACTCTTTGTCATTTGTCTTTTGCCCCCATCGGTAAATAGCTTCGAAGGAGGAGGAGGAGGAGTCGGAGCCAAAGGAAGGACTCTCGTGCCAAGCCTTTTACGTACCTATCATATATAGAATAATATAAAATGATTAATAATCGATATATGTTATGTACATTTGCAGGGAGTTGGGTTAATCAATATATTATTTTGGGAGTAATTGATTGATCAGGTAGTGCCTCTATGTGGGTACAAAATGGCGAGAATATTCATTTAATTGACTCAATGTACAGAAAAGGGATCCAAAACTCGTAGTAATATTAAATTACAATTGTATTCCTCCATTTTTTTTCGATTTTTTTTTGTACTCAACCAAACGAAAGCTGAAACAAAAATACAAAAGATTGTGTTTATACCATGTCTATAAGTGTAAAAATATCGGAGCAGGAACTAAAAAGGCAGCACATATCCTATCTCTTCCCTGCCAGTCTCAGTGCTAAGCAGACTGCAGAGACTGTTGGCATCTTAATCCGCACTGCCTACAACATCAAGAAGTTCATTACAGCACCATACAGCGAAGAAAAAACAAAACTTCTTGCAGAAACAACATGGCTGATCTAAAATTAAATTAAGTCATGTGTCTCAATTAGTTTTAAAGTTATGGTTGATTAAGCATTTTTTACGTTTTGGCTTATCTTGACTGATTAACTGATTATGGACCTGTTTATGTTTCTTTTTGAATGAACGGTTGCGTGATATAATCAAAGTATGGACGTATAATATACAAGACCTCTAAGGATCTGCCCAAGGAATGACAAAATTAATTAGGCTAGGACTGCAGTCCTTTTGGTTTTTAGGCCAATCCAACAATACGTGTAGTTTGTACATAATTAAGTAGCAGAAAGTTGCATCGTCATGAACAGATCGGTATATCATCGTATTGTTTAATGTTTGTTTTTGTTTTGCTTCTTTGTGTACGTCATAAGAGTTTGCATATCATTATTTTTCATGTTCTTTCAAAAGAATTAATTATCATTTTCTTTGGTGGCGTGTACATGTATGTACTTCAAGTATGGATCATGACCCTTTGGACGCAAATGTTGTTCTGAAAAGGTCATTATGACTACATGGATACATATTATGAGAGTAATACCCCTCTCAAATAAATACATTTATCAAATCAGAGCCTTGGGTGGTCCCCTTCAAATCCAACATATTTTTGAAGATATATGAAATATTTTTTTTGTCGTTGTTATTTTGATTATGTCTTGTTTCTCCATCTTTACAATCACATTTCTTGATTTATATCTTGACTCTTTGTACATTTAGAGTCCCTACTCTTGAACACTACGTTGTTCGGTAGAGCCTTCACTCTTCCACGATCGTTCTACGGGACATGTTTACGAGCCTTGTATTTGGATAAGAAAGAAAATAAAAAAGGTACATGAGATTTTTGCGTATTTGTGTGATGCAAATGACATATTTTAATAATAAATTATTCGAGACAAATTGGTTCTGAGGATCAGATAAACGTTTTTAAATAACAAGAAATAGGCAGGTTGATTTTATAATTGTGGTTTGGTAGGTATAAGGTAACCATACAGTAGTGTTGAGGCGACTCGGTTTGATCTTAAATGATGTCTAATATTTCCGTTGAGACCGAATGAAATTGTTTTCAAACTAGTGAACGATGTTTTAAGTATCACTCTATGGATCAATTTTCTTCCTATCCTTTCACGTGGTTTCCTTCATTGTATCTTGCAACTTTTCCTTCTAAAAGAAAAAGAAAAAAGATACACAAATCAGTTGATAGCTGTTAGCTAACCGTTGGTAATAATACACAACTTAACAACATGAGCTAATCGAATTCAACCAATCAACTTTCAAAACACTGCTTGTAAGAGCACAGGAAACAGAACAATCGACAGCTGACCTCAAAATACACTGTAAATTTTGGTATTAGTGAAGTAATGTTGTATTAAATATAAGAATTGTACACTTATGAAACACTCAAAACTATATATGACGTCATGGCACGATCAATGTTTACAATTTGGGAACACACATCATCCATTTCATTGAGATCTATCTCACGACTTACCACACTAGTACAAAAGTATAAGCTATGTTTTGTTGTCACCAGTCTATTTTGCATCTCCTTTTCTCCTTAGTAGTGTTCTGAACGTTGAATGGTAGACTAAGAGTTTTAAGAAATTGTATATGACGTCATATTTAAAATTTTGAATTACAAAACAGGACGTGATGTTCTCAATTTAGAAAAACAAAACATGACGTCATGGGCAATTCATCTATAAAATCATTCTAGACCGTATTTTGACTGGTATGGATGTGTGTTATGGGACCGAAAGAGACTGAATTTTTCTATGAAACTTGTCCTAACTTATTTATAAGTCTATGCTTCTTTTAAACGGTGTTACCTTGCTAACACAGCTTTGAGTACCTCGGTGTTTGGATGACAGACACTGCAGGCCTTCTCCTCGACATGCAACCAAAAGATGTAGTGAGGGGGATTGGCATCAAGACTGTAGGGTGGTCAAAAGTGTCAAAAAATACTTCAAAAGAGTCTTGCAACGGAGGGTATGGGTTTTTTTTTATTGCTGTTTTCAAAGGTATCTCTACCTTTACAACGATTATTCCACCGACTTTTAGATAGCTCTCTGGAAAGTCTGGTGTCAATCCCCGATATCTCTTGCATGGGCCCTCGTGGACTTCATGTTATTGCCCTGGGTTGTTTTCTTTAACTCCTTCGGATCCAGTTTGGCCATTTGACAGAGCCCTTCTTCCTCTCCAACGTTTTGGACTTGTTGATGGCGTTAGCGGGGGTCCTGTAGACGCCCAACTTCTTGGAGTACACGAATGAAAATTTGTCAATCACGTCCTAGTGATCATTATCTAGACTAGTATTAAATTAAAGAACTCATATTTTCTTTGTTTTATAACTAATTGTTTGTGATTTAATATATTACAGTCTGAATTTATTTCAATCACTCAACCTTCATTAGCTATTGAATTAGTCAGTGTTCAGATTTCAATGGACCACCCAAGATTTCTTATTAGGGTCCTGTTAACAATTCTTAATAGTTATTAAATAATGATTGAATACTTGGGGGAAAAAAGGAATTTTTGCTTTATTTCAACGAAATGCTATAACATACAGTAAATTTAAAGACTTACCGTCCGGACCGAACTTCTTTAAAGAAACAAATTAGTTTAGTCCAACAATAGTTATAACGATTTCAAAATACAACGATCTAGGATTTTCAGACTGAAACCCACCTCTACAAGTATAGGTACATACATTCTATGATGAAGTCGAAAGAAGAGAGGCCTTTTTTTTCTTTTTTTTTGAGATCACGTTGAGAAATAGTTTTTTTATTGGATATACATATTATGTAGTCCAAATATGGGCGCTAACTCAGGGGAGCAAACAATATATAAGTCAAATGTTAAAGTTACTTTGTATAAAAATACACCGTTTCACTTATTTTACAATGGTTTTTTACTAACCATATGTAAGTGATTTTGAAGTTATATAGTGAATTGATTGATGGATGCACGTTAGAGTGTTCCTTAAATCTGATGGTTTTTTATTTTCTCAAAATGATGGAGGGACATAGTCCATAAAAATATTCTTTTTGACAAAAAATGAAGAGATATAAAGTTGTAGCTAAATATTGTCCATAACGTTTGAATGCTTTGGAAAGAAAAAAAAATATTATTCGAACACTGAAATAGATAGTAAAAGTTAAGATAGAGGAATTTTTAATTGAAAAACTTTTTTTTTGGTGAATATTTTGTATTTAATTCTGCATTTTGATTAAATATTCGTCAGTGATAATGTTCCATAAAGAACAAAAATGTTTATTGTGAAATCATTGAAGGAACAATCTAAAATCAAAAAATGCTTACAAAAAATACATGATATCTTGAGTTGATGGATTGATTTATATGCATGGTGTGTCACCTTAAAAATATTTTTGAATAAAAATCAAGAAAAGAGGAGATCCGAATTCATTTTTGTACTCATAAATATACTTAAAGCCCAATTTTGATATACATGTTCGATTCAATATTTGCATTGTGTGAGATGATTTAAATTATCCAATAATTTTAGCTATAGTTTGGAATCTCTATTTGATCCATTTTGATTACTTGATGATCAATTTTGGTTACTTTAAGTGCAATTTCTGACACGCCCAATGGTTTAATCAGAATAATTTGTTAATAAAAGTTGACGACCTTCATAATAGTACTTACATTTTACGTCATATAAATGTAACAGTTACATACAGTATTTGTTGTGCGTTCATATAAAAACAATCCTGAATATATATCAAGAAAAGTTGAAATTCCAAATATATTTTCTTATTCATATATCCCAATATTTCATGTACATTTTTTAATCAATTTTGGACTTTGTATTCAAATTTGTGGGATGAGCGTAGGTACTCAATAATTTTATCTATAGTTTAGAAGTTTTATCAGATATAAATGACTTATATTGCCTCCAATATGGACCCTTTAAAATCAAATCTATCAATTACTTATTTTTCTATTGTGACTATGAATTTTGGCGTCTTGAAGTGGTATTTTTGGCATACCCATAGGTTAATAAGAATAGTTGGTTGTTAGAAGTTGACTTTAGTTTGTGGAAGACTACACATTATAATACAGTTTCAATTTGGGAGAACAATTAATCTAGCTTGCTTTTGTGTTGATGGGTCATACATATACAATTATAGATGAAGAATCAAAAAGTACGCGTCTCTCACTATCTTTTAAAAAAACGTGCATCCACCTACTAAAAACCATCATTTATCTATAAATACGGCGTGCGTAATTGAAAACTAAACACTTTGAATCTGGAATTTTAACAAGTTTTATTTCATTAACCAAACTTGCTACAGGATTTTACCAATGTGTTGTCATTTCTAATCTTCAATGTAGAACCCATCGACTTTGATAATGGTCTGGATGCGTTTTCGGAAGCTCTGACAGGTGGTAATAACCTGAGGCTCATACAGCTCCGTTGATGTACGGAAGTCTTAAGAGTTTCGACATTCCGTGCCCTTCTCGGGCAATCCCTGGCCTTGATACGCTGTCAGAAAGAAAATTACAGTGGGTTGGCATCTGGCAAGTATGGAAGCCACCTTGTCTTTGCCCAGAACTGAATGTTGGTTTCTAAAAGGACTGTATCTTTTGCTATATGTGCCGGTGCACCATTATGTTGAAGTACCACATTCCTGTCCGAATCAAGTCCCTGATAGAGGGAATCAACTTAGTCCTTAAAATGTCCACGTAGTCGGTAGTGCTGAGCATGTACCCTGTTTTAAACCAGGTACGTGGCATCGCCAGGCCATTGGATGTAACAAATCCCAAATCCGAATGCTGGGTGTTTGGTAGTCATCAGGGTGCAGGGTTCCCCTTGATGGCGATAACGTCATTAATGGTATTGTGGACATTTTAAATATTCTACCTGCTTACTTTAGTGTAAGTTTCGGATCTCGCAAACTAGAGCAGCAATCTTGATTCTTTTGTCTCTTTGTTTTGCAATTTTTTTTTAATTGATTGTGTTCATCCTTGTCAACTGATGGGAGGAATTATATGTTCTTCTCATTTGTTTTTCTTGTTCCTTTGTTATAAGTCTCCAGATTTCAACTACGCACACGGTATAAGTGATGCAACTGTGGGCATTTGAACTTTACAATGTACCACACAATGCTTATTCATTAGTAGTGTTTATTTTTAAAAAGTCAGAAATTATATCATAAATACATCGATCATTCAAATATTGAATTATCCTTATAGTAAATGAAGGGACGAAGTATCAATTCTTCTCGTGTGTGTGTTTTTTTTTTTTTTTTTTCGTATTCGCCTCTTCTATATGTGTCCAGCTTTTAACGACGCACTCAGTATAAATGGGCCTAATGAGAGTCTATTATTAGGTTTATGTACATACTTGCTTGGATTATTATCATTTCTACATATTGCTATGTGGGAGTTGCTTTTATTATTAAGACATGAAAAACCATTTTGTTTTCTTACCACTCTTCTACAACCACTTAGCAGCATTTCCTTTGTATCTGACATATTGATTGTACAGGTACTATATACATAAGGATTACGTGTAATGAGAGTTCAGTTATTATGTATTGGAGGTTTTTTTAGTGGGGAATTTTAATAGTTATTTTTAGCTAAATACAATTTTTAATCTGGAACAACTTTGGACCTCCATATCTTCGCAAGCCTGAGATCTATGTTTCTAAAAATTTGCTCATCAGACTCAGTTTGCCAAACTGTATAAGTAAAAATAAAACATTTTTGAGATGACCTCCGAATACGAACGCTGTGTGGCCATGATTGTGTGCCACTGTACTGGGTGAACGCCCAAGGCCACAAATAACTACATACATAATGTTGCTAAAGACCGTATATTGATGTTGTCAGATCCGGTCTTATGCTAAAAAATTTAATTTGTGTGATTTCGAATAATGGTTTAATTGTAAGCGGTTTTATTCTGGACAAAAAACAATGTTTTTATGACCTTTAAGCTCAGGTAAGGGAAATACGCCCGCCTAGCTACACAAATCTGAACCCAGGGGACTACTATGTCTAGGGCGTCTTGAAGAGAGAGTCCAATAAATATGCACATAGTACGGAAGACTCGTTGCAGCCTTCTATTCTCGAGGCAGTGGCCAACAGCTAGAAAGAATTCTTCCTTTAGGACTGTGCCAGCTTCAGGGGCAGGTTTGAGGCTTTGGTTGAAGCATCAAAGGTAGTTTGTGTGAGTGATTGACTTTACTATGGACCATGTTATGAAACAGCAAAAGATTGCTGAATTAATTTCGGGAAAACAATTGTTATATACATTAAGAAAATCGTATTTTATTCTTCTTTTTTTGTTGTGCAAATACGTTCAAAAAGATCTTCTTATTAAAATACATAGACTTTGAAGGTTAATAAGATTATTCACTAATGGTTTTGCAGTGTTTTTATATTTATAAATACAGCAATTTTTATGACTAGGTATCGTAGTTAAAATAATTAATTAATGAAGCTCTTTTGATAAATATTGATTGCAAAACCATGTTTAAGGCATGATTTGTTTTTTGGGCAATAATCTTAAATTTTTATTTATATATCATGTATGTACTTATAGATGTATACAATATATGTATAAATTGTGTATAAGTTATAAGCTCACAAAAGGAGTATAATATTGCGTCACATTTGTGATTTTTTTTTAAATTAATAATCGGCAATTCCTACTAGAGGAACGATTTTCAACTCTGATTGACTCTGGTTATGGTAAAATTGAACACATATCTTAATCCTTTTCAACTGAAGACACATTTGTAATTGTCAAAACATTTCCTAGGTACACCATTTCAAATAAATGAGAATGTTAATACAAGTAATAAACTTGGCTGTAGATAATATTTGTTGTGCCACTGTTAGCCGTAGTGGCACAACACTATTCAGTGTGGCACTTGTACTTGCCTCTGAGAAATAATTAAACCAAGTCTTCGTGGGATGATTGAAAAACTGAGACACAGAACAGCATTCAAAGGTGCTTTTTTCAGGTTTGTTCCTTGCCTTTAATTTTTTAACTGTCATAATGATAAATTGGTGCTCACACAAATAGATGGTGGTCGAAGGCAACATAAATTTGATTGCTTGCTTTGACGGAGAGGATTATTGACTAGCATCGAGTATCCAAAATATAAAGCAAGGTCTATTTATGTTGAAGGTTCAATCTGCTGTTTGTTGATAGTTATATATGTTCATTTCCCCCGACACATTTGAAGTTGATAGAACTATGTCTTCTGCAATAGGATTGACAGAGATAGGATCCCAAATACAAAGCCTTCCATCTGGTGGGAAGTAGTCTGTAAAATTTTCTGATAAAAAAATTATCTAAAGCGTGCAGACGTTAACAACGAGCTTTGAGCCCTTACAACAGCTGTGTATATCCAGGTAGGATCTGTTTTATTGTTTTGGTAGCTAGCCAGAAGAATTTGGCGTCAGTTTAACAAAAAAAAACATCGATGAAGGAAGAATTTATTTCACAATCTTGGAAAAGGCAGCATATCTTTTTTGCACTCCGGCCGTACAAAACAATATTGTGATTACAAAATCTTATACCTTTACAGGTGCTTCCTCTGGAGGGTAAGGCAAAAAGCAAAGCGTACTGAACACGAGATGAGATCAGACTGTCAGTCAGCTGTTGTTGTTTTCTAAATACTTTGCTGGACCTTGTGTTTAGTCTATAAGCTATTCCTACCTCAACCGAATGGATGGACACCTTTTGTATGGTCTGAAGTTAAGCGACAACCAATAGATTTTAATGCAATACAAAATACGAGCTGATGTCGAGAATCCAGAAGGAATTCTAAAATTTGTAAAAGGACTCTGGCATCATGACCTTCTCCCGTTTCCAAGGTCCAGTAGAGGCCATTATTCACCCCAATTGGAATTATATTGAATAATAATATTGAATGTTTTATTCAACTTCCATTTGGTGTTGGTTTTTAGGAGAAAGTCCTTCTTTTTTTTTAATGTATTAGTTGTTAAATAGAGGTTGCACCCTGTATCGATTTTCACTTCCTCAACTGCAAACTGGTTGAGACCCCTTGCTTTAAATTAACTTAATATTTATGAGGACTGGAGCAAGACTAGATGAAAATATTCAAGGACTTGCTCTTGCGAGTAGATTAATGATAAGTTTGAGGACTCATTTTCTGTTCTTTTTTAATCCATAAAAAATACCTTTGTAGATCAATAAGATACATTGTTATTCTTGGATGTCAAATATAGGAGAATACATCAACTGCTCATATAGGTGGTAGTTACAGAACAATAAAAATGAATTGTAACATGTGTGATTATTTTTTGAATCTGTTTATCATCTTATTCTGTATATATGTAGATAAGTATTGAAATGACCTTGTTTGAAGCTTATAAGTGAGTGATCCTCTAGACTCTATATGCATATTTATAAACAAATTATGGTGGTTGTAAAGATGCTTTAGGCTCTTTCTCCACTTAACAAATAATCATAATAATGATAGTTCAAAAAAGTAATAATAATATTTAAATCCGGAGCAAATTTAAAATCACCCACAAATCGTATGCTGTGCCTTCAGTATAGAGGGCGGGTTCCTGCATCTTTCACACTTCCCACGTCGTTATCTTTATAGCAATAATAATATTAATGGCCGTGATTATTAGTTTAAGAAATATTATCATTTTTTCGTAGTTAGGGTTAGGTATTTACTAGTATGTATAATTGGTGCTGATACTCGGTCCGAGACTGACTTTTTTCGGTTTGGTGTTATTGAGGTAAACAAAAACTTTTGTAGTATTAAAAAAATCCCCGTACAAGACGGATTTCATATATATATATGTATAGGGTTCTGAAGCAAAACGTGGACAGTTAATAAATGCTAATTATGTAATTAAAATAGAGAGGTTTCGTGTTTTTACTGCATATTCCGAATCTCTTTACCTTTCTGTATAAGTAAACAATAATCAACATTTCTCAAATCTTTCATCATGAGTGATCAAGAAGCAAAAAGCCAGAGGATCTCAGACTTTCTGGATGCCAAAATTGAGGTGGCAGAGATTATGGATATCGTGAAGTGCTCCAGGAGCCTCATTTTCAAGGTGGCCAAGATGAAAAAGGATGGAAAAGACCTCTCAAGGAAAGAAGGAAGTAGGGGACACAACTTGAAAAGGGATTCTGAGTGTCTGGGGGATCTGAAGAAGAAGATCAAGGATTCCCCCACAAACGAGTTTGACGTGGACGAGGGACAATGGGGGTTGTTTTCTGACACAAGGACCCCACGCCACCTGTTGAAGGACACTCTGAAGGAAAGGAGACTACAGATGTGCAAGAAAGTTCGTACGTGGATCAAGGCAAATGGATCCACAATAAAAAATTCCTCTGACGAGAATATTTTTTACTGTGGACCAGGTATACAACTGTCGGAACGACCGTTGCCTGGGGGATCACCAGATGAGGTCAAGGGAGTTTTCTGTACAAAACATCTGGCCCAAACAATGGTCCTGGGGGTCGTGGCGTCTGACGGCAAGAAGATGCCTCCCTTCTTTTTTAAGAATGGTGGAGAAAATTGGCCAGGAGGCCTACTAAAAGGTGCTGAGATTCACCATACTGCCATGGACCAAGTCCACCTACTCAGAGGACAACTATGTGTGAACCCAAGATGGTGCACCCTCATACATATCGGTCAAATGCCAGAAGTTCTACGCCGACAGCATGGCTAATTTTTGCCCAAGGACATGTGGCTATCATCTTGGCCGGATTGGAACACGTTGGGCTTTGCTGTGTGGGGAACTTTGGAGAGGGAGACAATCGGACATCTCCCCGAACGTGGACTCCCTGAATGCCGCCATTGTGATGGAGTGGAACAACTTGTCCGATAAGTTCATCATCAACTCCTGCAAGGCTTTCCACCACCGAGTGGTGGCTGTGATTTCTGTGGAGGGCGGCTGTATTGAATATACATGTTCACAAAGGTTGTGTATCAAAGTTTTGTTAAAAATAATTATCAAAAAATAAAATTCTTCACATTTTTCTAAAATCAGTAATTCAGTCAACGTTTTGCTTCCGACCCTTGTATATACTTACAGAGGGATATTTTCTGGATCACTTGGGGATATATACAATTAAAATTTGGTAGCACACATTGTTATCAATATTTCACCTATAAAACCCATAATAATCAAGCAGAATGGATTGGTTCCTAAAATAAGAGTCCATGTCATTTTAAACATTTTACAATTATAAACAAGCTAAGCAAAAAAAGTAATAATTTCATTAGAAAACTAATGAGTAACGAAGGATAAATTTAAAGCTATAAATCTGTAGTCAAAGTTGTTATGTCCATGATTTGTAGTCATTATAAAAGGCCATATTAATAAAAAGCTATAAACAAAAGAACAAATACATAATCTGTCTACAAATATATAAATGACTAAAAACCATATCAGAAAAAGAAATCTGTTTTGAACATGAGGTCTCATAAATCAAACAAAAGCATGGTCAATGATGTTTTTCTTTTTTTGTTTGCCTTTAAATATGTATTGTAACTGTTTGCGAAGAATCACATACCCATCCATTTCCATCATTCTCCCAATATGGACATCCATGAAGAAGGGGATCTTAATTTGCTACATATGTAATGTAGATTTTTGTGTAGAGGCAAATGGAGGAGGGGAAACAGAAAGTCACGAGAAAATGGTGCAATTAGTTCTCTATTGTTAAGCAATTTTAGCATGTCACTTAGTTAGGCACAATAAGAGTACTCACAGTAGGGAAATAAATATGAGGCCCCTTGCTGATTTTGTAAGTTTGTCACTGTAAAAGGTTTCAATTGGATTGAGGTCTGGAGACTGGCTAGACCACACCATGACCATAATGTGATTTCTCTTGAGCCATTCAGTTGTTTTTTTGCCCTTAAATTTTGAGTCATTGTCGTGCTGGAAGATCCATTACACGACCTATTTTCAGTACTCGATCTGAAGAAGAGCCCCATAATTTTTCAAAATAGACAAGGGATCAAATAGTTATTTTTTCCACTATATCTACTTGACAGAGAACAAATCAGAACGTCAGTTCTTCTACATAATGCACCGGACGACTGATAACCATTGTCTCATTTGTTAAAAGGGGTATACATCCAATTTGCGTCAATCAATTTTAATAACTCCATGACGGCGGAAAAATGCATACTCTATTGGAATACAATTTCGTGCAAATACAATTCTGGAAAGGATCCAGAGTCACATTTGATAAATTGTAGAAATCCTCCGTACAATGCACTTTTGAATTAAAACTGTTAAACATGTTGGTGTGGACATATCACGTCTATCTAGATATTGAGGAGACCCTCATGAGAAAGCCAAGAGGAGACGCTTCCATCAAGATCCCCTCAAAGGTGATAAAGGAGACCTTCTTGTACAATATGACAAAGCTTTTGAAGGTCCATGCTAAAGACTTGAGCAAATCAGATTCATATTGTTGCCATGGGTATAGGAAAACTTCCGTGGAAGGTAACGTTGTCCTAAAACAAGGACCACCAATGTGACTCAACGCTTCTTTGGCTATCATATTCCCTTGTGGGAGTCAACAATGTGGGCACAATTTTTGCCTGATGCGTCTCAACACACTACTGTTTTTTTTTTTTTTTTTTTGGCCTTGTTGAAAATAAGGCCTGCTACCAATGCTACCCCCAAATACCTGTGCCCAGAGTATACCTACCTATGCAGTGTGGGAGGAGGTGGACGAAGCTATAGAGAGAAGGGGTTGAATGGTAGGACCAGTTTCGAGGATATTACAAGGTTTCTTCCTCTAGATCTTGAAGAAGCATCGATTCGTTCGTGTAGCCATGTCATTGACATGATGATGAGGGAAGAAAATTGATTATTAACGACCACACTACCCACATTGGACGCTAATATCCATACAGAGATATTAAAAATTTATTTCTATGTTTCCTTTCTCAGTCATAACAATCAACAAAGCACAAATAAAGAAATAAGTTGTAAAATATTGGTCGATGATTTCTTTTTCTTCAAAAAAGAATTTTATGGATAAGAAAATTCGTAAAAATATATAGATATATATTTTTTTTTAAATATTGAAGTTTTAATGAGGAGTTATGGACTTTGCTTATGTTCATAATATTTCGTGGATCCTTTTCTTCTTTTGACGACTTTACAGCAACATGCCTGCACAACTATTTCTCTTCTTCTTCCTTTGTTTGAGACTCATTTCTCAAGACCTCAATGATTTTTTTTAAATGTTATTTCTAAATATTTTTATGTCTTCAAGTGAGGGTCAGGGGAGAGAGGTTAAGGAGTAATATTATTCTGTGTGAATGTAATTAGGTAATTATAATTTATGTAGTCATTTCTATCTTCAAATTATGCCAACTATAAATACATATGCCGGTCGTCAGCACAAAAGCAAGCTATAATAAATTTTCTCAAAATTGAGCGGAGATTACTTTTGTATTCATCGACGAATTATCATCAATTTCTATGTACAAATAATTCTTTTTAAGGCTTTGCGTGTCCCGCAAATTGTACTTGAATTACCCGAAATTCATCGTCACAATAAACGAATCAGAAATTGAACTATTTTATTTGAAAGGGGTCATATAAAAAAAAAGTAATTTCCTTTTTGTCAAGAGGGATTAAACCAGTTTAATAAATCAGAAAAGTTTTATTTGTTGTTTCAAAATGGTAGTACTCTATCAAAGTTATATTTTACAGAGTCTTGAAAATCATATCAGATACCGGGGTGTACATTCAAATCTGAACACTTTGAATTTTAAACTTCAACAAGATATAATTTATTAATTGACAATATAACTTCAACAAAATAAGTACTATAAATGGATATGTGTGTGAGCTCTCTTAATCATAAATGTAAACGCCCTTAGCGGGAATGATGGCTTCCTGGCGGTGGTGAAAGGCCTGGTACCCGCTTTGGATGTAGTCATCTTGTCCCAGTGTTGGCTGATAGTGGCTTTGAGGGTCTTGGTGTTTGCATGACAAACAATGCAGAAACTTCCTCTCGACATGCACCAAAATCAGGACTGTAAGGGTCCAAAAGGGTCAAAAAAGAGTTCAAAAAACTCATTTAAAAGAGTGGATTTCTTTCATTCCTGGTATCAAAAGTGGTCTCTCCACCGTCACAAGACTCTTTCCATCCTCTTATTTGATATCTTTCTGGATAGTCTGGTGTGAAAGCCAGAGATCTCTATATGGACCTCATGGACTTAAAAGGATTTGCATGGACTGTTTTCTTTATCTCCTATGGATACAGTTTGGCCTTTTTGAATTTCTCACGGCGGAGAAGGTGGTCTTGGAGACGTCCAAGTTCTTGGAGTGCGTGAATGGCAATCCGTAGATCACGTTCAAGTGTCATTTTCGCGACTAGTACGTAAGGTAGAGAGCTCAGTTTCTTTGGTTTTGTAACTAATTGTTTATGTTTCAATATAACTTCATTAATTATTTTGAATAGGGAAGTTTTCAGATTTCAATGGACCACCCAGTAAAGTTATTGTTAAATTAACCAAACATTGATATTTTAATACCCGGTGATTTTTTTCCCCTCCGTGAATGTGGATGCCCTAAAGACTGCCGTAGAGAAGGAGTGGGTTGACATGTTGGTGGAATACGTGAATATATGACTTGTGAGGCCTTCCGGCATAAGTTCGAGGCCGTAGTGCAAGCCAAGGGTGCCACTTTGAGATTCAATTGTTCATATAAATTCTCATTGTATTACTAATTGTCCTTTTTGAGAATCTTAATCAAGTTGAAATAGGGAAATTCGTTCCTGATTTGCAGCGACGCACAGTGTACAAGTACATCTTCATATAGATGGACAGATATGTACGTGTGGTCTTTTTCCTTCTATGTAACAAAAAAAAAAGGTATGATACTTTAGTATATATTTATATTAGGGCGGTTTGCTTTGAACTTTTTTTCGAATTTCGATTACGACTAGTGCAGAAAAGTTGGTATTGAGTAAGAAAATTTCCTCGTTCTAGGATGTCATTTTTTGATTGTATTTCCCCGTCAAAATTTGAAAAAAAAAGACAAAAATTCTTTAGAAAACTATTTTGATAGACAACCTATTAAAAATATTTAAAAACTTTTTTCTAAAGTCAATCTATGAGCACATTACTGGGATATTGCAAATTTCCTTACGTTGTTTAACAATGCATACAAAGTTAAACAACCAGTCGTCCTACTCAACATATATAATTGTGAAAACTATTTTCCTTTAATGCCGTAACTTGTCCAATATCAATTTCAATCTTCATTTCTCAAAACCTAAACGCAGCAATAAATCAAATAACTACGTAATTGGAATGCCTCTGTGTATAAAGTATATAAGCGAGGCAAGTGGAAAGGACCGATAATGGCTTCTTCTTCTTTTCTTTTCTATTCCAACCCCCCCCCCTTCGACTTTCCTCTCTCTAATCATCACCATTCTCAATCATTATAATGAGGTGATGGTCAAATACCATGATTACAAATGACGTCAGCACTTTTTGAGATGGGGGATGAAACGGCATTTGTCAAATTATAGAGTCTATTCAATAAGTTTATCAAGAAAATAGGATGAGTAGTGTTGCACATAAATACTAGTGTTGGGTTTCGGTCTGGAAATCCAAGACCGGTTTGAGGTCCTTAAAAACTACGTCTGCACCGGTCTCATATAAAAATTTGGTCTAGAGGGGTCCAAAGGAAAAGTGGGGTCTAGATCGGTACAAATGAAAAATTCGGTCTGGTTTGGTCCCAAAAAGATTGGTCTATACCGATTTTACAGATAAATTATTTATAACATGAGAGTGCATTTTTTTAAGTACAATGACGCTATACGAAGTTTAAACAGAGATAGCTCGGATTCATTTTGATCCCGCCGTCTCTGATATGTATACAGTATTTGTTCTAAAACTTATTGTGTACTTTTGAGATTTTTTTTTGGAAAAAATGAATGACAGTTGATTTGGAAAAGAAAAAGGTCTATGATAATATAGGAGACCGAAAAAAATAAAGTGAGAGTAAATCAAAATTGTTTTACAAAGTGAGACCAAAACAAATTGGTCCACGGTCTGGACCGAAAAATTGGCCCAAATCGTTCCAGAAAAAATCACTTAAGACCGAACCAAAAAAAAGTTGGTGCTGAACCGAGTCTCAACACTAATAAATACATAGATAGCTTTAAAAAATATGACAATGGAACATCGTGCTCTTTTCGTAATTGCAACTTGAATAGGATATTATATTTTCCAAAGCTGTTATCCTTATTCTTGTATTCTATATAAGAGAACATATATTATAAAGTAGAAACACAAAGAGGAACACTGAGGACTTATAGTAGAGTTATAAGTGGACATCCTTGTTGGACTCAGAAGAACCATTGAGCATCAAAAACAGAGTAATTCCTGGTAATAGGTCATTGCTAGATACGGAGTGGGATTTGTATTTAATTATCTCATCTCTTATAGGTGCTTGTAGATAATTCAATAAAACGTCATAAAAACAATCTCCTCCCCTCACAAATTTTATTCAAATTGGTAGCATGACAACGTGAATTTTCGGTTTCTTTTTATAACAAACCGGCATGTCATATTTTTAGATCTGTAACATGTTGTTACTTTTATTATATTTCACAGCCTTATTTCCAACGAGAAAGTAAAAATAGGCATAAAATCAGTTGATAGAAGTGAGGCAATTCATCCTTCCACCTATGGAGTTAATTATTATTCAATAATCGTGGATAATTGTTAACAAAAGAACGGAGAAGGAGAAAAGAAGCCTAAAAACCTACAGCTGATTACAAAATACAGTTTTATGTTAGTCCAGTAAACCCATTGGTACATAAGGTGGAATCTTGATTGATTTTTTGACGGATGTTGTACCGTTATTTTGGTCGGTAGAGCGATCTCTGACCGTGCACCAATTTCTCGTCATTTTCAAATAAATGAATGATTTTTTTTATCTTACTCTTTGAACTGATTTTCTCTCCTTCGTAGCTAGTTATACGAGATGTACACAAATGAAACACTTGAAACTTCATATGACGTCATTGTATTGATGCTTACAATTAGGAAACACACATTACATCATCAACAGTTCATCTATGAAATCTGTTTATACCCAATTTTAAATGAGACCGATTTGATTTAAAATAACAGATTAATTCGTTTTAAAAAGAAGTTATAATACTCTCAGACAAGTTTATAATTTCAAGTCTTCTACCCAACACTATTTTGAGCCATTTATCTTGTATAAATTCTATATAAAAAAAGAGTGGTAAACCTTTCCCATGAAGAGTCATTACATTGTATTATTGATAATAACATCCCATGGATTGGTTGTTTGGTTATGTTCATTTGTAAGATTTTGCACATTATAGCAGATGTCTGATGATTCCCTCTCTGACTCACTTCCTTGCAAAAAAACGAAAAAAAACATTAAAATTGAAAATGCTACGTGCTTCAATCTACATGTTAACATGCATTAAGTAATTATTATTGATGTTTCCTATGTGAATTTATACCCCTATTTGTGCAGATGAGTACTAGTGCATTCCGTCATCTTTGTATGAGGGGCATCATCGTTCCATGGGCGACCATTTGTGAGTAGATACTTCTTCACTAAGATAGAATCAGAAGGACCCTCCATTCATGATTGTCTATCTAATTGGCAGAACTACATGGTTGGGCAGAAGTATTCGTACATATTTCTCATTGTTTGGGTTTTTTTTTTTTTTTAAATCTAGTGCGTCTAAGCTCTAACTTCGCCTGAATATACTCTCCATAGACAACAACTTTATTATATTTAATCTGTCCAGTTTCACAATCAAAGAGCAAGAAAACAAACGTAAAGCCATTGCATAGTTGTTTGAGACTGGCAACGATTCTAAGGCAACTATAAAAGTAACAAAATATCCCAGAGCACCGCCTATGACGTCTGCAAGCGACTTAAGGCGGGTAAGGAGCTTTCCCATTCCTGATGGGGTTCACAAAGACCCAAAATGCCGACTGGTCACTTCCTGGCTAGACTCAAGAGGTCCACCAAGGCAAATCCTGGTATGGTCATACTCGGAGGAGGTCTATCGGTAGGAGGACTCCAGATACAAGGTTCATGTGTATTCAAGACTCCACGCCTATTCATGTTGCCAAAACTCTAATGGATTGCCTCGACCGCCATTGCTAAGTCGCTATATAAGCTGATGAGTAGCCTTGCAACAGGTCCTTAACCCGGGTGATTTGTAGTTGTGATCAGAGTTGAGAAGGAAGGTAGATGAACATACCCATAGCTCCTTAAGATCCCCGATGCTCTCTCTGAAGAGGTACATGTCCCGCTTCAACAGGAAAGATGCAATAAATGCCTGCTCAGTCTTTATGTCCCGTTTATAGTGGGTGATAAATGACGAGGATGATTATATTCAAGAGCTAATAGTTCAATTTAAATTGCATATGTAGCGGGTGGGACAGTTGAGCTTGATTTACTTGATGGCCGGCTCGAATAAAAGTTGCTACATCCCATTTTTGGTTTCCATCTTTGTACAGAAGTGAGCGATATTTGTTTGCAATATCTCATTTGAAAGATAGCAGAAGAGTTTTTTATTAATATCAACAACAGCATTATAATTAAAGCTATCTAAACCTCTCAAAATCAGTGGTGCACGACTTATTCGCTACCCCTTATAATCATCTATTGTAGATATAATTGTGCCTTTATGATATCTAAGATATATTGTGTCGACTATGCACTAAATTACTTTAAGATTCCCCCCTCTATTTTTGGTCACGTGCATTGACTTCTCAATAACTTTGTTGTTTTTTTTTTTTTTTTTTTTTTCAAGGAAGGGGGACGAAAGAGATCTTAATCAGTAGACAAGTGAACATGAGGACGACTCTGAGTCTCTTCATAATTACGTTGCTCCCTGATTCGTTTACCATTACAACTACACGTGTTCTTCTCCTTCGCCATTAGCATCATTTTGTAAGAAGGAGGGGATAAGAATCTGAAGAAGAAGTACAAAGTTGATTATAAAGCATTGTTTACTAATGAGGTAGATTGAAACTTATGGCTCTGAGAGAAGAGACACTTCTATATATTACATATATTCTGTTTAATGTACGTATCTAAATGGTTTTTATAACTTTTTTTTTTTACTTTTATTTATGAGTATAAAATATAAAATAGTTTGAGGTGGATTTGGATGTTATTAAGTATGTACAATGTCTTTGTAGTTAAGACGTTGTTGTAGGTAAATATGTTTATTTGAGTAATGACTAGTTGAAGAGTCTCCACATGGAGACAGAATTATATTAATCAAAGGAACGCCTTATTCGTCTTATCTGTAACAAATGGGCTGAGAAGTCCTGATCGTCATACATAGATGGAGCTATTTTTTATTTTTTCAGTTGGTAACAATCTCCAAAGGACAGCTGTCAAACTAAAAAGCTCACCGTTTAGTGCAGGTCATCTCCTAAACCAGGTTTCCTATTTTGTTACAATTACATATTTGAAAACTGGTTAAAGTAACTTTGTACAGTGACGCACTTAAAACAGGTGGCCGTTTGAGCAGGTTTGACCATAATTCATAATTCTATAATGGGAAAGAATTAGATAACTAACAAGTGATTTAAGCCCTATTTTTCTATTTCTTTTTGACATAAAGGTTGTGAAACACAATAAAGGCCGCATAATGTATGAACACAAGTTTTTAGCCCTCTCCTACCTGTGTATGTACTTTAGGATGATCCACTTAAAATTACACCCATTAAAAGGTTAAATAACTAATAGATTCAGATTTGATAACAAAGTTCCATCAGTCCTTGGAACTAGGATCCCAAATACTCCATAGTATCGATCTTTTTAGGACCGGTACAACACTAATTGATCCCATTCACTCTATAAAAATGTGAAAAACAATTGCTTGACGTGCTTGATTCACAATATTTCACTCAAGTACGGGAAACAAAGAGAGTGTCTTTGAAAATAACTGGGATTTCACTTTGACGTAAAACTCTTTTAATTAATCAGGTTTTTCTTCTTTTGAATTTTTGTATGAATTGTCTTTAATTGGAAGTGATTCATCTTATACCTACTACTCAAGACAAGACATGATTATCATCATGATAACTTCTTTCCATTATTTTATGTCATAATATTTAAGTTAATTAATTCACATTTTGCATGGACTAAGGTGCATTCATTAATATAAAGAAATGTCTCTATTTCATCATAAATACTAGTGATGAGACCATTCGGTCCGACATTGTGTTTTTGTTTTCTGGGTTTGATATTCAGTGATTTTTTTTCAAGGATATTTCGCCCGGCGTTACAGACAAAAATAAAAATTTAGAATGTTATGGCGTCGTTAACAATCAATCTATAAAATCGGTTATCTCGATAGATTTTTTATCCGATGTCTACACCGACTGTCAAAAGGGAAGGTAAACATTTGAAAATTAATGGAAACAACTGAACAGAAAATACACTATATCTTTTTTATTTCAAAAAACGTCCCGTGATAGACCGAATTTTTCTAAATTTCTTCTTTAAAGGACTGCACGCATTCGATCCAACAAAAAAGGATTACGGTCTTTGACCAATATAGGATTTTCAGAGCGAAACCTAACACTAATATAACCATACTATATATGTATGTAAGTACTTTTTAATGCAGAATAAAAGCTAGGGCGTTTCTTTCATGTCTTGGGAGTTGCTTAACAACTAAATAGTAAGAGTCATTCGTGATGAATTTGATGTGATAAAATTAATTATATTCATTTGTTTTGATGATTTTCGTTTTAAATTAATTATAATTTAAAACCTTATATTAATAATGAATTGAAATCCTGGTTCTGTTATCTGATGTGAAACAAACAGGACGTAATACAAGACAACATCCAAATATAAGTAAGCACAACATGAAAAAGTTGTATCTTTAGAAAACAAAACAAAGTTCCTTGTTATTGACTGATGCTTCTGTTTTTCATTAAGTAAATACCCTTGGGGATTCATCAGGTAGATGGGAAAAAGTTTATGTGGAAGATCGACATTAAGGAAATTGTAATACTTAAAGGAACGTGCACTCAGACCAGCAGATTTTTTCAAAGTTATATTAATTAAAATATTACATGCTAGCTGTAGTATCTGGAGTTATTAGGCGTCTACAAAGAGACAAACTTTGCATTTTAAACAATAATAATGTACAAGCAATAACACCCTTGGCACGTCAGCGAACAGATTGGAAGTTTGTAACGAGGAAGGCCATGTCTATGGCCTGCCATGCTCTCCTGATGGCAGCTCGGAATGAATCCAAATTAAGGATGAGATGTGCGGCAGATGTTCTACTCCCAGACGCATTGAACTGCAAAGTCCAGGTGGTTGAGGTCAGGTATGGATGAGGGCCAGAAGTCAGCAATATTGTTGCTGCAGAAATTTTGGTTCTTCATGGCTCTTATAGACTTCTTACTGTTGTAGACAGTCTGGATGTAGATGAAAACGGTCTCTGATGCCTTATCGGCACTGACATCGAGACGGAGGAGATTGCACACTCATTGTCTTTTTGTTGTTGCTCTCACATTTTTAAACTTACAGATATTGTCTAAAAACAAAACTTGCTTATTTTGGTGTCATATATCATTTTGTCGCGAAATGAAACCTTGTAATTTAAAATAACGGGAATAAAATGGTTTTGGTTCATCAAGACTGTAAGGGTGAGGGTGTCATATTGCGTCCAAACATAATTCCACTCAGGATAGGTACATTCAAGCCTTAACAAGACTCTGTACCTTAGCAACATGTAGTACTCCACCTTACACACTTACAACCTAGAAAAAATACAGCGGCATCTCCTTCCGGTTACTGGTGATGACGTCTAGGGCCATCACTTGGGATGGGTGTCTGTAATGGAAGATCTTGAAGTCTTATTTTTGTTTAAGAACTATCATTTGCTTTTTTGTTCACAAAGCTCCTCCTGAATATTTTTTTTGTTCGGACTGATACAAAAAATTAATTTTTTTCAGCTATCATTTGAATGGTGATGAAACGGTTGTGCTAAAAATCTTATCGATTCCAACTTTATGTTTTGAGTACCCACTTTGGACTAACCATAATTTGTGGGTAATTTAATTTGTTTGATGGGAATCTTCATTCAATACCACACTGCTGTCTGGATTGATTTAATCAATCCTGGTCTAAAAAGTATCGACCTTGCATTATTTAGTCTCAACACCAATCATTGTAAATATAACACCCATGATGATTAGAAGGTAAAAAATCTTCATGGAGTCAAGAGATTGAGATTATATATTAAAATTAGCATTAATATATTATTCCCGTATTCCATGCTTTTGAGTCATTTCGCTTCTCCCTTTCTAACAATAATTATAATTATTTCAAATAGGCTACATAGGTACATTTATTGACATCAAAATTGGTTTTTTCCCCCATTCTTTTCTTTTGAATAATAATATGAGTAGGTATTTATATAATTATATGCCTATACAGGCGCTTCAAATAGGCTCTAGTCATCACTCTACGTTCCTATATATTTATAAAGTTATTATCCTGGTCTGTAACTACTTGGATTTCTCATTTCCAGGGAAAATGTCTCGGAGCAGTTGAGGTAAATAATAAATACTTTGAAATTCAAGTATCTCTTTTTATCTCGTAAAAATGTATCCATTATTTATCCAATAGATGCTTTAGTAATTGTATCTCGCGTTGTATAAGTGCAATTGGTTTACGCTCTTTATTTTGAAAGAGGGATTTGTGTAGATTTGAAGATTATAATAGCCAAAGTTCTAAAAAATAAATTGTTTCTACATTCATTATAGATGTGATAACCCGCTTATGAGTACAGGACGTTGAAATCTAATCCGTGCTTGCGTGCACCGACGATTTTGTTTTGATAAAGCTGTCTGATGGCATCGTTCATATCAACAAACTTTAGTGAAGGTTTGGGCATTATACCGACAGCTGCTCCAGGTATAAAGAAGATCGAATTTACGAAGGAGGAAGGGTGTTGCACTGAGACAATAATTTTTGTCCACAAAAATATGGAGATTATAGATGAGATGTAAATGTGACTGGCATCCCAATGGTCCTTGGCAATAAGACTCAGCACCTTATCATGTATCAGACAGGTGCTGAAGTGGTGGCTAAGTAAGCAATGATATGACTTAATTGGGAAGGATTCTACAGCATTACAGATCGGAATACGATGGATTATTTTGTCTGGGGATACCTTTAATCTAACACCTCTCGACCATCATATACCATCAAGGACTCTCTGATTAGACAATGACAAAGGAACTATCTTGTCAACGCCTGTTCCTCCTTTTGGACCCGTATCCAGGCTGTAATTGATGCTGGAGGCAAATCCATCAAATGAGCTCTTTTTTAACATTGATATGTATACTTCAAGCCAATTTTGTAGTAGATCCGCAGAAAGATGTGTTCAAAATGACAATTTAAATATTATCGAGAAATGCGCCGATTTAATATTACCACCCTGTATACATAACTCCAGTTGGCTTGTTAGTGTCTTATTTGTTCATTTTCAGAAAGTGAAATCATGTTTCTTCACAGTTTATTTATTTAATTATTACTACTATTAAAACTATTAAGTTTCATGGTGACTCTTGAGTGGCAGGCAGATCATTATTTCATGTCTTGAACAAGGTAGTTTATATAAGTATCCGAGAAATTCAGTAAACAAAAATTAACACACACAAAAAAAAAACAGCCGTAGTGGTGGTGGAAATTAAATCCTTTTAATTTGTGTTGTATACAATTATTTTTCTTGTTGTTTTTCGTAAGTGGGAAACCATTTTTTTTCCTTTTTTTCGTATTCTAACTTTTTCATAGATGATGAAAATGGTCTATGTCTATGTTAGGTTTGTGTCTTGGTCGTTCCTATGTAGAGAAGGAAATATACTTACTGTCTATGGTCTTCAAAAGATAATTCCTAGGTCAGATGGAGTCAATTTAATACTATAATGTTTACTTTTACTTAATCAAAGCAACTCCATCAGATCAATTAAAGGCAACCCTGTTATAGTTGCAATACGGGACAGGCTATAGCCACCTAATTTATATATAAGCTGTATTATATAGCTCAAAGTATATTGTCTAACGTTTTCTTCAGAACATGTACAGAGTCAAAAATCCTGATGCTCACAAATTAAGTGATGACTAGGGATGTAGCTATCTCAAAATTTTGAAGTCTGGTACTGTCCTGTTCTAAATTTGCAGGATTAATTCGTATCAGATACCCTCTCAGGTAAGTCTTTCCAAAAGGACTTTATCATTGACAAGCAGTAGCATCCTTGACAAGCCGACAAACAGATTAGCAGCTCTTGACCATAATGGTCATCTCCATGAAGGCCACGCTGTCATGATGAAAGCTCTGAGTGAATCCAAATTTGGATTTGGTGTGCAACATTCTTCTCCAAGACGCCCCCAACTTTGAGATTCAGGGGGTCGAGGTCAGGGGTGGAAGAGGACCACACACAGGCAGGCTATAATTCAGCCATATTGTTGCTGCAGATGTTTTGTCATTCTTGGCAGTAAAGGGCTGTAATTGACTTTTTGATGTTGTAGGCAGTCCAGATGGAGATGCCAAATGTCTCTGCAGCCTTATCAACACTGACACCGGCAAGGAGGAGATTGCACACTTTTTTGTATTTGCTTTGACATTTTACACTTAGGATCAAAAAAAACTTGTTGTTTTTTGTTTGTGCTGTCGTTTGCTTGCATAATGAAGCCTCGTAATTGAAAATCAGGGTGATAAAATCCTAATGACATGGTACTTGAAGTTTGGGGTCCCCACTTTATATTATTTCGTAAAGCACTTATGCATTTAAAAGCCATAAGCCTCAATACCATCACGTGTATACCCAAGTCAAATGGAAAATATTTTTAATAGATAAAAAAAGTCGCGTTTCTTTTTATGTTGGTGAAGAAATAGGTACATAATGTGTCTCCTTTGCCCAAAACTATGAGCGTTTGTACATGCCTTTACATAATATATGTGGGTATATATATATATACCTATTAGGGTGGTGTTAATGCCTCAAGTTTGTCCAAAAAAGCTCAAGCATTTGGTGGTACAGTGAATGGAACGAATAAACACATTTACGCAATTTAATTTAAGTCTATTAATATTTACCTTTAGAGTTTTTTCAGTCCTTATTTATTTGGTCTAGTCCAGTCTTAGGACCGATCCTATCCTTAAAACTAGTGAATAATGTTCAATTTCCGATTTTTATGTACTATTATTTATTACTGGTATTGAACTATTTATTACTTTTCTAAGTAATTAATATATCCACCAAGATATAAAAAATGAGCAATTGAATTGGTTACTTGAGTCTAATAATTTATAAATTTTGAACTAAAATAATTTATGATAAAAAATGCTCTAAAACTCAGAAGAAACAAATTAAACACCAACTAAAGGGGAATCAAAGTGTTTTAAAAACATGCGGTCGTTGCAGATATCGTTATTTTAGGTGAATAAGTCTTGTAAAGGAAATTAGGAAAGCTCGTCTTTGCAAAATTTGTTTCTAGAAAGTTTGCAGTGGGATAACTTTTTCGCCTTGGCAAAAGCCGGGCTGAGGAACCGCCTTCCTTTATTTTGTGTAAATATTATATTATGCCCTGAAACATGTTTAAAAATATATATGCAGTTTTTTTATGCAAAAATGTATCAACCCATTTGAATTTTGAATCAAAATTTGGTTAATTTATTCACTTTTAAGTCGATTTTTTTGCTTTTTTGATATTATCCTTTTTTTAAATTTACGCAAAATATTCAATCTCATGAAATAGTATATTTTAGTACCCAAAGTTCGTTAAAAGTAATTCAAATTTCAAGGAATGAAACTATAAGATTTCAACTATACTAATCACAAATTATATCTTGAGGATTCCTAAATCTAATTTTGGTATGGTTAATTAGCGTAATTTTGAGTATATGTCAACTGTTTATGCAGAAATAAAATTTGTTTAATATTTTAGTTTACGTTGAGCCCATGCTCCTTAAAAAATGGATCTTCACTAATGGAGGTTAATGATTCTATACATTTGAACGAGAAAAGTTTATACAAAGAGGGGTTTGGAACATAATACAAATTAAGCACTGGTATATTCAGCTTAGTTTCTTTCATTCTTCGGATTTTTTAAGAATCCAAAATATAATGGTGAAACTTGTTTCTTTTATAAATCTGTGAATGAAAAATACTAATAAGATTGCTTTTGTCAAAGATTAATGATAAATATCAACTTTAGCCATCCTCCTTCATTTTCAATCAAACTCTATTCAAAAAGGCAAAAAAATAATACAATTAGATGCTTAATATTGTAAATGAAGCCATTTAATGATAAAAGTAAATACCTTTTCGGAAAACTAAATTGTCTTAACGATAAAACATTGTTGATTTCAGCCAATTTCAAGAGTTTCATAGGTTTATTTTTAAGGTACTTCGTATGTTCAAAGCTACCTATTAGGCTAATAATCCGCCTAGGTCAATTTTCCTGATCAAGCAATATTCCTCCTCGGGCAAATTCCCGCCTCAAGCAATTTTCATAGTTAGAATATACTTAGCTCATGAGCAAGGCACTCTGGAATAATTATTCTTTTGAACTCAATGTCCGTAGGTTCGCGCCCAGGTCATTCCTAGAAAAAGAAATATACTTTATGTATGTGGACTTTACACAAGATTCCTCGGTTAGATGGAGTAAATGTAATATTATAATGTTTACTTACAATACTTATTCAGTGTAACTCCATCTAACACGTACCATGACACCTTCAGTATCCGTCATAGACTTTACACGTCGCTGGAAGGCGCCTTGCAGGATTTGATGACAAACTCGTCGGACAATTATCCATTGCAGCCGATTGAATTGAGTCTATATTTGGGAGTGGGATTTTGTTGGTTTTCCTCTCCGGCTTTCAGGAAGCGTTTTTTCGTGAGCTAGTACCCTTGGGAATTGTTAACAGCTTAACAAGAGCTAATACTAATTTAACCAATCAACGTTTGGAAAACGGATTAGTAGAAAAGGAGCAGAAAACTCTCCAGCTGACAACAAAATAATGTACATTACTTTGTTTTGTTAGGGTGGGTTCTTTAGGTCCATACACAGGCCCAAAAAAAGCCTAGTCGTTATGCGTCAAAATGTAAAAATATGTTGGATCCCGGCCTCATTCTATAGACATTAATGATTCTTACATGTAAAGACAATGCTCCTTTCTTTTTACTTAGATATAATGATGAACCATTGTTCTCAAAGGACTTTTCTTTATACAAACGACTTAGAAGTCCGACACATTAAGATAGGAATGTTTTTTGTTAACATATATCTAATATTAAGTATGTTTTCATTATACTAGATGGTATTTAAATAGCTTTTTTTTTGTGCGGAAACAAATGACCCATATATGACCTTCAAAATGATGGATGGATAAATGGTTTTCACTTTTATTTATATATATATATGATAGTAGATACGTAACAAATTTACAAACATATGAAGCAAGGTTAAATGTACATATAGATTAGTGATGAGACGACTCGATACGAGGTCAATTTATTGTTAGGTTTGGGTCTTAAATGGGTCATTTTTTTCTTTAACGTGTACAGTTTATATTATTAAATGAAGGTTTTTCTTTCTTTCTGTATATAGTACATGATGTAATGTTGACCTATGAAATAACAATGGTGTCATATTAATAAAATCTTGCAAATGTGTGCATATAAAATTAAATGTGTTAACAGGGGACACTCTATAAAGTGCTCCCTGATGTATTGCAGGCGTGTGTGTATAACAAGATGTTTTTATTTTACTTTATATAAGCAAGTTAATCTCAAAGTCCCTCAACTCCCCCCGTTGATTTCATACAAATATATCCAAATGTTTGCAAGTTAGGCTCACGATACCTCACAACTATAGGTGCATCAATATCAAGCAAATTAATTTATTCGACATCTGTTGATATTGTAACTTCTAAATTGATCTTATTTATTACCGGGAAATGAAAACAAGCTCATCTTTTTGCAAAAATAGATATAAATTCATGTATAATAATATTATATAATCCCTGTATATTTGATATCGACCATTTATTTGGAGAAGTTAAGTATATTTAAGAATAATAATTCATTTGTACAGAAAATATATTATTAAAAAATAGAATATTGAAAAACTACATTAACTCCAGAGACGTTTACAGGGGAGGAGGGAGGTATGTAGGGGCTGTAACAACCCCCTTCCCAAATCAAGGAATTTATAAAAATTATGGATATCAAAAAACTATGATGATAAAACGTTCAAAAAAAAATTATTTTATTAATGATTCTCTAGGATATCTGAGATGCGCTGCCTTTTTGATTATTGCTCGCTCATGATGAGAAAATGACTAAATGATTAGTATAGTTTGTTTATTTAAAAAAGACGACAGAAACAGAATATCAAAAAATAATCACTAAACCTTTTCAAAGTAATGACAAAAATAAATATTAATTAACGGTCCACGTTTTGCTGCCCTATCCTGTATAAATGTAATCCTGCGGACGCCCCTGAATTCTATTTAAAAAACAACATTTTACTATTATACTGTACGGAACGGCATACAGTGAGGGGTGTACCGTGGTTTGCACCGAGCCGTGGGCTTGTCTTAACATCCCAGTCCTAATATCTATGTACTTCATTCGTCATTTTTTATTGTTTTTGTGTAGTTGTTCTATATCATTCCCCATTTAACCCCCTTTTTATCATCATTTCAATTAAAAGAAAAATGAAGGATTACTTCTCATTCTCAGTATGACTATGTAATAATATCACCACATCACTATGTAGGAAGAGAGAAGAATAGATAAGTGACGGAACAATGCTTAGTTATATTATGTATCTAGTGTGTGAATTCAGATCCACATTTCTCATTCATACAATTATATACATCATTAGGGATGATAGACTTTCAACTTAACAACGGCACACCAACTGTCTTTTTCTCATCATCATGGTTAAGTAATCATAAAAAAAAATAATCATATCAATGGGTGGTAGACTCATAAAAAATATAATATATATTCCTTATCCGCTCTTCCCTCCACCAAAAAACCCCAAATAAAAAAAGCAAAATAAAATTCCCTAATATGAAAAAAATATTATCAAAAATACATAAAAAATAATTCGTTAGATTTTTGACTCTACATCGCGTCGTGCACATTGATTGTATCACGCAACCTTTCCCCAAAAATACAAAGGGGAATAAGGTCTAAAAGTAACATCTATCTAGCATCTGTTGATATTTACTCACCAAAGTGTAAGACATTTTTTGACACGCAGTTGATATGTAGCAGTCGTTTGAGTGAGTTTTTGTGGATTTTTTTTTCAACGTAGCCTCCTTGTAACTTTAGTCTCTTTTTACTGAGAAATTATAGAGGAAGAGGTGACAAACAAGGTAGCCCATCTAGGTCAAAGTTTGAAAGGAGAAAAAACTTCTAGTATTTAGTCAATCAAGATTAAAACACAGCCTTAATCCTTATTGAACATTTATGTATTATGATAGGCATTATTCTGACCTATGAAAATATTAATCGTTGTTTTTTTTAAAGCTGTCCTATGAAGCAAAAAATGAATAACATTGAATATTTCAAGGTTAATATTAAATAGATTTGATCTTTCTTTTCTGAAAATATCAAAAAATGATGTACCCTACTCCTGGACCATCGAATTTTTCAATCTTTTCTTTTCTGTTTTTGTTCCAAAGGAGAATTTAAATTTTAAACACTCCCATAATTTAAAAAAAATATCTATCAAATTTGTTTTCATGCAAAATAACTAAAAAGGTATTTTTAGTATATATATTCACTAATTAAAGAGTTTTTACCTTTTTTCATAATTGAATCGAGATGTGCAATCTAAAGATTACCTCGTGGACAAAGCAATTTTAGGTAACTTTGATACCCTAATACCATTTTTCCACTATACCCGTATTTGAAAATTCAAAGCTGTTTAATGGGGATTTGAAATTGGGAGGTCACATAAGTGACTGGCGTCCCAGTCCAAACCAAGCAAAAGATTTGTAAGGCTCTTCTGAAGACTGTCGATCCTAGATACGTCATCAAACGCTGATATGACTTCATTGGGAATGGAATATGCCCCCCTCAGGAGTCCAAATATTAATCTGATTGATTATTTTGTCTCGGGCTACGTTGAATCTAAAACAAATAGAACATATCATGCCATCAAATAATTTTTGATTCCCTGCATCAAGGAGACAATGCCCAACATTCCAAGGAACTACCTCTTCAACGCCTCCCCCTTCTTTCGGTTCTTAAACCAGGCCAAATGAGCTCTTTTTCAACATTCATATGCACAATTCAAGTCAATTTTTAAGTAAATCCACTGAAAAATGAGGCCTCAGTGACAATATAAAGAGTTTAAAAAAAACGCCGATTTGTTCTAAACGCATTGTATTTGAAAGATCATATCAGGGTCAAATTAAATATCATAAATTAAATGATGGCTCTAAACTATATTTAAGTATATTAACTCCTTCCAGAAATTTGAATACAAAACCAGTAGTGGATTCAAATATGCCTATGAAACATTGGCCTCTATGTAATGTTATTTTTCTGTTTTTATTTTTTTTCTAGTTGTTTTTATGTTAACTCAATACAAATACCATGAAATTTATAGATATAAATTAAACTATAACTTATTTGATTAGTGTATCTCCATGTTATTGTACTAGTAATATGATCTTATTGCATTCATTTCCTGTGTCCAAAGTGTGATGTGCAAACATTTGAAGTGTTAAAACGACACAACTATCTTCTACATACTGCGAGTAAATCATTTGTGAATTTTGCACGCTTTGTCTCGTCCAATGTTGATGGGGGGATTCTGCATCTTCAAAATGCATTGAGAAAATATTGGATTTTTTTTTTTTTTTTTTTGCTTGTAAACGAAGGGGAATAACAGCTAAATAATTCATTATTATGTATATAACTTTTAGATAGAGAATCATGTACCCCTTTCTAAAAATTGGTTTATAATTATATTATTCTAGACCTGCTATAAGAAGATAAATTCCTACATAGATTTACCCAGAGGGTTGAAAATGATTAATGAATGGTATCTACGTTATTTTAATTGACAAGTTGCCTCTTCCTTTCAAAAGTCAAAATAAAGCCATCAAAATAAAAGTTAAAAAATAAAAAAAAAGATAACCAAATATGAAGCATCATTATCCAAATTTTATTAGTTCATTCTCGTACCTGAATAGAAAATTAATTGATGGTACAACCAAGAGAAAAAGTAAAAAAGAAAATATATCAAAATAGATTCTAATCTTTCAATTCTACATAATTGACTTTGAAAGATACGTAATTCCTTCTTTACCAAAAGCGTTTTAACCATCCAGGCTTGCTTGAAACAAGTAAGATTTATGGTACGCGTTAGGGTTTATTTCTCGGGATCCCGGGATTTCTCTGGATTATCATCTATGGAAACCCCTTCATTATATCTGTGTTTCATTTCAAACATAGTTTAACAGTCACCTGTTTTGGGCGAGTCCCCGACCTAAGCAGCCATAACAGGCATCCATTTGAGCGAATGCATCTTAATTGAAAAAAAAAATCAGCTACATTTTCATATAACATATATTAGTTTGTAAACAAAATAACAGAGTCTTCCGGCAATACAATGCTAATCCTTTAACTATATTATTATTATATAATATAGGTATGTTCCACACATACAGGGCCCTGTGAAAAATGTATGTTGCATTCATGGGCTACAGACTGTCAGGTCACCTTGCAGATAATACTGGGTTTAGAAAAAGTACTGAAATTGTCTCTACGTAGTCATTAAAATACTCACAATTGATAAAGATGATGTTGTACATAGAAAATTTTATTTTATACTATAACAATGCACATTAATTATAAATTCCGCCACCATGAGTCTCAATGACAGACTCCAACTGCCTCCGGAATCCCATGCACACATTGGAAATGTAGTCCTTTTTCATGATTATCCACTGCTGGTTAACGGAGGTCTTCAGGGCATCAATATTTGGGTGGCCGACTTTACAGGTCTTATTCTCAATTTGTGACCAAATGGTGTAATCCATTAGATTCAGATATGGGATCTGAGGGGACCGAAGGTTCTTGGACCAGAATTTAATGTTGCTACCCATCCACTCCGGTACAATATTAGCAGTACGGACCGGAGCCCCGTCCAACTGAAATACGTATGTGGATTTGTAGGACATTCTTCATAGTCTTGGTGATCTATGGGACCACATTTATCTGATTGGGGGTATTTTTTCTCGAATTGATTCCACAGCCCCCACATTATAACAAAGGCTGGATGTTTGGTCTTGGTCCTGATGCTGGTGTCAGCCTTGCCAAAGCATACTAACCCATCGTTCAGGGGAAAAAATCACCCGGTTGCTGTTGTGCTTCAGATCATTCAAAAGTTGTTGATATCGCTGAAGACGGAGTTCTTTTTGACGTTGGTACAGGAGTGGCCTCTCAATTCTTCTAAGGGACCTTCCTTCAGCCTTTCAGATGGCCTTGCACACGGTAGGCAGAACTGTATTTCTTCTTCTTGGCTTACTCTGACATCTTATTCGTTGGGTTGAACTTAAAGGCATCCATGATGTCTTGAGGCTTCACTTTGGTGGGTCTTCCACTCTTGGGTTTTTCCTTAAGGTTGTCCCCATTAGCCAAACGATTTATGATCTGACAGACTGTGGTCTTGCTGATGTTTAAGGCTTTCATGATGTCCGAGGTGGTCCTCCCGGCGGGGATTAAATTCTCTATGATGGCTCTTCCTGCCTTCATCGCGACATATACAGAATTTTTGTTTACAACATTCTACATCAATCAAAGGCTTAAAATCTAAGTTATTAAAAAATAATCGGAACTTTAAGATTTAATCAACAACAACTATTCAAAACTGTATTTTTAGAAAGTCTCATTACTTTTTCAAAACCTGGTTTATCCTTCATAGTTGGCTCATGTTTTATTTGATTATATCTTGTCATTTTCATTACAGTACAATGTATACAGCCAGCCGCTGTCTAAATATCAATTTCATTTCTCATGTTTATTATATTCTTGCTCTAATAATAGTCCAGCCCTCGTTTTTCACTTATTTTATGATTGATCTTCGTATTCTGATATTATTAATTAGTTTGGTAAAATATCGTATGACGTCGCCATAGCGATGCTTTCTAATTTCAAAACACCCTTACCATCATGAAGAGTTCATAAATAAAAAAACATTAAGATCGAAGTTATAGATGAAATCAAACTTACCTGCTGGATCGGTCCAGAATTTCCAAGCCGAATGGCAACACTATTAGTACAAACCTACTTCACTTTGCATTCCCATAATATATTAAAGGCAGACCAATAAATATCAAGAACAAAAAATAAGATCATTTCAAACTATAAATAAGCAGTGAAGGAGCATTGTTAATTTCGTCAAGAAAAAGTTTTTGTATGATAGCAAAGCAATCCTTTAGAATATTTAGTCTAACTTAAAAGTACATTTTCTCTTCTGGACGAAATATTACAACGGACGTGTTTAAAATGTGAAAAATAGGACAAACAAGACAAATCCGTGTTGAAAATAGTACTTAGGATAAAATTAATAAAGATTTTCTTTCATGACTTGATCTGAATAAAAAACAAGTCATACAAAATTTTCTGTTTGGATGAAAAAATTGAAAGTTGATTCATTGATGTGACAGAGACCAGAAAAATTAAGGTGAATTAAAGTGTTGCTATTGTAATTAATACTAGGTATAAAGTTCATGAAAATTGTTTATTTTAATAGAGTAAAGTTTATCTGTAATTATGTATGAATGAATGCTATAATGCTCCCTGATATGTATCACATAAATATTTTTGATCTAAGAAATAACAATTTAGTTTTATTAATAAATATCGCAGGTATGTGCTTGTAGCGTTGAGCGTGTATACAGTCTGTACTATATATAGTACTCCGTGTTGTATATCATATAAAAATATTGATCGCAGACATAACAATGTAGTCGTATCAATGAAATATTGCAGGCTTGTTTTTGTTAGTGAGCGCTCTAGAGAATTAAGTACTCATCTTCTCTCTCAAACAATGGGACTCCTTTCAAATATACTCTGTCAATTCCTCATTCTTTTATTGGGACGATCACTTATGTCTACTTCTAGTGCAATTCCAAAGGGCAAAAAAAAGTTTTTTTTATCGCAGAGTAGAAATCTAATCCACACTCAATTTGGGAGAAAAATCATTCTAGTTTTCTTCTGTGTTAACGGGCTACACTTATTATTTACAAACGAGATCCCAATATTTCCCAGGATCCTATAATTAAAACAATTTGGTTTCTGGAGATCCTGCTCAACCCCAATTTCCCCAGAAGTGATTATTCTTTCATTTTTGTGGATAGAAAACTGAACGCGGAAAATTGCCCTTGGGAAAATTGCCGATGGAAGATTGCCCTGGGGAAAATTGCTGATGGAAGACTGCCCTGGAGAAAATTGCCTTGGTGGATGAATTGGGGGTGGTTTTTAGCAATCCCACACTACCCTCGGGCCAATCCGAGGACGGAGGGTATTCAATCATATTTTAAGAGGTCTAAACTATTTATTCTCCCCCCTCTCCTTACCAATCCGCCTGATCCATTTCTTATAAGATTGAATTAAATTTAAAGAAATTGCAAGTTAAATTGTATTGCAATAATATTACTCAAACTTGAAAGTACTCCTTTTATGGATGGAACAAACAAATATATTTAGATATTTGTCATAAATAATATTAAGAGAATTTATAATGTCTTATTATTCATCTTGAAGTTTGAACAAAATAAGGGCAATTTACCTAACTGACAATTTTACTCCAGGGTAGTCTTTCACGCGCAATTTTCCCAAAGACAGTTTTCATAGTACCATTCAAAACATATGAAGTATTGAGTAGTTACGTGTAAGTATGCTTATGAAAAATGTAGAGTAATATTGAGGACTTTAATATGGAGTTATTTTCTAAATTATTAAAGCAAGATTTCGTTTTTAGCCGACACCAAATATATCTGGACAATACTGGATACTACATGCTAAACGACTTGGAGATCTATATTGACTACATTATTATGATAAAAAATAATTTATTTTGGTTTGTAGATTTATACGTTGAGTCATATATAAAAATAAACTTTGCTTTATTAATATAGAAGTCAATAAAATGTTCTTCCCAGGACGAAATACTACAATTGACATAATGAAATGTTACAAAGCATGACTTAACGAGGAGGACTTGAAAAATTACTTAAGAAATTGACACAAAGTACGAAAATAATAAAGTCATTAAAATGTTTCTCTACTTCCGAACCAAATACTCCAATTTCCAAGAATAATTTGTCAAACAGGTCGAAGTAAAATTTGAGGGTACAAATTACTCACGAGATTGTCACTACTTTTAAAAGAATGAAAATATTTAAACCTATTGAAAGCTCAACTGTAAAGCCTACTTCATTTTTTTTTTAAACCATGACTATGTCAAAAAACAAACGTCATTATATTCTTGTGTATGTAAACACAACAATACATACATATATAAAACATTTTCTATTGTGATGATAAACTTGAATAATAGTTTCTCAATTTAGAACATGATTTTGAGTTTTTTTTAACCAAATTTTTTTTTTTTTTTTGGATTACTCGTTTTTTTCTCAACCATGAACCATGTAGTTTGTTCCTTTTGTTGTTCTATATGGTTCTAACCCCAAAATAACCACCATCATGAATATGTACTTAAAATACTATTGTATGTACCTACGTACCAGGGTTTCTCTCCCGGGATATTGTTTTTCCGGGACTACTAGGGGTTTTAACCTTAAGGGAAATCCCCACACATCCTGCAATTAATCATTTCATAAAAACACCTGCGTTCAATTATTATTATTAGTATGTAAGATTGTAAATTTGTAGCATTTTGGGCATGCAAAAAAATTGAACATTAACATGGTAATCCTAACAATTCGTATTGTGTCATTCCATATTTATTCGGTCTATTCTAGTATTAGAACCTGTCTTTTGGACTGTCGGTTCTAGAAATGTGTGACGTCATCGAGGACCGAACTTTATATGTCTTTAGGACTGATATGCAGGACTGAACTGCACCCAACCAAGAGGGGTTTGAGAGGAGAGTAGCTTAGCTGGCATGACATTTTATTAAATTAGCTGTGAGGTGAAGGAAATAAAACAAAGGTCCCACTCCAATTCTACCAAAGGTATTTGCAGGAAAAACTCTTCTGTCGATCATCAATTCCAGTCTGACGCCAACAGGACTTAACACTTTTTTTTATAGGTTAAAAAATAGTTTAGCAAAATTATTTTATGCAAATTAAGTAAAAATGTTTTATTAGTATCTATATTCACTAAGTAAAGAGTTTCTGCATTTTTCATAATTTGTTGGAGATGTGCAATGTAAAGGATAATGCAACTGAGCATAGGAAATTTTCATTCTATATCACACCTTTTCTGCACTAACCATAATCGAAATTCGAAAAAAAAAAAATGGAAGAACAAACCGCACTAATGTATTCGTTAGAGAAAAAAAAACACCCAAAAAGATTGATAGAGAAAAGAAAACTTTTTTAGTTTTCCCTCCTTCAAACACTTGACTATTTCAACGAATAAAAATGAGATCTTTTTTTTTCTTTCTTCCTTGATTTTTTTCTCTTAATAAGAATGACTTTTTGCTTTGAGTCGGCAGATTTATTTATTTTATTTCTTTACCTGGAAACGACTTGGATTTGGCATATGATATGTTTTGTTTTTGGTTGTGTGTGTGTTTAAGAGAGGGTTTGTGCACAATAGTTACATGTAAGTGCTTTAATATTGGTTATTGTTTCCCTTTTCTATTGTTTATTACTATAAACAAATTTTATTATCAATGTAGTGAGTGATATATATCTTTGCACACAGTTAACTTTTGTTGTAATTGGACATAAACAACTGAATCAAATAGTTATTTATTGCACTGTTCAAGATCAACAATATCACAAAATTGAAATAAACTTATTCTTGTAGAATCTGATGACCTTATTCCAAATATTGTCTAAGTTTTTCTCTATGGGCGTTAAAGCCTTCTATGCGACCCATAAAGTTTTTTGTATTTATTTTCAGATTTAAAGCTTTTCAGACAGACAGACTTTTCTGGGTTTTTTTAGCTTGACATTGTCATATTTTGTATCAATTACCAATCTATCAAGGAATAAAACCAATTCTCTAACACTTAAATATAATATTTTTAATAAACTACTCAAATGATATCTCTTTTATACTAAACGGTCAACACCTTTTAATAAAAGTAATCAAACTACGTCGACAAAGTTTCAATATCACGCAACTGCCTCAACCCCAATATGTTGGCTATTCCTAAAATGACCAGAATTTATTTGCAAATAACACACTCCTAAAAAGTGTTCTGTACTGATACATGTAGTCTGAGAGTCAATAGTGATATTGCAGTCAATTTTGGGTACTTATGTGACGTCTTTATTGAGTTTAAACCCACATACCCTCCTTTAAATATTTTACTATTTTTTCTCCAAATTTTGCTTTAACTTAGTAGTTAACTTAAATAAATTGCAGCAATTAGCCATTTTCCTTCCGAAATTATAATTAAATTAAGTTATTGAGGTAGTGCGATAGTTATTGGTTTTGAAGATAGTGATACAAATAGATGAAAATGTATTTCAAAGTCTAATTTATAAAGATTCCAACCCCATTTTTGAAATGTATTTATTCTGTATATTGCAATTATGAAGGACATAATCAATATTGGCATGTTTAAACATTAGAAAAGTTGTTCTCTAACTGGGATACGTGGAGGCTTGAGGAGTTTTATCCTATTGTAAAAAAAATATGTATTATAGAGGTATTTGGAGATCTTGATATTTTTTTAAGTGGTATGTAAAAATAGAAAAAGTTTTAAAACCACTGTCTTAGAGAACATAAGTAATGACAACAAAATAATGAATTTAATTTGTTCTTGGTACAATTTGTTTATACAAGTCAACTGCATGATGAGGTCACAAAAATAGATAAAGGGTTTAATTTGCCTCAATTATGCTACTTTCTATAGTATACAATATATTGTATAGTAGATATCTATAAAATCAAAGTTGGAATTCGATAATCAAACAATACTCAAATATGAAAATTGGGGTCATGTCAAAACCCATAAAATCGCTTTTTGTACTTATTTTTGCAAAGAAAATCATGCCTAAAAAGGTTTTCGAAAATATATAAATTTAATACATAATCTGAACTATCAATGCTCATAGCTTTAACAATATATATTTTGGTAGCCACTAATACAAAAACAAAAAAAAAATATTTGAAGACCAGCTGTAACTCTATATTGTCTCCTATAATCTTTCAGAATGCCTCAAGTCGCCTCTTGAAGGCTTGTCACGTCTTTCTTATCTATTCCTTGGACATATCAACCAAGTGTTTATTTACAGTGGCCTTCATGACCATGATATTTTTATGCCTATGGGTAAAGTGTCTACAATTTAGCCAGAAGGTGTAGTCCATAGGGTTAGCGTAGGGCGAATACGCCTTATGGCCAAAAATTAATGTTATTTGTCAACTATATTTGAGCAGCTTTGGTAGTTTGGGCGGAGTGCCGTCTTGTTGGAGGGCCACATTATCATCTGGGAAGTTACCTCGAACACACGGGAGGAATTGAGCCTTCAGATTTTATTAAAAAAATTAATTATTTAATATTTTCTAAAAAGTGGTAACGGCTTATTCTAGTTTGTAATTTAAACAGGGTTTTTTTATTTTATTAAGCTGCTACCATTAAAATTTAATTCCTGAAAAGGGAACATCAAAGTATAAAGTAATCACTCGTGTGAAAGACGGAGAGTGACAATGAGGGTTTGTTCGGGTGCTATTAAGTTATTTTTGAATTCGGAGTAGAATTGAGGATCGATATTGGAGCCATTCCTGCCTATATCATTGCTCCTAGAGTGGGGTCAGGGTTTATTTCCTTCCTCTCAAAGCTACAAGCAGCTAATCTAATAAAACGTCATGACAGCTAAGCTGTTCTTCTCTCAAACATTCTTCCAATTGTCTGGGGCACCATTTCATTATTCGTTTTCTTTTATTTTACAAAAAAAAACCAGTATTATTCAATTCGATAGTATAACTACACCATTGTATCCAGTCAAAGTCGTTAAAATTTCATGCCAATCAGACAAGGTCCATTCTTGGAAATTTCTCACGGAATGACCCATTTACTTATGTATACTTGTACTTAGTTAATATACCTACAAAACTATTACTTTCCATTCTTGGAAAAATCGTAATAGTTATGATTATTTTTTTAATAACATGTACAACAACAATTACTTTAATTGAGCTTGAGTTCCATTGTCCTCATGCAATACGAAATATCAGGCTAGAGAAGGGTCACGTCTACCTATGTACATATTAATTTATACATACATATTTTCAGACATACTCAAATAATCGCCGTTTTTTTATTTATTTTCAGATGGGTCGAACAGCTCTTCATTTGGCATGTATTGGTGGACATGTCGAGACGGTGAAGCTTCTTATTCAGAATGGAATTCATGTGGATCAAACTGATGATGTTGTAAGTGCTCACTCAATTTTTTTTTTTTTTTGTTTAAAAATGTTAATCTTAATTCCAATAAGTGTTTTGTTCAAAGTTGGAATATATATTTAGTGTTTTGGCGATCTTTATTTAGGAATAAAGACTAGAGTCCCATCCAGTTCAGTGCAGGTCTTGAACAGTTCCGTCCTGCATATCAATAGTAACCCATATAAAGTTGGATCCTTGATGACAATACTTAACTTTATTACATTTTATTCAGTTCTAGAATTTAAAGTCTTAAGAACCAGACCTAAGACTGGATTGGAAGGAATAGATAAGGTCCGACACAACACTATATGTTATGCAATACTTTTTTAGCAGAAAAATACAAAAAAAATGTTGTTAACCCTCATTTAACTTCCCCTCAATTCCTAACGCGAGTACTTATCTGGAGTATTTACCCACCCACCCTCACTTTAAAATGGATATTAGAGTAATATTCAATGTAATTTGCACAAGCAAAACCACATTTTGTAACTAAACTTAGAATAAAAGCCTCTTTATTTTTTGTATTTTAATATCGATTACATTTTCACACAAAGGAACTTATGACATCATTTACATTAAGTGACGTATGCAATATCGTATTACCAATGTATATTGTAGTCGTTTGACTGTGTATTTGTTAATGTTGGATTTTGGGTCCGAAAATATGAGGTCGGTCTAAGCCATTAAAATTTTTGTACATTCAAAATAGTTTGGTGAAAGTTTGGTATGGATTTGTGTTGTCTCGGTCCTAATCTAGTAATGAAGAATGTAGTCCAGTCCTGCCCAATCCAGTTCAACTTGTTGATCCTTAAAGAAAGTAAAATTGATAACTTGTGACGTCATCGAGTTTTAATCCTTTTTATAGTTGTTCAATTTGTAATTAAGTAAAAATAATATATGTTGTTATATGCAGTTTGTGGAAACATAACTTCCCTTTCCAAAAAGCTATAAAACAAGGTTTATAAATAAGAAAAGTTTTACTTGTTGTTTAATAATTTTTGACAATCTTATCAGTTAGGTGACGTTCACCATTGTCCATACATCAAACTTCGATACTCTAATGGTCCGCTGATTTTTTTCATTTATCTCTTTAAATTACTTTACATCGAGGGGTTTTCGAGATGCAAAATTGAACTGGCAACATCACTAAATTTAAAAATTGTGAATAATAAGTTGACTAAATGATTAGCTATTGGCTATTTTCAAAAGGCCTTAAAAATGTCAATTTTTGTGGAATAAATCGGATTTGGACAAACGGCACCGATTTATACTTCAACTTTAGATTTCCAGCATGATTATATGTTGAATTATTTGCGTTCAAAAAATTTTGAAATTCTAAATTATGAAAATGAATTAAAAAATAGTTGTTTGTCTCTTAAAAATTGAAGCAATTAACATATTTTCATAAATTGCACCAATAAAATCTCAGGATCTAAATTACAGTTAGTTTATTTTATAAAATATTATATCAAATCATTTTTGACCATTTATATTTTCGACGGCAAATGCATGTTCCATACTACTCCAACGCATGATAGCAACTAAATATTTTTTTAAAGGAAAACTTTAGAACCTTGCCTCTATCATGAAGCCACGCCCAATTGCTACTACTTTTACAACCTAATTGCCACGCAATACAAAAAAGGAGGTTATGTTGTCTCTCGTCTTGTATAATGCAAATATATCTCATTTGGCTTCATAAACCATCGACATTTTTAGAAAAAACTAAAGGACCGAAAGTTTAAAGGACCCGCCCTAAGGACTGACAGTCTTACCGGCTGATAGGTCAAGTCTAAACTGGACGAAACCTAATAAATTGCGATTGATTAAACACTAGTATGGATGGTTTTCATAGTAAAGTTTGTTCTTAACACATAAAAACAGTCTTGATTGGCTTATAGAAATGGCGTGGGTTTTTTTTTTAAATTTAAAACCGCGAAGACCGAACCGAAACTAAATCGGTTTCGGACCCAGTCTCAACACTAGCACTCATTGTGTTTGTGGTAGGTACATGCATTGAGAGGTTCCTTTGTGTTTGTGCCGTATTCACGACTTTTAAACATTAATCTTCTTCGATTTTGTCCCCTGTAAAGATTTATAAGAAGGTATTATAGAAATGTACCCGACTATTAATGTTTGTATATTAGAATGCCAATTTTAGATACATTTTAAACTATAAGGCTACAAAGCAAGTCTTAAATTAATGATTAAGATATCACGTATTAAAGCTATTTGGTTAAATGAAAGAAATAAGGAGAGACAAATGGCGCGTTATACGTGGTAAATATATATTTTCTTTATTCATTTGTCTCCTTTAATTATCCTTCCATTAAAAAAATTTATTCTATAAGAAATTAGTTCACATAAGTTTTAAAGCTCATTTATTTACCTAAAAAAGTGAAAATAAGTAAAGGACATTTTCAAAACAAAAAATGTTAATTTTCTGAGATTCAAACGTTAATTATTAGTCAGGTTTGGATAATTCAAATTGAATAATATAACATTTTTTTTGAAGGTGTGACAGGGGGTTCAGATCTTCGTATACACGATTTTAGTCCAAGATTTGTGACATTGCGGGGATTTTCTTCTCGTGGACTCCAAGTTATTGGCACATTCTCCGTATGGACCCCGATGGATCAAAATCCATCCGTTCGACCATAAGTTCATCCAAATTATTCTAGACAAGAGCACGATAACCTCGAGAACACGCTTAACAATTCCATCCTCCCATTTTTTTATTGATTTTAACTCGATAATCCCTTTGGATCCGAAAAAGCATACTTTCTGAGACACCTACGATCCACTTAATCGTCTTAAAATCGTCATGTAACTGGAATCAAGCAAGGACTCTTTGTGTTTGATGTTCTTGCTTCGGCATCTTTTACAGCTACTGAATCACGTCATACCTCCATGGATATCTCTATAAAAGTCGTTTCATTTTCTTATCTGTAACCAATAAGAGAATCTATAATTAAGGCTTTAAAATTACTGTCAATTTAAAAGCTGCAAACTGTAGCCAGCATTAGAACATAGGAAATACTAGTCAATGTTTAAGTAACAGTCTCGTTTTCATTTCAATTATACCCTTTGTACAGCACCCATAAATGAATTTCTGTATCAACCAACAAATATATCAGTTAAATTTGTATGAAACCGTTGGGCAACGAGTATACAACATTAGTAGCCGGAGTACCGGGACATCGAACTAGTGATTTTGCAAGCCCTTCACCCTAAGATTATTTATAGTTTCTTGGAGGCATGATGTGACAGGAAAATAAATGTGTCACTCTTTCCAAGATGAAGAATATGTATATATAAATTTACAATTTACAAAAAGTATATATATAAATATAATTAAACGCACCTTGAACCGAGATAAATTGACAAAGAAGTTATTCAATTCACGATTATTTTTTGCTCTTCACATATCTAAAAAAAAAAAATGATTATATAGGTATATAAAATTGAAGTAGCTGAGTAGCATCTTTCAAATACGGATATTTTATGAGCACCACCTAAATAAGGCATTGCCTCAAGTGAGGAATAAGGGGAATGAATGTATGTAAAAGGGCCTTGTTTTTTATTATACAAAAATTCCTCTCAATTTGTTAACTTCTTTATATAAATATATATAGGGTGGGGATTTGAAATCCGGAAAATTTAAGGATGATAGTTAATACAATTTTTTTCCTGAAATTAAATCAGCAATTCACAAATCTTTTTCTCTTACATGACGGGGTCCAAAGTGAAGTCAATCACTCAAACCAACCAACGAAGCCCAGCTTTAATTATAGCCTGATGAGGAACTATTTGTCCATGTTAGCCACTTCCTCAAGAATGGTAGCGCACAAGGAGTCAACTATGGTATGTGGATATTTATGGGACTCTCTGTACAAGACTCTCCAAACATGGTAATCCAAGGGGCTCAAATCCAGGAAACTAGGAGGCCACATTTCATTTGCCCAATACATAAAAGTCATAAAAATGTTGATTTGGTTCGGAATAAATCCTATTCCAATTACCCGATTTGGACAAACTGCACCAATTTAAAATTCTAGCATGACACCAGATCTGTTTACATCAATTAAAGCTCTCTTGTATCATTATCTATGGCGTTATTCAGCAATTCACAAATCTTTTGATCTTACATAACGGGGTCCATAGTGAAGTCAATCCCTCAAACCAACCAGTTCTAGCTCCAACCACAGCCTCCAACCTGATCTTAAGCACAACACAGGGCTTAAAGAGAAACTCCTTGTCCATGCTGGTGAATATCTCGAGAATGGAAGAATCAAGAGTCTTATGTGCACGTTTATTAGACTCTTTCTCCAATGTGAGCTCCGTCCTCATCAAACTGCAACCCTCTTAACTATTGGATCTGGGGTTCCATCAAGAGGAAGACTTTTGCCCCCTGTCATATGAATGTGGATGCAGTTAAGGCTGTTGTGAAGAAAGAATGGACTGATATATTGGAGGATTACGAGAAGAAGACACTCAAGGCCTTCAGGATTGAGGCTGTGGTTGAGACCAAGGTTGGCACTTTGAGAATTAATTGCTTATATTAAGTATCATTGCGTTTCTTCTAGTGCTTCTTTTTAAGTTGAGTTTCGTAAAGATTTTCAAGATTAATATTTAAACAAAAGCTTTTTAGAGGACGTTTATTTAACAAAAATAGTGCTGGGCACACCTTTTATTCAATATGCGAGTCCTCAGCTCTAATAACTGCCTCAATACTAAGCTTAAATTCCTTACAGACCTTGACTATGTGGTCAGGCTTAAGCTTGATAAACCCTTCTTGTTGGAAGCCTCTGGACATTTCTCTGAGGGGTAGAACACACCCTCTCCTCCAAACGAGTCGAGATAGAGTAATCCACGGGATTCGTGTTTCGAGAGGAGGGCTGCTACATGTGAAGGTCCCAAAAGTCTGTAAAGTTTTTTTCTTAGGAAGGCTTGGGTCTTAGCAACGCTATGTCAAAGAGCTCCGTCTTGACTGAAAAAAAAAAGTAGACCCCGAACTTCTCTCTGGACCAAGGTAATACTTTCTTATCTAGAAGTTCGATGTAAGCATCTCCATTGAGCCGCTCCTTCCTCTCCACAAAAATGGGAGAGAAGACTCCACAAAGCCTGGATTTGTAGTTCTGAAAACATGTTTCACTGACACTGAGACATTGTCCGGATGTTCAGTTGTGATGTAGTGGATGTTCTGCTTATTCAACGGTCAATAAAATCCTCGGAATTTTTTTGACCTTCAGAAAATGTAGATTCTTGTTTGTTCTTTACAACCGTCTCAGCTTTCTCTGCTCAGAGATAAGATGCCTTCTTGTCCTCCTCCGTAATTTGCACCAATTACAGATTGAAAATTATAAAATGTGTACCACTAGATTAGATCAACCCTGTATATACCTACCTATGATATTGAATATTCCAATGAGAAGATTATTGACAAAGAATGATTCACTTGTATATTTAAAACTGTTGGGCCATAACCTATTTTTGAATGTATATACATGATATAGATTATCGGATAATAAACATTCAATTCATCTCAGGTAATTTAATTTCACGGATATTGAAAGTTTAAAAATCAAAGGGAATAGCAAACGAAAAAATACATTTTATAATATAAAGTTCGTTCTCATCTACCTATTTAAGTCAGTCTACATTTATTATTTTGATTTGATTCGGGTTGAGAAGTATTATTATTACGATCATAATTAATTATTAGTAGTGGTGGTATTTATGAGATGTTTTTTTTTCTTTCTTTCTTTAAAGAAATCTCTTTAAACTCCTGGGTTTTTATTTTTTATTTTTCAATTAACCTTCTCATTATGAGGGAAATTATTTATGCATCAAATGAAGCACCAGCTCCCAACTTTTGAATTATAATACACTGCAAACGGAGAATGAGTTTTGTTATTTTTTTATATTAGAACTCTTAAAGATGGGATGTGATTAGATTATAATGAACTTTTATCGCCATTTTTATTTATCCATATTCGTTTAATGTCATAGTATTTATTAAATACTTTATTGATTGTATGTCCAAGTTTTAATATATCTCTGACCTATCACAGGTTACAGATATACGAACAAACTAGAAATATTTGTTCTCAAAATTGAGTGGGAATTCCAGTTGTAATCTTAATTGAATTATATTTAATTTTTATGAACAAATTGTTCTTATTAATTCTTTGGTTTGCAAGAAGTTGCACTCTTAAATTGGGCAAAATGCATCCTCAAAATAAAGTAATTTAGAAATTGAAGACAACTTCCAAATTGTATTGGCTTATAACTCTATAATAAACTTCGTTGTCTTTCGCAAATTAGTTATTACTTTATACTTATAAGTTCTCTCTCAAAAAGTAAAAGAAAAATGATAAAAGCTTTGGAAAATGAAATGAAAACTTTTTCAAGTTGCAAATACAAAAAGACTCTCCTCTCTGCTTATTATTCACTTTAAAAGACTTTTTCTTAAAAAACAAAAATTGACTTATTATGATAAGAATATATTATACAATGGTACATTCCGTCTTTGACATCCTCCCAAAACACTTACTCCCACTAAAAACTAACTTTGAAAATCGATAATTATGTTTGACAGAATGCCCCATGACACAATAACAAAAATAAGGTCACACCTTAAGTATGTAGTATCCCTTAGGGCCTGTCTTTCAAAGTAACATAGGGGGGAACGTCAATCTTATCATATTAGTCAAGGATATAATGTTATTGTTTTTCTCTTTGTTCATTTCCCGCCAAAATAGATATTTTTCCATCAAGTCTAGAGTTGTACATATAATTTAGAATGTGTTTTGTTTTCGGAGTATCTTTTTGTCCCCTGCACAACCAAAAAAACTGACGGAGAAAATTTGCGGCATTACAGGCCATTTTAATTTCTGGGTCGAAATTGACCATTTTTAGGTCTTTTGTGCCGTCAATGAGACAAAAATTGTACTTGTATATATTTTATAGTATTTGGTCTAACAGTAATTAATATCGTACAATAGTGCAGTTCGTTTTCCAACTTTTTTTCGAATTTCGCTAGTGCGGATCAAATTATTAGAAAAGGCAAACACTCTTTTTAATTTCGGTACAGTCTAAATACATAAATAAATATCATTTATCGTATAAGAGGAAGAAAAAATAAACAATTCCAATCCACACATCATTATTGTATGTATGTATTTGTTTAGTATGTAACCACGTGTGGGTTGGTTAAACATGGTTAAGCTCTGTGTTTGTGTGTGGTTTTGAAAGAAGTATTTTGTCAAATTACGGGTTAATTAATATAGTTAAAGTATGTCTTCAAGCACATTTTTCTCATTTATGCTTGAAGTAGTTACAATTAAGTGCATTGAGGGGCAAGTGGGTGACATTTTGTATTCATACAGGTATACCCCGGATTATGAGGCACTTGATATACGATTGTTTTGGACTGGAGTGTTCGTTTTTAATGCGAGTAATGCCTTAAATTGGGGGCAAAGTCCTTAACTTAGTCACTCTAAAAAGACTGACCTATTAGATCTCAGAATACACTGATCCATACGAGAATCATTCAACTTTTTGTAAATTGCACAATTTTCAGAGCTTTTTCGCCTATGCTTTGTGGGCAAAATTGTTGCATTTTTTTATAAATCAAAATATGGACAGCCTAGCTAAAAAATTATCACAAAGGCGGATTACCATGGACCTCCTGGTCCTCCTGGTTGTGTCGCCCATATAAGTAAATCCAAATATGTCCAATGAAAGAACCTAACATGAAGACATATAGATTATAATAATCAAAACTCGACAGACACACTAGCCCGTGACTTGTATAAAAAACCGGTAGGCCTTATCTAGCCCGTTTGGCTACGTAATGCCGTACCTTAAATACCACATATACACAGGCAATTTATGCTTCAAATCATGAGTATTACCTTGTCTCAACCGTCGAATATACATTAAAAACAAATACATATAAAGGGTAATTTTTAAATAAAATATATATTTAAAAGAGAAATTTCGCAATATTTCACTACCTGTCTAGCTGGTAAATGTTTTTTAACAAAACTGACATGTATAAGGGCGGAACACTCTGTAAATTTCAATTCAAGGACCAACCAATCTATTTCACATATTCTGTAAAGCGCTTTGTATCATTGTTTCTGATTGGATAAGACGGTATTAAAAAAGGGTTACCTTCGAATTTAGGCGAATCAAATATTTCCATATATACAAGGTGTATTCAAATATGTATTTTTTTAAACTATATAATATGTTTAGTTTATTTGTGAGAGGCATAATGGTTTGAAGTTTTTTACGTGTTCGGCAATTTTTTGCTATTCGTCCAGGGTTCTTCAATTTGGACGATTGGTCTTTGCTTTTTATATCATGACGATGTACCCATGATTTTTCATCAGTTATGATCCTTTTGAGCAAATCAGGATCATCATTGGCGTGTGCCAAAATCTCATTAGCAATGCCTATACGACAATTCCTTTTGTCAACGTTAAACAGATTCGGAACAAACTTATCTCACATTCGTCTCATGCCCAAAACATTCGAAAAAAGTTCATGGGACGAGCCAACCGATATGACAATATCCTCAACGACTTATCTGATAGTCATTCGACTATTTTCATAATCAATTTTCTTCACTGCTTCAACGTTTTCATCGTACTTAGGTTTCCCAGAGCGAGGCTCACCAATCACATCTTCTCGACCATCTTGGAGAAGTTTGAATCACTTATAAACATTTTTTCTTTACTCAGAATAGTTCCAGCATATAGGTATCAATATTTAAAGAGCTTTTGGAGCACTTAATTTCATGTTTTACAAATAAAAAATCATGGAAATTATTTGATCCATGTTTTTCAATAGCCAAAAACTGCCAAAGTGTGAAATAATTCTAACCATTAAGCCTCTCACAAACAAACTCCGCATATTTTATTGGTGTAAACTATAAATATATGTTTTTTTTCAAATGTACTAATATGAAGAAAAAAAAATAATAATCTAGCATGTCAAATATGCATTGCCCGCAAAATTTGAAAAGTAACTTTTTTGGGTTTTTTTTGGGCATTACATTTTTCATAGGGTTAATAAATATAAATAATTGACGAGTCCATTTGGCTAGTGGCTAATTTTAAAGACCGTTGAGCTTTGATTACAATCCATTGATCCTTGGATGTGGTTTTATTCCAGAAATATAACCAAATTATATAATAACAAAATAGACATTGATGAACACACAATGGGAACGATCCAATGTAATTTGATACTCTGGCACTCGTCCAGATCATCATTATAATAATTACCATTGACCCAAAAAAATAACTTGGATTTTATTTATTAATAATCATTATGTACCTATCAATTTTATTGAATCAGTCGATTTATATATATAATAGTTTGTATGTATGTAGGTATACTCGTATATACGGGCATACTGGGTGCGTCATACGAAAGAATTTACTATCATGGCAATAATGACCTTCTTCAATTATAGACCTATATGAAGATTATTTCATAGAGATGCCAATTTATTGTTTTTAAATTGTTAAACTTCGAACGAAAAATTGGCAAAATCAAACTTGAAGCATGGCTGGGGCACCATTTTTTAAATTTTGCAATAATGTTTTTATGGTACTTTTTGCTCAAACGTTATTTTTAATAAATAAAAATATTATAAAAGGAATTTAAAGCAGACATATTTGAAGTCAGTTTAGTTGGAGCGGAGTTACGTTCCTCTGAAGTTCGAGAATCCTTCGAAAAGGGTAGCATTTGAGGGACTCCGAAACAGGCATTTGTGCTTGCATAAGTCTAGCATTTAACATAGCAGTTTTTTTGTTTTTTTTTGTCAAAATATACACCTTGCCTAAAAATTGTAAATATCGGTGATAATGATGCCGGGAGATTATGGAATATCACATGGAATGCCCTACCATCATTTAATAAGAGTAGTATAAAGTATTCATTATTTTAATATATGGATTTACTAATGGAAACAGGACTTCTACCCCCCCCCCTCCCTGGCCCCCTTCCTTCCTTTTTTATCAATATGATTGAGAAGTACAGTGAGTAAATGATAGAGAGGCAAAGTCATTCATAAATGAATGTTATGGTTGTTTGGAGCGTTTGTGGGGGAATGTAACTTTCAAGTTCGAATCAAAAAGATATTATGAGTTCTATAGATGATCAATATTTTAATAGTAAAATGTGGGATAGATGGGTCAAATGCAGGGGGTAAAAGAAATGGTGGAGTCATTCACAAGGGTCAAAAGCCGTAGAACCTTATTAATGTGTATCTTGCGTTGTATAAGTGCGATAGATTACCCTCGATGGCGTTAGAAAAATAAGATTTTGCAGTAAAATAAACTTTTTGACAGTTTTATCATGGTTTGACTCATATTTTACTGTTTTTCTTCTAACAAGGCGAAAATTCAGTAAAAATGTGAATAGTGTTTAAAGTCCTGATTTTGTCACACACAATTTCGTGGTATTTTATTTGTGTCGAGTCCGTTTCTGTAATTTTGATGTTAAAGATGCACCACACTTTGTAAGGGCAATTGTCTAAAATCTTTATATAATAATGAATATCGTCGAATACGACCGTTGTATTGGTATTGTTTTTATTTTTAAGGGGATGAAAAAAATTCAAAAAAAAATAATGAATTACTTTTGACTACACCTAATGTTTTATGCACAATAAAAATTGCTTATCTACTTTTGTAGTCTTCTTGCCCTGACACAACTTTTCTAATTTCTTGATTACAAAAAATGGCATCCATCAACAAAGTTTTTATTCCACAATCGTGGAAAAGGCAGATTATCTTTTTGTGATCCGCGCCGGACGAGGCAATATTGAGATTGTAAACTTTGTAAAGCGGGAAAATTTCTTTGTCGGGAGGCGACAACAAGACTCTGATTCATGCCACACTTCAAAGAAAACGTTAACCCAGCTGTCAGAATTACTATTATTAAATTTTATTCTTTTTTTGAATTTCTGGGACCAATTGTTTGGCCATCAAATTCCCCAGACCTCAACCCCAAGGACTTCTAAGAGTGAATTGCAGTAGAGCGAAACTCCAAAAGACCCTGTTGCAACACAAAATCCGAGCTGATGTTCAGTATTCTGTAGGAATTTCGGAATCTACCACAAAGGACTGTCATTAAAACTTGTTCCCGTTTCCAAGGTCGAATCGAGGACATGATTGACGCCAAAGGTTTATTATATTGAATAATAATAATTAAAAAAATTAATTCAGCTTTTATTTGGTAATACTTGAAATTAATACTTAAACATTGGTAGGAGTATCTCTATAGGTTATTGCTTGTTATTTAAAGATACTTTTGGATGGGGGGTCACTTTTTTTACTGCACCCTGTTGGTAGAATAAATAGACCATTTTACCTTGAGGAGGAAGGTCCGATTAAATGATGTTCATAAATTCATTTGCCTTTTCTCAAATAATATGTACATTATACAACTCGTATCTATAGCAATAATAATAATTCTTGTTTGGATGGAGTAGATATTTTAGGAATTTGATTATATTTGTGCTTGCATACTTCAATCATAATATAAATATTGATGTGATAGGCATATCTGTCGACAGTGCAGTTTTTAATCTATAAACAATACTAGTCAAATAAATGGAACTTGGATGATATCTGGAGTTGTTCCCAAAATACACTTTGTACTTCGATAACATACGTCAAGTTAGCGTTGTATTTTTCATAGGGCTTTACAGTCATTAAAATTAGCGACTAACCAACATGGCAGGTCCATTTTTTTTTTTTTTTTTTTTTTTTTTTTTGCAAGACCTTACAAAAGTTTACTAGCCCAGAATATTATAAACTATTGATGTACTTGCTACATATACAGAGATATTTGACTGACTTAGATTCGAAGGGAACCCCCTAGCGTTATTTACAATCAGAAACAAGGATACAAAGCCCTTTACAGAATATGTTAAATATATGAGTTGGTCCTGGAATTGAAATTGTGTGTTCCGTGCTAGGAAATGTAAGTTTTGTTTTAAAAAATCATTTCCAAACTAGTTTTAAATGTCTATTCGACGTATGAGACGTTGACAAAAGGTAATACTCATGATTTGAACCCAAAATTGTCCGTGTATATGCAGTATTTAAGGTATAGCATTACGTAGCTAAACAGGCTAGATACAGGCCATCCTGCACTAGCCCAACTTGTTTTCTAGTTGCCACAAGGTATTGGGCTAGCGTGTCTGTCGAGCCCGGATTATATCCATAGTAAAGCTGTTTTTTGTGTATTCAACCCGAGTCTCAAGGGTCGGGTAGCAAAACGTGTACTTTCGAGCCTTCTGGATATGAAGAAAATCAAGAGTCGCCCTTCACGGTCCTCTTGATGGTCTTAGCGGCCCCAGAGAAGTTTTTGGCGAGGTGATTTATCGATCACGTGGGTTCTTCTATAATCTTCTTCTCCAACCTGGACAGGAACACTGAATCCCTCTTTAAATTGTACCCTTCACTTCCTTCTTTCCTGTAGAGATCTTCTGCATTATTTTTCATCCTGGCCACGTTGAAAGCCTGGCTCCTGATCCATAGTCCTCGCCACCTCAACTTCAACATTTACGAAATATGAGATGAGCTGCATTTTGGCTTATTACTCACTCATGATAACGAGATGAGGAAATGTTTATTATAGTTTGTTAAAGGATGGATGAACCAAAATCTTTTAAAAAAATAACTGAAACTAACTATATTAATGAGAAAATTAACAATAATTAACAGTTTGGGTTAGCTGCAACCCTTGTATATATTAATCACTAATTTTATTGTATTATAAAAGGCTCTTGTTGTTAAACTGTGAACAATTCCCAACAATTAATTATTGAATAATCATTTCATAGTTGAAAAAAATTGACCTACTACAACCAACAGATTTTGGACTTTTTTCCTGTTCTTATTTTTTTTGTTTCTTGAATTGGTCAGATGGAGTTTCATTGATTCAGTATTAGTAAACATTATAGTATTACAAGTACTCTATCTGATCTAGGAATTGTCTTTGAAGTACATCTACATTTTTCTTCTCTAGAAACAACAGAGACGCGAACCTACGCACATTGAATTCAAGAGAATAATTTATTCCAAGAGCGTTGTTCCATTCTATTGTGTTTATTCTAGGGAGGACAGGTTGCATGATGCAATAAAAATAACGACTTAGTGTTGTTGTTCAAATTTTCATTAACTCTATAACGTCATGCGTAGAGTTGTAGAAAATATAACCCCTTGATATACTAAAAAAAAGTTTATTCGTTGAAGAACGTGAGGTGGGTTAGCACATCTACCATGGATGTGTACACTTAATTTATTTTTAAGAGTTTTGCATATTTTAATATTCATATGTCATCAATTATATGGGTATAAACAATAATATCATTGATTTTCTTTTTAAACAAAATTGAATGTTATATTTGGACTCGCAAGTTCGAGTTATCCGGCTTGAACTGTCACATGTGTTTGTAGGAGCATACATGCATACGTAGAATGAAGAAAAATGAAGAAAAAAAAATATCATTCAATGCATATATAAATGTCATAATACTTGTCAGATAAATGTATGTATAAGTCAACCAGGATTTACAATGATTCCAAAACAAGTTTTTTTAAATACATGCCTTTAAATTACATTTAGTTTTAGGATTTTTTATTTGTTTTGTTTTTTTGCAAGGATGCAAAAGTGAACATATTACTCGTAAATACTAGGGTTAATCAATGCTAGGGAAATCGTCATTGAGCAAAATCCTGGAAAAGAGTTTTTATGAAAAAAAAATTTTTTTTTTTTCAAAAAACATATTAGAGGGTTGTGATCGCTACTAACGCCGTTTTTAACATTTTACAAAACTTATATCCGATAAAAATACTGATAGACATCTAAAATTATCGAAGGATATGTATTAATTAGATCTAACGAATAAAATCGCCGTCAGTATCCCCCAATCACCTTTAACTGGGACCAGATAAGGGTACAAACGTTCATGACGTCCCTCATCGATATCTTGGTGAACACATCCATATGGAAGCGATTACAGATGTTTCTATAGGTAGACCTATTAATGTGCCTTTTATTCACCCCCCCTCCAGAAAAAGTCCAGAGGACCATTGGGGAAACTGGATGGCCAAACATCCTTGTCCAAGATGTAGGAGAGGTTATCAGGAGCGATTTCAGTGTCTTCATAGAGGTGTGGACAGGATTACCGTATTGCTGGAAGATATATGGCTATTCCCCGGACACCTGATCCATCCAAGGATTCACCCACTTCTTCACCTAGAAGTCCCAGACTCTGAATATTCCAAAAACGGAATGGTTGTGCCGATATGGAGCAGTTAACAAATCCTTTAGCTCAAGCATAATTAATAATGTGTTAGTTTTTTCGGGTTTGATTCTGAGTCCTTTTTTTAAGATTAGATGTATTTTTGCCCTCCTCAGTGATTTTGCACCATTGTCATTTCGGATTGAAAATATGTACCATTAGATAAGATCCACCCTGTATATATGATTAAACCAAGCTGATATTAAGTAATAATGAAATGTGGGATTTCCGGGAAAATGAAATACTTCCCGTCAATTTACCAGTGGTGTAAACCCCGAAAAATCCTGGGAAAACGGGAGGTAAACCATAGTGCATACATATTTGTCATATATATAGAATCAAATATGTAATTATCAACTTCATCATTTGACATAAAAAATAAATAAAGGATTTCTCTTTGTAATTAATTAATATCCATTTCAAAAAAATGAAACTCAAATAAAACTGACAGTCGTTTAATATAAATATATGTAGATGTACCATGTATACATATATAGTTAAACAACATTTGTCTATATAAAAAAATCTTTTAAATACCGGGTGGTTCTTGAAATCTGAATACTTACTAATTCAGTCATTAATGAAGGTTGAATGATTGAAATTAATTCATATTTCGATATATTAAGGCATAAACATTAGTAACAAAAAAAAGAGCTCATTAGCTTACGTACAAGTCGAGAAAATGACACTTGAACGTGATCGACAAATTTCCATTCGCACACTCAAAGCAGTTAGGTGGCTCAAAGACCAACGACTATGCTGTCAACAAGTCGGAAACGTTGGAGAGGAAGAAGGGCACTATCAAAAAGGTGAAACTGGACCTGGAAAAGTTAAGGAAAACAGGCCCCCCCCCTCCTCCCCCAAGTCCATGAGGGTACATCCAAGACATCCTGTTCAGAGAATTATCAAAAAGGTGGTTGGAAAGAGCCTTGTGAAGGTAGAGAAGCCACTTTTGACAATTGTAATAAAAGAAACTCATCTCCTTCGTTGCAAAACTCTTTTCAATTAGTTTTAAATTAGTCTTTTGACTTCTTTTAAACTCTATTTTCACACTTTTGCCTACCCCTCCCACAACCCCATTGCACAACCCCCTTGACTACACCTTTTGGGTGCAGTTTCCGTAATCTAAATACCAAGGCTATCAAAACCATAGTTAGCCAGCACTGGGACGCCATTACGATGGACTACATGGGCAGAGGGTGCCAGCCCTTTCGCCCCCGCCTTGAATACTTAATTCCCTAAGGGTGGCTACATTGATTATTAAGAGAGCTCTCAGACATACATCTATTGATACTATTATTTTTGTTGAAACTCTATTGCTAATTAATAAATTATAACTTTTTGAAGTTTAAAATTCAAAGTATTCAGATTTTAATGGACCACTCCGTATAAATTTTAGACTTTTCTTTTCATTGTCACAGCGAGCAAACTTTTTAAATCGACAAGGGATCAAGGACTTATTTAATCGACTGAGTACATGATGTCTCTCAAGTTTACCAACATAGGTATAGTCTTTTTATTTACGTTTCCAAGGATTTTGAGAACCAAACAAAAACAGCTCATTAATTTAAGAACATAATTCCATTTTTTGATAAATTGATTATTTGTTTGGCAAAAACCACTGTCTTTAACGAATAATAAAATATTTGAAATTAGGGAAAATAAATTGTCAAAGGGATGATACACTTCTCCACATAGACGTCCTCAGGGGCTTGAACTCTTTTGTAACTTTAGAAAATGTATGGAGTCGTTGTTTTTAAATTGATCATAAAAAAACGAGAGGCATTATTTTCATGTTGGTAATTGATTTGATTGATGCTCTATCTAAATAAGAATTTGTAAGAGGAAGGAATGACAACTTCTACAATTTCCTTGTATAGAGTTACAACTTGTAAACAACATATATATATATTCATAATAAATAAGATTGCAAAAGTGCAAAATAATATTATTTTCTTCTCAGCATTTAATCGGATTCTACTTTCAATTAGAACTGATTTTATTTATTTATTCATGCATGCATGACCAAGGTTAATCAGGGTTACAAACTATTTTATAATATTATGCAATTATGGGGCAAATAGGAGCTAGTGACTCCAATAGTGAATACCCGTTTTTACCTGGGGATTCGTCATATATCTATCACTAGAGTTGTTAAAAAGTATGACTTAAAACGAGTGTGATATTTTTTATAGTTGTCAATCTGAATGGTGTTTTTTGTTTGTTTTTTACCTTTGTTGATATCATTCTTTATTAATTATAAAGGAAATAACATTGATGAAAGGCGACATATATTGATAGAAACATAATCATGCAACTTTTCATTGTTATTTTCTTTGAAAAAGTGAGAGGCCCCTGTTGCGGCACCCAACAGTTAAGCAATTAATTAGTTTAATTACTGAATTAATCGTTGTAATCAAACCTATCCGGTTATATCCGAGTTCAAAGCTTAATTAACCGTCTCTACCCAGTTAAAAAAAAATCCCGAAACATATCCTTAATAGAGACGCCTAATAGTTTTTATCATATTTTTTGTTGCTGCTGTAAATAAAGCGAACATTTCTTTTAAAAAAAAATAACAGAGTGCAGGGAATAAACAGGAAGAACTCTCCAGTCTTCACGTATGAATCTTCGTTTCATTTACATATAAAGAAGCCCTTCATAACAACATGAAGAAAACAATTGGCATTTCCGTACAACTAATAACAGTGGATAATTATAGTTATGGAGAGTTTTCATTGAAGCAAATATATGTAGTGTTTTAGGACCTCACATCTTTTGATGGGCTACAATGTCGGTTCTATAGAGATACATTTTTTCTCACTTTAACAAAAAAAAATAGGTGTCCCGCTCAAAATTATTTAAAAGATTCAAAAATGAAATTAACTGAAATGAAATATGTACAAGAGGAAATTGTTATAAAAATTCAGCAAAAGTGTGGGGATCAATGCCTTATGGTTCGAGCACCATTGCCTCAGACCCCGAACCTCAGCCCGCTGGACTGCAGCATCTTCTGAGAAGTGTAGTCTAAAGCCCTCCGAGTCCACCACAGCAAAATTACCGACATCAAGTCCTCCGTGAATATGGTGTGGAAGAAGATGACTCGCAGTTATATCCTACATGTGTAGCTGCGTCCTTCCGGCCCTGCTTGGAGGCTGTCATTGAAGGCAATGACCCCAAGTTTACAAATAATTTCGTTGTATATATATATTTCTCTCAGATGTCCACAATATCCAAGTTCATTTGACTTCATTCAGAATAAAAATTCAATCGAAAAAAGAAAAATACAAGATTTGAAACTATTTTCTTAAAAACGCAATATCGTACATATCCTGTAATTTATCATGCTGTACGGAGCATTTTTACAGATAAAGAATCTCATCATGCCCAGAAATCTGTAAAAGTGGACTGGACAGAATATAAATTTGATGAATACTACGGAGTGAATCTGAAAAAGCTGTGGGGTACAGGATTTGAGAACCACTGCTCTAAAATATAGTTAACATTCTTCTTTGATACACCAACTCAAACCAAAAGTATGTGTACAAAGCCAATAGTTGATTGAAATATGTCTATTAAATATATTTGGGCTCTATGAGGTTGAACGTATCTCCTTTTTCTGATTTTTCTTCTAGTTTGTTTTTGTATTATCTCACCACACATAGACGAGTAGATAGATCGAAACAAGAGCCCAATAGGTATATCCATATAGTTTTCTTCACTTGATAGAGAACAATGGATGAGACGGAAGAGGTTAACATGGGTCAAAAAGACAAAAAGGCTACACAATAAAAAGTATAATTGAATATTTCAATTTTTCCATTACATTTGTAGGTAAAAAGACTCATTGTAAATATCAGCATTGCTTTAAAATTACATAGACAGGGTGAAGATATCTCAGTAATCCTGAAGAATATGTTTATGAAAGTGTGCTCATCAGATCCAACCCACAAAACTCTTATAAGTAAAAATAGAAAATCCTTGAGATGTCCTATTGATAAATTGCGAAACAGAAAAATAAATTGGTATCACAGACTTTGTACAACTTTAGTACCCGAAGAGAGTACCCGTTTTTGAAGCTAATATGCAAGTATTTTTTTACGTTGATGAACTTAGCACGAATACAAGTATAACCCTGAGCCACCCCTAGTCTCTATTTATAAAGGAATGAACCTTTTACATGACGAGTAGGTATATATAATTTGACTAACAGATCGTTACTACTATTATATTTTGAGCATTGAGTGTCCGAGAATCATCATATTATTTATGTTAGCAACAGTAAGTCAATAACTTTAAAAAAAAACCATGTATATAAGTAATTTGAATATAAGCCTTTTCTATTTGTTGTGTTTGTAGGTATAATGTACATACAATTTAAAGAAACAAAAATAAAAAGGTGCTTATTTTGAAAGAAAATAATCATAAAAAAAATGAATACTTAGAAAGAAAAAGAAATAAGGCTTAAGAACCCTTATTTACGACTTTAAAAGATTCATAAATACTTTATTCTAAAATGAGTAAAAGTAAAAGGAAATAATATTTTTTATCTTCATATTTCAGCATGGGAATACGGCTCTTCACGAGGCGGCATGGAAAGGCTTCAGTCAAACCGTGGAGGTTTTATCACAAAATAAATGTAATTTACTACTCAAGAACAAGGGGGGATTCTCTGCCCTTCATTTGTGCTGTCAAAATGGACATAATGAGACGTGTCGTGTATTACTTCGCTCCGGATGTAGGCCGAATATTAAGAATAACGTGAGTTCTCATTTATACTATATAGCACTTTTATTGTATCTCACAACCTAAACCCCCCACTACCCCACCCCCTAAAAATATATATTGATATACATTATAAACCCACAAAATCAGTTGTTAATAAAGATAAAACGGATGCACATTTTCTCGTATCAGACTCGATTTGAATCTATAAACGTAAATATTTGTGTATATTTTGAGTACCCGAACTTTCGGATACAGATCGATGATGAATCAATATTCCATATTCACCCAAAGCTCAGACCCTTCAATTCAAAAACGTGATTAAACGGTACTGATAGATTTACAATGGAATAAATAAGTGTTTGCGTAGGGCTGGGCCCTGACCTTAATGTGCTTCTTCTCATTTTTCTGCTAGAAGACACATTACACGGAACATTTTCAGTGCCCCTAGTCTCAAGGAAGGAGGTGGTCACCCAAAATTTCCCTTCAATTCTGTTAAGTCCTCCTTTCCCTCATGGACAACGCGCTCAGGAAAAATAATTATCTTCAACTCAAAGTGAGTCATAGGTTCAACTACACATTTATGTATATGGACTTCAAAGAAAATTTCTAGTTGAGATGGAGTAATTGTAATACTATAATGTTTACTTATACTGAATCAATGAAACTCCATCTAACTAATTAAAGGAACATTTAAAAAAAATGAAAAAAATCCTCTTTTCTTAGTTTTGTGTTAGTCTTTATTTATTTGGTGGAGTCTACTCCACTCATTAGACCAGTACTATCAGTCCTTGGGTCACTCCTTAAGAACATCGGTCACTTGGACAGTCAGTACTTTTACCGATTTAAAAAAAAAAGTTGATTGATGTCATCAAAGATCAGTGTTTGGTAAGTTACTTTCAAAATGTAATATATTTCATATTACTAGCTACTTGAATTTGAAAGTAATACGTTTCTTTACAATATTACCTTCTGTGTCGAGTAATAAGTTTTACTAGATTACTAGACTTCCCACCAGCACATAAAGTGCACCTTACTGTGAAGGTATGTTCCATATCTTTGATAAATTGAAAATAATGCGAGTATGACCACTTAGAAAATGTTGAATTATCCTTCGTTTTTGCCATCTTGAAATCTCCAAAACAAATCGTCTTCGTCTCTTCTTTATTTACGACTGTTGCGCCTGTATTTTTCCCACAAAACACCTCGCCTGTGAGACAGCTCGGATTTTAACACGCGTTACCGAACTCAGTTACTGTAATAATATTACCGTAATATATTTCATAGCGCGTTATATTACTCCGTTACTGCCTAATGTAATATATTACAGTAACGCGTTACACCCAACACAGTCAAAGACCAAACTTTATTAGTTTTAGGACTGAATTGGACCGGACCAAGACTGAACTCGAGGGAACTTCAGTCTTCAATCCTAAATCAGGACCAACACAAAACTATCATTTTTCCTTTGCATAAAAACACCCCCAAAACATAATGTTTCCACCCACCATGTTTGAGTGTGGGGATGGGGTTCTCGACTCAACATTTTTCTTCTTCTATACTTTTTTTTTTTACTGTTCCTTTAATTAGTCAGATAGAGTTGCACTGATTAAATATAGGTAAATATTATATTGTTACAATTAGTCTACCTAGGAATTGTCTTGAAGTCCTTATAAATAAAGTATATTTCCTTTTTTAGAAACGAACGAGGGGAGGGGGGGGACCTACGTACATTGAGTTCAAATGAATAATTTCTCCCAAAGACGTTGTCCATTGCGCTACGTCGTTTCATTTTTTATTGACGCTTTCAAGGACTTCCACAATTTTCACAACTCTAGCGCTATCGTCCAAATATAGATAATAAACTGTGCAGTATGAGGACTCTATAGAAAGTATTCTATTCTCGGATGTATTTGATACTACAGTTCTATTACACATGTTCATAAATTGGGGGATCCTTTGTTAGTCACGACTAGATATATGTAATAATCATTTTTACATTTGTAGTACAATTCTTTCATCATCATCGCCCAGTAGTAGGATTTGAGCCTAGTCGTGATGGTGGAAGAGGAACAACCATCATTTCTTTGTAGGTAGACTAGAACCTTTTTATATTTGTTATATTCTAATCAAAAAATACTTCATTTACATGTACATATTTAATTTAATAAGACTAAAGCCGGGAGAAGTGATGGAATTTGCTTCTGGTTCTAGGTGCAAAAATTATGTAAATTTGTGAAATACTACGCCTCAAAATTTGGGTGTAAACTATTTGTACACTCTACATATTATTTGAATTGGATTCCTGGAATACATTCACTCTCTCTCTCTATACGAATATAATGTACAGGGTGACCATTTGAAAAATTTGAACCCTGTACTTTTGTAAAGAAAAGTATTGCTCCTTGTCAATCATTTTCTTTTTTATCGGTCCGATCTTTTTACAATTGAACTGTCCTAAGGACTGATACCTCTGTCCTTCAGTTCTAGCTATTCTTTAGTCATAGCTAAGATTGACTAATAATAAAAAAAACAAATAATAAATGATAGCTAGAACGTATAATAATAAGTTCGGGTCACACACCTCCTACTTAAAACTTCAGATATTTTGTCTCTTGAAATAGGTAATCTTAAAGAACTGAATGGACAGAGGACCTTTGTTCTTTCTGTCTGTTTCCAACCTTTCTCAGACTTTCCGGCGACCATTCATTGGGGTTCAAATCGTATTTTAATGCTATAAACGGCTGTCTGGCGGATCCTAAGGTCATTAGCAATCTTGGTTGGGGGGTATTTTGGTTCTCAAGCATTTCCAGTAGAATAGTTATTTTGTCCTTCATTTTGTCATATTTGAAGATACAGCCAATATTTATAAATAAAAACTCACTCTTTTTTATTTATAAATCCTATCAAAACTCGAGCAGTGAGCGTTTCTTTAAGTGTCAACTTAAATATGACGTGCATGGGCTATGAAAAAGGTGGCTACTACTATGTAGTTAAAAAAGTTATTTCTTAAACATATATATATATTTTATGATGGGTATATTTTATATTTTTCTAGGGCAAGGCAAATTCATTTTGACAGTGGGGACTCTTGATTTACAACCAATGAGAGTTAGAGCACAAAAACACCTTTGTTTTAAATACATAGGGATTTATTACATAGTTTGTGAACGAAGACAACGAAGATTCAAGTCATTGTCTTTTCTTACTGAAAAATAATTATATAAATGGCTGTTACATATTATGGTTCTGTTTCCATCAAATATATAGTCCTGCCTACCTGGGAATATATTTAATTTTATGGAGCTTCATAAAGGAGGACTTTATATGTATACAGAAAGGAGCAATGTGGTGTAAAGAGAAGGACATGAATAAAAAAAGTAGTGGCCTGTTCAAATTATAAATACCCCATGATAACTCCATGAAATATTAAGTCAAACCATTTTTGGCAATATTTATTTTTGTGTACAAAGGGACTCTATTTCCAAGATAACTTTAGCATCTCAATTCTAGAATGAAACCATACAAACTATTTCTACAGCCTGATTGCCACACATTATAAAAAAGGAAATTATCTTGTCGCATCCTATATATTCAAATAATTGATAATTAATTAATAGAATACTACAATACAAAAAAAGAAAATAATATTTTTTATATATTTTTTTAAATAAGTTAATTGGTCTCTTGATTCCAAGTCCATGTCGGAGATCACTACTTCTTATTTCTTATACATATGTGTGATTAAATTTACTATCTACAGGGTTATGTACATATAGTTTGTGTTTGTAATCAAGGAGAAGATCCTAATCTAGAATGATATATACATGGCTCTTCTGTTTGAGCACCTACTACTCCCACCACCGAAAGTCTTGTCTTCGTCCCCCTTCTTTAATTCAATATATTGCGTACGATTTATACTCAGGTCTTTCTTTTTTTGGGTAGAAGTGGTGGGGGGGAAGGGGGAGTAGGAAATCATTTTATTATCCAACTACTCACAGAAACATATGGTCGTTTGTGTTTGATTTAACGACCCATATATATATATATATATATGAAATATGTACCCATATATTATGTGACATCACATAATATATCCCTCATCAGAGGAGGTGAGTTTCCACGCCCAACGGATATGTACTCGTATGTACTGAGCAGGGGCCCAAAACAAGCGCTAGTATGACTAAATTATGTAAAACGTGGTTTATATTAAATCAAGAAAAGACCACTCTAAACCAATTTGTGATATGTTTAAATACTGTACTTTCCTATATATTTTAATCAATATGTCCTCCTTCACAACCAACAACACCCTCTACACCCCCTGGTGAAACATATTGGCAGCTCTTGACGATGTTCATTGCAGTCATGATGGTAGCTCTTGAGCGAATCCAAATTTAGATAAGGAGCATCACAATCAAATATTGGTCATTAAATTGTTGTTAAATTCTACTGCAAGTTGTGGATCCCACAAACAGATTGTCAGCTTTTGACGATAAAAGCCGTGTCCATGGCGTACCAGGCTGTCATTATGGCAGCTTGTAGGGAATGTAAATTTATTTGAGGGATCCAGAAGACATTCATCTTCTAAACGTCCCAAACTTTAAAGTCCAAGAATAGGCCACATGGAGGCAGTCCAGAAATTAGCTATATCGTTGCTTCAGAAGGCTTGGTTCTTCTTGGCTGTAATTGACTTCTTAATGTTGTAGGCAGTCTGGATGTAGATTCCAATGACTCAAAAGCCTTCTGGACACGTTCACCGGCGCAGAGGAAATTGTATTTGCGTTGCTTTTTTTGTTATTGCTCCGATATTTTCACACTTAGAGAGACATGCTTGTTTATTTTTGTTTCAACTGTTCCTTGATTACGAAATGAAACTTCTTAATTTAATTTAACTGCAATTAATGGTTACCCACATTGTACACTAGGGTTATGACTGATCTCAAATGTATTAAACTGGGTATACAAATTATTAACTTGTACCTAAAACTTACAAAAAAGTTTATGATATGATCGGTAGTCACATCTAACGACTGGTGGACATTATGACGTTTATAATCTTTGGGACGGACCATTTTATTTCTTCAAACTTTGTTTACTATAATCTTCAAACCTCAACAATTATCCCCTACAAAATAAAGAGGTTCCGTGATTAAAATAGTTTCTTTTTATTGGAATTAAAATGACATGATGTATAAAATTTTGGAAACACAACAGTTACTAACGTTCTTACACATGTATCTGTTCGTGGCATTTTCTCTCCTACGGACAAGAAACGTTTTAAATCACAGAACCTTTGGTTTTTTTAGATTTGAATATTATAATATATTATTGTCCATTCAAAAAACGTTTGGGGTGTACCATAGATGTGGAAACTCACTTTAATTTGTCATAATATCTCTGCACTTTTATATTTTTCAATTAATCTATCTCAATCTCTTTTTTCTCCAGTATGGCGATACTCCACTCCACACTGCCACTCGCTATGGACATGCAGGGGTAGCTCGAATCCTTCATTCTGCGAGGTGCAACATAAACGTACAAAATAAGGTAAGAGTGGGAATTAAATATTCTATATAAAATACAGTATACAGTCAAATCCGCAATAAAGCAACTCCTCAGTTCTAGCAAAAATGTTGATATCATTCGAAGTGAAAAAAAAAAAAATACTATATATACCTTAAAGGATCAGGGTGTCAACAATGACACACTTTGAAATATAATAAATTTGCTAAAATATTCAATTAAATGATACACCAATCATAGTAATATAAAAGGACATAAGATGACCTTTCTCGTATTTACAAAAAACGGCATAAAATCCTTTCATTTTTAACATTTCTATTTCAAATAAAAAACCAGGGCATTGTAGGCTATGTGTCTTGATCCCTACTCGATATAATTGTCCTCATCCTCTATCACAGCCTCGATATAGCCTCTGAAGTGGGAGCAGGCGTTGATGACGAGGTCTATGGACATGGATCCGTAGTGCATTTAAAAAAATGAATTTACGACGACAATTGGTTCCAGGGTGACCCCAAAGAGGGTGTTAATTTCATTCTCGACCCTTGTATATAATTATTACAATTTAATAAAAGCTTTAAAAGTTGTCCATTTTTTTAAAGATTAAAAAAATGGTGTAAAAAAATAAATAATTTGTAATCAAATAAGTGAAATCATTTCCGATTATGACCAAGGCTAAATTGACTTTGAAAATTCAATGCTGTCAAATATACTATACCTCGGTCATTTTAGTGTTAAATCAGGGATTCTCGGTTTATTTATTTTTTTCAAAATGACTTTTTTTATAACAGAACCTTGGGAGTTCGTTTTTTTTTTTTTTTCTTTTCTTTTGAAAATATATTTCTTCATGAACTTCGATAATTTTCTTAGATCCCGGATAGGAATCACTGACTTAAGCAAATTAGTTACCTGGATATTGAAATAAGATAAATTGCTATTGATTTAAAATCATATTCATTTCACATAGACAGGTTTTTTTTTTTGCATTTTTTCGCTAAGGAAGATCAATTTTACGTTTCCTCAAATGGGTGATTGTCATACCCAATATTATATTAAACGAATCTTCTTCGAACAATATTATATTAGAATTGACAAATGATATAAGAAAAACCAAAGGCCCGTGGGAATTTAACGAATATTTTTATCATTCTAATGGGGATTTTTTTTTTTAAATTCTATGCAAAATTACGTCCTAAGGTAGTCAAAATACTTGAAGTTATTTTTTAGGATCATGGTACTTTTATGCGAAGAACTTTATGCAATAAAAAATTTGTGTATGAGAACTTTCTTTATCTTATTCGGATTTGACTGTATATTATATAGATCTATGTACCTATGTGGTTAGTATAAGATGTTCATTTAAGAATTTATTAACAAAAGGAACGATAATTACTATTTCATGTAAATTAATTTTTACTTTGTTTCTCACTCGCCCACTTCTTGTAGTACTCTCAGTACTTCAAACACATTCATATTGAATAAATTATTTATTTTCTGGGCTGTTTTTTTGTTTTTTTTCATATACCAATATAAATATTAGTGTTGAGACTCAGATCGAGTGATATTGTTCGAGCAGCTTAAGTGATTTTATCTAGACTGATTTCTACGGATATTTCGGGACAAACCAAAGTTTAGACTGTGAAAATAATTTTTTTTATGTTGATTTCAAACCTTGGACCGAAATTATAATCGTACAGATAAATGTTAAATTAGTTAAAATATGAATATTCTTTTTTTTGGGTCCCCCATTCTGCATACATAACACTAAATATCAGTGTTGAAACTCGGGCTAACATATAATTTTTTGTCCGGTTAGTCAAAGATTTGTTAAGGCCGGATTTTCCTTTTCTAATAAAAAAGTTAACTCTTAAAAAAAACCATATTTATTTTCTTAAAAAAATAATTAATGTAATAGATCCATATTTTTTTTTCTTGTTTGTTTTTTTGTTGGCAACATAGTTTTAGAACAAGATTGAAATGAAAGCGATCTCAACCCCATTTTGCATTGTTTTTAAGACGGAAAACTAACACTAATAAATATATAAAAGATTGTATAATATCATGAACGAAAAAGGCGAAACCGCTCGATCTGTTAAATGGTTTAATTTATTTGTACATATAATGTATTTATAATTTATATTCAAGCCTTTGGATTTGAGTTTGTTGGCGCATGAAATGACCTATATTATCATTAATATTCTTATTGTTATTATTTGTTTTTAATTGATCCTGAAATCCTGTTTTTCCACTCCCAGGGGTATTTATTTCCTTCAAAGTATATGTACATATTTTGTACCAGGTAGTCGTGTGTGCATTGCATTTAAAATAACATTACAGACTTCTTTATATCACTAAAATAACATCATATTTAGAATCCAATCCATTTCTTGAAGATCGCCGTAGAACTATCAGGGAAAAAGTTTGTTTTTTACTTTCCAAAGCTTCTATCATTATTATTTAATTCTAAAGAAGGATTCATTTAACTATAAAGTAATAACTAGTGTGTCTTGGGGGGGGGGGAGCTCATGAAAAATGGAGAGTCGCAATGATTAATGTTACGTCAGCCCTTATTTATTTGGTCCAGCCCAGTCCAGTCTTGGACAAGTCTAATTAATCCTTGGGACTAGTAGCCTTAAGATTGTTGGTCCTTCTGACTGTCAATACTATAACTCATTTAAAAAATAAACATTGAGTGACGTCAACAAGGACTTAACTTTATATTTTTTAGGACTGAACTGAACCGAACTGAGACTCAACTGGACGAGTCTGCAGTCTTCAGTTCTAAATAAAGAGCGACCCAACACTAAGCATGAGGGTTTGCTCGGGAAATATGAGTATAAGTCCTTGTTAGACTTAAAGTAAAATTGAGGATCGGCATCCGAGTAATTTCACCTATTTAACTATGTTCGACCCTCCACTAAGATGTCTGAAAAGGGAAATCTGGAATAAGTTACTAATAGTGCCTCTCTTAAACCAGGTATGCTACATTTGATAACTGTATATGTCCGCTTGGTAATGTGACACGCTCAGAATATGTGGCTGTTAGATCGGGGTTGCCTTTTATACGTTATTTGATGTATCTTGGACTTACATATGTAATAACTTATGTTCAAAGATAACTTGGTTCAAATAATAAAGGGCAATTAGGTATATTTTCCTTTATTAATGATCTCTTCGTTGATTGAATACCTGAAAGATGTTTTTTTCTCGGTCTTGAGTTCAAATTAATTATAAAAAAATCTCATTTTTATATATAACATAATATTTACCTTTATAGAGAAAAAAAACTTTTTTCAAAGAGTAGAAAACCATTAAAGATATTTGAAGAAAAATAAAAACTATTTTTTTTATTTATTTATCAGATGCAAAACATTTGAGATAGATAGACACGCTTATTAGTTGTAGCTATGAGGTTTTCTATTTTCCTGTGAATTCTTTTTGAGCGATTTACCGGGAAGTATCTGGATATCGTTAGTTAACAATAAATATTATAAAATTTAGGTATTTATTTGTATAATTTAAGAATGAGTCTTCCTTTCATATGTTATTTCCCCATTAGACTCCTTGAAAGCCTTGACAACATCGTCAACAGTACACCCCAATAATCTTCTTGGGTATGCTTCCGGTACGGAGGCACACTATAATGGCTACAGGGCCTTCGTATTAGGAGGTCACCTCAAGGATTTTGTATTTTTTCTTATACAGTTCTGTCAGTTAAATCTGATGAGCAGACTTTCAAAAACATGGATCTCAGGATACTCAAGATACTAAGATCTAAACTTGTTCCGGATTATAAATCAATCTCCACCCTGTATATGTTGAGTAGTAGCCAGAATAATATCTTATTTATTAAGATTGTTTTGTTCTTGTGTTAGTTATTTTTTTGTTTCCTCCTTATTATACATACTGAAATAATTAGTTTTTTCTTCATTTTTTTTGCAGAATGATAATGCCTTTTTGTTATTCAATTATAACAATACATTTTGTAATTAAAATTCTTGTAAAAAAATCATATAATTGTATTAAAACGAATCTAGTGAATTTGTATGGCTCAACACTTTGCTAATATTATATTACTTAATGGTAATACTATAAAGTATTTTATTATGGGTAGATATTAGTGTTAGGGTCCGCTCTGAAAAACGCATAGCCGTCTGAGACATTTGCGCCTTCAATGGAATTTGTTCTAAAGCAGTCACATTGAAAAATTGGATCTATACTGATTTCATAGCTGAATTCTTGATGACACGTCATCTGTATTTCCCAATTTTGTGAGCATTGGGATCATTAAATGAAGTTTAACTCTATCATGCAACACGTTTCATATTTCTACATGAGTTGTAGAGTCCTGGATTAGAGGAGTTTTACCATTTTTTGGCTCAAAACTTCATGGATGTGTTTGAGAACGTATAATAAATACACCTTATAACAAATAAAGAAAAAGGTAGCCTGTGACCCTGTACATATATTCCTGGACACTGTTGTGCTGATAAAATACAGCAATCATGTATTTATGACAATTTTTCTCGCGAGTCTCAATAAACACATTATCATATATAGAGCATGGAGATCCCGACCATTAAATTTATGCAGGCCATCACAGCAGATGAGAGGCTCAGTGATCTTGGTGTCCTGAGCATAGAGTAACGAATTCCAAAGCTCTGGATCGTGATGTATTTGTTGACCGATTTTGCCAAACAGCACAACCGCCGTATATTTTTATCGAATATAATTTATTGCTATTTTTACTGCGTCCCTACATAGTTAGAACATAGTCCCTAGTTACATTCGCCCGTTCATGGTTACAATGACTTCATAGGAAGCTTAAAGTTTTGTATGTATACATCCCCTATAACTGAAATGGGGAAAATATGTCCACAAAATAAAAACGATTAAATTTATGGTCTTAATCAATCTAGCAAAAAAAACAACTATTTAACACATGGGCTGAAAGTCCCAGGTTTCACAAATAGATTGAGCTATTTTTTAATCATTTCAGTGTGTCACAACCTTCAAAAGACAGCTGTCAAAATTTCATGACAATTTGTTCTTGACTTTGTGAATTCTTATGCTAAGTGATACGATACTTTTGTTATTTTCAAAACAATGGATCAAAACCAATTTCGTATTTTACTCTATCTAGTACTTACACTGCTTTTTGATGTGAAAAAAACACAGTTCAAGTGAAGCAATGGCTTGAAAAGTGTTATGGGTAAACCACTTCATAAAGTGAATTAAAGAAAATAATAATCATAATTTTAGAAAAAGCCAATTTTGAAGGGAAAAAACGTTCTTTTTTTTTGTGAAGTCGTAGACTTTTAAGACGAAACTATAATAAATTCAATCTCGGACCGAGTTTCAACACTAATATATAGGCAATTTTTAAAAGAGACACATGAGCCAAATGGGTAGTTTTTCACATTGAGCAGCTCCACCTAAAACACTTAGAAATGATTTAAAAAGCACTCTAAATCTCTTCTTTCATAAATAATATGAAAAGTAGATATAATTAAGAAAACTTAATTTGATCATAATTTATCGAAAAGCTATGTTACATTGGGCGTAGACTGGCCAACCTGGGTTCTTCCTTTTATTATTAATATTCTATTAATATAAATTTCAAATAATATATTATATATAGGTATATAATATAATAAGTGATATTCTGGGAAAGCGCGAGGGTGTCGCTCAGGAAAAGTAGGCTAGAGAAATGGAACACACCATAATACAATAAGAAAAACAACAGAAATCGTGATCTGGCAAAGGGCTCTTAATTAAAAAAAAAAAAACTCGGGCATTTTCCAGTATGAAATTTTAATTATAAGCGTTTCATATTACGAGGCTTTATTTTTTTTTGTCTTCCCTCCTCTCTTTCCATGTAAGTTACCATTAAAATTATATATTCACGTTTGCTCCTCCTCCTGACAAACTCATTGTCACGAGTATTCTCGTCATAACCATTTGCTGCAGAAATACGCAGATCGAGTAATCTCGTTTTATTTGAAACCAGTCGCAATCCTACGCATTAGCCATAGTTATTAGGCCTTGACGAAGATACAAATGTTGCTATTCTCCGTTTTTATGAGTTCACTCAAACGTAATCG